>NC_089491.1:289533421-290955296 GCF_036850765.1 Saccopteryx bilineata | reverse complement strand
TATTCACACTGAATCTATAGGGTGATCTTTTACTTTTCATGTTAGAAATATTTGGAGGCCCCTGGTTCCTTCTTCCAGACTCAAGCCTCAGGACACACTGTTAGTAGCTTAGCACCAAAGGCTGGTATCTGTACAGATGAAAGAATAAGTAATTCTAGGTATCACATGTATTTGAATTGTTATTAATCTTTCCACATTTCTGAAGGTACTTTTCCTCCTTTGTCCATATTTTTTGAGACAATAGAGGGAAAACTGAGATTTCTTTGGCCCCAATTTTAAAACCGTATGCCCCTGCAGAAAACGGAATGAATGGGCAGAGATCAGCAGGTAAAAGGTAAAGGGACGGAGATTCAACTCAGTTCCAAAATCAAACCTGTACTAGTACAGAAACGAAGCATCAAGCAACAAGGTGTGGAAAACACACGAGAAAAGTCACACCATTTTCCCAGGGCTGCTCCCTCTCACCTCGCCCCCCAAATGGAGACTTGACAAGCAGTAATAGCAGCGAAAGAGGAGAACCCAATTAATCAATTCAAACAGCCACTGGAGCTGGGACCGCAGCAAAAAGACCCGCTGAAAACCGCACAGGAGTGGAAGACGTGGCAGATCGCAGTGACATCTTGGCAGGACTGCCTTCCCTTGTCCTCCGCGTAGGAAGGAATTCAGTCCTTCACACAGGCCTCCTTGTGCTGCTGCCCCTCTGAGCAGATGGACGTTTGACATCATGAAACTACTCTGCCAATTGTCCCTCTTTCCACAAGCGACTGGCTGGGAGCAGATGCCTTCACAAGATAAGTAGGAACGAATACAGCCCCCTTTTCATTTCTCATTCATCCACCCTCTCTGCAGAGGAACGGAAATACATACGCTACAGAGTATCCTCCAGAAACCAGAGTTTGTGTTCTTCACCTCCCTCCATCTCTCATGGGCTGTGCTCGGACTTGCCAGCACACTGCTGATTAAATTATTCCCCACCACCACCACCAAACAGCTCAGATGCTTGCAACCTCCCCTTTATTTGGAAGCAATGTGGTACTCCCGGGTGCAAGGGTCTGCTTACGTTTCCTAAGAACGCGAATCAAACACTGAACACCCCCTAGGACAGCCTCAGTTTAGAACATCTGACAACCTACTACAACAAAGAATCAAAACTTCCAACCAGAAGTCAATTAAAATTACTGGCATATGTTGCATTATAGATGAAATAGTCTGGTTTAAATACATTTTTTCTAATTGGTCATGTTTTAGGGCATGTGTTTTTTCAGTTAAATCACTTTCCCTTAAATGTACATTATAATTTCAGAAACTGCTCTGTTTTACATTTCCATTCAGGAAACTAGTAAAGTAGTAAAGAGGGTTTTTATCTTTATGGAAATGAAAAGAAAAGAGAGAAGAGAAAAAAGAAAAGAAAAATAATAGTTTCAACATCCCTTTTCAGGGAGGAGAAACTTTTTGTGATCGCTTTTGAAATTGTTTTATAAATTATGTATACACCACAACCAGTGAGGGAATAGTGAGGGCAAAGAAAAGATCATGAGAAATCATTTGCATAGCATCCTTCAGGTAGGTGGGTCAGATTCCCAGAACTTCAAAAACAGGAGCCTCTCTTATCTGCTTTCCCTTCTACATTGAGAACAAACATTTAGCGGTGATATCAGAAGAAATGTGCTTCACGTCCATCCTTCACCATATTTCAAACAGCGCACAGCTCTCATCCACGGGAGGGTTTCCCATACACAATGGGACTTGCTCTACCTTTCTATTTACATTCTGGACAGCAGCCAAAGTCCTTCCTAGCTCCCTTTGATCTGACGCCAGAGATTCGGTATCCAACACCCACCTCGAAGAAGTTCCCTTAGCAGCTCCACAGCTAGAGAGGAGTTAGGAAGCAGTTGGAAAATATTCTGTAAACCCAGCCTCCACCATAGCACGCCCCAGCGTACGAATCTGTGCAGGTCACCTGATGGGTGCAAACTCCCCAGGCATGTTATTGCAAGGCTGAGCTGTAATTCACTTTCTACCTCCAAACCAGATCCTAAAGCACTCCTTCCAAATCCCACCTTTAGTTGCAGGTTTAGTCCAAGTGCCACCGTCTCCATGAGACTTCCAACGTGCATTTTCCTCTAAACTGTTCAGAATGCACAGCACTCACTACCCAAAACACATAATTTGGTACTTGAGCATTTCCTCCTTTTGCAAGCTTCTTTTCCCCTACAAGAGTTTAACTTATTCAAAAGCAAGTAATCTATAAATACATTTTGGGTATTCTCTAAAATAGTGTTTTTCAAGCTGCACACACAATAAAAAAGAAATTTTACATTGTAACCTCAAACACACAAATACACATATACAAGCACATTATCAAACTGAAACTCCAGTTTGATAAAACAATGCAACACTATGATATAAGCTAATATTCTAGTCTCCATTTTATGTGTTAGAAAGTGCTAGGCACTGCTCGCTACGTTGATTTTATGACACAAGGAAGCTGTAATCCACAATTTGGAAAGCACTACTCACTCTGCAATCTCTTGGGCACTGCTCTTGGCACAAAACAGGTGACCAGTAATTATTTGTTTACTTTATGTTGACTCACTACACACAACAGGTCAGAATTCTACAATGGACATTAACATAAAGTTTAAGATGATACCTTTCAAGACCTTATTCTAATTATTTTTTAAAACAAGGCAATAGCTTGGCACAGTGGACAAAGCATTGACCTGGAGCCGGTTCGAAACTCCAGACTTGCCTGGTCAAGGCACATACAAGAAGCAACAACCACAAGTTGATGCTTCCCATTCCTCCCATTCCTCCCCTCCCTCCCTCCCTCCCTCCCTCCCTCTTTCCTTCCTTTCTTCCTTTTTCTCTCTCTCCTCTCTCTAAAATCAATAAATAACATATATTTTTAAAAGGGGGTCAATAGCCTGACCAGGTGATGGCGCAGTGGATAGAGTGTCAGACTGGGAAACAGAGGAACCAGGTTTGAAACCCTGAGGTTGCCAGCTTGAACACGAGCTCATCTCGTTATAGCAAGGCTCACCAGCTTGAGTCCAAGGTCGCTGGCTTGAGCAAGGGGTTACTCGGTCTGCTGTAGCCCGCTGGTCAAGGCACATATGAGAAATCAATCAATGAACAACTAAGGTGCTGCAACTGATGCCTGATGCTTCTCATCTCTCCTCCTTCCTGTCTGTCCGTTTCTAACTGACCCTCTCTCTGTCTCTGTCACACACACAGAGGGGTCAATAGAAAAAAAGAGCCTTTGTATGTGGCACCTTTAACATGATCAAAGAAAACAATACCTTTTTTCCTAAAAGCTAACAGGCAAAAATTCTATTTATCAATATGGCATCCCTAAGAGGGCCAGAAGCCCCCAAGCCTCCTGAACCAATCCTTCCAAAGAAGTTCTGTTTAGCAGCTCTGGTTCCAGAAGTCCACTGACCATAAGCATGCATAAGTCTTCAGGGAAGTAGCAAGGGCTTTCTCTCCGTGGGGTAGATGGACTGATGCCCAGGGCTGGGGGGAGAGATTCCCACTAAACAGAGGACATTTGGGTATTTGAGAAACTCCATGATCCATACCTCACCTTCACAGCACTTTTTCCATTGAATTATCAGTACCTGGAATTATCTCATGTATTTTTTTTTTGTATTTTTCTGAAGCTGGAAATGGGGAGAGACAGTCAGACTCCCGCATGCGCCCGACCGAGATCCACCCGGCACGCCCACCAGGGGGACACTCTGCCCACCAGGGGGCGATGCTCTGCCCCTCCAGGGTGTCGCTCTGCCGTGACCAGAGCCACTCTAGCGCCTGGGGCAGAGGCCAAGGAGCCATCCCCAGTGCCCGGGCCATCTTTGCTCCAATGGAGCCTTGGCTGCGGGAGGGGAAGAGAGAGACAGAGAGGAAGGAGGGGGGGTGGAGAAGCAAATGGGCGCTTCTGCTATGTGCCCTGGCCGGGAACTGAACCCGGGTCCCCCGCACGCCAGGCCGAGGCTCTACTGCTGAGCCAACCGGCCAGGGCCTATCTCATGTATTTTTTGCATGTATTGTTTACTACACCACCACCACCACACACACACACACACACACACACACACACACACTCACATACACAGGAGAGTAATGAGGACCAGGACTTGTCTTATCTCTTGTTGTCTCTCTACTTTGAGGTACACTTTTGTTGGTGCCTTTTAAAGGGAGAGAAATGGTTGACTTATAAAATAAGCAGCGACCCTACTGGAGAAAGAGGGTGATCCAGGTAAGTTTGGTTTGTCATCTGGTCCGTTCATTCACTGATTCCTTCATTTTGCAAAAATAGACTAAAACCGCATGCCTGTCAGCTTAGGCACTGAAGATACGAGGATAAAACAAGACTCAACCCTTGTCCTAAAGGAATTCCACATAAGACACAATTAATTAAAGTGCAAAGTGAGAGCAGTAGTATACTAGGGAGTAGAGAGCAGTGTGCACTAGGGAGTAAGCAGCAACCAGGCACCAATTTTCTCACCCGTAAAACAGTTCTGACAACATGAACTTAAAAATCCAATTCCAACAAGCTTGATTCTACAATCTCATGTGTCAGGGACATTTCTAAGGATACTTCCCTCCCTAGATCTGAAATCCTTTTTCTAATAGTTACATTCCAGAGAAATGCCAAAATGCCATAGGAACCGATTTCACAAAGACAAATGACATCAGACACATGAAATATCAACTGGTTCCCAGTTAACTTCCGTTCCTTAAAGACTTCAGTAATTATCTGAACCCAACCCATTCAATGCTGTGCCAATATTCTGTGACTGGTCCAGTCTCATATTGCCAGCTGCCAGTGAGTTTATATGAATAAACTGCAAAGGATAACAGAAATCAAGGGTCCATTTTTAAGGGTAAAACATTGTTAATGATTGAGCATAAGGTTCTCAAACAGCTGCTTCATCTTTGGGGATGAGAAAAAAAGAAAATTTTTGGTTTCTAAGTGCACAAACAATGAAGCAGAGTTCAATCTCAAAGCTCTAAACAAACAATCAAACATCTCTGTCCCCATCTAGCCACAAGGGACAAAGGACACACAATGTTTTAGACGAAGTTCTTCAATAGAAAGAAAGAATGGGTTTTCTGCTCTTGCTTCTCTCACCAGAAAAAGTAAATGTCTGGAGTCCTTTGAAAATCAGCCCAATCCACAAAACAGTGGAACTAAACTGAACTCCCACCACCACTTGGCCTGTGCATTCTTCCACAAGCTTGGAACAAAGACCCCATTGACTTCTGCGTGTAGGCGGATCAGAATTGCAATCAGCCATGTAGCACATTACTGCCCAGTGATTCCGCCCTGATAAGTCAAGGGAGCCTTCCCTAGATTTCTCCCTATTTTTCCTCTTTCCACAGCGATATAATGTCAAGACCACCATATCACATGGGTGTGACGTTTAGCATTAAACAGGCCTGCTGGTATATTTTAAAATAATATATAGGCATTACATTTTTTAATTTGCCTGCTTATACTCAGTGCTGTTTCCAACCAACACTTTTTCGAACTCTCCTAATAGGCCAGACTAAGTGGGCACATGCGAATGGTCAAACACTTCTAGCTCTTCAGTGTGCAGGGACAACCAAGAAAGAAAAACATCATATGGAAAATGACAAGCATGTGAGAACGGGAAAAAGGGCAATGTGGGGACACCAGAGCAAAAGGACAGCACGAGCGTGAACCAACTTTCTCGTCTTCTACACCTTGAGAATTCATAAAGCATGTCCCTAAACACTGTTTAGTGGCTGCGACTTCCGGCATTAATTTCCCAGCATGTACTGAATGCTGCAGGAATAGATCATGTAAGGATAAGTGTGTCCTCTGCCCCCCAGAAGCTCACGATGCAGTAGAACCCCAAATCAAAGTGCACCATAAGCAGGACCTGCCGAGTGTCAGCGCAGGCAGACACAGGGCATGCTGATCTCGAATGATTTTCCTGAACTTCAAAGAAGCAGTTACGCCCAAATTCCGATTTCTTCTGAATGGCTGAAAAAATACAACAGGTATTGTGACACAACGTTAAGACCCCCTAACTGCATCTGTTTCCAGTGCTTCTCCTAGGTTCAGGTGGGTGTATTTTAGGAATACTCCCACTGAGTGAAATGCCAGGTCCTATAACTCTGGACGACAGAGTTTTAGAAAGGGAGCACTCTGAGGAACCCACAGAGACCTTAAATGGATACGTGCACAGCTAAGGGCAGACACGGGTTCTGATACCGCATCTGCCGGAAAGAAGTAAAAGAATTTTTCCCCTAATGTATCCTCTCAGAAAAGGGAGCACTACTTTGTATTCTAGTTCTTACTAAGTTTCTCAATTACTTCATTTTAGACCACAAATTACTGTGGGGAAATCAAATTAGCTTGAAATGACCTCAAAAGATAAGTTTTGGAAGTTTATAAAGAACACAGGGTAGAAGGGTTTTTTGTTTTGTTTTGTTTTGCTTTTTAAGAAGCAAAGAAATGAACTCAGATTTAATTATCTCTGGAAGGTATGTTTTTAAATTAAAAGTGCTGAGTATTATAAATAATAAGCTTTTTAAAGGATATTTTATTAGGCAGGAGAGTAAGTGGCTATGTTATGAAAATCCCAACAATAACACAAAGGAATATATATATATATATATATATATATAAAACTGATGTTATATGAATCAATACATATGGCTTAGGATAAAACTTTCATGATAGCAATCTAATACAAATTTGAAAAGTACTGTATCATAAATAGTGTATTCATAGAAACAAACATGCACAATATGATCTAGAAAACTGCCAATGGCTAAAATGTGACTTTAATAATCACTGATGCCAAAGATATACATATGTAAAGAATTAGAATAAAATGGCTCCATAAGATGTAAAAATGTGAATACAATCCTAATTTTTAATTTTATTTAAACACATAAATGAATAAATTAAATATTTTATATACATCTGTCTATTTCACCTAAAATTTTTATATACTCAAGTTGGCAAATATCTATTTTTAAAATATTCTAAAAGGGAAAAGGAGGAATAGCTTAATCTTTGGGGTTGTCTTAGACACACACTCATATAGTAAATTCCATATTACTCATGAGAAACAAGCTGGGAACCCACAGGGGACCCTGTACGAGAACTCTTCAATATTGACAGAGTGGGGCCCACACCAGTTTCAGTCCCTGGAGACAGCAGTGCAAGAAATCTGGTAGCATGTGGCGCCTCGTCCAGGTGTGATTCTCCCATGTTCCCACTCAGTGCTACAAGTCACCCAGGTGGAAGGATGCCCTGTGTGAGACTTTTTCATCCCTTTCTTACTTTATTCCTACTTTAAAAAGGAAAATCAAGTTTAAAGGCAGGTCGCTCATCATTAATACCAATACAATGAAAGTACAGACCAGTAGCAGGGAAGGCACCCTTAATGGTAACAGTAACATAGGGAGAAAAAAATCTTCTTTTTCTCTTATTTGCTTTGCATCAGTTCAATAAATTATCACCTTTCTTCACCTCCTCTGAAGTCCTCCCACCTACACAAGTCATTGTGAAGGCTAAAAATGTTGGAAGACTCGGCCCTGGCCGGTTGGCTCAGCGGTAGAGCGTCGGCCTGGCATGCGGGGGACCCGGGTTCGATTCCCGGCCAGGGCACATAGGAGAAGCACCCATTTGCTTCTCCATCCCCTCCCCTCCTTCCTCTCTGTCTCTCTCTTCCCCTCCCGCAGCCGAGGCTCCATTGGAGCAAAGATGGCCCGGGAGCTGGGGGTGGCTCCTTGGCCTCTGCCCCAGGCGCTAGAGTGGCTCTGGTCCGGCAAAGCAACACCCCCGGAGGGGCAGAGCATCGCCCCCTGGTGGGCGTGCCGGGTGGATCCCGGTCGGGCGCATGCAGGAGTCTGTCTGACTGTCTCTCCCCGTTTCCAGCTTCGGAAAAATACAAAAAAAAAAAAAATGTTGGAAGACTCAATAGCAAAGACAGCCAGAATGTGAACCTTTGAGTATTTGACTAACTTTGCATGAGCTCTGCTATCTATAGCTAGTGAGCCCTTGCTCCTTGATGTCACTAACAGGACAAATGACGACAGTGTCCACATGAAGGCTTGACCTATGGGAACCTCACCAGGAAACTACCCTGACTCTAAAGAGCACTGTCCAAGGTCACGGTTCTTGCTTCAACTCCCAGCACCAGGATATGGTTGGCATCAATCCTAATAAACCCCAAATTAAGCCATCTTTAGAGGTCCAGGCACATGCTTAAAATGCCACAGATATTTTCATCACTACAAATGTAATGAAATCGTCAGTGCTATAATCACATTAACTACATGACTGTATTTCCAACAATGATTTCAAAATGTAAGACACAGTATCTGGACGACCAGCGGTAATTTGGAAAAGGGAAAGTGTTGGGAAGTCCTTGTCCTTAAACTCCCTTTCTTGGGCACCAGCATGCGTGCGTGCACACGGCACACACCACAACCAGCCCTTTACCCCGACCTTTCAAACTTCACAGTTGTTTGCCAAATAATAGCCTCCCAAGGAAGTCATCAAAAATACATTTAGCACACCAATTTTTAGGATTCAAAAGCCTTATTATTCTCATTCATTGTTGGTAGGAGTGAAAAATGGTACAGCCTCTTGGAACAGCTTGGCGGTCTTACAAAATTTAACACACTCTTACCATATGATCCAGTAATCACACTCCCTGGCACTTAAAACTAAATGAGGTGAGAACTTACATCCACACAAAAAGTTGCACATGAATGTTTATAATAGCTTTATTCATAATTGCCAAAACTTGGAAGTAACCAAGATCTCCTCCAAAAGGGGGAAGCAATAAATAAACTGTGGTACACTCAGACTATGGAATATCATTCTGCAATAAAAAGAAAGACATGGAGGAACCTTAACTGCATATTACTAAATGAAATAAGCCAATCTGAAATAGCTACAGTTGTATGATTCCAACTATTATGACATTCTGGAAAAGAAAATAAAAAACTATGGTAATGGTAAAAAGATCAGTGGTTGCCAAGATTTTGGAAGGAGAGAGGGATGAGTAAGTAGAGCACAGAGGATTTTTAGCACCGTAAAGCTATTCCGTGTGATAGTGTAATGGCGATTACATGTCATTGAACATTGTGCATATCCACAGAATGAACAACACCAACAGTGAACCCTAACAGAAGCTAAGTAGACACTGAGGGATACTGATATGTCAGTGTTGCTTCCTGGAGCATATAGCAAATGCACTGCTCTGGAGCAGGACACAGACACTGGGGAGGCTGTGTGTGCAGATGAGGGAGGGAGGATGTGGGAAATCTCTGTATTTCCCTTTCAGCTCAATTTTGCTGCTAATCTAACCTAAAATTGCTCTATTCTATATATTTATAGAGCATTGTTTTATATATTAACATTACATATTAATCTATTAATTTACATTAATAAAATCTATTGACTGAAAAAGGAGCATTACTAAATTTTATTTAAAAGACTTGTTTTAGATGCCAAATAAACTTTGTTATAACCTTTCAATGGTAGTTTTTGTCTAAAAGTATTACAATCATAGAACATCAGTGCTGCCTAAAAGTGGTCCTAAGGCCAGTTTTCTTAAGTCCAAATAAGCAAAGACAAAAATGTGTAAAAAACATCAAAAAATAAATTTTTGCCAATCTAACAACATAATAAAACCACACTAATAAAGTCACAGTCTAACAACATAAATTTCTCTATTTAACATAGTATATAAAACACTAATATCAAACTACAATGGTTGAGACTTAACATAGTAGCTACTGAACCTGGAAAGAACAAAAAGGGAGAAATAAAATCTCTGATCCCAGGATGTCTGACTTAACCCACTGACCACTAAGTGTAGCCATGGGTATTCTCAAGGGTCCCAAGTACCAAGGCCACAGTCTGAGAAGGAGGGAACAGGGCAGCCTTCGCTCACAGAGAGGCCAGGGGAAGGTGCTGGGGATGGGGGAAGGCAGGATTGATCCTCTAAGGACCCCAAGTGTTGCCCATGTATATTTTCCCACTGTTCAGCGTACTGCTCTCTGGAAATGGACAACCAAAGATGAAAGATACAGACTAGAACTGTAGACACTATCCTGGCACTATATAACACCTGTGAAAAAAACTGCCCATACAATGAAAAAAAAAATTTTTGTTTTTATATTTACACAACATTGCTGTTACTCAATAAAATATCCCTTCATTATATGTATAAGATGATGACAGTAATATAAATATTTATGTATCTATTCAGCAAAACTCCATAGGATCTATTATAAAGATTGGTAACATTGGTTAGTTATTTCAAGTAAAATCACCTGATCTGGAGCTTTTCAACCTCAGAAATGTAATATTTAGCAGTCCATCAAATGCTGATTCAGCTCTTGGGAACTGACATGTGCCAACCAAACTCAACCAAGGGACTTACATACCATAGAAAACCACATGTTCATTTTTGATGAAACTATTTTGGTCCAAACAATAGAAGCAGGTATCTGCAGAGGGCATGTCCTTACAGAAGACCAAATTAGAGATCAGAAGGCTTCTTGGTAAGCAGGGAATGGGGTAAATGGGAGTAGAACATTCTTAGGCAACAGTTCTATCAAGTTCTGGCAAACTACCCTTCTCTCGTCTAGAGAGAGCTCTCTCTAAAAGCAATCAGGTCAGTTGCCTATAAAATTAGAGCACTCTCTCTCCTAGAGAATAAGACACAGATTAAAGTTTTTACTCTTCATTCCTACTTTTTCGATATCCCTTACGTCACTAAAGTTTCTGTTATTACTGTTTTTTACATTAATTACATGTCGTGATCTCCTTAATCTCTCAATGTTGCCTTTAACTGCATCATAAAAATGTGTTAAAATGACTCCAACTATTAAAGGTTTAGTTTTCTCACCCTGACTCCAGGTTTGGGAATCTGAGGATCTTATCTCATTACTGGAGCTTTTAGACTAAAGAGCACTTAAAAACACAATTAACATTCCAACGCGAGACATATTTTCCCACTTACTAGCTTATCTCCAGATGCAGAAATTCACAGGATCCATAACTAGTGGGGAAAAAAATGTGCTAAAGTTCCGGTTAAGAACAATCTTTCTGAACCAGTACCTTTCCTAATTCTAATCTGCATCTAAAATATCCAGGAAAATGTGTACGCAAACAAACAAGAAGCAAAACACACCTCTTAAAGGTGAAAAAAAAAAAATAACACCGGCATTGAATAAATCTGAGAGAGGATTTTATGGCCTCAAACAAGTACCTCCACAGGGATGAGAGAGAAAGTGGTCCAAGCCATCTGCACAAGGACAGTGATGTGAGTAGTGCTGGACAGAGAAGGGAGCCGGGCACAGGGACAGGCATTCCTGCACACAGTCAGCCTCCAGTCGCCCAGGTTCAAAGTGACCCACCAGGATTATCGCTGGGATCACTATGTAAATAGAAAACTGCTATAGAATTATTTAGCCAGGTACTTCAAAGAAATTCCCACTTCCCCTAAACTTTCAGCAAGTGGACCTGCTTTTCAAAAAAAAATTGTTTTTCAATGAGGGGTAATTGAGGTTTGAGTCTATTTGCATTGTTAGGTCCTTTCTTCTGTTCTCTTTAAATCAGGAAAAAAAAAAAGTAAGCCCCACAGTTCTCCAAAGTGCCTCTTTATTACAGTCATTACCAAAATGAACTCATGGAAAGCAGTGTTGGCCTGTCAGGTCACTTCAAGGGGCTTCAATGAAAAGGTCAGTCATTAGTTAACAACTAAAACCAACAGGCCCTTCTTAAACTAGTTGTGCAGGAAGTTAAAATATTTTTCTGTGCTTAAATATTTATGATGGGCAATGGGGAAGAACATATTGGAGATTTTAAAAGTTAAAAAAAAAATTTTTTTTGCACATACACAAACATTGTGAATGCCAAATGACTTTCTGTTGAAATTTATATCAAAGTTTTACTAGCCAGTGATCAAAAACTTACAACAGTAGTTAGCATAAATTCACACGGTAAACTGACAACGGAGATGGCAGATAATTAAGGAAAATGAGTGGAGGAGGACCTTGGAGAAGGATGAAGTATGGTTCCGGGACAGTCCCAGAGGTCTGCCACGGTGCGGAAGAGGGACGTGCCGATGCGTGAAGGCGGGTACTCAGCCGCCACAGACCGGGACCCAGCCTGACTCCACTGTTTCCCTAGGATGACGGACAAAGATGGCAGAGCAGGATGAACCACGAATAGTCACTGGACACGTCAGCAGAGTAAAATAGAACTACTAAGGGTTTTTTTTTTTCTCGTTTCTTATTTTTCACCAAAAATCCCATTAACAGCATTCTTTTGCTTCTTACTAAGAAAATATAAAAATGACCAAGCTCAATTGGACAAAATGTCCTTCCTTACTCAGGGATGGATGGAGGCAAGGGAAAGGGAGGGGAAGGCAGCCACACAAAGCGGAGCGCACGAGCCCAACAAGGCTTGGCGAGCACGTGGCCTTCCGCGGGGTGAATGGGTTCTTTTCAATCCCTCTTACCTTCGGGAGAGACCTATTTATAGACTCACTGTTGGAAAGGACTGGCCAAGGAAAGGAAGGTCTCTCCTTATATTTGCTGTAAGATCTGGTAAAATGACAGAATGAGGTTTTGTGATACATTGCTTATGACAGCTGGAGAAACATTTATAGAATCTGGCCAGACAACACGATGTTCAATGCACTGATTTCACGCGCGCCAGTGCGTCAAGAGACTGAGGAACTGTTACTGTGCTGCATCTCTCCCTTCCTCTCCCCACAGGAGGCCGCTGAGAGGCACAAGCCAAGTATTTCAGAATCTGAGGATTTGTCTGAAAGGAAATGTGGTTTTAAAAACTCTCTAAGGATAGGAGAGTTTTCTCTACCAAATGCTCGTAGCTATTTGCTCCAATCTCTATTACACAAATGGCTGCCCTACCTGAAATGGGCTAACTAACTCTAGAAGTTGTAGATTTGCTATCTCTGGGGAAACAGGGGATGATGCCAGATCATTGCTATCCAAAATGAGCAAATAAGATAGTCCATTGGGATATGTGGGAAAATATATTAAGAAACTCTAGCCCTGGCTGGATAGCTTGGTTGATTAGAGCAGCAGCATCCCAAAGCAGAGCTTGCCGGTTCCATTCCTGGTTGGAGCACATACAGGAACAGATCACTGTTTCTGTCTGTCTGTCTCTCTTCCCTCCTCTCTTTCTAAAAAATTTATAAATTTTTTTAAATATTAGAAACTTTTTATTTAGTTTTTCTTAGCCTTCTAAACTCTCCATTATATATGTGTAAATAATATATATGTGTAAATGAGTTGATATACATATATTATGGGTGTATACCAAGAAATATTTTACTACTAGTGTGCTGGATCAAAAAGTTTAGAGACCATAGGGCCAGACAGCCCCTTAAAGGCCCACACTTGAGAAGGGACTCAAACACTGGAGAAGACTTTGAGATACTCTGACAGCTCACTTCCTAATTTTAAATTCCTTTCATTCTTGCTCAAATGTATCTATAATTTTCATAACCTATTTTGGACATATTTTCCATTACACAAGAAAAATATAATCAGTAGACAATCCTTATTTCAGTAAAATTCTTTTACACTTAAGTGGGATTGATACTGTGTTTGAATTTAAAAGGAAATAAATTTTTTAAAAAACTAAATGACATAAAGTCCAATCTGCATATCCAAAGGTAGATAAATAAGAGGTTTTCATTACTTCTATTCAGCTACCTGATATTTAAGTAAAGTTTCCTCTTTCACTCCTGAAGCACTAAATAGAAAATTTCCAATATTTTTTCTTATAGACTCCAATATGATTGTGAATTAAAACATACCAGAAAAATTAATAGGTCAGAATGTAAAAAATAACTTTTTCTAATACATAAAGTGTCCAAATTTTCTGTGATGGAGAAGTCAGGAAACATGTATTTTCAGCTCTTCTTCAGGTAAGAACTCAGCCTCCTCTTCATTAACAAAAGATGTGCCTCACACTCAATATTATCAAACACATGTCCACACAGAAAACATCCTCTCTTCTCAAGGTACCTATGGACTAGAGTCTTGCACAACTTGACAGGTCCAGCTTTAAACCAGGGCTCTGTGAAGACTGAAGGAATGTTCTAAGCTATGTTTATGTGGCTTCATACACATTTGCCTTTTAAGCCTAATCAAAGGGTGAACCACACATTGTATGATAAACTTATATGAACATACTTTTTAGACAACGGCACATGTTTTCTACATGCAAATATCATTCTTGGACTTAGAATTCTAGCCTTTTCTAAATTGTAGGTTCACAGAGTTTAAGAAAAAAAGAGCATAAAAAGTACAAGTAATCACTTCTTTAAAAAACACTATATAAACGATAGGAATATATGCATTCTCAATGGCAATAACTTGAAAGTCCAAAAAAGACACATGACTAATGTACTATGCATCTGATTTGAGTAATTGCATAATTTAAATTTTCTTTAGAATACTTCCAATAAAAATAGAAAAATAAAGACTACTTTTCAACTCACCTTATAAAACTAGTATAATTTTGATACCAATTCATATAGGGCAGGTGTCGGGAACCTATGGCTCGCGAGCCAGATGTGGCTCTTTTGGTGGCTGCATCTGGCTTGCAGACATATCTTTAATAAAAAAATAACATTAAAAATATAAAACATTCTCATGTATTACAATCCATTCATTTCCTACAGCTCATGGTCATGGTTGTGGATGGCTGGAGCCAATCACAGCTGTCCTCTGGGACAGCGCCAAATTTTTATTGGATAATGCATAACGTACACGGGTCGTTGTATGGCTCTCATGGAATTAATTTTAAGATATGTGGCGTTCATGGCTCTCTCAGCCAAAAAGGTTCCCGACTCCTGATATAGGGGCAGAATGAGTAAGAAAAATTACAAGCCATTATCACTAGTGGAACAGACGTAAAACATCCAGCAAAGTAAATTCAGCAATGTATTTTTTCAGCTCTAAAACTATGTGGGTTTTTTTCTTATCTTTGTCATTTTTTTGTTGTTTCTCATGCCCGGAAGAAATCTTCAAACTTGTCCTTTTTCTGAGTATACAACATATTTTATAGACTGAGTCTAATAATTTCAGTATCTGAAATGTGTGTACCTGCTTCTCTTGCCTATTATTTTGCAGTTTTCTTTCATTATATCCTGATTTCTTATACGCCTGGTTATCTTTGACTATGTGCTAGACATTGTAGTTAAAATTATACATATACACACAAATATGTATGTACATATGAATAATATGAGACCTAGTATCTTCCCACAAAAGTATGTTCAATTGCTGGAGGTACACCAAATGGAATCAACCATAACCCAAGTTCAAGGCTTGAGTGCCCCTGGACTACCCAGATGATTCAAAGTCTGACTCTACATCTTTTTTTGGGATAGTATATTTCTGTATCTCCTTACCCAGACGATGAAAGTGTTCCATGTAAGCAACTGAAGAGTTTGGGAGGGTTATCAGACTGCCCATCTTTGACAGGACCTAAACTTTCACTCCATCTCCCTTTATCTTGTGAGGCTGCCGAAACCTTTGTTTTGTAGCTATTTCTTTCAGAATGGAAAATGTGCCCAATGCTTACCTCTCCAGTAACTGCCTTTTCTGTGGCTGATACCCAGAGATTCCTACCTATTTTGTCAGTACTTTGAAATGTTTATTGCCTTCAGAAAAACTGCTAAAAAAAATCTAGTTGAGCATTACCAGAGGCAGAAGTAGGTCCTCTCTAGTAACATACAAACATACTGCATTACGTCCAAGTTGGGCTTATTCCCCAGGCTCTGTACAGGGAATGCGGTCTCTGAAACTAGTGGAAAGAAGGACTCCCTGGCTTTCAACTCAAGACCTCTGTTGAAGTAGAGCTATAAACCATTAGCCAGGATCTTTGGAGTCCAAGGTAGTCACGGAGCTGTCTGGGATCCACTTGAAGTAATTATCCCAAGGTTTCACAGTCTTTGGAACATGTGGTAGCAAGATTTTCCCTACACTAGGAAGCTCACCATGGTCACAGATGGTGATGCCCAATAACGGACTTCAGAAAAGCAAACTCTACCTGTGATCTATTACTTGTTCTTAGCGCCAAACCAAACAGTTCCCTTAATTCTCAAAAGATTTTCTTATCTTTTGATAAGAAAATATAAAAGAAATAAAAATATAAAATATAAAAGAAAGTATAAAAACACCCCATGAGTAAGTAGGAGCAATAAGCTCCTACTCTAAATACAGTCCAATTCTCATTATTCTTGGTAGTCATGTTCTATAAATTTGCTATAAACACTGAATTAGCAAATCCTGAAGCATTATTCCCAGGGGAAATACAGGATTAGATTCCTGGAAGCCCCTGGTCACATTTCATCAAAAGATTAACACATAACCTTGTCTTATGTGTGTTTCTCTTTTAGGACACCTTATTTAATAATATATATATTTGGTTCATTAACATTGAACTCATGGCCAATATTGCTATAAACTCATGCCCGAACAAAGCTAATCTAACACATGCATTTTGTCCCATATCAAAGCCTTCCTGTGCTTAGGGACACTGGACATTTGAAGGCCATTTTAAGTAGCAAAATCAACAAAAATGACAAAAATATGCAAAACTAAATAGACTATGGAAAGGACATGTTTGCAGTCTGGGAGCTGAAAGAGGAAAACAGTATCACCTGCAACTTCAGCTGAAAATGTGAGTGTCATGGAACTCAAACTTTTCACGGCTCTGCACATGTCCCCAAATAACTGTGAAAGGGACATGCATATTGATATTCAGGATTACACACAGTGAGTAGGCAATTTTGCAAAACACCCAATCTGTGAACAGTGAGGAGGGACTGTACAGAGCCTACGCATGGACCTCATCGAGCAGCACAGCTGTAGTCTCAGTCTCCTCAGGCTCCAGAAAAAGAAAAACACAGACTGCGCTGTCCCTATTATTATTTTAAATTACAGCTGTATCTGGAAACTTTCCACTTTCAAGTGAGAAACCCCACAGGGTAATAGCTACAGAACACAATGTAAAGCATGTTCCTCCACCCACATGTACACAAAACATCTATACATGCAACAAGCCCAAATTACTCATGAGGTCTCTTCCCAAATCACCAATCCCCAAACTTGACAATGTATATGTACACACCCACATGAACTTGCAAATTTAGAGAGGCCTTGAGAGGCATTTCCTGGATCAGCCTTTTGGAAAACAACAACAACAAAATCGGCTTCCTGACATTTTATAAAACGTGATTTCCTAAAGAGCAGCATGGTTGGAAAGTACTGTTACTTTGTATAGCGACACAGCAGGTGGCAGGGTGTGATGAACAGGAAATGAGAACAAATGTCTCCCACACACACTTGCAGACCACCACAGGGACTTCATCGTCCCACCTGCCACCATCTGTAGGATTTCTCTTCCTTTAACTCCCCCCTTACCCACCGCTCAGTTACCCTTTCACCTGTCCAACAATTCTTTACTTACAATTCTTTATATATCAACAGAAAAAAATCACCACAGGTGACATTACAATGAGCAAGACTCCATTCAAGTATAGAAACAAGAATTCCTAATTCCCAAATAATAATTTGAAATTCTCTAAGAGTTTCTTCTCATTAAGCCCCAAATTAAAAAAAAAAAAAAAAAAAAAAAAAAAAAAAAAAAAAAACCCAGTAACATCGGTATCTACAACAATTGTTAATCCCATGTCCCCTAGTCACCTCCAAGGAGTAAGGTCTCCCTAATTACCAATTAAATATAGCATTTATTCCACTTATAAAAACCTCACTACCCTACAGATTGAAATGTCCAAACAAATACATGCATGAGATCATGACCCAACAACAAAGGAAGAACACACAGATGTTACCATCGCCCACAAAACTGGAAGCAGCCCAGGAACACCTGAGCATCCACAAAGCACCTCAGTCCTTAGGTTAAACTCTACCGCAGGCTGGAAAGATGCTGAAAGTCAGGACACAGACCCCACCACAGAGGGGGCGTGGCTCTGAAGCCCCCAACAGAAGCACTGGTCTCTGTCCCTTTACTTAAAACTACAGATGTTCTAAGGTGGAAAGAACAGAATGGTTCCCAGGTAAACTGCCTTGTTTATAGGTGAGAAAATAGGCCCAGAGATGAAATGATTTGCTAATATTACTGAATCATGGGTTGAATTATATGACTCTGTATTTGTCTCATGTAAGGGCTATGGCAGGATGACTTATTAGGCAATAAAAAAAATCAGCCAAGTTTTATAAAATATAAATCTGGCCATTTCATCCCCTTGTTCAGCTCTCCCAATAATTTCCCAAAGCACTCTGGACTTCAAAAAATTCCTGAACATATGGCAGAAAGATTTTCATGGCCAAGTCTACATATCTCTTCCCTAATCCTACACACACCCTCAATCCAGCACATTCATTCGTCTGTCCATACACTCAATCATCCTTGGAGTAATTACTTACTCTGGGCCAGGCACGGTGCCATTCCAAACCACTTAAAATTACTCACCTGGGTCATTCTCTTTTTGAACGCAACACCTTTGCCCACGCTATTCTGTCCACCTGGCATGCCCTCTCTCTCTTTCTTTGTTCCCTGGAGTACGTAAGACATGGTCACTGAGTTGCCTCAATATTTTTTGTATAAATAAAAAAAACAAATCAAGACCTAGGGAGTTAGATTAATGTGCCAAGTATAATATACTTGGTGAATGAGAACACTAGCCTTCTTTTTATTGATATATAATTCATATACCATAAAACTCAGCCATTTTAAGTATATAATTCAGTGGGTTTTAGTACATTCACAACGCTGTGCAACCGTCACCACTATCCAATTCCAAAATATTTTTGTCACCCCAAAAAGAAACCCAAACCCACCAGCAGTCACCCCCCATTCCCTTCACCCCCTTTCTCCTGACAACACCAATCTACCTTCTGTCTCTGTAGATTTGGGTACATTTCTTATGAGAGGTGAATACCTTAAATATTTAAATATTTTTGAAAGCATCCTAACAAGAAACTTAACAGAGATATTTACTAAGACTTTTTTTGAGATAAAAACCTCTTATTAAAAAATAAAAGTGGCCTGACTAGGCAGTGGCGCAGTGAATAGAGCGTCGGACTGGGATGTGGAGAATCCAGGTTTGAGACCCGAGGTCGCCAGCTTGAGCGCAGGCTCATCTGGTTTGAGCAAAAAGCTCACCAGCTTGAGCCCAAGGTCACTGGCTCAAGCAAGAGGTCACTTGGTCTGCGGTAGCCCCACGGTCAAGGCACATAGGAGAAATCATCCATGAACAACTAAGGAGCCGCAACAAAGAGCTGATGTTTCTCATCTCCCTCCCTTCCTGTCTGTCTGTCCCTCTCTCTGACTCTCTGTCTCTGTCACAAAAAAAATAATTAATAAATTCTCTTTCTTTAAAAAATAAATAAAAAATAAAAGCGAAGTTTACCTTACATATTAAGTCCAATTTAACTTAGTAATCTCTTAATGCAGTTTAGTTATTCATTCCCTTGTAGGCAACAATAGCAAACTGAATATTTCAAGATCAAATGAAGAAGCCCAGTTAAGTGACTTTCTGAGAAAGCAGTTTATATTAGTCTATAACTAAATGGCAGCCTGAGGAGGACTAGGAGAGTCTCAGAAAGACTTTCTCGGTTAACCCTTTATGCACATTCTCATATTCAAACCTGGTGACTGAAGTTAACGTTTCACAGAAACTCGATGATAATTATAAAAAAAGACATTAATTAAGCAAAAGCTCAAAAGTACATTCAATTCTTATAAATCTTTCAGTTAGTAGTTGTCACCTATTGGAATCACCTTTACAGATTTTAATAAAAGACAGTTTTCCTGTGACTGCTGAGCACTGACCCATCAGTGCCTGTGGTGGCTGCAGGAGACAAGTGTCCTGAAGAGGCATGCCTGGGTTCTGGGTTTCACACAGCAAAACACGTAAGAATTCGGTCCTATCTGCATGGGTGTGTGTGTGTGTGTGTGTGTGTGTGTGTGTGTCTGCTTGCAGGAGGACGCTGTCCCTTCCTGCGGAAGCAGCTGACTGCAGGTCACAATAGACAGCAAAAGCTTCAATTCAGCCAACAGGGGTTACAGTTCAGACCCAGGCAGAGGTTTGGGAGGGGAGTACTAAGGTCTCAATGAAAGAAAGATGTGGGTAGCAACAGGATGCTGCAGCAGGGCAGAGCCCCAGGGCAGCCACCTGCTGCGCATGCTCTGCAGCTCCACGGGAGGAAACCCAACAGCTGTGCAAGAGCACCTGTGCCATGTTCAAGCGCATTCCCGTGTTTGAGAGCAACCTCATCCAGATCAGCCAAAGAAAAGTGATTAATGAACACAACCGTGTGCAAATGGTCCCCGTGGGCATCGCGTACACCAGCCCGACCTCACACTATCTGACATCATGCTGCGTGGGCACGACCCACTGTCAGCTGTGCTGTCGGGGCCAAACATGACCGACACACGCAGGAAGGGGACTCAAGTCAGCCAAGAGCTTGGAGCTGACCTGGCTGCTTCCTCTGAAGTCTGTAAAATTGTCTGTCTTCAGTCATGAGGAAAAAAACAGCTCCACTTAAAGCTTGCCATTGGCTGCTCTATTCACCTACAGACGTGCCCCTCTTTAGATGCAAAAGATGTGTCTACGCACTGGAAAGATGCAATATTTGTCTTGCAATGCCGGTGGAAGTAGACAGCGGTACCCAGGCCGTACCAGGCTGTAGTATGACGGACCTCCCTGTGTTGGAGGCCGAGGACAGGAGCGCCTAGCAGTGAGCTTTCACAGAGACTCTCAGCAGGGCCAGAGTGCCTCCGGAGAGAACCAAAGGCACTCCAGCCTCTCCGGGGCCGATGGGGGAGGGAGGCACTGCACGTGGGAATGCGGAGGCCTTGACACACTGGGGAGGTCCGAGAGCTCCTGGATACCCGAGGCCCTCAGGTGTCATCCTCTTAACTCCACACTCAATGTTGTGATGCTGCGAGCAGCATCCTGACCTTTCTGACGATGAAGAAGCCCTTTATCTGAGCCATGCACTGCCTCCTGTATGGATCTGTGGGACGGCAGCATGCTCTGCACTCGGGTGCACAGTCGTTAGCAGCTATTGGAATGTAAAACGGACACAGCTTTTGACCAGCAGTCTCCCTTTGGGTTAAGACAGTGTATGAAATAAAAGTGTGAGGATGCTCACTGGTGCACTGCACTAGTGCTCCCCTGGCACTGGAACTGTCCAAGCAAAGCTGCAGTGACCTTGTGGGGTGCCATCGGGGGATTCCTGCACCCACTGGGAGGCGGGACCTGGTGACTTCAGAGGTTCTTCTAATGATAAGCTCTTGAAGACGAGTGGCAGCCCTTTCTCCTCTCCCTCTCCAGTCTCTTATTTTCCTCTCTGCTTCCGTTTCTCTTCTCGGCACAGGCCAGGGAGCTCCACGGGGAAGCGTCAGAAGCGTTTCCATGGTCACTAAGGTGTCGGGGGGGGGGCCCTTTCTTGCTTAAGCTGGTGGGTAAGGAGTCCAACAACATGCTTCAGGTAAATACTCTGTGCTTAGGGACACACTGTCTCTCCTGACCCCAGCACCGGCAGGGCGTGACCAAGGGGCAGTACCAAGGACAGCAGCAGTAACACCCAGGGGCAGTGTGAGTGTGCTTGCAGGAGGGGAGGTGACTCACAGACCTGTTAGAGACCGCTAAGGTTCAGGAGCTGGACCTTTCATCTCTGCCTAGACATTATGAGTGAACAGAATGGTGGCCGGGGAGTCTCCCAACATCAGGAAGAGAGAACTCGCACCAAAAGGCCTTTCTATTCTGGTAGGAAGTGGGGGGACAGGTCAATCCTGAGCTCCATGGAACCACTCCAGGAGATCAATGGGAGAAGCCCAGGGGGCCAAGAACAGGTGACACAGGCTGGAAAAGGGCTTATCCAGAGGGAGTACAGACACCAGCACTGGGCAACTTGGGCTTCACCCCAGGCTTTCCCATGCAAAGGCTGTCTGACCTGGAAAGCGGCATTTAACCTCTCTGAACTTCAGGGATGATGATATTAATATCTAACCGAGCGTTGTAAAAGTTCAATTCCATTAGTCACAATGCACAGTTCACAAGATCCTTAGGTGCCGCCAGAAAGACAACCCGAGCACAGGCGCCAGACGAGCGGGTTTCAAGACGCTGTCAGGAGATCAGGTCATTGTTTCAGAGCCCAGTTGGGTACCACAGAATGTCAATCGAAGGTCACTGGTGCCCAATCAAATGCTAACGGAAATCCCCACTTTGGGGTGCGGTGAAAAAGGAAAGTGTACGTAGTGCTAACAGCTCAAAGGGAATACAGCATGGCTGCACCTGGCCAGGCCCCTCCCCAGCTAGGCAGCACTGCTCTATCTACTCTGCCCCGCCCCGTGGCGGTCCAGGCAGGTCGGCTCCGCTCTGACCCGGGTAGAAGTCTTCAGTGTTTCAGCTCAGCCAGGGAAACAGTCGTAGGGAAGTCTAAGACTTCTTACTCACTGATTCTGGGGTAGGGCCCCCAGATATTGGAGCAGAAACCAATCAACACACCACGAACTTCCTAAACTCTGAGATGATGTCCCCAGACAGAGCCCCCTCTCCACTCCCAGGCCCGTCTCCTGCAGTGGAGAACCACTGCGTGCCCAGGCGAGGAGCCTCTCAGGAGTGATGGGGAGGTACAAGGCTGACAAGGCCGCTTCCTTGAAGGTGAGAAGAGAGGTCAACAACAAAATGCTGAAACTTAAATGCAAATCTGACCAGGAACTATGTCAAGTTAAACCCCCAGCTCTCCTTTGGGTGACAAAGGTAACATCTAACACTAAACACTGGCTGTGTTCCAGGTGCAATTCTAAACCTGTTACAAGTTCTACGCCCTCCTGACAGCCCTCTGACATGGGCAGTATTAAGAACCCCATTTTAAAGATAACTGATTCAACAGTAAAATTAGAACCCAGGCAGCCGGGCGGGAAGGCAACAAAATCTCCCTGACGTCATGAGCCTATTCTGAGTTTTCTCAATTCTTCTCAAATGAAATTTTAAGAAAATAAACACTAATTACGGTTAAAAAGTTGTAGTTAAGTCTCAAGAAAAACACTAATGGGTATGTTCTGAACCCTGAAAAACAGAGCAAACTCATAAATAGCATGCTGTTTCTATATACAAACTAGTAAACATGTACTTTACAAAAAAGAAACAAAATTAAGAATGTTAATATAGACCTATGGAGAAAATATCTAATAAACAAAATATGTTCACAGTGTAAGACTGTAAATTATAAAGACCTTTTGGAAGTATTAGGAATAAATTCTTTTCTTTTTTTTTTTTTCATTTTTCTGAAGCTGGAAACAGGGAGAGACAGTCAGACAGACTACCGCATGCGCCCGACCGGGATCCACCCGGCACGCCCACCAGGGGCGAAGCTCTGCCCACCAGGGGGCGATGCTCTGCCCATCCTGGGCGTCGCCATGTTGCGACCAGAGCCACTCTAGCGCTTGGGGCAGAGGCCACAGAGCCATGCCCAGCGCCCGGGCCATCTTTGCTCCAATGGAGCCTTGGCTGCGGGAGGGGAAGAGAGAGACAGAGAGGAAAGCGCGGCGGAGGGGTAGAGAAGCAAATGGGCGCTTCTCCTGTGTGCCCTGGCCGGGAATCGAACCCGGGTCCTTCGCACGCTAGGCCGATGCTCTACCGCTGAGCCAACCGGCCAGGGCCAGGAATAAATTCTTGTAGAAAACAATGAACAGAAATCTAGTTTCCCCTGTTGTCCTGAAACTTCCAGTACTGTATAAAACCTGGTCAAAATGTACAATCGGTTAGAGCAAAAAGAATGAGGTGGAAAAGCCAATATGGACTTATACTGTCTTTAGTACTGATTGACATATAAAAAATAAACAATGAGGTAATGACAACAGGTAGAGAAAAAAATGAAATGACATTATTTGTATATATTTACTCTTATTCCAGAGATACCAAGCATATCCTACTATATCAAGTGGTAAATGTACGAGTATAGGGTCACGTATCCTTGGGAAAATTATTTTTCTAGGCCATTCCTTTCTTAATTGTAAAACAGAAATGTTGGTCCCTAATTCCTTGTCCTCAAATCTGAAGCTTAAAAAATTCCATAAACTAGTTTTTGTTTTTAAGTTAGCAGCAGATTTTTTTGGCAGAAAACTCACTGTAGCAAAAACTGACCTGAATGACATGGGACTATTTCTAGTCACTGTTCCACTAACGCTGACTCTTTCTACATTTCGATACAGAAATAGTCATGTGTTCAATTATGGGAGACTTGGCCAAAAACTGTTCGAGGTGGGAGAAGATACAATACAAAGTATTATATTATCATTATGTTATCTTTCTAAAAATCAAAAAAATTATGAATTCTGAAACACATTTTACCCCAAAGGTAACTGACTACAATAATTTAGTATCTACTTCATACAGTGGTTTTGAGGATAGTCACAAACTTACAAAATACTTGCTCAGTGCCTGCGCAGGGCAGGTCTTTTCAGGAGGCAGCAGCTGCTGCTAGCCTTTCCTGACTAATGGAAGAGCAGCAAGACCTCTAAGATGCTTCTGGTTTTAATTGCTTCTTTATCCACACCCCAATGGATGTACTCATACGCCCAATGCCTATGCACAATAAAAGAGTGCTAGCTTACTATTTCTTACCTTGGACTGTAAATACCCCAGGTGCCACACTGATTTATATAAAATCATTATTTTATACTTTAAGATCATTTAAGCATCTGAGATTGGGACAACTGTAACTAATATCACTCATACAAAAATAACCCACGGTACAAAAGAGATAGCCCATAACATGTAACATCCTCTTAGGCAATTAGGTTGTACTGAGGCTTTTAAAAGAAAATCCATTTTGCCTTGGCCAGACAGCTCGGTTGGCTGAAGCATCCTTCCGAAGCATAGAGGTTGCTGGTTCAATCCCCAGTCAGGGTACATACAGGAACAGCCTGATGTTCCTGTCTCTCTCTCTCTCTCCCTGCCTCTAACAAATAAATAAATGAATGAAAGAATAAAAATCAATTTTCAAGTAAGAAAATAAGTATTACCAAGTACTTTCAATCTAGCGCTTAAGCCTGTCAGATAACTAAGAAACAGGCCCAAAGCACAGCTCCCATTACACCAGTGGTTCTCAAAGTGTGTGCCAGAGCACACCGGTGCGCCCTAGAAGATTTCCAGGTGCACCCTATGGTATTCCAGACAAATATGTGTCTGTTGGGGACCAAAAAACCAACAGGGTTTTTGGAGTTTAGGTTTTTGGGGGACAGAGGTGTGGGGAATTGGCTGTAAGCTGACATTCTGCCCAACTCCCCACCTCACTTGCCTGATTAGGTTGCAAAAGGCTCTTAAGCTGTAGTGCTGGATTGTTTACACTACCCCCCATGTTCCCCAGAAAGACTGGAGGCAAGTTTCTTCTATCCTTTGTTTGGTGGTCAAGTTAAGCTAGTCTGTACGGTGGGGGTTTTCTGCACTCAACGCAAGAGTAAAAAGAGAGGAATTCTTCAATGTATTGACAAGGAAATGAGAATCTGCCTTTCAAATATATGCCCAAACATTGAAGAAATCACTAGGACACATCAGGCTCATGTTTCTCATAAACACAAGAATGAAAAACTTAACACATTCATGCCAGTACCTGCCGAATTTACTAAATCTTTTAAGGATGTATCTATATATAAATATATAAAAAGATAACTTTTTGGATTTTTTTATTTTTTAACCCCTCTCTTTTACGAATTCTAAAAAGTATAACTAAAAAATGTAACCTAAAAATGTTTTGGAGTTTTTTTTGTTTGTTTTTCATAAAAATGTTTTTTAACGTCAGAATAAATTTAATTTTGTCATATTCATTTCATTTAATTACCATAAAAGCACGCGTGGACTTTATTTTTTTTCTTTAATATTTTGACTTATTATAACATATTTCTCAGAAATTTGTATATAGTGCGCCTACAATTATTTGTAGGATTTTAAATGCGCCCCAACTTCAAAAAGTTGAGAACTACTGCCTTACACTATAGGAAGCCCAGCCTAATGAACTCCAGTTCACTCATTTTCTGGGAGAGTCATCAGAAGCAACAGCTGTAATAGTTTAGCCTCTTCTTGCCATTCATTTTATCACAGCAGCACCCACGGGAAGTCCCAGTAACAGAGCTTTCCCCAAGTCCTCCCTGCTGTCACGACACTCCCAACACTATCAAGTTTGATATTAACAAGCTACGAAAGGCTCAGTATGGAACTACAAAATACAATTTGCAGTATTTGTGCAGTTGATTATATGGTCAACTTTAGAAGGAAGCACACTAATCATTCTTTTAAAAATCAAAACAATAGTGCTTTTATAACTTTTTTAAAATGCACTTACAAAAGATCATTCCAAACAAACTTAAAAACCTTATAGCTCAATGGTTTTTATCCATGAGCAAAATCCCAGAACTTCTCAGCAAGTCAGCAATAGTTAGACAAGGTCCTAGGGGTGAATTCTGTAAGAATATGACCTGCTTCAAAGCTTTTCTAGAGACTACCAGTATGGTTCTCTTTCAGTGAACACTAGTATCAAAACAAAAAATCAAGTTTCAGATTCACCTCTCGGATTTATTTAAAGGTAACCTAGGACTCCAGAAAAACTATATACCAATGACTAAAAACACAATAAACAACACTTACTGTCCCAGGCTCTGTACCACAACCTTTTCTGAATACCTCATTTAATCGTACGTAAAACTGTAAGATCACATCACTTATCCTTCTGTTTGTTCAATTATACTATTCTTTTAAAAGCAGAGAATGATACTGAAAAATGCCCAGACTTTTATTTCCTTTTTCCTTATAAGCAAGTATACTTGTGTATAAGGTGACAGTGTACAAGATACAAAGGGAAATTTAAAACTTTAAAATGCAATGTAAACCTATAATAATCATCACAATGATAACGATAAGTTATCACATAGTGAAGGCCACTATATGCCAATCACTATACTGGGAGTTTTACAACCTTTCTCTCATTTAATTCTCAGTGTAATCTGATGAAGTCACACCTTATCTTATAAATGAGGAAACTGAAACTCAAGTTTAAAAGAAAGATACACACTGTGATGAATAATTTTATGTGTCACCCTGGCCAGGCTATGGTCAAACACTACTCTAGATGGTGCTGTGCAGGTAGTTTTTAGATGGGATTAACATTTAAATCAGTAGACTCTGAGTTAAGCAGATTACCCTCCATAACATGGTGGGCCTCATCCAAGCAGTTGAAGGCCTTAAGAACAAAGACTGAAGTTCCCTAAAGAAGAAGGAATTTTGCCTCCAAACTGCAACATACAAATTCTGGCTGAATTTCCAGATTTTGAACTCAGTGCTGAAATATAAACTCTTAACTAAATTTCCAGCCTGCTGGTCTACCTCACAGATTTCAAGCTTGCCAAACATGTAAGCCAATTACTTAAAAACAAATTAATATCTGTATACCAGTTTATGTATGTAAGTACTTATTATATATTGATTTGTACACAGAGATATGATAGATCTATATGTTTGTATATGTGTATGTATATCTACCTCCTATTGGTTCTTTTCCCTAGAGAACCCCAACTTACACATACACTTAGATGTGTTACATAGAAAATTTCAACCACCAAATGCATTAACTCACATAGGCAAGTCAATGTGTTTTTATGCAAACATTGGAAAAACCTTTCTCCATCTCTGTGGTATGTT
Source organism: Saccopteryx bilineata (assembly GCF_036850765.1). Classification (NCBI taxonomy): domain Eukaryota; kingdom Metazoa; phylum Chordata; class Mammalia; order Chiroptera; family Emballonuridae; genus Saccopteryx; species Saccopteryx bilineata. The sequence goes on along the minus strand of NC_089491.1, from coordinate 290,927,514 downwards.
TGAGTTATATGTGTGCCATTAATTTGGTTGGTTCTAGTTCTGCTGTTTTCATGTGAATTTCTTTTTGGGCTTGTCCGCTTGCCTAGAATTTTATAAGCACACACATTATCACTGTCTCTGTGTGCCAAGCTCAGATGCCAGGGAAAGCCTCAACTCACCTGCTCACCTGGTGCCCACCTGCCACAGTGTCAGAGTCACCTCTACCACATTAAAATGTTATCCACTTTGTTTCATAATACTTCAAAACAGATACAAAGTTTTAGGTCTTATAGCTATAACCGGACAATAAAAACTTAAGTGTTACCTTATCATTCAAAGCAAATTATCATAGCACAGAATGACCTATGCAAGAGGCAAAGATTTTACAAAAAGAAAGAGGGAGAGGATGCAGAATCAAGTTTGATGGATGAGCATGCTATTATGGAAATAAAGTTAATAACATTATTTCATGACACCACCCAGAGAAGAGTCCAAGCAAGAACATCCTTTGCATATGACGAGTTTATTCCATGTCTAAAATTGGCTAACCTCTTTAGAACAATTGAGTTTTATGAGGCAGATGTGCCTCTGTCTTACTTGTTTTTGTAACATGTTTCTGCAAAAAAAAATATAGGGAAGACTTACAAGTCATTGCACTGTGCTGTCTAAAGCAGTGATAGGAAAGATCCCAGGAGTAGCACAGCCCCGACAAAAGCAAATGCTAAGGCATCCAAATGGTCCACAACGGGCATCAGGTGTCAGCATCTTCCAAATAGTAATGGACGATGCCAGTACAGCTATCAGTTTCACTAAGCCGCCTTTGAAATGATCATTTCCCAGGGTGTCTAAACCCATACACAACATCAACATTTTTTCACACTTAAGTTTACTATTTACTCTGGGGCAAGGAGCTGGCTTGAACATTTTTAATATTTTTAAAAATCTCTCTAGGGCTGACAAATTGCATTAATTAACTATCTCAGAAATAAAGCACATGTGTACTACATAACTTGCTTGTCCTGCTGAACAAGCCCCCATCTCACTACACTAAGGATTGCAGACAAGTGTCAGGTTAGACTCAACAGGGGGAGGAAAACAAAGCTCACGATCCCAAAACTTTGAATAAAAACCTGATAGGCTTCCAATTTTTTAAAGTAACCATGAACATCTTACACTGTTAGAAGGTGTATTCAAAACCCATTTTCTACCAAACAATGAATAATAAAACTAGGTGTGGACACATTCACTAACTCCCTGTCTCCTCCCCCAGATAAACTTAACTGATGTGTACATCAGTAGGTACGATTTATAATTAAACTTTATAACAAAATTTCCTACTATTTCTCCTTCAAGTTGTCTGTCTCAGGGTAATCGGACACTGCCCTAAAACTGCAAGATACATCATTTAAAAAAGCTATTAAAGATCCACACTGCAATTTTTATAGCACTTTTGAACAAGAAAAACAATAATAGTACTGAGGCAGTTAAAAAATAACAGGCTAGCCTGACCTGTGGTGGCGCAGTGGATAACGCATAGACCTGGAAATGCTGAGGTCGCCGGTTCAAAACCCTGGGCTTGCCTGGTCAAGGCACATATGGGAGTTGATGCTTCCAGCTCCTCCCGCCTTCTCTCTCTCTCTCCCCCTCTCTCTCTCCTCTTTAAAAATGAATAAAGAAAAAAAAAAAAAGAAAAAATAAATAAATAAAAAATAACAGGCTATTAGAATTAATTATCCATGTGAGTTTGAATGCTTAATCTGCAAATAAAATATGTATAGGAATAAGTTATGAGAGGAAACTGACTCAAGACTGAAACATAATTCTTAATGTGAAATTCACTGTACTTAAAAAAAATGTATATAACAACACTCTTCTGATCTGTTTATGTATTGGGAGTTTGGATTCATTGGATAAAAGTTCCTATTACTAAGAGAGTTTGAGAACAGCTGTAAGCCCATGCGCAGGGTCAACTAGGCATATTCAGAAAGATAAGTCTTCCTTCTCCACCACTCCCCAATTATGCACAGTGTCTCAATTCAACTGCTCAAAGCCTTAACGTCCTTAATAAGCTAACTTATCAGTATTTACTTTATCAGGTGTTGTGAACATTCAATACAATGTCTGTGAAGCACCTGGCCCCCCAGCAGGGGCAGAGTGAGCGCTCACATTTGCTCTCCTTCCCTTCTTGTAAGCCCTGGGTGTTTGCCTCAACAGTAAATGAAATTGAGAGACGGAAGTTCATCCATCGCATCATTTATTTTTCAATGTATAAGTTCACAGAACAAAACTGACTTCTGATTAGAATCCCTCTTGACACTTTTTCATAATCCATGTAAAAAGACCTTACAGATATTTCTCAAAGAAACATAAAACTTAAAAGACACAGAAACTTAAAAAAAAAAGAAGAAGAAAGTATTTAGGTACTGTTTTCCAACTGTCACTGTCAACGACGACTATGACAAAATGTCAGGAAGCCACGCTATACGGAGACCATAGGAACATCTTGTAGATGACAAAAGATCTGACAAATTATTTCCTGAGCTTCCTTCTGGGCCCACAGCCCAGCAGAGATGAGCCTAGACTGAAATAAATAAAAAGTAAAACCTTTTTAAAAACCCTAAAGACAAGAGTTATTACAGAAAGAACTTCTGTTCCTCTGGAAAATCAGTCTAGAGTTTCAGATTTAGGTGGAATGTTTTAGACACAAATGCCAAAGACTTAAATAGAAAGGACTTTACTTTTGAAGGGAAGAGGAAAAGAAAAAAATAATACCTTGGCAAACCCAAACCTGAGAAATCTAAAAGTGAACTAGTGTGCCAGTGCTCTGAGGTTTGTTGTTTTTTCAAAAGTCTCTCCTCTTGCCTTCCTTGGCCCTCATTAACTCACATCTGGATTGCTGCAATAATTTAACTGGTATTCCAGGATCCAACTGTTCCTCATTCCACACCATCCCGGCCCTAGACGCATTTTCCTGCAACTCTGCTATGTGACGTCACTCCTCGGACAAAAACCTTAAAATGGCTCCCCTCCACAAGACATCTCAACCCCTCTGCTGCCTGTGAAAGCCTTCCAAATGAAGTGACCATATCTTCTCTTTTACATGAGCCCATTTCCTAACACAAATCCTTTTTCCCAATTAAACTGTCTCATTCTTCCCATCAAAATAATGCAAATTTTGCATCCTTGTCTTCTCTCATGCTGTTCTATTAACTTAGGATAACCTTTAATTATGGTAAATTATGTTTTCACTCATTCATTCATTCATTCATTCATTCATACAAGCATCTACTGAGTATCTACTATGTGTCTGGCACCAATCTAGTGCTAGGAATACAAAGATGATGAAGACCTGCTCCGTGACCTCAGGGAATGTAATTATTTAGTGAGTCAGACACGTAAACATATCGCTAGGACACAGTTTAGTAATTGCTGTATTACTGTGGACAAGGTACTATGGAAACACAACAGAAGTCGTGATTCACCATAAAGGAAGGTAAAAGATGAGGAGACCATGGTCCAAGAGGTGGAATTTGAATGAAGGATGACTAATAAGGAGCGGTGGGATAGGGTACAGGGACAACTGCCATTTAAGAACAATGAACATGCATACCATGTCTCAGGAACTGCAAGAGATTGTGCATGACTAAAATACAAGAAGTAAAGATGGAAAGTACACTCACCTGTGTTTGAATTAACTTCTAGATCTGTGAGGAGGAGCCAAGGATGATGTTTAAGTGGTACATGATTAAGTGTGAGGTTTTTTAAAGGTTTGCCCTGAAAAGACTCTCCCTTCAGCATCGACAGAGTCTCCTTGTGATGGCTAATTTTATGGGTCACTTTGTCTGGGCCAAGGGGTGCTCAGAGTAAATATTATTTCTAGGTGTGTCTGTGAGGGTGTTTCCAGATGATGTTAGCATTTGAATCGGTGGACTCAGTAAAAGCAGACTGCACTCCCCAACGTGGGTGGGCATCATCCAATCCAGTGAAGGCCTGAATGTAAAAAGGCAGAGGAAGGAAGGATTCACACTTTTGCTTCCTGTCTGTCTGCTGGAGCTGAGACATGTCTGCTCCTGCCCTTGGACTGGGATTGACACCAGCAGCTTCCCAAGTTCTCGGGGCTCTGGACTAAGATGGGAATCACGCCACCAGCTGGCCTGGGTCTCCAGCTTGCTGACAGCACATCGTGGGATTTCTCGGCCTCCATAATCGCGTGAGCCAATTTCTCATAATAAATGTCTTCATTCATATATATTTTCCGCCCCTCTGGAGAGCCTTGACTCATGCATCTCCCTACTATCACAACACTCACATTTCTCTCCTCATATTCCCTCTCTCCCTTGAACCACTGGACCCATACTAGAGGTCATTATGGAACACTCGCTCTGTCCCACGCCCTGTGCCAGACACTCCATCCTGGCACAGGATTTCATCCTTACCCTGTCTCTAAGAAAGAGGATCCCAGAGCCAGAAAAATTAAGATTCGTGTCCAAGTATCACATAGCTTATAAGCAGTAGACGCCATTCAAACCTAACTCAAGATTCTGTAGTCTCCATTCACTCTGCCACACATAATACCACCCTGAACTGCACTCTCCTGGTCCTCTCCTTGGTCCACATCGACATGCCCTCTCTTTACGATCTTACAGATTGCTGCAGGACCCAGGCTCTATGCCCAGGGCTGCACACATTAGTTGTCAACTTACACTGGGTGGGCAGGTCATTTACCTCGGCTAGTTTCCTTGGCTAAAATGAAGAATTAGACCAAGTGGCCTCTCAGATGACTTCATTATCTCCTACAACACACTTGGGATTAATTCAAACCACAAGTGCTGGGCATGTAACAGGGCCACTGGGCTGACACGACCTGGGATGCCATGGTCCACCGTGATACAAATAGGAATAACCCATCCATCAACCTTCATGCAGAAGAACACCTCTCAAACCAGGAAGCCAAGCCTGAGTTAACAAAATCATCCACAACGAAGGCCCCTCTTACCTCTGAACAGGTTTCTTCTTATCCTAACACTGCCTCTTCAAGCACGGATGCTTTGCTTGTGAAGACTTGAATTGGGGACCACTTCACAATCAGGTGGTTTGAAGAAAATTCCAAGATAAGCAATAAGCTGCAGACTTACTTTAAACTTCTGCTAAACTGAGATACAGAACAAAGCATTACCTGTCCTAGTATAGCTACCTTTCAAGAAAACCTTTTGAGACTTTATTACAAGGGAAGAAAATGTTACGTGTTATAAAACAGAACAATATATAGATAGTACCTTACTCTAAGCACCCTTGGCTGCTGGGATCGGAGCTGAGGGGTTTTATCTTGAATAAACATGTAGGCAGCTTTTGGTTAGTGGCTTTTTTGTGAGCTATTTCCTCCTTCATTAACTACCTTCTCTCACCCTCCAGGGAAACCAAGTAGGTGGGCAAAAATTCCTGGAGGTTTTCTGGGAGGTACTACGAACACCCACACCCAGAGACATAAAAGAATACCTCAAGTCTATACAAACAATATTTGGCGATAATTTGGTTAATAAGAAATATTAGTGTGAGTAAAGATAAAAATATTTACATATTGAGACATAAGAAAATGTTACAGGAAAATGGAGAAGATGTATAAGGACTACACAACTTCAACCTTAACCCTTTCAGATGTGTTTTCTAATGATTCAATCCCACACCAGACTCTCAAATCACTAAATCCATCATTCCTCTCTGCACTGAGTGTTTTCTGGGTACAATAAACCAATGTGGTTCACTATTATCTGTTATATCTACTATAATAAACGCAGAGAAGGAACAAGACCAGACTGATTACACCTGGTAAGCAAATTAAAATAACCACAGAGGAGTCTTCCCCACAATGAGCAATGTACTCGTTTCCAGGAGCAGACAGATATAAGAATGGAGAAAAGTGCAAGGCACTGTGAAACTCAGTCACTCCCATGTCCCTATGCTATTGGTATAAAACACAATTAAACCAAAACTCACATTCACTTGACCACACAATCCTCAGGCTTGAGATAAAAATCTTTAAATTGTGCCTGTAAGTATATTTCCAAGAACTGACTAAATTTAGGAGGGCTGAAGCAGCCAATAGAGATGAAGTCTTGGAAAACTACATCATAAACAAAAAAATAAATGTCCTCCCAGGTTAGGATGAGAGAGAGTCTCTTTTTAGAACGGTCAAATATAGTCAATGACATAAACTGATGGTTTATATTTAGAAAGACGTGAGGTCTGCTAATATTTGCTAAACAAGAGCAAATCCTAAAGATGACTTTCAATTACGACTTAGTTACTTTTTAGGTGTTCAACTGCACATAAAAAAATATGTTAAGTTTAGTTAGGACATATGGTATTTATGCAAGAGAAACAAACAAACAAAAAAACCTTTTGAATAAGGACTGAATGATGATGATAAGCATGTGTATTTTCATCTTCCCAACCCCACCAGGTTAGGCCACAGTTTGAAAGCTGTTAAAATTTTATAAATAAATTTCTATATGGTTTGAGATGCTCCAGGAAGTTTCCAGAGAGACGGGCAACCTATTCAATCTGGACATCAGCCTGTATCCTGAATCTGCTTACCCATCAAAGGTGGCTAAGGAGAGGCAAGGAACAAGAGCTGACCAAGAGTCTGTGGTGAAGACTCCTCTGTGGTTATTTTAATTTGCTTACCAGGTGTAATCAGTCTGGTCTTGTTCCTTCCATGCCGCATCCAGAAAACTCTGAAGCAGGCATCCCTGTGGCTTGGAAATATAATATAAATAAATACACCTGCCATTGCCAACTCCCTTCTCCTGGAGAAACCGAGAACTAGGAAAGCGCCAAACTGTGTCTCTCTGCACACGTCTTGTGGGAAGACAACATGTTAGCAAGTTCTGGTCCTTCCTGCTCCAGTGTCCTCCTTATCCTTACGGCTTCCCAACAGCCCGGTGGCCTGCAAGCTCTGCAAACGCGCAGCCTCATAAAACTCAGTCCTCAAAGCCTTGCACATAGTAGGTGCTGAGTAAATGTGCGCTTATTAATGCTTGGGGTGTGATTTTAAATAAGACAGAAGTACTCAAATGTTATACCTACATCTAAATAAAAAGGTATGTAGTTTGTCAGCAGAACACACTTGGCAGAAGCTCTCTGTCCTATGAGATACACATCTACATACCTAAACTAGACTTGGGTTTTTTGTTCTGTTTTGTTCTTTTTATTTAAAAGAAGCTCAAATACTGAGATGATACACAGAGTAGTGGAGAGAGCACCAGTCCAGAAGCGGGAATCCTGACCTTAGGCAATCACTACGTTCTCTGGACTTCAGTGTCCTCGTCTGTAAAATGGGTGTGGGTGAGGTCTCTGAAGTGTCCTTAAACAAGTGCTAGTCAAGGATTCAGGAGGGAGGGCAAGATCAGAGAGTTGGGGGTGGCAGCAGGGAAGACACCCTCAAGAATAAAGATGGCCCCCATCAGGCTGTGAAGACAGGGGACTTGTCACACTGGGCACAGATACACCTGGCTCAGTAAGGTCGGGTTCATACAAGGTTAAGTTTTGAATTATACTGCTCACAGAAATTAGGGGTATTTCAAAATGAATATAAAACAATAAAAACAAGCATTTGATTTTTTTAATTAAACAAAAACATCAGCCTGACCAGGCGATGGCGCAGTGGATAGAGGGTCAGACTGGGATGTGGAGGACCCAGGTTCGAGACCCCAGGTTCGAGACCCCGAGGTCACCAGCTTGAGCGCAGGCTCATCTGGTTTGAGCAAAACTCACCAGCTTGGACCCTAGGTCGCTAGCTCGAGCAAGGGGTTACTCTATCTGCTGAAGGCCTGTGGCCAAGGCACATATGAGAAAGCAATCAATAAACAACTAAGGTGTTGCAACACGCAATGAAAAACTAATGACTGATGCTTCTCATCTCTCTGTTCCTGTCTATCTGTCCCTGTCTATCTCTCTCTCTGACTCTCTGTCTCTGAAAAAAAAAGAACATCAGAAAAGCAAACAACAAGTCAAAGAAAGTTGTTCAATTATGCAAGTGAGATGCAAAACCAACTTTTATTCATTGGTGAAAATGCACTATATACAAGGCTGAAAGTACTGGAGTATCTGCATGTTCCCTAATCCCCTAATTTTTGTGAGCAGTATATATGAGATCTTTATAAAATCCTTATAAAATGTTCTTCTGATCAGATCCATCACCAACGTGGTTTTTAAAAACATTCTCTCAGCTGATTAGCCTTAGAATCAGACCCTTACCATTCAAACGTTTATTAGTTAAATCAGTATTTTTAAGACAATACATTAATTTGAAATAAAAAATAAAAGTTAGGTCAAGACCAGCATTAACCTGACCAAGCAGTGGCGCAGTGGATAGAGCGTCGAACTGGGATGCGGAGGACCTGGGTTTGAGACCCCAAGGTCACCAGCTTGAGCATGGGCTCATCTGGCTTGAGCAAAAAAGCTCACCAGCTTGGACTCAAGGTCACTGGCTCGAGCAAGGGGTTACTCTATCTGCTGAAGGCCCGTGGCCAAGGCACATATGAGAAAGCAGTCAATGAACAACTAAGGTGTCACAATGAAAAACTGATGATTGATGCTTCTCATCTCTCTCCATTCCTGTCTGTCCCTATCTATCCCTCTCTCTGACTCTCTCTCTCTCTGTCCTTGTAGAAGAAAAAAAAAAGATCAGCATTAAATATAAATATTAGAATAGAAAATATCTCAGTACAACAGATGAAATAATGGTGAGACTAGTTTTAAGAGACTTGTTTCAGTTATTTGTACTGACTTGGTCCATACACAAAGAATGTAAAATGTATCTTTCTTTCTTTTTTTTTTTTTTTTGGTGGGCCATTAGCTTTAATCCTAGCTTGCACCCAGCAGGCAAGGAATACACACAGTGGGAAAACACTTCCCTTTCAGGGCTTCCAAAGCCACTGACTTATCCGAGTTTCTTAAAATCAAAGGTTTGTACCTCACCAGCCTTATTCACCTCTGTTTCCCATCTCCTTCTCTTTGCACAAGCTCTGTGCAAACTGGCTTCTCCTTTAGCACTCCACCATCTTGGCTGCTTCTCCTCTCCTCCACGTGGCCTTTCTCTGTTCTCCTCCTGCATGGGCTCCTCTGACCCATTTTACAGTGTAGAAATCAAAAAACTTTAGTCCAATATACAAACAAGGAAGTCTCTGATACAAAGTCACTTATCTGAGGTATAATGGGATTCCTCCTAAGAGTGCACCACCCCACATCATGCAACAATCAAGGGCGTGGGGAAAAGCTTAGTTTTGAAAAGATCTTAGTAATAAAAGGGTGGGAAAGGTCACTGGCTTAGTCTTATAACTAAGCCTTAAGCTATAATGACCCTGCCTGCTTACAGCCTGTCCCCCACAACCAATGCAAAGTATAAGTGAGCAAACATATATATCATATTTACACACTTATGTGACCAACAGGCAGCCAAGAGCAAGACAGCAGGAGGAAGCCTCTCATGACCTGAGAACCCTTGACACCAAAGTGTGACCCAACTTAAAACAATTTTTTTTTCACCTATTGATTTGAGAGAGAGAAAGAGGGAGGGAGGGAGACATCTATTTGTTGTTCCACTGGTTCATGCTGTCATTGGTTGGTTCTTGCATGTACCCTGACCCAGGATGGAACCCACAACCTCAGCACATTGGGAGACCGATGTAACCAACTGGGCCAACTGACCAGGACTCCTGCCCCCAACCATAACTCTTAACCACTAACCCCTACCCCTAAAGCCCTGCCCTTAGCTCTGAACCCTCACCTTTACTGTTTGACTCTAAGACCTAACCCCTCCTTCCCCTGCCATCGCGAGTGTCTCCGGCAACCCGTCTTAACCGCGCTCTTGTCCTCCTCCCATTCCTAACATTCGCAACGCGAATATCACGGAAGCTTTCAGTAGCTGTCCCGGCCGCACCCCGCGGTCCGGCGCACAGCCTCACAGAACTGGCCTTCTGCATCAGTTCCACGTCCTAGAGGCCCCCACTCACTCAGAACCAGCACACTGGAGTGCGTGGAGACGCGCACCCCGCCCCGGTCACGAGACCGGAAGCTGGTCTGTATCTTTTTTTTTTTTTTTTTCTTTTCATTTTTCTGAAGCTGGAAACAGGGAGAGACAGACAGACTCCCGCATGCGCCCGACCGGGATCCACCCGGCACGCCCACCATGGGGTGACGCTCTGCCCACCAGGGGGCGATGCTCTGCCCATCCTGGGCGTCGCCATGTTGCGACCAGAGCCACTCTAGCGCCTGAGGCAGAGGCCACAGAGCCATCCCCAGCGCCCCGGCCATCTTTGCTCCAATGGAGCCTTGGCTGCGGGAGGGGAAGAGAGAGACAGAGAGGAAAGCGCGGCGGAGGGGTGGAGAAGCAAAATGGGCGCTTCTCCTGTGTGCCCTGGCCGGGAATCGAACCCGAGTCCTCCGCACGCTAGGCCGACGCTCTACCGCTGAGCCAACCGGCCAGGGCCTGTATCTTTCTTAATGGGCCACAGTCAGAGCTATCTGAGAAAAACTGATCTTACTAAAATTGGAGAAGGAAAATCCAATTTTTAGGCAAATTTTTCAGGTTTTTATATGTAATACACTGTAAAATTCTAGCAAGAGATCTGACTTGCAGCATTCCTGTACAATCAATCTCACAGAAACATTCAGAACTGTCCTTCCCTGGACAGGCAGAATCACAGAGAGCTGCAGTCTACATTAAACATAAGTGAGTGAGCACCGAGTAAGCCTCCTGCCTCATTCACTTGTGTTTGCAAAAGAAAACCCACGTGCTCTCAAGACAGTAATTCCGTAAGTTTTAGTCACTAACCTCTAAAGAACTTTCATATTGTTTCTTGGAGTAAGAGAGAAGAAAATGCAAATACAGAAAAGGTTTCCACTTAATGTAAATAATTTCATGTACGCTAATTTTTATTATAAATAAGACCTTCTCTGTCCTCATACTCTTCATAATCTACCAAGGGATATAAGACAAACACCCAAAAAGCCACAGTGGCTGTACTTAAGGCGAGGCAGCAGGAGGACAAAAGCCATGAGAGCTACACACAAATGAACAGGTAGCTAGGGGGCCATTGTAGGAAAACGGGGGGGGGGGGGGTGTGTGTGAAAGCTACGGGTTCAGTGTTGGGCCCACAGAGTAGAGTACCTTGAATGGCAACCAGGAGCTATACATATATATACTTTTTCTTTGACAGGCAATGAAAGGGAAGCTTATTGATCAGGGGAAAGGCAGGAACCTATGGAAAGCAAGAGTCTGAACACAGCGTGTGTTCTTCCTGTTACTCTCATTTACTCTCTCCTGGAGATCACGCTCAAGGTGGGTCCCTGCATCTGCCTCCTACTCAGTAGACACAAAAGGATACTGACCAGAAAAGAGTCTGTTCTCTCAGACACAAGATCCCAGAGACAGTTACTTGGTTTGAAACTTGGGCTACGCTTCAGTTCTCACAGCCTCGGGATAGTCCTGGCTCCCTTCCTACTGCTCTCTAGTCGAAGCCAAGGAGAAGGGCAATCTCTGCTGGGAGGAAGACCACAGGTTCTTTTTAAGTAGCAAGTCCAGGAAGGAAGACAGACTGATTCCCCTTGGGAAAGAACAGCTTTGGCTCTCCAACTCAAACCCCAGCATCTCAGTAACTATTCTACTTATGTATTACTGCACAGCAAGGTACTTCAAAGCTCAGTGGCTACAACTGTTTTTATATCTCATGAGTTTGAGAGTCAGGAATTTGGGAAGGACTTGGCTGGATGGTTCTTGTGCTCCACATAGTGTTGACTGAAGTCACTTGGTAGTACTCAGCTGGTGGCTGGGGTGGTCATGCCCGGTGTCTACTCCAGATCTGATTTACCAGGGATATTGCCTCAACTCTTCTTGCTATAACCCAGGTTAAAAATAAATACAACAGCCTGACCAGGCGGTGGCGCAGTGGATAGAGCATCGGACTGGGATGCGGAAGTACCCAGGTTTGAGACCCCAGAGGTCGCGCGCGGGCTCATCTGGCTTGAGCAAAGAGCTCGCCAGCTTGGACCCAAGGCCCCTGGCTCCAGCAGGGGGTTACTCGGTCTGCTGAAGGCCTGTGGTCAAGGCGCGTGTGAGAAAGCAATCAATGAACAACTAAGAAGTCGTAAGGCGCAACGAGAAACTGATGATTGATGCTTCTCATCTCTCTCTGTTCCTGTCTGTCTGTCCCTGTCTATCTCTGCCTCTAAAAAAATAAATAAATAAATAAAATAAATACAACACACACAGAAGAGAGAACGTTCAGAATGATTTTTTATAATTTAATAAGAATACAAGAATACAGTATTTAGAGACAAAAGAAACAAATTCCCTCACTAGAAAGCAAAAGCAAAAACTCTCACAATAAATCAAATTCCACATTGGAGAAAACAGTTACCATAACAAACGTCAATAATATAGTGTTAACATAACCTTTTTATATAAAATTAAAAAACCAAGACTTCATTCACTACAGTTAAGCAAATCTTTAAAAAGTAAAGTTTTTGGCCCTGGCCAGTTGGCTCAGTAGTAGAACATCGGCCTGGCGTGCAGGAGTCCCGGGTTCGATTCCCGGCCAGGGCACACAGGAGAAGCACCCATCTGCTTCTCCACCCCTCCCTCTCTCCTTCCTCTCCCACAGCCAAGGCTCCATTGGAGTAAAGTTGGCCCAGGCGCTGAGGATGGCTCCATGGTCTCTGCCTCAGGCGCTAGAATGGCTCTGGTTGCAACAGAGCAATGCCCCAGATGGGCAGAGCATCGCCCCTGGTGGGCGTGCTGGGTGGATCCCAGTCAGGTGCATGCAGGAGTCTGTCTGACTGCCTCCCCGTTTCCAACTTCAGAAAAATACAAAAAAAAAAAAAGAGTAAAGTTTTTGAAGTGCTCCAGCCACATTTTATTCTAATGCTCTAATTACAATCAGACAGACCGGTATTAAGGCCTCACCATTCCTATACATCAGGGGTTGGGAACCTATGGCTCGCGAACCAGATGTGGCTCTTTTGATGGCTGCATCTGGCTCACAGACAAATCTTTAATAAAAAAATAATAACGTTAAAAATATAAAACATTCTCATGTATTACAATCCATTCATTATCTACCACTCATGTTCATGGTTGCGGGTGGCTGAAGCCAATCACAGCTGTCCTCCAGGACAACACCAAATTTTTATTGGATAATGCCTAACGCACAAGGGTCATTGTATGGCTCTCACAAAATTACATTTTAAAATATGTGGCGTTAGCCCTGGCCTGTTGGCTCAGTGACAGAGCATCAGCCTGGTGTGCAGGAGTCCCAGGTTCGATTCCCGGCCAGGGCACACAGGAGAAGCACCCATCTGATTTTCCACCCCTCCCTCTCTCCTTCCTCTCTGTCTCTCTCTTCCCCTCCCACAGCCAAGGCGCCATTGGAGCAAAGTTGGCCCAGGCGCTGAGGATGGCTCCGTGGCATCTGCCTCAGGCGCTAGAATGGCCCTGGTTGCAACAGAGCGACACTCCAGTTGGGCAGAGCATTGCCCCCTGGTGGGCATGCCGGGTGGATCCCGGTCGGGCGCATGTGGGAGTCTGTCTGACTGCCTCCCCGTTTCCAACTTCAGAAAAATACAAAAAATAAATAAATAAATAAATAAATACATAAAAATAAAATAACATATGTGGTGTTCATGGCTCTCTCAGCCAAAAAGGCCGACCTCTGCTATATATCTTCTCTGCACCCAGGATGGTAGACATGTCCCCCACCATGGAAAACATCAAGATGATACTAACTGCTGAGACTCATTTAAAAAGCAGTTGTGCATAGCAAATAGGGAGAGGTGAAAAGAAAAATAAAGAACTTTCTCCAACTTTCCACCATAATGGGGGGAAAGTAGACTAAAGATATCAGCAAACACTTCTGGAGCATTCACTAGCTACAAAGAACTCTGTTAATGTCAGAGATATAAACAAATTTGAGATACGGCCCTGCCTCCCATGTCTCTAGTTGGTGAGACAATATTCAGGGTGCAGCAAAAGTAGGTTTATAGTTGTAAGTGTACAAAACAGCTTGTTTTTGTATTATTACTTACTAATCAGTGTTATTTTCTTACGAATAATTGTAAATGTTCTTTTGCCCCACCCTGTACACACCAAAAAGTTAATATAAGGTATAAATTTGGGGAAGTAACACCTGGTATTTTAGGAGGGCGGCTTTGGCTTCCACGTATGACAGACTGGAGGTGGGCAGGGTAAGCACACGGAGGGAGAGGCAGAAGACCACATATGTGAGGATGAGTTGCTGCAGGATGATTCTCAAACTTACCAGACTCCTGCCCTTTTTTACAATAAATCATTTGTAGTACCTCTCCACTTTACCATCCCAAAATGAAATCTGTAAGGGGTGTAACCTAAAACACATATAACTTCCAAGTGGTGTGTATCTCTTTGTGTGTGTAGCCCTAAATGTAACATAAAACAGAATTAAAAGAAAACATACTGACTTTAATAGATAGAAGTTTTAAGATTACTAAAGCAGAAGGCATAACAAGCCTATCAGACACTCGTACCTATTTACTTATAACAAGTTTGAATTTTTAAAAATAGGATTGGGGCCCTGGCCGTTGGCTCAGCGGTAGAGCGTCAGCCTAGCGTGTGGAGGACCAGGGTTTGATTCCCGGCCAGGGCACACAGGAGAAGCGCCCATTTGCTTCTCCACCTGTCCGCCGCGCTTTCCTCTCTGTCTCTCTCTTCCCCTCCTGCAGCCAAGGCTCCATTGGAGCAAAGATGGCCCGGGCGCTGGGGATGGCTCTGTGGCCTCTGCCTCAGGCGCTGGAGTGGCTCTGGTCGCAACATGGCGACGCCCAGAATGGGCAGAGCATCGCCCCCTGGTGGGCAGAGCATCCCCCATGGTGGGCGTGCCGGGTGGATCCCAGTCGGGGGCATGCGGGAGTCTGTCTGACTGTCTCTCCCTGTTTCCAGCTTCAGAAAAATTAAAAAAAAAAAATTAAAAAAAAAAATAGGATTGGATATCATTCTGTCCAAGACACACAGAAAATGAAGGGGCAGATATCTAGGTGAATACTGCAATGAAAACTGGTGTCAGAAATAATAACAACTAGATTTACCTATGTGTTTTAAGATGAAGAGGAATACTGCTTTAACTAAGTGGATATAACATGTCAGGACAAATTACAGACTGTCAAAGCAGAAGACACGAGGGAAAATGATATAACTCTACCAACTTGATCAGCCTGTTGCCTTATAAAATACTCAATTTTAATTATTTCATTGCTTCATAAGAAAAAATTCTGTTGGCATGATGATTACTATTCACGTACAGGAAAAGTCATAAAGGCAAATTTCAAATTTTTAACTGAATGTTAGCAACACTTTCTTTACATTTGGTATGTTACAAAAGAGGCTAAATTAGGATATACAATACACACAGAGTCCCTCTGATCGTGAGTGGCAGAAATGCAGAGTGACCAATACCTGAGCTGCTCGGGCAACCCGAACACCAGAGGCATTCCTGGCAGGGAAATAACTTTTTTAATTGGTAAATTCTTGCTAAGCTCAAAAAGTACTGGTGTTCATAAGAAATCATGTATAATAAAATTATGTTATAAAAGCCCTGTGTTTATATGATGACAAAGTTATAATCTAACTCAGATATTTATAATTGAGTTTTTTAATAGCACAAATGTCCCTTGAGAAATCCCAAAGATAGGCAGGACTCAGGCAATTCTTCTTTGTGTGGGATTGCCTCCTCTCCCCTCCCCCATTAAATCCCCTTACCACCTGTCCATTAAATGTCCCTAGAGAAACAGTACCACACTCCTCTGAGAACTACTTCTGCAGGGTTGACCGACGAATGACACCATGGGGCTTATCTATTCCAAGAACTTAAAAGACGTCACATTTATCACATTTATCACAATTTACGTTCATACAAGACAATCTTTCTACAAAGTCACACAGAGTCACCATTCTTTGATCCAAAACCTTTAAGTTCAAACCACTTCTCAGATAGAAAGTTTCAAAGTGTACTAAGTTTTAAAGAGTAGAGGAAGAAAGGGCTTAAAGTCTATGACCCACATTAATGACAGGGAAACCAAGAAAACTGTCCTAAAAAACATCTCCAAAGCTTGAGAAATTTATCAAACTCTGCAATCGAGAGTGATTCAGTTCTGAAGGACAAAATAAAGCCCCGGTTCCTCTGTCAGGGCTTCCTGGACTTGCCCCTGAGACAGTCCGCTTTAGAGAAACAAGTGTTTTTATCAAGTCTTCAATGAATTTTATAAAAAGCAATGTTTTCATTTTCCAAATTACCATTTATCATGTCAAACGGTATGGGGAATAACTAATTTGGTAACTAATTTTATCAAAGGAGTAATACCCATGTATTACTAAGTTTAATATTTTAGAGCTATTTTAACCTATTGAAACCTGTGCCCAGCATAGTCCTTAAAGTGGTTTAATAGCAAAAAAGTAGAAACTAAGCTGAAAAAAATTTTGTAGTAATAGCACATCTCTTTACAAAAAAAGGAAGTGAGGTAGCTTACTGAAATAAATATTACATCACAGGATGAAAAATACAGAAATAAATATTATGCCACAGAATAAAAAATAGCCTCAACAATTACAATGAAGTGCAACCTTAAATAAAAAAATTTCTTATCCTTGAAATTAGTGAAGCTTTGTGAAATCACCATACTTAAGGGGAATATCTGTACAGAAATTTTGTGTATTGTTCTAACCCACAAAGAAAAGAAAAAATAAATAGAAGAATTAAGGATTGGTGAGAAGAAACAAAACAGTCATTATTTACAAATGATTGTCTACTGATAAAGCCCAAGAGAATCTAAAGACAAATAATCAGAAGTAGTAAGAGAATTAAGCAAGTGGCTATAAGATCAACATACAAAAACCAGTTACATTTTTATATGCCATCAACCAAAAGGTATAAAATGTAATTTTGGAAAAAAATTATAATAGCAACAAAAATAAAATGTACCCAACAGTAAATCAGTAAATCTAACAGAAAAAAAGGCCAAGGCTCAGGTTGAGAGAATTTAAAAATTACTGGAATTCATTAAAGAAGGCCTAAAGATATACTATGTTCATGGATAGGAAGACTCAATATTGTCAAGATGTCACTTCAACCCAAAGAAATGTGAAAAGTCCATCTAATTTCAATCAAGATCTAAATAGAGGTTATTGAAGAACTTGACAACCTGATTCTAAAATTTACATGGAAGAACAGAGACCCAAAGATGGGATATTATATACCAAACTAGAAGAATAATAAGCTGCAAGCCCTAGGAGAGATTTGCCTTAGTAGAGAAGATAACACATAAATCAATTTCAGATAAATTAAGAATTTAATGTAAAAGGCAAATTTGAAAACTTTTAGAAGACCCTTAAAAGAAAATATATGATGACATAAAATGGCCTACTACCAGAGAAAATGATAAACAGAGAAAACATTTAATCATATTAAAATTAAGAAATTCTGCCCAAAAGACATCATAAAGAAAATAAAAAGGATAAATCACATACTGGTAGAAGATACAGACAATACGTCATTGATAAAGCATTAGTATCCAGAATATACAGAGAAGTCTAACAATCACTAAGAAAAACAGGGCACAAGACATGAAGGGACATTTTATAAGGGAGGAAATATGAAAGATCAATAAATACATGAAAAGTTATTCAACCTTATAAATTAAACCACTGAGATATCATTTTAGATATCAAAAGGGCAAAAATGAAAGAATTCTAGCAATACCAAACGGGGATCAATATCCTCTTAACACTGCTGGTGAGCATTCGACTGACACAGCTACCCTGGAAAACTATGTGCATGGTCTCATAGAGTCGAAAATATTTATTATGATCCAGCAACCCCATTAGAAGAACTCTCACACATAAGCATCAGGAGACATGCGTGAGAATTCTCACAGGACATTATTCATACTAACAACAACAAGATCAAGTCCCTTGGCAGGATAACCAATAAATTGCCTGTAGTATAATCACTTAACAGAATCAGACACCGGGATGCAAAATGAATGAATTACAACTACACTTTAGAGATGTACTGAGGGACAAAAGCAAGCTGTAGGTAGATGACAACACATAGTAAACCATCTTTAAAAACTCAACCACATGCAATACATTGTCTGGGGATGGTAAAACTATTTTCTTTTAAAAGCAAGGACTCAAACACAAAATCTAGCGTGGCAGATATGCAGGATGGAAGGAGTGCTCCTAGACTTACTCATCTACTTCATAGAGAAGTTTTCACTTCTGCTCCAATTTCTGTGCGCTGAATAGTCTGCTGCGCAAATATATTTCTTTCTTTTACCTTGTACTTACCTATAAATACATAACAACTCTTCATAGTAATTCACATCATGTATTTCGAAAAACTCCAGAGATGATCAGGAGTCTAGGTGATGACAAATTTCCTCCCAGAGCAATAATCTCTGTGTTTGCTGGTAATTAGTATTAAGAATGTATAAAAAAAAAAAAAAGAATGTATAAGGAGCCTGACCAGGCAGTGGCGCAGTGGATAGAGCGTTGGACTGGGATGCAGAGGACCCAGGTTTGAGACCCCGAGGTCACCAGCTTGAGCGCGGGCTCATCTGGTTTGACAAAAGCTTACCAGCTTGGACCCAAGGTCGGTGGCTCGAGCAAGGGGTTACTCGATCTGCTGAAGGCCCACGATCAAGGCACATATGAGAAAGCAATCAATGCACAATTAAGGTGTCGCAACAAAAAACTGATGATTGATGCTTCTCATCTCTCTCCGTTCCTGTCTATCCCTATCTATCCCTCTCTCTGACTCTCTCTCTCTGTCCCTGTAAAAAAAATAAAAAAGTCTCAGTCTGAGAAACTGTGCTATCCTAAAAAAGAAAGGTATTTAACTTGGCATTGTGGATCCTGGAAAGGAAGGGGAGGCTTCTTAAAAAGAAACAATTTTATAGTTGGTTTCAGTTATTTTCCTGTTCTTAAAAGAAAATCCATCAAAACAAACAGGCAAATCTTCTATTATTACCGTCCAAAAGAAGGGCGATGTCTTAAACTTTGAGAAAACAGCTCTGTGGCCTTTCTCCAGAGATTAGTGAACATGCCTCTTTCAAACACTCTTCCAAAGCCACAGTCTGGACATATTTGTTAGATGTGGTCCTATACTTCCCTATCAGTTCAGAACTGAGTTTCTGATTTATCAAAACAACCAAAGAATTATCCAAGTGCCTATAATTTCACAAGTCAAGTACCTAGCTCTAAGTTGCTGACCCAATGGTTTAAAATATAGTTCCTGTCCTCAATGAACTCCTATGAGGCAATACACATTAAAAGGATTCCAGAACAAGACAGTATGTGCAAGCGACCAGTGAGCGGTACACTGCTGTATGCACAATTCTAGAATGTTGGAAAAAATTTATATAGAGAAGGCAAATTCCTTCAAAAAAAATGGAGCAATAAAGCCCAGAGGACATGACATATTTTAGGCAAAGGGTGATGGCAAAGGAGTCTGAGCAAAAAAAAAAAAAAAGAAAGAAAGAAAGAAAAGGACAATGAGTTTAACTAAGGAAAAAATATAATTCAAGGAGACCGTAATCTTTTAGAAAGCAAAACCAAGCTGAGAGAACCCTCCAGGTAAAAGCCACATTTACAACCAATTACACACTCATCCTTAACATGAGGGGTTTTTGAAAAATATTCCTAGAGACACTGATTTATTACTGATCTAAAACAACTAGACAGAAAGAAAAACAAAGCCGTGGTAAGTAGGCAGGTAGACAGGGAGATGCATGAAGTGTGACTAGAGCAAGGACCCAGATGTCACCGGAATGACCTGCTTCTGAGAACAAGAATAACAGAATAAGTATTTTTACCAAAATTTAACAACCCATTCACCTAAATTCTCAAAATAAATCAGTTAAATCTCATCCTTTTGACAAAATAAAAGTTCCTATTAAATGGACTTGATCTATTTATGTAGATAATAATAATCAATGTATCCAATGCATACTGGGTGCCAAATTTTGAGCTGGTCTTTAGTAGGTCTATTATCACCATCTGCAGAAGTGGTAGACATAACAAAGTGTGACACAGCCCACACTCCTTTATCTGTGTACCAAACTTTAAAAAGTGCTCAACAGCAGAGGATTTTTCCAACATTTGACAATACATGCCCTTCAAATAGTGTGAGGTTCTTGAAGCCTTCAATCCTCCTAAAGTGCAAATAGATTTCGCTGCAGGAATAGGAAGTGCTTGGGGGGTACTGCTACTCCTGTGGGTGTTATGCATTCACATTCATTTTACTAAATTGACTATGATTCCATAAGTCAAGTTCCTAGCACTAAGTTGCTGATCTCGTTTATTTAAACACAGTTCCTGCCCTCCATGAACTCATATTCAAGAAAAAGATAATCACACAGTAAAAAAGATTTCAGAACAAGACTGTGCATTCAAGTGGCCAATAAGTGGTACAAATAACAGGCACTGTTTGTTTGTTTTTTATTTACTTTTTAGATTTTATTTATTCATTTTTATTAGAGAGAGGGGAGAGAGAGAGAGGAAGGAGATAGAGAGAACAGGGGGAGAAGCAGGAAGCATCAACTCCCATATGTGTCTTGACCAGGCAAGCCCAGGGTTTTGAACCAGTGACCTCGGCATTCCAGGTTGACGCTTTTTCCACTGCGCCACCACAGGTCAGGCCAACAACAGGCACTGTTTTATCATTCCTGGAATTCTCGATCTAAATCATATCTAGATTTCACAATAGCTTTGATTCATCCATCACAGCTGAAGGTAAACATGATCCAAACTGTCAACCAGATCAAGATCCCGCCTGGGTGGTGCTCCTTGCGCTAGATCTGATACAGAGTGGTCAGTGCTCAACACCAACGCAATGAGGTCTCGGTGCCAAGTGGGAGCCTGGGGGAGGTGGGGGGAGGGGTGAAAACTGCTCACGTCTCAGAAAAAAATGAATTCTGCAGAGGTAGAGAGTGAAGGCTGCACGCTGAGAAGAGCAGGATGAGCAGGCACCCCTTTTCTTCCGAGCCTCTTCTTCTGAAGACCTAAGGTGTGAGGGTCCACAGTTTGCTAGCTGTTCTAGCTCCAATTCCTAAATGTATGAGCCACTGAATGGGAGCCTGGAGAAGGCGCTCCAGGAAGAGCAGAGCTTGGGAGAGGGGGCACTCTGCAGCACAGCAGTGGCAAGTGTACCACCAGAGTAGAAGTGTCAGCATGCCGGAGCCACCTGCCAAAACTGGTCCTCCTCTATGTCACCCTAACAGACTTGTGGCTGGGCACAACCAGCCCAGCTAGACTTCGTTTCCCAGCCTCCACTGCGTATATGAAGTGGCCAGGCGACTGAGTGCTCTGCAGTGGCAGATAATGCGATGATGTGAGCCACTTTTGGGTCTCGGTCTTAGGAATTAAGAACACAATCCCTGGCAGTATCTTACCCTTTGGAACAAGAGGTGCCAATCACCCAACTTCAACACACACATAAAAACGGCACCTAAGGGTGGCAGGGCGCACACATAAGGAGGGCACCTAAGGGGTGGCAGGGCGCACACATAAGGACGGCACCTAAGGGGTGGCAGGGCGCACACATAAGGACGGCACCTAAGGGGTGGCAGGGCGCACACATAAGGACGGCACCTAAGGGTGGCAGGGCACACACATAAGGACGGCACCTAGGGGTGGCAGGGCACACACATAAGGACGGCACCTAGGGGTGGCAGGGCGCACACATAAGGAGGGCACCTAGGGGTGGCAGGGCGCACACATAAGGACGGCACCTAAGGGGTGGCAGGGCATGAAGAGAGGAGCCTGGTACCAGATGTCTGTGTGGATCGAGTGACCCACCTACCTCAGGACCACCCCATGGAAGAGAAACAAACGTCAATGTTTTTTAAACTACTTTATTGTTGGGGCTCTTTGCTACAGTGGTAAGCCTTTACCTAACAATGTCGGTAAGGAAGCTATGTCATGCACTGGCCACACACTCCACCTGTCTGGTTTGGATAACCCTATGCAAAAGGCAAACCCCATCTTGGGAAAATATCTACACAAAATTGCCATTTCTCATCCTCATCTGCATTCTGTGGCTGTTAGCCCCATAGAGATAGGAATTCATTCGTTCAGCAAACGTTTGAGCGCCTATATCGAAGGTTTCATGCTATACACTAGGACAGTAAAGCCAATGGAAAAAAGAAAGCCAGTAAAGCCCTCCCTAGTCTAGGTCCTCGTACTACCTGCTTGTCACCCAGAAGTTGAGACCTAGGTCTTCTCTGCCCTGTCTCCAGCACTTGGTGGTGTCTTTTACATAACAGGCACTCAATAAATAATTGTTAGGGGAAGCAATAAACTCAACTTGTTCTCAATAAACTCAGTCTAATGGGGGAAACAGAAAAACAATACAATAGAGCTCTTACATCATAGGCATGCAATGTGTTTACTGTATTGGTTGTTAGATATGAATGACTACATGAAAATCAACATAAGGGCAAGGGCTGCGGAGGGCAGGAGGAATCAGAGATCAATGATATCTCCCTGGAGTTGAAATCTGCCATGAGTTCGGAAGGACAAGTAGGAGGTAAAGAAATAAACATGCAAAGAGAGAGAAAGAGAGAAATTAAAAACAAGAAGAGAGAGAGAGACGCAGCCCAGCGCTGTGTGAACATGTTTGCTATCACCGGAACAGGACACAGAGTTCCAACCACACAACGAACATAACCAGCACTCCTTTGACTTGAGTACTAGTATTCCCATTAATTAAGGCCAAAACCGAATTCTTTTCTTCAGCATTTGCATCACATTACTTTAGCGATTTTCAACAGGTACACTGCAAGAATTTTTAAAATATACAATACCTGACTATTTAGTCAGGAGCAGTGACCAATTTCCCCTTAGAATGTCAAATTTAAAAAAAAAAAAATGACAACAGCCAACACAACGATAACTGTCCAGTGTAAATGAATCTTTCTGTCAGATCAGCAAAAAAATATATGTTTTGGCGTGCTACAGAATTTTAAGAATTAGTGTTCATGTGCCATGAGATGAAAAAGGTTGAAAGTCGCTGCCCTACTTGCTTAATACAAATTGTTTGTGGCTAACCCACAGCTCCCTCTTCTTTTACTCACAGATTTAATTTTCATTTTTAAACCTAAAAGCAGGATTTACTTGACTCGTTCTAACAAGTCCCCTATCACATAATCAAAGAATCTCAAAGTTGGTAGGAATCTAAAGAGCCACCAGATAAAATTTTCTGAGCAGTCATTTATCTTGATCAGCCATAATCAGATCTCCTCTGCAGTCACAAGCCACAGGGGGTTTTAACCCTCCTCGTAGGCACTGTCTGTTTTGTCCTAGAGTACATCTGCTGGCAAACACGTTCTTGCTGTCCCACTAGAATGTATGCTCTTTACCAAGAACCCACTTTCTCCATGGCCTCAACTCCTCCAGCGCTCCATCACCAAAGGCTGTGCGGAGTATCACCTTTTGCTCCGGCCCCATCAGCTCTCAAAGCCCCTGTGAAGTCCCACCTCTGCCCGTTCCGGGGTACAGCCTCACTGGTACCTTCCTTGACGATGAGCTGTTGCCCTTTCTTTCCTAAGATACACACCCATCCCCACAGGCAGAGCTGCCCCGTTCCTTTTCTCATCTCCATTTCTATCTTATGGATTAGGGTGGAAGATGCCAAATGTCTTTTTTCTTTCTTTCTTTTTTTTTTTTAATGACACAATGCCAAAGAAACAATCCCGTTCTAAAGCTGCAGAATGCCTGGGTCTCAGGAATCGTCAGCTACATCCCTGCAGGTGGTTCAGGCCTAGAATCACCCGCGGCCCTTCCCACTCCATCTTTTTTGTTCCTCTGACATGGTGACTGGGCTTCCTTGGGACTTCCTGTTTGAATAACCACACACTTGGGAGTCCAAGCTCCCATGTGTCCATTATTCACCATAAAAGGGACCCGAGGAAGTAACCCGGCCGCTGAACACAAAATGATGTATGAACAAAACAGCTGTGTGTTAGCAGGATGAACAAAAGACAGCAGGGATCCAGGCACTGCTGTGAATTTCAAAAACAAGGTCTATTTCATCAGGCATGGCTAAGGGACTGCTGATTCTGAGCATTAGTGGCCTATTCCATAATTAAAAATCGCTAGAGATGTGAATAAGTCAGTTTTTTGTCCCTGCCACTGAATTTCACCCCAAAACCACCCTTCCTCCTGGGAACAAAGCTGTCTCTTCTATCTGTCACAGAAGTGGCAATACCAACTCAAAAGGTTTCCCAAAGAAATTTAACACCTAGTTTATTTCCCAATCCAAAAAGCAGCTCCTCCCTTCCCCAAGGGGCATTCCTACAAAAACAGAGACACTCATACACAAACACAGAAAGCGGCATGGAAAACAAGCCTCCATTCTCCAAACATCTGGAAAAATGTTCGTTTCCAGAATCAGTCCATCTTTTGATATCCTGGTTTCACCATCCATGTCGTGTGCCAGGATACTAAAGCTTTCAAGTGGGCATAAGTTTAAAACCAAAAATCTCCGAAGAGCCACAAAACTGAACGACCCCTAATTCCACCAGGAGTTGATGATAACTCATTTCTTGGCATGTGGCAAAAATTCTGGAAATAGCAGTAAAGAAACAGCAGTTTGAGCCTCTAAAGCCATCCTGAAAAAGTAAACAAGTTTCGTTACAGCTGCATTACAGATGTTCCCACACATTCTCAGAATTGTAAAGACTACAGCTGTAGTCTTCAATAGACTTCCTAGTCCATGAAATTACCTAAAATGCTATAAACTCAAAACTATCTATGGGACCTCTCTGAAATTTAACCCTAGACACTCAACCCCACAGAGCATGACCCTTGTCCCATGAAGAGGTGATCACACAGCCAAAGCAACTGAAGTGTTCACCTGCCCTTTTGGTCTCCAACTCCCTCTGCTCCCATAATTTTCACCCTTAGCCCCTTGTTTCTTCCCACCTCTGAAAAGAACACACAATTTCAATGAAAATCCCAGGATGCTCCTCTCTACCAGGTCATGGTATGGCACTGAAATAATCATCTAAAACCTTAATGAAACAAAACAACAGAAGTCATCAGTCCTGCGAGAATAGGGTCATGATGAGCAGAAACCCCTGGGAGAGGAACACAGGGCTCAGGGGTACAGAAAAGTGTAACCAAGGCAACTGTACTTAACTTCCCTGCTAGTGACAGAAAGCTCAAGAAATGATGTTCAGCTCATTCTCATCAAGCTGTCACCACCATGTCTTCTAACACTGCAAAGCTTCTTCCTTGGGAACACAGCTGACCCTTGAACAACAGTGGGATTAGGGGTGCAAACCCCTGCACAGTTGAAAATCTATATATAACTTTTGACTCCCCCAAAATTTAACTACAGCCATCCCTCAGTATTCAGAGGGAGGGGTTCCAGGATCACCCCACTCCCCTGCAGATACTAAAATACCTGTATGCTCAAGTCCCTTCCATAAAATGGCCCAGAACAACGCATACAGTTGGCCCTCTGCATCTGGGGTTCCCATCCCAGGATTCCCAACCATGGAACAAAAACAGTGTTTCTGATCTGAGGATGGCTGAATCCAAGGATGTAAAACTGCAGATACAGAGGGCCAACTGCATATACATGGATTCATGCAGTTGAAACCCCTATCGTTCAAAGGTCTAAAGTCAGGCTTTTTATATTCTTTGAAAAGAGTTGATGGAAAATCCTGAAAAAAACTTCTTCTCCTATATTGTACCAATTGGCAAGGGGGGGGAGCGATTTTAAGCCCAACTCTCATCCTTCAAATGTAGCAATAAGTGCCATCGCACCCAACCTCCCCGTCAGAAAGGAAACTGAGCATGTGCTCTTAACAATCATCAGTCACTAGGATGTGACAGTGTGATGGTGCCACAGAAACACAATTTGTACTAAGCAGGACTATGGAGAAAGGACTATGCTTTGAAGTGGGATTCAAAATCCCTTCCTAAGAATACTGAGGTCCAGAAGTGGGGAGAGTCTACAGTGGGAAAACAGCCCAAATACTAACCTAACCCTGAGTGAGTACTATGACCCTGTTCTTCAGAGATACAAACAAACAAAACACTTTTTTAAAGGTATGTAAGAGTTCCCTGTTTGTACCTAACTCTCAGCGATGCTTGGGGAGACCAAAGAGACATAAATTAAACAAATAAATGCATAGATAAGATAGAACACATAGAGTTTGAGTTTACAAATAACTTACACAGAAATCAAGGTAAAGGGGTCACACTCTGACAACAGTGACAAATCTCGAGGACCACAGTAGTTACCGATCAATCAATCGATCAATAAAAGGTGGTCAGACCTATTCCGTTAGCAACTTTGAATAACAAAAAAGCAACCCTGTAATAATTAGGATTTGCTTGGAGCCAAGAAATGAAATAGACCCTGGAGGAGGACCTGGCTGCTTTATCTTCAAGGATGTCAGATAAAGTAAGCAACCGAACTGCATTCAGCAATTTCCAGCAGCAGAAAGCAGTCATGGAGAAGACAGAAAGGAGATAAGGTGGCATTCCCCTGACCACCCTCCAGGAAACAGGGTATGAGGTGCACTTGCCCTGTCAGGAGACACTGACAAACCCCAGGATCTCATTCTGAAATTCAATAAATTCCTGAGACAATCCTAGAAGCATTAACGTTTAGATATTATAAAACCAGTATAAGTCCCCCAAACCTAAAATCCTCCCACTGCCAACAAAGAAGTGCAAAGCCCTTTTTCAAAGAAGCCATCACGATCCAGAGCTCCACAAACAGGGGCTATCGGAGAAACTGGGTCCAGCCCCTCGGTTTTGTCTAAGTCCATTTCGCTCTCCAAGTCAGTTTCTTCCTACAGTTCTCCATTGCTTATCAGCTCCGTTCTAACGTGGCAGATTAGCAGAAGCAGAATCTATCCACAACAGGTTCAATTCCAGCCTCAACTCAGCCTGTCTGACCTCAGAGAAGTCACGAGTGAGCTTATGTCATTATTCCAATAGGGTAATTCTCAAGATTGTAAAGATTCAAAGAGATAGCCAGGAGGCACTCAATGAAAGGTAATTTGCTGTACTTCCTTTTGACACCTAGTTTTCAAGCTCTTCATCTCCCCAGGACCCATCATCCTTTTTGTGTGTTGTCTCCACTACTCCAGGGAAAGCAAACAATGCCCTCACCATTATCTGGTTTCTTTTAGAACTTCATTCAAACAGCTCGCCCTTCCTGGCAAGTTCCCCATTCATGTCCACATGGGTATTTTCTTCAAGACCCAAGGAGCTTTTCCTGGCTAACTGCAATCCACAACTCTTCATTCAAAGTGCTTTGCACTTCAAAATGTTTCAACTTAATTATTTATTTTATTGTGTTTATATCATCCCATTGAATTCCTGTACAAGAATGTTTTTGTCTCATCTACTCAAGCACATTACAAATTACTTGAGGATATAATGTTTCAACATCTATTGTTACCCATACATCCCATATTACAATGGGCATAAATGAAAAATTTTCTCACTAGTTGCCTTATTCACGTAAGATTTTTGTCTACTAACTAGTTAGAATCCCAATCCATTAAGCTCATCTCATTTTCAGTGGGTAGGACTTTTCACTTAGTTATAAATACTTCATAAAACTTCATAAACTTCTCTAAGAAAGCCACACAATTCAAGCTTCAGACTTACTGGCTCAATGAGAAGCAGCCACTACCTAGAACATGTCAAAGGAAAGAAGACAGGGTCTTCATTTAGATACCAGTAATTTGTGGAACATTTCATTTTCACTATAGAAATTAAACAAGTTATATAAAAACCAGACATTGTAACCAAGTGCATACCACACAGAGACCTTCTTAGAGAGTTCTCCACCTGCAGCAAAAACCACAAATTGACCATCTTCAAACCAAAAAGCATCAACCAAAACCATGACCTGCTCAAATACAGGTGAGAAGGGAAAAGAACTGCTCTCCCCACATTCCACCTCCCGACTCTGCCTGAAGCTCACCTGACCACTCTTCTGAAAGCACTCTGCAGGTACTTCCACTAAAACCAGCCGATATCTCAACTAAGAACAGCTGGGTCACTTATTTGTCCATTCATTCAACATACATTAGTCAACACCTACTAATGCCAGCAACTGCTGGTAGCAAGAAGAAAGACAATAAGAGAAATATATCTTGGACAATTAAGCCTTGGATTCTTGTGTTCTATTTTAAGCCAAAACCATACCAAAAACAAATAAAATCACCTATCTATGATTTTGTATTATGACTGGTTTCTTTTTTTCTTTTTTGAGAAATAATGCCCTGGCCAGTTGGCTCAGCAGTAGAACCTTGACCTGGCCTGTGGAAGTTCCGGGTTTGATTTCCCGTCAGGGCACATAGGGAGAAGCGACCATTTGCTTCTCCACTCCTCCTCCTGTCCCTTCTCTCTCTCTCTCTCTCTCTCTCTCTCTTTCTCTCTCTCTCTCTTTCCCTCCTACAGCCATGGCTCGATTGATTAGAGCAAGTTGGCCCTGGTGCTAAGGATGGCTTCATGGCCTTGCCTCAGGCACTAAAATAGCTCAGTTGCCAAGCAATGGAACAAGGGCCTCAGATAGGCAGAGCTTCGCCCCATAGAGGGCTTTCCAGGTGGATCCCGGCCGCGGCACTTGTGGGAGTCTGTCTCTCTGCTTTCCTGCCTCCCACTTAATTAAAAAAAGAGAGAGAGAGAGAGAAATAATGTGCATACAATGAAGTGCACAAATATTAAATGCACAGTTCTGAATTTGCACATATGCATAGGCCTGTGTAACCTCCACCCAAGTCAAGATATAGAACATAAAGTGAGAACTATAAAGGAAGAAAAAAAAAGGCTGCAGGTACCTCTGTTGTCACTGCCATGGGCAATCATTCTGGTCAGCAGACACCTTCGGGTACACTGTGACTGATCATCATGAAACAAAATCCACTGTATCCCAAACTCTACACAAAACCATTTATACTTTTTACGTCAAGAATTTTTTTTTTAATGTGAAGGAGGCTAATACTGGACTGATATTCCCAAGAACTTTCAAAACATAAGAAAGATAAACTAACAAAGAATTTTTAAAAATCCAAAGAAGATTTTAAAACATCCAAGGAAGACGATACAATAAAAACCCGATGCTGCCTTCACTCGAACAGGAAGCGGCCACACAGCTGGAAACAAAGAGTAAAAGGAGGAAGCCAAGGGAATAGAACTCCTAAAGTTTTAAAAGAAATCATGTAAATCCCCTAATTCATCTCCTAGCTTTGCCACAAGGTTCTCCTCCCACAAGGGATCTGAGAGCGCCATTGTCTAAGAAAGAGATAAGTCTGCTTTATTTTATTCCATGAATATGGAGCTGCCCAGGGCACCAGGCTGCCCTGGCCCAGTTATTTTAGGCTGGCCCCCGTGAAGAACCCGTGGAGAGAAAAGCAGACATCATTAGTGTCACCACAGTCTGGCACAATACTCTAAAACCTCAGGGACATTTCTATAAATGAGTTTGCTGGTAAACCCATTCAGCCAGCTTTCAATTTAAGCCCAAATGAGCAAAACTCCAACTTTCTCATTTCACAAGAAAGAAGATGCTGACAAATCCCAGGCGGTCCCTCTCACAAATCTCAGCGCAAGTAACTTAGGCAAGGGAACAGAGGCAGCACGTAGGCACCTTGAAATTGTCTCCTCTGAGGCCCTGGCCGGTTGGCTCAGTGGTAGAGCGTCGGCCTGGCATGCAGGAGTCCCAGGTTCAATTCCCAGCCAGGGCACACAGGAGAAGCGCCCATCTGCTTCTCCACCCCTCCCCCTCTCCTTCCTCTCTGTCTCTCTCTTCCCCTCCCGCAGCCAGGGCTCCATTGGAGCAAAGTTGGCCCGGGCCCTGAGGATGGCTCCACAGCCTCTGCCTCAGGTGCTAGAATGGCTCTGGTTGCAACAGAGCGACGCCCCAGATGGGTAGAGCATCGCCCCCTGGTGGGCGTGCCAGGTAGATCCCAGTCGGGCACATGCGGGAGAGTCTGTCTGACTGCCTCCCGTTTCCTACTTCAGAAAGATACAACAACAAAAAAAGAAAGAAAAAGAAATTGTCTCCTCTGAAACAGGTAGTTTAAGATAAGGAGCAGATTAAGCCCTTATTTTAGCAAGCAATTAATTGTTAGTTACATTGCACCAAACTGAAAAGATGGCTAAGTCGCTACCACTGCCTTCAAATTCATGGTCTAGAAGTGGAGACAAGAATGTGGAACACCTAAGACAGGCCACAGAACACAATGAGTAGAGACAGAGACACTGAGGAAGGATTGATTCCCAAAGGTGGCCACACCAGGAAGACGTGTTCCAAACCAAACAGGCAGCCCTTTGGGAATTAAAATAAGAAAAAGCCTAGAGATTAAAACTGTCTGGATCCTAAAGTGCCTTGTTCTTCACTCCAAGGAGTCTGGATTTCATCCTAAAGGCCTGAGGATCCACTGCACAATTTCTAGCTGGGGATCGTATCACCAGACTTGCATTTGAGAACCACCACTTGGTCCAAAGGTGGCTTTCGGAATACCGGAGACAACACTGGAGGCAGAAAGAACACCAGTTAGTTAGGAAGCTGTTGCAGCAATCCAGGTGAAATTCGATAGGGAGCTACAGTCAGGTAGAGATAAAGGATTCAAGAGACACCATGGCTGGGTATAGGAGGTAAGAGTGGACTCTTGGGCAAATGGTAGTAAGAACAGGTGGAGAAAATAGGGTCGAGTTATCGCTGCCCAGAACTGACCCACCTCCAGCACTGGATCCTATTTGCTCACCAAACAGAGTAATCTTTCCTCATGAGAGCCTGTCAAGCATGGTTATCTTTCATGAGACTTGGCAAAAGACTGGTCAAGAGCCTCATAGTTAAACATCAGTGCTGTTCATTACAATACGGCTTTGAGTTGGGTAAGACAATGATGAAGGGTGAATTTAGTTTTGGACATGGCCTCTGGACGTCCCAAACTGATCGTGTGCCCAACAAGTCTTTCGGTCTGGAGATAGAACTGGCCGGCCTGGAGATACAAATTTAGCATTAACTGATTTGCAAACAGTAAACCAAGCCTTGAGATTAAGAGTTCATCCAGGGAGTGAGCAGCACCACAAAAAGGCTCTGGAAACCAGTAAAGAGGAACAGAGAGGGACTAAGAGGAAAACCAAGGGAGTCTGGTATCTCTGAACCAGTGTGGACATGAACTTGTATTTTAAAGGTTCCTAGAATAAACTGGTTCTTTTGAGAGATTTATTAGAGAGGCTAAAAGTTCCAGGGGCTAGTGCTTTAGACTAAGGAGTCAAAATCTACCTCCATGGGGACTTCTGTCAAAACACTAGCTCAGGACCCTCACTTTCGCCTGCACTGAATTGTGAAAATCTAATTGCTGAGACACTGGAGGCTTTATAAACTGTGAAATAGTAGTATAAAGGAGCTCCTGATTTATTAGTGCAATGACATTACAACTGAGTAGGAAAATTCCACCTAATAGAGTATAAACTTCTGAAAGCGGGACCTTCAACCTTCTACACCTTTCTATGGTGTACTGTGTTATGTATTTAGTGGGTATTCAAAAAATGTTTGAAGAATCATTGGCAGTAACATGAGAATGTATGCACAGGGGGAAGGAGTGCATAGCAAAAGGCATATCCAACTTCCTAAAAGGATTTGGAATTGAAGTAGTCAAACCTTATCCCTCCCACAAATGTGGCCAATGACAAAATTGTTGGGAGGGGTGGGGTGCCTTATAAGTTCCAATTTCTCTCCCAATGTGTACACTGTTTCTCTGAATACTTTAGAAACTTGGAGAAGATATTTACAGAAAAAGTGGTAAATTGCAGAACCGGAAAACAAGGGCTTTATGAAACTGTGTTCAACAACCCCTGGCCATTAAAGAAGAGCTCCTTCACTTCTCAAGTTGAAACCTGCAAAGTGTAAATCAGGCCTTTGTGAGACAAACTAAAATAGTGTCCCCCCAGGGTGCACAAATACCACAGTGAAGTCACCAGAGTGAACTATTCCCTGACACAGTCAGAGCCTACCTTGCAATGATTTTCCTGGGGAAAAATCCTGTTTGTTTCATGCTAAAGAGACATTCAGAGGACCAAACAAAATAAAATGTAATTAATATCCTTGTACATCAATTATTCTGATTTAGACATGCAAAAAGGATATTTAGATAGAGATTAAAAAGCATCCTTAAATCACTATTTGTTCCTAAAGCTTATGAGGAGCTTGACAACAAATCAGGTCTTGGTGTAAATTTTAGGAGTTCTATAAACTTTGATTGAGTTGGTTTTATAAGCACTCCCTTAATCCAATTGTTTTTAGAAAGAAAGCTATTTTCTCCCAAGATGAAGACCCAGTCTGCCAAGTTTCCATCCACAATGACTATCAAGTTAAAGAGTCTGTTTAATAAAAGGCAAATCCTCAGCTATAATCTCACTATCAACTACCCCACTGATGCTGATAAAACCTATTATGACTTATTATAAAACACCAAAGCCAAACAAACGGCAATCGAATAATCCATGCAGAAGTTAGAAGATCCAGGATTTAAAGGCAAAATAAGAAAGACTTCTGTTTAGAAAAGGGTGCCTGGTTGGGATGTCCCCCCACAACAGGCAGAAAATGCAGTTCTGGTTCCCACAGCAACCTGAACTCATTCTATCTGAGGAGATCCTGCACCCTGCACCCTGGATTACTGTGTATGCTACTTAAGAATCAACACTTTCAGAATCAACGCTGATTTTCCTGGCTTTTGTACAAGTGATGATAATGGTACAATGATCTAATTTGTACTTGCCATCTGTTAAAATATGCCTCAGCCTCTCCCCCCAAAAAAGGTACCAGTTAAAATGATCATGTAATTTGTGTATACACAAAAAGTTTCCAGAAGGTTATGTAAGAAATCACGCATGGTGGTCTCTAAAGCAACTTAGCAACTGAAGAGACTCACTGGACATTATACATACTGTTTTCATTCACTATGCCGTGTTATTTTTACAGTTCAAGTATGACTTACGACCTGTGCCAAAAACACGTATGTTTCTTGTGCCTTCTTAAGTGCAATGGGACTTGGCTTATTCTAAAGTTTACTGTGTTGAAAGTTGAACATTAAAAGGAAGCCTCATAAAGTGGTAGCCAGGACTAGTTCTTTCCCACTGCTCACTTCACGTTTCACATGCTCTGTAGGACACAGCACAATATGCATCACTTGTTTAAGGGTATGTGAAATCTGAACTGGAAGGGAGATTTAATAGATGCACAAACAGTCATGGTACTTGAATTCGTGGGAATAATTAGTTAGCTAGAGCCCACGGAGTAACTGGAGTCAGGGAGGGATTGTATACTGAACATTATAAGGTCTTGCCTATTTGTCATAAATTATAGATCGTAACATGCATGTATACATACATCCTTGTCATTTAATAGCAGGAGGAGAAAAAGAGAGGGAGGAGGGTGGAAAGAAAGAGGGAGGAACAGTGGGGAGGGGAAAGAGCTATTGATTGAGATATCAACCCTACCACACACAACTCTCCCCACCCCCCACCATACACAATTTCCTCCAGGGCATCATTTCTGATCCAAGAACAAGTACAATAAGTTCTAGTCAAGTTTTTAGAAATGGTCTATCTGAAAAGCTTACAGTAAATGTTTTTACAGTTAATCACAATACTCATATGAAAACTATTTTAAATAACTTTTTTTTAACTTAGGAATTTTACACCCATAGTTTATGAACGGCATTTACCAAGAATATTATCAAAAACTGAAAAAATTTACAGTAAAAACAAGTCCAAACATATAGTTAGAGTAAAAAGTCCTAAGTAGATGAACTCTAAAATCTCTTTTGACCTTTTAATCACCATGACCCAGAGTTAATATATCGACTTCCCAGTAGTAGCAACCTGACTTGACTTGATACTGTCTTACCCACCACATTATCTTTGTAACAGAGAAGTAATCACTGAACAATCTACCCACCTCTACAACCACCTGAAATAACCTTTTGCTGCCTAGTACACACAGCAGAAAACTCAGAGGCCAAGACTGACAGCCCCACCTTTGCCTGAATAAGATACCCTTCTTGCTCAGAAATTGTCAGATGACTTTCAGGCACTTTGAGACATCGAGGCACTGCCTTTTCTTTGAAGATGTTAATATTTGAAAATAGATCAAATGAGATTTCGTGAGAATTCAAAACTCAACGCAGAAACTTTAACAAGTCAAATCTAAAAAACAGATCGATATACAGTGGTCCCTGGTCTATCGCAGGGGTTAGGTTCTAGAAAATCCCACGATAGGCAAAAATCCACCAAGTACAGACCTTATATTTATTTTATTATTTATATGTATTTTATGGCTTTATAAACCCTCCCCACACTCTTATAAACCTTTCCCACACTTTATTATCCTTTCCCACACTTATAGTGCTTATTTTACAGCAAAAATAATTAAAATAATATATAAAAATACCTATATATGACAAAATCCCGCAATATAGCGAAAAATCCGCGATACAAAATTAGATATATACAATTTAAAAATCTGCAATACAGTGAGACCACGAAAAGTGAACCGCGATATGGCAAGGGGCAACTGTAAATGTCAAAAGTAATCTTGGCCAACTTTAAAAATGTAACAGGAGAAAACAGATAAAGAACAGCCCCACAGTTTCAGGAAACCCTAGGTGTCTTGCAGTCTTTAGAAGGGTATGTGGTCCCACCACACTGCTAGTTCTATGTTTCCAATACCTTTGCAAACCTGAGTTCAGTACATTTTACTTCTTCCATCTCTGAAAAATGTGTCCCAGAGTTTCACTTTACAAACTTATTTTCAAAAACTTTCATCTTCAGAATGTCAAGACTACAAATAAAATGATATTTACAACTACAAAGATACTAAATACTGCTTTTCCAACCCTCCACACACAGTAATTTCACTCCGCTTTTCAAAGCATTTTTTGTAAGTCATATTCCTTCTCTGGCATCTTGACACTGACATAAAGTTCAGCGTACCAGAGAGCAGTGGAAAGAAAAATACCAAACTGACCACAGAATCATCTGCCTACAAAACGTTCCTTCCAAAGGTTCCCAAATAATATCTGTCTACAAAACGTTCCTTCCAAAGGTTCCCAAATAATACCATTTGCTTTTCAGAATTATCCTGCTTTGACAGAATGGCTTGGTACTCCGCCCTTT
Source organism: Saccopteryx bilineata (assembly GCF_036850765.1). NCBI lineage: Eukaryota > Metazoa > Chordata > Mammalia > Chiroptera > Emballonuridae > Saccopteryx > Saccopteryx bilineata. The sequence goes on along the minus strand of NC_089491.1, from coordinate 290,892,290 downwards.
CTGGAAGTTCATTACTACCAGCTACTGGTGAAATCAAGATTTTCAATGCAATGAGGGTTACAGCTTCTACAAATCAAAGGCCGGTTTCTCACACATTTGTTACTTTGTTAAAATAGGAAATCGTTCCGCTTGTTTATACATTTCAATGAGGAAGAAAAACTTATCTAGATCAAACATGATGTTTGATACTTTAGGATAAATAAGTCCATCCTCATCCACCCCCTAGCAACGAAGTTTTTAATACATCCTTTTCCTGATTTCTAAAAGGCCACTTACACATGTTTCTACACTTGTTGTGAATCAAAGCACAAGGGAATACAGTAAGGAGAGCCTTTTTACCCGGGGACAAAACTGGGCCCAGCAATCAGAGGGCACTAGTGCAGACACTTCCTTTTGTTTTCCCTGTACTAGGATTAGCAGTTAAATAGCTTTGTGCCCTAGATTAAGGCTGAAGAACTGTAAAGAACAATGGCTTTAAAAGTGAGTAACTATTCTAATTACACATAGCATTATCTGTCGCAAAGGCATTTGCTCCCCTCAGATTCTCTAATCCTAGACCCTTTCCTCTCTAGCTCATTCAACAGAGCAGAGCAATCCCCGGCAACCCTGGAGCGACATTTCAACAAAGTAAAAGTGCTTAAGGTGGACCTTCCTGTCTCTGATCCAAAAATGCGCTGTGATAGCCCTCCTAGGAGAGAGAAAAACACGGGTGTGGGTGTCTGGTTAATGCTTCAAAAAAGAAGGACAAAAACAGCCGAAATGGTGAATAATCAAGGGGGCGAGAATCCAGTTGAGATATAAAAAATAGAAAAGCAAACAGAGATGCTGGCAGGAAGCATCTTGGCCCTCGCGGGATGTTAAATGCTAGATCTAGTTTAGAAGTTGGAGAAGGGAATTTTTGGGTGGCCCACGCTGGGAAGCAAAGCCAGCACGCGGCTGTATGGGCCCCGCAGCCGAGGCCAGGAGTGAGGATGGCTCGGGCGCTGGGTTGTCGGCGAGCAGTACGGGGGACAGGGCTGTCATCGCTTACCCAGGTGCAGCGTGAGGTTGATGGAGTTGGGGTACTGCACCCCGGACAGCATGGTCTGGCTTTGCCACCAGGTGGTGTCGGCCTGGTTGTTGTAGTCGGTCAGGAAAGCGGCCCCGTGCTGCAGGTGGGGCTGCCCGGCGTCGCACAGGTGACAGGACTTGGTAACTCCGGTCACCCCGGTCTGCACACAGTACTCCTCGGGCGGAGTCCCGCACGTGTTGGTGGCCACCACGGTCACGTTGAAGGCGGCGTTGACGAACTCGGGCATGCAGCGCTGCGATCGCCCGCCCTCGTCGGTGCACTCGTCCATGGCTGCCCAGGCGCAGCCGGCCGCCGCGGCCAGCACGGCCAGCACCGGCCAGAGCCGCCCCCGGGGCCGCGGCGCTCGCGCGGCCCGCTCACCGCCCCTCATCCCGCCGCCCGCGCGCTGGGCCCCCCGGCAAAGGCAAGGGCGCGTTCCTCTCGCCCAGCGGCGTCCCCCAGAGGCCGCTCCGCGGGCTGAGCTCCGGGGCCCAGGGGCCGGGCTCGCGGGGCAGGCGCTGGCGGCGGCCCGCGCGGGAGAGACCGGCCGGTGCGCGCCGCTGGCGGGGGGACCGTGCGCCTCGCAGACCACTGCCCCACGCGCCACCTCCGCACCGCCCTCACCCACCCGGGACACTGTCCGCTCTCAGCGCCGACCCCCGACTTCCGAGCGCGTGCCCGCGCGCGCGCCCTAGGAGGAAGGAGCAGGGGGTGGGGTCGGCAGGGTGGGGTGGGGTCTGGCGGAGGAGCAAGCCCAAGCCCGGCCTCCGCTCAGCAGCGCCCGAGGCCCCCGCCGCTGCTCCCCCGCCCTCCGCGCGCAGTGGACTGCGCGGCAGCCCCGGCGACTCGCGGCGGCGGCGGCGGCGGCGGGGGCGGTGGCATCGCGCTCGGGCCTCGGCGCGCGGCCGGCGGGGAGGGGCCTGGAGGGGCGCGAGGGGTGGGCGCCGCGGGGGAGGGAGGGGCGGCGGGGCGGTGCATGCCGGGAGGCCGGGCGGCTGCGGGCGTGCGGGCGGGCTGCGCGCCGGGGTCTCTCCGGCCCCCGCGTCCCGGGATGACTCCGGCTTGCGGGAGTGGGTAGCGGAGGTGGCCTTAACGGGGGAACACGGTGTCGGTGAGGTCGCTCGGGGTGGGCCCTTCGGCCCCGCGCCAACCGGGGCCTCAGAGCGCGGTCTCCGCCCGCCAGGTGTCTGTCCGGCGGGGCCGCGCCCGGAGGCCGGCACGGGAGAGACGCGACGGTGGGGCGACCCGCAGGCTCCCGGCCCCCGGCGGCCGCCCCGGGAACGCCCCCTGCTGCGCGGGTCCGCTCCAGCCCTTTCCCGGGAGAGGGCTCCCCGGAGGAGAAGGGGCCCGATGGCAGCATCCAAATGAATTTTCTATATGATTTCCTGCCTCTAAATTAAAGTGTAACCGGTCGTCTAACAGGGGCAAGGGCGGAAGTGAAAGGCTGGGAATGGAATGACATTTTCCCCCCGGGTACGCAACCCACTGCGAAATTCTTCCACTGTGTTGTTTATGTTCCCTAGCTTGCCTTTAAAAGACTCGAAATTATCTGGATCTGACATCCTCCTTTCGGGCCTGCTGAGTCACGGAATATTTTCCGTGCCAGAATGACTCAGTTCACAGAACCTGAGCCAGAAGATCATGAGTTTTGTCGCAGATCAGACCCTGGCACTTACCCGGCGCTGAGACCCGCGAGCGAAGAAAGGGAAGGCAGGTGCTGTGAAAGCGGACAGTGGAGGGCGGCGGTTTGAAACCTTTGGAGCCCCCAAGCTCCGTGAAAGCACCTAGTGGGTTCTCATGTGACGTTTAACAACCAACAAAAAACTTTTCAAGATCTTAATAGTAAACAGAATAATAATCACAGGGGGCTGGGGGCAGGGAGCCATATCTGGTTCGGTTTAGAGAGGGATAAGGATAGGGGGGATCTAAAATAATGAAATGTTACTATGGTTGGGGTCACTGTTAACTCTAGGACTCCAAGGACAATGACCTGATTGGGGAGAGGAAGGGAAGGGCCCACGGGGCTTGTCAAAATGCTGAGCTTGCTTAGCAAGTCATGGATCAGTTACATTGTTCATTTATATTTAATGAGATGGGTGGGGATTGTGCATGGCTAAAAGTCTTAACTTTTCACCCGTTGGCTCCTCTTTGGGAGAAGAAAGTTGTAGGGCTGTAACAATGTTTTCATCCTTTCATACTTGAGTGGAAGCAAAATTAATAAATTCATTTATACCCCAAAGGGGTGCTATTTGGTCCTTGATTGTTCTCAAAACGAGGGCATGAAAGACAAAGATAAGGGTGTTAGTTGTAAATGAAGCTACAGACATTTTAAATAAATATATTAATGCATTTACCTTATATTTTTTCAGTATTTTATTAGATATTGCCACCAAAAAGAGACCCAAGCCTGACCAGGTGGTGGCGCAGTAGATAGAGTGTCGGACTGGGATGCGGAGGACCCAGGTTCGAGACCCCGAGGTTGCCAGCTTGAGCGCAGGCTCATCTGGCTTGAGCAAAAAGCTCACCAGCTTGGACCCACGGAAGCTGGCTCAAGCAAAGGGTTACTCTGCTGAAGGCCAGCGGTCAAAGCACATATGAGAAAGCAATCAATGAACAACTAAGGTGTCGCAAGGAAAAACTGATTGATGCTTCTCGTCTCTCTCTGTTCCTGTCTGTCTATCCCTATCTATCCCTCTCTCTGACTCTCTGTCCCTGTAAAAAAAAAAAAAAGACCCAAAGGCTGCAAAACCAACATAAGTGTTTGCTTGTCACTGCTGTCTTTTGGGTTCTCATGTCCAAGGGTGCCTTCAAGCTATTACTTAATGCTTACCCGCACCATGATTACATTACCAGAACCTCATCTGGTATTTGTAAAGCACATAAAAAGATTTTAATGTCTATATTCTGTTGCTCATGGGGATGTGTTATAGTGACAAGGAAATACCTATTTGAAGAGAGGTGGAATGTAACCAGCCAGTATACTTGATGATTTAAAAAAACAAAAACTTTGCTCCATTTCAGGATTCAAACAAACGAAAGGTTAAGACAAAAAGTTTAAGACAATTAGGGAAACTTGAACATTTTAGATATTTGATGATAACAAAATAAGTATTTTAGGTACCTGGAGATACACTGTTGACTAACTAAACTTGGTGTTATTTTTAAGTGAAAGTGGGTGAGATTCTCTTTTACATCAAGTTACTCTGATTTTTCAGGAAAAAAAAAATCTGGAGCCCTTTAATATCTGTTCTTAATTACTTGGAAACTCCATCGTTCATTAAACAGATGCTTAGAGGAACAATGTGAAGGTGTGAGAGAAATGGGTTCAGATACTTCAAAGATGATGATCTTAGTGCGCATGACCAGTGCCTCTGTGCTGCTAGAAAGGTAGACTAAAGGGAGTTTATTGTACAGACAAAAGGGTCCCCACATTTAAAAATAAACCCCACTTAGAACCCCAGAGAAAAGAGATTCTTTTATCAGGAAATATATAAACAATTTCAGGGAAGGATGCTGATTTCCCTGTTGGGTCACCTGCAAATCCCTGGGCATCCCACTTCTTACCAGGGACACACAGTTCATAAGGTGGTGAAGGAGCCCACCAGAAAACCATGGAATCTGGGAAAAGCAGTTCTGCTGTCAGAAGGAGAGCAGTTGTAAGGCAGATAAACAACAGATGTCTACTACATCAAGGTGGAGATGTGTGATATAATTAGAAAAATAGAAGTTTGTGCTGGCCTTAAAGATTGCAACTTTGCCCCCCTTTTTTGTTTATCCTTTTAAACACCAATGTGTTTATTTTTCCATTCCTTAGTCTTTCTGACCTCATTTCCCTGTATTCTTCCCAAGGCTAAGCACCACTATATATATCCTTTAATTTTTATATTCAGAATACAACGTAAAGATAGCAATTACGACTAATAATGTAATGATGTTAGGCCTATATTTAATTCTGTTTTACACTTTTCTTAATGTAATGACTCAGAAGCAGGGGATATTAACTATCCAGTGCTGAGAAAACTGAGACTCAGAGATGAAGTAATCTCTGTAACCTTGCAAACAGCAAGGTCAAGATGAGAGCCTGCCCTTTCTGGCTCCCGGTCCAGTGGCTGTTTCCTTTTCTGTTGTATAAAGGTCACCGTAGAGTAGAGGGTAAAGGAAGAGCTCTCTCAAACTTCCCAGGTTTTTAGGTTATCAAGTGGGAATTTTAAATTAGGTGAAAATTAATGTGATACTGGGAGAGAATTACAGTATCCGTCTTAAAAGTTACACTAACACACACGATTCTTTGTGTTGGGTTTATAGATCCTGCCTGGGTCCTTGGTACAAGTCCAAGCATAACGAGATAAGATATCTTTTGTGGCCACGCTCAGGTAAAAAGACAGGATTTTTCTTGTATGAGGTAAGTCCCTCCCACCCAGCCCCACACACCCAATTTAAGCCACCTTGGTACTGTGAAACTAGTTTAAAAAGAGAGAGAAAAGGACACATCATAATTCATAAAATTTAAAACTTTATTATAAAGACAATAAAAAAGAAAATATTTCCCAGAGTGAGGAGTTAAAACTCAGTCCCTCCCTGATCCAAAATGTTCCCATCAAAGGAGTAGAGAACCTCACATCTCAAAAAGTGTATTATTATTTGTTTTTTTTAATTAAATTTTATTTATTCAATTTTGAGAGAGAAAAGAGAGGAGCAGGAAGCATCAACTCCCATATGTGCCTTGACCAGTCAAGCCCAGGGTTTTGAACCGGTGACCTCAGCATTCCAGGTCGACGCTTTATCCCACTGCACCACCATAGGTCAGGCGTGTATTATTATTCTAACCACATGTCGACTAGATCCCACTGTGCAGAATAGAAAGAGAAGCAATCTTCTACATATAGATGACATGGTTTCATTGTGGGAACTCAGACTATCCTCAGGTTTTGACCCTGAATGGTTAAATATTGTTAGAAAGGGTACAGCATAGTGACTATAGTTAATACTATATTGCATATTTGAAAGTTGCCAAGAGAATAGATTTTAGAAGTTCTCATTACAAGAAAAAAAATTTTTTTAACTGTGCATGGTGACAGATGTTAACTAGACTTATTGTGGTAATCATTTCACAATATATACAAATATCAAATTATTATGTTGTATACCTGAAACTAATGTGGTAGTCAACCTGGTCCCTACCGCCCACTAGTGGGCATTCCAGCTCTCATGGTGGGCGGTAGCGGAGCAACCAAAGTATAAATAAAAAGATAGATTTAACTATAGTAACTTGTTTTATAAAGATTTAATCTGCCAAACTTAGCAAAAATCTGACATAAAGTACTTAGTAAGTATAAATAATTATTATTATATGTTTTAACTTGCTGTAACTCTGCTTTATAAATTTTATAAAGTAATGTTACTTCCCTACTTTATAAATCACCATTACTGTGGAACCGGTAGGTGGTTAGAAAATTTTACTACTAAAAAAAATCAACTCTAAAATAAGAAAGAAAAGGTAATACTTTCCAAAAAAAAGTTATCATTATTTGTAGTTTTCTCCTAACATTTAATTGCTTAACATGGTCATTACCTCATTCAATTATTTAGATATATATTGCAACCTGTTTTTTGTTTGTTTGTTTGTTTTGAGGATGTGCCTGGAAATTACATTGTTCAAAATTAGAAGTTCCTATTTCTTGAGCAAGACTCTTTAGGAGGCTATTATTATACCAGCTTAAAAACTTTTTTTCTGGCTGAAATTGTTAATGGTTTTAGCACAGAACTCATCTTCAGTTTATATATGTATTTGAATAAATGCTGAATTATTTTATCCTCCCACCCAAATTCTGTTTAGTGTGACAACCAAATTAAAGACTTCAAAACTTTCATCCATGGTTCTACTATACTAAAATGACTTTTCATGTATCAGAATTCCCTCTCCTAGCCCGTATTATACTTTAGTTTTAATAGACATCCTTTATTGAAGTGCAATTTACATGCAGGGGAAAATGCACAAATTCCAAGGGGATAATTCCTATTACAAAGTGCACACACTTGTGTAATCACTACCCAGGTCCAGAAATAGAATCTTACCCTAACCCCCTGGTCGGCAAACTGCAGCTTGCGAGCCACATGCAGCCCCTTGAGTGTGGCTCTTCCACAAAATACCACGTGCGGGCACTACCTTGATAAGGAATGTACCTATCTCTATAGTTTAAGTTTAAAAATTTGGCTCTCAAAAGAAATTTCAATCGTTGTACTGTTGATATTTGGCTCTGTTGACTAATGAGTTTGCCGACCACTGCTAACCCCAAAGCTCCACCCTGTCCTTTCCCTTCTCCCTAAAAGTAACATCTATCCTGACTTCTAACAACCTTGCTAAATCCACTTATTATTTCCAATAGCTTGTGAATTCATTTTGATTTTCCAGCTACAAAATCAGGTTATCTGTGCATACTGACAACTTTATTTCTTATTCTCCTCTTATAAGTCTTGTCTCTTCTCAACTTGCACTGATTAGTTCATCTAATATGATATTGGATAGAAATGAGGATAGTAGACATCTTTAGTTTGTTGCTGATCTCAGAGGAAAAAGTTTCAACATCTGACCATTAAAAATAATGGTCTACAGCGGTAGAGCATCGGCCTAGCGTGCGGAGGACCCGGGTTCGATTCCCGGCCAGGGCACACAGGAGAAGCGCCCATTTGCTTCTCCACCCCTCCGCCGCGCTTTCCTCTCTGTCTCTCTCGTCCCCTCCCGCAGCCAAGGCTCCATTGGAGCAAAGATGGCCCGGGCGCTGGGGATGGCTCTGTGGCCTCTGCCCCAGGCGCTAGAGTGGCTCTGGTCGCAACATGGCGACGCCCAGGATGGGCAGAGCATCGCCCCCTGGTGGGCAGAGCTTCGCCCCTGGTGGGCGTGCCGGGTGGATCCCGGTCGGGCGCATGCGGGAGTCTGTCTGACTGTCTCTCCCTGTTTCCAGCTTCAGAAAAATGAAAAAAAAAAAAAAAAAAAAAAAAAAAAATAATGGTCTATTGACCTGGAACACTGAGGTCACTGGTTCGAAACCCTGGGCTTGCCTGGTCAAGGCACATATGGGGGTTGATGCCTCTTGCTCCTCCCCTACTTCTCTCTCTCTCTCTCTCCCCTCTCTAAAAAAATGAATAAAAGCCCTGGCCGGTTGGCTCAGCGGTAGAGCATCGGCCTAGCGTGCGAAGGACCCGGGTTCGATTCCCGGCCAGGGCACACAGGAGAAGCGCCCATTTGCTTCTCCACCCCTCCGCCGCGCTTTCCTCTCTGTCTCTCTCTTCCCCTCCTGCAGCCAAGGCTCCATTGGAGCAAAGATGGCCCGGGTGCTGGGGATGGCTCTGTGGCCTCTGCCTCAGGCGCTAGAGTGGCTCTGGTCGCAACATGGCGACGTCCAGGATGGGCAGAGCATCGCCCCCTGGTGGGCGTGCCGGGTGGATCCCGGTCGGGCGCATGCGGGAGTCTGTCAGACTGTCTCTCCCTGTTTCCAGCTTCAGAAAAATGAAAAAAATAAAAAATAAAAAATAAATAAAAATAAAAAAATGAATAAAGTCATAAAAGATTTTTTAAAAGGTCATTTTATATATTTACATTTATCAGATTAAGGAATTCCTCTATACAGAGGGTGGACAACAGTACATTTACAGTTGTGAGTACATGAAACAGAGTTTATTCCTGTATTATTATTAATTATTGTATTTTATTTTTTTCATAAGAACAACTATAAAGCTACTTTTGCCCAATCCTGTATTTTTGGTTTGATAAGAGGTTGTTTAAAATCATGAATGAATGTTGGAATTGGTCATGATTTTTATACACCTATTAAAATGTTTATACGACTTTTCTACTCTACGTACCTGCCATACGTTATCTTGTTCATGTGCCGAATTACATTGATCAATTATTAAATGCCAAACCGACCTTGCATTTCTTGGAATAAACCCAATTTGGTTCTGCTATTTTCTTTTATCTATCACTGAATTTCATTTCTAATATTCTATTCAGTATTTTTTCATCTACATAAATGAGAGAAATTGCCCTCATAGTCCTTTAAAAAAATCTTTGTTAGGATTAAATATCAAGATTAAGCTGGCTTCACAAATCAAGTTGGGAAGTATCCCTCTTTCTCTATTCTCTGGGATAATTATTTTAAGTGTTATATTATCTAAATATTGAAATAATTTGCCATTGAAGCCATATGGCCTGTTTTGTGTTGGGAGGCAGAAGAGGAATGAGAAGACTTTTTAATAGTAGACTCAATTTTTTAAATAAATATAGAACTATTTAAATTTTATATTTGTTCTAGTTTTAATAACTTCTGTTTTTCAAGGAATTTGTCAATTTCATATACATTTTAGTTTTTTATTGGCATAGAGTCATTTATAATTAACTCATACTCCTCCCTCTCCTGTAGAGACAGAAAGGGAGAGAGAGAGAGAGGAAAGAGTAGTGAGAAGCATCATCTCACAGTTGCTTTTTAGTGGTTTATTGATCACTTCTCATACATGCCTTGATGGGCGGGAGCTCAAGCTGAGCCAGTGACCCCTTGCTCAAGCCAGCGACCTTGGGCTTCAAGTCAGTGACCTTGGGCATCAAGCCAATGACCTTTGGGCTCAAGCTGGCAAGTCCATGCTCAAGCCAGTAACCAGGGTTTTGAACCGAGGTCTTCATCATCCCAGGTTGATGCTGTATCCACTGCACTACCACTGGTCCGGCAACTCTTATTCTCTTTTTAATGATGGCAGGAACTTTATTTGTTCCTGAAACTGGTATTTTCTCACCTACTAGGTTTTATCAGTTTAACTAGATGTTATAAGTTACCAGCTTTTATTTTTCTCTGACTAGCTTATTTCACTTAGTATAATACTATGCTGTCATAAAAAGTAAGATTTCCTTTTTTTTTTTATTGTGTAAATGTACAACAGCTTTAAAAAATCGAAACAGACTCACAGATACAGAGAACAGACTGACCGCTGTCAGAGGGGATCGGCATTTAGGGACTGGGTGGAAAAGATGAAGGGATTAAGCAAAGGAAAAAACCCTCATAGACACCAACAACAGTGTGGGGATTACAGGAGGGAAAGCCCGTGTGGGAGATGGAAGAGTGTCAAGGGGGTAAGTGGTGACGGAGGAGACTTGACTTGAGGTGGTGACCACTCAATGCAATACACAGATGATGTATTATAAAGTTGTGCACCTAAAAGTTATATGATTTTATTAACCAGTGTCACCCCAAAAAATTCTCAAGAATTTTTTTTAAATTACCAGCTTTTGGCTCTGTAATTTTTCTCTATTATTTGTTTGCTATTATTCATTTCTGGTTTTTATTTTCTTCTTTCAACTTTGAGTTTGATATGCTGTTCTAACTTGTTGAGATGAAATATTAAATGATGAATTTCAGCCATTTTCCCTAAAATATGTGTTTAAGGATATAAATTATCCTCTAAATGCCACTTCAGTTATAGCCCATGAGTTTTGATGTGCCATATTGTTATTATTATTCAATTCAAAACATTTTCTAATTTCTGTTGTAACTTCTACTTTGGCCTATCAGTTATTCACAAGTGTGTTGCTTAATTTCAAACATTGTGGAGGTTTTTTTGTTGTTGTTTTTGTTGTTGTTTTTTTTTTACAGAGACAGAGAGAGAGTCAGAGAGAGGAACAGAGAGAGATGAGAAGCATCAATCATTCGTTTTTTGTTGCAACACCTTAGTTGTTCATTGATTGCTTTCTCATATGTGCCTTGACCGCGGGCCTTCAGCAGACTGAGTAACCCCTTGCTCGAGCCAGCAACCTTGGGTCCAAGCTGGTGAGCCTTGCTCAAGCCAGATGAGCCCGTGCTCGAGCTGGTGACCTCGAGGTCTCGAACCTGGTTCCTTAGTATCCCAGTCCAACGCTCTATCCACTGCGCCACCACCTGGTCAGGCCATTGTGGAGTTTTTTTTAGTTATCTTTGTTTTTATACTGTTATTGCTATTTAAAATTTAGTAACTGGGACCTTCAGAAATGTACTGTTGGTTACTGTGATGGCCTTGCCTGGATCATGGAGTCTGCCCTTGGCTGTGCTTTAGGGAGGTGAGAACAGGCACTCTGTGGCTTGAGAAAATTAGAAAAGGGAGGGCTGGCACCAGAACCTCTCTGACCCAGGACCTTAAGGGTAAAAGCAGAAATGGCAATGGACTTGCAACATCAGAGGACAGTCATCAGAACTGACCCTTTAAGATTAAGTAACAGTCCCTGGGTTTCTGGACTTATTATGACATGGGGATGGGCCCAGAAAAGAAAGATGTTCTCATAATATGCAGGATGGATGTTTGCAGTCATTTTACTACTAAAAATATGTGACCTTAAGCTATTCTTCAAGTTTGTGAAACAAGATATGACATTCTCATTTGATATCATATTTCATTTGTTATTTAAGAATCATGAGTGTAGCCTGACCAGGCGGTGGCGCAGTGGATAGAGCGTTGGACTGGGATGCAGAGGACCAGGTTCGAGACCTCGAGGTCGCCAGCTTGAGTGCAGACTCATCTGGTTTGAGCAAAAGCTCACCAGCTTGGACCCAAGGTCGCTGGCTCGAGCAAAGGGTTACTAGGTCTGCTGAAGGCCCGCGGTCAAGGCACATATGAGAAAGCAATCAATGAACAACTAAGGTGTTGCAACAAAAAACTGATGATTGATGCTTTTCATCTCTCTCCCTTCCTGGCTAATATTTACTCAACTGACTACGTGCCAGGCATTCTTCTAAGCATTTTGCCTCCATTACTTCATTTAGTCCTTTTATCTGTCATTATCCCCATTTTCAGGTGAAGAAATGAAGGCACTGTGATATTAAGCAACTTGTCCAGGGTCATTCAGCTGCTGGTGGAGCCTGGACTTAAACTCGGGATGTCCGGCACTAGAGCCAGTGCTCCTGACCACTACGCATAACGACAAATGTTTATTTGGGATTTTCTAGGTGGCAATACCATTTAAAGTGATCGATTTATATAATCTTTGCTATAACTATGTGAGGTAGGTATTTTAACTATCATCCCATTTTATCGATGAGCACTTGGAGGCAGAAGGGGACTCAGTAATTTACCCAAGATTTACACAGCTAGTAAGTGGCAGAGTTGAGATTCAAACACGGGCAGTTTGGTTGCAGAGTCTGACTTCACCATTGTATAACACTGCCTCCTGAACTGTACTGACTCATCACACATGGCCAGTGTCACACACATCAGTTCACATGTACTATATGACCAAATTAACATTCAGCTAGGTTTGATAATTGTCAGAAATGATGTGTCTGACCAGACAGTAGCGTAGTGGATAGAGCATTTTGATCTGGGATGCTGAGGACCCAGGTTTGAAACCTCGATGTTACCTGCTTGAGTGCAGGTTCACCAGCTTGAGCACGGGGTCACCAGCTTGAGCGTGGTATCATAGACATGACCCCATTGTCGCTGGCTTGGGCAAGGGGTCACTGGCTCACTTGGAGCCCCCCAGTCAAGGCACATGTGAGAAAGCAATCAATGAACAACTAAGACACCTTAACTATGAGTTGATGCTTCTCATCTCTCTCCTTTCATATCTGTCTGTCCCTGTCTCTGTCTCTCTCTCTCACTCTTACTAAAAAAAAGAGACATTTATTGCTGAATAAATGTTTTACTCATAAATAAGGTCTTCCTAACAGTCTTTCTAATTTTTATAATTTAAAAACATAATAGCCATAATAGAAATAACTTGCAGACCTGTGGTGGCGCAGTGGATAAAGTGTCGACCTGGAAACGCTGAGGTCGCCGGTTCGAAACCCTGGGCTTGCCTGGTCAAGGCACATATGGGAGTTGATGCTTCCAGCTCCTCCCCCCTTCTCTCTGTCTCTCCTCTCTCTCTCTCTCTCTCTGTCTGTCTCTCCCTCTCCTCTCTAAAATGAATAAATAAAAAATAAAAAAAAGTGGCCCCTGAGCCACAAAAAAAAAAAAAAAAAAAAAAAAAGAAATAACTTGCAAACAATAGAGTTTAGGACAACTATGATTGCACAGAAATACAGATTTTATTTTTAGTTCACGTTCTATGCCAAATAGAAATGACCGTTATAGATAAGATACGCTGAGGGAAAGGAAACTTCGACTTGCCTTAAATTACGCACACTGATTATTTTTCCCATGGCTGCAACCTGACTTACTAAAGTTTAAAAGTTAAATTTTAATGATAGACCACTCAAGGACTTCATAAACCTGATGTACGGACAAGGCTAATGTAGTGTTAGTTCCTCACAGAGGGGGGAGGGTCCATTTTCATCTAGATCCAGAGACATAAATCACCTAATAACCCCCTAAGCTTAATGATAGCAATGCTGAATGATCCTCTCACCCTACAGGATATTTTTTAAACTGCCCATTAAGTTATACAGTTATTGAAGCCCTTCACTTGCTTTTTAAGTGTTAGTGTGCCACAGTTTTAGGAATAGGGCTTAACTCCTTTACCCAATCATATTTGACTGAAGTCATAACTGGTTCCTACTAACCTTTCACCTTTGATCTTTGGTGTGCATTCACTATACCCATTTGTTAACCACACAGGATATGCTTTTTTCCAAAGCGATAATTAGTAGTGACTCAAGCTGATTTTATGAAAAGTCATTCCAGGAAATAATTTGACATCAGAGTATTCACTGAATACAAGAATGGCACTTTATTTTAAAGAGCCGGATGGTCTTTTGGATGTCCAGTTTACAGGCACGTCTGAACGTTTTAGGCATAAGGCCCCCTTGTTTTGTTTTAATAGCATCTCAACAGTTGTACTCATGGAAGCATTGATCACTTATTCTGGAATGAGTTGTGGAAAGGACAGTCTGAATACAAGGGACCTCTGTGACATCACAGTACTTTTAGCAAAGAAAATACTTCAGGCTATAAAGTAGGAATATAATATAATCACTGCACAAGGCAAGTAAGTTAAAATATTCCATCTAGCTTCCTAAGCAGGGAAAGAAAATAACCACTTCCTAAGAATTCTTCTCAGTTATCACAATGTGAAGGTCAAAGCTAATTGCTAAAATTTGGGAAAGAAAAGCCAGAAGAATGTAAAAAATAATAATAAAATTAAATAACACACTCTGGAAATGGGTACCATGATGACTCCCAAGTGGTTTAAAAAAACAAACAAACTTTAAATTATTATTATGGACTGAATATTTGTGCCCCTCCCACAAGTCCATGTGCTGAAGCCTTGAATCCCAATGTCATGATACTTGCAGATGGGACTTCTGGGAGATAATTAGGGTTAGATGGTGGGGTCCTGGTCTCATGGGATTAGTGCCTCTTCCTCTCTCTCTCTCTCTGTCATGTGAAGACACAGTAAAAAGGTGGTTGTCTGCAAGAACAGAAAGACAGCTCTTACCTGACCAGGCGGTGGCACAGTTGGTAGAGCGTCAGACTGGGATGCAGTGGACCTGGGTTCAAAACCCCAAGGTCTCCAGCTTGAGCGCGGGCTCACCAGCTTGAGCACGGGGTCACTGGCTTGAGTGTAGGATCATAGACATGACCCCATGGTTGCTGGCTTGAAGCCTAAGGTCACTGGCTTGAGCCCAAGGTTGCTGGCTTGAGCAATGGGTCACTCACTCTGCTGTAGGCCCCTGGTTAATGCACATATGAAAAAACAATCAATGAACAACTAAAGAGCCACAATGAAGAAATGATGCTTCTCACTTCTCTCCCTTCCTGTCTCTCTGTCCCAATCTGTTCCTCTCTCTGTCTCTCTCTCTCTCTGTCTCTGCCACAAAAGAAAGAAAATAAGAAAGAAAGGGAAAGAAGGAAGGAAGGGAGAGAGGGAAGGAGGGAGGGAGGGAGGGAGGGAAAAGAGAGAGAGAGAAAGAAAGAAAAAGGAAGGAAGGAAAGAAAGAAAGAAAGAGAAAGAAAGGAGAAAGAAAGGAGAAAGAAAGAAAGAAAGAAAGAAAAAGAAAGAAAGAAGAAGAAAGAAAGAAAAGAAAAGAAAGAAAGCTCTCACCAAAAACCAATTAACCAACTCCTTGATCTTGGCCTTTCAAACCTCCGAAACTGTGAGAAAATAAATTTCTGTTGTTTCAGCCACCAGTCTATGGTGTTTGTGAAGACAGCTTGAGCTGACTATTAAAAACTACCTTCCCTTTTTTTCAGTAGTCACAGAGTAGACACAAAGTGAACCTACTGTATCTCAGAAATGGTGACTCTATGTTTATACGGAAGATGAGCCTACTTTTTTTCTTAATTGGTTGTGGAACGCCCAAATAGGAATACATTATATCTTAATATGTCCACATTTGTCACAATCTAATATTCAGTGACCTCTAAAATATGCCAATAAAAGTAAGTCCTTAGTTATTCAGAAAAACTCATGTGGCCAAAAGAAGGTGCCAAATCCTGTCTGCTTGTAGCTCTAAGGTATGTTCAAGCTTTTATGATCATAGATATTTACATTTTAATTTCAGTATTTTAAGAATGAATTTTCTTCACTTAACATGTGTAATAGCCTAACATTTTCATGGAAGTAAAGTGTAAGAACTAATAATTATAGTACTTTGTCCTCATTGTGTATATAAGATCATGCCTCGTTTTGTGCATAAGACTGTATTAAGTAACAGGATTGTTTTTGCATTATTCTTAAATACTGA
Organism: Saccopteryx bilineata; assembly: GCF_036850765.1. NCBI lineage: Eukaryota > Metazoa > Chordata > Mammalia > Chiroptera > Emballonuridae > Saccopteryx > Saccopteryx bilineata. The sequence goes on along the minus strand of NC_089491.1, from coordinate 290,876,597 downwards.
AGTATTTCTTGTGCTGGAACTTCTGTCTTCAGACAGTTGTCAGTTGAGTGCATGAAAGACTCATTGTCATCAGACTGTCCTCTAATCAGACTTATCCCCTCCGTACCTGGAGCTACGGAGCAGTTAAGGAAAGGGTCTCTCTTAATACAGGCAGAGTCAAGGCGATGATGGTCCATGACACACTCAGAATGAATTCACACATGTACCTGTTTCCATTCATTCCACATGTAATATCTTTCATAGTCCTGATCACTTGAAATAAAAAAAAACCAAGAGTTTTTGTTTTAAATATTGATTCCAATGAGAGATGGAAGGGAGATGGTAAGAAAAAAAAGTAAAGATAAATTAGATCTTAACATTAACTATGCCTGACCAGGCAGTGGCGCAGTGGATAGTGCATCGGACTGGGATGTGGAAGGACCCAGGTTCAAAACCCCAAGGGCGCTGGCTTGAGCATGAGCTCATCTGGTTTGAGCAAGGTTCACCAGCTTGAGCCCAAGGCTGCTGGCTTGAGCAACGGGTCACTTGCTCTGCTGTAGCCACCCAGTCAAGGCACATATGAGAAAGCAATCAATGAACAACTAAGGTGCTGAAATGAATTGTTGCTTCGCATCTCTTTCCCTTCTTGTCTGTCTGTACCTATCTGTTCCTCTCTCTGTCTCTCTGTCTCTGTCACACACAAAAAAAATATTAACTAATTTTTACTAAATAAAGGTGGTTTATCTTAGGAATCGAAAGTTCTCAATCAATCTAAAAGGACTTCAGGGAAATTTAATTTTCTTCTCCATTTATGAATGTTAAGGTGTTTTACACTCAACATGGGGCCATTACACATAACTGACTGAGTTGGGAAAAATGCATCTTGAAATGGAGCCCAACAAAACTAAAACAGTAAACACCAGGTGCGTCATATATCTGACCCAAGCCCTACATGCCAATCTCAAAGTTCACTTCCACCCTGAGGCGAAACCAGGAATTCGGTCCAGTGACCTCTCTGCTGAGCAGTTCTCACGTCCAGTCGTCACCCTTGTAGGCTAACCCTTGCCCACCGTTCCATCGCTGCTCTTTATCAAGCAATCCTCTCCTGCGAACCATAATGCTAGGCACCAGGAGGGCAGGGGAGGAAGAGCTTCAAAACAAACAGAGCTCAGTTTTGATTCTAAGTTTGTTCACAGTTCAGTCAAGAGGCTGAATTCATCATAAATGTAAAAATTATTCAAGAACATTTACAAAGTAACACCAACTTAAATGTTGTGTAGCTCCAATACCTAAGTGCATAAGAATTAACATACAAATAACTTCCAACTCCAATAAAAGAGTGAATAAATGAGCCATAGATTAGAATCTGGAAGGTCACAAGGGCTGTAGGCTGGCATAAGAAGGTATTAGAGACCTGACCTGTGGTGGCACAGTGGATCAAGCGTCAACCTGGAATGCTGAGGTCACCAGTTCAAAATCCTGGGCTTGCCTTGTCAAAGCACATACGGGAGTTGATGCTTCCTGCTCCTCCCCCCCCTTATCTATCTATCTTCTCTAAAATGAATAAATAAATAAAAATTAAAAATTAAAAATATATATAAAAAGAAGGTATTAGAAATTAAAATACGAATGGATAAAACATTTCAGAATGTACTGAAATTCATATTTGCTTGAGTATACATGAGTAATTGGCTTTTTATCTATTCAAGAAACACCCGCTGTCCATCTACTATTTTCCAAGTATTCATTCATTCATTTGTTCAACAAATATGTTTTACTGCCTATTGTATGTCAGAAGCTAGAAATATAGCAGGTAACAGGCAAGGCAGAACACATTTTCAAGGTGAGCACACTTGAAATCCAAGCAGAGGTACAATATGGTGATTTATATGAAATATAAATATATATATATTTAAAAGTCATAAGACCAAAATACATTTCTCATGTATATTTGGTCTTCATCCACAGTCCCTGGCTCACAGCTCTCCAAACCCCTGGAATTTTCTAAGTATTGAGAGCAATGAAGGTGTCGTTTATTATGTGAATGAGGTGACTTTTGGAAAGCACCTAAGGGTGAGGATGGTTGACAGTGGAACCACCCATGTGACTAGAGGGTTGGAACTTTCAGTCCCTCCATCCCCACCTCTGGAAAGGGGAAAGGGCTGGAGATAAAGTTCAATCACCAGTGCTTAACAATTTAATCAATCATACCTATGTAATGAAGCCTCCATGAAAACCCCAAATGAAGGGGTTAGTGAACTGGGTTGGCGAACACCTGCAGGTGCTGGGAGCGTGGTGTCCTTGTGGAGGGCACGGAAACCTGAGCTGCTCTAGCAGATGCTCAGACCTGAGGAGGGGGTCGTGGGAACCTCCGACTTGAAGCCAGTTGGTCTGAGGTACAGGAAACAACTGGGGCTTGCGTCTGGTGTCTGAAGTCCAAGGACGGGTTGTGGGAACTTCCGATCTGTAACTGGTTGGTCAGAAGCATGGATAACAACAGACTGGCTTTGCCACTGGCATCTGGTGTAGAGAGCAGTCTTTCGGGGCTCAGCCCTTCACCTGTGGAACCTGATGCTATCTCCAAGGAGGCAGGGTCAGAACTAAGTGGAATTCCTGGGCACCTTGCTGGTGCCTGAGAATTGTTTGTTGGTATGGATAACCTCCATCTTGTTGAAAATTGTGTCTTAGAATACCCAAAAGAGGAGGGCAGAAATTAAAAAAAAACAAAACAATAAAGTAAGATGGCATATGATATAAGCAATGCAGAAGTGACTGGAAGTTATTGAAGAAAATATTACAAAATAACTGAAAGTTGTTTAAGCATGGAAGTAATATGATCATATTTTCAAATTTTAAAACACACTTCTCTTATGGCAGATGAGAAATGAATCACAAAGGAGCAATGGAAGAGGACCATTTAGAAAGCTGGTGCCTACCAACCCCAGCAAGAGATAGATCGTAATGAATAAGGGGAGGGAGAAACATTGCAACCTGAAGACATACTTAGAGGGTAGAATAACTAGTGTATTTCTTGACTTAACAAGATGAAGAAGACAGTAAGAAGAATACTTCTAAATTCTGGATTGAGACTGGGTTGATGGTCATGGCATTTCCAGAGACAGGAAACAGTGGAGCAGAGCAGGTTTGTGGGTAAAGCTTGAAGATGCTGAGTTCAATTGCTGACAAGTTTGGTTTGGGTTATAACATGCTTGTTAGATGAAAAATAAAGCATAGGGTCTGACCTGAGGGTTCACTGTATAGGAGTAAAAAAATGAACACATCATTATAATTCAGCATAATAAAAGGCTAACCAGAGATATACAGGAAGGAGAATTAGGATAGCAGAAGTTACACTGTGGTAATGAAATAAACACCAAAGCCCAGAGACCTAGCCAACAGAAGTTTATATGATGCTTAGATGAATTCTGATGCAGGTTCACAGGACTTTCCAGAGCAGCTCCCTCCGTGTGTGGTATGTCCAGGCCATTTCTAGCTTGTGGCTCTGCCATCTTGTCACAAGACCATCACAGCGGCCAACAGCAGAAAAGTTGGAAGGTCATGCACCAACCCGTGTTTTGGACCAGAAGTGGCAAATTTCACTTCCACCCACAGCTCTTTGACCAGAAGTCACGTGGCCTTACCTCATTAGAAGCGAGTTGAGAAATGCAGACATCAAAAGACTATTCCGGCCCTGGCCGGTTAGCTCAGTGGTAGAGCGTCAGCCTGGTGTGCGGGAGTCCCGGGTCCGATTCCCGGCCAGGGCACACAGGAGAAGCGCCCATCTGCTTCTCCACCCCTCCCCCTCTCCTTCCTCTCTGTCTCTCTTCCCCTCCTGCAGCCAAGGCTCCATTGGAGCAAAGTTGGCCCGGGTGGTGAGGATGGCTCTGTGGCCTCTGCCTCAGGCACTAGGATGGCTCTGGTTGCAACAGAGCAACGACCCAGATGGGCAGAGCATCACCTCCTGGTGGGCATGCCGGGTGGATCCCGGTCAGGTGCATGCGGAGTCGGTCTGACTGCTTCCCCATTTCCAACTTCAGAAAAATACAAATAATAATAAAAATAAAGACTATTCCCCGAGTGAGAGTTTGGGCCATAGGCATGAAATAGGAATAATTCATTATATGCGAGAGTCAGAAAATCATTCACAGGGAGGCTATGTTCATGCAGGGATCTGAAGAAAGTCACAGAGTTGGCCTTAAGAGGGACAATGAGGCCTGACCTGTGGTGGCGCAGTGGATAAAGCGTCGACCTGGAACACTGAGGTCGCCGGTTCAAAACCCCGGGCTTGCCTGGTCAAGGCACATATGGGAGTTGATGCTTCCTGCTCCTTCCCCCTTCTCTCTCTCCTCTCTCTCTAAAAATGAATAAATTTTTTTAAAAAAGGGACAATGAGGAAGGGCGCTGCGGCCTGAGGGATGGGCTCAGACACAAGCCTGAGAGACCTCAAGAGGTTGGAGGGGTCTAGGAGCAGCAAGAAGAAACTGGTAATTAAAATGGAGGGTTTCAGGGAAGTAGAAGAAAATAAGTGATTATGAAAATTGGGAAGGGCATAAATATCATTCTATGGAGGTTGTTGTATTCTGATCTATAGGCAAGGCTGAGCCACTGGCTTTTAGACAAATAAATAACTTTATCAGCTTGGTGAGTAAAAACGACTGCAAAGAGAAGACACAGGAGCTAGGAGAAGTGTCTAGGAGACTGTCATACAGTCCACCAGAGAGGTGAAGAGGTTCACGCTTGGAAAAGGCAGTGCAGATAAGTATCAATACTTAGGAGATAACATGGGCGGGGCTTAGAGAACCACTGACTTGTGGCCGTGAGGGAGGAGAAGCTGTGGAGAACAAATTTCAGGTTTCCAGCTTGGTCAGCTCAATGGATGGTGAAGCTGTGAACAGAGATAGGGAAAATAGTCATCGGAACAGATTTAAGAGTAAAACTGTTTCTACAGTTAGAAATTCAAGACTCTAGAATCATCCTTTGTCAAAGTTTGTTCACCAAGAACTAATAATGCATGTTGTCTTGATATTTTCCTTAAAAAATAAAAAAAGTTCTTGTCACGGAAACACCGAAAGGGTGGATTTTGTAATTAGCTCAAAGCGCCCCCTTCTTTGGGTCTTGGTCCAGTTTCTACTGCCTGCTGGATCCGAAGCGCTTGGAGCGTGGAAGCATCTGGAGCCCCACACTTCCTCATTCAAGCCAAAACAAGTTAACTCATCTGTGGCTTATCTCATATCCGCCCTGTAGATCTCATGGGAGGATGTAGCCCTTCTTTCTAAAATAATGTGTAAAAAACAAAAATAGCGTAGAAAGAAGTTTCTGAGCGTGATCTTTATAATTGCTTTTCAACATAACTTACTCAAATAAAGTTAACCTAAGTAAACATTTGTGTTTAAATTTTGCTTGGTATTGATAAAGTATCTTTGTTATTTTAATTTTTAATTATTTTTGGTATTCTTGTGTGCGTTCATTTAACTTTGGAGAAATCCGTTTTTGTAATAAGAAAAGAAACTCTTAAATTCTGTTTTATCCTCTACTGACTGACTTAATAACTTGTGGAAAGCCACTTGATGTTTTGACAATTAAAACCCTTGATTGTGAAACAGGATAATAATATTTAATTCTCCTACAATAATGTTATTGAGATTTATTTTATTAAAGTCTTTAAAACATTATTGTATCCTAGGGTGAAATGTATTTGTAAATACTAAGTATAAATAATTGCTGCTATTTATTTTGAATATAATCTTTATTTGGTTCTATATTTAGTGATATTTTATGTTAGGTGTTGAAGATAAAACGATAAATAATATATGGCTCCTACCTTCAAGGACTCCTCTATTTTACTGTGGAAGATAAATCAGAAGATCAAAAAGTCAACATAAAAATGTACAATTAAAAAAAAAAAAGTACAATTTCAGCCCTGGCCAGATAGCTCAATTGGTTGTAACATCTTCCCAAGCACAGAGGTTGCCGGTTCAATCCCCAGTCAGGGCACATACAGGAACAAATGTTTCTATCTCTTTCCTGCTCTCTCCTTTCCTCTCTCTAAGATCAATAGAATAAACATAAAAACAAAAACAAAACCACATACAATTAATCCCATGAATGGTCAAGTGAATCACTAGAGGGAAAAAAAACTGAAAGAGAAAAAAATCAACAGAAAATTACCTGAGATAGCTGTTCCAAAAAACTTCAAGAATCTTGGTCAAATCTCTTTTCAACTAATCATATTATAATAATTTTCAAAGCTTCCTTTTGATGGCAAGTTATTTGAAGCAAGTCATATTTTTCACCTTAGTATCTTATCACAACAAAGTAGTTAAGAGAGTTGACCCTGGATGTGAACCACCTGTATCTAATTATTGATGTGTGACCTTGAGCAAGCTTCTAAGCCACTTACTGTATTTCCCCATGTATAAGATGCTCCCATGTATAAGGCGCACCTTAATTTTGGGCCCTGAAATTTGACAATGTATTACATAAAGTTACTGAACTCAAGTCTTATTCATCATAAAATTCATACAACTCCTCATCACTGTCGAAACTCCTATCCATTAGTTTGTCCTCGTCTGTGTCTGATAAGGAATCACTGTCTTCAACAATGAGCGCAAAAACAAGTATGAAAAAGTGGGAAATGCAAAAAAATCTACAACCACTGTATAAGACGCACCCAGTTTTTAGACCCCCAAATTTTTCAAAACAGAGTGCATCTTGTAAGTGGGGAAATATGGTAATACCTCTGTTTCTTCATCTGTAAAATGGGAATAATAATAGCAACATCTCATACTCTGGCTGAGAACTAAACAAGTTATACATGCAAAGTACTTAAAAGTGATTGGTATTCAGTAAGTTCAAACTATGGTTATTATTATTATTACTATTATTAGCCATACCTCTTAGCATAGTGTTTTGCATATAGTAGATACATCCTCTTTGAATTAAATTAGCAGATACTTAGGCCTAATCCAAAATCAGATTAAAAGATCCATTCAACTGTCACTGTGATTGACAAATAAAAATCTGTAAAGATTTCACCTCACAGAGAAATATAGAATATATGAATAATTACTGAGAGATAAAAACTAAGTGTGGATCATGAAAACGTTTTGCAGAATAAGAGAAAGGAACAGTATCTTTAATGTCATGGAGCAGGGACAATGGCAGTCTTACAGCCTGGACAGCTACCTAATGCCTGGCATGGAGAAGATTCTCCATAAATATTTGTTGACTGATAATCCAAATGGGGGGATGGGAATAGGTAAGTAGAACGTAAGTTTGAAAGATTACCTACAGGATTATTCAGAAGAATATTTCCATTTTTCTGACCTCTGCCATAAAATGCAAGAAGATACATCCTCTATGTAACAGTATCAGAAAACCAAACGAGAAAAGGATGGGACATTGGTAGACCAAGCACCAGTGACAGAATACTTAAATGACCACCTGTGATGACCTTGAAGGAAGTGTCTCTAGAAGGAAAGGACCTAGCAGATGTCATATCTGCTGCAATACATCTTAACGGGAGGTAGGCGTGCGTACACAAAAAGTTAAATCTGTCAGACTGTGAGAACAGCGTCTGCTTCTAAGTACTATTTTCTATTATCCAAACAGTGAATATGTGTGGTAATGAACTCTAAGGACGTTAGCTCAGGAGGCAGGAACATAACATTAGATTGGGCTGAATTTATCAATTGGCATGCATCCATGAGAGATTCTGAATTCAGTGAGCTAATCCAAGCAGCTGAGAATAGCTGTGTTAGCTTTAACAGTGTTCTATTCTGAGTTAAGTTGAGATAACAGAAATTCCTTGGTATTAGATGAAACAGGGATTTTCAACCCTGTTAGACTCAATGCCCCCTTTTTATGATAATTTATGAAAATATACCCTTTATTCTCAAACTAAATTCATAGTTAAGATAATCTACTTCTATATATTATTTTAAATCAACATAATATTCTAACTGTAACATAAAGAAATAGAAGGAAAGTATTATTTCATGTGTGAATGCTTAGCCACAACTCCACTGGAAGATACAGCAAAGTAATCATGTCTGGAGCTAGTATGTGTGAAGCCACCTGACCCACAGCAGCCCCAAGGCACTGATACTGATGTCAGTATCATTCTGAAGATGAAAGCTCACAGGCGGTACTGCTGTCACACAGGCGGTACTGCTGTCACTGGTACAATCTTTCCAAAAACAATAAAACAAGTATTGGTAAAGTTCTGAACAAAACAATACAGAACTGAATTTCACAGTCAAGTTGCCAGAAAGGCTGGGAAAGGTCGTCTTTATTCTGGGTAGCCAAGGTGACCAGCTAAAAAGAGAGTACTGTTGTATAAAAAAAGAGAAAGGACACACAGGGATGACTGTGCCCGCCGGTGCCCAGCGCTGCAGAACTCAGCACTGAGGCCTTGAATTGGCACTCTCCGGGCTCCAACGTTGAACGCTTTCCACTGTAGTGAAGGTAAACAAAACATTCACTCTGAAAATGGATTTCCCTTTACTGCTTACCATGCTTCCTGCCAGCAACACTATCTGTGGGTTTACTGAACATCTTAATCCTCATCATAGCATCTCATGCAACCTTGCTTCTGTCTAAATAATTCGTTTATGGTGAAAGAAGCAAGACAATGAGCTGATACCATTGACATATGCTCATCCCTGGGCTCTGCTGTTTAGAAATCTTAGCGACCCACAGGGAAATGTCTCCACCAATGGTTCCACTGAGTGGGACCTTGAGAGTCCCACCTGGTCACTTAGCCTCTTCACTGCTGGACTATAAGCAAATGGGTGGGGTGGTGGTAACGGGGTTATTCTATTGACTGAGGTGATTGATTACGATTATGATACATTAGGCCAAAGAAGAGTATGTTTAGAACTCAGAATCCTCTAGAACACCTCCTGGTGCTGCCATGTCTCGTGCTAAAACTTCATGGGAAACCAAGCAACTCAATACAGGTAGGACTGCCAGAGGCGCCAGCAGCTCGAGAATAAAGGTTAAGTCCCATCACCAGGTGAGAGCCCCGTGCCAGCTGAGGGGCTGAGGCCGAAAGGAACGCGGAATGAGTTTTAGAAGTACAATACGTCCTCACTCAACGTCATCAGAGGGTTCTCGGGAACTGTGACTTTAAGCAAAGCGACATATAACAAAACCAATTTACTATAAGCTAATTGATAGAAATAAGTTACAAAATGTCACCCAACTTATAATATCCAAAACACTTCTAAAATTAAACACTGAAATAAATGTGAGCTATACATCCGTTTAAGAAAAATTAATAAAAATAAGTAAGATACGGATTTTCCAGGCCTCTGGGTCCATGCCTCAGAGTCACAAGGTGGCCAGAGCCTGTCCGGGCATCTCAGGATGCAAGGCGGGACCCCACCCTGACCACGACGCCCTTCCATGGTAGGGCCTCTCACACACACCCAGTCACTCAGAACAGGACAATGTGGACACGCCAGTTCACCTCACATGCACATCTCTGGGGCGTGGAGGAAGCGGGAACACCCAGAGAAAACCCGTGCAGACATGGGAAGAACTCTACACACATAGGGCCCTGGTCGGGAATAGATTTTCCCCTCATCTTTGTTATGACAGAACAACGTTGAACTAAACAAGCTTATTTGAGGACCTGCCATAGGTGGTAATGAACACTATTCCTTAGGATCAGTTACAGAAACTAGACTGCAGTCGCTATGCATATGTTCTTTTTTTCTGTTCCATCTATATTTATATAGAGAGGCCAATTGTCCTTTTCCGTATTGCTTTTCTCTGCTATTTCATATAAGATGTGTTGGACGGATGAGTCTATTTAGTCCACATTTCACGGGTTACCAAGAGGGGATTGTGACTGAACCAGAGGAAGAAAGATCCCCACCCAGCGGTGAAGTGACTGAGATCTTGGGTGTTCTCTCTGGGGAAGATGGGAGGATGTTTCTATGTGTCCAAAACTGCATTGTGTTAAGTGGAAATATATTGTTGTTGGAAGAAGTGTCAGTATGGGAAGAAGGGTGTGTATAGATGTTGGGTCACTAAGAGGACTGGTGCACATACTGTAATCCTCTAAGAGGACAATCTACATACTATAGAATGGTTTGCACAACACTTATTGCACACCTGTCCCACCCAGATGCCCTCCTGCATGCAACACAGAGGTTGGAAAGCTGAAAGTCAATCATCCCAGAATTTAGATCTAAATTGCAGCTAAGTTTCCAGATTCGAATGACTTGGATTGGGCCAAGCAGAGGCATCCAAAAGAATTTGCTTGGAAGTGAGATATGTGAAGCTAGAGACTGGTACCGACTATGGGCAGGAAGTGTGGTTCTGAGCTGGCAGCCGTGGCTGTAGCACCCTGAGTCCCAGGGAGCCTCCTGATTGAGCAGGAGGCTTTCAGATTTAGCTTTGGTGTGGCAGAGGTGCCCTGGGTCTGGTGCCAGCCATTGTGGAAGCAGCTTCCTGACCATGACAGAGTCAGCCCCTGCCTAGTTCTATGATGTGACTTCGGGAGAGATCCTGGAAGCTCAGCCTGGAGATTCTTCTTTCAGCTCAGTCGATGAGCGTGTAAGTCAAATAAATGTCCTTGGCCTTACACTAGACAAGTGGTAGTCAACCTGGTCCCTACCGCCCACTAGTGGGTGATCCAGCTTTCATGGTGAGCAGTAGCAGAGCAACCAACATATAAATAAAAAGATAGATTTAACTATAGTAAGTCGTTTTATAAAGATTTATTCTGCCAAACAGCGAAAATCTGACATAAAGTACTTGGTAAGTAAGTATTATTATATGCTTTAACTTGCTGTAACTCTGCTTTATAAATTTTATAAAGTAAAGTTGCTTCCCTAACTTATAAATCATCATTACTGTGGAACCAGTGGAAGGTTAGAAAATTCTACTACTTACAGAAATACAAAAGTGGGTGGTAGGTATAAAAAGGTTGACTGCCCTTGCGGGGGTCTCAAACTCGCGGCCCGCGGGCCGCATGCAGCCCGCCGAACAATTTTGTGCGGCCCGCAGACTAATCCACAAACTACAGTTTCTGGTCGTTTTGTGACACTGAAAAGTGTTGCGTAACAGTTGCCTTTTGTAGACTTAGTGCGGCCCGCCAAACGGCTGTGATCTTGCTCTGCGGCCCACATGCTGAGTTGAGTTTGAGACCCCTGCTTAAGAATCTACAACAACACATATGGGAGCTAGATAAGAGGAGCTCTCTCACTGGAGAATGGTAAAGAAAGGCTCCACTAACAACTACACACCAAGCCTAGAGGCTAATCAGTTCATCTTAGAGTGGAGGACGGCGGACTTTGGGACAATGGTATCCAGCAAACTACAAATGGAACTCACGGGTTCTCTGCAGTGACTAAGCATCTGGAAAAATCATTACTGAGTGTATTGGAAAAACTAATGGTAGAAGTATTTGGAAAAAGCTGAAAGCTAGGTACAGAAAAAAACATAAGCAAATAAAAAAGGAGGCAATTATTACCAGCAAAATAATCAGTACGTTTACCAAAAAGATGCATAATCCAGGTACACTATTTGGCTCAATAGTGAACTATTTACATAACCAGAAAAAATATAAATTATTGCAATAAAAAAATTGGGGGTGGTGGAAGAAATTACAGAGGCAAATCCTCAACTACCATAAGAAATAATCTATAGATTCTATCTAAAATTGATAAATCAAGAAATAGCAGCATAAGTATACTCTTGGAAAGATGGCGATGAAGAGCAGGAGACACAGCTAAAAGAATCCAAGATGCTCCTGAGGAGTTCTGTCTGATGGTGGAAAGAGGAGAGGCTATGGCTTGATGTAAGCCTTTAGCGCTACTTGATCGTTTATCTATTATAAATTATTACTTTGATGAAAATTTTAAAAATTCAAAATAAAATACTGAAAGTTAGAGGAAAATAGAACAAAATATACCCAAATACGTGAAAAGAAATAATTGATCAGAACAAAGAAATGACTAATATATAAGAACTACACCAAAAATAAAAATGGTGTCTTAATTGAGAAAACCAAAAGCTGCTTCAGTGATAACACCAATGAAATAGAAAAGCTTTAGGTAAGATTAATTTTATTTTATTTTATTTTCTGTGAGGTTTTTTTTTTTTTTTTAAGATTTTATTTATTCATTATAGAGAGGGGAGAGAGAGAGAGAGAGAAGGGGGGAGGAGCAGGAAGCATCAACTCCCATATGTGCCTTGACCAGGCAAGCCCAGGGTTTTGAACCGGCAACCTCAGTATTTCCAGGTCGACGCTTTATCCACTGCGCCACCACAGGTCAGGCTAGGTAAGATTAATTTTAAAAAAAGCAGAAATCAGTAAGCACCATCAAAACCAAGACGAGGGCCCTGGCCGGTTGGCTCAGCGGTAGAGCGTCGGCCTAGCGTGCGGAGGACCCAGGTTCGATTCCTGGCCAGGGCACACAGGAGAAGCGCCCATTTGCTTCTCCACCCCTCCGCCGCGCTTTCCTCTCTCTCTGTCTCTCTCTTCCCCTCCCGCAGCCAAGGCTCCATTGGAGCAAAGATGGCCCGGGCGCTGGGGATGGCTCTGTGGCCTCTGCCTCAGGCGCTAGCGTGGCTCTGGTCGCAACATGGCGACGCCCAGAATGGGCAGAGCATCGCCCCCTGGTGGGCAGAGCGTCGCCCCATGGTGGGCGTGCTGGGTGGATCCCAGTCGGGCGCATGCGGGAGTCTGTCTGTCTCTCCCTGTTTCCAGCTTCAGAAAAATGAAAAAAAAAAAAAAAGAAAAGAAAAGAAAACCAAGACGAGGACACTCTGCATATAGTGAGATTAGACATTCTTAGATAAAATTGTTAAATATTATATAAAATTTATTTGACAATGTATTTGAAATAAATGGTTTTCTTGGAAAATAAAATACAAATATTACTTTTGACTCAAGAATAAGTAGAAACATTGAATATATTGAAACCTTGGAAAAAATTGGAATCTGTCAAAGAACCACTCTAGAAAAAATGAACCAGTTTTGTACAATTTCTTTATGTAGTTTCAAAATTTTTTATGTTGTAGAAACTGTTCAGGGACATGTGTTTAAAACATATCTTTCCAAGCCACTCAATAAATCCAACTCTCCTTTTTTGTTTGTTTGTTTTTTGTTTTCTGCAACCACTAAAAAAAAAAAATTAGATTACTTACATCTACCCCCATGTTTTTACCTTCTATCTAATAATTTCCATTAGCCTTTTTGTTCTCAATTATGGGATAACTGACCAAAACTTAATTCATATATTTAATTTTCCACAATTTGGTGATCATTCAGTCACACTCTATTTTAACTGGTTTTGTTTAAAATATATCAATAGTTCTCTTTCTCATTCTCAGATTGTTCCCTGAGCAGAAGTAGAGCCTATGACCACAGGGACAGCGATCTCCCCAGAGCAAGTGTCAAGCAGGCTTCCTCTTTGGTAAGTGGTTTTGAGAAGCTGGACATACAAACCTGTGAAGAGACTTCACCAATGGGGGAGGCTAGTAAGTATTTATGGGCCAGTCAGCTCTTCTAGCAAGCAAAAAAGAATATGAGCCTGACCTGTGGTGGCGCAGTGGATAAAGCGTCAACCTGGAATGCTGAGGTTGCCGGTTCAAAACCCTGGGTTTGCCTGGCCAAGGCACATATGAGAGTTGATGCTTCCCGCTCCCCCCCTTTCTTTCTTTCTTTCTCTCTCTCTTCTCTAAAATGAATAAAATAAAAAAATAAAAAAAGAATATGAGCTAAAGCCAATCCGCCCACCGCTCCCTAGAGAGAAGGGTAAAGGTAACCACAGGACAGGCTGGTGCGCCTCTTTCTTATGTTAGCTTGGTGACAATCCCTTGAGTCTTAAGATACGTAGGTGGGATCAGTCTTTAGTTGTCAGTTTCAAGCAAGTATATTCATTTTATATTTGCTAGACTATTTTAGTAGATGTTTCAGAAGGAAGGTCATTATATGCATGTGCTTATGTTATTTTCTTAACTGCATCACAGGGAGAATTTCCAACAGTGTTCATTGGAAAGTAAAAAAAAAAGGATGTGCAATTAGAAAAATAGTAATTATAATTTCTTTTCTTGTAGAAGTATATTATGCATACTGTAATGTGCACAAAATTTTATGTGTATAACCTGATTAATTTTTACAAAGTGAACACAATTCTGCAACCACCATCCAGGTGATGAGGCCTCTAAGAGGCCTGGCTGCTTCTTCTGCTGCCCTGGCAATCCAGTCATCCGGCTGAAAGAAGCTTGGGCTAGATTCCTGAATGATGAGACACCATGTAGAGAGAGGGGACCACATGGAGGAGCACGGAGGAGCCAGACAGTGAGTGAAGATTTCTTGGAACTCCTAGCCCAACCTCTAGCTGAGTGTTCCTAAGTGACCCCAGCCTTTGCTACACGGAGCACAAAAACTGCCCAGGCTGAGCCCTGCCTGAACCCCTGACCAAGTGAATTGTGAGAGAGCTGCATTCCTTTTCTTTGTATACATCACATGATTTTGATATTACCTTGAACTTAGAGAGAAGTTGCAAATACACTACAAAGGATTTCTTCCTAAGTCATTTGAGTTATGTTGCTACCTTGATGCCCTAACACTAGGAATACTTTGTGAATTCATAACCACAATGCAGTCATCAAAATTAGGAGATTAATCTCATTTATCATCTCTGTTATAGGACACAGATCTAATGCAGAATCACCTATTACATTTACTTGTGATGTCTCTTAAAACTCCTTAGCCTTTCTTTGGCTTCCATGATTTTGATATTTTTGAGAATCACTGGCAAGTTACTTCGTAGACTGTCAACTTGGATGTGTCTCAGATTTCTTTATAAGTTCAGGGGTTGCAGCTTTGTCAGGAACATTGTGGAAGTAATGCTCCATTCTCATTCCCCCCAATCTGGGCACAAAGAGTTTTGATTTATTCTGTTTAACTCTGATCACTTGATTAGGGTGATGTCTGCCAACCTTCTCTACTGTATACTACTCTTTTTCTCTTTGTCATTCATAAGTAAAGCAATACTTTGAAACTATGCAAATCTTCATCAAACCTTCAATTTATTCATTTATGTTAACATGGACTCACAAATTCATATCTTGTTACAAGCATTACCTTGCTGTTCAATGAGTCCCCACTGTGGCCAATAAGAACTCTCTTCAAACTCACTTCTGTGTCCTTTTGACATGTATTTCCTTTCAGTCTGGCTCATCTGTTAACTTCCCTGAACCAACTCTGGAATCAGCCATTTTTATAAGGAGTCCTGATTCCTTTTAGTGGAGGATGGTATTTAGAAGCCAACTTCTGGATAGTTGGTGTGCTCATTGCTATTGAGAGGGTTGCTACTCCAGACCAGAATTAGGTATCTTTTTTTTTATGTATTTTTCTAAAGAGAGGCAGAGAGACAGACTACCACATATGCCCAACTGGGATCCACCCAGCAAGCTCACCAGGGGGTGATGCACTGTCTATCTGGGGCATTGCTCTGTTGCTCCATTGCAACCAGAGCCATTCTAGTGCCTGAGGCGGAGGCCATGGAGCCATCCTCAGCACCTGGGCCAACTTTGCTCCAATGGAACCTTGGCTGCAGAAGGAGAAGAGAGAGATAGAGAGAAAGAAAAGGGGGAAGGGTGGAGAAGCAGATGAGCGCTTCTCCTGTGTGCCCTGGCCGGGAATTAAACCCAGGACTTCAACACGCCAGGCCGATGCTCTACCACTGAGCAAACTGGCCAGGGCCTCAGAATTAGGTATTTTAATATGTGTATCTTTTACCTATGTTTACATATCTCTCTGTAAGATTGAAATCCAGGAGTTTAAACCAATACTTCTCATTCTAATTCAATACAAAGTGCTTGTTCTAGTTTTCTCCTTTTCCAAATTGTTAACTACCTTCTCCAAAAAAAGTGAGGAAGCTGATGCCCATTATTGTTAACATAGTTGTTATTTTTGTGCATTTTTATTATTTATGTTTATGTATTATCTCCCATTGCTTCTGCTGCATGTTTAACTTGTTCAAGAAATAGCAATCAGTCTAGTTTAGGGGGAGCAAAAAAGAAAATCAGTAGAAGATGAAATCCGTATTGTTCACTAGCATCCTAATATTAAATCTTTGTTCTAACTTCATGAGAACACTCAATAGGTATTATATATAGATGTGAGCTAAATTTAAAGTAAAGGGCGATCTTATAGGTGGACTTCATTTTCAGATGTGTACTTTTTTCTTCCTGTTTTGTTTTTTAAATTATTTCTGTCTTATTTATGTTTGTGGGCTTCATAATAATTACTTAGTACATAGCAGATGACCCATATAATTTTATCATTTAATTTAAATTTATATTTAAAAAATTTAAACTTAATAAATTAAAATTTGGTTTTAAAAACATGATTGAGCCTGACCAGGCGATGGCTCAGTGGATAGAGCATTGGACTGGAATGTGGAGGACCTAGGTTCAAGACCCCAAGGTTGCCAGCTTGAGTGTGGGCTCATCTGGTTTGAGCAAGGCTCGCCAGCTTGAGCCCAAGGTTGCTGGCTCAAGCAAGGGGTCACTCAGTCTGCTGTAGCCCCCAGTCAAGGCGCATATGAGAAATCAATCAATGAACAACTAAGGAGCTGCAATGAGGAATTGATGTTTTTCATCTCGCTCCCTTCCTGTCAGTCTGTCCCTATCTGTCCCTCTCTCTGACTCTGTCTCTGCCACAAAAAAATAAAAAAATTAAAATAAAAAATAAAAACATGATTGAATATTTTTATTTTCTAAATAAGTATTGACTGCATTTTTTATAAAGGAAATAATGATTTGCAATATTTCCGAGGAAACTGGCTTATTTTTATATATTCTTAAGGTTTTCTTTTTAAAGCGTTCTATTGTTTTAAATATGTAGCTTAGACTCCTAAAAATAACATTTCCTTCCCCTAAATACCAATATATTCTTTTTTCCTATTTGGCAAACATTGATTTGGGGCTTCCTAGGTTTATAATAAAAGGAACATCAACCCACACCATTATTATGAATTAAAATTAACACATACCTTATTGCATTCTTCTTTTTGGATCTTGTTTCAGAATAACTATGTAATATCTTTTTAATACTATACCTTGGTGAGAAAATGTATTTTGTAGAGTATAATAATAGGGTTCATTCAGGAAATGGAACCACTCTAAGGCCTGTGAACAAAGGGACTAGAGTATAAAGACTTGGGAATGTACGTGATGAAGGTACTGAGAAGACTCACAGGGATAGGATGGCAGCCCAGGTATTAGTGGGGGCAATGGGGTGGGGACCTCTTACCAGAGCCTAGAGGCCAAGGCCATGGGTGGGGGTGGGGGTGAGAACCACAGTAGAGTGTGGCCAGGAGGTGCTAGGACCCCCACGGAGAGAGGCACCCAGTTGGAACTGTGGCCACAGAGAAGGCACGGTGACTGTTGGATGTGTCACCTGAAGCAGAATGAGGAACACAGCGATACTTTGGTTTCTTCCTCCTACCATCCAGTCTTTTGCCAGTGCCTCCCATTTGGGTAAACCTAACAGGAGCTTAAGTTAGCAGGGAGCTGGGAAATGTAATTCCCCATGATACAGACCAGCGCAGGGGAATGTCACATTTGAAATCAAACAATCTATGGCTTTAGAAGGCACGTCAGTCATTCTTTTTGAAGAAAGAAGGCATTAGCAATTAAGGGAGGGGAGGAAGGACAAACCTGTGGATTCCAAGGCCTGTTATTGTTCTTCCTCTGGGTTGTGTTATAGGATGTGTTCACTTTGTAATAATTCATTTACGTGTCTATGAATAATGCAATAAAAAGTTATTAGTCAAATATATCCAAGTGAAAATATACTGAACATGTTCAGTAAAATCATAGTAAAGGTTGTGTTAAGGTATTAAAATTGTGATTTTTGTTTTTGGCTTCCATTTTTTTCCAAAATTTCTGTACCATTGTTACCCATTTATAATATAGTCATTTGCCATAAAATTACCTCTATTATTTTTAAAAATATATGCTTATTAACATGATTTACTTTTTTAAATGGAAATCGGATCTGAGATATCTGTGAGACAATTTTTAAAAGAACCATGCATGGAAGTCATGAATTCTATTAATTTAGAAATCTTTCAAAACAGATGATCTCTGTTTCTCATAATCATGGTTTGGTAGATGCTCTATTATAGCAAGTTATACTTAAGCACTTTAGATAAAAACTAAGTAACTTCCTCAGGTGAGTTACTTAGAATGTGTTCCCTTCCTACAGAAGCTAAACCAGTATATCTAACAATACCTGGATGAAAATGAAGTCAGGCATAAACACCATAGTTACAAAGGGCAATTTCCTGTTTTGTATAGTATAAATTATCTGTTCGTTTTTAGTTGTAACACAAATGTTTGATTTGTTCTAGAACAAATCCTACTCTGTAAAAATTAGCATGTTGTTAGGTCTCCAAAGATGGACCATGACAATGAGCCATTATAGATTATTTAAAGTGTAGCATTTTATAGCCTCCCCACGTCTCAATCTAATTCCTTTCTCTTCTAATAATGTATCTTCATTTCACTTAAAAAAAAAAAGTCGCCTGACCTGTGGTGGCGCAGTGGATAAAGCATCGAACTGGAAATGCTGAGGTCGCCGGTTCGAAACCCTGGGCTTGCCTGGTCAAGGCACATATGGGAGTTGATGCTTCCAGCTCCTCCCCCTTCTCTCTCTCCTCTCTCTCCCTCTCTGTTTCTCTCTCTCTCCCTCTCTCTCCTCTCTAAAAATGAATAAATTTTTTTTAAAAGTCTTCTTTATGTGCTCAACCACAAGTACATCAAGATGTATTTTGATGCTATAGTAACTCAAACTAAGAAGCATAAGTGAAGGGACAAATAAATAGATCAATGAAACAGAATGTAAAAACCAAAAACAGATTAATGTATATTTGGGAATTTGGAATATGATGAAAAAGGCTACTTAAAGTTATGGGGAAATAATGAACTTCAACAAATGATCTTAGGAACAACATTTTTAAAAAAGCTTTTAGATCTCTACTTTAAATCTTACCCAAAATTTAGTTTGAGATGGACTGATGATTTAAATATGAAAAGTAAAACTTTTAGAAAAATATTTATGACCTTAGAAGGAGAAACTTTTCTTAAACAAGACATAAAAATCATAAAATGTTCATTGCAGTATTATTTACAATAGCCAAGATCTGGGAAATAGCCCAAGTGCCCATCAGTAGATTAGTGGATAAAAAAGCTGTGGTACATTCACACAATGAAATACTACTCAGCTGTAAAAACCCATGTTAAAACATTCACATTCATTACTCTATACTATTCCATTCTATGACCAAGTCACAACTCATTTATCTATTCTCCTAAGGATGCAAATCTGGGTTATTACTAGTTATATACTACAGTGAACAAAGCAGTTACAATCACCTTGTGTAGGAGTCTCTTGGTATACTTGAGCTAGAGTTTCTTGATTCTAAAACTGAGGGGTAGAATTTCTGGGTTATAGGGTCTGATCTAGCTTTGACCCTTCCAGTCCACTAAAGGCCTCCATGGTGCCAGGTGGGTAACTTCATATGCTCATTATGCTTGTTCCTCAACTCAGCTTTCCCCTCCTTGAAACACCCCACCCCGGGTTCCTGGGACAGCCCTCTCTGCTGACCTTGCTCGCATCCCAATGACAGCACCTTCTCCATCTAATTGCCAGCTCCTCCTAATCCCTCCATCCTCCCTCTCATCCCTAGAGCTCCTTAGGAGTCCTTCCTGAGCCCTTTCTTTTTCCTCTCTGTCCATACTTTCTCTAGATAAACTTATCCATCTGACTTTACATACCATTCATTTATTTTAGACCCTAATTTTATTGATCCTCAGCTTTCTTCTTTAAACCCCAAGTTTATAATTAACTGCATAGATCACTCATAGTCATCTCCAACTTGTGTTTAA
This sequence comes from Saccopteryx bilineata, assembly GCF_036850765.1. Taxonomy (NCBI): domain Eukaryota; kingdom Metazoa; phylum Chordata; class Mammalia; order Chiroptera; family Emballonuridae; genus Saccopteryx; species Saccopteryx bilineata. Next base: position 290,856,695 of record NC_089491.1, on the reverse strand, counting down.
AGGGAATGTTTTTTCCCCATTTACATCCTATTCTACTCCAGTCGTCTTTATCCCAATAAATATAGATAGCTCTAACACTCTCTCCGTTTCTGAAACCAGAAGCTTGGGACTGGCTCTGGATGCCTCCCTTTCCCTCATCCCCATCCATCCAGCCCATCACTGTGCCTGAGGGTCCTACTTATGAAATACACCCTGAATCTGAACACGTCTCTTCGCCTGCATTGCCACCACCCAAGCCTACGCGACTACCATCTTCTACCCGGGCTTCTACAGAAATACTAAACCGGAGCCCCCCACCCCCCACTTCCATTTGTGTGACCCTTCACTGTTCCTACAGCTGCCAAAATGATTTCACTTACAAATCCTGCTTCCCCTTCCTTAAAGACTTCCAACAAATTTCCAATCTCTTTACCCTAGCCTACAAGGACCTTTGTGTTTTTGCAAAAATTCATTAGCTGGTCAGGAAGTCAGTTTGGGGGGAAGAACCAGCATTAGGAAATGATGGAACAAAATAGAAAAGATCATAGACATTCACACATAATAAGGGGAGGTTTCGTTTCGTGTGAACATTTTGCTACTAGTGCTGAGATATAAAATACATTTCCTACTGTGAGTTATGGTGATGCTAAGTAAAGCTTCCCTCCAGCACCTGCACGCACCTCTCTCCTCAGCCTCACGTCACGCCTCTGCCCCCTGGTCCCAAGGCTCCAGTCACACGGGCCTTCTGTCAGGTCTCTATAACTGCCAGCCCTTTGCCATGTGGGCTTTTGCCCGCCCAGTGCCTCTGCCTACGTTGTCCCTCCTATCAGGCTTCCCACAGATGGCTTCATTTCATGTTTTGGATCTCAAGTTAAAAGTCCCCAACTCAGAGAGGCCTACTCTGACCATCCTATTTACTTAGTTCCCCACAATACCCTATTTCTGCAAAACACTAATACAACCCTTGAAACAATATTTTAAAAAGATATTTAAGGTCTGTCCCTACCAGTAGGATCTGAGGGCCATGGGAACAGGAGCTTTCAGTTATTGTTGAATCCCAGCATCCTATAAACTCCACCCTGTTCTAGTTGCTAAAGCCTTACAGTTGTGAATAAGACCCATATCACATCCTCAGATTTCCCACAGGGAATAATTTAAAATTATTTGTAAAATATTCATCAGCCTTGACAGATATCAAAAGAGTCTGTGCATACTGTGGAAATAGAGGGGAATTTCCTTAATATATTCCTGTCTGACTCCATCTATCTTATGACTTTGCTTCCTTAGTGGAGGATGTTTGGTGGTGGCTTTCGAAATGCCATTGAATCATTGCTTAAAATTCCATCTAGCTTTTTAGCCTGGCCACACAGCGCTGATCAAAAGTGGTCTTGAGGAAATGAGGCAATCCCTTTTTCTTGGCTTGGAGTCCACCTGAACAGTCACCAAGAGTCTCTTTGTTTGGCTGAGTGGATCCAACTTTATGAATGAATAGCCCCTTTGCCAACAAACAATAGCACAGACCTGGACCACTCACTGGTTGGGAGGTATTAATCTCCATGCAGGTCATTATTTCCAGAAATCTAGCAACTACTAGAATGATTCAATCTACTGAGTTCTAAAATCTGAACACACTTAAAATGTTCTTTAAAACTCTAGAAATTTCATAGTTTTCTGCTGCAAACTTTTCAGTTCCAAATTCATGTTTTCATTGAAATAGTGAAGTTCCAAATATTTTTCTTGAAGTTATTAGGAATTTATAATTTAGAATCTAAGAGACCAATTTCATTGATAAGTTTAATTCACTTTCAACTCTTCAACGTGAGGAACTGATACAGTACACTGATCAAACGGATAGTTTACCCCTGTACCTGAAGTGATATGTAAACCTACAGAGAGCCACTGCCGTGACCTGCAAATGTTGACTTCAGGAAGTTAAACATGAGACCTCAGGCAGAGGTTAATCAACAGTCTATTTCTAATAGCTTGCTGACAAAGGCATCCTTATTCTGTGTGTTTCTAAAAACCAAGTGAGTTCCTGTGACCTCACCATGAAAATGACAAGCGTGCTTTGCCTCAATGGCCCGAGAAACCATGGAGTTCTTCAGAAACAAAAGTAAACTTTAGAACAAGAAAATAACTTAGACCGATTTTCCTCCAAGTCGAACTGTTGCAGGTAAACCGGGCTCCTCCCACACCTCCGTGTGAACCGGAACATTTCATGCTGAATCAATTGTGTTGAGTAACACACCAGGCTGTACTTAGCTCTCATCTGGAAAATACCACAGCCAGGCTCTATTGTTTGAGGGCATTCACTTTTTGGCAAGAAAGAACTTCCAAGGGGTATTCATTCTCTCTCTGTTTCTCTTAGGCGCTGAACCTTCGTTCATAGTGCTACAGCCATGTATGGTGAGACTTAGGTTGAGTCCTATCGAAGTAGAAAGGCATTATTGGATTTATCTAAAAATACCATTTGAAGACACTATCCATGTCTTACTGTGTTTTGAATTCATCCCAGTCCACTTTTACACAAAATTTCTGACTGACTTAATGTTTAAGATGTCCCACGACCTCAGATTTTTTAAAGGAAAGAAAAAAAGGTAACAGAAAAACCCGGAAGCTCCTTCATTTCTGATTTAATCTTGCTGTTGTTTAGATATCAGTCTCTTCATTCCTTTGCTGTGTCTGTCAATTTTCAGTTTTTTCATTGAACTGCTTCGGGATAATCATGATGTGTCTGTTGAGTGACCCAAGCTTGGAACATTGAGGTGTGCAGAACCTAATATTATATCACAATGACATTAGGGGGGGCAGCCTTCTAGAAGGGGGCTTCCTGTTTGGTAACATTTTATTGTGACATTTCCATTTGTATTTATCTAATGACATTATTTTTATTTAAAATTTTTAGTTTAAAAATTTTAATATAAAGATTGTTTTTGTGAAAACTAAATTGAATGAATGCTTTGGAAACAATAAGATCAAATAGCTTCTAACTACTTAGCTGTCAAACTAGGTGTGGCTTAAACAATAAGTGTGACAGGCACACAAAGGCCTCAGGACATACATCTCAGGCACAACAGAGAAGCCAGCTGGCCACAAGAGGGAACGCTGTGGGCGGCAGGTAGGTCAGTTAGGGGGGGAGGAAGGGGGAACCATAAGACAGAACCTACTTAATGTTGACCTAGCCATTTTTATGTATTCCTTAATTTAAAAATATAGCACAGGTGTTATAAACTGTGCCAGAAATATGCAATTGAACAAATAAAGTAAGAGAGACTGATGAATACCTTGACAACGATGACAGTAAAAGTGGGAACAAAACATCCCAAAGAAAATGCCATGTCACTTTATGATTATGAACAACTCACAGAGTTTTTGTTACAAACAACAGGACCTGACTTTAGATATTTAAGCAGTTTATTAAAAGAAGTTTTTAGAGAATATTGGGTGAATATTATGGATGCATAGTTTGATAAAACTGTAAAAGAAAAAGGAACAAGTCACTGGGTGTCCAGAGTGTGTTCTTTCAACACCACCAGGCAATTAACCTGGAGATGGAGTCACATCCCACAGGTTACAAGCTCAGTCCTACGAGGACAAGGCTGTCCCCAGCCATACACACTTCAGACACCAATGGCAAGTCCACATTGTCACCTGTGCTATACAGAGGTTCCTAAGACCTCACCTTGAGTTCAATTAATATGCTAGAGTGGCTCACAGAACTTGAAGAAACATTTTACTTACTAGAGCACCAGTTTGTTATGAAAGAATATACCTTAGAAACCACCAGGTGGAAGAGATACGTAGGGCAAGGTATGTAGGAAGGGGTACGAAGCTTCCACTCTCTGAGTGAGGGCTACTCTCCCCTCCTCTCCAAGTATTTCCTAACTTTGAAGCTCTCTGAACCCCATTTTTGGGATTTATTACATAGGCATGATTGATTATATCTTCAGTCATTCGTGATTGAAGTCAATCTCTACTCTTCTTCCATTCCCAAAGATGGAGTGGGGAAGGGGAGCCACTGAATGCTCCAACCCTTTAATCACATGATTGGTTCCCCCAGCAATGAGCCCCCATCCTTACTGTTACTTAAGGGTTTTCCAAAAGTCGCTTCATTCACATAACGAAAGACATGTTTAATGCTATCGTTACTAGAACAAAGACCAAGTCTGTATTTATTATAAATCACAATATCACAGGGTAGCTCACAGCATCAATGAGAGGACTGGAGAAAACAGGCTTGAGGCGACCCTTCCAGGCACAAAACTGAAAACCAGGATGCAGAACTGGTCTGGTGAGGAACCTGCTGCTTCTGGCCCTGCTCTCCCCTCCATGGAGGGCACACCATGGCCCTTCTGCCAAGGGCCAACTCCACAGTGCTCATACTGCCGGCCAGGACCAAAAGCGACTCCTGGGTAAGAACTCAGCCTGACCACCACAGTCACTCCTCTGTCTCTGTCTGCAAAGATGTGCATCCTCTGTGGAGTCTGATTTCCTCCTGCAGCTTCTTTTTTTTTTTTTTAATTTTTCTGAAGCTGGAAACGGGGAGAGACAGTCAGACAGACTCCCGCATGCGCCCGACCGGGATCCACCCGGCTCGCCCACCAGGGGCGATGCTCTGCCCACCAGGGGGCGATGCTCTGCCCCTCTGGGGCGTCGCTCTGCCGAGACCAGAGCCACTCTAGTGCCTGGGGCAGAGGCCAAGGAGCCATCCCCAGCGCCCGGGCCATCTTTGCTCCAATGGAGCCTTGGCTGCGGGAGGGGAAGAGAGAGACAGAGAGGAAGGAGGGGGGGTGGAGAAGCAAATGGGCGCTTCTCCTGTGTGCCCTCGCCGGGAATCGAACCCGGGTCCCCCGCACGCCAGGCCGACGCTCTACCGCTGAGCCAACCGGCCAGGGCCCTCCTGCAGCTTCTGAAATAAAATCTCACGCGCTTATGCACCCGCTGCAAAGCGTCTCAAGCAACTGAGTTTTCTGGGTTTCCATCTTGGGGAAGCAGAACTCCTGGACCAGAGATGTCCTAAGATGTCCTAGCCTTAGCAAGAGTGATCAAATGATGCCAGACAGCCTGAAGATGTAAGCAATGGCTACTTCAGCAGCTTTTCATTTTCCATGGATTTACTTCTATTCAGTCAAATCTTCCTAATCTAGTACTTGTGGCATCAGACCTCTAAAACTCCACTTCCAAAGTGTGGCTTATCAAAGTCTCTAATTTCTCCAAAAGAATACAATAATTAAGATGAGTGGTGACTCTGTACACATCTCTTCGTAGTTAAGAGCATTACTCAGGAACCAGACTTCCTGGATTCATGTCCCAGCTTTGCTAGTCATTAGCTAGGTGGCCTTGGGCAATATATTGTAACACCTCAATCTCCCAACTGTAAACTGTGGGTCATAATGGCAGCCTACCTCATAGCAGTGTTGTGTATTTTAAATGAGTCAATATCTGTAGAGCCCTTAAGACAGGGTTTGAATGGGTAAAGATGAGCTATTATTTTGAGTAGTAAGGCAACGTGAATACAGAGTCTATAAACTTTACGGTAGCAAAGGTCAGAGTTGAAAGCTCAAAGGTGAGAGAGACATTGCCCTTGCATTCTGAACTGGAAACCTAGTGTGGGAGCCAAACACATAAACAGCTGACACCAGACAGATGACAGTAAGCGCACAACATCGTTACATGAAATACTGTGAAAATATATTAAGGATGGTGACATTCTTTCCTGTCAGAAGAATCTTGTGAGCCACTGTGGAGTATGTCAAATTTGAGCTATGTCTTCAGTAAAGAGTTTAAATGTGATGGGCAGTGTAAGGTCGGTGGATAACGGGGGATGGTCACATGGGGAACCCAGGCCCGTGAACTTTGGCTAGGACCGCCCACAACCAAGCGGCCAAAAGAGGCTTCACAGGAACCGTTTGGGAAAAAGCGACCGTCTGCCAACCAGTGAGATTTCACCACGTCATATTAGCTCGACTTCCCTAGAGGGACCCTTTAAATATCTCCCACGGGTTTTAATCCTTGCAACTTCCCTGGCCTCCATCTTACCTCAGGGCCAGGGAACCTTGCCGGGTGGGATGCCTGCTCTGTACTCACTCTGTACTCAATAAAGCCGTTTGCTATTCCACACTTTGTGGCTTCGAGCCCTCTTCCTTCCTTCTCTGTGCGGGGGTGGGGGTGGGGGAATACCTTCAGGCAGATGCCGAGGGGAAGGAGAGGAAGAGGGCATTTCAAACAGGAATGGAACGGCTTTAACAAAAGCCTAAAGGAAAGAAATGGCATAAAAGGCGTCACAAGTGTCGGTCTGGGATAGAGAAAGTTTAGCAGGAGATCAGCCTGGAAGGGCAGCAGGGACCAATGTGTAGAGTGCCTTCAGCTCTAGGCTTGGGAGCTACACCTGATTATGAACGCAATCACATCTTCCTTTAGTACCAGGATGTCTCCACCCACCCCATCATCCCACTCCAAACCTCTCCATTCTTTCTCTACTCCATTAGCCTCAGACTGTAAGTTCTATAGAAAGATACGAACTTTTCCAGGCTATAAGAGACAAAATTAATGACAATTACAAAGTCTATTGGAACCTGTTTTGAACTGGCCTCGCCTGGAGGTATCCCACCCCCAGTGCTGTACTCCTCCCCCAGCTGCCTGAAGGAGGTTTTTATTATCTAAACAGGCAAAAGCCAGCTAAAAGTATTTGGTGGTTCAGGTTTTTCAGCATTGAAGAGGTAAAGACATGACTTGCATCCTCTTACTCACTCTCCAAGATCTAAGAGAAAGGCATGGAGAAATTCTGTTTAAGTCAAGCAGTTATTCATTTAAAATGTAGCTCATTTCCCTTTCCCTTAGTGTTTGGTATGTTCCCTCCAGGGACAAATTCCCAGAAGTCAGAGGGTGACAGCCTCCCTGGATCAGTGCTTGCTCACAGAGTTCAGTGGAGCTGGGGGTCCCGGGCCACAGCCAGATCTGGCCGACACCACAGGGCACCCAGGGCTCTGGGACCTCTCAGCCAGAAGTGACCCCTGCAGTAGGCGAGCCTTCCAAATCTGCAGCCAATCAGTTGACTTATGAAATGTCTTCACCAGTAAAATATATGATGGCTTAGACTTTTAATACATATGAAATGAATCTTAGTTAAGAAGTAGTCCAAAAGAAATACGATTTAGAATTGCTAGTGATAGGAACAGAATAGAGAGCCCAGAAATAAGCCCATGCCTATATGGTCAATCAACACTCTTAGAAGAGAACATAGGCAGTAAAAATCTCTGACATCTCTCTTAGCAATGTTGTTCTTGATATATTTCCTGAGGCAAGGGAAACAAAAGAAAAAATAAATAATGCGACTACAGCAAAAGAGACAATCAACAAAATGAAAGATAACCCACTGAATGAGAGAACATATTTGCCTACGATACATCTGATAAGGAGTTAATATCCAAAACTGATAAAAAAAAAAAACAACCTCATACAACTCAACACCAAAGTAACAAAAATCCAATTAAAAAGTTGTCAGAGGACCTGAATAGTCACTTCTCCAAAGGGGAGATACAGATGGACAATAGACATATAAAAAGATGCTCAATGTCATTAATCATCAAACCTGACACCTGTCAGAATGACTATCACCAGTGAATCAACAAATACGTGCTGGGGAGGCGGTGGAGAAAAGGAACCCTTATGCATTGTTAGTGGGAATGCAGACTGGTGCAGTCATTTGGAAAACAATTTGGAGATTCTTCAAAAAATTTATAAGAATTTTAATGATCCAGCAGTTCCACTTCTGGGTATAGATAAAAAAAAACCCAAAACACTAATTTAAAAGAATATATATGCACTGCCATGTTTATTACAGCATTATTTACAATAGCCAAGATATGGTAGCAGCCCAATTGTCCATCAGTAGATGAGTGGATAAAAAGTGGAGTTACATATATAATAGAATATTACTCAGCCATAGAAAAGAATGAACTCTTACCATTGGACCACTTTGTAAAGTATGTTATTGTTTAACCACTCAGCTGTACACCTGAATCTAAAACAAGATAATATTGAATGTAAACGGTAATTGAAAATAAAATTTAAAAGTAATTTTAAATAAATATGTTTGCTGTACTATTAGATATCTATGCACTCTTCCAAATGTAAGCTAATTAGCTATTGTCGTTCTTAGTGTCCTTTACTGTCAAGACTGAAGTATATGACTTCTGATAGTTGTTAAGGCAAGTCTGGGCCATTAGTTTTTACCACGGGAGGCTGTGCCCTGAAACACGTCTGGTGATTCTTTACTTTTGTGTGGCTATGTAAAAAGAAATTAAAATCCTGTATATATTTCAAAAACTGCTAAAAACAAAACCAGAACACAAAACAAGTATCAGGGAGTTAGTACACATTGTCAAAGTTTGAAGATTTAGCAGAACATCGTGTTTGAGGTTAAAGAGGTGTTAGACATTAGAGAAATGTGTCTGAACTTGCCCTTTAGCAAAGTGCTGTGCAGCCTGCTTCTGAGTCAGAGGCAGGGGCTATCAGGACTCAAGGAATGCTTCAGGCTCCACCCCACCCTTTGGGATGAGACCCCTTAAGCATCCCAAAAGCTCTCTGATGCCCTCTTCTGGAAAAACTGAGGACCTACAAGCTTCCAACAGAGTTGTTCCTGCATTCCCCCATCATTCAATTTGTAACAAACTATAGAAATGATTCCTGAAAGTATAGTCTTCACCATTCAATTTGTTTACACAGTCAAGGTCAAAGTGTTAAGAAAGAGGGAAAGATCATTGTTCTAAGAGAGAAAAAAATTAAAGTATTTGGGAACAAATTGTTGATTGGAGTGTTCAAGTTCAAGTAGTGAAACTGTAGCTGCTCTGTGTTTACCTGTGTTGCTTGTATCTGAACTTCCCTCTGGGAATGACTGGTTGATGGGAAAAACATTCCTTCCCTTGCAGCTGTCAAAGTCTAATATTTTCCTCTAGACTTCCTTTAGATTTTTACTCAAATGTCAACTATCCTCCCAATTCTGTATAAAAATTGTATCCCCAGCCCACTCTCCCAAACTCCCCCATCCCTGCTGACCCCTCCTCATACTTTTCTCATTCTCCCTAGCACCTACCACCATTTAATGTACTATACCTTTTACTTTTTCAAGTGAGGTATAATTCACATACCATACAATTCACCCATTTAAAGCATACTATTCCATGGGTTTTAGTATATTCTCAAAGTTGTACAACCATCACTACAGTCAGTTGTACAACATTCTTATCATCCCAGAAAGACCTCCTGGGTATCAAGGAGTTCACAACCTCAGGGGTGAGGAGGACAGATACACAACCTAATCCTGGGTATCAAGGAGGTCACAACCTCAGGGGTGAGGAGGACAGATACACATTTCAATTCAGGAGTTAAAAAAATATTTATTGTGTCTCTATAGTGGTGCGATTCTTTTTTTTTTTTTTTTTTTTTTTGTATTTTTCTGAAGCTGGAAACGGGGAGAGACAGTCAGACAGACTCCCGCATGCGCCCGACCGGGATCCACCCGGCACGCCCAACAGGGGCTACGCTCTGCCCACCAGGGGGCGATGCTCTGCCCCTCCGGGGCGTCGCTCTGCCGTGACCAGAGCCACTCTAGCGCCTGGGGCAGAGGCCAAGGAGCCATCCCCAGCGCCCGGGCCATCCTTGCTCCAATGGAGCCTTGGCTGCGGGAGGGGAAGAGAGAGACAGAGAGGAAGGAGGGGGTGGGGGTGGAGAAGCAAATGGGCGCTTCTCCCATGTGCCCTGGCCGGGAATCGAACCCGGGTCCCCCGCACGCCAGGCCGACGCTCTACCGCTGAGCCAACCGGCCAGGGCCTATAGTGGTGCAATTCTTAAAACTTTTACTAGTTATGTGCCAAGGGTTGGCTAAGTACTGGGGATAAAAAATATGAATGTCATTGTCACTGCATGTGAAACTTCTGCAGATTATTATTATTATTATTATTATTCCATGCAGAAAGTACTCTGAAGCACAGAAGAGGGGCTCCAGGTGTTTTTTTTTGTTTTTTTTTTTTATTTATTTATTCACTTTTAGAGAGGAGAGAGAGAGGGTGAGAGAGAGAGAGGAGAGGGGTTTAATTTTTTTTTTAATTTATTTATTCATTTTTAGAGGGCTCCAGGTTTTTATAAGCCTGATGGCATTCCAGAGAAGGTCAAGTTCTCAGCTGGAGCAGGATTACCAAACCAAAGCCAGGCTCTGAATGGGAAAGAGTGAGATCCTGAGACTTGGGATGGTGCCACCTTGCCTGACACATTTGAAAATAGTGAATCCTCAGATTCCCCTGAACCCTCTGAGCTCACTTGTCACCGTTAAAGGCTAGAGTCCCTAGGGCTTGGAGATGATGAATAGGATTCTAACTGAAGGATTATGTGTACCACCCCCGAGAATCCACCCCATATTCCCTCTTGGCCACCAGTCCAATAAATAGTGCTAAGATATGACATAACCCAGCTCCAAAAGTACTGGGTCTGCCAAGGAAGGAGAAGGATACTGAAGCAGTGGCCCACAGATACTGGCAAGAGCTGGATCAGAGAGTGAATAAAGGAGAGTTTATTAATATGGCTAGAATTCAACTCTTACATACATAATACACATGATCCTTTGTGATATAGCTTAGGCCATATTATATCTCTCCAACCTGATGTTTTGTCTCGATTTGGCCTCTCTATTCCAACTATACCAACTACCTAGACCAACTTGTTTTACCCCTCTGTAAAAGCAACAACTCACTTGCCTGGAACATTTACTCCAACCCCCATTCTGCCCCTAACTCAGGTGCCTATAGCTTCCTTCCATTTCATATTGCAGCCTATATGGGAATTGTATCTGCTAACTAGGGTAGAAATGAACACATCCACTTTGGGAAACAATTTGGCAAGACTGAGAGTTTTAAACTGTTTACACTTCCTGATTCAGGAATCCCACATTTCCTTGGGTGGGGGGATCTGAAATATTGGCAAAAAATTATGCATAAATATTTTTAAAGGAATATTTATTATTATGAAAATGAATGTAACCCAAACATCTGATAGTTTAAATTAATGAAAATTATATCCATACACAGAAATTATGTGAAACTATTGAAAATAATGTGCTTAAATAATCTGTAATGATAAGAAAATGCTTATGATATGTAAGTTAAAAAAATAAAAAGCTAATATGTCAACTTTTTAATAATGTGATAGAAAAAAATAATTGAAAGAAAATATTCCAAAATCTAACAGTAGTTATTGCCAGACATTAAAAGTACAACTGATTTAAATTTTCTTCTTTCTTACTCTTTTCTGTATGGATTGACCAAACGGGCTCCAGGAACAGAGACTGTTTTAATAATCAAGATAGCTTAAATGTCCATTCTTCTGGAAAGAAAGGTCCTTTCCTTCCCCCACCCTCATGTAGATTATATGTGTGTGTGTATATCTTTATTATATGCGGCTTAAGTGTCTGTTTGTCGCCGATAGCTTATTGGTTGCTTGCGTAACTGTACTAGCCAATGGGGTGAAGTTGCCACGGCATTCAAATAGGCCCGCCTTCTGGCATGCCACCTCTCAAACTGAGGTTAAAGATTTGAGCAATTATTATGCTGTTAAGAAATCTTAACACCAGAAGGGGTCTTTGCAATGGTACAAGACTAGAGGTTCTCCAATTGAAAAATAATGTCATAATAGCTAAGTCTTTGACTGGCTCCTCTAAAGGTGAAATACATGTCATTCCAAGAATTGATTTGGCTGCATCTCAAACAGGGTTGCCGTTTCAATTGAGACGTAGACAATGTCCTCTAAAACTTGCCTTTGCTATGACCATCAATAAGTCTCAGGGCCAAACGCTTAAGCGTGTTGGCAATTTTTTACACGAGCCTGCATTTGGACACGGTTATGTTGCCCATTCAAGAGTTTGTGAAAGAACGGAGGTAAAATTAAAAATAATTGATGGTCCTCTGCAAGGCAGCTTAAAAATGATGGCAAGATCTACACAAGAAATGTTGTGTACAAAGAGATCTTTGACATGTGAATTAACATTTTATTATTTAAATCACCTTTATTTATTGAGCTAGCGGTGGCTCTTAAGAAATGTACCGCCAGTGGTTTCCTTCATTGCACTCTACTTTAAGCAATTAAGCAAGTAGAAGGGGGAAACCCCGTGGGGCAGTAAGCAAAGGGGCATCCTCGCCGCCTGCCCTGGGTAATTCAGTTTGAATTAGCAGACACCTTTGCACAAATCATTTTAATTACAATTTATAATATCTAGAACAGCGGTCATTTCGTATGACCGCAGGGTTTTCTAGTATATATATAATTTTTTTATGGTTCTTACTAAACACAATAATCTATTGACCATCTGCACCCTTCACTAGGATTATGAAGATAGGAATTTCTTTTATTTCGATAAATTTGGAATCTATGGACTGCCTGGCACTACCTAACAAATAATTGTTTGCATGGGGGCGGGGGTACAGGGAGTTGCTGTTTTTGAACTTTTGACTAGGACCAGTGGTCTCTTATTCTGAACCGAAGAAGAAAAACCCCACTACAACTTATTTAAAAACAAACATTTTGAAGAAACGCTAGAGTAATAGAGTTTACTGCTAGTGAGTGCAAACTCGAGTTGGGTATCATTTTAAACAAAATCCAGTACTCCTGACAAAAGGAAAAACTTTAGAGTCAAAACATGATGAATGTTATAATTATTCCTTGAACTGTAGTAACATAGTATTAATACTAATATTTTCCTCCAAATAAACTCCAAAGTTAACACAGTGTCCTTCCAAATGAGCGTGGAGGAAGGCAGGTGTTTTCCCAAGGCTGTGCTCCCTAGGGGCGGGGCCTCAGGGCAACGCTCCAGCTAGACGGTAAACAAAAGTTATTCCAATTGGCTCAACGTGCGCCCCAGAGTAAAATAACAGAAACCAGTGGTCTCTGTTCTAAATGTATTTGAGCAGACTTTTATTGTGAAAGTGCTCATAGTTTGCACACATTAATTACTCCTTGGCTAGAAATGTGTGTCCAGTTTAACTGTTACATAATTTTTTTGGTGTGTGTGTGTGTGTGTGTGTGTGTGTGTGTGAGAGAGAACTTTGAGCAGTACAACAGAGATATGAAAATAGTCCAACCTATTTTTCTTGGCAGAAAGTGGCTGTCTTGTTTAATATGTAAAGAAATCTTCATTTGGGAACCACGTGAATAGGCTGGGGAAACGCTAGGTCGCTGGATTTGTCAGAAGGGCCTCTTCTAGCAATTACTGGAGGGTGCCAGGTACTATTGCCTCCCAGTACAAGCATAAATATTCCAGTCAGAAGGCTGTGTTTGTGCAGATAGGCGTGTGTGGAACTGTAGGTGGCGCATTTGTTAGGTCACGATGACCTGTAGGTGGACTCACAATCACCCAGAAAAGTATGAGGACCTAAGGAATCCTCCTCTAGGGGTGAGAGTTCTGTCACGGGGTGATTCCAGGGAGAAGGGGGTGAGGGCACAGCACTGAGGTCAACACTGTCCAACCCACTCCAGCCGACCTGTCCAGAACCTCAACCCGTGACACCCCATGCCCAAGCCCCGCCCCCACAACCATGCCCCGCCCTCTGCCATCACACCCCACTACAGCTCCGCCCCTTGACACCTGTCTTGGAACCTTCCCCTCCGCCCCGCCCCGCCCCACCCCACCCATCCCCAACGCCCACCTCGGACACGTCATCCCCAACTCACCCGGCGGGACTCCCTCGAGCCACCGCGCTCGTTGCGGGCACAGTTCGCCCGTTGGCCAGCGCAGCGCAGGGCGGGAAAGGTGACCAACGGTTGCGCTGGCTGGCCCTCGGGGCGCTGAGATGGCGTCTGGGTCCAGCGCTGTGGTGCCTGAGGACTGGGGGCGAACCGGGAGCCCGGGCAGGCGAGGCCAGAACGCCGTCTCCACGCTCAGCGGGGCCTGGGAGGCGGCGGGGACCCTGAGGAACAGCGTGTCCCCGGCGCGCTCAGTGGTGGCCTCCCCTCGGCCAGTGATAGAGGAAAGTGGGCTGCGAGGCGGCCCGGCGGCGGCTGCAGCTCCTGCCGGGTCTCAGGCCGAGGGCTTGGGAGAGAGGGCCCGGGGAGGGGGGGGGGGGGGAGAAAGAGGGGCCCCTTCCCCCTGTGCCCGAGAAGGACGAAGAGGAGGCGCGGCCACTGCCCCCGGTCTGCGAGTCCCCCATGAGGGGCATGTTGCGGGGCGAAAAGGTGGCGCTCTATTGCGACGATGTGCTGCGGGGTTGTAAGGAGGTGAGGCAGAAAACGGACCAGAATCCAGCGCGCGGGGGGGGGGGGTCACCAGGAGAATTGGGGTCTAACACTTAGGGTAATGGGGGCACAAAAAACACCTGCATTTCAAAAAATCAAATTGATTTAACATTTATAAGGTTTCCACCTTTAAATAGGCCTACATATATATATAAATAAAGGGTTTTGTTTGGGGGGTGCATTTTTCTGAAGTTGGAAAAGGGAGGCAGTCAGACAGACTCCCGCATGCGCCTGTCTGGGATCCACCCGCATGCCCACCAGGGGGCGATGCTCTGCCCATCTGGGGCGTTGCTCTGTTGCGACCAGAGCCATTCTAGCGCCTGAGGCAGAGGCCATAGAGCCATCCTCAGTGCCCCGGCCAACTTTGCTCCAATGGAGCCCTGGCTGCGGGAGAGAAAGAGAGAGGAAGGAGAGGGGGAGGAGTGGAGAAGCAGATGGGCTCGTCTCCTGTGTGCCCTGGCCGGGAATCGAACCTGGGACTCCTGCACGCCAGGCCGACGCTCTACCACTGAACCAACCAGCCAGGGCAAATAAAGGGTTTTAACCATATATATGGTTACCTAGGCCCTGACCTAAAGGAATTGCAGTTAGGTACCTGTCAAATGGAAAATTTGTCAGTTAAAGGGACAGCTCTAGTAGTAATTTTTCTGGTTTTCTTAGAGCTTATAAAAAAATGAAGCTAGATAGGCCTTATCAACAGAAGATATATACTGTACCTGGTAATAATGAATAGAATATTGTATGTTTCTGACCTATTTTTTTTAAGTTACAGCAGAATTTATGTACCCAGATATTTATTGCAGTGATATGTATAAAAGTTAAAAATTAGAAACTTATTTCCAACTATGGGGACAGTAAAGAACTTTTGGCTTCATATAATGAAAAACTATGTACCTGTAAAAATTATATTTTCAAGAACTGTAGCTATTCCTATGCTATAATGTTAAGTAAAATAAAATCGGGAAACAAAACATCGATTCATAGGTATGATGAATTAATTATATGCTAGAAAAAAGACTGGAAGGAAATACACCAAAATATCAACAATGGTTACATTCTGGCTGCCAAGATTAGGGGTGATTTTGTTTTCCTTATATTTTCTGTATTTTTTTCAGATTTTTCTGTAGCTTAACCATATTTTATAATTAAAAAAGTTTCAAAACACTGTTATCATAAAACTAGGACAGTCTTAATAACCAACTTTAATATTGAGGGTTGGAGAAGGCTAGGTCTCTCATAGGCATTGAAAAACTATCGTGACATTAATTGAACAGGGTCTAATGACTTTCATATAGCTTAGATTATCATCCTTGAAGTAGACGAATCAAAAAACTCAAATGGGAAAATATTGAATGGTTGATATACTCATTTCTTATACAGAATTGGCTTCTATTTAAAATTTTTATGTACTGAATATGTTTTAAATAGTTGTCATTACAGCTTTCAAGTTCAGAAAAGTAACTTTTTAAATATAATAATTCTTGCCTGACCTGTGGTGGCGCAGTGGATAAAGCGTCGACCTGGAAATGCTGAGGTCGCCGGTTCGAAACCGGGGCTTGCCTGGTCAAGGCACATATGGGAGTTGATGCTTCCAGCTCCTCCCCCCTTCTCTCTCTCTGTCTCTCCTCTCTCTCTCTCTCTCTCTCTATCTATCTTTCCCTCTCCTCTCTAAAATGAATAAATAAAAAAAATTTTAAAAAAAGTTCGTAAAAAAAAATAATAATTCCTATGTTTATATTTCCTCTCCATTAAATATATACTCAGCTCAAATCTATATTTTTCAGCTTCATTACTTAAGAATATATTGATTTTTTATTTAAAGTAGAAATCAGTAAAATCTATATATAAATCCAGAATTTCATATACTTTACACATATATGTGTATTTTCTTTTGCTAGGCAGAAGATGCTGATAAAACTATGAGTAGTAAATACCTATCAGAAAAATTAAAGTTGAAAGATAAATGGCTTGGAGTCTGGAAAATTAAACCTGAGGTGTTCTTTGTGAAATATGAGGAAGCTTCTATCCCTTTTGTTGGTATACTAGTTGAGGTAAATAATTTTTACCTGACCTTTGTTCTTTTGAGTGAAATTATCAGCTCTTTTTAAGACCAAAATATGACCTTATTAATTTAGGGCTTTGATACTTAAACAGAAGTTGGCAAAAAACTTACTTATATTTTAAGTTTCTAAGCAAATTAGTGAAAAAGAAGATTAGGAGGAATATAAGTACCCATTTACCTAGAAACAGTTATTAAATGTGATCTAGTAGTATCAGTCAGTGTTCTTAGCTTAGTTTTAACTGCTCAAATAATGTAAAAATAACAAAAGTGTATTAAAAATTAGTAATTTAGGTTTTAACAAATTTGGGGATTGTCCCACCATTTCCCTTCATTTTTCTCCAGTATGATAGATTAGGACAGAAAAAATGGATTAGAAAACTATCAGCCTGACCAGGCAGTGGCGCAGTGGATAGAGCATCAGACTGGGATGCACAGGACCCAGGTTCGAGACCCCAAGGTCGCCAGCTTGAGCGTGGGCTCATCTGGTTTGAGCAAAAAGCTCACCAGCTTAATTTTTTTTTTTTTAATTTTTTTTTTTTATTTATTCATTTTAGAGAGGAGAGGGAGAGACAGAGAGAGAGAGGAGAGACAGAGAGAGAGAAGGGGGGAGGAGCTGGAAGGCCCAGGAGAGGGAGAGACAGAGAGAGAGAGGAGAGACAGAGAGAGAGAAGGGGGGAGGAGCTGGAAGCATCAACCCCCACATGTGCCTTGACCAGGCAAGCCCAGGGTTTCGAACCGGCGACCCCAGCACCTCCAGGTTGACGCCCTATCCACTGCGCCACCACAGGTCAGGCAAAGCTCACCAGCTTAAACCCAAGGTCGCTGGCCCGAGCAAGGGGTTACTCGGTCTGCTGTAGTCTCACGGTCAAGGCACATATGAGAAAGCAATCAATGAACAACTAAGGTGTCGCAACGAAAAACTAATGATTGATGCTTCTCATCTCTCTCCGTTCCTGATTGTCTGTCCCTATCTATCCCTCTCTTTGACTCTCTCTGTCTCAAATAAAAAAAAAAAGAAAGAAAGAAAACTAGCAGTATATTTTGAAATGTTTTCTTACAAAAAGTACCCTTTAAATAGCCTTCATCTGAGAAAATTTTGCTTTTCTATGTCTGTAGGTAAAACATTGTGGCACAGTTGATATCATAAATTTGATTCCCTTAAAGGTCACTTATCCCCATATGGACACTAATATTTACAATCATAAATGGTACCCCTACCTCAGATTAGAAATTTCAAATCTTCGGTTTTGTTCTCAAGAAGAACTTGTGTTTGAAACATAGCATTGCACGCACCTGAAAACAATTCAATTCTGTGGTCTATGGGAAAAGGAGTTAGTGGTATTTTTACAGATAAAGAATGGCATATTTTTAAATCATAGAGACTACCCTTGCTGAGTTGTATCAAGGCATACTAACCCCATTGCCAGAGTGGTGGTAGAGAAGACCTTGTGGGAAGAAAATAATACTGATTTAAAAAATCAAAACTAAAATTTAATAAGGTATTATCAAATTTTATACCTACTTTTTGGAAATATATTTTTGTTCTGTTAATTATAAAGACATTATTTTTTAGATCATTTTTAAGTTCAAGCATAATTAAGAGGAAGATAAGATTTCCCACAACCCCCCTGACCGCAATCATGCGTAACTCCCCTTTATCAGCCTTCCCCACCAGACTGGTACATTTGTTGCAATTGATGAACCTAAAACACTGACACATCTTAATCACCCAGAGTCTATAGTTTACACTAGGGTTCACTCTTGGTGTTGTACATATGGGTTTGGACAAATTGGTAATGTCATATATCCATCGTTATAATATATATTATACCAATATTTTCACTGCTCTAAAAGGTCTCTGTGCTCTATTCATCGCCCTCACTCCCATCCAACCCCTGGCAAGCAATTATTTTTTTGTATTTGAATAGCCTTTCTTTTACAAATGATGTATTATAAATAGTAGAATTTTTTTAAAAAAGCATACATTCATGGCAAAATTATTCCAAAAAAGTACTTTTAAAATATTACTGTTCTATAAAATCCAGGTCTGGCAACTGAAACTTAGAAATAAATAATATAGGAGATGTGCAATTCCTTTTATTAGTCTTAAAATCTAATGTCTTTAATAAATAGGGTTTCAAATTTTACATTGATATTTAATATTAATCTATACTTTGTATTGATTATTAGAGAAGTCATAAAAGTTTTTTAAAATTTTGTAAGTAGCTAATATATGTGAAAAAAAGTCCTTGTGTCATTTGTAATTACAAGTTTTATAATATTTATTTTAGGTGTACACACCACACCAAAGCTCATCATCTTGTTTCAAAGTGACTGTTTCTGTTGCTGAGCCTTTTTCTTCTAATATAGCAAATATCCTGAGGGATTTGGTTGATGAGATTTTAGAACGAGAGCATAGCGTGCCCCTCTTGGAAGTGTACCCTGTTGAAGGACAAGATTCTGATATACATGATACTGCTTTGGCCTTGGAAGTTGTAAGGTATGACAGCTTTATACTTCTGAAAATTAAAATGATCATATTCAAAATTTTAATTTAATATATAAGTTTAGTTCATACAAGCATTCTGTGAATATTTATTGATTTAATTTTTACTCACTGCTGAATTCAGTTTGTCTGTTTTTAATGAACATTTTTGTAAGTCAGTTAAAACAGTCTCTTGTGGCCCTGGCCGGTTGGCTCAGTGGTAGAGTGTCGGCCTGGCGTGCGGAAGTCCTGGGTTCGATTCCCGGCCAGGGCACACAGGAGAGGTGCCCATCTGCTTCTCCACTCCTCCCCCCCTCCTTCCTCTCTGTCTCTCTCTTCCCCTCCGGCAGCGAGGCTCCATTGGAGCAAAGATGGCCCGGGCGCTGGGGATGGCTCCTTGGCCTCTGCCCCAGGTGCAAGAGTGGCTCTGGTCGGGGCAGAGCGACGCCCCGGAGGGGCAGAGCCATTTAAGGGCATTACAAATACTAGATGTCATTCACAATACGATTGTTTCTTATAATCTGGTACAATTTGAGAAGCTATCCATAAACTTAATACAGAATATTTTGGGGCATGTTTTTGTTTTTCTAATGCTTTTTCCCCCCTCAATATACAAAGTTGATGATATCTTAAGTATTTTTTTGGTGAACAAAATAATCACCCAAATGTATGAAACTTACAATTCCACTTCAGAACATTATTTAGTCTGTAGTAACCTAAAATAGAATCCAGATAATCAAAAATTTAAAGTTTACTTTTAATATTCATTTATTGAAAGGTCATTTAAAAATATTTTTCTTAGAAGTTAGAATTCATGTAAAAAGAATTCTGACATCAGAATGTCTTTTTAGTCCTAAATGTGGTACTGGTTTTGATCACTTTCATCTTAATTTGATTTATCACAGGTTTTTTAATGACTTTCTTTGGAGAGACTGGGATGGAAAAAATTGTGAGCATTATACTGCTTTGACTGAAGAAAGAATTAATTTGTAAGTATACTTAAAACCTTGTTCAGCACATTATATGAGATCAACATTGTAACTATATTGATACTTTTCAGGTAGTGTGATATAAGATGGAACAATACCTGGTCCTATCGCACAATGTTACAGAAAAACTTTGGAGAAATATAAAAACAAGTGTGTCGAGCTTTCTGAGTATCAGAACAATATTAAAGAAGATGGGTCAGCAGCAGAGGCTGTTGAATGCTGGCAAAAATACTATGAGATAGAAATGCTCTGTAGATTATTGAAAATGTGGGATGATTTACATCTCCGGTAATAATTTGCTCTATTTTATTTATTTATTTATTTAGCAGAGACAGAGAGAGTCAGAGAGAGGGATAGGGACAGACAGACAGGAAGGGAGAGAGATGAGAAACATCAATTCTTCGTTGCAGTTCGTTAGTTGTCCATTGACTGCTTTCTCATATGTGCCTTGTTGGGGGGGGGGCTACAGCAGACCAAGTGACCCCTTGCTCGAGCCAGTGATCCTGGGCTTAAGCTGGTGAGCCTTGCTCAAAGCTGATGAGCCCATGCTCAAGCTGGAGACCCGGGTCTTCTGCGTCCCAGTCTGATGCTCTATCCACTGCGCCACGTCTGGTCAGGCAATTTGCTCTATTTTAAGTGGAAAATAAACTATTGTTTGGTCATTCTTTTATCATGCCACTTAAGTTATATATGTTACCTTGATTGATATAATTATAAAATTAGATGTCCAAAATATGAGATAAGCATAAGGTGCAACTACCAATATTGGAAAATTATTTTATATAGCTTATTGACTGAACAATTTTTATTTTATTTTTTTTTATTTTTTTTACACAGAGACAGAGAGTGAGTCAGAGAGAGGGATAGACAGGGACAGACAGACAGGAATGGAGAGAGATGAGACGCATCAATCATTAGTTTTTCATTGCGCGTTGCAACACCTTAGTTGTTCATTGATTGCTTTCTCATATGTGCCTTGACCGTGGGCCTTCAGCAGACCAAGTAACCCCTTGCTGGAGCCAGCACCTTGGGTTCAAGCTGGTGGGCTTTTTGCTCAAACCAGATGAGCCCGCGGTCAAGCTGGCAACCTTGGGGTCTCGAACCTGGGTCCTCTGCATCCCAGTCCAACGCTCTATCTACTGCGCCACCGCCTGGTCAGGCGACTGAACAATTTTTTAATGAAAAAAATCCCATAGATCTGATCTTTTTCTTATCTTTCACCTTCATCTTCTTGATTATGGCCAAAACATAAGAAGGGAGGTAGACTTCCTCCACATATAATATACAAAGTAAAGAGATTTGCCTAATTTGGCTACCTCATAATTTCTGCTTTTCTAACCAACATGAGTTGTTTTTTATGATAAATAAAACAATATAGATTTAACCAGCATCATTCTCCTTTAGAATACTTCCAAATCTATTAAAATATTTTTACATTGCTGTGCAGTAAAAGTATATATTTCTGTCTTTGTGTTAAATAGGGCAGAAACAGGATTTCTTGCTCATGTTCCCCAAATTAATGGAAAATCTTGAATGGAGCCAAAAAACTTCTATTTCATACTAAATTGCTAAGCCCCTTCTTTTGTATTCTGGTTGAATACAAGACTAACAATCTTTAGAAGAACATAACACAATCTAGAGTTACTAAAATATATTATATATATTATCCAAAATCTCCAGTGCTCAACCAAAAATTAATAGACCTGCAAAGAAACCAGAATGTTAGTTCCATACTTGGGAAAAAAGTTAATAGAAACTGATTTTTAAGGGGGCTCAGATGTTGGATTTATCAGACTTCAAACCAATTTTCATGAATATGTTTAAAGAATTAACAGAAAATATTGTGTTAATAAGTTCATAGAAAATCTCAATAGAGAAATGGAAACTACAGAAAAGAACCAAGAATTTCCAGATTGAGCTTGTGAGTTAACATTACCATATTTACCACAAGAAAATTGGTCTCCCATATATTAACTCAAAGTGATCCGTAGGCCTAAATGTAAAACAATACTATAAGATTTCTAAAAGAAAACATAGGCAGAAACTAAGGTGACCTTGGGTTTGGCGATGAGTGTTTAAATACAACACTGAGTGTGATGGGAATATTCTATATCTTGATTGTTTTGATTGAGGTAAATGTGTGTATATTTTGAAACCTCATGAAATGATTCACTTAAAATGAATGTCTGTGTAAATTATACCTTAATCAGTTTGATTAAAAGACACTGATATATACATCTGATTTTAAAACTAGGATTGCATGATTACTGTTATATCCTGTATGTAGGATGCTTTCTTCTTTGAGCAACTAGTAATCGGGTATATGGTGGGGAAAAATGTCTGAGTAGTTCCCTTTCTCAATATCAAAACCACTTGCTTAAATTCGTATAAAAATGCTAAGTGGATCTGATTTTGAAATGTTAAATGAAACTTTTGCTTTGGGAGACATTGCTAAAATGTTGGAATACACGTTTTAATAACTCTCACAATCAATTAGTATTATAACCAGTTTCCTGAGAATTTAAACTTCACAAAATATTTGATAAGTGAAATATAACTGGAAAAATATCGGTATTAAAGCTGTACCCTGTTATCATCAAGCAGTAATCAGAGTGCTACAGAGAACCCAAAAGTTTATACTTCGGGAGAGTAATGGTACATCCACATCTATTGGAAATGGAGTGTCCCTTCTCTGACAGCAATGATAAAAGTTATACTCAAATTTCTTTTCTTTCTTTTGATGACACTTAAATGATTAAGAGACAAAGGACAGGAAATTTAAAGAAAAGGAAAAAGAGAAAGAATGGAATTAAAAGTACTGAATAGCAAACAATATAAAAACAGCTAAGAGAGAAGCTAGAATTTCTATGGAGACCCTATCCTTTGAAACAAAACAATCTGTTAATTTAACAGTGCATCTAAAATTAGACGTACCCTAAAACATTCTTATGCTTCAACCCACCTCTGCTTTGTGTGAGTCTACAATTCATTCAGTGGATTATGAAAGTATGATCAGGAATTTTTTCTACTGTATTGAAGAGTTGAGGGGACTTAGGTACTGTATGTAGTGTGTTGCATACAGATTTTGGGTATAAACCATTAAAATGAAAAGATTTTAGATTTCAAAGGTTTAAACACTCAGTTATCTAAAATATCTTAACCAGTCAGACCTGTGGTGGCGCAGTGGATCAAGTGTCGACCTGGAACGCTGAGGTTGCTGGTTCAAAACTCTGGGCTTGCCTGGTCAAGGCACATATAGGAGTTGATGCTTCCTGCTTCTCCCCCCTTCCCCCCCCCCTGCTTCTCTTATCTAAAACGAATAAATAAAAGTAAGTTAAAAATAAATAAATAAAAGATCTTAACCATTCATTGTTCTCAAGTTGCTCATTGCTTTCCAGGAGCATAAAATTAGTGAAATGTATTTCTCAAAGATGCTTAATACCAAGTTTTTATTTTCTAAGTTAGTATAGCTTGTTGAATCTTTTTCCATCATTAATTTAATCATAAATGGTATCAACTTTAGAGTCCACGGACCTTTTTTCTCAAGAATTCTGAGGCACAGGAAAGGAAAAAGAATTTGGAAAGACTAACACATGTTGTAGCAAAAGTGATGACTACTGACATGGTAAGAAATACACTGTGTTCTTATTTGTTCGTGTAAGTTTATCCACATATAATCAGAAAGGGAGCTCTTTGAGGGTAGGGTTCTTGTCTGACTTATGTATGCCTTACTTCCCCCATTACATCCATCGTAGTGATTGGCATCTCGTAAGTACTAAAGGAATAAATGTCAACCATTATCTGCTGAGTACTAACCTTTGTTGTCAGGCGCTCTGCTGGAAGTATGGAGAGGACAGAGACAAATATGAGGAAGAATGCATCTGATGGAAATACAGGGGTGAACCAGACCCATAGTCTTGCTTCTTTATACATTCTAGATGCTTTTTATCCCTCCTCTGTCTTCTAAGTGCTTGGGACTTTTTTCTGCACTGTTATCCCTAAGTGATTTCTCTGCTCTCTACCCATGACTTCAGTTATATCTATGATGATCTAAAATGTGCATCCACAGCACAGGTTTCTGTGCTGACCCCCACACCTGTATGTCCAACTGCCTATTGCTGATCTCACTTCAATTCAAATCTCCACAATTAAATTCATGATCTTATTTATTGACTTGTTTATATTCCAGAGTTCCCTGTTCCAATAAATGGTACCACTGTGCACCCAGCTGCTAATTACAATTTTCTGAAAGTTATTCTATTTGTATTCACTTCCACGTATCCACGTCCTCCCTCAGGAACACCGCATCCTATGTATACTGTCATTTCCAGCCGTTCTCAACCTTCCAGAATACATGAGACTGCTGTGTACGATCACAGCACCCTGCCCTTTCCCTTTTCATGTCTGTATTTAATACCTTTTGTTGGAATCTACTGAATGTCCATCTCTTACTAGAATATGAGCTGCTTGAGAGCAAAGGCTATATAATGACTATACATCCATCATGTAGCATGAAGCTTGGCACGTGGTGGGTACCCAACTGTTTTGGTTGAATTAGTCAATGAGTGCATGCTTGACGAAGAGTAAGTATGTGTGAGAAATTGAAAGAAGTCCAGCAGGGAGGGGCGTGAGTTATAAAACTGGTTTATTAGACTGGTCTTGTCTCTTGTCCTACCCATATTGCTTATTGGACCAGATTATTCAACATTAACTGTTCTACCAATTATCTTTCCAACATCTTTATAAAAAGGTACAGATTTTGTGTTTATCTCCTGCCTTATTTTCTCATTTTTATTTTTGCTTCTCTTTTTTTTTTTTGTTTTAAATCTGTTTCTGGGCCCTGGCCGGTTGGCTCAGTGGTAGAGCATCGGCCTGGCGTGCAGAAGTCCTGGGTTCGATTCCCGGCCAGGGCACACAGGAGAAGCGCCCATCTGCTTCTCCACCCCTCCCCCTCTCCTTCCTCTCTGTCTCTCTCTTCCCCTCCTGCAGTGAGGCTCCATTGGAGCATAGATGGCCCGGGCGCTGGGGATGGCTCCTTGGCCTCTGCCCCAGGTGCTAGAGTGGCTCTGGTTGCAACAGAGCGCCGCCCTGGAGGGGAAGAGCGTCGCCCCCTAGTGGGCATGCCGGGTGGATCCCGGTCAGGCACATGTGGGAGTCTGTCTGTCTCTCCCCGTTTCCAGCTTCAGAAAAATACAAAAAAAGAAAAAAAAAAATCTGTTTCTAACTTTATTTTCCTACATGAGAAGTTTCTTGCTTTTTATCCAGTGCTTTGCAGCTCTTTCTTCTGTGTGTAAGTAAATGGCCATGAACTTGGGAGGTGAGGATCAGCTGAAAAGGCAGCATCAGCTCCCATTTGCTCAGATCTTTGATTTTATACTTACCTTTGAGGTTGACAAAATATTTGATAGTAGTCAAGCTGTGTATACAGCCTTGAACAGCTTTCCCAACTTTGAAGATTCCTGACTCAGCGTTCTGCCTGCTCTGTACTCTCTCCTGAAACAGTTTTTGCCACATTCATCATCCTGCTGGTGGTCTCATAAGCAGCACAGTGAAAAAAATGGACTTTGTAGTCAGATCACCCAGTTTATATAGCTTCTCCAAGACCACTTAGTAACTATGTAATCTTGGGCAAGCTGCCTAACCTCTGAACCTCGATTTCCTTATTTGCAGAGTGCTTTAAAAGATAGGTAAATATCTGTGTGCTGTGTGGATTAAGAACATGGGCTCTGGAGTCAAACTGCTGGGATTCAGATTCTGGCTTTGCCACTTCCTTAGTTGTGTGATTTTCAACAAGTCATTTATTTACCCATCAGTTCTTCAGTTTCTCACTCGTAAATTGGGGGTAAGAGTTTTTACAGTTTTAGATCTTATCATTTAGGTCATTGATCCATTTTTAGGTTTGTTTTTTTTATATATAGTATGAAGTCCAATTTCATCCCTCTGCATAGTCAATTATCCAATTATTCCAACACCATTGTTGAAGAGACTCCTTTCTTTACCCACTGGACAGGTTTGGCAACCTTTAGAAAATCAGTCGGCCATGATGGTGGTGTGTGTTTATTTCTAGGCTTTCAATTCTGTTCCATTGGTCTAAATGCTTATCCTTATGACAGTATCAGTTTGATTACTGTGGCTTTGTAGACATTTTTGAAATCAGAAGTGTGAGACCTCCAACTTTTATTTTCCAATAATGTTTTGGATATTAAAGGTCTCTTGTAATTCCATATGAATTCGAGAATGAGCTCTTCCATTTCTCTAAAAAAAAAAAAGCATTGGAATTTGGATAGGGATTACATTGAATCTGGAGATCAATTGGTAGTGCCATTCTAGCAATATTAAATCTTCCAATTCATGAATATGGGGTTTTCCAATGATTTATTCTTTAATCTCTTTCAGCAATGTTTTGTAGTATTTGACATACAGGTTTTCACCTTTTATGGAGGTTAAAGTTTATTCCTAGATCTTTCATTATTTTGGATGCTATAGTAAATGGAATTGTTTTCTTAATTTCCTTTTCAGGTTATTCATTGCTTGTATACAGAAACAAAACAGTTGATCTTGTACCCTGCAACTTCACTGAATTTATTAGTTATTACACATTTTTGATGAATTCTTTGGGATTTTCTATGTATAGGATATATAGGATCCTGTTGTCTGCATATAGTTTTCCTTCTTCCTTTCTAGGCTTATCTTACTGCTTTGTATAGAACTTCTGGCTAATATAATGTTGAATATCGATGTTAAAAGTGGGCATCTTTGTCTTGTTTTTGATCTTAGGGGACACTATGGACTGAGTTGTCTCTCCCCATAATTCATACGTTGAAGTCTTAACTCCCAGTACCTCAGAATGTAACCACATGTATTTGGAGATAAGGTGTTTAAAGAAGTAATTAAATTAAAATGAGGCAGTCTTAACCTGCTTTTCTAACAAGAAAAAAAAAAATATATATGAAAGATAATGCTCTATTAAAACAAAAGAATAGGTATTTTTTCAGAGTATATTTTTAGTTTCCAAATTTATAGTTCCTCACTCTTCATGGCACTAATAATGAAGCCCTCTACGCTTTTCTATCCCCAAGTGAAAATTCCTAATATTGTATTTTTTTTTTAGTTCTACAACCTTTACTACATAAGATTTTGTGGATTTACCAAAATTGTAGGGTTAGTCTGAGTTAAAGAAAACTAAAAAGTATATGAAAAGAGATCTGGTGTCAGAGGAACCTAGGCCTAAAGCTTAGCTTCACTGCTCATTTTGCTGTTTCCTTGGGCAACAACTTACCGAATGTCCCCATAAATGAGACGCACCCTTTTTGAAAAATTTGGGGTCTAAAAACTGGGAGCGTCTTATATAGTAGTTGCAGATTTTTTTACTTGCATTTCCCGCTTTTTCGTGGGAATGAATTTTATGATGAATACAATTTGAGTTCAACAACTTTACGTAATATATTTTTTTCAAATTTTGGGCCCCAAAATTAAGATGCGTCTTATACATGGGATTATGGAGAAATACTGTAATCTCATTGTTTCAATTTCTTTAACCTTTTAAAAGAACAGTAATACTTTACCCTCAAAGAACTGTTGTGATGCTTAGGAGATAACAGGTAAAATTCAAAATATGACTCCTGGCACACAGTATTTAATAGCTGTAAAATTACTAGTGATCATAAAAAAAAATTCTCATTTCACCACTCTCTTAAATGATGGACTGATGCTTTGAACATTTAACAAACATAAACACATATAATAACTACAGTGCATTATTTATGTACACGATTAAGTCTTGGGAAGAGCACGTTACCAATAAGTGACTAAAATGACCTTCCAGTTTTCACCTGTTGAAGGTGTGCTGTTTTATTTCTTCTTTTCAGGTAAAGGACTTCTCTTCAGACATGTTTCTCCAATAGCACAATGATTTGGATTTGGCTTTGGAGAGTTGTTATAGTGGAGACACAGTACTTATTTTTCCAGGAGAATATCAAGCTGTAAATCTTGCTTTATTGACTGATGACATCATTATAAAGGGTTAGCAGATTTTATAGTGATGTGTAGATTGTATATTATAAACATGGTTAATCAAATTATTAAAAATTAGAACAGGGTTTATCTTTCACAAAAATCCCTTATGTGCCTTTTACAATTGAGATTTTTTCATGTGTATGTTGTCTGTACAGATGACCTTGTTTGGCTATACTGTATCAGAGCAAATCAATGAGACTACTTTTACCCCATGAAAATGTAGCACAGATTCTCAATAAATGATCAAAACCAGAAAAAAAAATAAAACATCTGCTTATAATATTTTCTATTAGCACTATCTGTGTTTTTACCAAACAGCTTTCTTCTTGTCTGCCTCCACTGTACTTCATATCATTTTAGAGGGAAATCCAAATGTAAGGCTATATTAAAATATACTCAGTATTTTCTAAAAAAGGTTAATTCACATGCAAACTCACTAAAATAGAAGTATAAAAGCAGTTTATTAACTTTTTCTTAAGGTTCTGAACATACTTAGTACCTTTACTCTTGCCCTTTTATGTTGTAGCATGAGTATGTATTCCCACTGGCCAAAAGAACAGGTTATGTAAATTTTGCCTATCTATGCAAAAACTGAGCAAAACTTGCACTCGATTTTTATTATTATAATCAGTAGTATTTTGCTGAACTACATGAATAAGGTTCGTGGTTGTAATTTTAAAAATGTGTAGCCTTGAAGCTTCAACTCATTTTGGGTTGATGTTAAATTTAGGTGATTGTTTTGACTACTGTGGAGCAAAATTAGGGATATGACTGCATTACTCTTGTCACCTAATTCAAGAGTCTCTGCCCGCTTTTTATCAGTATGGTAATTTATTATGGTTTTAAAACTAGGTTATGGTAAGATACGTTTTGTGTCTTAGATATTGTGTAGAATGATTATGTAATTTAAGGAAATATGTAGTGGAAAGCATATGTTAAATAAATATCATAGCTAGATTTAGATGAACTATAAATCCAGAATCTGGCACCAAAATATAGACAAAAGATTATATTACAGGTAAGTCTCTAATTAGTTAACAACTGAATTGTTACAAATATTACTTATTAAAATATGTGAAAAGAAAAACTTCGTAATAGCAAGTATTAGTGAATGACCAAAGGGCTTTAAACTTTGGGACTACTGATTTAATTATGTATTTTTCCCTATGATTCAGGAGTTGGAAAGAGAGAGGAAATTGATTACTTCTGAACCTTTTCATGACAGTTTTGTGGTATCCAAAGCTGACAATGTGAAACTAATACATCTATCTTTGATACAACATGGGACAGTGGACGGTATTGTGGTGGTGGAGTCTGGTCACATGACTCTAGAAAACTGTATTAAAATGTGAAGGAACAGGAGTGTGTGTGCTTACAGGAGCTGCTTTGACAATTATAGACAGTGAAATGACTGGTGCCCAGGTACCAGTGAAATAACTGGTACCTCTGCGCCCAGGGCCAATTTGCTCCAATTGAGCCATGGCTGCCGGAGGGAAAGAGAGGGAAGGAGGAGGGGGAGAGGTGGAGACAGATGGGCGCTTCTCCTGTGTGCCCTGACTGGGAATCAAACTGGGACTTTCACTGGGTTGGCAGATGTTCTACAGCTGAACCAACCAGCCAGGGCCCCAGATAGTTCATTTTAAAAACCATGGCTGTACAGGACTATCTATAATTTTGAGTGATCTTAATATACAAACAACAGGTAACAATTACTTCATCTTGGAATTATAATTAAGCTTAGAAACTAATGAAAATAAACAAAATGAGGACAAGTACAAGAATGTCATAGTACACTGAGGAAAAGTGATCTGCCTAAGTCCAAAGTAAGAAATTGTTAGCTTTGCGTTATGTGATTTTTTAAAAGAAAATATAGGAATCAGTGGCTATAAAATAGATCATGAATCAATTACCTGATGGCTTATTTAAAAAGAAATAGTACTTATAAGCTGTCAGACAGTGTTGTAAGGTATTGTGATTAGTTCTGACAGTTTGAGTCTTCAAGTAACAAATACAAAGATCATTAAAGGACTGGAAAGTTGAACTAGAAATAAGATTAAAGGAAGCAGAAAAATGCGAGGATCTTATCACTAAAATGAGTAAACAGACTTTAGCAGCATTTTAAGGAGAGAGGGCCTGACCTGTGGTGGCGCAGTGGATAAAGCGTCAACCTGGAAATGCTGAGGTTGCCGGTTCAAAACTCTGGGCTTGCCTGGTCAAGGCACATATGGGAGTTGATACTTCCTGCTCCTCCCCCCTTCTCTCTCTCTCTCCCCTCTCTATAATGAATAAATAAAATCTTTAAAAAAAAAAAAAAAAAAAAAAAGGAGAGAGGATATATAAGTAAATTTTTATAAATGCAAAGAATTAAAGAAAACTTTGACTCCCTTCTAGAGACTCCATTTGGGTGGTGAGCAACATAACTTCTTTCTAGGCTTAAGACTCTCCAAACACGGATAAGTTTCCCACAATTTTAAAACATCTATATAATAGTGTTGCTTGCACTATCATGTATTTTCATGTAACTTAGTGTTATGTATTATAAAATTGTAACTTTCAAATCTTAAGAAAATTTTGGAGAGGTATGTTTGTGTTGAATAGATTGTTTTATTTGCTTTTTATTTACAGGGTGCTGGGGTTGAACTGTATCCTGGGAGCATAGCCACTTTGGAAAGAAATGAAATTCATCACTGTAATAACTTCAGAGCCAGTGACAGTTCAAAAAAGCACTTTAGATGGAGTTAATATAAAGGTATTCTTACATTTCTTAACATAGAATTGTTATAAGATTTATAAATAATTAAAAAGGTGTTAAAATATTATTTATTAGTCTAAACATTATCAATGATTTGTAATAGTACAAATAAACTATGGTTTAAATGATAGCTGATAGGAAACAAGTTTAGTTTTATAATTTAGTAATTTTGACTTGAATGCTTACCAAATAACTTTGAATATGAGAAAGTGGGTAAGTTTGCTGTTATAAAAAATATCTTAGATTTCTCAATGAGCAAAAATTAAAATGACTATACTGAGAAATATATTTTCAAACTTCATAATTTGAACCAATTAAAACAAATAGTAACAATTTACAAGTGAAATGCTCTCATTATTTTCCACTTCTGTAATTACAACCTTTTTAGATCCCTTCCTAGACTTGTGTAGTTAATGAAGTTTTTCCATAGAAATCTAGTTTACATAGCATTAACGGACATTATTTTCATTATCTGAAATAATTTATTTTTATACTTATATTAAATGATAAAAGGGGAGATAGCAAGACTCCCACATACAGCCCAACTTGGATCCACCCAGCAACCCCCATCTAGGACTGATGCCCAAGTACCGAGCTATTTTTAGCACCTGAGGCTTATGTGCTTGGACCAATGAAGCCACTGGCTGCAGGAGGAGAGAAGCAGATGGTTGTTTCTCCTTTGTGTCCTGACTGGGATTCAAGCCCAGGACATCTATACACTGGGCTGATGCTCTATCCACTGAGTCACATGCCAGGGCCAATCATGTTATATTAAAAGTCACCTTCATGGGATATTGCTGTAACCTCATCCAGAATCAGTTATCTTCATCAATAATTAAAAATATACTTGTTCAAAACTGGGATTCTGTTGTCTTAAAACATGTAAACCAAAGAATAAGTTCTAGAGTTTATGACATGTTCATTAGTTCTTATATTTATAGATTGAAAAACTAATTTTCTTGAATCCTATAACAGGCTCTTCCTGCACTGAAACTGAAGATAACTAATAATCATATTCATAGCAACAATGGCTATGGAGTAAGCATTCTTCAACCAATGGAAGTTGTTTTTGTTTTTGTTTTCCCCCTGAAGCTGGAAACGGGGAGGCAGTCAGACTCCCGCATGCGCCCGGCCAGGATCCACCGGGCATGTCCACCAGGGGGCGTCGCTCTGTTGTGACCAGAGCCAGTCTAGCGCCTGAGGCAGAGGCCATGGAGCCATCCCCAGCGCCCGGGCCATCTTTGCTCCAATGGAGCCTTGGCTGCAGGAGGGGAAGAGAGAGACAGAGAGGAAGGAGAGGGGGAGGGGTGGAGAAGCAGATGGGCACTTCTCCTGTGTGCCCTGGCCGGGAATCGAACCTGGGACTTTCGCACGCCAGACTGACACTCTACCACTGAGCCAACTGGCCAGGGCAACAGTTTTTTATTGTATCAGAAGCCCTCAACAGAGGGGCTGTTTCAGGAGACAAGATGAAAACATGCTATTGAAAAAATGCAAAATCTGAATCTGGAAATGAATAAAATAGAAGCAAACTTAAAAGGGGGATATATCAGAATAGTTACAAGTTAAACCATCTGGGTTTATGTTAAAGGTTTTTTATTTGATAGTTGCTTAATCTCAACTCCCACAGAAATAGCAGTTTTAATTAAAGTCAAAACTTTAAACATTTTAATGCTTTCACTGATTCATTTTAAGATTAAAAAAATTTTTTTTTAAATTTTTTAGAGGCTGAGAGTGAGTCAGAGAGAGGGACAGACAGACAGGAACGGAGAGAGATGAGCAGCATCAATCATTAGTTTTTCATTGCGCATTGCAACACCTTAGTTGTTCATTGATTGCTCTCTCATATGTGCCTTGACCGCGGGCCTTAGGCAGGCGGGGTAACCCCTTGCTCGAGCCAGCGACCTTGGGTTTAAGTTAGTGGGCTTTTGCTCAAACCAGATGAGCCCGCACTCAAGCTGGCAACCTCGGGGTCTCGAACCTGGGCCCTCTGCATCCCAGTCCGACGCTCTATCCACTGCGCCACCGCCTGGTCTGGCCATTTTAAGATTTTTAAAAAATGTTTTGAAATATAACTCACAAACCATAAAATTCATCCTTTTAGGTATTTAACTCAGTGATATTTAGTGTATTTTTAGTATATGTACCATCATCATCACTAATTCCAAAAACATGTGGTTTTAAACTGTTTTTAATATTCTTAGTCCAATAAGAAGCATTAGATGTTCTATGTAGAAGTTTACAGCTAATTCCTGATTCGCTGCCTTTTATATGAGCTAGTAACTGTAAGACAGCACTATTACATAGGACCAGGCTCAACTGTAGGGAACAAGGAAATTCAAAATAAGAGAGGTAAACAATACAGAAATCTACTTCTCCCTCATATTCAAGTCCAAAGGCGTTCGTATAAGACTAGTAGATGTTCCATGTGGCTATTTAGCATAGAACTGGTAGGTCTAGCTGTCCCATGCTAGAAAATCGTTTCCTCTATCTTGTTTTACCACTGCATGGTTTCAATTCAAAATTACGTGGTCCAACACAGCAATCATTGCTCAAGCCATTGTCTAAATCCCAGCAAAGCAGAGGGATTGTTCCAACTTTCATGCCTCTCTGCAGCTAGAATCTAATCACATGGTTATATCTAACTACAAATGAAGGTAGGAAATAAAATCTTTAAACTGGATGGCTATGTGTCCTCTAAGAGGGGATTCTTCTTATAAAGTGAATTTATATTGACTTCAGGATATGAAAGGAAATACACTCAAATACTTTTCCTTCATCAATTTGCCTTTTACTTTGTTACCTGTACCTAGCCAAGGTGAAACTGTCACCATAAGGAATTTTTTGAGGCTGAGTTGAATAAGGCATAGTTTTTCTGCAGTGTTTGAAGAGTCCTTTTTTTTAAAAAAACAAAACACATATAAGGTCTTTTTAGGTGGGTGAAAAAAGACAATTTCAGGGATCTTCCATGGAGGCTGTAACAAGAACAATCGCTGTTCCATAATGAATTTAATGAGCTGTAAGAGTGGGGATTTTCCTTTCCAGGCCTCTTCCTTGACCTCTGTTTTTGGCTTCAGTAAGTGTAGGTGATAGACAAGTAGATCTTTTGAGTGTGAGCAGACGGCTCCCTCATTGGCCATCGGCCTCTGTTCTTTTGCTGCCATTGGTTTCCAATTGCTTTCCCACTTTGGAATAGTTTTCTCCTATTCTTATTCCTAAAGCATGCACAAAGCATTAAGATTTTCTAAGAAATTTGATCTTTCATAGATTGTTTTATGTCCCTCCTTGACCTTCCCACACCTACCTTTTCTCTCATTAACAAATTACCACAAATTCAGAGGCTTGAACATTATCTTAGTTCCATGGGTGAAAGTCTGACATGGGTCCACTGGGCTAAAATCAACGTGTTGACAGGGTTGTTCCTTTCTGGATGCTTTAAGGGAGGATTTGTTTTCGGGTGTGGAAAGAACTCAGTTCCTTGCAGTTTTGAGGATTGAGATGTTTCAGCTAAGGGCTGTTCCTGCCTCCAGTGGCCAACTGCATCCCCTGGGTTTTGGCCCCCTTTTACCAGCTCCAATGCCAGCAACAATGGGTTGAGTCCCTTTCGTGCTTTGATTTCCCTGCCAGCTATTCAGTCTCATCTCCCTGACCTATTTGTCTCCCTCTTCTACTTATACAGTTAGATTGAACCCACCCGGACCATCCAGGATAATTTCCCCATCTCAAGGTCCTTAACTTTATTTTAGTGTGTGTTGGGGAGGGGGGATTGGGGGAGCAGACAGGGAGAGCAATGAAAGAGGTATCAAGTCATAGTTGTGGCACCTTAGTTGTTCACTGACTGTTTTCTCATACGTGCCTTGACTGGGGGATGGGGGGTCCCAGCAGAGCCAGTGACCCCTTGTTCAGGCCAGTGACCTTGGGCTTAAGCCAGCAACCATGGGGTCATGTCTATGGTCCCATGATCAAGCTGCATGAGCCCGCACTCAAACCTACAACCTCAGGGTTTTGAACCTGGGTCTTCTGCATCCCAGGCCAATGCTCTATCCCCTGTGCCACCACTTGGTCAGGCTCAAGATCCTTAACTTGAATCACATCTGTGAAGTTCTTTGTGTCACATAAAATTGGTAATTCACAGGTTCCAGGGATTAGGATGTGGACATCTTACTGGGGGTGAGGGGGACTATTCTGGTCATTGCTTACCTTAACCACTTTTCCAGGTTAAGGGAAAAGAAATCCTAATTCTACTACTCAAGTGGAATTTAATAAGTTTACTCCACCAAGACCAGATATACAATGCATAGCTTGTGTACATTTAAAAGAAATTCAAACTTAGTACCTAATGGAGATGGTTCCACATTTCTGTCATCTCATTTGTGCACTCATCTGGGTCTGAGTAACCATTACATCCTGTGCTATACTGTG
Organism: Saccopteryx bilineata; assembly: GCF_036850765.1. Lineage (NCBI taxonomy): Eukaryota > Metazoa > Chordata > Mammalia > Chiroptera > Emballonuridae > Saccopteryx > Saccopteryx bilineata. Next base: position 290,821,713 of record NC_089491.1, on the reverse strand, counting down.
CATTGCCACTAATAACTACTCAATAGTTAAAAAGAATGCTCATAACGAGTCTCTGCCTATGCAGAAGACTCAAGTGAGACACACCATCCAGGAGTTCTAAGAACATTTCATTAGTCAGAGGATGGAAATGCTAGCATTCTTCTAGGAGGGTGTCATAGAACCAATTCCCCGTGGATACTGAGACAACTGAAATTTTAAGTAAAATTTCTATGTGTGAGGGGTTGGCATTCCTGACCTGTGTTACTCAAGGGTCAACTGTATTTTTTTCCCCCAATTTCAATAGGACAGCTAAGCAGAAATGTTTGTCCAGTAAGCAGCTGTTTAGACCACTTCAGTAGCAGTCCGATGCTCAGAAAGAAAATCTCAGTTGGAGATAGATTTGAGTCGGTAAATAGATTGGAGCAATTGGCTCATCAACTGTAATTCCTGAAAGTGATCTAAAGCAGTGGTCCCCAACCCCCAGGCCATGGACTGGTACCAGTTTGTGGGCCATTTGGTACCAGTCCACAGAGAAAGAATAAATAAATTATTTCCGTTTTATTTATATTTAAGTCTGAACGATGTTTTATTTTTTAAAAATGACCAGATTCCCTGTTACATCCATCTAAGACTTACTCTTGATGCTTGTCTCGGTCACGTGATACACTTAAGACTGTAAGGTATTATAAATGTTGTATACACATCTCTACTAAAATAAACTAGCTAACAAATACCCCTTGAGATATTTGTATGTTAATGTAGGCAGTTTATTGTCAAATATACAAACTTTATGCATTGGTGAAATTTTCCTTAATTCTTTGCCTAAATAATATAAACTTTATTCACGAGGTTTATGGGTTAATTTTTAATTGTAATTAAAATTAATTTTAAATTAAGTTTTACACCGGAAACAAACTTAGAAATGAGAAAGCTGAACTTGACCTTAGATTTTTCAAAAACAAAGCATGAGAAAAAGCCAAAATGTTCAGCCCTACATCAAAAGTCTTATTCAGATGCAAAGATCCATGTGAACTGTGTACTAGCCAGTATTTATTACAAGAATAACAATTCCATTCCAAGGCTAATTATTCTACTATAAACATTATCACTTGGTATACTTTTGAACAGTACAGTTTTTCCTCTGAGGTTTTAAAATAACAGATGTAACTAGCATTGTAAAATTATTCTGTGTAGACTCAATAACTACACTGTCTATATTTAGTGTACTACTTTATTTTCTATTGTATTAAACTAAAAAGAAAAAAAAACAAAACTGGGGTACTTTTACGACAGATCGTTATATTTTACATAATACAAACAAAACCACTAATGTATCTATCTATGCTTGGTTTTCTTAAACTATGAGCCAAAGGCTAGGTGAAAAATGGGTTTACTTATTAACAACAAATAAACAACTTGGGAAAATACGGAGCATGCATTTTTTGCTTACTGTCTATGAACTGGCCTCAACACAGCCAAGCTTCAATAGCCACCACCCCCTCTTCCTTGCCCAAAGTAGCCACCCCCAAAGCCCCCTCTGCCACCTCCTCGCTGGAATCCCCCTGATCCTCTGTAGCCCCCTCCACTGGACCCTCTGAAGTCTCCTCCTCCACCGCCTCTGTAGCCACCTGGGGAACCTCCTCTATAACCCCCGCCACCACCACCTCCACCATAGCCTCCCCGATAGGAGCTGGGGCCGCCACCATAGCCTCCGCCACCTCCATAGCCTCCGCCACCTCCGTAGCCTCCACCACCTCCGTAGCCTCCGCTGCCATAACCGCCACTGCCATAACTAGAGCCTCCCCTTCTATAGCCGCCTCCATTGTCATATCGGGCCATCTTGGGAGGACGTGGACCATCTCCATACCTACAGAAAGCACAAAGCCACCTTTTTAACAAAGCACCCTTAATACTTCTAAACTAGTCACAAAACATAAACATTTAGTCATATTTGAAAATATAATGCATAAAGGGAATAGAGCCCCATGTTTATGGCAGCATTGTTCACAATAGCAAAGATCTGGAAACAGCCCAAGTGTCAGTGGATGAGTGGATTAAAAAGCTTTGGTGCATATATACTATGGAATACTACTCAGCCATAAGAAATGATGACATCGGATCATTTACAACAACATGGATGGACCTTGATAACATTATACTGAGCGAAATAAGTAAATCCGAAAAAACTAAGAACTATGAGATTCCATACATAGGTGGGACATAAAAATGAGACTCAGAGACAAGGACAAGAGTGTGAGGGTTACAGGGTGGGGAGGAGGAGAGGGAGGGGGTTAGGGGAGGGGAGGGGCACAAAGAAAACCAGTTAGAAGGTGATGGAAGACAATTGGACTTTGGGTGATAGGAATGCAGCATAATCGAATGTTAAAATAACCTAGAGATGTTCTCTGAACATATGTACCCTGATTTATCAATGTCACCCCATTAAAATTAAACAAAACAAAACAAAAAAACAACTTCAGCTTTCCCTTAGTATCTGTGGGGCATTTGTTCCAGGACCCCCTCCCCCTCAGAAATCCAAATCCACAGATGCTCAAGTCCCTTACATAAAATGGTGCACAACAATGCACCCAACCAGCTCTCTGAATGTGTGTATTCTCAACTGTAGATCAGATATACGGTTTCCAATCAGCAGTTGATTGAATCCTTGGATATGAAACCCAGGGATATGGAGGGCTGACTATATATTCATTTGGAAAAACCCCACGTTATAAGAGGACCCATGCAGTTTAAGCCCATATTATTGTTCAAGGGTCACCTATATAGCATCATAAATGAAAGCACTGTTTTCAGGAGCCATACTGCCTTTGAACTCAGCTTTACCATTCACTAGTTGCACAACCTTGGATTTTTTACTTCTCTGTGCCTAGTTTCTTTATGCATATATTACAGGAAATAATGACTTATGTACACCATAGGTAGATCAAATACTAACAAGGTAAAATCAGGAAAGCACTCAGCGCAGTGCTTGGCACATACTAACTACTGTGTTTAAGTAATAAATTTTTAAAATACTCAGTTATAGCCAAAATGAGAAACCAGAACCCATAAAGCACAGAGTTTTATACGTTAAAATTATAACAGCTTATAACTAGAAGTATTTTAGTTTTAGTTAGCTTGTACATTAGTGTTACTATAACTTAAATTTCTGGGGTGTGACCACGTTATTGTTGCTATGTTCTTAAAAGATATATGGATTATATTGATGTAAAATGTGACAATGGCTGCAACTCAGTCACAAATGATTTAGCAAAAAAAGTCAGCGTGTATGTAATATGTATACATGAAATCATGTGTCACAAAAATCTGACTAATCAGTGAACCTAAGTTAATAAATTATTTAGATGCTCACTTTTTCTGCAGATATCAGCTATTTTCAAAAGTTGTGGGCAAAAAATTAATTAAAAGGTGGAAAAAAAGCAAATAAAACATTTAAGAATTTAAAAAAAATTACACACTTAAGATATTCATGTTTTTCTATTTCCCTAGATAAACTCACATAATGCTATTGCACACTCAACAGACTACATACAGTATACAGGGTGAGGCAAAAGTAGGTTTACAGTTGAGTATGCAAGTAACAGTTTAATTTTGTATTATTATTTGTTAATTACTGTGTTATCTTCCCTACAACTGTAAGCCCACCTTTACTGTAAACATAACATTTATATGCATCGGGAAACCAAAAATCCATGGGACTCGCTGTACTGCGGTCTGAAACCAAAGCAACAATATGCCTGTATGCACTTTAAGGGCCCCACAATCTCTAACATGTACTGATTTAAAAGATTATTAACACAGACACAAGTAAATAGCCTTATTTTCAGTGTGGTAATCAAGAATTAAATGCCATATTCAGTGTATATCTAGAATTTTAAATAACAAGGCTTCTACCAACAAACTGGGAATTTGAGGCCATTGTAAGATCACTACTCTCTGCTTACCCGGAACAGAAGTTACTGTGTACTCACCGTGCAGTGCCTATCATAAGGCTGATGCCAGCAGCCGAGGGCCTAGAGATCTGGCGGATCATGTTCAGCATCCGTTCATTCACGGGGTCCAGCTGGCTGATAATTTCAGGCTGTTTGGTTACCTCAACAACCAGCGCCTCCATGGCTGCCCGGAGAGCAGTGATGCAGGCAGCTGCTTCATGAGACATCTGCAGCCTGATCCTAAAAGAGAAAAATGATTTAAACAATGAGAAGAAATACATAGAAAAAGATGATTATCACTCAACTTCACACATGTAAAGTGATGGAATAAATTTAACTTCTTACCAAGTACCAATACTTTCAAATACCATATTGCATCCCCCTGTGACATAGGCAAGCACAGACACGAAGAGAAACAGTAACGTCTGAAAATTCATCAAATTCACCGCAGGGGGTTGGCAGGAGTTGTCAACCACAAAGCTTATCAAGCACAATCCCATTAGCAATACAGATCACTCAGCCTCCAATTAAAGACTAAGAGTTCAGGTTGTTGATACTGGTGTTTTCAAGAATATGGCTGAGCCTAATAACTGTTCATTAAGTTCTATTTCATTTTTGCCAAGTGCTTACTATATGCTTACCCTTCATCTCTAACCAAAATACAGGAGTACATGAAAGAGGTACCCAGGCTCCAGTGTGATGCTAATTCCCTGGTAGAGTACTCATGTTGACAGATGCCTATAGGACACATTTGCTCTTATTGGTGCAGTCGATTTAAAACTTACTACCGAGTACAAATCAAAGGGAAGGAAGAGAATGACCAAGTTGGAAGCATCTCATTTGTGCCACCAAATTCTGCCATGTTTTACAAATTAAGTTAGATTGACAGCTAAATTTTATCTCAATTCTCAGACCTCACTTTGGAGCCCTTATCTGAAAATCCATACCAGTCATCAACAACCATAAGCTGCCCATCGGACTGGACTTTCTTGGAGGCAAAGAGCAGCAGCTGCAGTGGGGTGACTAAGGTCATGCCTTTAGCAGAGATGGCCCGGGTTCGAATCTGCAGATAGACAAAGAGGCAAGAGGTAAGAGTTGACATTCCACTGTCAACCAGCAGCTATATAATAATGAGTGATGCTTTGAATTTCAAAACTCATGTTCCCACTGCATATTAGTAAGTATGGACAATTTGAATTTTCAACCTAAACTCTTCTAAACTAATCTTTTCTTACCTTTTCACCAAATACAAAGAAGGGAGATGGGTACTTCATGTCTTGGCTGCTGAAAGGACAGTTAACAGATGACTTGTGGATAAGTGCGTTACGCCCTTCAGTGGTGAGAATCTTTCTCTTTTCCTTATGATAGCATACGTTGGGGTACACCCCAAAGGCCAGAAGAGAGATAACAACATCCAAGTTATTATCTGGTCCGGTGTTAGTAAACACTTGTGTCAACAAACAAGCTGTCAAGAGGAATAGGGTAAAGAAAAAAAAATCAGATATTTAGGTATTCCAAACAGTACATGCAAACTATTTAAGAGAATTAGAATGGACTTCTCCTCCATCCTCTTTTTTCAAATAATCTGCCTCACTTCCTCCTTGCTCCTCAAAATTCTTACACCCAGATTAAGTTCAACAAGAAATTCTGCTGAGTTTCCATAATAAGAGAGCTAAAATGCCAGTATGTTCTTACAGACTCAATCATAACATAAGGAGAAATTACTTAAAGAAAGAAAAAACCCTATTAATTATCCGTTTTCAGAATAAGAGTCAGAGTGACAGGACCAAAGTACTTCTGATGTTAACACAGTCTCCTTCTCAGAAGGACACAGAGGCCATCTGAGGGGAGTCCAGGGAACGACGCAGATGTTCCTCCCCTCAGACCACACCCTGGGACTTCCTCCTATTGGGAAAGTATGACTGCGAAGTGCAAGCAGCATGGATATAAGTTTGCTCTAGACCCGTGATGGAGAACCTTTTTATATAAGCCACCCACTTTTGCAGTGCTGGTCAACCTGGTCCCTCCAGCCCACTAGCCATCTGGGCTCTAGACAAACCTGAATTCTGGCCTGGAAAACCTTCTAACTAAATGAGTTTGAACAAGGAGCTGAAACATCTATGTCAGTTTCCTCATTGATAACATGTGGTAATCATATCTGCATCTCATGAATGTTGTGAAAATTCTATCATAAAAAATGCTCTTCCCTTTTCCTCCGATTTCAATAAAAATTACCAATTTAGTCAGTTTACAACATACGAGAACTATCTTGTTTAGTGTCGTTCGTATCCTTTTAAAACTTGCCATCCTGCCTTCTCTAACAGGTCCTACTTGTGGTTCTATGTTCCAGTTCTCAACGGTATGGGGAACAACTTGTCTATTATATCTAGTTAAAGAAGAAAAGCACAAGAGCTCAAGTTCACATGAAGATATAAACAGCTGGATTCCTGTTTTTACTTCATATATTCTAACATCTTCCGTGACTGTCCACACACTAAAAACCTTCATTAAAGCCACTTAACATGTAGCATGGTTGTTTACTTCATGTCAAAAATAAACACAAGGGCAGACTGATAAAATCACTTCATAGACTATTTGAGGTTATTGAACAGCTTATTCCAGAGGACTGAAAGCTAGACCAGTGCTCTTTTAAAAAAATCCCAAAGTAGCACAATTTTAAATCATCTATTATCATCTATCTCTACATTATAATGTGAGTACCACAGCCTTTTGCTTGCTTTTGTAAATGAGAGAATGTGAAAAACTGATCCCTAGCACAGTTCCAAGAATAGCCGGGAACACAGAAAAAGCACTGGGTCAAAGTCTGAAGCAAAGATAGATGGCATTGTCAATGGGGGTACCACACAAAAGTCCCTTCAGAAATGTTTTAAGCCTAACCAGGAGGTGGCGCAGTGCATAGTGTTGGACTGGGATGTGGAGGACCCAGGTTCGAGACCCTGAGGTGGCCAGTTTGAGTGCGGGCTCATCTGGTTTGAGCAAGGCTCACCAGCTTAAGCCCAAGGTCGCTGGCTCGAGAAAGGGGTCACTCAGTCTACTGTAGCCCCACAGACAAGGCACATATGAGAAATCAATCAATGAACTAAGGAGCCACAACAAAAAGTTGAGGTTTTTCATCTCTCCCCCTTCCTGTTTCTCTGTCCCTAACTGTCCCTCTGACTCAGTCTCTGCCACAAAAAAACCCCCAAAAAACAAATAAAAGTTTTAAGACTGTAAGAGCCTTACCTTTTGGAAATCCAGAATTGATAAGAATCTCTTTGAGCTGAACTTTGGCTTCCCAGGTCATTCTCAGTGTAGCCATATTGAGTCTTTTGTGCTCACAAAAACGTATCTCGGCTTCTTCTCCACCCATTCTAAAGTAGACAGGGATGATGAGAGTCATTCTCAGAGCCCAGAGAAATAGAGCCAGATTAGAAACTGGAGACAGTTCACCCAAATCTTAAACTGTCCTCTTTCAAACCCATACCTAGCATCATCCCACGCTTGAAATACTGATAAGAGGGCCACGTGGTCAGAAAATCTGTTTCCAGCAAAATTGCGATGGATGTAGCCCAGTCGCTTTCCTTCATTGATGAAAGGCTCGGGAAAGCAGGTGGCAGCTGAGATGGTGCACACGGCATCGCCCACACTGAAACAGAGGCAGGAAGATCCTGTCACCACACCCTCACTCCAGCAGCTGTGCTCAGCAAGGTTACTGGCTATGGTGCTGCTTTATTCGCACCAAAAGGGGCTGAACAAAGACCTTGACAGCTGCTCTCTCCCAAAGCAGAAAGGGTAAAGATGATGAGCTCTGATATTAATGAATGCGTATTTATTATAAATTATAACCAAGCAGTCTAATTTTCCTTTCCTATCCTCTCTTCCCCATCTCACTAATCTCTCAATCTTCAAACAAAACTTTCTGATAAAATATACATTTTCCTAACGCCATTTCTCTTCCAGGGATAGCTACTTAACCGAGCTCCTGGGAGCTTGGAGCAGCCTTCCTGAGACTTGGAGCTCCCCCCACCCCAAGATGGCCTCAGCGTGTCTATCTCCTGGAACTGCCGTTCTTCCCATTTCACACTTCTTCCAGTAGCCACTTCCCCACTGAAAAATATTTCCTTTTTTCTTCTCTGAGCCTATCCTTTCTTATAGGGAGAGGACTAAGATTCTGAAACTATCTTACCATTTAATTATCAGCAATAAAACAAAGCACTTACTAGAAAATACACCCCATTATCATCATTTTGCCAAAACGAGGCTCAATGGGGAGTTTAGCCAGGATTCGTCCCAGAGGAGTTAACTCATCATTGATATCTAATGCATCAAGCTCTGTGGGAAGAAATTTCTTTTGTGAGCAGAAACAGTCACAAACATCCCTTTATCCTAGGCAGAGATGACACATTTCTTTATAGATTAAAGTTAGGACAGTACACTTAAGTTTCATGATTTGTCAAGCCAATTGCCAGGGCTATGGCCATAGCCAACTGTTTTCACTCAGAAACAGAAAACCAAATTCTGAGCACTTAATATGAAGAAGTACTAAAATTGTGCCTTGCAGGTTATAAAGCTGAATACAGTCCATGAGGTCTGTAAATACAGTAATAAATATTATTAGCAGCATAAGTACCTATGTGCCATAGCAAGGGTGTTATCACCTGTTGATAATTTTAAGAAATGTTATCTTGAGAGCAAGTCTGAAGTTCACGCAGCACATGAGTACTAGATTCAAAATTCAAAATCAGATCTACTGGTTCCAATAACCTTATTTTCCCTCACTAAACTACATGGCTTCAATCTTAAGTGTGATTAGGAAAAAACAAATGCTCTAAGGTATACACAGAATACTAGATCATGAGTAATTCATGTTCTGATTAAATTAGGAGATGACACCCTGCCTTTTCTCAGTTTTTTTTCCTGAAAATAAGACATTAGTTCTTTCTTACCTCATGTTGCTAATTTTACAGCCCTAATTTTTAATACTAAGTACATGAGACAGCACTGGAAGCATTAGCATGAGAGCCCTGTGGACTGTCTCCTTCCTGATTCACTGTTAAGTGTTGACTGCCAGAACAAGACAGACCTAATTCACGTGTGCTAGGTAGGTCTGTTTTTGTAGTACCTCTGAGTGTGTGCTCGGCTTCAATCACAGCATCCAAAGGTGGAGGTTCAATTGCCTTGGCCAAAAACTGGCCAATTGCTCCTAGACGTAGAAGTTTTATGCTCAAAGCAATTTCATGTAATGGGGTTCGGAACATCTCTGGTGTCATGTGGGTTTCAAGTCTAAGAAAACAAGCATAAAATAACTATCCTCCCTTTCAAAGCCACACATTTGTTTAAAACATTTGCAAAGATAACCAAGAACACAGAGCTGCCCTTCCTTTATCCTTTTATAATTCTCGAAGAACATCTTAATTTTACTGCAAAAACTCTTTGGACAAGACCCTCTTAACTGGTTGGGTAGGGGTTTATGACTACACTTACAGGTTGGCAACATTTTCACTTTGAGTGAAGGAGAACGAAACAATTACCACAAATCCCTAATGTTATTACTTCCACCTATGTCTTCAATTCCCTCCTGCTGACAAATACGGGCTAAAAATGGTAGCAAGGCCTTTTGTGGGGATGCGGGGCTGATACGAACATTTTCCTTATCTAAATAATGGCCTCTATTTCTTAAAAACGAGGAGGATCATGACACAGGTGATATGCTGAAAAAAATAGAAATATTCTATAAATACAGATTAACATTTTCTAAAAAGTTACTTATTCCATAAATATCAGTAATACCAAAGTGATAAAGCTATGTGGACCCAAAAGAAATCTATTCTCTTAAAAGCTTATTAGTAAATAGTAAATGGTATAAAACAAGTCACCATCAACAATTTCTGATTTCTTCTCATTCTTTATTCAATCTTGCTAAGTTTCCTCCACTATGTTCTATGTTTAACTGCAGGTATTTATGCAGAGTTCACCCAGAGAGGAAGGAGAGAGAGAAAAGAGGTGTATAAAGAAAACCTTCACTCTTTATTCTATAACTGGTCTCACACCTCTCGAAACGAGCTCGACTGCAGAGGTGGAAGCAGAACCCAGGGCGTACGCGGCCGGCTCGTCCTTTCCGCTGCTCCAGGTTTGTTTTGGATGCCCAGACCGTGGCATAGTTGGTCATGTTGTTATGAGCAGTGAACAGCTTCACCTTCTGCCTACAGAGCAAACAGAGGTTAATTCTACAGCTCATACGAACTAATGATACAAAACTACTAAGATTGCACCAAGGGGGGAATGATTTCCTGACAGCCATGCCTACTGTGATGCTACTTGTGAACAGCACCATCCTGTCAACTTACTGAAAGGCAATGCACACCACGTGCCACCAACCAGCTGGTGATCTTGGCTAAGTGACTAACCTATTCTGTGCCTTTCCTCATCTGAAAACAAATAAACTATGATCTACTTCAGGTGGCTTTTTATTTTAATAATTAAGTCAGCTAATATATGTAAAGCATTTAAACAAAATCTGGCACATAAATGTAAGCCAACAATTAGAAGATCCACATTATCTATGTAGGTAGGACATGTGCTAAACTACAGTATGTGACACTTCTCATGACTTCACCAAAGAGTGCTCTGTGTTCCTTCTGAACTCCTATGCAACCTCATACCCCTCAATGTTACACACGGGCAGTTGGCACTAAAGACTGGGATTGGTACAAAAGAGCTGCAGAGCACTCATCATTCCCTAACTGGGCGCTGGCAAAAATTTTCCCATTGCCAGGCAGGCTGAGAGACCATCTAGAGAAGATGGGGGCACAAGCTGGCCAAATATAACCAAATTTGGACGTTTTATCCTGTGCATCAATTACCATAGAAGTACTTTCTATTCACAATGCCACCCTGTGTACTTCCCAGGACATCTCGTATCAAATATGAAGTCTTTTAATTCTGAAATGAGTGTCCTACAGGTAGGACGTTTGTCATATGCTAAATATTGACCATGTTTATACACCAAAGAGCAGCTACTGTATAGGCATTATCAATGGAAACACCTGGGACATAAGCCTAACACTTCAGACAAGAACTGTGAGAACCAGTCAGAAGTCAGAGCAGTAAGCTTGTTACTTGCTCCCATGATGAACTTGTGATGCGTAACAAGGAATTATTCCTCAGCATGTTACCTAGTATCTATAAATGCAAATTTTTTTTTTTTTTACAGAGACAGAGAGTGAGTCAGAGAGAAGGATAGATAGAAACAGACAGGAACGGAGATGAGAAGCAACAATCATCAGTTTTTCGTTGAGACACCACAGTTGTTCATTGATTGCTTTCTTATATGTGCCTTGACCGCAGGCCTTCAGCAGGCTGAGTAACCACTTGCTCAAGCCAGCGACCCTGGGTCCAAGCTGGTGAGCTTTGCCCAAACCAGATGAGCCCACGCTCAAGCTGGCAACCTCGGGGTCTCGAACCTGGGTCCTCCCCATCCCAGTCCGACGCTCTTTTGACTTGCGCCACCACCTGGTCAGGCAATGCACAGTAGTATAAGAACTACTTTGATGGTATAAGAACACAGGAATTTAAAAATAAGGTCTTTAATTCTGTTAATGGACACTAGACACTGCATGGAACACTCTAAAGGTTTATTTCAGGCAAACAGTGATCTTGTGTACTTACTTGCAAGAGTCAATGACATAAACAACATCGTTTATGGTAATGCTGGTCTCAGCAATGTTTGTGGACAAAATCACCTGTGAAGAAATGACAAGAAAAATCACACTTCAGCAATTATTTTCCCAGTATGTACTTTAAAAGACTGATGTGCTTATACACAACTCAAAAGAGAATTACAGAAGCCTTAAAAAAAAAAAACCACTCGTCCACTGACCATGTAATGAAAAGCCTTCTGAACTTGTAGAGAAGATCCCTTTTTCCTAAACTTAGAGCAACTACAATTTTTCTATAGCTCTCTGAAGGATGGCAACATCTAGGAATTCATGTCACCCACAACTCAGCAACTGCAATGCTCGTGACTCACCTTGGTCACGCCGACCGGTACTGGATCAAACACTTTGCGCTGCTCCTCACGAGGGATCTGAGAATGCAGGGGAAGGATCTGATACCTGTGGTTTCCTGTAACAACACAAAAAGGTTAAGGTCTAAGAACAGCAGCTAGTTTAAAAGTGCTCTACATTATGCATATTGCTATTTAAAAATGGTGCCTGGCCTGTGGTGGCACAGTGGATCAAGCCTGGACCTAGAATGCTGAGGTCACCGGTTTGAAACCCTGGGCTTTTCCAGTCAAGGCACATAAACAAGAACCAACGAACAACTAAAGTGAGGCGTTCTTATGAGTTGATACTTCTGGCTCCACTGCCACATTCTGTAAAATCAATAAAGAAAATCTTAAAATAATAATAATAATAGTAATAAAAACTCACTAAATTTTTGTTTTCACATACTGTCTGGGTACAAGCAAAAATATTCATGTTAACTTTCATATATGTGAGAATTCAAAGACTCATACCAAAATGTGGACTCATTTCCAACTGTTTCTGCATAGTGTAAATCAAATTCCAGCCAGGCAAAAAGACCAACACGGCTCCAGGAACATTGAGGGTCTCAATGTACTTAAGAAGAGCTTCAATGAGTTCAAAATAAGTTTCCTTTTCATTCAGTTGAGCCATGCTTATCCTTGTTTCTGGACCATATTCATCACCACAGATGAGGTTGCAATTTGCCTGCAAAAAGAGGCCTGTCTTAATTACTACAGCTCTTAAGTCTCTTATGTTTGTTCTTAATCTTCAAATGACACCCAATGTCTTCCTTCATTCTAGCTATGATTAATCTTTTCTGGAATGCAGAAGAAATTTAATTTCTGAAAATGGTGAACCTGCTTGCATGGTGACACACTGAGTTTATCTACTGAGCGATATTTCCCATAGGGCATGACTAAAATTCAGGCAAAAACTCTTATATTTGACTCTGAAACTTCTAATGGCTCCTTTTACCAACTATATTTCTCTTATGACTGATTATAACTCTTGGTTTTTCAAAGATATTTTCCTTTCTGATTAATGAACTGCTCCTATGATCCTCTGGGCATATCATTTACCACATAATTACTTATCACACACACTGCACTCCCGATGTAATTTCCAAACTCATCCCATACCAAACAGGAAGTCCTTTAGTTCTTAAACAGGTGTCCTACAGGCAGGGACTTTATCATGTTCATCTATTTCTGAATTAAAGTGGTCCGCCTTTTCCAAAGAGTCTGCCTTAGAATCAATCCATGACAAACCAAGTCTTCAGTAATGAAAAACAAAGTTGTTACAACTGGTCTTTTTTCCCCTGATAAACCTTCTAATTTGCTATTCATTGTCATTCTTGGGTCTTCTAATTAAAAATATCCAACTCCAGGTTAGAGTCTATCAAATTCTGAAATGCTGGTTGTCTTACTATTCATTTGGTCCAAATCTAGAGCTCCAAGATGAATTTTTACCTCATCACTGGTCCAACTCTACAGTATTACAAAATAAATGTCACTTCCCTTCCCTGTCTCTTCTTAGGAAACCTCTTATTCCTCCCTAGTTTGATGTTCTCCCTCCCTTTAATAATGCCACCAATGTGCTCTCTAATCTAGTGATAAAGCTGCTGCTTACACTCTAAATAAGGACCACCTGGATGTCTTGTTAGAGCAGATTCTGGTTCAGGAGCTCGGGGTACAACACAAGATTCTACCTGTCCACCACTTAATGACCCAGCTGCTGTGGCCCTGAAACATCTGTTTCTCTCCTTTTCCCCTAGAGATTATTTAGCTCGTGGTATGAAAAGAGGTTGTCACTGAATGTGAAATTCTGTGGAATGAAAGATATTAACTCAAAGGTAGACATCAGTCAGTTTTGTAAACAGTTTCCTGTAATGCTAACTTACTGTTTTTAATAAAATTGATCCTTTCCTCTGTAACAATCATGTGCCCATAATGAAAATACTTCATGAAATTCACTTACATCATCCTCCTCACAGCCGTCATCCTCCTTGTCCTTCTTCTTTTTGTCCTTTGGTGGAGGAATGAAGTGGGTCATCTGAATGCAGTCTTCCAAAAAATATTCTGCCAGGACAACCCAGTCAGTTAAGTACTATCAATTTTCAGAATGGAGCAGACTTTAAAACTCATTTTCTAATTTATCATTCAAATTTACGTAATACCCATCACCCTGATTCTTCACAACTGTCAGGAAATGCAGTGGTAATAACCTCTTTTCTCAATCTCAGTGTTCCCATCTCTTGAACCTATAGGAGGGTTGGTTATCTTGTAGATATTCCCACAAAGACAGTCAAGATGTACAAATACCATGTTCAAACATTCATCAAATGCCTGCTGTGCACATGCACTGTGTTGTGCACTCGCATGGTATAGACAAAAATTAATGGCCAAGACATTTATTATTTAATAATGTAATGTAGCAGACACCAGAACAATATGAACTTCAGGATAAGCCTGAACCACATCACATCAACACAATATACCACAGCCCATCCCTCCTCTATATAACACGTACATATAAAATGGGTTCAGTTTAGTTAACACTCTAAGAAGGACCTCAAAAGCAAAAGTTGGAACATCTGCTGGTCCATTATGCTCCTGAAGTTTTCTGATGGGCCCAGGAGTGTCTCATAATCTAAACATTTACGCTCTCTAAGCCTTAATCCCCCAAAGTGCCATTTTCATCACATTACATTCAAGGTACACACCTTCGGCATGACTCTGCATGAAGACATTATTAATCTTGGTTACCTGAAACAGTGTTTGCCATGCTCTACACTGTAAAGTGCCACTGGCTTCATTTCCCCTTTCCTTACTTCACTCTTTGGAAACAAGTCACTAAGCACAGCACACTCAAGGGACAAGAAGTTAAGCCTCACTTTTTTGAGGGAGAATGTCTACACATATGATTTTGAACTTTTTGGTATGAGAAATTTTATTAACTATTTATTTAGTTACCATATAAATTCATAATTTGTGATTTTATACTTAAGAGTTATAATCCAAAACTATTATTCTCTTACTCAAACTAAAGCAGCTTTGGCCATTGAGATCTCTATCAGTTTGGCTCTTAAGTGTATGGTTTTTTTTAAGCACTTCCTTACTTTCCAGTGTATATAATACAAAATATTCCAGGCTCATCTTAAATAGGCTCTCCCTTAACCTTAGAATCACAACCATTTCTCCAAGAATGTGTGGTTCTTTAACTGAATATAAGATCTGAGTGTTAGTATGCTCCTGGCTACTGGGATGTCATTGCTTCTAAAACCACTCAGCAGAGCTGAGAAATGCATGTACTGTACTTGTATTAATCCATGCATTCATTCAGTTATTTGTCTCCATACACTTGTACCGATACAAATATACCTCATTCAGTTATTTGTCTCCATACACTTGTACCGATACAAATATACCTATCCATTTGAATTAACACTATTGAATTAACACTAGTCCTTACAACTGTACCCATGTTCACTCAAGCCCTCTCACTTCCTGAGGACCTCTCACTCTCACAGTAAACCTAGCTCCTACCATCTGCCTTCCATATTTGTTTTTCAATATCAGTATACTTTCTTTTTTTTTTTTTTAATTTATTCATTTTAGAGAGGAGAGGAAGAGACAGAGAGAGAGAAGGGGGGAGGAGCTGGAAGCATCAACTCCCATATGTGCCTTGACCAGGCAAGCCCAGGGTTTTGAACAGGCGACCTCAGCATTTCCAGGTCGACGCTTTATCCACTGCGCCACCACGGGTCAAGCAATATCAGTATACTTTCAAAGCTATTTCAGTACTTTTGGGAGATACAACTGCATTGGCTTTTCTTTCAGAGATACCCTACCCTTACTTTAAAAATTTTAAAATTAGCCTGACCAGGCGGTGGCGCAGTGGATAGAGCACCAGACTGGGATGCTGAGGACCCAGTTTCGAGACCCCGAGCGCCAGCTTGAGCGCAGGCTTATCTGGTTTGAGCAAAGCTCACCAGCTTGACCCAAGGTCTCTGGCTCAAGCAAGGGGTTACTCGGTCTGCTGAAGGCCCGCGGTCAAGGCACATGAGAAAGCAATCAATGAACAACTAAGATGTCGCAATGTGCAACAAAAAACTAATGATTGATGCTTCTCATCTCTCCATTCCTGTCTGTCTGTCCCTGTCTATCCCTCACTCTGACACTGTCTCTGTAAAAAAATTAAATTAAGGTCCTGGCCGGTTGGCTCACTGGTAGAGCATCGGCCTGGCGTGCAGAGGTCCCGGGTTCGATTCCCGGCCAGGGTACACAGGAGAGGCACCCATCTGCCTCTCCACTCCTCCCCCCTCCTTCCTCTGTCTCTCTCTTCCCCTCCCGCAGTGAGGCTCCATTGGAGCAAAGATGGCCCGGGCGCTGGGGATGGCTCCTTGGCCTCTGCCCCAGGCGCTAGGGTGGCTCTGGTCGCGGCAGAGCGTCGCACCCTGGTGGGTGTGCCGGGTGGATCCCGGTCGGGCGCATGCGGTAGTCTGTCTGCCTGCCTGCCTCTCCCCATTTCCAGCTTCAGAAAAAAAAAAAAATTTAAATTAATTAAAAAAAAAAAATTTTAAAAATTTAAAAATTAACACCCTGAAATTTCCATTGATTTCATACCTACACTGCAAAGTTTATTTTTATGCCCTTAATTAGACTCTGCCATAATTCATTTCTTACCCCAACCTACTAGAAAATGGTGATGACAAAATCTTTTAGGCCTGACCAGGTGGTGGCGCAGTGGATAGAGCGTCGAACTGGGATGCGGAAGGACCCAGGTTCGAGACCCTGAGATCGCCAGCTTGAGCACAGGCTCATCTGGTTTGAGCAAGGCTCACCAGCTTGAGCCCAAGGTTGCTGGCTCAAGCAAGGGGTTACTTGGTCTGCTGAAGGCCCGCGGTCAAGGCACATATGAGAGGGCAATCAATGAACAACTAAGGTGTCGCAACACGCAACAAAAAACCACTGACTGATGCTTCTCATCTCTCCGTTCCTGTCTGTCTGTCCTTATCTATCCCTCTGTGTCTCTGTAAAATAAAAAAAAAAATAAAATAAAAATCTTTTAGGAAAAGTAAAGATTTATAACTATCAGAAATACTTGACCTTGAAATACCTTAATCTCACTTCAAAAGTCTGCCTCTTCTGACTTTAAGAAAAATTCTCTTGTTAATTTGACCCTGGCTGCTTAAACTTTTAACAGTATTTCCCATGATCATCTATAGATCATAATTGATTTACCTCTGATGTAACGATTTTAAAAGTTTGGAGGCCCTGGCCGGTTGGCTCAGTGGTAGAGTGTCAGCCTGGCATGTGGAGGTCCTGGGTTCAATTACTGGCCAGGGCACACAGAAGAAGTGCCCATCTTCTTCTCCACTCTTCCCCCTCTCCTTTCTCTCTCTCTCTCTTTCTGTCTGATCCCCTCCGACAGCCAAGGCTCCACTGGAGCAAAGTTGGCCCGGGCACTGAGGATGGTTCCATGGCTTTTGCCTCAGGCACTAGAAAGGCTCTGGCCACAATGGAGCAATGCCCCAGGTGGGCAGAGAATTGCCCCCCTGGGGGGGCATGCCGGGTGCATCCTGGTTGGGCAAATGCGGAAGTCTCTCTGCCTCCCCACTTCTAACTTCAGAAAAAAAAAAAGTTAAGTTTGGCTAAGGGTGGGAAATTTACTAGATATGCAAATTCTTTTTTTTTCTTTTATTCATTTTAGAGAGGAGAGAGAGAGAGAGAGAGAGAGAGAGAGGAGAGAAGAGAGACAGAGAGAGAGAAGGGTGGAGGAGCTGGAAGCATCAACTCCCATATGTGCCTTGACCAGGCAAGCCCAAGGTTTCGAACCGGCGACGACCTCAGCATTTCCAGGTCGACGCTTTATCCACTGCGCCACCACAGGTCAGGCGTGCAAATTCTTAATATAGTAAATGGAATTAGTTCTCTCTCTTCAGACTATACTCATTCCTGCTTGACTAAAATCCCAAGAATACTACGATGCGTTTGATATCCTAACTTGGCCTGTTCTATAATATATATACTTTATAGGTCAAAGGACATGTCTTCATCTCCAGAATTAAGAAACTGGTCAACTGTGCTTTTAAGACGCATAAGGAGATATTCACCCTCCCACCTCACCCCCACAGCATTTACCTTGAACTGGGAAAGTCCTCCCGTAGACTTCAATGATGGGACAGTTGAAGAAATATTCACAGAACATGCTAGTATCAATAGTAGCAGACATGAGAACAATGCGAACTTCAGGATAAGCCTCAACCACGTCACGCAGTACCACCAAAAGGAAGTCTGTCTACTCAAACAAACACAAACAAAACAAAATTGCATTCTAATGAGATAACACCCAAAAGATTTGTTTCTTAGGTGACTTGCAGAAGCCTAAAATAAAGGGTTCCAGTGGGATGCAGTCACAGTATTTTAAAGAACAATCATGAGCTAATAGCTATGAGGATGAGAAACGAGTGTTATTCCGGTAAGGAAGAGAAGAGAAAGAAAAAAAATGAGAGCAAAGAACTCAACTCAAATTTTTCAGTGAAATTTATATTTGTAGGCACAGAAACTTCAGCTAGAAAAAAGGGGAAAGTCTCGATAAGCAAAAAGCCAGTTATCTGATCACATGTAAAGTAAACCTTGACAATGTTGAAAAGGTCCTACCTAGCTGGTTCATTCACACACCATAATGATTGAGACACTTAGTATTTAATAATGTGAAGTATCCACTGACCTACCAAACAACATGAAAGCCCAAACTTTGTCAAAACTGTTCTCTAGCTTGTGTGGCCCTCGCACACATCACTCTCTCCCCCAACTGCAGAAAATCACCATCCTGAACCTTATGTTTACATTCCTTTTCATATATATCATCTCGATACTTATAAATACTTACATACAGAGCTATATATTTTTAATGTTGCTTATTTTTAACTTTATGATAATCTGATATTCCACACAATCTTTCAGGATTTTCTTTTTCCCATACTATGGCAAAACTAAGATTCATCTACGTTAGTTATTCTAATGACTGTTTAATATCCTGATGTGTGAATACCAATCTACTCACCAACTGGTTGCTGGGTTACCAACTAAAAGGAGCTACTGCAGGTACCTCGTTGTTTCTAGATCTTACTATTGTGTATTGAACACTCATGTTTGTGTCTCCTGCTGTACATACACACCAAGTTTCCATGGGTAAGTGGACATGCTAGCTCTTATATTTACTTTACAAGTAAAGGTCTTTACTTTTAGAATTCAGTGAATTCAACAACAAAAAGGGTTCAATGGTGTCACTAAAATAATGTTTGGCGCTAGCAGGTTGGTGCAGTGGTAGAGCATCAGCCTGGTGTGTGGAAGTTCCGCTTCAATTCCATGTCAGGGCACACAGAAGTGACCCACCCCTCCCCTTCTCCTACAGCAATAGCTCGAATGGTTGACCAAGTTGGCTCTCAGCACTGAGAATGGCTTCATGGACTCACCACAGGTGCGCTGAAATAGCTCAGTTGCTAAGCAACGGAGCAGCAGCCCCTGATGAGCAAAGCATCACCTTGTAAGGGGCTTCCTGGGTGGATCTCAGGGTGCATGCAGGAGCCTGTCTCTGAGCCTCTCACTTAATAAAAAAAATAAAATGACAGTGTTCAACATCTTAGCAACCAATGTTCATGGTTTTGATAGAAGATGCAAACAGTTGGAAAAGAAAAACAAAGCAGACATTTTATTTTGATTTCTTTTTAGATTAGCGTTAGTACGTTAGTTACCATAATGCCCAGTTACTTACATTTATGTCTCTCTCATGAATTTCATCCACGATGACGTGGCTGATTCCTCGAATGCCTGCTTCTAATTTCCGTAGGAGCACGCCTTGAATAAAGAAACCAAAACAACAATGCAGATGAGTTGATTAAAGTAGGGAGGACAAAGTGTAGAG
Organism: Saccopteryx bilineata; assembly: GCF_036850765.1. Taxonomy (NCBI): domain Eukaryota; kingdom Metazoa; phylum Chordata; class Mammalia; order Chiroptera; family Emballonuridae; genus Saccopteryx; species Saccopteryx bilineata. The sequence continues at coordinate 290,801,828 of NC_089491.1, read as the reverse complement.
AAACAAATTTCTAGACAATCAACCATGTTCAACTACTATAATCCCAGCATCACACAAAAAAGGAAATCACTTGCATATTTAAAGTTATTAAAAAGGTGATGGCGTACTCTGAAATATATTTGTTTAATGAAAGAATTATTAAGCTACAACTCTAGTAACCTAAGCTGATTTCATTTTTTTCTAAGCTACAACTACCCCAAGTTTTACTTAAACAAGAATTTGGGACTGGCTCCTTGCTTTATAATTTCCAGATATTCTGTGCAATTACTAAGTTTTCTTCAAAAAAATAACACAAAGAACCCCCAAATGAAAGATCAAAATACAACACATTACTGACCTACAGTACAGAACATTATACTGGCATGAGGGCGGGGCAGTATGGACTCGAACCGCACGCTGTAGCCACAGCTCTTTCCAGGCTCTTCTCCTCTCTCATATGCGACTCGCTCCGCCACAGAGACCGCACTGATTCGCCTGGGCTGAGAGACAGATGGAAAGGGATGTAAAAAGCTACAAATAGTTAAATTTAAGGTGTACAGGTATCAGGAAGGTGAAAATTTTCTATGTTGCATCTACTGTGGCTACCTTTCACTCATTTATTAATAAGGTAAGCATACATTGCATATTTGCACCAGGGGCCAAAGGTGCTAGACAGGACACTGAATGGGCTGACATGGTGGAGAAAACAGTGTACCTTATTTCCCCATGTATAAGATGCACCTTAGCTTTGGGGCACAAAATTTGGAAAGAAAAATACGTATGACAAAGTTACTGAACTCAAGTTTTATTCATCTACAAGTGCAAAAACAAACAAAAAAAACTGGGAATTGCAAGTAAAAAAAATCAACCACTATGTAAGATGCACCCAGTTTTTAGACAAATTTTTCAGGAAAAGGTGCATCTTATAAATGGGGAAATATGGTATATTACTGTTTCTAGCAATACATATGCTGAATACTAGGAGCAGTGTTAGGTGTTAATGTTTTAAGTGTTAGACTTGATTTTTCTGAAAACTTTTCTAAAGTGCTTCACATTATTTGGTGGTACAGCTATAACTATGAAGGTACAGGAGGATTTATAAAGACTGAATGCTTCTAAGCTGCCTTGAATTTGATTTGAAAAGTTCCTGAAGACAGGTTGTATTTCAGTTCCTTGCTTCAGAAAATTTTCCTGAGTTTCATGCCTTGTTAAGTACCTACAGAAAGATACACCAGGTTATGACAAGACTACTTAGGAAATCAAAGGCTGATAGAATCTTTAAAAACAAAAAATAACACAGTAACTTCACTAAAACTATCAACATCCTTTGAATTAATACAAAACATGATTATTAATTTCTATATCCCTAATATAAGATTCCATTAAGGTATGTATGGGGCTAGTACCAAATACTGTACAGGTTTTAAGTGTACAATCACTTAGCTCATATTTATCCTGGTCAAAGATAAGAGACACCTTCTTGAATATACTGTGCTGAATTTTCCTGAGCTTATGTTCTGATTGTTGTGCCTTTACTGAACTTATGCTAGCGTTTACTGACCACACTTGGCACCTCACTAAACCCGAATTCTGCATTACATGAAGAACTGAGCTCTGTATTTGTCCAAGAGAAAAGCTCTCCTACATACTCATGTCAGGAAATGTGATAAAGATATTCCACCAAAAGTTCAAAATACAGTTTTCTGGGCCCTCTTGAGTTCTTTGCATTCTGTAACAGGTAAAATGCTCAATGCTATTACCCCCTTCCTCAACCTTTCCTATAGTTTTCAGCATTACTACTAAGTAGCTGGCTTCTAGAACTTAAAACCTATTAAGGTATTTGGCTCTTCTGAGGTGTACTCATATGTTGTTGGGTACTCAGGAGTTGCTTTTTATCTCTTCGGGGTTACTCTCAGGTCTACAAGCTTTTTTGAGTCCAATCTTCTAAAGGAATACGGGCAGGAGAGGGCACATCCCCTATGTAGTATATATTTCAGTTCTTAACTTGACTGCCCCAAACACAACTATCTTTAAGACTCTAGAAAGCCATCATGACAGAGACTGTTACAAATTAATGTAAGAAGTGTTATGGAAAACAACCACCTTCAGAAGCCCAATCAGTTAATAAACATGAGTATATACAGAAAACATCAGTATCAAGATGACTATTTAAATGACAAAGAAACATTAAAGACACTGTAAGTTCACTCCTGTATTTTATTATGCTTCTTGGTCTTAGCCCTAGTTTCAATAGCCCTGACCTTGAAACAAACAAAACATTTAAAATACATACTAAAAAGAACAGTGTTTTTTATTTTATTTTTATTCATTTTGAGAGAGAGAGAGAGAGAGAGGCAGGAGGAGCAGGAAGCATCAACTCCCATATGTGCCTTGACCAGGCAAGTCCACGGGTTTCGAACCAGTGACTTCAGCGTTCCAAGGTCAACGCTTTATGCACTGTGCCACCACAGGTCAGGCTGTTTTTTAATCCATAATTGATTCGATTAGAAATCAGTGTGATTTTTCCTCAGGGAAGTATGGCAAAGCACATATAAGTTAAAATATGCACACCCTCAGATCCAACAACTCCATGGCCAGTAATTTAATCCAATGAATCAAACGAGTGTATAAAGATGTATATGCACTGCTCACAAAAATTAGGGATATTTTATCGCTTCATATTTATTTTTGAAATATCCCCTAATTTTTGTGAGCAATATATATGTACATTCACTCCAGCATATTAGAAACAATCTTAAAAGAAATCTTTATCACTTAAAAAGTAAAATAAGATTATATGCATAAAATGGGAGATTATGAAATCAATAGAAAATTATGCTGTTGCTCTAATATCACATTATATTGTTATTAGGGGGTAGGTTAAGACTGTGTAGTTGTACATACACACACATTACAGCCTAAAAAGTTAAGATCAAGAGTAAAAACTATTACTTCTGGATGGTGGGATCCTGAGTGAGCTTTACTTTCTTTAATATTTACTCCATTTGCCTGACCAGTGGCGGCGCAATGGATAAAGTGTCAACCTGAAAACACTGAGGTTGCCGGTTCAAAACCCTGGGTTTGCCTAGTCAAGAAACATATGGGAGTTGTTACTTCCGACCCCTCCCCCCTCTCTAAAATGAATAAAATCTTTAAAAAAAAAAATTGCTCCATTTTCTAATTCTCTCCCAATGTGTATATATTCCTTTTATAGTTAAAAAAAGAGGCAACTAAAAATAATCCTCCAATTTTTACTATAAATATTCATAAAAAAATTTTTGTGTAGAATACTGTTTAATGTAAAAGACTACTAAGGAATGTTTGAACACTTCTCAGACTGCGTACCACATGAGAGCCTAAGAAGTTTGCCTGCTTAATCCTTGAATAGCTTACCAGTTCTCTCTTACTGACTCTACCGAACTCCAAAATAATAATTAATATCTGTGTAACAATAGTAAATACCATAGTTGCATGTACTATTTTATTTATGCTTCAGAACTAGACAGGTTTTTCATTCTGATAAAAAAGCTCAAGTAAGTTAAATTCATAGAAATTTCTTTAGATGTAATAGGCTTTTATTCCTAATCCAATCCTTTTTCCAATTATTCTGCCGTTTATTGTTGCTTTATATTGTATTTGATTAGATATGTTTAAAACACAATAACCAGTTTAAGTGAAACCAGTTAGAAAGTAGTTGCAATGAAAGCAGGGAGTAATGTTAAGTTATTCTAACAATATACTTCAGTTATCCAAGATATAAGCTTTTCTTTACATTTTCATTGCACATAGGTGCTGATCTAAATTTCTCTACAGAATCTTGTAACTCTTGTCAGGAGTCCAGCCTTAGTAGTAGGCTGGTTTTTGTTTTGTTTTTTTAAATGAAATTTTTTGTTTTTTCAGAGACAGAGAAAGAGTCAGAGAGAGGGATAGACAGGGACGGATGGACAGACAGATAGGAACGAAGAGATGAGAAGCATCCATCATTAGCTTGAGCACAGGCTCATCTAGTTTGAATAAAGCTTACCAGTTTGAGCCCAAGATCACTGGCTTGAGCAAGGGGTCACTCGCTCTGCTGTATGTAGCCTCTGGTCAAGGCACATGAGAAAGCTATCAATTAACTAAGGTGCTGCAACAAAGAATTGATGCTTCTCATCTCTCCTCCTTCTTGTCTGTTTGTCCCTAACTGTCCCTCTCTCTGTCACACACACACACAAAAGTTCTCTGTGTTCACTCTAACTGAAACAGCTAGTCTTTACTGAGAACTCATTAAATTCCCTATGTGCCAGACACTGGGTAACACCTTCTACACCACAGGCAGTGGAAGCCCTGTCTTAAATGCTCTTCAGTAGTATTCTAGGATCCACTTTTCCGGTGTACCCTACCCGACATTATGTAAAACTGTAATAACTTCCCTTAGTTTAGCGTTGTCTAACTGAAGGGTACAGGTCCAGAACTCTACCTCATTCCTATCTGAGTATTAAACACATGGTAGTAGAATGAGGATGCAATGAAGTGATTTCTAAGACACCAGATATCACAAAACTATTTGGCTCCACTTTCTCCATTTTCTGAGTTTATTTTACACGAAGGACAGCTACGCCCTGAAATGATGGCCTACATTAAGTGCTCAGTAAAAGTTAACCATTATGTTTTGCTATAGTGTACCTACTCTTACTCTGACTGGTTTTCACTGAAGATTATTAGGTGATTAAGACAGAGAGGACCAAGATCTGGATGTGAACTGGAGGGGCAAGTACTCTCTGTCCTGTTTGACTGTAGGCCCCAAAGACTCCGTTTAGCCCAGACGAAAAGAGCCTCCTACACGGTTCAGTTCAGCTCACCAGTGAAGGATACTAGATAGATGCCAGAACAAAATAAAAATTTCCTTTTTATTTTGAGAAATTTTAAAGTTTCTGGTGCTCTGCCACTTTCAGAACCTTACATGACTACAAAGGGGTGCTGATCAAAGAATCAAAAATAGTCTGGCCTCTATTTCCACCATCAAACCCATCTACAGCAGACACACACTTTAGCAAGCGGACTCACTACTCACCTGAGTGACCACAATATTACACTCTGCTGCTCGGTTGTTCTGGATGAAGTCATCAAGAATAAACTGAGGAACCTGTGTGGTTTTACCACATCCAGTAGCTCCTCGTATAATGACAACTGAATTTTGACTAATTGCTTCCAGGATTTCACTTTCAAATTTCTTCACAGGCAGTAACTCTCTCTCCTGCAAGATCTATATTAGAAAAGTTATACCTCAGTCAAATTTCTACCAACATATAAGTTAGAAGCAACTGTCCTACTGCCCCCCAAAAGTAATCAAAATACACTTTTCATAAAAAACTGTATATATTTATGTAATAGAAGTGTCTGTTCTCACTAAATTTCTGAAAAATCTCTCTAGTGGCCTTGTATACAACCTATTTTTCTCTTTTCTACCTGAACATTTTATATACATTCCCTTTCTTTTAACATTTTAATGTTGTTTTACTTGAAATACTGTATACTAAAAAAATGCCAAGATAATACTACCTCAAATCTCTCTACTTAAATTAACTAAGAATCCTGGGCCCTTCATTCACAACTACTACCCTCCGAGGTGACACAGATGAGCGCACATCTTTGATCTACTTTCCTAGAAAGGTCAAAACACATTTTTTACTGTCCTTTGCCCATACCTAGAAAGTTCTCAGGCTCTGAGCACTATGTATCTACTCTACTTCATAGACTTACAGCCTGCAATTCATGATCTTGGTCCAGCTGGTACTGCAGTTCACTCTTGAGGTCCATGCTTATTTGCTCTGGAGTAGCCTATAAAATGGGAAGGCAACAGTCAAACAAAAGCACTTAACTCATCTTTGAACTAAATCTACATTTTATATAGACACTCTAACTACTCAAAAGTCAATTATCAGAGTCTGATCTCAAGAATAGCAATGCACTCACATAAGCCAGGGGCCCCTCGTCAATGTTGCTGCTAGTCCAAGGATTCCAGTTGGACTGAGGAGGTGACCAAGGAACCACTCCCATTTGGTTTTGTCGCTGAGCTGGCTCAAAGTGAGCCAATTTGCCGAGGTTCAGTACAACAGGCACAGAAGGATCCTCGGGCTAGTAAAAAATAAAATAAAATAAAAAACCAATACGAGGCGCCTGTCTGATGAGAGAATGTCCAAAGATGAACTGAGGAACTGTGTGCTTACCGGAGGTGGGATCTCAAGATTTAGCTCTTGAATGATGGTTTGCAACTGTTGCTCTAATTCTTGAGTGATGTTAACTTTGTAAGGCTCCACCTACAGAAAAAAGAGACCATGAAAACCATGGCACACACATACAAGCACTAACACTCAAATCCACTATAGCAGGGTTAAGAGTATGTGCTCAATGCTAGGTCTGCAATATTCCCAAATTGCAATAATGTTTCAGTTCCCTCCCGAGAAAGAATTACTTCAACGACCATTGCCCATTGTGAACATGGCAGCCGGCCAGGCACAGATGACCACTAAGGCCATTTCCATTTCTTAAGATAAGACTTATACAAGTATAAATGAAACTTCTCTAGCCAAATCCTAAACAACAGCTAAACTGAATTTTACAGTATCTCTCTGGGCTACTAAGTCTAAATAAAGACTCACTATCTCTCCTTCTTTCTTCTTTGTAAGTCCAGAGTAAGCTTCAATCACTCCAAGATGATAAAGTTGTCTGACAAGTGACAGGGCACAGGACTGGGCTGCCAGTTTTTTATTTGATCCATGTTCACGTGCAAAAATCCCTGTAATTTAAGGTCAGGATTACCAGATAGAAGAACAACTCATCTAAGAAAAGAAATATCTTATTTCATAAGTAGTTAGGGCCTTAGGTACCAAAGCCACCCTAAAATACAAAGTAAGGGGTTCTAAGCTCTTTCTCATTTTAACTGCTAACAAAAAGCAATACCATCAGAGCTGTCAACTAAATAACCGCCATCTCGATTATATGCTGATACTAAGACACGTACAAGTCCATCACTACAAATTCAAATAACCTATTTTAATAAAAGTTATCACTATTACTATCATTTGACATTTAAAAGGGGGAAAAAAACATAATTTAACTTTGTAAAAGCAAAACAAAACAAAAAATGAAAATGTAGTTATAAAGACCAGTAGTTAGCATTCTTCTGTAAATAAAAAAATATTTTAAGCTTTGCAGGCCACATGATCTCAGTCACAACTACTCAATTCTGCCTCTAAACTGTGAAACCATCCATTCACAATACTTCAACAAGCTACAGGCCCAGGAACTAAGGATAGTTTTTATGTTTTTCAAATTGCACAAACACGACAAAAGTATGATATATTTGACCTGCAAAGCTAAAAATATTTACAATTCAGCCCTTTATAGAAGCTTGCCTTACCCTGGCTCAAACAAATGAATAAAACTATTCCAACACACTTTTTTTCCCCACATATATATATATTTTATATTTCTCTGAAGTTGGAAACAGAGAGGCAGTCAGATTCCCACATGCGACCGACCGGGATCCACCCGGCATGCCCACCAGGGGGCGTTGCTCTGCTGCAACCAGAGCCATTCTAGCGTCTGAGGCAGAGGCCACAGAGCCATCCTCAGCACTCGGGCCAACTTTGCTCCAATGGAGCCTTGGCTGCGGGAGGGGAAGAGAGACAGAGAGGAAGGAGAGGGGAAAGGGTGGAGAAGCAGATGGGCGCTTCTCCTGTGTGTCCTGGCCGGGAATCAGACCCGGGACTCGCGCATGCCAGGCCGACGCTCTACCACTGAGCCAACTGGCCAGGGCCTCCAACACACTTTTAATAAAACAGGTATTGGGCTGTCTTTGGCCAGAGGGCTGTAGTTTGCTGATCCTGACACTATAGTGAAGCTAGTAGTTGTTTATATTCTTAAAGAAAATGCTAATACAGTTTCCTCTTCTTCACTTCATTCAGCTTTACGGGTGATGACAAAGCAAGAAGGGGCACAGGTCCCCCCTGCCTAATTAGCCAATTTAGTTAAATTTTGATGGTGAGATCAACGGGCTGACAGACATTAGACTGCCTTTATCCTCTTTCCTTAACACCCCATCCACCCAAACTAACTTATTTTTAAAGTCTAGGATAAAAAAATTCTTCATCTCCTAATTTTATTCACAGGTTTCATTCTATCAGGATAGTCCTTTATATACATATATAAAATCTGAACCACGACTGCCAGTTGCAGAAAAATTCAAGCTGGAAAGAATCTTAAGTTATTTCTCTCAATTAAGATAAAAATTGATTTCCAGCGACATAGAATGTGATATTCAAAGTCACAAAACCTGTCAGTAACAAAGCCAGGTACACAGGCTAGGTCCTCCAAGCACAATACATCACCTAAACCAGGGGTCTCAAACTCACGGCCCGCCGAACCATTTTGTACTGATTTTTTTTCGTTTTCAACTGCAGTGAGAAAAGTGTTGCGTAACAGTTGCCTTTTGTAGACCTAGTGCGGCCCGCCAAACCGCTGTGATCTTGCTCTGCGGCCCACATGCTGAGTTGAGTTTGAGACCCCTGACCTAAACTGTCTAAGCATAAAGACATGTATCATATCTTTGTCTTTTTACCTTTTGTATAAATAATCCCAATCTATTGTTTCTTGGGGTAACTTTACCTTCTCTCCTTGACTCTATGACTAGCAAATGCCACATACCCCTTTTCTACATCCAATTTACTTTTTCTCTAAATTTCACCAAGCCAGTTTTACCTAAACTGAAAGAATACTTTTTGTGCAGAAAAAGAACATATCTTAAGGTTCTTTGACACTGGCAGACTCCTAAATTGCCTACCATATCTTATCCTTTGAAATGTAACACTAACGTGATTTTTTTTTCCACCTGCAAATGGGGAAACTGGGCCCTCTACTTTATATAATTACTAATATTCTAAAAACCCTAGAGGCTACTTTATATCATTTATTTGTTCAATTAACAAAGCCCATGTACTCAAGACTATTCCACTACACAAGACTCAGCATATCAAGGGAGCAGTAACACTTACTTCTGCCCATCTGCTTGATATAAACGGTCATTTCTGCAATAAAGCTCCTGTAATGACATATACAAACAAGGTTAGAAATTTCACTGTTGGAAAGGACTAAATGCAGGACTTCGAAATCAAGCAGGCCTTCCAAGTGCTTAAGCAAATGACAGCAAAAAACATTGTAAACACTTGCTCTGTTCAATCCTAGAACAAATGAAGTATGTAAACTTCAAATAACATACAGTATGGCACAAGACTGCTATAATCAAAGTTGATGAGCCAATTTTTCAAGGAAAGAAAATGTTAGGGTTTAGATTCTATATTTATTTACACTTGCTCTTATTCCAAAGGTTGTACTTACTCTGAATAGCTATAACACATCCAATGAAAAGGAATTTTTCACTTAAGTTGGGGCCAAGAAATAAAAGGACCAAAGCTCTCTAAATTCTAGTAGTGATTACTTTAAGATGCCTTTGCATAGGCTACCCATTAATGATTTCCATTTGTAAAACTATTGGGTTGGGGACCAAGTTCGTAGCGTTTTTACCAAAGACCTTTTTTTTTTTTACATTTTTCTGAAGCTGGAAACAGGGAGAGACAGTCAGACAGACTCCCGCATGCGCCCAACCGGGATCCACCCGGCACGCCCACCAGGGGCGATGCTCTGCCCATCCTGGGCGTCGCCATGTCGTGACCAGAGCCACTCTAGCGCCTGAGGCAGAGGCCACAGAGCCATCCCCAGCGCCTGGGCCATCCTTGTTCCAATGGAGCCTTGGCTGCGGGAGGGGAAGAGAGAGACAGAGAGGAAGGCGTGGTGGAGGGGTGGAGAAGCAAATGGGCGCTTCTCCTGTGTGCCCTGGCCGGGAATCGAACCCGGGTCCTCCGCACATTAGGCCGACGCTCTACCGCTGAGCCAACCGGCCAGGGCCCAAAGACTTTTATTTAAACAAAAAACAATAATTATATCAGTAAGTTAATCAATTATGTATTCGCCGTTGCTGTTTACAACCTCTTCCCACCTCTCGATCAATTTGTTGATGATGCCGTTCCGCCAAAAATCACCTGGTCTGGTGTCAAAGTTGTTGAGCCAGTTTTTAAGGACCTCTTTGTTATCGAAGGTAACGCCCTTCATATGGTTTGACAGGGAGTGGAAAAGATGGTAATCGGTCGGTGCAAGGTCAGGAGAATACGGTGGATGCTGAAGGACCTCCCATTCGAGCTCTTGGAGTGTGGCTTTGACGACTTGTGCAACATGGGGCCTGGCGTTGTCGTGAAGGAGTATGGTTTGACCATGTCGATCAGGTCTTTTCAGTCGAATAGCCTCATCCATGCGGTGCAGTAGGACAATGTAGAGCTCCTTGTTGACCGTGGCATTCTTTTCAAGCATTTCCCAGTGCACCATGCCCTCCCAGTCCCACCAAACACATATCATGATCTTCTTTGGATGAAGGTCCGGCTTGACTCTCGGCTTTGGCGTATCTCCTGGAGCCACCCACTCCTTTCTTTGCTTCATATTGATGTATAGGCACCATTTCTCATCTCCCGTGAGGATTCGGTACAAAAATCGCTGTTTATAACCACGTGTTGCTCGATGGCGGGCGAGATGCTGAGAAGCAATTTGAAGGCGACTTTTTTTTTCATTGAGCTCGTGAGGCACCCAGGCTCCCAATTTTTCGGTAAATCCCATTGAATGAAGGTGATTGAGAATCGTTTTATGATCACAGTTCATTTTTTCCGCCAATTCACGACTGGTTTGGCGACCGTTCTCCTTCAAAAGTGATTTGAGACGTTCTTCATCGAATTCAGGTCTTCCACTGCGGGACGTGTCATCGACGTCAAAGTCGCCATTTTTGAACTTTGCAAACCATTTCCGTGCTGTAGACTCGCCTATGACACCTTCTCCATACACGTCACAAATGTCCCGGGCTGCTTCGGCAGCTTTTTGACCTCGATGAAAAGCAAAGAGCAGGTGTCGAAAATGTTGATTTTTGCCTCCTGGGTATTCCATTTCTAAGCCTCAAAACTAATAAAAAATTAAATAACTCAAAAATACAATTAACATAGTTTTGTAGAGCAGAAAGAGTTTTATCGAATGAATACTTACCCTTTGCCAAACAGCAAACAAATCGTTGTAAAATAAAATATAAAAACGCTACGAACTTATTCCCCAACCCAATAAACATATGCACACACACACACACACACACACAAACACTAAGCAGTGGCACTGAGGCGGGGGCCTGGTGTCGGCCTGCAGCTGGAAGCAGCCCTTGATTAACAAAAACGGAGCGTATGTATTTATATTACATTTACTCAAATCAGGTCCTGGAGAACAAAATAGTTTTGAAAATTATAGCTAACATTGCTAGCAGATTTTAGGGAATTCTTTAGGTTTTCACAAGACAAAAACAGCCCTTTGAAAACTATGCTTTCTGATCCTTCCACTGCTCAGGTACATTCTAACCTTGACCTTGTTCTGTGGATAAAATGTTAAATGAGGGTTAAGAAAAAAATGTTAGACTCCTTCCTATACATCTTGTGAACTGACCTTCAGGCACAGCTGCTTCAGGGGTCAAAGGTCACTGACTTTCAGGGGAACAACATCCACCCTTTCATTAATGACACCGATGCCAGCATGTTTCTCAGCCAGGCTTAAAGTCAATTTCATTCTCCTCCACCTGGGGGGGGAACAGCGACACCAGAAATCAGTTTACAATCGTTTCCCATGTGATTGCTTAGTTCAGCCTAAGCAGCAGCACATGTGTATATGAACACAGACCTCTGGTGTTGCTGTCAGTTATGCCCATAAATAAAGGACATATGAGGAGCAATGCTGTCCCGGCTCTCCCACTGTCTGCCTTCCTCATCCTCAAATCCTGAATTCTTCCATTTCTTGTATCAGAAGTCAGTGGTAAGATAGTGACATCAAAAAATGTTTATAACAATAGCTTTGGGCATACTTAAATTACCCAACTGTTCTGAAAGTCACCAAGTGCTGCTGGCCCAATCAGTTCAGAAGGACAAACTATTAAGAATCATGAACAAATATGTCCTTCCTCACAACTTCAGAGTGTTTTGAAGTCTCACATCAGAATTGAGTATTTGAGAATTCAGGATTGGACGGAACAGTGGGAATCGGGTAGCAATGCTCTAAATATCACTTTGACCGCAGTGTCAAAGTTTTATTTTAGTAATAATCATTTTAGAGCTGCTAGATATATCCAAGGGAAAAAGAATGCTTTGATTTTCAATAAAAACTTTTAATATATTTTGAATAATTTATTTCATTTAAGAACAGCAAAGTAAATCATCCAGAAGGTTGCCATTAGGAGCTTCCTTCCAATAAAAATACAGTGCCCCCAGAAAAGTCTAATCCATATGAGCCTTCCTGGGAGTAATAATTACTACACCCTGGAATGCTCTCAGGAAGAACACAAGCAGGCTGAGAAACATACTGTCACTGCTACAAAGACCTCCCCTTTATATTCAGTTTTATAAAGTTAGCAGACTAACGGTAGGCTAATTCACATACAAAGACTGAGGCTGTGGCAACTTTCAAAGCTGAAAGGAAATCTGGATCAAGATGTAATGCAATCTATCTCCAAGACTAAAACTTAAGTGTCTAACTTGACCTATAAAAGAAATAATCATTATAACTGCTGGTAACAATACTACATTGAATAAGCCTCTGGCTGGTACCACCATGTGTGGCTATCATTTATGCCTTTCAGTCAAATGAGAATCTTAAAAGTCTAGCAATATAAACAGCCGAATTCTGCAAACCTTACAAACATACAACAATGAATATCCAAAACAACCTAACTTACTATCGAAGGGAAAGAGTGAAACACACAAACCTGTTGTGGTCAGGACCCACTTGGGTGTACTTATATTCTCCTTGGATCTTTTCCTTTTGGAAATATTGGTTCAGCCGAGCCTTAGCATTTTCCAAGGTCCAGTTTCCATGAAGCCCAGCATTTAAATCTACTTCTTCTGATTCTAGAGTCTGTTGAAACAATGAAAATTAAATTTGGCTGCTCTAAATTTAGTTATGAATATTTCAGATACAAAAGTGTAAAATAATTTCTTTGTATCACCCAAAAGCTGCTTTTAATAGTTTCTATTCCTAGTCAAAATTGAGCCAGAATTAGCTTGTATTGCATAAGATGGCTCATTAGCTATTGGTTAAATGCATTTGTATTTAAATTGTTCCTAAGAAGTCTGACATTTTTTTGTGTTGGTTTTACCACTTTAAATATTCTAAGTAGGAAAATAAGCTGTCTTATCAAAGCATTTTCACAATCAGGGCTCATAAAATGAGGTTTACGGAGGTAACTATATTCCCTATTGATCTTTTATTACAACCTAGGAAACTATTATCTTATTTCACAGGCAATTCTAGTGACCAAATTTAATGGGTAGCTTATGTTTATGGTGTCTATGTGCTCAAGCTGCTCTAATAATCATTGAAAAGAATCATCTAATCATTAAGTGGCCAGTATCTTAAACCTTGCTGTGACTAAGTCCTCAATCCCAGTCCCAGAGACATGGCAGGGTGGTGAGAGGCCTTACCGCTTGCACTTCCTGTTCTTCCTTTCTTGAGTAATAATCCTGCATGTTGGCTCCTCGATCCCAGGGGGGCCCAGGAACACCATAGCCAGAGGCCCCGATTTCAGAATTATTTTCTATTAAGAAAAGAAAATGTTTTCTTGATGAATCAAACTGCAGGAAGACCCTAAATATTTTATAGAATATTCCTAATTTAGATTTTGGTACTCCATGATTAGAAATCCAAGGTTTCAATTATTCAGAAATGGGCCTGAAATATCTGCGACTTACTTGAAAAGCGTTCCATGGCTAACATATAGGGCTAAATTGCTAATTCCAAGGCTGGTCTGCAAGGGGAAGCTAGCAGTAATGATCAGAAGTGACTAGCAACTAGCATACATTATCAACATAGCTTTGTTTTACATGCTGTCACATATGAAATGAATGATTAAATGATAAAACTGTTTCTTTGCAAAATATGATCCTGGAAGGAAGCTATTTGCTAGGGCTGGCAATGAAAAAGAGAAGCCGAAAAGGTATAAGAAAGTGATTAATCCTGACAAAGAAACAGAATTAATGTTGACTGATCATTAACTTGAGTTTATTACGTTTTTAAAAAAATTTCTACTCACAAAAATATTAATAAATACCACTGTTATTCTCACTTCATAAATACTGGATAGGAGAATTAAGTAATCATACAAAATACCCTAGTTCATCTACCCTACAGTGGACACGCCAATAAAAGTAGTATATACAATTCAGCAATGGCTTCGATATATAAACAAAACTCCCCCTTTCTCTCTCTCTGTCTCCTCTAAAAAATGAATAAAAATAATTTAAATATATAACATATTAGGTAGAAGTTAGAAACATAAATGGGCAATAAATAAGACCCTGAAACCAAATATTCAAGCCTATAAAAAACCCACCCAAAGCTCAGAAATTAGTAAATGTTAAATTACAGCAAAAAATTAACTGTGTCACATTTTCTAAGAGAAATTAAATGAGCTGGCAGTACCTGCAAACTCATGATGACTGGGCATCTCTTTCAACATTAAGAGTTTACTACAACTAGTTATTTCTATGCAAGTGAAAAAGAGATGACGAGCAAGCAAGATCGTGTCTAAGTTATCCCAGTCATGAGCACACATTTAAATCCCCTACCTGCCAGGAGAGCCAGATGTGGAGGAAGAGGTCCTCCCATGGTTGTTGGTAAACTTCCATCAGAATTTGCTGCAGTATCAGGTGAATCAGTAATTGGGGGTAGAGGGGGTACTACCTGCAAGTGAGAAAGGCCTATCAGCAATTTCGCCTTCACAGGGACTAGTAAATTCTTTTCTGTTTAGAGTAAGCCCATATGCTGCCCCTCCTCTCCCTATAATATTAACACCTTTGTTTTCAGTGACTATAAACCTAAGTTCTCATTTCAGGTAGAAAAGAGTAAGAATAGTATAAATTACCTAATTCTCCAACTGAAAATTTTTTATGTACACAAATATAATTTTCCCACAAAAAGTGGGATCAGTTTATGCTATATAGTTAATTTACTTTCTCCACTACTACCTTTATCATTTAAGAAGTTATCTATCAGGGGTCTTCTACATGGTAGACACTGTTCTGGGTACTGAGGATAAAAAAATGCAGACAGCACATGTTCTGTACTTACAGAGCTATATATTCACTCAGCTATATTCCAATTCTGTGTTCTTAGAACTATACAATAAATAAATACATAGTATGTCAAGCCTGATAAAATACTATAGAGAAAAATAAGCAGAAAAGAAAAATTGGGACTATGAGAAATGACTATTTACATAAAGTGAACAAGAAAAGCCACACACATAGGTGACATCTGAGACGAGAGACAAAGCAAGTGAAAATTCCAAAAAGGACAGCATTTGAACATTAAGACAAAAATCATGACTACAAAATATATACTTTAACACAGACAATAAAGACATTGAAATTGTTAAAGATTTTGCTTACCTTAGTTCAGTCATCAATTTAAATGGAGACTACAGCCAAAAAAAATCAAGAGAAGGACAAGACTCGGAAGGGCAGCGATGGAAGAATTAGGAAAGTATACCAAGAACAAAGCTGCGTTAAAAGACCAAGGCTAAGATCATTCACATCCTCATCTTGACTACTACGTAAGGATGTGAAAGTTGGACAGTGAAGAAGGCTGATAGATCCAAATATGGTGTGGAGGAGAGTCCAGGGGCTACACTGAACCGCCAGTAAGACAAACAAGTACACCCCAAAGCAAATTATACCTGAAACATTGCTTGAAGCAAAAATGACAAAACTGAAGCTGTCCTACTTCAGGCACATCATGAGAAGGCAGGTCCTTCGTAAAAGACAGTAATTCTGAGGCAAACAGAAGGCAACAGGGAAAGAGCAAGACCAATACAAGATGGGCTGACTCCATAAAAGAAGCCACAAGCAGGATTCCACAGGAGCTGAGCAAGGTTGTTGAGGACAGGACATTGAAGATGTCACTCATTCATAGCATTCCACCGTGAGTCAGAAACTACTCACACACACACACTACACAATCCAAGCAATACCATGTTGATGGATACTGAGGTTGTAGCCAATTTTAAAGGCATTATAAAACACTGCCATGAACTCTACTTAGGCTTACCTCTTTTAGAAAAAAATTCGTAAAAGTAAAATTCCTGGGTTAAAAGGCATCAAATTTCCACTAGGTTATAGCTGTTCAATTTGTTGAAATTTCAAAGGGAGAGAGATCAGAAGTATCTCTCACACCACCATTATTCTGATGTCATCTCAAAAGGAATCAGGATGTGAGGGCAATCTGGCTGTGACATCTGTCACCCCATTGATCACCAGGGTTGATTCGGCTGATGTGGCTGGCTAGGCGGGTGTCCCCTTTCTCCCTCACCACTCCATGTGCATCCCACCCAAACCTGGGTGCTTGGTTGAAGAGGACGACCTTCCCCAGTAGAGGAGAGGACTATTATTCTTCGGTCAAGGATATACAAGTAGCTGCTCTCCCTTGCTAGAATCTCCAAACAAGTCTCAAAAGGCATCAAATTTTATTATTTATTTTTTGTGACAGAGACAGAGAGAGTCAAAGAGAGGGACAGACAGACAGGAAGATAGAGAGATGAGAAGTGTCAATTCTTCGTTGCAGCACTTTAGTTGTTCATTGATTGCTTTCTCATATGTGCCTTGCGGGGAGGGGGGGGGGCTCAAGCTGGTGAGCCTTGCTCAAACCAGATGAGCCTGCACTTAAGCTGGCGACTTTGGGGTCTCAAACCCGGGTCCTTTGCGTCCCAGTCCGACGCTCTATCCATTGTGCCATCGCCTGGTCAGGCAAAAAGATATCAAATTTTAAGAAGCTCCAGTGCTTTCCACAGAAAGGTTGTTGAAATTCCATACTCACCCAACACTATATATGAGAATCCATTTCACATCCTCCCCAATTCTGGGAATTACAGAGTATATGTTTTATATTTTTATCAATATTTGTTTGGTTTTTGTTCTAGCAACCTATTATTTTAATTTTCTTTGCCCATTGTTCTATTTGGAAAGTCAACGTTATCATTAATTTAAGAATTTAACATTTCAATGCCATTCATTCTTTATCATATAAGTTATCAAAAGAAAAAAATTGTCCTTTTCCTTTTAACTTTATTTATTTAATTTATTTTTTTTTACAGAGACAGAGTGAGTCAAAGAGAGGGATAGACAGGGACAGACAGACAGGAACGGAGAGAGACAAGAAGCATCAATCTAGCGTGCGGAGGACCCAGATTCGATTCCCGGCCAGGGCACACAGGAGAAGCGCCCATTTGCTTCTCCACCCCTCCGCCGCGCCTTCCTCTCTGTCTCTCTCTTCCCCTCCCGCAGCCAAGGCTCCATTGGAGCAAAAGATGGCCTGGGCGCTGGGGATGGCTCTGTGGCCTCTGCCTCAGGCGCTGGAGTGGCTCTGGTCGCAACATGGCGACGCCCAGGATGGGCAGAGCATCGCCCCCTGGTGGGCGTGCCGGGTGGATCCCGGTCGTGTGCATGCGGGAGTCTGTCTCTCCCTGTTTCCAGCTTCAGAGAAATGCAAAAAAAAAAAAAAAAAAAAAAAAAAAGCAGCATCAATCATTAGTTTTTCATTGCGCGTTGCAACACCTTAGCCCAGGGGTCTCAAACTCGCGGCTCGCGAGTTTGAGACCCCTGCCTTAGCTTAGTTGTTCATTGATTGCTTTCTCATATGTGCCTTGACCGCAGGCCTTCAGCAGATCGAGTAACCCTTCGCTGGAGCCAGCGACCTTGGGTTCAAGCTGGTGGGCTTTTGCTCAAACCAGATGAGCCTGCGCTCAAGCTGGCGACCTCGAGGTCTCGAACCTGGGTCCTCTGCATCCCAGTCCAGAGCTCTATCCACTGCACTACCGCCTGGTCAGGCCCTTTTAACTTTATTAATGCTGCTTACTGTTCAAAGGTGTTATTTCTAAAGTCAAATCTATGTAGTTTCTGCTTTTTACATTCTGTATAAAATGGCCTTTTCTATCATGAGACCTGTTCTGTATTATCATCATATATATACTTTTTTTGTTTTTCTTAAGTGAGAAGCGGGGAGGCAGAGACAGACTCCCGCATGTGCCCAACCAGGATCCACCCGGCATGCCCACTAGGGGGCGATGCTCTGCTCATCTGGGGCTGTTGCTCTGTTGCAACTGAAGCCATTTTAGTGCCTGAGGCAAGGCCATGGTGCCATCCTCAGTGCCTGGGGCCAAGAGATAGAGAGAAGGATAGAGAGACAGGGGGAAGGGTAGAGAAGCAGATGGTTGTTTCTCTCCTGTGTGCCCTGACCAGGAATCGAACCTGGGACTCCTGCACACCACGCCGATGCTCTACCATTGAGCCAAACGGCCAGAGCACATTTAGAACCAAGTGTTCAAGTTTTCAAATGTTTAGTAAGATTCTTTGGGTTCCTTTGCTACTTTCTCACATTACCATTTTAGTTTTGTCACTGCATACACTGGCATTTCTAATGCTAGGTGGATTAGTACACTATGAATTGATGTTTTCCTGTCTTTTCTACTTTCTTCCTTAAAGTTTCTTCTAATATTAATATTGCAACTCCCATTTTAGTTGTACTTCACTTGCCTGATAAACTTTATATTCACAGCTGTATTTTCAATTTCCCTATTTCTATATTTTATACAGAAAGGTACTGGAACTGAGAGAAGGCCAGTGTATCTGGAACACAGACAATGAAGAAGAAAATAGGACATGCACAATCAGAGCATTCAACGGAAAAGTCTAACTCTTGCTTAGTGTAGCTTTTATAAATAGTCTGAAGGAAGCCCGTGAGAGACAACTAAAACTCTTAAAAAAAATCCAGTCTTCCTGGACAAAGTATCAGATTTTGGGGATATCAAAACTGCTAGAAAGTTAGGAGGAAATCCTGGAAAGCAAAGAGGTAGGAACCTCAAATTCTGTGTATGAACTCCCAACCTCTAGCCTCTGAACTACTACATATGCACAGGACAGACTCCAAGCTGCCTAGCAAAGGATCAGAAAACTCAAGATTGGAGCTGGTACTCAAAAGGCAGTGTTTGTAGGTTGCATCCATCAAATTTAACTGCCTGACTACAAAATGAAAGCAATCCTTTCTCCAGAGGAACACAAGTCTCCACAACGTAATAGTCACAATGCTTAGGATATATAGAGTACAAAGTTACATGACATAAAGGAAGGAAAAGGTAATCTCATCAAGAGAAAATGCAATGAACAGAGCCAAACCCAGAGAATGCTCAAATGTTAGAATTGTTAAAAAGAAATGCCAAATACCATGGGGGGGGGCACTAAAAATTCTAGAAAGGACAAAGACAATATCTGAAATAAATTTCATGAGTTAACAGCAAAATGAAGTTGAGAGAGAAAAAAAATCAGTGAATCTGAAGACAACAATTTGAAATCATCCAATCTAAGGAACACAAAGCAGGGGGCAAAAAGCTTCATCAATCTTTGGTGTAACACCAAAAGGTTAAACATACAAGTTAACAGAGGAGTCCCAGAAAGAAGAGAGAAAAAAGGCAGAAAAAATATCTGAAGAAATAACAACCAGTTTTCTAAATTTGGTAAAAGACATAAATTTAGGTTCATGATCTCAGCAAGCCCCAAGCAAGAGAAGTACAAAACAAAGCAACAACAGAAAAATAACAAAACACCTACATTACAAACTATGGAAACCAAAGGTAAAAAAAATGAAAGCACCTCCCAAAAGGGAAATGATTTGATTACAGTTGATTCCCCATTAGAAAACAATGGAGATAAGAAGACAATGAAAAATTATCTTTAAAGTGCTGAAAGATGAAAACAAATACCCCAAAATCCTAGTTTAGTAAATATATTACTCAAGAAAAAAGGTAAAGAAGGTATAATAAAAACATTTTCACATAGAAAAAAATTAAAGAGAATTTGCCACTGGCCTACACTGCAAGACAAAAAAGCAGCAGCTAAAAGACACAAAATACTTCATAACACATGACGCATATATGCCAATAGTGTCAAATATTTGAAAGAAGTGCAACATTATTTTCACAGCCAGAAACATCAAGATCATTTTGTCCAATCCCTTCATTTTACAGATGAGAAAACCAATACAATTTAAAAAATCTTATAGTTATCCAGTGATGCAATATACTAGAAAGTCTCTTGACTTTTGGATCAAGAGCACTGGAAGAAAATAAAACATATTTTTACAAGTTGAAATGCAGAAATTCAGTGAAAATAAATTGTTAAAATTTGTATCAAAATGACTTCTAAAGGTTTTATAAAATTGAATGTTTCATTTAAATTACCTAAGAGACCTACTTAAATAACGTGAACCTTTTTATAATGTCAACTATCCTTCAATTTTTGTGAAAAATCCAGTTTCCTTTTAGTTAAATGAGAATTAAAGTCTATTTCTTAAAAACAGTACAAGGGTCTCTGGTGCATAGGTACATATTTTAAAACAATCACAGTATCAAAGACACTAGAATTTCATTGCATGAAATACTATTCTCTCTGTTGATGGGACCGGACCCTGTGTCTTAAAATTCTGTTCAACATGTTATCTTTGGAAGTACAGAGATCACATCCAGCTCTGAAAAATCAGTTTGAATTAATGAAATATATATAACTGTTAAGACATACAAGCTGAAAGAGTTTCCCAAGCCCACAAGGCAGGTACAGAGTAAGTAATGAAATCAAGTCTTCAGGAACTCATCCCCAAGCTCTGAGAAAACCCCGATGCCAAGGTATACTAAGGAGAATGTGTTAATATATTGAAAACGAATTAAGAAACTGTCGCTCTGAGACTCCATACCTCCCCTCAAGTGTGTGGCCAGAATTACTTACCCCAACAGCTGGGACTTCTTCACTTTTTACTTCATTTATTCGAACCAAATAGTTAACGAAGTCTCTGGCAGCATTACTCTGGGCATCTTTTTTATTTG
The DNA here is from genome assembly GCF_036850765.1 of Saccopteryx bilineata. NCBI lineage: Eukaryota > Metazoa > Chordata > Mammalia > Chiroptera > Emballonuridae > Saccopteryx > Saccopteryx bilineata. The sequence continues at coordinate 290,780,818 of NC_089491.1, read as the reverse complement.
TGGAATTGCCCATGCCAATATAATTATATCCTTCCACTCGAACCTTTAATAGCCAAGAAAAAATTTTTATTAAGGAACCGAATTCAGTTAATTCTAGGACTTAAAAAAATACACATACATAATTTAACAATTCATTAAGGGATAACTGTTAACTGTTGGAGATATACTCCATACACACACTGAAAATAATACACCAAATAAAATTCATGGATTGACTGCCTTATGAAAAAGTTTGAATCACGTTGTCCAATGATAAGCTAATCCCAAACAATATTAACTTTGACCTAAAGCAATCAAGAATTACTCTACTTTCTACAAGTTAGCAAAACTGCAACAGCTGATCTAATTTTTCTAATTTTTCTAATTTGTACTACTGGTACCATGAAAGTTGAAGATGCATATTACAATTAGTGTTACCTACCAGACTTTTTAAAGTAATGCTCACTTGGAAATAATTCATAGCTGGTTGGCTCAGTGGTAGAGCATTGGCCTGGCATGTGGATGTCCAGGTTCAGTTCCCAGTCAGGACACACAGAAAAGTGACCATCTACTTCTCCACCCCTTCCCCTCCTCCCTCTGTCTCTCCCCCCATCCAACAGCCATGGCTTGATTCGTTAGAGGGCCCTGGGCAGGTGCTAAGAATGGTTCTACCCCCCCCCCCAATAGCTTGGTTGCTAGCATGGCCCCAGATGGGCAGAGCACTGGCCACAGACGGGTTGCAGGGTGGGTCCCGTCAGGGCCCATGCAGGAGTCTGACTCTCTTATCTCCTTTCCTCTCAGTTAGAAAAAGAAACAAAATAATTTATAGAGATACAGAGAACAGCAAGCAAGTCACAATAAAGAATATTTTCCAATGTATAACACATTAACATTTCCAAATAGAAAACAATGATCTTTTAATACCAAAATAAGCCTCAAAAATCATATTAATGTAAAATGTATTCTTTAGTACCTCACACATGAACTTCTGCCTGTTTTTGTTCCCCACTGCTCTAATTTCATAGTTTAGGGGCATCTTCCTTTTGCCACACCAGGCAAACAGAAAATTTTTAATGTCACCCATGATTCAGGTGTCTTCTTCAGACCTAAGAAAACAAAAATTTAGTTAAAAATTGCATTATTATTAAGAGCAAATACTGGAAATTACCAAGCTGAAAATAACCAAACTGAAATTTGCTGAAAAATCTAGGCTAAATACCAGACATTCTATCATATTGCAATTAAAATTGCCCATGAAGAAATTTTAACGAGCATCTACGACATAACAGCAGAATAGAAAACTGTACAAAATTTGAACTACATAAAAAATATATACCTGTACTCATAAATCAAGACTGGAAAAGAATCAGTCCCCAAAATGGTTATCATTGGGTGACTACAAGTGACTTTTATTTTTTCTTCAAACAATTTTGTCATGCTCTACTTCTTAACAATAGGTACCCTTATGTATTTTAACTAATTTAATCTTCACAAAAATGGTAGGTAACATTATATGGTAGATACTATCATTTTCTTTTTACAGAGCAAGAAACTAGGGCATACAAAGTTTAAGTAACTTTTTCCTGTCATCCCCTGTGGAGGACAAAATTCAAGCTCAAACTATACTTACTCTAAGAAATGGTCATCCTTCATTTTGTGCATAGAGCCAATAGCTTCTTCTCATTCTGAATATATCTTCTAGCAGACTATCCTCAAAGTTGCAGGCTATATATATTGTTAAGTCCAAATACTTTAAGTATCCATTACTTGAACTAAAAACAGTAATCTGTTAATTTAAATCTCTTCTTTAGGCTTGTTATTTTTTTATCAGTTTGAAGACATTAAGTTTTCTTGAAGTGCAACATACCATACTTGGCACTCCCCTCTACTCGCCAGTTTATAAGATACCAAAAGATATGAAGCCTATGGGTCTAAATTACAAGCAAGATATCTGAGACCAAATTTAGAACAACAAAACCAATGAATTTAGTTGACTGTGAGAAAAAACCCATAACCAACATCAAACTTTTGTCTTCTGTTACTTAATGTTTAGTGTGTTAACATCTATTATCTAATGTCATCACACTGGACCGTGTTTGCATAAACCTTTTCATTCTGTAGCCAAGAACTAACCCCTGGGGACAGCCTATTAATGGAAAAGCTGTGGAAAGCCGATGATGACTATCTATAAATTCCACCCTTAAATAATTAATTAAAAAAACAAGCCTTTAGGGTGAATGAGTAACATAAAATAGGAAGAACTACAGCATCAATTTTCTTCCTTCTTAGGTATGTAGTCTCATCTAACTCCGTAATATCCAGTATCAACTCCAGGTTAATGCCAAAAAATACATTAAACATTTAGTCCTTTCTCTCTCTAAGCTACAAAATCAGGTTCTCAAACCGCAGCGCTAATGTACTTATTTGAATGCTAACTTGGCGTCTCAGTCAAAACAGAATTTTAAATTTCCTTCCCAAACCTGTTCCTCCTTTGACCTCCAATTCCAGTGTTCCTACCTCCTTGCATGACACGAGCATCTACCTAGTTACATCAACTTGGAGCCATCTCTCAAGATCCTCCATAGACCCTTTACTAGATGTCAGACTATGAACTATTTGATTTAATCCTTACAACTACTGCAAAACTCTTGTTATCTTGTTCTCCCATATCATCTCTATGTGCTGTAAATGTTAACTATTAACTTAACTTGTACCCTCCAATGTAAAATGTTTTACTTTCTACCCCACTTGGCTTCCTCTCACCCCCTTCACCTAATACCAATGGATTTCCTCCCTTTACACCTTCTCCCCTGATTCTAATGTAGAAAATGAAGTGCAAAACTGCCACTCTCTGGAGCACATTATCAATCCCTTGAGATTTTTTGCTCCCCAGGAATTGTCAGTTTGGCTCAGATAAACTCATAAATATTCTTTACAGCTCTGGACACTTCCCTCCAACTCCTCTCTCAACACTACTGCACAACCGGGAGACTGCAACGTCGTCCCTGAACGAGTCCGTTTCCCCTCTGGCCACCCTGAAATCCCTTCTTCTCTTAAATCCTCCCCACCGCACTGCAGGCCTTTTCTGTTCCTTTCTAATCTCTGTCTTTAAACGCTAATCTCCGCTACCTGGGCAGTTCGGTTTTTCCTTGGTCTTCCCGGCTAACAGCCCCATCGGTTCAGTTCAAAGGACTCTCTCCTCCCAAAAGCATTCCCTATCCACCCTAGGCGGCTCTCTCCCTTCACACTTTCTCGTATCTTTTCATGGAAACCAGCAGACGTTTGTCTTCCTGTTATCCCGACGCCCCACCCCCACCCGGGACCTCGGCGAGTGCGGGGCTTGATCACCCCACTTGTTTACAGCGCCACTCCCTGCCTGCGGGCCAGCGCCCAGGGCCTGCGGCACGAATGAATGAAGAAGGGCCCGCGGCGCGTGCGGCGCCGAGGCGCGCTCACCACCGGGCTATTGTTCCCCTTCCGCCGAGCGGGACAGCGCCCCGCCGCGCAGGCCGGAGAAGAAAGTGAGGTTCGGCGCCTTCGGAAACAGGGCTGGGAATGGTTGGACGAAAGGCTGGGGCCACCATGCGCACCCCAGCAGCACAAAAACGGTGCGGTGAGCGGCGCGCATACCGCAATCCCCGCACGCGGCCTGGCGGCTCGCCCCTCCCCCACCCGCCATCGCGGCCCGCGCTTCGCAACAAAGCCCGGGTGCGGAAAGGCGGGGCCCTGCGCGGCCAAAACGGTTGGCAGCGTCGTCTCTCACCTACTGGTCTCCGCTGTCTGGTACCCGAGAGCACAGCCCTCTTAGGACCGTCCGTGGGTCCAACCTTTCTCTCAGGCAAAGGGCAAGCGCAACACAACTTGCACGGCGATGGCGGCGAAATGGCTCCCGCGGCGACGACTGAGGGGCGGGGCCCTGGCACGTACGCAGGCGCAGAAAAGGAGCCTGGGAAGGGCGGCTAGAGGGAGGGCGGAGCCTGAGCATCCAGTCGCTTAGGAGATTCCCTGCGCCGCCGGCCCACCCTTACGGGTGGCTTTCCGTAGTTTGCTGGCTGCTTTAGAACCTTTCCGGTGGCTCTGATGCAGCAAAATGTTTAGCAGTTTTTGTGGTAGGGACCTGGAGTGGATGAGGTGCCCTTGGACGACAGAACTGGAAATCTTCGGTGCTAACTTGATGGGGTTGTTGTGATGAAATGAGATGCCAGAGGAAAGGCGCTTTAGCTGAATATTGGGCAGGAAATAGGCGTTCAATAAAGTATTATTGTGGTAAGGTACCAAAGAATTGCAAAAATTAATAGTATTTTATGAAAGAAAGTCAGGTTTCTTGCCCTGTCCTTTCTTTAGAGAATGGAGGGAGAAGGATATGGGAGTTGCCTGACTTACAAGGACTGGGTCATTTAGTTTCACTATAATTCTCTGAAAGGATTAAGGTTATCTGAAGAACTTCCTTTCCCTTTCAAATAAGAGACAAAATTTACATACCGCCCTACACTGATTTTAACTCTCCCTCCCTTCCCGGAATCCTGAGAGTAACATATACCTCTAGACCAGGGGTCTCAAACTCAACTCAGCATGTGGGCCGCAGAGCAAGATCATAGCCGTTTGGCGGGCCGCACTAGGTCTACAAAAGGCAACTGTTACGCAACACTTTTCTCACTGCAGTTGAAAACAAAAAAAATCAGTACAACAAGCACAATCGTACATGCAGTTTACTCAGTGTCACAAAACGACCAGAAACTGTAGTTCGCATCACAACTGCTGTTAACTAAGCTAATATCTAGCTAGGATGCTAGAGAAATGAAAAATACAAGTAGGCCCCTACGCTTACTTAATTTTATCCAAAATATTTTGAACTTCGTGGATAAGTCTGCGGGCCGCACAAAATTGTTCAGCAGGCCGCATGCAGCCCGCGGGCCGCGAGTTTGAGACCCCTGCTCTAGACAAAGGAGGGAAGAGAGACACTAAAAGATTTATGAATGTCTTTAATATGTAAAATAACATCGCTATTGTGTTACCTTAAAAGTTTTAACGTTTTTTTATAGATCCTCTAGACAAATGTTATAAACTTGTTAATAACTGTATCATGCTGTCATGTCCCCCCAACCTGTATATTAGGGGTCCCCAAACTGTGGGCCGCATGCGGCCCCTGAGGCCATTTATCTGCCCCCCCCCCTCGCCACACTTCCAGAAGGGGCACCTCTTTCATTGGTGGTCAGTGAGAGGATGCATCTGCATCCTATGCTCCTGGAGTACTGTAAGTGGCAGTGCCGCAAAGCATGGTGTCACTCACGTACAGTACTAATTCCGGTGACGTGGGCGCTCGCCTCACACTCCGGAAGCGCATCATATCACTTGTTACAGCTAGCAGTGACAAATATGAAACTGGACATTGACCATCTCATTAGCCAAAAGCAGGCCCATAGTTCCCATTGAAATACTAGTCAGGTCGTCTGACCTGTGGTGGCGCAGTGGATAAAGCGTCGACCTGGAAATGCTGAGGTCACCGGTTCGAAACCCTGGGCTTGCCTGGTCAAGGCACATATGGGAGTTGATGCTTCCAGCTCCTCCCCTCCTTCTCTCTCTCTGTCTCTCCTCCTCCCCTCTAAAATGAATTAAAAAAAAAAAAGGCACCTCTTACCTAAGAGTGTGCCTTAAAAAAAATAAAAAAAGAGCCTGACCTGTGGTGGCGCAGTGGATAAAGCGTCGACCTGGAAATGCTGAGGTCACCGGTTCAAAACCCTGGGCTTGCCTGGTCAAGGCACATATGGGAGTTGATGCTTCCAGCTCCTCCTCCCCTTCTCTCTCTCTGTCTCTGTCTCTCCCTCTCCTCTCTAAAATGACTAAATAAATTTTTAAAAAAATTAAAAAAAAATACTGGTCAGTTTGTTGATTTAAATTTACTTGTTCTTTATTTTAAATATTGTATATGTTCCCGTTTTGTTTTTTTACTTTAAAATAAGATATGTGCAGTGTGCATAGGGATTTGTTTATAGTTTTTTTTTATAGTCTGGCACTCCAACGGTCTGAGGGACAGTGAACTGGCCCCCTGTGTAAAAAGTTTGGGGACCCCTGCTGTATGTAGTCAAGGGTATATAACCAGCCTCAGAGTTATATTTGACACTACACAATTTGGGTCAGCTATACCCCATGTTAGTCATATGTAGCCGGCTTAATCAATAAAACTCCTCAAAAATTCATTTGGACTTGGTGTCTCTACTTAAACCCGCAGAAGTAAGGTATGGTACTTTAGAACATTTGAGGGCTTGTCCGGGATCCAGTGTTCTGCATCACCAGGTAGAGACACCTGGATTGGCTGGTCTCTCTGGAGGGTTGCCTGACCCCACTTGGATCTCAAGGAGAGGCGCCACCTGAGACGTTCCAGGGCTCCTGTTTTCCTGTGGGGTTCGGACAACTCTTTGGCAGACACCCCTGATCCCCAAATTCGACTGTAAAGCCATTAGCAATCACAGCTGCCTAGCCTGTTCAGGTTTGCATTTGATTTAAACAGACAGTAATGAAACAAGGGAGCCAAGAACTGGTGGGCCATCATCTTTAATCATAACTTGTACCTGGCGGGCAAGAAATACAGTGGGAAAACACTTCCCTTTTCATTAAGGGCTCCCAAAGCCACTGACTTATCTGAGTTTCCTAGAATCAAAGTATTCTACCTCACCAGCCTTATTCACCTCTGTTTCCCATCTCCTTCTCTCTGCACAAACTCTGCACACACTAGCTTCTCCTTCAGCACTCTACCATCTTGGCTGTTTCTCATCTCCTCCATGTGGCCTTTCTCTGCTCTCCTCCAGCATGGGCTCCGCTGCCCCATTTTATAGTGTAGAAATCAAAACCTTTAATCCAATATACAAAACAAGGAAGTCTCTGATACAAAGCCACTTATCTGAGGCATAATGGGATTCCTCATGAGAGTGCACCACCCCACATCATGCAACAGTCAAGGGTGTGGGGAAAAGCTTAGTTTTAAAACTAAGCGTTAGGCTATAATGACTTTGCCAGCTTACAGCCTGTCTCGCACACCCAAAGCAGGCAAACATATGTGTCATATTTAAAAACTTATTTGACCAACATCGAGAATTTGGCAGAGAGATCAAGGAATGTAAAGTTCTGACCTCCAGAGGTAAGTATGTGAAGCAAATCTTTTGCTTTGCTGTTTGTGACAGGTCAATCTGGACTATTGCGTAGGACCAGACGCAGTCTCACTCTCACAACAGGCTCTCCAAGACTGAGATGTCGGTGGAGAGTTTTGGGTTCTGCCTCGGACTTTTCTGGGACAGAAAACCTGAGTGGGGACATTTGGTGATGCTTTCAGGAAGAAACCTGAGTAGGGACTGAATTAATCAGTCTTGTCTCGGACTTCCAGGGACACCTTTGTGCTTGTCAAAATATCATTCTTTGTTTTTAATGTTTCTCTCTAAAACCCCTGAGTGATTGGTGTGTGAGTGGGGATCTCTGACGTCTGAGTCTAAGTTCCAGGAATGTGGCCTGTGAGCACCTGAGAGGCCCCTGATGGGGAACCGCTTAGTGATTGCTGTGTGAATGGGAATCCCTGGTACCTAAGCCTAAGTTCCAGGAACACGGCCTGCGAGCACCTGAGAGGCCCCTGACAGGGAAACCCCCTCCTCTGTCTGTTGAACTGTGTGCCTAAAAGTCAAGTGTAAATGTAAAATAGTAGATTGTCTGTTTTGTAAGTTCTCTTTGTCAGGAAAACCTCTGGTATGATTTTAATTGGAATAGGTAAAGCACGCTCATTTAAATTTCTTAATTTGTATGACTGTATGTGAAGTCTTTGTTTAATGTCTAACTGTGTCTGTTTTTAAGGCCTGAATTAAGTTCTTGCATGAAAAAATTTGAAATTTCTGGCTTAAAACCAGAGGACAAAAATGAAGGGAAATTTGTAAACCTCATATGAGCTAGAGGCTGTCCACCAAAGCCTGCAAGTTATAAAGTAGCAAAATTCATAGAAATAATAAAAATTCTTAAATAGTGAATTGTCTATACTGTAAATTCTCTTTGTTCATCTGAGAAATCTTGTGACATTTCATGGTATGGGCCTTTTTCCCCAGATCCACTAAATCTCTTTTCTTGGATCCAAGACCTCTGGCTTCAGGGCACTCTGTCTGACTTCTCCCCTGAAGAAATTGTTCTCTTCTGTTGGCTCCTGCCTCTTGCCTTGTGTGATGATTGACACCTCTATAGTCAAACATCCTTTATTCTGAGTGCTAATTATTATGTCTTATCTTTCTTGCCTTTTATTGGTGTGCTGATTTCTGAATTCTCCCAGACAGTTTCAATTTTGTAGATCAGTGCCCCAGACATTAAATATGGGAGGAGAGGGCTGAGGAATGTGCTCCGGGAAATGTTTCTCCAGCCTCTGGGGGCAAAGGGCTGGCAAGTAAGTGATTTGGGTAAGAGAAGAGCAGAAGGCAGGACCAGGATGTGCTGTGTGCGGAGTGACAGGGGGAAGGGAGCTAGAGTAAGGTGGCGGGGACGACTAAGGGTGGGGTGACTGAAGGAAGTATAGAATAGAAACTAGTTTCAGATATTCAGATATCCACCTACTGACCAAAAGAAGTTTTATCCATTTGGAAGATACGAGTTAGGAATAATATTAAAAAATTAGAACTTTGCTTTAGAAAAATCTTCGAAAAAAAAAAGAAAACAGGGCCAGGTAGAAATGTTTAGAAATTAACAAACCACGGGTGTGGACCTTGTTAATTATCGGTTTCTTGAAATGAATTGCCACTCCAGGAAGGAAAATGAGTAATGAAATCATGAGTAATAGGATTATAGAGAATGGGATTGTCAGGGACAGGCCCTCTGGCTGCCTCTCCCCTTCCCCTCCCTAAGACATGGGGGTCACGTGGGCCCTCCATGGGTTGGGGTGGTGGTTTTTCACCCTCCACTGGTGTGTAGGAAGTTGTGAAAGGGAGAATGAGTGCAAAGTGAATGGGGCTGGCACTAGGAGAAGGGCCCTGACTCTCTCCCGAGGGGCCGAGGCGGGTGTTTGGTCCCCTCCAAATTTCCCCTACCCTTCCCCAATTCCTTTGTGTGGCATAATTGTTGTTTGACATGGGAGGCATGAAGTTCACAGGGAAACTCACTGCTTTAGCCACTATGGTCAAAAATTGTAAGAAAAGGTTCTTGGGATTATGGGGTTACTATGTCCCCAGAGAAACTGAGGACTTTGTATGAACTAGAATAGCCCACTGTTGGGAAAATGAGTTTGTAAAATTTGTGGGTTTTAATTTGCTGCTTTTCTTGTTAGAAATAACGCTGGACAGCTACTCAGAGCAAGGCTGAAAAAGATGTACCGGATCACATGGCAGTGCTGGAAGCACCTTTCAGACAGTCTTTTAAACAGCCTGCTGAGTAATTTACAGACCCTGTAAGTACCTAAGGAAGGAGTGGTTACTTAGCTTTTATTTCTTCTCTGAGTTTTGGTAGTAAGGGAGGGGTTTTCCAAACATTATTTAAAAAGCATAAATCCTTCTCTATAGGGGGTACACCTTGCCCTAAAGAGGGCCAGTTTTCACCGGTTTCAAAAACAAATTTGGCCCTGGCCGGTTGGCTCAGCGGTAGAGCGTCGGCCTGGCGTGCGGGGGACCTGGGTTTGATTCCCGGCCAGGGCACATGGGAGAAGCGCCCATTTGCTTCTCCACCCCCCACCCCCTCCTTCCTCTCTGTCTCTCTCCTCCCCTCCCGCAGCCGAGGCTCCATTGGAGCAAAGATGGCCCAGGCGCTGGGGATGGCTCCTTGGCCTCTGCCCCAGGCTCTGGAGTGGCTCTGGTCCCGGCAAAGCGACGCCCCGGAGGGGCAGAGCATCGCCCCCTGGTGGGCAGAGCGAAGCCCCTGGTGGGCGTGCCAGGTGGATCCCGGTCGGGCGCATGCGGGAGTCTGTCTGACTGTCTCTCCCCGTTTCCAGCTTCAGAAAAAAGAAAAATAAAAAATAAAAATAAAAAAAAACCTAATTTGGTTAAAGTTTTCTTTACGATTCGATTTATGTGTTCTACCTGCCCTGAACTGTTGTAATTCTTTGATATTTTACCACATTCCCCACTGGTTTTATATCCTGAGTCAAATCCTTGACTCATTTTTAACAAGGTATATGAGGCAATTCTTAATTTTTATAAACTTTCTTAACTATTTAGAAATAACTGGCTTTTAAAATAATTTATTTTTTCCCTTTAAAAAGTATTGTCATATTTCATATTTTTTATTATTAAAATTATACAATTTTTTTTAGTCAGAACTTAAAAAAAAAACCCTTAACCTTTAGTGACAACCAAACTGGCTTTTCTTTCACTCCAGTTTTCCTCCTTCCTCAAAGTCTGATTAAAAGGAGGTCCTCAGTGAGTTTTTTCATGCATTAGCTGTGTGTAGACCAACCAGCTTCCAGTTTGTGGCTGGAGCAGGGCATGCCATCCTTCTCAGGGTTAACTTACAAAGGTTGGTGGGGTCAGTCTCTGCTGTCCATGGGGGTGTCTCTCCTTGGACTGCAGGCTTCAACCGGCTATGGTGGACCCACACGGGCATGCAGTGGGGGTGGTCAGGTTCACGGTGTAGGGACCTGTCCATGTGGGAGTCAGTCCTTGGGGAGATAGACACTAAAAGATTTATGAATGTCTTTAATATGTAAAATGACATTGCTATTGTGTTACCTTAAAAGTTTTAACTTTTTTATTTATTTATTTATTTATTCATTTTTGAGAGAAGAGAGAGTGAGTGAGAGAGAGAGGGAGAGAGAGAGAATGGGTGAGGAGCAGGAAGCATCAACTCCCATATGTGCCTTGACCAGGCAGGCCCAGGGTTTTGAACCAGCGACCTCAGTGTTCCAGGTTGATGTTTTATCCACTGTGCCACCACAGGTCAGGTGAAAAGTTTTAATGTTTTTTATAGATCCTCTAGAAAATGTTATAAACTTGTTAATAACTGTATCATGCTGTCATGCCCCCCCAACCTGTATGTAGTCAGGGGTATATAACCAGCCTCAGAGTTATATTTGACACTACATGATTTGGGTCAGCTATACCCCGTGTTAGTCATATGCAGCCAGCTTAATAAAACTCCTCAAAAATTCATTTGGACTTAGTGTCTCTACATAAACCCGCAAAAGTAAGGTACAGTACTTTACAACATTATTATTGTAGAGATTTAGACACTGCAATGCAAACGTCTTCTGAAAAAGAAATAAACTCAGTGAAGGCAGGAACCCTGCCTAGCTCAGTCCACTCACCACAGTGCTTGACACATTATTAAGAGCTCAGTAAAAACTAGTTGAATGATGGATACATCCTTCAGGATTGTTTCGGCTTACGTTGTAGATCCTTTTGTCTTCAGAGTCTTTGAAATACTATATATTGTGAACTATTGTAGTTCTCACTGTTACATTTTGAACTTTAGTGCTTCTCTTGGAGGCAAAAATACAAAATATTTTATTGGGGTTGTTACAGATAATCCAGACTAATCAATTTATCTAAGCCCATCATACCTATACATCCTTATTCTTCACCTCTTTCATTACTTTTTTTTTTTTAACTCTTCTAGCTCAGTGATCACTCTCTTTAAAACTCTGTTGCTCTTACAATTAGATAATAGTTTAGCATTATTCACTTTTATTTTCTCCGTGAATTTGCTCTCTTCAATCATTCAGGGAAAGATATTAATTTCTAATTCTTTGTACCTTTCAAGGTGCTTACAGTTGCAAGTACCTGATATTTATCATAAGGGAAATTCAAATAGCATAAATGGATTGCAAGAATTTTTTTTTCTCTCTCTCTCTTTTTTTTTTTTCTGAAGTTGGAAACAGGGAAGCAGTCAGACAGACTCCTGCATGCGCCCGACCGGGATCCACCTGGCACGCCCACCAGGGGGTGATGCTCTGCCCATCTGGGGGGTAGCTCTATTGCAACCAGAGCCATTCCAGTGCCTGAGGCAGAGGCCTCAGAGCCATCCTCAGTGCCCAGGCCAACTTTGCTCCAATGGAGCCTTGGCTGCAGGAGGGGAAGAGAGAGACAGAGAGGAAGGAGAGGGGGAGAGGTGGGGAAGCAGATGGGCGCTTCTCCTGTGTGCCCTGGCCGGGAATCGAACCTGGGACTCCTGAACGCCAGGCCGACGTTCTACCACTGAGCCAACCGGCCAGGGCCAAGAATTTTGAATTAGATAATGAAGACAGTAAAATACTAAGTTTAAACAAAATTTTCAGAGGCAGAGCTTTAGCTTCCAAGGCTTATGGAAATTTTTATTGAGTTGGTTCTTAATTGAGTCCTTGCACCTGAGACATAGAATTTCTAGAGAATTGCATGCCAGAGACCGGCGTTACCTTTGTAGATTGCCCTAAGCAACTAGCACCCTCTAAAATCTTCCTTAACATTTGCAGATGAAGCTTCTAAACACGCTCCCTTTTCTATCTATGCCTCTTTGACCTACTGTTCCTCTAAAATCACTTAGCAAAAGGCATTTTCTCATTGTTAGTCACTGTTCCACATGGTCACACATGGGTCATTCAAGAGCATGCAGATAATTTCACTTCCTATCCTCTACTGTTAGAGGGAAGCATAAAATTCCCAGCCAAGGAAAAAATATGAAGGTGGCACTCTAGTCTGAGTGGTGGTAATATATAATAAATGCAAAGTTCTTGCCTTGGGTTTAGTATCATTTTCAACTTCATTTTGCCAGCCATTAGTTAGAAGGGTTAGCAGTGATGTATTGTTTCTCTCTGTTGTTTAAAAAACATATACTGAAGTGCTTGGATAGCTACAAAAATGAACACTTCACTGTACTTATGATGTCCCAGGCACTGTTTTCAGTATTTTATATGTATTACATCATGTGATTCTCACAATAACCCAATAGATATTCAAATATTCGTATTGTAGATCAGATAACTGAAGGACTGAAAAGTTAAATAACATGTAGGTCACAGAGCTAGTAAGTGGTGGAGGCAAGACTTGAACCCACATGGACTGGATCTGGGTCATATTAATAACCACAGGACAGCGCTGCCTCCCATACAACCATGTACTGCTTGCTATTTTGTGCTCAATTGAACCCAACTCTCCACTACATTACTAGGTCCTTGGGCTTGAATCTTAGGGATAACACTAGGTAAAAAGTGTTGTTAAAAGTGGACATATAAATTTAAGATTCTGTGTGTGAAATACAGTCTGTTGTCAATCTGTTAAGATTCATATCCTGGCTCTGCCACAACCATGTGTGACCTTAATTAAGATATTTAATTCCCTTTGCCATAGCTACTTCATTTTGAAAATGTACTATATCACTTCTAAAACACACTTAAAGAAGTCATTTGGAAATTTCTGGAATGAGATGTCATGTCATACTTTGTCAGTGTTTTTCTCTTTCTTAGAGGTGTATCTAAAATAATGTCTTACAATCAATCAGAGGATCTGAGATCCAATGAAACATCTGAGAACCTATATCACAACAAGTAATTATAAAGGTGCTTAAATCAGGGTCCCCTTGCCTCTTTGGATTCCTTTCTTCATTTTTGTTTACCTTTAAGGCATTTTCTTACTGTTTTGGCAGCACTGCAATTTATTTATTTATTTATTTATTTATTTATTTTTAAATTTATCCATTTTAGAGAAGACAGACAGAGAGAGAAGGGGGGAGGAGCTGGAATCATCAACTCTCATATGTGCCTTGACCAGGTAAGCCCAGGGTTTCGAACTGGCGACCTCAGCATTTCCAGGTCTACGCTTTATCCACTGCGCCACCACAGGTCAGGCTGCAATTTTTTTTAAATTTTATTTTATTTATTCATTTTTAGAGAGGAGACAGAGAGGGAGAGAGAGAGAAGGGGGAGGAGCAGTAAGCATCAACTCCCATATGTGCCTTGACCAGGCAAGCCCAGGGTTTCGAATCGGCGACCTCAGCATTTCTAGGTCGACGCTAGGTCGAGGCTAAGGAGACCATACGTGTAAAGACAAAATGCCTTCCACCTTCCGTGAAAAGTGAACACTAGCAACAATAAAACAAAACAAAATAAAAACTAAACATAACAACAATAAAACAAACCCCAGAAAAGGAGCAATGAAGGAGATTTGTGTATGATAAACCAGATGCCAGGTAGCGAGAAAAGAGAAGAAGAATTGCCTGACCAGGTGGTGGCATAGTGGATAGAGCGTAGGACTGAAATGCAGAGGACCCAGGTTCGAGACCCCGAGGTCGCCAGCTTGAGCGCAGGCTCATCTGGTTTGAGCAAGGCTCACCAGCTTGAACCCAAGGTCTCTGGCTTGAGCTAGGCGTTAATCGGTCTGCTGTCGCCCCATGGTCAAGGCACATATGAGAAAGCAATCAGTGAACAACTAAGGTGCCACATGAGAAACTGATGATTGATGCTTCTCATCTCTCTCCATTCCTGTCTGTCTGTACCTATCTATCCCTCTCTCTGACTCTCTCTCTCTGTAAAAAAATTAAATAAATAAAAAGAGAAAAAGACTTTAGTATTGTGTTGAATATTTCACATACCATTACATTAGTTTTGACATTAAAAACCAAATTCAGAGACAATAGTAAATTAATAATATTCCAAAATTTTACTTTTTATTAAAGGCATTATTAGTAACCTATTGCTCGATAATACAGTACTCATTCATTTCTATGGAGTTGGATGTTAAAATATAGAGCTTAACTCAGCCCTGCTCGTTTTGTTTTAATCATTATATTGCTCTCTGTGTTCATAAGATCTCACCATCTTAAAAATTAATATATATTTAATGCGTAATATAAAACTGATAAATTTCCTATCATTGAAGGAAAGTGCTTGAAAGTGTGAGTGGGAAGTACAGTAGCCCCTGGGCTCACTGCAGAAGGGACAGTGACTTTCACTTCCAATAATCCAGGGTGCTATGGGGGAGACACTTCCTTCTGGGTGGGGAAGGGGAGGATGTGGTGCTCAGAGCAGAACTCTTTGGTTCTTTGAAACATGGTGCTTTAAGAAGTTCTCACATAGCAACAAATGGAGACTTGAATTCTTGTTGGAAGGCCTTTCCTTTCTTATATGAAAACCACCCTAAAGCAGTGGTCCCCAGCCTTTTTTGGACTACGGACCGGTTTAATGTCAGAAAATATTTTCACGGACCGGCCTTTAAGGTAGGACGGATAAATGTATCACGTGACTGAGATAAGCGTCAAGAGTGAGTCTCAGATGAACAGAGGGAATCTGGTCATTTTTAAAAAATAAAACATCGTTTAGTCTTAAATATAAATAAAACGGAAATAATGTAAGTTATTTATTCTTTCTCTGTGGACCGGTACCAAATGGCCTACAGACCGGTACCGGTCCGCGGCCCCGGGGGATGGGACCACTGCCCTAAAGGACCCTTTAGCTACAAGAACTGAAACAAGTCCTCAGCTAACTCAGTGGTTTGGGGAAAACCCACTGACATCACAATCTGAAAACATGTTCTAGAGTTAGACTGAGCGGCCAAGGCAGCTGGTGTTCTCACACTTGTGTACAGTTAAGTCAGGCTGTAATTTGTCATTGAAGTTAGCACACCTGCCATATCTCAGAGTTTTCCTCGATTCCAAATGAGTATTTATTAAAATGAAAGTACATTATAGTGCTTTAAAATTAGAAAACTTGAAGACAGGATTAAGAACTAGAAATTAAGATAATGTGAGCTCCCAAAAGCAGATGGAATTCATTACAATTTTCCTCTTGATTCCATTTCATCCATATCAGCAGGAATTTGTCTGCAAAGATTTTGTGCGATGTTGAA
Source organism: Saccopteryx bilineata (assembly GCF_036850765.1). Classification (NCBI taxonomy): domain Eukaryota; kingdom Metazoa; phylum Chordata; class Mammalia; order Chiroptera; family Emballonuridae; genus Saccopteryx; species Saccopteryx bilineata. The sequence goes on along the minus strand of NC_089491.1, from coordinate 290,765,078 downwards.
TGACTCAGGGCTCATGACACCTTTTGGAGTTTTTGCTCCTTCACAAAATAAAACTTTTTAAAGAGCAGAGTAGGTACTTCAATACTTGTTGATTGATGTGAGATTTCATTTGCTAGAAAAGAATGTAGTTCAAGCTCATCTATAAAGTCGCTGAGAAACGAATGCACTGTTCAGGTAGATTATACCTCCATGTAAACACCTGGACTTGATAGAAAGGCATCAGTCACAGGCTTCCAAGTTTCCATGCTTTAAATCAGTAAAAGAAAGAAAATCCAGACTCTTTAGTTTAGCTTCCGCATTATCAGTAAACTCCTTGGAGGCTTTCTGCAGTGGAAGCCGGGGTGGTCCCATTGGAATCCCAGACACTAGAGTCATGATGGCTTTGGTCTGTGACACTCCAAAACCTATACAGAGAAAATAAATAGGAAATGTGACTGGGATTGTACACTTCATCATCAACATCCTGAAGTAGAGATACTATTGGTACAGTGACTAAAATGAGACATTTGTAGTCAATATGGCAGACTGAGAAGACATAGGGACTCCCTCTTCCTCCTTCCAACACAGAAATACTGCAAACAGTGTTTTCAACAAACTGACAAGCTGTAAAATGAAACAAAGTACAAGACTCAAAGTTAACATCAAAAACAAGAAGGAGGGACCTAAGTTATCAGGAATAAAGAGGTCAGAGTCATGAGGAGTTGAAGCCAAATGGTCCATGAGAATCTGATTCAGGGGTATACTGTTGTTGCTCAAATGATACAGGACTTCATTGCTGGGAGAGGAATTAGTTCAAGCATAGTTTATGACTCAAAGCTGCTGTTCTGGGGCTGGTGTTATAATGTTGGCACAGGAATGCAAGAGGAAGCCTTGGGTCTGTGCATAGCGAGGAGCTAGACTCAAACTGCAAGTGTAAAAACTGGTAACCAGCCTTCTATGAAAACCAAGAGAAAAAACCTGGCTTAGGGATAGAGGCTGAGCCCTTGACTTCTGCCAGGACTGTGGATGGAAAAGAAAGAAGTTTCAAGCCTGTGCCATATATGAATGAAAGATCCATATTTGTATCATGCATGTGACATAGGAACCAGACTGAGAAAATAACATAAAGACTGGTTAGAATTGGTGAAACTATGTGTCCTAACAGATGCAAATATAAAAACACTTGGTAGGACATCTCACAACCTAGAGCACAGTGGGCTCTCTGGAAAACAACAGCTTCTGAAGACTGACTCAAAGTTAAAAATGACAAAGTATGTGAGGAAAAAGAAGCCTCATGAAAGCCAGCTTGTGCACAACTCCCAAATTTCAGATCCAGCAAACTGATGATACAAAATTCTGAAAGAGACATCACAGAAGTAAAAGAAGCAACAAAAGCCATAGGCTAAGAGAGGGGCATATAAATAAACAACAGCGAGATCTGAAGAAAAAATAAATAAAAACAGCCAAAGAGAAACACTGAAAATGAAAAATACATAATCAATGAAAGTAAACACAGCTAAAGATAGAATTGATGATTTTGAAGGTAGATCTTGGGAAATAACCCAAAATAGAAAACAAGATATTTGATTTCTCATCTGGCTATTGCTTTTGGATCCATGGCATAAGAAGTAATAACTTTTTGCTTGACCAGGCAGTGGCACAGTGGATAGAGCATTGGCCTAGAAAGCAGAGGACTCAAGTTCAAAACCCCAAGGTCACTGCCTTGAGTGTATGTAGGCTCACCAGCTTGAGTGCAGGGGTGCTGGCTTGAGCGTGGGATCATAGACATGACCCCATGGTTGCTGTCTTGAGCCCAAAGGTCACTGGCTTGAAGCCCATGGTTGCTGGCTTGAGCCCAAGGTCGCTGGCTTGAGCAAGTGTTCACTCGCTCCTCTGTAGCTCCCCCCCTCCAGTCAAGGAACATTTGAGAAAGCAATCAATGAACAAACTCAGGGGCCACAAAGAAGTATTGATGCTTCTTATCTCTCTCCCTTCCTATCTGTCTGTCCCTATCTACCCCTTTCTCTCTGTCTTGCTAAAAAAAAGAATAACTTTCTTTTGCTAAGTTAAATTAGTTACAGCCCTGGCTGGTTGGCTCAGCGGTAGAGCATCGGCCTGGCGTGCGGGGGACCTGGGTTCGATTCCCGGCCAGGGCACACAGGAGAAGTGCCCATTTGCTTCTCTACCCCCCCTCCTCCCTCTCTGTCTCTCTCTTCCCCTCCCGCAGCCAAGGCTCCATTGGAGCAAAGATGGCCCGGGCGCTGGGGATGGCTCCTTGGCCTCTGCCCCAGGCGCTAGAGTGGCTCTGGTCGCGGCAGAGCGACACCCCGGAGGGGCAGAGCATCGCCCCCTGGTGGGCAGAGCGTTGCCCCTGGTGGGCGTGCCGGGTGGATCCCGGTCAGGCGCATGCGGGAGTCTGTCTGACTGTCTATCCCCGTTTCCAGCTTCAGAAAAATACAAAAATACAAAAAAAATTAGTTACAACAACAATTTAGCATTGGGAAAGAAAATACTAGAATGTCTAAATATATAGAATATACTGTATTTCACCATGTATAAGACGCACCCTTTTCTGAAAAATTTGGGGTCTAAAAACTGGGTGCAACTTATACAGTGGTTGTGGCATTTCAAATGCCATAGATGGAACTGAGGACGAGGCAATATATGAAAACAGTGATTTGTCATCAGACACAGATGAGGACAAGCTAATGGGTGGGAGTTTTGACAGTGATTAGGAGTTGTATGAATTTTATGATGAATTAAACTTGAGTTCAATAACTTTAGATAATACATTTTTTTAAAATTTTGGGCCCCCGGGCCCTGGCCGGTTGGCTCAGTGGTAGAGTGTTGGCCTGGTGTGCAGGAGTCCCGGGTTCGATTCCCGGCCAGGGCACACAGGAGAGGCACCCATTTGCTTCTCCACCCCTCCCCCTCTCCTTCCTCTCTATCTCTCTCTTCCCCTCCCACAGCAAGGCTCCATTGGAGCAAAGATGGCCCGGGCGCTGGGGATGGCTCTGTGGCCTCTGCCTCAGGCACTAGAATGGCTCTGGATGCAACAGAGCGACGCCCCAGAGGGGCAAAGCATTGCCCCTGGTGGGCATGCCGGGTGGATCCTGGTCGGGCGCATGCAGGAGTCTGTCTGACTGCCTCCCCGTTTCCAGCTTCGGAAAAATGAAAAAAAATAAAAATAAAAAATAAAAATAAAAAATAAATAAATAAAATCAGGAAAAAAAAAATTTGGGCCCCCAAATTAAGGTGTCTCTTACACGTGGGAGCATCTTATACATGGGGAAATACAGTAGTTTGATGAATGCAAAATAGCCCTTCCAGGCTTATTATGAATGGTGGAACAGGACTACAAATTTCTTAAGACAAGTTTCTCTTTGATTAAACCATGCAAACTCCAACTCCCAAGAAACTCTTTAATGAGCTTAAGGTATATTCTTTTAGAGCATAAAAACTGTCTGCAAAAGTCCCCTTTCAAAATGCATATAATTCTGGCAAGAGTTAATCCTTTCAGCTAATACCTCACAGCTACATTTTGTAAAACTGTAACAGTATCACCGCTCGTATGCAAAAACAATTGTATATACACAAGTATATAAATTTAAAATTTCAATAGTTCAATATCTACTTTAATGCACTTTAGGAACATATAACTATCATAACAAACCTACAGGTTTTTTATTATTAATTAATTAATTTATGTATGTAATTTTTACAGAGACAGAGAGTGAGTCAGAGAGAGGGATAGACAGGGACAGACAGACAGGAACGGAGAGAGATGAGAAGCATCAATCATTAGTTTTTCATTGTGCATTGCAACACCTTAGTTGTTCATTGATTGCTTTCTCATATGTGCCTTGACCGCAGGCCTTCAGCAGACCGAGTAACCCCTTGTTGGACCCAGCGACCTTGGGTTCAAACTCATAGGCTTTGCTCAAACCAGATGAGCCCGCGCTCAAGCTGGCGACCTCGGGGTCTCGAACCTGGGTCCTCCGCATCCCAGTCCGACGCTCCATCCACTGCACCACTGCCTGGTCAGGCCAAACCTACAGTTTTATAGAAAGTATTTCTTAGAGCAAGTGAATAATAATAGGTCATTAATAATACTAGCTGCACACAAATATGACAAAAATCATGAAAGTGGAAAAGCAAATGGGAAACAACACTGTCTCTGAAAGACAAAGAGAGCTAGCTGAGAACCTTACGAGTTTAAGGGACATAACACATCATAGGTGCTTCGGCCAGGATGAACCAGAAAGGCTATGAAAGGGTGGTAGGAGATTTGCCAAAAATAAACCTAAAACTTTTCCTGAACTTGACCCAGGTTCTCAAGGAGGGCCAGTCTCTTGCAGAAGTGGAATGAGATGGTGGCATTTGCCATGTGTCATAGGATAAGGCTTAGGAGACGCTGGAGAGGTTGCTCTTCCTAAATTCACTATATTTTCCTCAAATTTTACTTTGGCATATTATCCAACCCTTCATCCATTTAAACTCAGTCGTGTTTGTAAACTCTTTTTTTTTTTTTCTTTCTGAAGCTGGAAACGGGGATGCAGTCAGACAGACTCCAGCATGCGCCCGACCGGGATCTACCCGGCACGCCCACCAGGGGGCGATGCTCTGCCCATCGGGGCATCGCTCTGTTGCGACCAGAGCCACTCTAGCGCCTGAGGCAGCGGCCAAGGAGCCATCCCCAGCACCCGGGCTATCTTTTTGCTCCAATGGAGCCTTGGCTGCGGGAGGGGAAGAGAGAGACAGAGAGGAAGGAGGGGGGAGGGGTGGAGAAGCAGATGGGAGCTTCTCCTGTGTGCCCTGGCTGGGAATCGAACCCGGGACTTCCAGCACACCAGGCGGACGCTCTACCACTGAGCCAACCAGCCAGGGCCTATAAACTCTTTTTAAGTTGCCAATACTCTTGGGAGTGCTGTCAGTCATTCACAGTTTAGTAAGGTCTATATTCAGACCGCCATCCCCCAAGCACTTAGGCTGAAATCAGCCACAGTGTAGCAGTAGAACTTTAATGAGCAGAGGCAAATAAAGGGAGGGAGTGCTGACAGTGCAGAAGAGAAGGAACAAAAATGGTGTGCCTGTGTGTAGAATGGGGAGGTCAACAAAGTATTCAAGTGGAGGAGAATGGTTTGAGAAAGGGTGCCCAGACCCTCCTTCACCATTTTATCAGGTTGGCCCTGAAGGTTAATATTGGAAAGAATTCTACTTGCAACAGAGCATTAAAAGGTGTTCTGGTTGAACCCTCAAAGAAAGTGATCAAAATGCCTCATCACTTTCCCTGAAATCCTCAGAGAAAGTCCATTTCCTTTATATTCTCAAGTAGCAGACAAAGCAGGAAACTTACCTAGTTTGAACACAAAGTTGATAAACCTCTGAATGCCAAACTGGAAAGGAACAAACAAATCTATAGTCAGTATTACTGAACTGTGATAACAATTTAAAGAACTTAGAGGTCAAATAACAGAAACCCCAAACCAAAAAGTCCACACACCTTGGTTTTCGGAAGGTCTGTCAGAATGGAGAAAACCAGCCAAGTGAGGATGGCTGAGATCCATCCAGGATACGGTAGGATCTTTTCATACATTTCAGCTTTATAAAATGGACCCGTTCAGAAAAGAAGCTCCAATGATAGAACAGTGCAGTAGAGAGTGAAGATAGGGAAGCCAGCCTTTAACCCATCAAGCTCCCACAGGTAAACTTATCAGAGATTGCAGTTGTTTCCAAACTGGGGTTCACTAACCTCGGCCAAGGCAAAGATCTATGGGAATCAATTTCTAGATACTCAACTTCCATAAGTGCTAATTTCCAAAATGGATCAGAATAAGAATTCACACAATGCAGAGGTGTGGGTTGTCCTTTTATATTTCTCCTTTCACAGTCTTTCTTTTTCTCCTACTTTTGAAAAAATAAAGACACATCACTGGCCTGGGACATGTCTGAGAAGCACATAATGGAGCAAATCAAAACACTGGTATTGGTACTGACAGAGAAGGTGACAGAGTGATTTCTCTAACTAATGGACAGCAAGTCCTCTAAAAAAATCAGACATTTTCAGTTTTCTTGCTTTCAATAGTGCTTTCAATAGTTGCTACTCAAGTTGTCAGCTGAAAATCACTAAATTATTACATTTAAAGCATCCTGAGTTTTGGCACATGACTCAAAAAGAATTGAGTGGCACTGCTGTAAGAAAATCTCTTCCATTCTTCTCTAGTAATTTATATACTACACTTGATCTTAGCCAAACAGCCGAGAAGCTAGTAATTTCTATAAGCACGGTTTTATAGCACTTACTTCTCTAAAAACAAAAACCAGAAATAGTGTCGATTCTGAACTTCAATTCATCTTAGCATTAAGTAATATTCATCCATGATTTCATGAACTAATTTATAAAAAAAGACTCCCATCCATCTCATTAAGAGACATTTTCAACATTTTTACTTTTACATTGGTTTAATCAATTGTTTACTAGTTAATAAAAATTCAATGCAGAATACAATTTTTATATCCAGAGCCTTACAAAAATATATGTATATTTTTGCCCTTTATTCCCAAACTACAGCACATCATATTCACGCGTCTGTACTTTGCTGCTTTTTAAAAAATTTAATATATCATGGAGATCTTTCTAGATCTGTACATGTAAAACTATCTCATCTTTTTAGTGTACTATATATAATTTGACTGTATAATTCACAATGCATTTAACCATTTCCTTAGAGATGGAGATTTGGGCAGTTTCCATCTTTGGCTATTATAAACAATGCCATAAGGATTATCTTTGTATATGTGTCATTTCACTTATATAAGCAGAAGAAATGGTATTTAAGTCCATGCTAATGACTAAGGTTTGCCCTAATTTGTTACTTGACTGACTCTTCCCTCGACTACAGAGACTACAGACTGCTTCAGGGCAGAGACCAGCTTTATTACATCACACACTCAGCCCAGCCGTGTCCTAAACACACAGGAGTCAATGAGTGGCACTCGCCCCCTTCCTTCTGTAAGCTGGAACAGAGTATGCGGAGAACTAACTTCCTCACCAGTACTGTTTTGAGCAGGACAATTTATCTGAGTGGGACTAAGGGGTGGGGGTGGACACCGGATCAGCCAACAAGAAGCAGCTATAAAGAGTCCATATCCTAGCTGTTTCACAGGTCACTCTACCCTACGCTTTCCCTGTCTTTCAGCTCAGAGCAGATTGGGATTTTCAGAACGAACTTTTTTCTTGGGAAACTAAGGAAAAAGAAAGCCAGGAATGCAAAGAGATGGCAGAGACCACACAATTCAGACTGTTTAACGTAATTTAAATCTAAGTAATGCCCATGTTTAATTTAGTTTGTATAGCCTCCTGGGCCTTTACCCTGTTCCTGCTCTTAGCTCCACCTGGTCTGGGGCTGAACAAAAGTCAATATTTAAATAAACTATTTAAACTTTACATAGGAGGCAGAATCAGGTTGGCTCCAGGACAGGTTACCTGGTCTGATCTGGCTATGCTTTTCATTCCCACTTACCGTATTTCCCTATGTATAAGATGCCCCCATGTATAAGACATACCTTAATTTTGGGTCCAAAATTTGAAGAAAAAAAAAAGTTATTACATGAAGTTATTGAACTCAAGTTTTATTCATCATAAAATTCATACAACTCCTCATCCTCACAAAAAAGCGGGAAATGCAAGTAAAAAAAAATCTACAACCACTGTATAAGATGCACCCAGTTTTTAGGCCCCAAATTTTTCAGGTGTGTCTTATACATGAGGAAATAAGGTAGTTTCCTGAGCTACTCCTCTTGGGCACGTTCATTATCCTGAACATCCCTGTGCTCTTTTTCTTGTGCTTACCCTATTTCCTCCCATCTCCTTCCACTCACTCAAAGCACACACACTGCCCAGCTGGCGAGATCAGTTCTGCTCAGCACAGCTCTTTGTTCCCTGGACAGCGAGTCTGTCCTCCATGTAACGCCCACGGCAGCCATTTCCCTGGGCACATGAGCCCCCACTGCACTTCTCTTCCTGTTTCAAAGCCAGCGGCTCCTGCTTCCTGCCGGGTGGATGTTTTCCATCCTCAGCACATTTCCAAGGTCAAGAAGGCTGATCTGCTCTGACTTTGAAAGAAGTCTCCCCATGTTAGGTCGCTAGCTTCACAGCTTCTAGTGACTTGGTTGTGACATCCTCAAGGGGAGGGCAAGGGGCCATTTGCTCACATGTCAATTGCTACTATTTTACAGTCACAAAAATACGATCATTGCTGGGAGGAACAGGGAGGAGTCACTCCTGTATGGGGCCTGTCCTGATCTAAGGTGACCAATTGTCCTCCTTTAGGGAAGACAGTCCTTTTGTAAGTTCCGTCCTCCCTCGAAAAGTGTCCTCCTACATGTCTTCCTTTTTGATACTGTAACACTAATCTGTAAATGTCCGTATTCGATCAATGCAGAGTCAATCTATTGCATGTGATGTCATGTATCTGTCACTGACATGATGATTTGTCAAGGATCAGTATATAAATGAGTACTTTTTTCTTACAATTATAATTAAAATTAATAGGCATGTAAGCACAATTACAATAGAAAATATTACAAATGTTTTTATTATGCATTTATCATGTTATAGTGTCTTATTGTTGCAATGAATAAAATGTTTCTTTTATTTATAATATTGTTTTCTTCAATTTATTTTTGTCCTTTTCATTATAAAAAAGTTGATCACCTTATTACACATGTGGGAACACTGACAATGGGAACAGGTTTGATTCTAAACAAGAAGAAAGTAAGAAACAGAAGGGAAAGAAAGAGGCAGTAAGGCGATTCTCATGAGGGCAGGTAGGGTGGGGTGAGAGGGACTAAGAGTTCTCAAGAGCGAAGGAAGAAAGGCTGTGATTTATGTGAAAGGAAAAGAAAGTTAACCTGATAATTGAGGGCTGAAGAGAAGTCCTTCTGTTCAAAGGCCTCCAACATCTGGTTTGTCCTTTTTCCCAGGTAATTATAGGTACTGGAAAAACAAAACAAAACAAAACAAAACATTATATAGTATAGAAACAATAACCTAGTGGGAAAGGTCCAGATCTTCAAACCCCTCTGCTGCTTACAGGGCATAAATACCTGATCTTCTAGGAACCCTATATGTAGGCCCTAACCTAGCAGAGGGTCAGGTGTCTTCAGCTGTGAGTTTCCCAGCATTGCTCGGCAGTGCCAAGAGGAGGCCGAGGACACCCGAGTGAATAAAGAAAATGAAGAAAAGTGGGAAAAGGATAAAATTAGAAAGAAGAAGAAATAATGAGAGATGAAGGTATTTAGCAAGGAGCCGCTGAGGCCAGCCCCTGCCCTAGGGCACACAGAACACAGAGCTAGATAAGAACTGTGGGTACAATGTAGTATCGGGGTGAGTCCTAAAAAGCCTTACGCTGAGGAAGTGAGTGAAGGGGGCACCACAATAACAGGCAGATCCCAACAAATTACCTAATTCCTTGACCACTTATATATTACCTAGAGGCCGGTATCTAGAAAATAATAATAATAGTAATAAAATGAGAGACCATTTCTTATGTGCCTGTTATATTCTAGGTGCTTGACATAAGTCAGGTCTCATTCTCTCAAACCCTGCAAGGTGGGCCTAGTTTCTGTGTCACTGTGGGGACACTATGGCTCAAGAACAGTGATGGAGTTATCACAATGTTTCCACCATGGCAGGCTGCCCTCTGTTACCATTCAACAAAAAGAAAAGTTATTTGGTCTGGAAAAATGGTTTTGTGGACTTAAAAAGAAAAGACTCTAACTTGAGCAATATAGACAAATATCTTGGACGAATCACTAAAGTCTTTGAGAAACCAGGAAGATAGGTTATAAAAAGTTGTAACTAGAATGTTTCCCTATTGATTGATGACTTCTTGTATTGTAAATCAGTAACAGAAAACATGCTTATCTTGATGGTACCAAGAATAGAACGTTCTTCATGCATGTAGACATCAACAGCAAGGGATTCCAAGAACGTGAAGTTCTTATTATCGTCTGATAGTAAAGTAAAAAGAAAATAATAATAATTAAAAAATATATATATATGAAAGAAGTCACTTGTGGGTGTGAAACAATCCCACATCCCAATATGTACACGAATGTCTGAGCAGTTTCAGAACACTACATTCAAATCACAGAGGTCTTAGGTGTGTGTTCAGTTAGAGAGGGATGTGATTCTAATTAAGAAGACATGAAATCTAACCAAATGTACTCTGCTTATAGATGATGTTGATAGAATCAAAATGTCTAGTATTGAGGCCAAAAAACAAAGAGTCAAGAAAGTCACAATTTCCAGGGTAAAAAAAGTTCCACAGGCAGATGCAGGCATTCAGGTTGCTTTGGTAGAAATGGCCCTGCAGTGACAATGAATGATATAGGCCTTCCTGGCTTGTAAACAAGCCATTAGGACTATGTGTTATAACTCAATTACTCTTCATCAAAACTATGCTCACCAAGACATGTTATAAATATTATTTTGCTTCCCCTGTACTTTTCCTGCAGAGAAGAAATGCACTTTCAGTCAGTGTAAATATTTCAATCAATCTGCTCGCAGGCACATTTCTAATGAATAGGTTAGCACGTGCAGTGGGCATGCTAATCGAATTGCCTGCTGACTAGGCATTGGACCACATGACTGACTTCTTGGCTGCAGCTGATAGGACCTTAGTGGACACTTTATCTAGTGATATCCTGAGCTGCCACCTTTGGGCAGCCACAGTTGACCACGTGTGAGCAGAAGCTGAGAAAGCCCATCTAGAGAGAAAGAAGGAAGGGGAAATGAAGAGTGTATAGAGAGACGCAGAGGTGAGCGTCTCCAAGGGACCACAGATGGGGAACGAGCCACCTTGGCTGCTGAGAGCATTGTAGTGCCGGATTCTCACCTTCCCTTAGGCCTGGCTACACTTCCTCGTCTTGAGTTTTATGTCATTTCCTGGTATTTTATAGTAAAACCTTCGTTTGCATAAGCTAGTCTGAATATGTGTCTGGTATTTATAACCAAATAATTTCCGACCAAGAAATTCTGTACCCGCACAGAGCTCATGCGCCTCACCTATAACTGCCAACGGAGGCTTCTAGTGACAATGACTGAGTTGCTACGACCTACTGAATTCCCTCTCACTGAAAGATTGTGGGGAAGAAAGGCAACTTCTATAGGAAAGGTGTATGTGCAGGAAGTATGACTACCGAGGAGATGAATGCCTCTGTGGGGGGACTTTCCATTTATACATTTATAGCCACTGGGAAAATGAGCCCTGCTTACCTGCCCACTGCTCCAGTTGCGCCCATCACCAGAGCACTCAGCAGTTGCTAAGCAGAAACAGATAAAGAGTATTCACTTTTATGAAAAAGTGAGAGGCAATGCTACTATATAAGCAGCTCCAGAAATTGTTTGGGAGGGACACTAACCCGTGGGAGATGCCAAGGGGTGACTTACCTCATCCACCCCGAAAAGGAAAGCAAACTGTTGCTGGCGATTCTGATCAACACACTGCCCGAAGTCTAAGAGATCTGTGTCACTAAACTTCAGCCCTTGGAAGCTGGGGATCTTCTCCCGAATCCCATCCAACAACTCCTCGGCACGAACTGCTCAGAACAACGAGTGCCTCATTAATCTGCACACCTCCGGAAAACATCAAATAACATCCTCCAGGCCCCCACACATCTACATTGAGTTACCAGGAGCTATTCTCAGCCTTAACTGACACAGGTTGGACATGACCACCTGCCCTCGCCTAGCAGGTCCTATGTATTTGTCAAATTATAGCCCCAGCTCTGGCCAGTTTTCTCAGTGGATAGAGCACTGGCCTGGCATATGGATGTCCTGGGTTCAATTCCCAGTCAAGGCACACAAGAAAAGTGACCATCTGCTTCTTTACCCCTTCCCTCTCCCCCTTCTCTCCTTCTTTCTCTCCCACAAGTCAGTGGCTTGATTGGTTCAAGCATTGGTTCTGGGCACAGAGAATAGCTAGGTTTGTTCAAGCTTGTCAGCCTCAGGTGCTAGAAACAGCTTGGTAGACTTGAGTATCAGCCCCAGATAGGGGTTGCCTGATGGATCCCAGTAGAGGTGCATGCGGGAATCTATCTCACTATTTCCCCTCCTCTCACTTAAAAAAAAAATTAAAGCTCAAGTCTTCTGTTCCTTGAAGACTATCAATTGGTATTTAGAGAGCACAACTTCTATTTTTATTTTTAAGAAAGTTAGAAAGGAATGGGATTTTAAAAAATAATTTAAAAAGTCTCATTTCTTCTTCCTGGAAAAGTGTAGTAATAATAAAAGAAAAGCTAGTAGAAAAGTGAGCAAAGGTCAGCGTACCTTCCTAGGTGTCAGGTACTGAGAATACAGTAGGTACGAGGTAGACACAGTCCTGTCCTAGTCGGGCTTCTAAGCTGTGTTTTCCTGTATAAGAAGGAGGGGCGTGTGTGATAGACATGGTGTCCACCAGAAGTGCCCAGGAATTTATTCCTCTTTCTTACTTAACTTCCCTTGTAAGGTGGTGTCAATGATTGATAAGGGCTGACTTAACTTTGATGAGTGATCTATTTTGGAGCCATTGGAACTGTCTAGTCGACAGTGTTGTGCATTTACACATGGGGTGGGTGGGAAGGAGTGGGGTTGCTCTGTGCAATGAGGTAAGATGTGAGAGGGGGAGAAAAAGAAACGTGGAAGGGGCAGTACTTACTCTTTACCCCCGTCAATGCGGGGATGTGATAGTAATAAAATGGCAGTTCCGGGGCAGCAGCTGCCACCTCCTTTAGGAAATTAATGAGGTCACCTGAAAGAACAACAGGAAAAGTCAAGATATGAACACATGTAGAACGCTGGCTCTCCCTGGTAGTTGAACCAGCTAACGAAATGCAGCCATTCTTTTCAGAAGCCAACAATTCTTGGCCCCTCTTACCATCCCTGAGATTGCATATTGCAAGGTCTTTGCAACTCACTTCATTCGAAGTTTTATTTCCCTTTCTGTAGGAAGGTCTACATAAGATGAACGCTTTCCTGCCATTCTAAAGTACTATAAAAAAACTGCTGCGAACCTTTCCATCTATTAAGAGAAGCTCATGAAATACTCTGACAAAACTCTAAAGTCCATCAGGTGGGACTCTTGTCCTCTTACCCCAGAGGGGCTAGGTGGAGTCAGTAACAACAAAGACTTTGCATTCAGACCAGAAAAATAAGGTTCTAACAGGAAATTCTACAACATAAAGATAAGCACCATCTGCTCAAAGAGGGAAGTTACAAGAGTAGTCGCACATCCCACAGTAATTCAACCCGAGTTCGCTAGTTTTCCCTCTTGGGGGGAAATCGAGGTACATCAGAAGAGAGCTCACTCTATTTACTGAGGGTTTGGGACTTCCTACATCATCCAATGAGTGCTTCAACGCGACATTACCGCAGATAGTAAATAATTTATCCAGCAGAACTGCTTCCAACGCCAAGGGAAAGTGGGAGAGAGAATCTTACGCTCTTCACCTGAATGCTGTGATGATGTAGGGTCTGTCTGTGATTAATATTAATACTTTTGACAAAATTATTACATATATTTTATTCTTTTTCCCTTGTCTGGCTTTTGGAAAAAGGATTTATGTAAAAAAATTTTAAAGCTTTGTGGGGAAAAAAACCCCAACAAAAACAAACCTTTTCAAATGTTCATTTTAAATTCCCAAAAGAGCAGTATTTAAATTACTTATCTATTCTAACAGCTATTTTCTACCAATCATAGGTGTTATTTCACAATAATTTCAACCTATTATACAGTTAATTATGGATATATTTAATCATGCATGCAAAAAACATCTTGTCTGTTTTTAACCCTTTTAAAATGTGTATCTCTTTTGTTGCTAATCAAAAGGATTAAAAGGACTCAGTGTACTGGGAAACCACAAATAGTTTTCACAGAGTGTGGAGGAAGAGAAAACAATGCCTTGATATTCTGGAATCTGGAAGACAATAGATGCTTCTGTGAAATCTCTTTTCAAGTTCATCGCTTACTCAACCTTGCACAGAACATGTAGTCTCAACATGCGCAGCATTCCTTTTCTTTGAGAACTATGGTCCCAGGCTTTGCCATGTGACTCTGACACTCTGCACAATTCATTCAACAAGGAGTGAACACCTGACCCAAACAAAGGCAGCTATAGGTTGACCTGGGGCTTGGTGGATGACCCAATACGATTACTAGGCAAAGGACCAGAAATCCTTTGATGAAGTCTTTTACGGATCCAGGGAGGCCAAATATTCTGGAGAATGGCTGTAGCATTGCAAATCACGCCTCCAGTCCATAAAACTTGACTCTCACGAGTTGACTATAAGCTTTGTGAATGAAGGCAAGAAGAAGTGAACCACGTGAGGTGTTCTGCATTCACACCTAATTACCTTTGTTTCTTGGCTTGAAAAAGAAAGGTGCAATGACAGCGATGGCATCAGCTCCTATTTCTGCTGCATGTTTGGCCTTTAAAAGAAGATGACCGTCATTAGAATCTGGTAACAATTCTGACGTGTGTAAGTGTGAGAGTTTCCCCAAACCAACAAGCAATTCTCTGACACAAGCTGGGTGTTCTACAATTTAACTCAACTCAGTCACTGTCCACCTGGGCACAGAATCAGATTTCACAGGTGGAGGGCTCATCCTCTACTTCCCCCCCCCGACTTCAAATGCCAGTCACAACGCCAGGTCCTCACCAGTGCCGCTTCACAAGCACCGGCTATAGATTAGAGGCTCTCACGGCCCCCTCCTTGGGTTGATTAATTTGCTAGAGGGATTCACAGAACTCAGAAGAACATTTTCCTTATTGGATCACCAGTTTCTTGTAAAGGATACAACTTGGGAACAGCAGATGCACAGGGAGAGGCATGGGAAGACAGTGCGCAGTGTCTGCGCCCTGCGGAAGGCACGCGTGTGCACCCTCTCCCCCGGTCTCCATCTGTTCACCCAGCTGGAAACACTCTGAAATCTCCCCTTTTGAATTTTGACAGAGACGTCATTTCATATCACAATGAAGTCATCGGCCATTAATGAGTAATTCAACCTCCAGCCCCTTCCCTCTAAGTTGGGGGTCCCCAAACTTTTTACACAGGGGGCCAGTTCACTGACCCTCAGACTGTTGGAGGGCCGGACTGTAAAAAAAAAAACTGAACAAATCCCTATGCACACTGCACATATCTTATTTTAAAGTGAAAAAACAAAACGGGAACAAATGCAACATTTAAAATAAAGAACAAGTAAATTTAAATCAACAAACTGACCAGTATTTCAATGGGAACTATGCTCCTCTCACTGACCACCAATGAAAGAGGTGCCCCTTCCGGAAGTGCGGCAGGGGCCGGATAAATGGCCTCAGGGGGCCACATGCAGCCTGCGGGCCATAGTTTGGGAACCACTGTTCTAATCCATTATTCACTTGGTTGGTTGTCTTGGCAATCAGCCCCCATCCTTAGGTGCTTTACAAAGTTACTTCATTACTGAAAAAGAGACACCTTTATTGCTTTCATCACAGGAAGTCCCAAGGGTGTTAGAAACTGTGTCAGAAAATGGACAAAAACCACATTAAAAACCACATATTGCAGTTCCCCCTAACCACGTGGCTAGTTTATTTCATTTAACACACTGCCTTCTAAGAGGTTCATCCATATTGTAGCATATGACAGGATGGGTTTCCTTTCTGTTTAAGGTAGTAATATTCCTCTGTGCGTATGCACCCTCTTTTGTTTAGCCATTTATCTGTAGATGAGCATCTGGGCAGCTTCCACCTCTTGACTATTGTAAATAGTGCTACTGTGAACATGGATGGGGTGATCTGTTGTGTTTCAGTTCTCTCCCACTCTTTAGGCAGCAAGTCTCAATTTTTACTACTCATCATGGCTGAACCCCATTTTCTATCTCCTCTCTGCCCAGCAGATGGCTTCGCCTTTTCACTTCCTAAAGAAAAGAGTAGAGCTCACAGTGTGTTTCTTCCTGCAAACTTTTAGCTACCTCTATACCCATCCTGACTTTGCTCAGAGGAAGAGGGGCCTCCGTCTCCTATTCAAACTGCTGCTACAGCACTTATGACCTTGGGCCATTCTCTCTGGGGCCCTGTGCCTGCTTCTAGATGGCGAACTCCCTGGGTTTCCATGCCTTATATTCTCTGGTGCAGCATCCAATATACAGCAAAAACGATATTGATTTTAACTTCAGCATAAAAATGGAGGCCTTTTGAGTGGTCTCTCCCAGATGGACCTACATACCTACCAGTTCTTGTGAGTCCTTCAAGCTCAGGGCTCCCACATGAATTACTACCTGATCCAGCCTGCAAAAGAGAAAGCACGGTGGCATCACTTGGAGCTTATGACAACGCAGAAGGGCTACACTATCTTGGTTCGTGCTGGTTTGGCAGTTAGCTAATATCTGATTCATATCTCTATCTCACGACTACGTCCCTGCTCTGGGAAGATGCCTTCGCTTCCTCAACACCAAAGGTGAAGCTGCTTTCACACATAGACTCCTTCACTCCTTCTCTGCACTCAGCTGCGTCACCATCTATGCTTTCTGCACAGCTTCTTGGCTGTCTTCCAAAGTTACTCTACCTGCTTTTGTTGTTGTTTTTTTCAAACCCTCTCCCCCAACCCGACCTGCCTCCCACCAAGACCTCCATCCAAGGCATCAGTTCTCCATTCTCTTTCATCTCTTCTCCCTTGGCATAGAAACATGCTCAAGACTTTCCCACGTGAAGAAAAAGAAGCCGCCCTTCCTCCTCCCTAATCTGCTGTTCCATCTCTCCTTCCTTCACCAGGAATGCTTCCTGAGGATGAGCTACACCCCGCCCCTACCTCCTCAGGTCCACCCCCTTCCTCCACCACCGCTGCCTGCTTCTGCTAAAACCCGCTGGTTCTGCTCTCACGGAGGTCATCGGTCACTTCCTCTGTGTCAATCCCAGTGGTCCTTCTCAGCCCTCCACCTGCTAACTTTCACAGCATCTAACAATTACCGCAACAAATGCCATAACAAACACAGCGTCTCCTGCAAATAACTAGGGTGAATTCTCATGTGATAGTAGTCTGTGTCAGGCACTGTTCTGCATCCTCCCCACCGCCTTATAAGATGGGGACTACCTTCACTCCTATTTTATAGATGAAGTTCAGGCTGGTTAAGACAAGCGCAGGCTTGTCTAAATTCATGGAGTTGGTGAGAAGCCCCAAACTCAGGCAGCCTGGCTCTCCAGTCCTGCCTTTAATTACCAAGTGATATGGACACTTTCCGAAACCATCCTTCCTTCAGTGGCAAGATTCACTCCTCACCTCCCTCCTCACTCTGAGGACTGTCTGTCTCTGTCCACTTCAGGATCCCTGCATCTGGTGCTTTTCCTAATGTTCATCCCTAGTTTTCCTCTTCTTTTATTTTACCCATGGTCTCTCTTCTTTTGGGGCCCCGGATCTGCCTGAAAATTAGCTGACAGCTTATGTAGACCTGTCCTCAAGGCTGGCACATAAGCTCAGAGCACTCAGGGTGCCCTCGTGCCATTTAAGGGTCACGGCTTCACACTGCCAACCTCTGCTCCAGGCTCCCTTGGGATTTACGGCCAATCTTTGCTTCCACCTGCTGCAACATGAGTCCCTCCCTCCTCTGGTCCCTGTTTATATTACTTATTAGGAGGATCAGAGTGTTAGTTTCCATGATCTGACATCTCCATTGGGTGGTAAGCCACCTGAGGGCAGAGGTGCTGTTTACATCCCTGGTGCTGGCACGGTGCACAACACACGACATAGTAGACAACGAATACGACTTGGTGAACTGAATGTGCTCCGTGAACTGACACTGTCCTGTTTGTTTCACCACGATGTGAACTGAGAGTTATAACAAACATATATCATCATAGTGAAGTTCAGTGGGGCAAGGATTTCACCACGACAAAGAGGCAGCCTCCTGAGGGCATGTGATCAGTGCTCGGAGATCTGGAAGAAGGAAGCAGGCCGGCAGAGGCACCAGGCACCCGGATGGAGTAGGAATTTCTCAGCAGAAGAGCCAGGAGCCCAGCGGAGTCGGTCACCAGCATCCCCCACCCCTCCCCCCAGCCCAAGGCCAGGTAACCCAAGAGGGCGGATTGGTGGGTAGAGGAGAGGCAGGTTCCAGCTTCGGGGCGACATCTCGAAGAGCCAGGCACTCCTCTCCCCGGCTTCTCATCGAAGTGCTAGGACCCTCGGGTCCCTGCTCATTTTTCCACCAGTTGACCTCGAGCCCGACTTGTGACCAGAAGTCAGGGGGGCTGTCATCGAGGAAGAGCAGCACTCAGTACAGCTCCGGCAGATGAGTGTTTCTATCCTGAGGAACCACTCACTTGTTCTTGCCTTTTGTCACCCACTCCTCTGCGACCCGGCGGCGCTCTGAGATGCTCAGGGACAGGCCTTCTCCTGTTGTGCCATTCACTGTTCCAAACAAAAAGTCAGTCAGTGGGACCAACCAATACCTTTCACTCATCCAATGCCAACGCTGGGAGTGCAGGGTCGGAAGTCCCCGCGCAAAGGAACTGATGCAGAGAAACACGAGAGGGAAGAATTGGGAGAAGGAAATGCCACATTTCCATTTTCACCTCAGACTCGGTATTTTTTCCATCTTCATCTTGTCAAAATAGCAGGAAGCTTAATCCTGACTTATTATTACAAATCTGTCATTGTTATCAGGGTCAGAGAACAAAGACAATGATAACTGCCCATGTTTTAGGCAAATCTCCAACACAGTTCGACATCTGGGCTTGAATGGCAGGAAAATCGACACCATCCAGTACTGGGAGGTCCGGGTGGTCATGACCTCTGCCTGTGGTTCGGCATGGGAGAACTCTAGGACAACTTATTTTAAAAAAAATAATTCATAAGCAAGCACCGGGATATTAATATTTCTTGTAGCAAGCACTCATATATTTACTTCTTCTTACAACAGCCCTGCAAAGTACAAATAATTCTTCTCATTTACAGATGGAAATAAGAGGTTCTGAATCAGTAACTAATCCAAGTTTGAATCCAGATCTTTACGATTCCAAAACTTTCCCTTCTACTAAAGTCATCTCTTAATGGGTCACAGAAAAATGTATTGTGAATGGCACGAGGATACATCACTGGACCTAATAATGCATATGGCGGCACTTTGGGTCTCCAACCACGGAATATTCCATTAGGTCAGAGGAGGAGGGTGGGAGGCGAGGGGGAGTAGAAAAGAGTGTTTTTATCACTCTTCTGAGGTCTTTAAACACTTCAAGTATGCTCCCTCGAGCCCTCTGAGGAGAAAGAATCTGTCTTCCCACCATGGCTTGGAGCTGTAGGGGGACCCTGAGCGGTATTGTAATCAGGTTTTGGTTGTGACATATGGCCTGGTCACCTTTTCACAAAAATTTTATCTGCTCTGATGATGACCTTGGTGCCTCTGAAGGGGACCCTGTTGGTAGAGCAGTAGCTTGAGGCTAAGGTGTGGTGTCCTTAGAATGACAAACAATCCAAGGGACTAAAGCCTAGAACGCAACTTGAGGGGCAGCACAGTTGCATGTAAGTGTAGTTGTCAGGCTGAAAATGTTCCAGGTCTGGTTTCTTTTCTTTTTTTTAAATTTCTAGGACCCATGAATAAATAAATGTAACTGTTAGACTTGTGATTCCTTTATGTGCTGCATTCAGAGTCTTTTCTTACACATACAACAGGAAAGGTCTGGGTGAAGAGAGAATAAACCCATTCATTCTTCAGAGAGAGAAGCCTGGATTCTGTTGTTCCTCTAACTCTTCCTGGCTGAGTAGACTTGGGCAACCTAAATAACATTACTAAACCATAAATTTTCTTTTATAAACAGGGATAAAAAAAATACCTTATTGGTTTTGAAGGCATACCACCAAATTAGATAATCTCTTGAGATGCTTTCTAGTTCTAAAATTGATACAAATTCACACATTTGACATAGCTTAGCCAGGTTCAGTCATAACCTATGACACGATAACCAGGTAAGAGTTGCTTTCGAAGGACTGAGCTAGAGTTATGTAGAGAACTCTCTAGAGATGACTTACCAAAAATATTCTTCACTCCCTGTTTTTTCACAAGATAATCCACATACTGACCAATTACTGAAAAGTTGATTTCTCTAAAAAAGAAAAAAAAATGCATATTTAGTTCTTTTAGACTAGTTTTTTAGGTCAGTCCCCAAGTCTATAACCTGCTCTTTGTTAAGTTTTTAAAATCCACCTAGTTAGTTTGTAAAATTCTTAGCCTCCTCTAAATAATACACATTGTTTTCCCTCTTGAGCTCAGTGACTTCTCTGCACTGCCACGTGTTTCTCACTTATGTGAGCAAAACACTATTAATAAACAAAGGCTTTAGATTTCAAAACTAAAAACTATCCCAAGTAATTTTTAAAAAGAAGTTACTGAATCATCTTTTGTTCTTTTTGGGACGAGTGATGGTTGGGGGCATGGTTAAACGAAAACACTTTCTATTGGCAAGACAATCATTTCTTATGCTTATAAAATAGGAAAATTCAGTCTTAATGATTAAACATTTTAGCATTTAATTTTGTGACAACAAATGAAGGCTTAACCCTATCTGTATTTGCTAGTTTTAAGTCAGAGAGGATTAACAGTGGGGAAAGAATTTTGCTGACACTTTGTCTCTCAAAGTGTGGTCTGCAGAATAGCAGCACCTGGGTGGGGGGTGGGGGGTCCTGTTAGAAATGCAGGGTCCTAGGCCCTGCACAGCCCTAGCCAGTTGGAATTTGCATTGTAACAAGATCCCCATGCTATCGGCATGCACTTTGCTCAGTATGGATCTTGAAAGGCTCTTATTCTAAAAATCATGTTGCTTTTAAAATCCAGAAACTGACTCAAACACAAACTATATAAAGCCACCTGTTCTCAATTAAAATCCAGGTGGAGAGGATGGGGATGGAGAGTGAAAACACAAAGGAGAATTGTGGGGCCAGTTCTGCGTGAAAAGCTGTGGAATCCATCCTTATGTTGCCAAGAACACAAAGTAATAGTTGGCTTCCATTTGCATTTCTGTCAGTGGGGCTGGAGGATCCTAGTTTAATTTTAACCTTATAAACACTCGTTTCTTATTTGCTTATTCTATTCCCTAAAAAACAAAACTAAAGATCTGGTGCATATAGAAAACAAAGACATCAAAGGGTACTGTCAAAGGAAATGGGAACAACAGAGACCAAAACAAGGAATTCCAAGTCAACTACGGCCCACAACACAACATGCAATGACAACCGGTCTGAACTGGCCCCTGCAAACAGGTGTGCATTAATGTAATTAGAAGGCCTCCAGGTGAGCAGACGCCTTCCAGAATGGCTCATGTACAGGTATCATTATCTGAACCCTCCCTGCCCCACTTACCCAAACGCCAAATCCCGACCTCTCAGATTTGCTGAGCAGGGAGGCTCCCTGAATGCATTACAGTATGAATTTAGGTTGCTCTTAAAGATAAGATTGGGGCATTAGCTGCCTGGTCAGTCCATCTGAGGACCCTCATTGAGGTCACCTTGACCCGCTCAGCTTCTTGAAATGTCTCTGCTCCTTGGGCAGTTCTGCCCACTTGGAACCCCATCTTCACCATACATCAGCACCTTGCTGCTTCCATCAGCTCGCTCCCACATGGGATAAGCTCTGAGGCACAAGGACAATCAGCAGGGGCTTTGTTTGTGTGATGCTAACCTTGGCTTTGACCAAGGGCGTCCATCTACTCATGCAAACAACCAACCAACAGCTTCAGCGGGCCAGGAGACTTCTGAGTCAGAGCAAAACTGGGAAGAACCCCACTGAGCAAGAGCCTGTGCTGGAGTTACAGATTCAAAGGTGGCTCCTGGCTTCCGGCTTCCAGACACTTTCACTGAAGCGTTAACACCTCTCCAGCCCCACCCACGTCCTCAAAGACACTGACAGAGGCCCCGTCTTTTTCACCAAGAAGCCTGCAGAGCTCTGGATGGCCCACGCCTGGTAGGCATGGTGTACTTCTTGGTTTAATCTAAGGCAGGGGTCCCCAAACTTTTTACACAGGGGGCCAGTTCACTGTCCCTCAGACCATTGGAGGGCCGGACTATAAAAAAAAACTATGAACAAATTCCTATGCACACTGCACATATCTTATTTTAAAGTAAAAAAACAAAACGGGAGCAAATACAATATTTAAAATAAAGAACAAGTAAATTTAAATCAACAAACTGACCAGTATTTCAATGGGAACTATACTCCTCTCACTGACCACCAATGAAAGAGGTGCCCCTTCCAGAAGTGCGGCGGGGACCGGATAAATGGCCTCAGGGGGCCGCATGTGGCCCGCTGGCCGTAGTTTGGGGACCCCTGATCTAAGGCTTTCTCATTTGGGAAAGGGATCTGGAGAGATTGTTTACATTTTCTGAAATCCTTACAGAGGAACTGCCCTACTCAGTCTGTTAGGGTGCATGTGTGTATTCCTCAATCAGACTCCTAAACTCAGCAGAGATCCAACCCCGCCCCCCCAAGGGGGCCTTGACTGGCCAGGCCGGGGCAAGTGCTCAGTACTGTTTCTGGCTCCAATTAAATGCTCAATCATGACTGCTGTTGTTATTCCTCAACGACCCTCAGCCAAGTTAACAACTCTTTCATTATGAACATTCATTATTCATGTCCAGCCTCTAGGCTTCAGGGAGAACTTCCAGAAGGCATTGACTGTGCCTTTTATATGTTGCAATTCCTAGTCTGCACCAGGCTCAGCATAGATGCTCAGCAAAAGTTGGGTACAGGAACTGTGATGTGGGGACTTACAATGATAATGAAATACCCGTGCTCTGACCTAAAAGCTGCTTGTCCTCACACTCGCACAATGATTTCAAGTTTCACTGCTGCATGAACTGAGTGAAGGAGGTAACGTATATAAAGAACTAAAATATGGAGGAAAACATGGTGAAGGCTATGAGCTAAAAATTATGTGTGTAGAGGTCAGAAGAGACACTATTCAAAATAAGGAGTCCAGGAAAGAGACTTCAGGGAGGAGGTGGACCTGGAATAATAAACAGGATGAAACCTTATGATCCCCCTTCCCTCCCACATTTTTGAAAGCGGCTGTTTGCTGGTCCTGTGTGGTGCAGCCCCCCCCCCCCTGCCCTTTCTAGGGAGCTGACTGCTCTGTCAGGCAGATCTAGGCAAGTTCTCTTCCCTCAGTGAACTCCACGCTATTTTATGGCTTCAGTGGACAGTATCTGCATCTACACTTGTTCCCCACCTCCTTCCCCACTCCTTTAAGCCTTCATGATTGACAAGCTACAGCAATTTTATTCAGGTTTGGGTTGCCAATGGGCGATAGATTATCTATCCCTCCAAGGAGGTTTGCTGCTTCTTATAAAATGCTTCTAAGGCTACAGGAGTGACACTAATGGAATTTCTGGGGCAGTGGCAGGCAGAGTCACCCACAATGTCCTTAGACTTAAGGCCTTTTGGAACTCCTAATACCCTTAGAGAGGTCAGAGGTTAAAAAGGAATGGCCCCCAAATGTCTTTGTTGACTTTCCTGATGTTAAAATTTCTTTTCATGGTAAAATAAAAAGATTTTATTTGAAAAGTAGGAAGATCTAACAAGGCCAGGCCTACATTTACGCATAGCACCAACTGGCTGGGAAGCACAGTGGCTGTCCCCTACGGAGTCTCAGAAGCCTCAGGTCACCTCAGGGATGTCAGATCCCTGCCTGACCACAGGTGCGAGTCCTCGGCCCTTGGCAGAGATGCTCAGTGGCCCCAGTCACAGGTGAGCTGAGTGAAATCACACAGAGCTGTTAGCACATTTGTCACAAAGGCACCCAAAGAGCAGGGCTGGGGTGGTGTCAGGATGATAATTCTCTCTGGGGACCTGGCTCCCTGCCCTGTTTTCCCACCCACTCTACCACCCCGTGTATGTGTTCAAGTTCATTCCCGCAGGCACTATGTCAGTTACCAGGAAGTGACTGGAGGGAACAAAACAAGGAAAATTAATTATTATTCTCCTCAATGGCTGATCTGGACTTGGTGCTCAAGGAAGTGAGAGGTGGCACCAGTCAGGTCACTTGAAAAAGCCAGACTGGCTTTTTACTGCACCTTCTCCGCCTCCTAGAGCCCCCTGAACACATCTAACCACTGGCCACCTCAGGGGACACTGGCCCAGAACCAAACCCCATGCTTACTGCAGTCACTCTTATTCTTAGCTCCAATTCAATACAGTATCTTCATTTCAGTTCCCGTGGGTCCATAATTATATTTGAAATAAAAGTATTTAACTTTTTTCCATATTACAGAAGCTATACAATTTATTCTAGAAAGTACACACAGTAAGAAAGGAAAAGAAAAAAAAACCCACTCGGGATCTCCCTGGAGATGATTATTCTTATTAGTTTGATATTTTTCTATTCACAAATACACAAAATAGTATTTCCTTAAATAAATATAGTATAATGTACATTATTGTAATACTTTTCCACAACATTCCAAAGTGACTATGTTCCTACATTTTTAGATATTCAGTTACTATACTGGCTACACAACATTTCACTGTATAAATGGATACAATTTATTTAGCTAAGGCTCTATTCTCAGACATGTAGTTTACCTCCAAACTCTCTAAGAGGAGGGACCTTTAATCAATTATTTTTAACCACAAATCAAGGCCCTGAGTGGGTAAACTGTGAAACCACATGTAGACTATATTTCTTCTCTTATGGTCTAAGGATAATAGGATTTTCCTGAAGTGTTTTTCAGAGAAAAATCCCACTTATTATTTATTTCCTCTCTTGGTACACGATTCACAGTGGAAGACTTGCACTTTGAGAATACGGAATCAACAGGACGGGCTCTTTTCATATGGGCATGATCTGACATGCATATCAGAAAATCAGACTTTCCAATTTTATTTTGCCTTTCACCTATATCTTGCAGCATCTGAGATCAGATGGAAGCCATGCGTGCTTTTGGCAGAATAACTACCTGGTTACATAGAAGCTCCTTCGGTAGAGAGCACACAGGGCTAACGACTGCCCCACCTCATGAGAGTGTGCTAAGGGCACCTGGGTCACGTGGTCTCCCAGGCACAGTTAAAAAGACAGTATTTTCTACAACCCCGGCCGGCCGGCTGGGTGGCCAGGCCCTTTCTGACTGGGGTAAGGGATTTTGTTTCACTAGAGAATGTGATGAAGATTCCCACGGTGAACTCAAGGGCATTCGAGAGAAAAACACAACCTTTTTCTTAACATCGTGGCCAGTCTGAAATGGACTTTCTGTTCTAATGACTGTGCCTGACCAAAGGAAAAAGTGACTTCTTGAAACAACTAAGAAAAGCAAACGTCTTGTACTCTAGTGTAGAATTAGTCAGGGGTTGGGCTGGGTAGAGAAAGATTTTTCTTTCCAGCTATGTGGCAGAGGGTGGGGGGGGCAAGATCTTTAAGATCTTGGTTTCATTCATTGCAAAAATAGGGATAATAGCTCTGTCACAGAGTCGCTGTGAAGATTCAACTGGAACACGTACATTAAAATGCCCAGCGTGGTGAATGACACAGTGTTTAGCCAATCAGTGTTAGTTTCCTTTCCTCCTTTTTCTTGACCATCAGCATTCCTTGTCCCTGTAGTATGTTCACTCAATAACAAAATTTACCACACACTGTAGATGCAAAGATAACTAAGACACCTGCTCAGTCCTTGTGTGTTGCCTGATACTTGAGAAATACCTATTGAATAAGGTTAAGCCACTCGAAACCTTCTGGAGAGACAGGCATGTAACAAACAGTTACTGCAATGCTTATAATAAACAAATAATTCTGATGTCATGTGAAAAGTATGCACAGGGTGTTGTGGGATCACAGGGGAAGGATCCTCAAACTCTTTTTAGGGAAAAGGGGAAAGAATCACCAAACGATGGTTTTGATAAATGAAAAGAAGTATTCAAGTGTAGCAGAGAAAGGCAAGGATAGAAACAGGCAGACGAGACGGTGTGGAAAGGGACGGAGGAAGGAAGGGTATGAGGTGCTTGGGGAAATGGAAATGAAGCAGAATGGGAAGATCACATAGGACTTCCTATGTCATCCCAGAAGGTCAAGGCTTTCACCTTTCAACCAGTTCATCTCAGACCTCAATGTGCTAAAGAAGCAACTAGAATCACTGTTATAATGCAGGTCCCAATTCACTGGGATGTAGTAGGGCCTGAAATTCTGAATTTCCTGCAAGTTCCTATGTAATGTTAGACCAAATGGTCCATGAATCGTAAAATAAATTGTAAGGCTTAGACTCCATGGAGATTCTTAAAGGGGACGGTGACATGATTACATCTGTTTACAAGGAAGCTCCCTGAGCTCCAGTGTGGAGGATAAGCTGGAGTCGCAGTTATTTTATCCATTCTTACTTAATGGGGATAACTACGATATCCCTGATGACATCACGCCAGAGGATTGCAGACTCCCAGAATTCAAATGGGCACAGAGATAATGCGCTAGAACTTCCTCTCTTCCTAGAATATGAAAGGGAACTTAAAAAGTGACAGGACTTCCCCAACATCAGACAACCCGCTGGTGGCAAAGATGGGGGTCAAGAACCCAAACAATCTATTTAACAGGTTCTTTCTGCCAATTTCTCCACTCAAGCACATCAGCTGATATTGAGAGTTGATATTTTAATGAGCATTCCTTAGAATTACGAAGAAAAAAGAATGCAAGGGAACAGCTGTTCAGCCATTCCAAGTCATGGAAGCCATGGTAGCCAGAATAAGCCAAGTAGGAGAACTCCCACAATGGCAGGCCACCAGGAAGAATGTCCAGGTGTGAGATTTCACATGACCTTTCTTTTTGTCCTATCTCTTGGAAACATGTCTAAAGTGCAGATTTCCTTGTGGGCAAGTAAGCTAATGGCCACCTGCTCCTTGTAGGTGCTCCAAAATTTCTTTGTTTAGAAAGAGTAGGTGGTGGGAGAAAAGAGAATTAACATAGCTTAGGTGCCTACTATGTGCTATATACTTTTCTTTTTTTTTTTTTTTACAGGGACAGAGAGAGTGTCAGAGGGATAGATAGGGACAGACAGACAGGAACGGAGAGAGATGAGAAGCATCAATCATCAGTTTCTCGTTGCGACACCTTAGTTGTTCATTGACTGCTTTCTCATATGTGCCTTGACCATGGGCCTTCAGCAGACCGAGTGACCCCTTGCTCAGGGACCTTAGGTCCAAGCTGGTGAACTTTTTTTTTTTAATTTTTTTTATTTATTCATTTTTAGAGAGGAGAGAGAGAGGAGAGAGAGACAGAGAGAAGGGGGGAGGAGCTGGAAGCATCAACTCCCATATGTGCCTTGACCAGGCAAGCCCA
Source organism: Saccopteryx bilineata (assembly GCF_036850765.1). NCBI lineage: Eukaryota > Metazoa > Chordata > Mammalia > Chiroptera > Emballonuridae > Saccopteryx > Saccopteryx bilineata. Next base: position 290,737,784 of record NC_089491.1, on the reverse strand, counting down.
GGGTTTCGAACCAGTGACCTCAGCATTTCCAGGTCGACGCTTTATCCACTGCGCCACCACAGGTCAGGCCCTGGTGAACTTTTTTTGCTCAACCCAGATGAGCTTGTGCTCAAGCAGGTGACCTCGGGGTCTCAAACCTAGGTCTTCCGCATCCCAGTCCGACGCTCTATCCACTGCACCACCTCCTGGTCAGGCACTATATACTTTTTGAATGTACTAATTTAATTCTTACAAGCCCCTTATAAAAAATGTTTCCTTATTTTGCTTTGATTTGATGAAAAAAGAGGAAATGGTAAAATGCAGGAAGGAGAGCCGGAGGTCTTTGGGAAATGGAGAAGGAACCAACAGATCAAAGCCATGTTAGTACTCTCCTATACATGGGGCCTAGTGTCCCAGGAAAACAGCAGAATAGGGAGGAAGAACATACTGACACTCTCAGTGGGTCCCAGATGCACAAACATGACTGTTTTAAGAAGCCACTTCAAGGCTAAGAGGGGTCTTATTGAAAAGATTGAAGTAGCATCATGCAGATGCAGTGTTCTGAGTTTGCAAACAGGACCTTACTTCATAACAGGAAGTGAATTCTGCCTGCTCGTGCAATCACATGGCCTCTGCTTTATCTGTCTAACAAGTGGCTGACGCGTTGAGAAAGAGCTGACTTCAGACTTCCTTAGAATTTGTGGAAAGGGAGAAGCAACAGAAAAAAAAATTGCTGCCAACCATTGGGTAATCTAAATGCCATCTCAGCAAGTTTTATTGAGACTTAACAAAAATGTGATTTTTTCATGAATCTTAGAAGTTGGAAGTCTTGAACTCCAGTGATCTAAAGGAAAACTGTAACATGACCAACTCTGAATGAGAACAGTAAAAGTTATAAGAAATTTCTCCTACTTTAAGGGAGTAGGGTTAATGTCTACAAATTCAGTGACAGAAGACCAAAAGTAAGTAAAAGCCTCATTTAAAGATATCTTAAATACCTCATCTTCCTTTTACTTCTGTCTTATGCCACAAAACTATTATAGTTCAAGCTTACTGACCTAAGTGTATACTGATCCTGTGCTAAAAACTATTCTAAGGATAATCTCACTTAATGCTCATCACTCTATGCTGTATGATCATCATATTTTATGGAGGAAGAAAGAAGAAGCTTAAAGAATCTACAATTCTGACAGTTGTGGCAATCTACTCAAAAGTCAAAAACATTTAAATCCAGGAGGTGGATGAATCTCCTTTTTCTAAGTGGCAACATCCAGGGAGGAGTGATATGTCACGCATAGACACGTATGGCACATGACCATTATCTGATAGTCTAAGCAAAAGAACTGCTATATTATTAATTTGGAAGTCAAAATACTTGCTTGGCCAATGATTTCTCAGCAATCATCTGTTGTTACCTCCCACTCCTGCAAGCTCCCCAACATTTAGATGTTGAAAGGCAATGGTAAACACGTCTAGAGACTGTAAACACACCTAAGGGGTCTCTCTTAAAGCTCCCTTCCCCACTCTCATCTCTTCTATGAACAGCCTGGGGTGGAATCATGCAGGTGCCTAGAGACGGGATCTAGAGGGGCCAAGCCAGGGCTTGCAATAAAGTCCTGCGAACCTGAAAGTCTTATCCAACTCCACTGGCCTTCTTTGGGAAAGTAAAGTCTGTGATAAGATCCAAGGAGAATTTGCACTGTGATGCTACAGACCCAGGGCGAAAGGTAAGCTGCTGCATCTTATCTTCTCTCTTTCTTCACTGTGTGAGATATAGAGACCTCGTCTCTGACTTGGGCTCAGAGACAGTGCCGGCAGATGACTGACGGAAGCTGCCAGCTGGCAACAGTACCAGAGAAGTGCAGTTTAAGTGAGTGCTACATAGAGAACATCTTTCCATTTTGGTGGAGTAAGAACAGATCCCTTTTAGGTCCCCAATGGTAGTTACCCATGCTCAGTCATCGGCGTGATGGTTGCAGCAACCAGACCGTGAAGTTTCTTCTTCGGGGAGGCCATGGAGCTGCTGAAAAAAAGTCTGGAAAACATACAACATAATTCCTCTCTTCTTTAAGGAATGTCTATTAATGATAAAACTCCCGGGCAAAGTCCATTCACTGTTCAAAACTAAGAAAAATGCTTACAAGGGCGCAAACGCAGAGAGCATGTAAGAATGCAGAGTTTTGGGGCTTAACTCAAAAGAAGAGGAAACTATTTTTTGAAGTCAAAAGAGCAGTGCTTTGGCAACATACCATCGGAAAAGCTTCCGATTTTATCTAGCTGACTGAGGCAATGTCAAACCTCAAGAACAGGGGTTAAAAAACAACAGACCAGAGAAAGAACATGGTCCACACTCAGGGAGCTCAAATATATGAAGAATTATTAGCATTGCTTAAATTCAAATATGGTCAGGAGAAAAGGGACATTCATATCTTTTCTTATATCTTCTTTTTATTAAGCAAGCATTTCACCTAAAACCAGCACTTAGACAGTTTTAAGGCTTCCGTGGGATCTACATAGCTATCTTCAGACTTACCTAACTATCCTTTCAGATTCTAATTTTGACCAGTCTGTCCTGTCTTCCTAGTTCTTGTAAACCACATGAACTATATCACAATTATTATTATTTTTTTTTTTCTTTCCATTTTTCTGAAGCTGGAAACAGGGAAGACAGTCAGACAGACTCCCGCATGCGCCTGACCGGGATCCACCCGGCACGCCCACCACGGGCGGGCGACGCTCTGCCCACCAGGGGGCGATGCTCTGCCCATCCTGGGCGTCGCCATGTTGCGACCAGAGCCACTCTAGCGCCTGGGGCAGAGGCCACAGAGCCATCCCCAGCGCCCGAGCCATCCTTGCTCCAATGGAGCCTTGGCTGCGGGAGGGGAAGAGAGAGACAGAGAGGGAAAGCGCGGCGGAGGGGTGGAGAAGCAAATGGGCGCTTCTCTTGTGTGCCCTGGCCGGGAATCGAACCCGGGTCCTCCACACGCTAGGCCGACGCTCTACCGCTGAGCCAACCAGCCAGGGCTATCACAATTATTTCTGCACCTCTCTCCCACTAGACCAAGCTCTCCATGACAGGGAATACATTTCATTTGCCTTTGCTTTTCACTCATGGAGTGCTCTGCAGATACCCTGTGTCCAATTACAAACTGATGACTTTTTGATTGATTGAATGAAGTGTTCAGATTGTAGCTGGATGATGACTTCCACAGATGGGGAGATCCCTGCTGAGAGAGTCAGCCAGACCTAACTCATTTGGGGCAAAAGGATCCCTTACCATCTGTTAGTGTATTTGTCCATAATCAGTATAAAAAAGCCAAGAAGTTGTCCACAGCAGGTAACGAGAGGCAACAGAGCTCCCTGGTTAACAGCCTGGGCTCTATAAGCAGACTGCCTGTTGAATTCCCAGCTCTTGTCACTTACTAATTATAGAAAATGTTACTATTTTTTGAGCTGTTAAGATATAAAAATCTGAAGCCACAAATGCAAAGTCTAACAATTGAAAAAGAATATAAAATATAATCAGATAGTATTTGGTGAAAATTCTACAAAAGATGGTTGGCTTAGAGCAAATATAGTGTTGTTTGTAGGTATATTATGGTTTTGAGGTCACTGGCACATTTAAAAACCCACTGTGACTGTTATTTAACCCCTCTATACTTCAATTTCTCCTTCCGTAAAGGGGGTTAATAGCAATCGTCCTTCTTAGGGTTGTTGAGAGAATTAAATGAATTAATTCTTATAAAGTAATTAACGACAGTGCCAGACACACAGTAAGTAAGTACAAATTCAGCCCCCTCCATGAAGTCTTGTCTGATGGCTACAGGACATGAGCAAGGCCTCTCATTACTCCCTTACCAGCATCCTCTGCTGTCACTTCAGCTCAGCTGGTACCCCTTCCCCAACCCTAGCGACTCTTGCCTATTCAGGGAATAAGTCATTTCAATTCTGTTATCTTCCTGCATTCCTTCCCTCTCCTCTTACTGCCCCTCTCATAACTCACCCTTTGTTACCTCTTATCTATCACCAATGGGCACAACCCAGGTCCAAGGGGCCCATAGGGGCTCAAGAAGGTTCAAGTGATACGAGCCCCAAGAGCTGGATTGAGCACGTAAAGTCTCCCTAACAGGCTGTTCACACTACACTTGCAGGATCCTGGGCTTTTAGCTACATTTACTTCATTCTTAGGGCAATTACACTGATATCCTTATGATGGTCAGAAGCTGAGATGGGTAATTAATTTTACATATGTGCCTTTGCTTGAAAGAAATCAAGTTGTCACTTAAGTGTAGTTTGATTAGTTAAAACTTTCAAAGCATGGGGGAGGGTGATGAGAGTTGGGAACCACTCCCCCACACTCTTATTTTCTTTCAATCTACACAGGCTGCCAGATTAACCTTCCAGTAGCGCAGACAAATCTAACCTGGCCTTTGCCAGTAAATTCCCACCCTGGCTTCTGTGGGATAAACACCAAGCTCTCTGGTCTGGGTCTCTGTAAAGACCAATTCATACCTGAAAGTGCCCTAGGCCCGCTGTCTCCTGTTCCTACCTATCCTGTCCTGTCTGGCCTGCTTGCCTTTCTTCCCTGGTTCTCCAACCCAGAATGCCATTGTTCTACTTCAGCCCCATTAGTCTAGCCAACTTTTAAAAAGCTAGAAAATATCCCCTGATTCCCCAAGATGAAAATAACTTCATATTCTTTACATCAGAATTATGAGCAGGGTGGTTTGGTCTCCTCTTTTAGACTGTAAGCCATCTGGGGACAAGAACAGCTTAAAAAAAGAAAAGTTTATCTTTGCCCAGAACAACACACTAAATAAATGAGCAAAACTTGGTGACTTTGTGAACTATGAAACTCTTACAGGAAGAGATAGGGTAAAGATCACAGCAGCTGTAAAATGGAGAAGCAGCGGTATCACGTCATTTTGAGTTTTAAATAAACTTGGTCATGTTATGCTTTCTTTATAGCTTGTATCAAAAGCAAACGGTTAGATTGTTTTTCAGCCTAAGGTTTAATGTGAATTTAGAATATTATTACTGAAAACACTGGAGAGGGGGGTATTACTGTTGAAATCTTAAGCCTCTGTCCACAGACGAGAACGTTTACCGTGAATAATTCAAGTTGTCTCAAATTCTCTGAAAAGGGCAAAGTTGCAAAATACACACACACACACACACACACACACACACACATCTAGGGGAGGAAGAGGATGCCCCTCTGGGTAAGGAGAATAACTTGACAGAGAAATACTTGGAAAGGGAGAAACAGAAATGGAGAAACAGAACAAAAACAACCCAAAACAAAGGAATACAGTCAACCGCTCAATCGCTGATCCTGGTCATTTGGACAAAAGGATCTGGAAGGAATCCAGAGGCCTCTTTGCCCAGTCTGTCAGGACACTTGCTTCAGTCCGAGGGTGTCGCCTACACACTTCTTGTGGCTCCGATTCCCAGGTTATCTGCCTTCCCCTTTTCCTTCAGGCGGGCACCTTCTCACCCACCCTCGAGACCCGTCCCCTGCGCCTCTCGGCCCGCGCCCCCCCCAACTCCCCCCCCGGTGGCCTTTCCGTCCCCGCCCGTCCATCCACGCCCGGCGGGCTGCGCTCACCCGAGACACCCGGGGCCGCCTCCTACACCGTGGCAGTTGCCGCCGCTCCGTGCAGCGTCGCCGCTCCGCTCTGCCAAGCCGCGCTCTTTATCACCGCGGGGCGCCGGCAGGGAACCACGCGCGCCCCGCCCACGGACGCGGGGGCTGTCGCTCAGCGCCTCTCTCCGCGGGGCGCGCAGGGCGAGGCGGCCACGCACAGTCGCGCAGAATCCTGCAGCGCCGCGCGTCCCGCACCCCGACAGTGGAGTTTACTCTTCGCTGGGTCTCCGCTGACCCAGGTGGGCCGAGGGGTCGCCCGCGTGGCGCCGGGTTCCCCGAGGGCCGCGAGCAGCGGCGCTGGCACGTCGGTGCTCGCAGCGCGGGCCCACAGGCTCCTCCTAGCTGTCGCCTGTCAGCTTCCCGCTAGCGGTCGCCTCCAGGGCACCTTTCCGCCTTACCATTCCTTGTGACCCAAGCTCTGCAGCAGCGAGGTTTTCGTGGTTGTGCGCTTTGAACTTCCGCTGCTGTTTGCGAAGCGGCCGGACCACTGTCCCAACCTCGAACACCCTGTTAAAAAGACAGAAAAGCGGACCAAGTACTAATGCTTATTCTTGAGAACCATTGACAGAGTTTTGAAAGGGAAAAGTATTTTTAACCAAAATATCTACACTTGCAGGAAGAGCAAGAGTTTATTTTCACATGTCATATTCTGTACTAACAAATCAGAAACACCGCCCAGTACTCTACTTTCCCTCATTGATGTGAAGTCACCTCTGCAGTCCAAAGAAAGCAATAGCTAGCGTTTATTATTTCATTTAGAGAAATAAATATGGTTAAGGACTTTCTAGCTTGCAAAATGCTATTAAGTCTATAACAATTGTTCTTTTGTTGCACGAAGCACCAATAATTAATTAATTAATTCACAAAACAACTCTATGTGGTGGGCACTTTTTTAAAATTCATATTTTACAGACAAAGAAGCACCATCCTACTTTACAGATCAGAAACAGTGTTTAAAGCGCTTACTTGATTTGCCAAAGGCCATAGAGCCACTGAGTGGTTGAGTTGTGATTTGATTTGATTTCAAGTATCCTGAGAGCTAATACTTTGTTATCCTTCAAAAAAGGAAGGAAAGAAGGAAGGAAAGGAGGGAGGAAGAAAAGAGGGAGGGAGGGAGGGAGGAGGGAAGGAAGGAAAGAAGGAAGTGTCCTAGTTACATTTGTCTGTTTTGTAATGTTAACAAGAACATTATATCCTAATAGGACAGGGTAATTGTTTTTCAGAGTCATACTTTTAGTATATGCAAGATTAAGTATTTCAATATCCAAAATGTATGTATGGATTATTTAGGCTTACCATCATCAACCAGTAAATCAATATTCTAAATACTTAAACTGTTTGTGTAAATATGGCAGTACAAAGCTATTGCTTACAATAATGTGTTAGGGTTACTAAGAAACAGATGCTAAAATGGGATTTGATGTGCAGGAGACTTACACTGGAAAGGAGCTGTAGAAGGCTGGGGGAGCCTTCAGACTGTCCCACGGTGCTGATAGTGTGGAAGGAGAGAGGGTGTCCCATCTTCCTGGGACAGTGATTCCACATTGAACTGTTGTTGAGCAGGTTTGAAAGGAATTCACTGGAATGGGAAGGCACATCAGATAGTCCACTATATGTCCTTAAGAAACCCACAGCCCTCTACTGTGAATTGTGGGAAAGAAATTTATCTTAAAAAACTAAACGAAACATGGTAAGTGCAGGAATAGACCTCTGCAAAGATACTAAGAAATGTGGAAGGGAGACCAATCGGAGATTACTGTGTGTGTGTGTGTGTGTGTGTGTGTACACAATAAGACAGGATACCATTTCAGAAGCCTTCCTGGGGAAGGTGACAACTGAGCTAACTCTTAGACAAAAGTTGGGCCCAGAAGAAGGGTGAGGCAGCAAAAGGCTCAGTTCTAGCCTCAGTTCGCTAGCACTTTGCTGATAAGAGGCAATAACTGTGACGTTTCTTATACTATTATTGTCCAGTATTTTAAAATCATCACCACTTCACTTTTCATGCTTTATTTCTTAACCTCTGACTCTGCTGGGAGGTGCTCAAGGCTAGTACCACGTCCTAGTCTGTTTTCCCACAGTGCAGAGCACAGTGGGATCTGCAGCCCAGGGTAGGGATGGAAAAATTTACTCTTGTCAACTCTCTTTTTCTGTAAAAAAATAAAATAAATATAAATATTAATATGTATATATATATACATGTATATATTTGTGTATGTGTATATATATATATACACATATATATACAACTCTATGAGTTCCACATCATGTTTTCTTTTTCACTATAATCCAAATTTGAAACCCAGTGATGTAGAAGAAAGAGCTTGGGGGATAGAGTGTGTTTAGTTCTCCCCATTAGTTTGTAAGTTTCTTGGGGACAGTAATGTGTCTGTTCTGTTTCCTGGGATACACATAGTGCCTGCTACAGGGTAGGCACTCAATAATAGTTGAATTAGTACGACAGGCAGAGTGAATGTTAGTAACTGAGAGCAGAATGCTAGCTCTGCGGCCTGAACATAGACTTTAGCACTGATGGGAGGAGTGCTAAACACCTTGCTGACTGGTGTTGATGCCATGGTAGGGACCTTTGCAGACAAGAGGAACAGTGTCAGCACAGAGCACAGGAAGCTTGGGAGCTGGAAGAGGAAGACTGAAGTGCTTCATAGAGGACAAGAAGGGGGGCATTCTCGGTGTGAGTTAAAGCGGGGAATTGTTGCCTCATCACTGACTTTGAGACCCCCTTTCTGAATTGTACTTCTGAACTAATCTGTCATTGGGTTCAACACATTGATTTGTGATCTCCTCGTAATGGGAAAATCTAGGCCTAGTTTGACCAATAGGAAGGGAGAATCAGGAAGGTGCCATAGGTTAAAAACAGAAGAGAAAATTAATATTAATTTTGCTTGGTTGGGCCTCTTTGACAATATTTAAATAATTACAGAGGCAAAACTTCCTTTTGAAGGAGAATCACCATGTATCAGCTCTTGCCTTTGGGAAGCACACAGTGAGTCTGTCCTACTTCTGACAATACACTAAGAGTTCCCCAGGGATCTCAGAGAGGAATCAACATCCCCAAACTCAGCAACTGCTCAGGTTAGGAGTAAGGTAAAAACTCACCACTAGGTGACAGTCTATCAGCAGAGATGGTTTTCTCTTTCAATGAATCTTTTCAAACTGGAAGTTTCTGGGACTACTAGTAAAAATAAAAATATTAGATAATCTTTTCCTGTTTCCTATACCCTGATCTCCTTTGGCTCAAAATCTGTGCAGTGGACATCTCCAATTTAATATCCTCCTTTAATATGTTTCACTATTAAAATAATGAAAAAAAAAGTGATGTTTAGAAACGCAGAATTAGACATGGGAAAGTTATGTTCATCACCTCACCAAATAATGGTTCTTTGCATTTTAAAAATAAATATGGCGGCCTGACCTGCGGTGGCGCAGTGGGTAAAAGCGTCGACCTGGAACACTGAGGTTGCCGGTTCGAAACCCTGGGCTTCCCTGGTCAGGGCACATATGGGAGTTGATGCTTTCTGGTCCTCCCTCCTTTCTCTGTCTGTCTGTCTCTCCCCCCCCTCCCATCTCCTCTCTCTAAAATGAATAAATAAAATCTATAAATAAATAAAAATAATTTAAAAAATAAAATTAAAAAATAAAAATAAAAAAAATAAATATGGCTATAAAGAGAGTACCCTTAGTAGTCTTAACTTTTTGAAATGTACAGGATCCTTAAAAATCTGGTTCAAATTTAATTTAGTGTTTTCTCACTCATGACTATAACTGCTTCTTTTAGCATTTGAGGTAAAAATGGGGCAACTAGAGAAATATACATATTTTTTCTCTTTTATGAAGAACTTTTAGTTTATGTTCCTTTTGAGTGAAGGGAAAACTCTCTGGGAAGAAGTCGATGAGGTAGGTGCAAGTTTGAAATAGAACTTGCTTTCACCCAAGGCTGGTTAGATTCTGGGTAACAGCTGAATTTGGGTGCTAATAGTCTGGGCTTCTGAAGGCTTAAGCCCCTCTTGCTAGTTGATTGCAGGGGCAGGACCCCAGATGGCCTCTGGAGTGGCACTTGGGATGAATGTATCAATCTTATTTTTCCTTATTCCATCTGCCCAAGCCATTGGGGCATTGTTATCCTGGAGTAACACATTCGGGTTCCATGGTCCCGTTGACCAGGCTCCTCTGGGCCTGCTAGAAAGCTCCCATAAATTATTCCACTGTTTTTCTGTGCTCCATTCCTCAGGTTAGGTATTTTAGCTGTAGCCAAATTATGTTAGCTCCAAAAGAAAAAATGCACAATCTATATTTGGCCATGCATTTTAAGTAGGTTAAAATAAAAGGCCCTGGCCAGTTGGCTCAGCGGTAGAGTGTCGGCCTGGTGTGCGGGGGACCTGGGTTCGATTCCCGGCCAGGGCACATAGGAGAAGCGCCCATTTGCTTCTCCACCCCCCCCCCTTCCTCTCTGTCTCTCTCTTCCCCTCCCACAGCCAAGGCTCCATTGGAGCAAAGATGGCCCGGGCGCTGGGGGTGGTTCCTTGGCCTCTGCCCCAGGCGCTAGAGTGGCTCTGGTTGCGGCAGAGCGACGCCCCGGAGGGGCAGAGCATCGCCCCCTGGTGGGCAGAGCGTTGCCCCTGGTGGGCGTGCCGGGTGGATCCTGGTCGGGCGCATGCGGGAGTCTGTCTGACTGTCTCTCCCTGTTTCCAGCTTCAGAAAAATACAAAAAAAAAAAAAAAAGGACATAACAGTATTTATTCAATTCTTCCATTTTTATTAAAAGAAAAAAAGAGGCTTGTGTAGGAGTATACCTGGACATACATAGGTAGTTTCTGGAAGAAAAACAGTGATGTTCAGAATATCGTACATTACCTTAGACCTGGGGTGATACTGGAGACTCCCTAATATCTAAGCTTTGACCCTTTAGTGACCAATTGAAATTTTCAGGGGCAGGGGCAGTATCCCAGGGGCTTAAAGCAATGGCTACTTACCAACCTATAGAAAGATACTTAAATATTTTTAGCAACTTATGTGTTTCTGCTGCTATGTCAGAAGCGGTCAATCATTTACTCTGGGAAAAGAGACAGGGCAGGAGGGACTGACTTTCCAGTGTGCCCTTTAGTGCCATTTGAGATTTGTTTGTTTGTTTGAATTCTATTTAACCATGTGCTGGTAGATAGAATTGCATTCTGTTCAGCTCAGGAGGTCTTATTTTTAGAATTTGGTTCTGGACATTTCTGTCTAGTCATCTGACTCCAATCTGTCTGAAACCTTGGAGACATTTTCTTTAATTCCATCTTGCTGGAAACTTCTCCACCAGAGCTTTGCTTTAACAGCTCTACTCATGAGGGAAGAGAAGCCTGGCTGACCTCCCCTCACCATCTCTGCCTCCACCCCAAAACCCCAGCTGGTCTCTGGATCTTCTTTTGTTACCTTGGACCTCTGGTTGCTCCATATACCAGACCTCAGTCCCATTACTACCTAGTATAGACATGACTCTGCTGAAACTTGTGGCCAGAAAACAAGTGTTTGTCTTCGCACAACTCTGGGGGTATAGAGCTAGGTTGCCCTGAGTGTTTGTTATCTGTGCCTCAGCACTAATGGTAGTCATTATGTTAATGGCACTAACTCAGATGGCATTGGCTGTGCCTCCACCTGCCTAGCACCCAACCACTCCACCCTCCAAGTCTCCCTCAGTTTTTCCGGGAGGCTTGGTGGTACTACCAAGGTGCTCCCTCCTTTCCTGTTCTGCTCTGAGCTTCTTGTTGGTGTCCTCCACTGTGAGGCCACTGGGGGGCAGTGTTCAGACACTGTCAGACGCTCTCAGGCAACGTTGCTGTCCTCCTGGGCCTACAGAAGAGGAGAGAAGAGCCCCTTCTGTTCTACTTTGCCATATTTTATTCACCTAGGTCTCAAAGCAGTGTGACTTGTGTCCTGTGTCTCACTGAGCCCCTTTCTTCTCTACCTGCAGGATCTCACTCCATAGGCTCAGGTGTGAGTCTAGGGAGCTAAAGCAGGGACAAGACATTTTTTTCCTTCCCATCTCCCTTTCCCCACCCCAAGACGACCCCTTCCCATCATCCTTTCCACCCAAGGCTACCATGAAGCTGGCTTCAAGCAGTCACTTCCCTCTATCTAATCAGCTCCTCCCCAGGTCAACTGCTCCCTTAGGTTGATCGAATTCTTAATCCACCAGCAGCGGTGGGCACGGCTGGGCTCAGGCTGGCACCCTGGCCACTCATTCTGTTCACACTTATCTCCAGCACCCTGTCCCTGCCTGTTAGTTACATGGCAGACCTTGATAAATATTTTTGAAAGAATAACTGAACAGTCGTTCAGCATACACACACAAAAGGAAACTGCTTATCTTTACCAAAGGGATACTCAGGCAAGACACGCACAGAGGGAGGGAAGCTATTCTTAAAGGGCATCCTCCACCCTACAAAGTAGCCATTCAAAGCTCTCTAAGCTCCATGGTTCCTTAAGGGTGAACAATATGCAGGCCTCCAGCGGCACTTCTAGGAAAGGCTTAAACTGATCTAGAATAACATGTTGAACAACTATTTGACTAGTTACATTTTCTTGTGTACCTGCCAATTGAAAAAACAAGGACAGAGACATGAAAACAAAAACAGTATGGCAAAACATATTGATCAGAAGGAGAACAAGCAGATGACACAGGGACAGAACATTTTATTTGTATCACCCAAATTCAGAGAAATACAGTTAACTCAATGCTTGATTCACCTAAGTGTTTATAAGCAGAGGTGAAAGTGACAGTGGAGCGTGGATTTGTTAATACCCAATAGCGGGATTTCTTCTCTTATTAGTCACTAGGAGTAAGCTTGATGCCATGGAGATCCCTAACTGTAAATGACTCTTCAACTAAGAAAGATAAATTGTGTAATTAACTACCTGACTTTAGTCTCTGAGAAGTAACCCTATGAATCACAGCCAAGGCAGATACTCTTCAGCTAGTGTGAGACAAACAGAGGTACTAAATATGTTTATTACGATAATAATAGTGCTCAACACTTACTTCAGGGCATGGTATTTGTAGAATTGAAAAAAATAAGAATATTCCAGCCAGTTTATGGACACTTGGTGACAATGTCACAAATAATTATAGTCATTGCAATAATTTCAGAGATAAGAATGAGAGTTTCATTAGAGAGAGAGAGAGAGAGAAAGACAGAGAATGTGTGAATGGTTAAACAATTTGTTGATGATCACACAGCTCATAAGAAGTTTCTCTAATTCCAAAATATGACCTTTTCCCTCGACAGGGCATGGCAGTGCCTGTCCAACTGGACAATGCTTTAATGTAAAATCTTTATGTGAGAAGCATAACTTTCATGCAATTAAAAAAAACAGTATTATCTGAAAAACAAATGAATAAACAAACAGAAAAACAGTATTGTCTGGTGACATGTTTTGGCTTCCTTGTTCTACATACACAGAGAAACGCAGGTAGAGAGAAACTAAATGTCTTGCTAGGTGACAAAGCAGGTTGGAAAGATACTGAAGGATAGTGGCTGGAATGACCATGATGCCAACTATCATATTACCCAACACTTTATTTATTTCCTACTTCAGGTTCTAGATAACTAAGCCTGCTGAAACCCCCATCAGAATATCAACCAACCAGTCTTCCAACCCACCCACCAACCCGCCCACCCACCAACCAATAAACCAACCAGTGTTTGTCGAAGACCCACTTTGTTGTTCCTGGAACAGTGTTTGGTGCTGTGGGGAACACCAAAGCAGGACCAGACTGGGTCCCTGCCACCCTGGTGCTTGTAATCGAGGTAGAGAGGCAAGACAAAAATGCATGACACAATTCTAGAATCTGACAGTATGTAATAAAGTGCTAAATTGTGTGGTACAGACAATTAGAGAACAAGACAGTATATAATAAAGTGCTAATTGTGTGGTACAGACAATAAGTATAATAGGAGTTCAGTGAAGGGATGGGTGAGTGTGGGCTGCAGTCTTCGGGGAAGGCTTCTCAGCATGTCAGGCTGCTGTGTTTATGCAGTGCATGATGGGAAACTGAATATGAAATAGACGACAGATTAGGAGCAGAAACACTGCTGCACTGTGGTATCCCTGCTTCATCTGGGTGAGGACAGAAAGAGAAAGAATTATTTGAGGGGTGGCATTCTCCATTTAAAACAAAAATCATATAGAGAAATGCCTTATTTTCTTTATTAACTGTGTTACAGTAAATTTCCACAGAAAAGTAAAATTGTATTTGAAATTGAATAATGTTTGACATGTACTGGGAGAGTTCAATGCTTAAAGAAATCATGTTGTAAATCCTTTTCACTAATGAAGAACACTTTTGCATAATAGATAATCACTTACTAGTTTATACAAGATTCCTTAAAGCAAGTGAATAGATACTCTTAAAGGCTAGTGGCAAGACTGATAGACATTTTGCGAGGCAATTGGACAATGTGTACCTTGAATCTTGAACATGTGTTTATTTTTCAGACCAAAGATCAGTTTTACTTCTGGGAATTTATTCCAAGGATGTAATTGTGGCTGACCACAAGAATGACTTTTCAATAAGGACAATTATCACAGAACCCCTAAATGGAGGACTGATGAAACAACACATTTAGAAAATGGAATCTATAGTCACTAAAATGCTACTGTAGCCTGACCAGGCGGTGGTGCAGTGGAAAGAACGTCGGACTGGGATTCAGAGGATCCAGGTTTGAGACCCCGAGGTTGCCAGCTTGAGCACGGGCTCATCTGGTTTGAGCAAAAGCCTACCAGCTTGAACCCAAGGTCGCTGGCTCCAACAAGGGGCTACTCTGTCTGCTGAAGGCCCGTGGTCAAGGCACATATGAGAAAGCAATCAATGAACAACTAAGGTGTTGCAACGCGCAATGAAAAACTAATGATTGATGCTTCTCATCTCTCTCCGTTCCTGTCTGTCTGTCCCTGTCTATCCCTCTCTCTGACTCACTCTCTGTCTCTGTAAAATGCTACTGTAGAAAAATACTTAATATGATGGGAAATGTTCACCATATATAGATAAACAAAGAAAGCACATTCTAAAACTTGTAAAGCATGATTTCATTTTTTTGTTAAAAATATGGTTTAAAAAAATTGTTGTTCCACTTATTTATGCATTCATTGGTTGATTCTTGTATATGCCCTGATTGAACCCACAGCCTTGGTGTATCAGGATGGTGCTCCAACTAATTGGGCTACCCAGTCAGGGCTGAAAATATATTTTATACAGAGAAACATATCTGAATGGTAAAGATATATATGATTTCTACTTCTTCATGTTTTCATGTAATTTCCAAATGTTTTGCAGGCTACATGGTGAACTCTAATAAAACATATATTAGAACCCTACAGTTCTCTGATTTGTTTTCAAAGTTTGGGTAGCCATACTTTTTCATCCAGTAAGTTTTTCTCTAAAGTGGGGCAGACCTATTTTTAAAGAGATTCCTACAGACCGAGGAGGTGGAGGTGGAGGCAGGTCAGAGCCAAAGATTTCACACAACAAAGAAATTCTGGGAAAACTGACAAGCGTCAGTAGCACCATTCTATTTCCTTTGAATTAGAAATAATTCTCGTTTAGCAGATTGTGTAAACCTTATTTATGAACTTACATCAAGGCTTACAAATCATGACGGTTTCAGCAGCAGCATGACTGAGAGGGTGCAGAAAACCCAGGGCATGGATCAATTCCTAAGACTTCTGGGATGCTAAAAATATATAGATGTACCAAGACAGAGTTTTTGAAATGTGGTGTATTTTAAATCTTTGTCTTGAACAGATGAATAGCTTTAAAACAGAGAGTGTGAGAACAGAAGGTAAAATTTCATGTGGAGATTATGTCCAAAGTCCTGCCTGGAAACCATGTGGGGGACGTGGGGTTATTGAAAAAAAAAATCCGAAAATATTTGGAAAGGGTTCTGGAATTTTTGGCCCACGGGATTTTCCATGTCTAAAGTGAAAACAAAATATGCCTTTTCTATTCTAAGAACTTCATTTGGAACTGTTTTTGCAAAGGGCCATTCTCTGAAACACTTCAATACAAAAGCACATTATTGTCTCATCCTGTGACTTGGTGTCTTCCATTTTCTAGGTTTTGACTAATCTAACATCTTAAAATATACATGTTCGAACCCCTTTTAGTTAATAATTTTCTATTTTTACTTCACTGTCTAGCTTCTCATCTTTCAGTTGGCCCAGTGAAAATAAAATGCAGCCAGGTCAGAATTTTTTTTCCTTTCCTATGTCCCCAAATATAGAGAACGTATTTGGGTAGCCAGGTTCTCTGGAAGTCAAACCTCAGCTGAAACTGGGACATGTAGCCTCTCTTTGAAAAATCCATCCCTTTCGATCCAAACAAGAAAACTTCCTTTCGCTGGGATGCACAGCATCCCTGAAGTATAACTTATGGGGACTTGTTCCTGCATATCCCCTTGTCCTCCCATTAATGGGGTGAATTAACCCCCTTATGCTCCAGGCCTTCCATTGGGTGGTGTAGGGGAGTTTTCAACTGGAGGATGAGGGGCATATATAAGTAATTAAAGTATTTCTGACAAATGGCAGACAGCTGTCATCAAGCCTTCCCTCCCACTGCTGTCACATAGAAAGCCTAGATGAAATGTGGCAGCAATTTAAAATATTTATATACAACCAGGATTGAAAAAAGTAAATGAAAAAGTCTTGTTGGCAGCAAGAAAGAGGAACTCGGAGCCAGTGTGATAACTAGATGATGTGGCTGCACCTGCATGTAGGTGCTAGACTCTGGGCTGTGGTGTTGAGACCCAAAGGTAGAGTATGTGGCCTCAGGCCAAGTTTGGGCACAGCTCTTTGACAGCGTTGTCAGATTTAGCAAACAAAAATACAGGATTCCCAGTTAAGTCTGAATTACAGATGAATGATGAATAAATTTTTTAGTATAAGTATGTCTCAAAAAAATGAATGGGATATACTTATACTAAATAATGTATATCTAAAATTCAAATTTAACTGGATGCCCTGTATTTTATCTAACCCTAATGGTGACAGAGTTTTGTCAATAAATCCTGGAACCCTGGAGGGGGGCCTCACCCATGAAGAAGGGACTAGAGAAAATACTGACAACTGTGTTGAGGAAGCAGCAAGGAAGCTGGAATATAGGTCCCCATGACTTGCCATGAGTAAATGTAGGATTCAAATTTATACAATCTATGGAATATAGAAACCTCATCCTGAGAAATCACCATAGAAACTGGTCCAGGATGAATCCTTGCTCTGTCATAGACTGACTTCGAGATCCTGAACAGTTTAACCTCTTTGTGTGTGTGTGTGTGTGTGTGTGTGTGTGTGTGTGTGTGTGTGTGTGACAGAGACAGAGAGAGTCAGAGAGAGGGACAGATAGGGACAGACAGACAGGAAGGGAGAGAGATGAGAAGCATCAATTCTTCGTTGCAACACCTTAGGTGTTCACTGATTGCTTTCTCATATGTGCTTGACCAGAGGGCTCCAGCAGGCTGAGTGACCCCTGCTTGAACCAGTGACCTTGGGCTCAAGCTGGTGAGCCTTGCTCAAACCAGATGAATCCGTGCTTAAGCTGGCAACCTCAAGGTCTTGAACCTGGGTCCTCCACGTCCCAGTCCAATGTTCTATCCACTGAACCACTGCTTGGTCAGGCCAGTTTAACCTCTTAAAGCTTCAGTTTTCATATCTGGGAAGCAGGAAAATTAATTGTGTCAGTCAGAATTCATGTATTAGAGATTTTTAAACAATAGAAGCTGACCCTTGCTGAGTAAGTAAGAACGCATTTTCTTTTTTTTAGAAAAGCACTTAAAAAAAAGTACTAGGTCAATCACAGAACTGTTGAGTGGACTGGAAACTGGGTTTGAAGATAAATCTGGAGGAATGATGCCCCAAACCAAGTCACAGATCTAACGGAAAACTGTTGCAGCCCTACAAATACTGCTTCTACGTCAGAAATACACCATTGCAGCCCCTGGGAAAGAACCAAAGAACCAGCCACCACAAAGAACCAAAACACCTCTGTCTCCCCCTCAACATCAAAGATGCAAAGATGGAAGGCCCATGTAGAGCTCTTGTTGATTATTTCTGAATCAAAATCTTATGATAGTGTCCTTGATTGGCCGTAACTAATTCACATGCCTGAATCCTAGCTGCAAGGGAGCTGGAAATTTACATCCTGATTCATATGTTATAGTGGTGATGACTTATAATTTGGATGTTTCCTCAAATATAAAAAGGAGATTCAAAAGATGATAGGTTACCATGAATAGGATAGAGTCTAATAATAATATCTACTCTCTGGAATTTGAACTTCTTCCTATGTTTGGGGCATCCACCATTGTGTGAGCACTGCTAGATAAAGGATCCTCATCCCACAGCAGGTGTCCCCCCCAAAAAAACCAGATACTGGTTCCTTTGGAATTTTGATATAAGATTTAATGTAGTGGTTCTCAAAGTGTGCTTCAGGGTGCACTGATGCACCCTAGATTTCCAGGTGTGCCCTATGGTATTCCAGAGAAATATGTGCCTGTTGGGGACCAAAAAACCAACAGGGTTTTTGGAGTTTAGATTTTTGGGGGACAGAGGTGTGGGGGATTGGCTGTAAGCTAACAGTCTGCCTAACCCCCTACCTCACTTGTCTAATTAGGTTGCAAAAGGCTGTTAAGCTGTGGTGCTGGATTGTTTACACTACCCCCATGTTCCATGGAAAGACTGGAGGCAAGTTTCTTCTATCCTTTGTTTGCTGTAAAGTTAAGATGATGTGTATGGTGGGGCTTTTCTGCACTCAACACAATTGAGAGTAAAAAGAGAGGAATTCTTTAATGTATTGACGAAGACATGAGAGTTTGCCTTTCAAATATATGCCCAAACATTGAAGAAATTACTAGGACACATCAGGCTCATGTTTCTCATAAACACAAGAATGAAAAAACTTAACACATTCATGCCAGTACCTGCCGAATTTACTAAATCTTACTAAGAATGTATCTATATATATATAAAAAGATAAGATTTTTGTCATTTTTTATTTTTTAACCCCTTTTTTTACAAATTCTAAAAAGCATAACTCAAAAAATGTAACATAAAAATGTTTTTTAATGTCAGAATAAATTTAATTTTGTCATATTTATTTTATTTAATTACCATAAAAGCATGCTTGGACTTTATCTTTTTTTCTTTAATATTTGACTTAATTATTATAACATATTTCTCAGAAATTTGTACATAATGCACCTACAATCATTAGTAGAATTTTAAATGCGCCTCGACTTCAAAAAGTTTGAGAACCACTGACTTAATGTATGGTCAACAGATTTAGCTCTTGTCCTGAGCTTTATGATTGTACGAGTGATGCAAAGAAGCAGGGCAGTTTGGTCATTATTCTAGCGGCAGCAGTGTTGGTGGCTATGACAGTCAGTGTCTAATACCCTGTAGCAATAATGACCATAGGGCCCAGGGTCCACAGCTCTTATTATCATGTTGGACATGTTTTTCCTCATCTGAAAATGGGTGCACCTTACTGTAGTGGGTGTGTGTAAACATTAATTGAGAATTGTGTGTGAGAAAGGCCTCTGAGAACTGCCGAGCACCTTATATGCGCAAGGCATTATTCTCTTCCCCTATCACAAGCACCAGCCTGGGGAAATAGCCTAATGTGTAGAGTTCCAATAAAAGAAATCCATTAACTTGAAGAGAATAGATAAAAGATGTGAGAGGAAACAAAGACCATTCATTTGACCGTTATGTATTGAGAGGTTACTACATTAGCTCACCGGGATAAATGACAAATCACCTATTTTGAAAGAGTTGATTATTCCATTATTTTATTATCCTCAATGTGCAATTGAGATGTTTGAATTCTAGCTGTCATATGACTTTTGAATATATTCATTTGGGGCTCCAACTACGGCTAAATTCAAAATTCTCTGGCTTATTACACTTACTCTCAGTTAAAAAAAACAACCACCACCACCCAAGGCATTCCATTGCCACAACCTCACGTGGTGGGAATGTGCAGTTGATATACTGGGTGTTTCTTTATCCTTTTCTTCTATCCTTATAATGTCCTATCACTGTAACATTCCCCATCTAGTGTTTTTCTTTTTGTAGCATTTAGACTATAGAGAGATAGCTCGGGGAATCCTAAGTCCTTTGGGGCTCAGTCAGTGGTATGCTGGTAAGCCAGCTTTTGGAGGAGGAAAAAAAAATCCTAACTTATCGCTTTTGTCGATTGTCAGGGTTGCTGGACACGGAGGTGGGAAGCACTGTGCAGAATCAGCTCCGGCCAGCAGGAGGCAGCCAGCTCCCGAAGCACCACTGTCAGTCTGCGTCTTAGCTGTTTGCTCCTCAGGTGAGGCAAGGCCACGTGGGGCAGGAATCCCACTGCCTAAGTTTCATATATGTCAATGCTACGGTGGCCAAAGAAAAGCAGATTTCTAATAAGTTTTATTCCAAGAAAATCTCAATGCCTATTGTCTTGGTAAACGTCTTTAAAACTTGCTATTTACGTGAAAAGAGGGCAGACACATCTCTTTCAAACCTAGAGTGAAGAAGGGGAGAAGCCTTCCTGTGTGTTCAGAGTGAGAACCCTTTCTGTGAGTTCAGAAGGGGCCTTTCCCAGCCACACATCGAATCATCTCTGACATTTATAGGGAGTTCTGCAGCTTTCATCATTTGGTTCTCCATTTTCAAGAGGAGAAAGTTAGCTCTTCAGACAGAAGAATCAGATTGGATTCATTTGGTTCCGAACCTGGTGCTTTCCCCATTGCTGCTCCACGCTGTCTTCCCAAAGCAGCCAGAGCCTGGCTGGTCCCCAGTTCCTCTCTCGCAATCCCTCTCAGACAGGATGTTGTCTTTTCATTGCCAGGAAGCTGCTTATTTCCTCATCCCCTTTCACAAGGGGAAGCTCCCTTAGCCTCCGACAGGCTGTTTATTTTTAGTGTTTTGGTTCACATTCCTGCTAGCGCCCTTCTCCACTGGCAGATTGACTGTGACTAACCACTCAGAACTGTGACATGTCCCATGTCCCAGCAATGCTGGAGGGAATGTAGCGCTTGAGAATCTGCTCGAGGAGGAAACTTTAAGGTACATCTCTGGAGATAACATGTGCTGGGCCGAGTCATTCTGCCAGCTCAGTGAGAACATTAATCCACTCTGTTAACGATGCTAATAATGAATTCTTATGGTACCAGTGATTATCATACAAACTCAGAGATAGTTCAAAACCTTACCTCATTTGACTTGAGAGGCAGCCATAGCAACAGTAATCACTCAATGGTTTCATCCAAGGAAGAAAAGACTGACTGGATGGGAGGCTTGAAAAGCTTAAATAGCATTTAATTAATACATTCATATGTTAACCTAATATTTATTGGGCCTCTATCATGTTCATGGCTCTGTTGTAAGGTTCGAAGACTCTCAGGGTAAAATGATGCTGTTTATATTCCTTATTTTTTGCATTGTGGCAAGGCAGACATACACACCTGTGGTTCTAATTGAATGTGATACTTACTACAGTACAGTGTGTCCGTAAAGTCATGGTGCACTTTTGACTGGTCACAGGAAAGCAACAAAAGACGATAGAAATGTGAAATCTGCACCAAATAAAAGGAAAACTCTCCCAGTTTCATACCTATTCAGTGGAGTTCGATGTGGGCTCACACACAGATTTTTTAGGGCTCCTTAGGTAGCTATCCCATATAGCCTCTACAGACTCGTCACTGACTGATGGCCTACCAGAACGGGGTTTCTCCACCAAACTGCCGGTTTCCTTCAACTGCTTATCCCACTGAGTAATGTTATTCCTATGTGGTGGCGCTTTGTTATAGATGTGCTGATATTCATGTTGCACTTTGGTCACGGATTTGAATTTAGCGAGCCACAGAACACACTGAACTTTCCTCCGTACCATCCACATCTCAACTGGCATGGCCGTGGGCTGCTCCGCTGTATACATGGTGTTACGTCATCATCTACGCATGCGCACATGCTGTCACATCATCCTACAGAAACTGGGAGGGTTTTCCTTTTATTTGGTGCAGATTTCACATTTCTATTGTCTTTTGTTGCTTTCCTGTGACCTGTCAAAAGTGCACCATGACTTTACAGACACACTGTAGAGAGAGGTGCAAGCCTGGAGGAGGAAGTGTGTAACTCTGCCCAGGGGAACGAAAGTAGCTTCCCAAGGGTCTAAAGCTGGAGCTAGCATTTAGGACAATTATGACTAATTATGTAGTGCTTACTGTGTTTCATGAACTGTCCTATTCTAATATTAACCCATGTAATTTTCCCTAGACCTGACAAGGTTGGTACAATTATCATCCCCATGGGAACTAGAGTCGCAGAGAAGTTAGATAACTTGCCTGGTGTCACCTAGCTGGGGAAATGTGAAACTGGGATCTGAAGCATGCCATTAACCTCTGCACTATGCTACTATGATTTGCTGAGATTACAAAGGTGGATGGGGACTGAATGGGGGTGTGGCAGACATTCCAGGCTGAGGGAACCACATGAGCAAAGGCCCAAGGATGCGGGAAAATATGACATGTCTGTGGTTTTTGCCTTGGATTCTGGTGGGAAAGCCCATAGAGTAATTGGTCAGACATGCCTCATTCCTCTTTCATCACAGTTTTTCCAGAGAATACTTGGAATGGAATTTAACCACACCCTTTCTTAAAATGTGAGTGTTTTCCATGGCTGCTGTCCAGCTAGTCACTCTGCTGAGTTACTGGCTAAGGGTCACTTTAAATACATCCTCGGTAGAAGGATACAAATTTCTTGATTTCCCATTATTCCTGAAATTGATTTATTCTAATGCTACTTGAGGCCAAAATTATAAGATTGATTCCCACAGAAGGCACTTAGTATTTCTGCAAGAAAATTTATTGGCACAAATACAGAGTCTATTCCTGCCCATGGCCGAAATTCTTGCCAATGTCGGCTGTTGATCACCAAGTGGGATAGTGTACTGCCCGTAGTATCTCATCACCGCCTCAGGATATGTGACAAGAGCCCAAATGTATGTGCTTTAGAAGCAAAAACAAAGTGTGGCAGGATATGGCCCAGAAAAGCACCTAAATGGAAGACAACCTGACTGATTCCATATTTCGTGGGTAATTTTCTGCTCTAAATACACTCAAGGATAAGTCATTCATTTACTCATTCAGCATTTTCCGAGTGCCTACTGTGATAAAAGCACTATAGTAAGAACAATTGACATCAACTGAGCTTACCCTGTGACAGGCAATGTGCTAAGCACCTTAAAATTATTAGCACATTCAATCTTCATAATAATCCCATGAAGCAATAATATTATTATCCTTACATGAGGAAAAGGAGAGATTTGGAAACTTGTCCCATACCCCGTAGCTGACTGAGCTGGTCGAACTGATTTTCATCTCAGTCTTAGTCCAGAATCTGCTGTGCCATGTCACCTCCTTCTGTCCGGGGCACTGTGGCAGGCGTGGTTAGGGGTGCAAACCACAAACTGTATTAAGTCAGAGTGAGACAGGCATAGGACGCTGGTTCTCGGCTTTTTGCCTGCAGAAACATATGTCAGCTGATATGTGACGATGGGATGCATTCTTGGGGACAACACCAGCATTGTGCCTAATGCCACTCCTTTTGCTCCACCCTCCCAACCCAGGAGAAGCATATTAGAATGCATAAGAATGAGATTGACATTATTATAATAATGACATTGAATCAGAACTAGTTATGAAAGTGATAAATCAGCCACACATTTTTGTACAAGAAGATAACGGATATAAATCTCAAGACACAAAGGTGTGACTAGCCTTACTGGTGATCCAAGAGTCATCTTAGAAAATGAGGAAGTGCTCTATGAACGTTATAGGAAGAAATCAGCAAAATTCAGTAAGACGGAACATTTATTTGGCACAGATTTTGCTAACATTTGCAAATAACCTTCGTGCCCTCAGATTTTAGCTTAAAATTGTCTTCTTTCAAAGCTCATGGGCTTATAAGATCCAAGTGTTACCCAGTGGCCATGGCAGATGAAAGAAGAGTTCTGCTCCCCTCCCCCTGGAATATACAGTTATAGCTGGGATGTAGTTATGAATTTCCTCCCGCCTGAGGTTTTGATGGTGAGGCTCAGAATGTGCTCCTTAGAGCATCTGCACAGAGAAGGAAAGGAGGATGTATCAAGGCGGTATTCCTGGAAGCCCAATCAACAGAGCATGATTAAAGTTAGCTTGCAGTTATGTTGGCTGAGAGGTCATGCCAGCTGCTTGTCAACCCCACAAGATGATGGGTGGTATACTGCTGTTCCTACAGCTCTCCAGAATTTGTCAGCAGAAAAGAAAAATGGGGAAAGATAATAACTCCCAGAGATTCCTAAATTCTTTTTGTAAGAGTGAGCATGGAAGGCTTGGGTGTGAGCTATGCATGAGTGAGTTCCCCAGGGCATTTGTGTGGTGGTGGGAGCAGTGTCAGAGCCTGGTAACCAAGAGCAGCAGGAGCACCTGGACCAAAATCGCAAAGGAGACAGGTGAAGCCACGAGAGGCAGATCCATTGTTGTTCTAATCTGAGAATTCTAGCCAGTTGCTGTTGAGGGAAGACTAATCCACTTATATTAGGGAAACACAATTCAATGGCAGTCACTCACCATGGAGGAATAAATGGTCACAGGGACTGGAAATCGTGTGGGTTTAGGAGTGAAGTGCGGGGTTCTGGCGTCGTGGAGCTGGTGAAGGGTTCTGCGGGTGGGAGTCCGGGGGTAGCTGGTTCTGGAGGCAGGAGAGATGGATTTGTCATCTTGGGACCTGAGGCTGATTTACTTCCTTTTCCTTTCCCTCTCCTTTTGCCTAGTAAGGCAGCTCAGAATAAAAATGCTGGAACCTGCTGTTTTATTTTTCACTCAAGAAACTGATTAATGGGGGCTGCTGTGTTTAATCAATGGTTGTCTCTCCCAGCTTAGAAAACACTGTTTCGGAAAGTGGAAAACATATTTGCAATCACTCAACTTATGGAGAGCTGCATTATTCTGCAAGTGGTGAAAGGAACAGACTTGGGCATTAGAGAAGCCTGGGTCAGGATATGTGTTCCTCCACCTGGGCTTGGATATTTAACAGCTGTCACCTTGAGTGGTGACTGTACTTCCCCTGAGCCTTAGTTGCTTTACCCAGGACATGGTGATAATAATAATAGTTCTCGCCTCTTAAATTTGTTGTGAAAATTGAGGAATGGCCCTGTATGTTGGATAAATGTTAATTCTCTTCATTCTCGACAACCTATCTCTTCCTCTTTTTGTCTTTTCAGAGGTAAGATAAAGTCTGTATTTGTTTGTAGGTACTTGGGTTCTAAGCCCCTGACCTGTTATATTCCCTGCTCACTGTTTTATGAACCCTAGTCATCATTATTGAAGCTGGGGAGTTCTCTTCATCCCTCTTCATTACTTTCTGGAGAACTTCCCTCTCTTTCTTGCTTTAGGAAGTAAAAAAATGAACTGATAATGAAGGGAAATTTGTTTTATTTTCCTGAAGAGAAGCTGTATGATAATAATTTGAATACTTATTATTTGTTGAGTTTGGTCAGTTTTAGGCCCCCTTACATAGTTTGTGCAGAGGTGCTATATCTGTTTTAGGACTACATAATCTAAGAAAGAAAGATATTCTAGATGTCCAAAGTCAGCTTTGTGTCCATGGACCAGGTGCACTGACTCCTAGCTATTGTAAGAAAATCTCATTCAAGAATTGTGCCATTTTAACCTCTTGTAGCCTGTCTCTGTCTCTCTGAGAATCAGAGAAAAATCTGTTACGGTTCATCCCAGGAAGCAGAAACTACTTCAGGTATTTTAAGTAAAAGAGGTATTAATATAGGAGATGGGGTGCTTTCAAAATTGGTGGAAAAGCTAGGAGAAATGGACTCTAGGCTAGGTCCCCAGAATGACTCCTAGAACTTTGTGGAACTCACCCACAAGGGACAACCTCTGCCCCCAGTAGGAAGGACAGTCCGAGGCTAGAACCACTGACTTTCCCAACACAATGGCACAGATCCAGAGGTCAGAAAAACCGCACTAAGAGTACACACTGCTCTCAAATCGTCTGGATGGTGGAATGTAGAGTTTCGTGATCCCCACTGCCCAGCCACCACTCAACATCCATGAAGATGAAGACACCCCAAAATCTTCTCTGCCAGCAGAAAACACCAAAAGCAGCAGGAAGACAGCTACCCCCACTTCTGCCTCCCATATCTCTGTGAGTGCATCTAACTGGCGGAACTTAGGTCCTATCCAGGCTTCTAACTAGAATCTGGAAAAGGTTGTGTTTTGCTTCCAGCCTCTGAAGCATGGGAAGGCACCTGGAAAGAAGTGAGAACAGATTGTGAGCCACGTCAGTTGAATCCTGCACACTGCTCTCGCTGGGTCCCACTGTACGCCCATTGAACTGTCTCCAATTCAACATATACTCAGTGGAATCCATCCTGGTCCTTGAGGGAGAGAGGGGCATTTAAGCATGGCGGGCAATTGTGTGAGATGCTTTACACAGGAGTGAGCATCAGGTTTGGAGTGAATGAGCAATGAGAGAGTCAGACCTTCTGTTTTCTTGGAACCCTGCGGATCACAGTCTGAGAACCTTGCCTCTCCTTGTCTGTGAACTCTGAGTGAGTACAGCAATTAAAGGATCATATCTTCATCACAATCTGGCCCCGGACTGAGGCTAAAGCCTTTGTGTTTACAAGATAACATCATAAACAAAGAGAATATTCTAAAAGGGTCATTAAAAAAAAAGTTTTCATAACTAAGAGACATTGATAAGAGTGTGGTGGTTACGGGGGGGAGGGGGGAATGGGAGAGGGATAGGGGGTGGGGAGGGGCACAAAGAAAACAAGATAGAAGGTGACAGAGGACAATCTGACTTTGGGTGGTGGGTATGCAACATAATTGAACGACAAGATAACCTGGACTTGTTATCTTTGAATATATGTATCCTGATTTATTGATGTCACCCCATTAAAAAAATAAAATTATAAAAAAAAAAAAAGTTTTCATGATTCAAAGTTGAAATGCCTCTTCCTCCTCACCCTACCCCCTAAGATATGGTTTCATTGCACGGCACTGAGAATTCAGTGAGAATCAGATCAATGGGAAGTCAGGTGAAAGTATGTTGTAAACTGTGAAGCCCTATATAATATCAGGTGTGATTATCATATAGAGTTGCCTTATAGGTAACGGGTACTTCTAGCATTTTGCCAGATTTGTTTTGTCGTTGTCTCTCTCTCTTTTTCTCTTTCTCTTTCTCTCTCTGACCATATAGTAAAAACATAAAATTTAATACGGACAATTGTAAAATCTTCTATATAACTTGTGAAAATTCATTTGCAACACATTATAAAAAGCATTGTGTTCTCATTGGTGTATGAGACAGAGAATACAAAAAAATTACCAGTGTTTGTGCTTGGCCTCATTCAACAAAGGACAAGAAATCACAGGTCTTTTATTGAAGAGAGTCCCAAGTAGAGAATTTTCTGGATATTATGTCAAACACACATATTACATATTTATGCTTTTATGTATTATATATTTAGATATATTATATAACATTTATATATTATATGTTTTTCTGAACTCTTGATGAGTTTCAGAAATCAAGTTTCTGTGTCCCTAAAAAACATTTCAGTATATATTTTCAAAGAAGATTCACATCATTTAACAATGTGCCATTACCTAATTACAGATCTTATATTTTGCCAATTGTTCCCATAATGTTTTTGTTGTTTATAGCAAAACTCTTTCTGGTTTAAGAGTCCATTCGCAATCATCCATCTGGAATGGTTCTCTAGCCTTCCTTGATATTCTTGACATTGACAGCTTTGAAGAATTTAGGCCAGTTATTTTTTAGAATGTCCTTCAAATTGGGTTTTGTCTGCTGTTCCCTCGTGAGTAGGGTCAGAATATGCAATTTGGGCAAGAATATTTAATAAGTGGTTTCTTGAGCTAAATTGAAAACACAATCTAACATAGATTTACTCAGTGGTAATTTGAAAAACACAGGCTAGGTAGGGAGTCCGCCTGGCCTGGAAGCCAGGTTCTGCCAAGGACCAGATGATACCGAGTTACGATAATACAAATGATGATGATGAAGATGATAATAAAAATGACTTCATTTGGCTAAAGGCCAAGTGCTTCTGCATTCACTATCTCATGTAATCGTTTAACAATCTCATGAGGTAAAAATGCTTTTTACATTATAGATGAGGAAATTTAGGCTTGAGGACATCAAGTTCGTTGTCCAAGGTCACACAAGTGGGAGGGGTGGAGTCAGGGTCAAACCCCAGGTCTCAAAACCCGGCTCAGAAGCTTGGGCTTTTAAACCCACATTCTGGAGCAATGAAAAAATGCTCCACACCGTAGGCTATTAGGAAAGTGCAAATTAAAACAATGAAATTCTTTTTAAATTGCCAATGTCCAGAACTCTTTTTTATTTTTCTAATCCATTTTTTTGAGAGAAAAGAGAGAGAGAGAGAAAGAAGGGAGGAACAGGAAGCATCAACTCCCATATGTGCCTTGATCAGGCAAGCCCAGGGTTTTGATCTTGCCACCTCAGTATTCCAGATCAAGGCTTTATCCACTGCGCCACCACAGGCCAGGTCGTCTAGAACTCTTGACAAGACCAAGTGCTGGTGAGGATGTGGAGCAACACGAAATCTCATTCATTGCTGCTGGGAATGCAAACTTTGGAAAACAGTTTGGTGATTTCTTACAAAATTAAATATAGTTTTACTGTATAATCCAGCAACTTGCTTCTTGGTATTTATCTAAAGGAGTTGAAAACTTACATCTACACAAAAGCCCGTGCATGGATGTTCATAGCAGCTTTATTCAGAATTGCTAAAACTTGGAAGTGACTAACCTATTCTTCAGTAGATGAATGGATAAATAAACTGTGATATGTCCAGAAAATGGAATATTATTCAGCAGTAAAAATAAATGAGCTATCAAGTCATGGAAAGATATGACTAAGGGAAAGAAGTCAATCTGGAAAAGTTCCATACTACGTGATTCCTACAATATGACATTCCAGGAAAAGCAATAACCATGGAGATAGTAAAAAGATCAGCGGTCACCAGGGGTTGGAGGTCAGGGAGGAGAGATGAATAGGCACAACACAGAGACTTTTAGGGGGGGTGAAAATACCGTGTATGATACTCTATGATAGATACATGTCACTACACACTTGTTGAAACTCATAGAATATACAACCACCACCAGTGAACCCTAATATAAAGTATGGGCTTTGGGTGATAATGATGTGTCCATATAGGTTCATCGGTTGTAAGAAATGTACCACTCTGCTCTGGAATGTTGATAATGAGGGAGGCTGTGTATGTGTAGGGTCAGAGGGTATATGGAGAATCTCTATACAATCCTGTCAATTTTGCTATGAACCTCAAACTGCTCTAAAAAATAATAAAGTCTTAAAAAAAAGTAAGCCAAGCCACTGGGGTTTTCAATGGTATTTAAATGAAGCAACTTGGAAGGAATTTGCTCTTGTTAGAGGAGGAAGTAGATGGGTGGCCTTGCAGATGAGTCACGTTAAGGGCGACTCTTCTATTAAAAGGCACGAGAGCTTCTGCTACTGTAGCTTCCAGACCACCTTAAATTCAAATCCTCAGTCCTACCCCTTTCTCCAGAACACGCAGATCTCCAGGGGCTCCACTTCCTGGATTTACCTGGAGCCCCTTAAAAACCCTGGAATAATCTCAGTTTACTTGAGTTAGCTCCAATGGGTTTCTGTTGTTGGTTACCATAACAACCAAACTACAGTCACACACACTCACATATTTGAAAGCACCTATGCACCTCCTTGAGATAGCCCTTCTCTGAGTGAACATTCCCACTCTGTCAGTTACTCCTCATGCCACATGTCAGCGCTGTCTCTCTCTCTCTCTCAGTTCTTCCTCTCCGACCATACAGTATAGCCTTCAGAAATGGGCTGATATGAAGCCTGCAATTGGAGGCTACTTTTATGAAGCCGTTTGAAGGGGAAAGAGTGGGACCACCAGCCTCAAAATGTCTTCCTTAGCCATGACAAGAATCTTCCTCAGACCCTTAAAATTGGTTGTTTAAAAAAGGGTCCTTCCAGGGGCTGAAATGTAACTGGGGTAATAATGACTAACTTCCGAGAGCAAGGAGTAGTAGTCCCCGGAAAGGCAGTGAGAATCAGGGGTGGGGGAAGGGGCAGGGGGAGTTTCCCTAAGCCTGCTCTGGCTTGAAGTCATTTCCAAGGAGAAACCCTGATGAAAAACTGTGTCCCCCAAACTCTGGGGCAGGAAAGACGTGCCAACTGGCGGATGGCTAGTTTGCAGCAGAGAGAAACTGTGGTCCGTTCCCCCTTGTGGTTGTCACGTTCAGGTCAGTACTAACTTTAGCCCTGCAGTCCTCAAACGGGGACAGTCCACTAGTGGATTAAATCCTCCTTGAATGACTGAGACACTTCTAGCCAGAGATCAGAAGGAAGGAAAGGAAATTGTTTTAGCTATTCTCTGCCTGATTTGTGATGACTTCTGGGGAAGCCATTCTCCAGTGTTTTGCAATATAAGAACACTTTCTATTCATATAGCTTTGATCTCCTGGGAGCCCGGAGCCCTCCACAAAGCATTTTTTTTTTAAATTTTATTTTATTTATTCATTTTAGAGAGGAGAGAGAATGGAAGAGAGAGAGAGAGGGAGAGAGAGAGGAGAGAGAAGGTGGGGAGGAGCTGGAAGCATCAACTCCCATATGTGCCTTGACCAGGCAAGCCCAGGGTTTCGAACTGGCGACCTCAGCATTTCCAGGTCGATGCTTTATCCACTGCGCCACCACAGGTCAGGCCACAAAGCATTTTTATCAGTTATTGTCACAGGTGTACTTGGAAGGAGAGAGGGAGCGAGGACAGCTTGTTTTCGTCCTGGCGATCACCCTTTTAGCCAAGATCTCAGGCCCTCTGAAGGAGACGGTGGGGAAGAGCAAACCGGAGGCCTTTCTTGTCATATAGACAGGCTCACTGATTTGCCTCTCTACTGGCTTCAAACTGAGTGTCCAACTACTCCAACTACATAGGGATTAGCCTCTTTCCATCATTTGCTTACCTCATTACACAACGTGGGGGTGTATATCCTCATTTTTGGTTGGGGAAACTGAGGCACGGAGAGGCCATTCGGGAGACTGAATTTTCACGTCGGGCCATTGGCAAGTCTGAAGCAGTGTTCTCAAGTGTTCAGCTACCGACGTGTCTCTCCACCTTTCTGCTACAGTGGACAGTGGACTGTTCCCGAACTGAGGTGGCCTGTGACTCTCCTAATCTGAGGACATTTGTCCTGAAGTTAGTTTGAGGATAAGAGGGAGGTATCACTGGAGCTGGAAGGCAAGACCCCCAGGTGGTTGGCTGACCTTCAGACACACTCTCCTCAAACCCACATCCAGTGGAATCCTCATCAGATGGGCTGTCTCTCTGGGACTTGAATGTTTTGAAGAGGATCTGAGCCTGGTTGCAAACGGGGCTGGGTCATAAATAGCTCCCGCAGAGAGACGTTGCCTCAGTGATGAGCTGACTGAGTCAGCTCCACAGCGAGTCTGTGGCAGTCTGGCTCTCAGGGTAATGGAGTGATAGCAAATGAACATTATTATATTTTTACCCAGTGAGTGAATCTTTAGCAAAAAAAAAAAAAAAAAAGAAATAGTGTCCAGGTGTCTTTAAACAACTGAGTCACTCGAGCTTGATAGAAGAGCAAGCGGCATCACAGAATCTTCTCATGATTCAGCGGCCACCAACTTGGATTGTCCCCAGTTCCAGCTTTGGCATCTTTGTTTAGTCACCTGCTGCGCAATCAGTTCCCCTTCTGTACATGCACAATAGGAGGAAAGCGGAGGAAGGAGATAAAGCTGCCACTGTCCTGTGTGACCAAACATCTCCAGAAAGAGTGGACTACTCATGCCAGGGAAGGCCATTCCTGGGAGGAACCACCTGCTGACATTCCACGTCAGGCCCTTGAATCACTGGCCATCCTAGAAAATTACTGATTGCTCCGACAACTCCTATGGTTGCCAAGGATGTGAGGTAATCCCTAGAGACTGTCCGATCAGGTGGCTCAGCCCAGACCCTGCTGTCTAGACAGGAGGCGGAATGGACTGGAAGTAGTATTATTGGCTTGGAGGTCTTGTCTCTGTGTGACATGAGGCAGGTTGGATCTCTCTGGGTTTTAGTTTTCTCATCGGTGGGGTTCATGATCTAGAACGGTTGGGCAAGAATTAGAGAGGATGAACTCAGACTTAAAAGCATGGATTATATAGTGTTCTTCTTTCCCTATATTATAAGCAAAAGGCATTCTAATGCATTTGTGTTGAATGATAAAACTGAGAACTCTACATTTATTTACTGATGGTGGATTTTGGGGTAGGGGTATCAGTCCACAGTAAGAAGGATCCTCAAACAGATGAGTTTGGTGAAAGGATACTTCAAAGAAAAAGTGTCACCTTTTGTGACTGAATTAAAAAAAAAAAATAGAAAAGCTTCAGAAGCAATCCAGACATAGTTATAAGGAATAGTTTGCCACTGGGCTTAAGTGTCCTCCTGTTGATTTTAAAGAAAGATTAAACATCTGTAAAAGCAGGGATCTGAAACTAGTGTTGATGTTGAAAGGCTCATGTTATAATGACGAATGCCAGGAAAGGGTGTTGTCTGCACAGAGCCTGGACATAGAAAATTTGGGAAGTGTTGTTATGTGTTCATTGTTGTCCAGGAAAGAGGGCAGGCCACTCCAGCTGACTGGTCCCTGTCTTTAGATAGAAACAGAAAGGGGGCAATTCATTAGCCTCTCACAGCCTGAGAGAAAGAGCCCTTAGACCAGTGGTTCTCAACCTGTGGGTCGCGACCCCGGCGGGGGTCGAACGACCAAAACACAGGGATCGCCTAAAGCCATCAGAAAATACATATTTTAGACACATCCCACGCCCTGTGTTGTAAATCTACATTAAACTGAGTCAAGTTCTGATCTGTAATTTATTAGTTACTGTGCTGCCTTAGACACATCCCACGCCCTATGTTGTAAATCTACATTCACCGAGTCAAGTTCTGATCTGTAATTTTTTTTTCTTTTTTTTTTTTTTTTTTATAAATTTTTATTAATGGTAATGGGATGACATTAATAAATCAGGGTACATATATTCAAAGAAAACATGTCTAGGTTATTTTGTCATCAAATTATGTTGCAAACCCCTCGCCCAAAGTCAGATTGTCCTCCGTCACCCTCTATCTAGTTCTCTGTGCCCCTCCCCCTCCCCCTAACTCTCTCCCTCCCTCCCTCCCATGTCCTCCCTCCCCCCCCCACCCTTGGTAACCACCACACTCTTGTCCATGTCTCTTAGTCTCATTTTTATGTTCCACCAATGTATGGAATCATGTAGTTCTTGTTTTTTTCTGATTTACTTATTTCACTCCTTATAATGTTATCAAGATCCCACCATTTTGCTGTAAATGATCTGATGTCATCATTTCTTATGGCTGAGTAGTATTCCATAGTGTATATGTGCCACATCTTCTTTATCCAGTCTTCTATTGAAGGGCTTTTTGGTTGTTTCCATGTCTTGGCCACTGTGAACAGTGCTGCAATGAACATGGGGCTACATGTGTCTTAACGTATCAATGTTTCTGAGGTTTTGGGGTATATACCCAGTAGAGGGATTGCTGGGTCATAAGGTAGTTCTATTTGCAGTTTTTTGAGGAACCACCATACTTTCCTCCATAATGGTTGTACTACTTTACATTCCCACCAACAGTGAATGAGGGTTCCTTTTTCTCCACAGCCTCTCCAACATTTGCTATTACCCGTCTTGTTGATAATAGCTAATCTAACAGGAGTGAGGTGGTATCTCATTGTAGTTTTGATTTGCATTTCTCTAATAACTAATGAAGCTGAGCATCTTTTCATATATCTGTTGGCCATTTGTATCTCTTCCTGGGAGAAGTGTCTGTTCATGTCCTCTTCCCATTTTTTTATTGGATTGTTTGTTTGTTTGTTGTTGAGTTTTATGAGTTCTTTGTAAATTTTGGATATTAGGCCCTTATCTGAGCTGTCGTTTGAAAATATCAATTCCCATATAGTTGACCGTCTGTTTATTTTGATATCAGTTTCTCTTGCTGAGCAAAAACTTTTAATTCTGATGTAGTCCCATTCATTTATCTTTGCCTTCACTTCTCTTGCCATTGGAGTCAAGTTCATAAAATGTTCTTTAAAACCCAGGTCCATGATTTTAGTACCTATGTCTTCTTCTATGTACTTTATTGTTTCAGGTCTTATATTTAGGTCTTTGATCCATTTTGAATTAATTTTAGTACACGGGGACAGGCTGTAGTCGAGTTTCATTCTTTTGCATGTGGCTTTCCAGTTTTCCCAACACCATTTGTTGAAGAGGCTTTCTTTTCTCCATTGTGTGTTGTTGGCCCCTTTATCAAAGATTATTTGACCATATATATGTGGTTTTATTTCTGGGCTTTCTATTCTGTTCCATTGGTCTGAGTGTCTATTTTTCTGCCAATACCATGCTGTTTTGATTATCGTGGCCCTATAATATAGTTTAAAGTCAGGTATTGTAATGCCCCCAGCTTCATTCTTTTTCCTTAGGATTGTTTTGGCTATTCGGGGTTTTTTATAGTTCCATATAAATCTGATGATTTTTTGTTCCATTTCTTTAAAAAATCTCATAGGGATTTTGATGGGAATTGCATTAAATTTGTATATTGCTTTGGGTAATATGGCCATTTTGATTATATTTATTCTTCCTATCCAAGAACAAGGAATATTTTTCCATCTCATTGTATCTTTTTCGATTTCCCTTAACAATGCTTTGTAATTTTCATTATATAGGTCCTTTACGTTCTTTGTTATGTTTATTCCTAGG
The DNA here is from genome assembly GCF_036850765.1 of Saccopteryx bilineata. NCBI lineage: Eukaryota > Metazoa > Chordata > Mammalia > Chiroptera > Emballonuridae > Saccopteryx > Saccopteryx bilineata. Next base: position 290,703,244 of record NC_089491.1, on the reverse strand, counting down.
TATTTTATTTTTTTTGTTGCTATCGTGAAGGGGATTATTTTTTTGAGTTCGTTTTCTAATATTTCATTGTTGGCATATAGAAAGGCTATGGACTTTTGTATGTTAATTTTGTATCCTGCGACCTTACTGTATTGGTTTATTGTTTCTAATAATCTTTTTGTGGAGTCCTTCGGGTTTTCGATGTATAGGATCATATCATCAGCAAAAAGTGATAGCTTTACTTCTTCTTTTCCGATATGGATGCCTTTTATTTCTTTGTCTTGTCTGATTGCTCTGGCCAGAACTTCTAGCACCACGTTGAATAAGAGTGGAGAGAGTGGACAACCCTGTCTTGTTCCTGATTTAAGGTAGAAAGTCCTCAGTTTTATGTCGTTTAATAGGATGTTGGCTGATGGTTTATCATATATGGCCTTTATCATGTTGAGATATTTTCCTTCTATACCCATTTTGTTGAGAGTCTTAAACATAAAATTGTGTTGTATTTTATCAAAAGCCTTTTCTGCATCTATTGATAAGATCATGTGGTTTTTGTTCTTTGTTTTGTTGATATGGTGTATTACGTTAACCGTTTTGCGTATGTTGAACCATCCTTGAGATTCTGGGATGAATCCCACTTGATCATGATGTATTATTTTTTTAATATGTTGTTGTATTCGGTTTGCCAGTATTTTGTTTAGTATTTTAGCATCTGTATTCATTAGAGATATTGGTCTGTAGTTTTCCTTCTTTGTGCCATCCTTGCCAGGTTTTGGTATGAGGGTTATGTTGGCCTCATAAAATGTGTTTGGAAGTATTGCTTCTTCTTCAATTTTTTGGAAGACTTTGAGTAGAATAGGAACCAAGTCTTCTTTGAATGTTTGATAGAATTCACTAGTATAACCGTCTGGGCCTGGACTTTTATTTTTGGGGAGATTTTTAATAGTTTTTTCTATTTCCTCCCTGCTGATTGGTCTGTTTAGGCTTTCTGCTTCTTCATGACTCAGTCTAGGAAGGTTGTATTGTTCTAGGAATTTATCCATTTCTTCTAGATTGTTGTATTTGGTGGCATATAATTTTTCATAGTATTCTACAATAATTCTTTGTATATCTATGATGTCTGTGGTGATCTCTCCTCTTTCATTTTGGATTTTATTTATTTGAGTCCTGTGTCTTTTTTCCTTGGTGAGTCTTGCAAAGGGTTTGTCAATTTTGTTGATCTTTTCAAAGAACCAGCTCCTTGTTTTATTGATTTTTTCTATAGTTTTTCTGTTCTCTATTTCATTTATTTCTGCTCTGATTTTTATTATCTCCTTTCTTCGGCTGGTTTTGGGTTGTCTTTGTTCTTCTTTTTCTAGTTCCTTAAGGTGTGAAGTTAAGTGGTTTACTTCGGCTCTCTCTTGTTTGTTCATATAGGCCTGAAGTGATATGAACTTTCCTCTTATTACTGCTTTTGCTGCATCCCAGAGATTCTGATATGTCGTATTTTCATTTTCATTTGTCTGTATATATCTTTTGATTTCTGCGCTTATTTCTTCTTTGACCCATTCATTTTTTAGAAGTATGTTGTTTAGTTTCCACATTTTTGTGGGTTTTCCCCCCTCTTTTTTGCAGTTGAATTCTAGTTTCAAGGCTTTATGATCAGAAAATATGCTTGGTACAATTTCAATTTTTCTAAATTTGCTGATATTGTCTTTGTGGCCCAACATATGGTCAATTCTTGAGAATGTTCCATGTACACTAGAGAAAAATGTATACTCTGTTGCTTTGGGATGAAGTGTCCTGTAGATGTCTATCATATCCAGGTGTTCTAGTATTTCGTTTAAGGCCACTATATCTTTATTGATTCTCTGTTTGGATGACCGATCTAGAGCCGTCAGCGGTGTATTGAGGTCTCCAAGTATGATTGTATTTTTGTTAGTTTTTGTTTTAAGGTCAATAAGTAGCTGTCTTATATATTTTGGTGCTCCTTGGTTTGGTGCATATATATTAAGGGTTGTTATGTCTTCTTGATTCAACTTCCCCTTAATCATTATGAAATGACCATTTTTGTCTCTGAGTACTTTTTCTGTCTTGTAGTCAGCATTATTAGACATGAGTATTGCTACACCTGCTTTTTTTGGGGTGTTGTTTGCTTGGAGTATTGTTTTCCAGCCTTTCACTTTGAATTTGTTTTTATCCTTGTTGCTTAGATGTGTTTCTTGTAGGCAGCATATAGTTGGATTTTCTTTTTTAATCCATTCTGCTACTCTGTGTCTTTTTATTGGTAAGTTTAATCCATTTACATTTAGTGTAATTATTGACACTTGTGGGTTCCCTACTGCCATTTTATAAATTGCTTTCTGTTAGTTTTGTATCTAGTTTGATTCTTCTCTTTTGTTTTTCTATCATTTGTTTTTGTTTGTTTGTGTTCCATACTTCTTTCCTCTGTTGCTACCTTTTTTAAGTCAAGTGTTTTTGTGGTGGTTTTTTTAAGGGTGGTTACCATTAAGTAATGAAAAGGGTACCTACCATATTCATTGTAGTACCCTATCTTATAAGTATTTCTGCACTTCATCATCCTTTGCTACTGTTAATCTCCATCCTCTCCCCCCTTTTTTTCCTTTGTTGTCACAGTTTAAGTTTGGTTTTATTGTGTTCTTGGTGGAGCTGTTACTTGTGGTATTGTTTTCTTTTGTTCTTTGAATCTGGTTGGAAAACCCCCTTTAGTATTTCCTGGAGTGGGGGCTTTCTGTTGATAAATTCTCTCATCTTTTCTGTATTTGTGAATGTTTTTATATCTCCTTCATACTTGAAGGATAGCTTTGATGGGTATAGTATTCTTGGCTGAAAGTTCCTCTCTTTCAGGGCTTTAAATATTGGGATCCACTCTCTTCTAGCTTGTATAGTTTCTGCTGATAAATCTGATGATAATCTAATAGGCCTTCCTTTATATGTTGTACTCTTCTTTTCCCTGGCTGCCTTGAGAATTTTTTCTTTGTCATTGGTTTGTGTCATCTTTATTATGATGTGCCTTGGAGTGGGTTTGTTGGGGTTAAGAAAACTTGGTGTTCTGTTTGCTTCTTGAATTTGAGGCTTTAGTTCCTTCCACAGGCTTGGGAAGTTCTCATCTATTATTTGTTTGAGTATATTCTCCATTCCATTTTCTTTCTCTTCTCCCTCTGATATACCTATTATTCTTATGTTATTCTTTCTGATGGAGTCAGACAATTCCTGTAGGGCTTTCTCATTTTTTATTATTTTTGAGTCTCTTTCTTCTTCTCTCTGTTGTGCCTCAAGTTGTTTGTCTTCTATTTCACTAATCCTATCTTCAATCTAGGCTGTTCTGTTAGCTAAGCTTGTTACCTCGTTTTTCAGCTTGTGAATTGAGTTTTTCATTTCTGTTTGATTTGTTTTTATAGTTTCAATTTCCTTGGTAATATATTCTTTGTGTTCATTGAGTTGTTTTCTGATCTCCCTATATTGCCTTTCTGTGTTTTCTTGTATATCTCTGAGTATTTTTAAGATTTCTATTTTAAATTCTCTGTCATTTAGCTCCAAGGCTTCCAATATGTTAAGTCTTTTCTCCATAGATTTTTCCCCATCTATTTGTGTTACCTCTCTTTCTTTTGTATCCATAATATTCAATTTCCTCTTTCTTATCGGCATCTGAGGGTGGTCTTGTTGATAGCACTAATTAGAATTAATAAAGAGTAAAAAGTAAAAATAAAAAAAATAAAATAAAAAAAAAAAGGGTAAAATACCCCACAAAAAAAAACAGTAATAATTTATTATTTCCCCCTTTTTTTCTCTCTTCTCTTTCCCTCCTCTCCCCTCCTCAGGGAAATATCGTGCCTATAATGGAGGGCCTGATTTGGGGTGAAGAGTTCAAGGGGCAAAAAAAAGGGAGTAGGGACCTACTAAATGCAAAAAAAAAAAAAAAAAAAAAAAAAAAAAAAAAGGAAGAAAATCTTAGACAAGCATAAGATGATTTGCTTGTAAGTGATGGTCAACTAAGAGATATAATGAGAGGGATAAGAGGGAACCAGAAAAAAGGACCAAAAAAGAATAATAAAGAAGAAAAAATAAAAATAATAAGTAAAAATCTGTTGTATTAAGTGGAGCGAAGACTAAATACAATGGAGACCTTGGGTTGGGAGGACCCAAAATGCCACAAAAATAAACAAACAAGAAAAAAAAATAAAAACAAAAGCAAAAAAGAGAAATAAAGCCAAAAAAAAGCCTTGAGTCCCAAATTAACTAATTTGTTCGTGATTGAGGATTATATGGGAGGAAAGTAAAATGAGAAAAGAAAAAACGAATAGAAAGGAAAAAATAAAAAGAGAAAAAGGAAGGAAAAAATAAAATAGGAAGAGAAAAAAACAAAATAAAGCAAGACAAAAAAAAAACAAAAACAAAAGAGGAGAGAGTGAGAGTTAAGTGTTTTGGAGTATAACCTTAAAGGAGGGTGAGGATGAAGAAGAAAAATAAAATGCAACACTCATGGGTAGTGTAGTTCAAGAAAGGGGAAGCATAAGATGGGCAGAGAATAGAAGGACCGAGGTGGAGGAAATAAAGGCAAAAAGATAGAAGAAACAAACAACAACAACAACAACAAAAAATTAGTGGATCAAGTTGTAAAGTCTGTGGGTTTTTCTTGATTTTGAGAGGTTAACTTCTTCCTTTTTCTTTTCTCTCCCTCTTCCTGGTCGGTGACTCTGTACCCCAGGCTCTGCCCCTGTGTCACTCTTAGGTAGGGATTTGCAGTTGATGGGATTCTATGGCAATGTCATATATTTGGCTTTAGTCTTGCTGGAAGTAAAGGCTTGTTGGCGTTTGCAGGGTCCAACGATGAGAGAGTTTGCTTTCCTGGATTCCCTCTCCTAGTCCCCCCTTTCTGAATTAGCAGCCTGGTGATCCAGCTATAAGGCTGCAACTGCTTCTGCCTGGGGAGTAAGAGGCTCAAAGAGCTGGGAAATCCCCACTCTATCCCCACTCAGTGCAAGGCTTTGGGAAAGGCTCTGACAGTCAGGGCCTCCAGTGTAATCAGGCGGGGGTGGGAGTCAATTGTTGTCAAGGTGACTGTTCAGCACCTATCATTTAGTTGGACCTCTCAACCCAGGCTTTCCACACTTTGTAGCCTGTTTTTGCAGGGTAGAAGAGGCACTAGTCTCTGCTTACGACTAGTGTAGTATAGACCTTATTATCTGCCAAGTCCTTCTTGTTAGCGTTTATCCCTGAATATGGAGGCTCTATCAATCAGAAGTTGCCCCCGCCCCTTTAGCGAGAGGCACTAAAAAATATCACGCCTCTTGTCTTGGATCGCTGAACTGAGAGAGATCTTATCAATTAGAACCGAGGGTGCGCAGATTTCATGGGTTAAGCTAATTTCAGTGATTGGGTCGCAGCTGTGCTTCCGAAGGTATTTTAGGCTGCCTGCGCACGCCCCTCCCCCAACGCTTGATTGTTAGCTTGAATGGCTGGGTGAGGTGCCCCGCCCACGGAGAGAATCTCCCAAGCCTCTCCCGCTCGCCCCGCTGGCGGCTGGACCGCACCAGGCGCAGGATAATGGAGCACCTGGGTGTGCGGGCCAGCAGGGCGCCCTGGGCGCGTGGAATGCCCAAGGCACGCGCGCGAATGGGGCGCTCCTCCGGGCACCGGTGGCCGGCGACCCTCACTCGCAGTGTGCGGGCCGCTGGGAACGTCAGCGGTGCTCAACCGGACCGGGCGCGCGCGCGGCTGCTCGCGGCGTCTCGTGGCGGCGGCTCGCGGGGGCTCGCGGTTCCCAAGTATATGGGCTGACTCACCACAGGCGCACTTCCTTGCGGTTTGAAAGAACGTCCCTGTGGTAGATTCCTCCACACCCTCGTCTCTCAGATTCAAGTGATAACAGTCCTTTCGCTATCAGTTTGTGTGGAACTCCGGAATGCTCCGAGGATAAATTTTTGTTTCTAGTTGATAAATTTGTTGTGATTTAGGGGAGAGCTGTCGGACGCGCTGCTCACGGCGCCATTTCCGTGACGTCACTCCCTGATCTGTAATTTATTAGTTACTCTAAGGAGCACCTACTGTGTGGCTGGCCCTGTTTGCTACACTTTAATATCATATGTTATCATACACGATGCCTCACAACAACTTTTTGGAGTAAGTATCCAGAACCCCGTTTTTAAATGAAGAAATAGACTAAGAGTGGTTAAGTAATTTGCTCAAAGTCATTCATCAGACATGGTGGAGCTGTAATTTCAATTCTGCGTGAACTTTCAACGCGTTTCTTCTGTTCTGCATGCTGCTGTCTACTGGGAGAACACTGCCAGTGCCTCCTGCTTGTTTCACCCTTGGGCCAGAGACGTCTTCCTGGCTGGAAGTTAAGGAGCAGCCACAGTTGGTGGGACTCAGGACTCCAAACTGGCTCACTCTGGGTGAACTTATTATTGCGCAAGGATGTGTAAGATGGAAACGGATTAGACTAGTGTTTTTCAACCACCACTCCATGGACCAATCTGACAGCAATTTTGTGCCGATCCACAAAAGAGTTAACCATCATGATATTGTATGAAGATTATAGACCCAATGATCTTAGTTGAATTTGCTTATGTGCAGGGTGATTTCTGCCTTAGTGATTCCCAAAATAATTCTATTTTCACTGGTCCCCAAGTGTAAAAAGGTTGAAAATCACCGGATTAGACCTTGAACTGCAATATTCTCTTTCAGATAGTGTCTCTGACAAATATAGGCTGTTGGTTCTTCCCCTTATGGCCCTGATTAACCACGGGAGGGACTTGTGACAACACAAGACATTCTGTGTGTAGCATCTTTAAATGGGAAGCACACTGAAATGTACTTTTTCTCCTTGGGAAAGCTCCAAATTAAATGGATTCTAGAAGCTTGGTATTATGGCTTTTGTTTTCACAGCTGCTGAAATAGCTCTGGCTCTCTTGGTTCAGTTCATGATAACTCCAGTTGAAATTACATGTGTCTAAAGATAGGACATGCAGGTCAGAGCTACTGAATGGATATTGTCCTTCTTTTAAATGAGACTTGCTCGTTTTAGCTCAAAGCAGTCCTTGACCTACAAATGAAAGCGAAAAGCCCACAGAAGTCACTAAATATGGGTGCATTCATCTATATACTCTCCATAATTCATATACATTGTGTTTGCATTTAAGAGGTTATTTTAGCAATTAACAGGACACAAAGGATAGCCCCTTTTTCATTGGGAAGGTTCACAAGTAAATGCCCATGTTCAGATCTGTGCCAAGAGACAGCAGTGAGTTGCTGTGATGGTGGTTGACTAGCAAGGCGGTGGTGGGGGTGGGGGTGGCAGCATGGGAATGCAGCAGGGAAGGGGTTTGCAAACCCCTGTAAGATGGCCTGCAGGTGGTTTAGCTCAGGAAGGAATTCCTAGGGAGATGTTCTTCAGATTCCTGAGGGTGTAACTTACCCTGGGCAGGAAAAAGTAAGCTTCCCTTTTTTACCCTAGGGGCCAGAATTTGAACTAAAAATAGGTACATGCAAGGAGACAGTCACATGGAGGAAAAAAAAATCTTTAAATTCCCAATTACTGGGATGTAGTCATGCTGGGGAAGCTATGTAGGGATTCCAGCATTGGGCAAGAGTACCCGATTCCAATTCCAAGAACTTAGCTCTTGGTTTGACTTAGACCTAATGTCTGTTGCCCTTTGTGAATTAAATTTGAGAAATAGTTTACCGATGTATGTTGGAAAAGAGAGCATGTTGATTCACTAAAACCTAACTGAAAATAATTGAAGGGAAAAGCTATTTGAGTTGATGAAGTCAGTTATGAAATGCTTATAAATAATAAAAGGCCATTTTATGACTTTCTAGTCTATGGATGCATGGAATTATGTCTAGGAAAGTTGTCTGGTCAGGGTCTTGCTTTAATGAATAGAGACTGATTTGTAATCAACACCAGAGCACCAAGCTTGCTGGTCTCTGCTTCTATTAGAAGTAAATGATTTGTAATTCAGATTGTTTGGAAATAGTTGGTCTCCTAAGTAAACAAGCAAGCCCCTCAGAATTTCAAGTATTTATTTGCTGTCAACTCTTTTTTTTCTATTGATAGTTGCAGAGGGAAGATTTTGCTCAATTCCTGTCAAAATGTCACTGTTAAAAATCAACCAAACAAAAATGTTGCATAAATAAATGAGATTTTTGCCAGACTAAGCTACCATTTCCTGGATTGGGTATTAGATTGCTTAAAACTCCTGCAAAGAAACTGTCTGAGGAGCTACTAATATCTAGAGGGCATGGCAAATAATTGAATTTAACATTTTTCATTCATTTATCAAAATGTAACATTCAAAAGGACATATTAGATGATTCTGTGTCTATGAAATATCCGGAATAGGCAAGTCTCTAGAAACAGAAAGTAGATCAGTAGGGCTTGGGGGTGGGTAGGAACTTTGGGGGGAAATAAGTGCTCGCAAACGGATATGGGATTTCTTTCTGAGGTGATAAAAATGTTGTGAAATTGACAGTGGTGACGGCTGCACAACTTTATGCACATACTGAATACCATTGAATTTTACGCTTTTAATAGGTGAATTGTATGGTATGTGAATTATATCTCAATAATTATGGAGCTGTGTTATGAGTCAGGAATTGTCCTGGGCATCAAAAACAGGACATTAACAGGACTGAGTTCCTGTCCTCACAGAGCTTACATTCCAAGGGTGGGGCGGGGGAGATCAGATAATACACATGAGCAAACATGTAGAAACATAATTTTAAAAAGAAATAATACTCTGAAGAAAAATAAAGCAGGATAAGCAAATAGTGATTTGTGTGTGAGTGTGTGTCTGGCTATGTGTGTAGTGTGCGTTTGTGTGTATGTATGTATATGTCTGATGTATTTCATATCTGTATGTGTGTGTGTGTATCATGTGCATGTGCGTTTGCATGTGTATATGCGTGCATTGTGCATATGCGTGTATCTCTCTATTTTAGATAAGACGAATAAGGAGAATGTCTCTGGGTCTTTTGAGCAGAGTTCTAAATGCAATAAAAGACTGAGCCATCCAGATAACTAGTAAGTACATTCTAGGCAGGGCAAAGACCCTAAGCGGGAACAATTTGGCTTGTACGACTAAGGAGAGGAATAGGGAGCTAGTGGGAGAGAAAGTTGGAGAGGTTGGCAGGGATCAGGTCACGTAGGTAATAGCCACAGTAATATCTGTGAATTATTTTAAGAGTTCATTTTTAGCACTAATAAGAACCATTAATTTTTCATGATCTACTGTGCAGTTTGTAAGTTCTTTTCAGTCTTTCTCTTGTGTGATGCTCAAAACAGAAGAAGTTGCTATTAGTCCTCTCTGTCTATAGATAAGGAAGACGTGGCAAATTGCCCACAATTCCCCCTGATTTGTGAGTCTATGGCCTGATGTCACAACGTGGTAATGTGTGGTGATTTCTTAATGTCTGGTGATTTCTTATTTCCTCAGCTCCTAAATCAGTACTTGGTGATATAGACACAATAAATGCTTATGGAATTGAGGTCATAAAGAAAGAGGAAAGCCAAGGCAGGACTTTAGTTCTGGTCATCTCATTCTGTTTGTGTTGACTCACATGACCATGCTGCTTTTCCCTTCGAATCGGAACGGTGAGGAGGACAAGGTCTTCCAGGGTCCTCTTCCTGGCAGGTGACATTTAATGCTCCACAGTCCGTGGGTATCTGCGTAGTTTTATAGGACTCTGCTCAAAGGGAGTGATCAGCCTCCCTTATTATTATACAATCCCACTATAACCGAGCAGTAAGTTTTTCTTAGCAGATTCTATTTGGTGATTTTAGTATAATTATTTTTTATTCACTGACTCTTACAGCTTGGTAATTTTTATTTCTGCCTTATCATCTGGGCTTCCCCTTTAGATTTGCTAAGATCTCTCACTTTTTATACACATAACAAAGTGGATAAGAACCTGAGTCCACATCCTTGGAGGAGTTCAGATCCTGGCCCTGCTCTTAATAATGTGTAACCTTTCTTCGTCACTCTGAGCCTGAGTTTTCCTCATCTGTGAAATGGAAATGATATTATCATTGATCTCACAGGACTGTTTTGAAGGTTAACCACATCTGTCTGTACAGCACTCAGAGCAGCACCTAGAACAGAGTACGGATTCAGTAAATGTCAGGTGTTATTAGCTGGGATGCTTATGCCTCCCTTTTCTGCACCACTTACTGTGGAATTGTGTCTAGGGTGGCAAGAAGTGAGATAATTGCTTGTCAATACTTCTCAGTGCACAGAATTAGGACACTATCATGGGAGGACAATTAGGTGGTCAAAATACGTACTTGGATTGGAATACAACATGTGCACAGAACGAGACGAGCTGATGAATTCCTGAGCGTTCCAGCCTGGAGGTAAGGGGGCGTGCTTATCAAGTCTCCCCAAGTACGCTGTTCCATAGGACTCTCTGTGGCTGTCATTAAATTCTCTGATGGGAGGCCCTTTTTATCAGGTCATGATAGAAATCGGAGGTTGGGAATTCAGGGGAACAATTTGAGGTAAAGAGCTATTTGCATCTCTGTCCTTTCCTTCTTGTAGTTTTTGGAAAGAGTTGCTCTCTTTGGTCTCCACTGCTGTTTTGTCTCCTGTTGGCATGATTATCACTGTTGCCAGGTAACTGGTGGCACCTGCAAGGGCTTCTGGGGGAGTGACCTGCGCCCCCCTGCCTAGGTCACTGGGAGGGAGGCACAAGGAGGCAGAGGTCAAGGTCCGAAGGAGAGGAAGCATCAGTGCCTATGCACATACACCAGGGCCGCTGGGACCCCCTTTGGGCCGATGGGAGAAGGCCCGTGTTTTTCTCCTGAAAAACATGGCGAGAACAAGGAAATCCTCAGCACCTCCTTCTCCTAGGCATAGTCATCTCTGACACAAATAAAAAACCTGTAAATATAAAATACCTTGGAGAAGGAATAAACAATTTGATTGTTCTTTTCTTTCTCCTTTAAAAAAAAGTCAGTTCCTTACAAATTCCAGAAAATGTGTGGATAAGGCTCTGGTGCTGCCTCAATGCCCCCGTCCACAGCACCTCCATCTCACTGTGGGTTGGGTGCCCCAGGGGCTCCTACTGTTGGCCTGAGGGAGAAGCTACATTGTTTCACTTAAATGCAGAAGAAAGCTGCCTCTCAGCTTCTTTTCCTCTCACCCGCAGGCACTGATTCGCTTCCTTAAAGAGGAGTAACAGGCTGACACTAAGAGAAGAACAGAAAGTGAAGCCAAATAGCAGCTGACTGTAACCAGAGTATTCCTTGTTCATCTGACAGCTGAGCATCCTCCAGCACATGTGCGGGGCATAATCCCTTTTACCAGGGGACCCCGGGAGCCGATCTGGTGTGATTCCATGCATCAGGGATGAGGGGAGACAAGAGGTCAAATGAGTATCAAGTTCAGGGATGAAACTCTAGATCACACCTTCCACCAAAGAGAGAGACTGTCCCCTTAATTGTCTAGCTTCCACATCTTCAAATGTCCTTACCATTAACCTTCAGCCCCTTGCCCCACAAAATGCTTCTGAATTGGTCTCCCTGGCCCTCCAAGTGATGTTACAGTCTCATCATGCTGCCCCAGCCACCTAAATGGACCTGCCATCCATTTGAACTGTATCCCAGACCCATCCTGGGTTTCAGGGTCCTTTATTAGTTTACTCTTATTAAGTGATTGCATCATCCGTCTCCCATCAATAAATGTTTTGCTGACTCCAGCTAAAACAATTTAGTCTTGATTTCTTTATCTAATCCTTTATTTCTTGATTCCATATTTTACATTAATTACTTTTACTATTTCAAATAGAAAAGTGGAGGAGGCATTTGGGACACAAAGGTCCTTTTTAGGTCACTGCTCCTGCTTTTGTGTGGGGCAGGCCCTGGTCAGATCAGTATCAATCAGGGAGCTGCTCAGAATGAGCAGAGGAGCCTTCAGACATGTCTCTTGTGAATACGGAAAAGACAGACCCAGAGCCCTGGCTGGATGGCTCGGGAGGTTAGAGCACTGTCCTAAAGTGCAGAGATTGTTGATCGATCACCAGTCAGGAAACGTGCAGGAACAGATCAATGTTCCTGTTCTTTCTCTCTCTCTCTCTCTCTCTCTCTCTCTCTCTCTCTCGTCAATCAATAAATATCAAAAAGAAAAAAAGAAAAAAGAGAAAGCCAGACAAGAAATAATCACAAACTGGTGCAATCAGATTGTGTAGAGGCATAAACTTATTCAAAACCAGGGCTGGTTCTTGGTAAAAACCCAATGAAGATGAAGTCTCCGCCCCTCTCCCCACCAGGTTATCAATGGCACAGGCATAAGGCTTCCTCCCTCCCTCCCTCCCACCCTCCCTCCCTCCCTCCCTTCCTTCCTTCCTTCCTTCCTTCCTTCCTTCCTTCCTTCCTTCCTTCCTTCCTTCCTTCCTTCCTTCCTCCCTCCCTCCCTCCCTCCCTCCCTCCTTTCCTTTCTTCCTCCCTCCCTTCCTCCCTCCCTCCCCCCTCCCTCCCTCCTCTCTTTCCCTCCCTCCCTCCTCCCTCCCTTCCTCCCTTCCTTCCTTCCTTCCTTCCTTCCTTCCTTCCTTCCTTCCTTCCTTCCTTCCTTCTTTCCTTCCTTCCTTCTTTCCTCCTTTCCTTTCCCCATCAAAGTTTGCTGTCAGGGCTTTTTTCTTCTTTTTCCTCAGAGTTATAAATGACCCATGCTATCCCAAAGCATTGGTTCTCCAATTCTGTTGAAGTGAAGCATCCCACCACAAAAATTAACTATGGATATCTTTCCTTAATTTGGAAACAAAATCAAAATCCTCTTTATTTTCTTTTAAAAAGAACACAACAGTGGCTTTTCTTTAGTTACAGATGATTGTGATACTCTGTAATCAGTGTAATACATGTTAAAATGATTTGTTGTTTTTGGAAACTTGATTCCTAACTCAATATATTCAATAAATACGTTTTTCTATTTGAATTTCCTACCCGTTTGACTCTGGTGCCTTATCTGGCAGCCACTAACCATGTGGGGCTATTGAGCCCCTGAAATGGGGTGAAGAGTCTAAACTGAGGCATTTTGTCAGCTTAAAATATACACTGAAAGTCAGCAACTTGGTATAATAAAAGAGGATATAAAATGTACTTTAATAGTTTTGAAAATACTATTAAGAATATACATTATAACAATAATATTTTGGCTATAATGTGCTAAAATATACTATATGCCTTAATTTTACTTATTATTTTTAGCCTGTTTTAATGTGGCTACTAGAAAATTTAAAACTGCATATGTGGCTCGTGTTAGCACATCAGTGATTCACATATTTCTATGGACAGTGTTGCCTCAGAAAATACTGAGTTTAGCTTGCAATAAATCCTGACATTTTACTTACTTGACAGTAAGTAATCATTGACTCTGAACCTCCCAACATCCTCTGAGTACTAACAATGCCAAGTTACAACTCTTTGGTGCCTAACTTGGGTATTTAGGTCAATTTCTTAACCTCCTTAGTTAATATCAGTAGATTCTAATATAGGAAGATCGTTTGGTCAAGAATAATTCTTAAAGAACCATACCTTATAATGAGGCAACATAAAAATACATGCAAAAGTATTTGGATCAACTACAACATCAAAGACAGATGTGGGAGTATTAGGGTATTAAAAACGTGTTTGTAACAAGACCAAGATTCCTTCAATTATTTCTCCTGTGGCTAATTGATGAGAATCTTCCAATCCTTTTAACTGGCAGGTAAAACCCTGTTCTCTGGTGGGATATTTGCCCTTCATAAAGCTGCAGATATCATACACTAGGCATCCCAAATCATAACCATCACCATGACGATGAGTTCTTTAGCCTCCAGTCAATCACTACCCATCCATGAATGCGGAGAATCAGATCATATTATGACTGACCTACTTTTCGTTTACTCAAATCTGAAGTCAAAATAAGCTGGCATCTAGGCTGTGACTTTTGCTCTGGCCGTGACATTAAACAGAGGACTGTTGGCTCCAGGACCTCTGTTAGTCAGTCGATGCTGAGTCTGCATGTAGCCCTCATTTTATTGAATAGTGTGGATGAAGACCTGGCGCTGGAGGTAGATCTGCCTGAGTCTCCCTTCATTACTGTCCTCCTTGCGTTGAACTCTGGCTGGCCCTTGACATCACCCTTAGCAGAGCCTGCCCCGATGGATTGCCCTGCAGCAGAAAGAAGTGAAGCTTTCTCCTTCCCTTTAGTCTTCCAGGGGAATGCAGTGATCGTCAAATGTGGGTCAGGGGGTGGGTTGTGTCGGAATTGCTTATTTTGCTGGTTACCTTTACAGCTGAATCAGAATCTCAGAATCTCAGGGAATGGGACTGGTCAGTTGTAACATTCCAAAAAATTCTTAAGCATGTTAAAATTTGGGACCTATTGACCTTTCCTCTGCACGGGAGCGGGTGAGTTGCTGCAAGGACTCTAAAATTTCTTTCTTAAACCTGGCCAAATTCTTTGCAAGAAAAGGTGTGATAAGGTATTTATGTTTAAAACTTCACTGTGGTGGTGTATGGGCTCTTGTAAAACGTAAACGTCTCTAGAAGGGATAACTCATTAAGTCCCTACGCACTGAAGAAAATGAGTTTCTTAGGAAGGGCAAGAGGGACTTGGGCTCCATCTCAAGGATTGGAGATATTGGAGGACAGCTCAAGTTAGAAAAGATGTTCAAAGAAGAGATGGGGAAGTGAAATTCACACTTCTTGCCCATTTGTGCCTACCTCTAAGGCTCTTTGCTTACTGTCCCCACCCTCTCTTCCATACTAGACTTTTATATGTTGTTGCCCTTGCTGTCAAGCTAGAGAAACATTTTTAAAATAACCAGCTCTTTTTTGACGTGTTTGGGATTTTGCCTAAACAAGGTCTGCTGAACCTGCTTCTGTGTTATTTTTAGTATCTCCTTTGCACGCGTGCCCTGAGGATGTGCGATCCTCTGAGCATTCTTCTTCTGATGAATATTTGATTGGCAACCTTAAAATTTTTTTGTGTTTAAATTATAAACCCACTGCAAGTACAAGGCGCTTTTTACCATCTTTTAAGCTACATGTCAATATGTGTTCTTGTAGAGCTATAATTACCTATTATTTCGTGGCTTTCTGAATTAAAATTTGTTAAACAAAAGCTGAAAATAGTATTAAATCTACATAAAATTTTTAATGTGCAAAAAATTACTGATCGGTTGTTAATGTAGCTTTACCAGGGTTTGACTTATGAGGCAAGGAAGGACATAGCATTTTTTAATAGTGCTTTGCTTCTTGAAGCCATTCACATTTACAGAATAATGCATATTTTCACAGAATAATAAAGTTATTATGTGACTGTGGGAGTTACAAAATGGAAATGAGAAACAATTTCATTGTACTGTCTTTGGAGAGAGGATGTGAGTTACTGTCTTTGGAGAAAGGATGTGGGTTTTAAATAAACACGGAAGTTTCCCACTTTTTCTGAAATCAGGATTAGCATTGCTAGTAGAAGGGAGCATAAGTATGGATGGAAGTGCTGCCCTCTGACATGAAAGAAATCTGTCCAGACCACACCAGCCCAGACTACTACTGTTTATCTCAAGGTATTCTGCCGTGAAGAGAGATGAAGTCACTCACACACAAGCCAACATCTTTACCATCCATGCAGACATAAACATCCTAGAGGGAAAGAAAGTCTCTACTACAATCAGCCATTTTATTTAAAGCAGTGGTCCCCAATCTTTTTTGAGCCACGGACCAGTTTACTGTCAGAAAATATTTTCACGGACCGGCCTTTAGAGTGGGACGGATAAATGTATCACATGACTGAGACAAGCGTCAAGAGTGAGTCTTAGACAGATGTAACAGAAGAAATCTGGTCATTTAAAAAAAAATAAAACATCGTTCAAACTTACATATAAATAAAACAGAAATAATGTAAGTTATTCTTTCTCTGCGGACCGGTACCAAATGGCCCACGGACCGGTACTGGTCTGCGGCCCGGGGGTTGGGGACTACTGATTTAAAGTATTCTGTCCAGGTTATACATGAACCTTGAATTTAAGAAGATCAGGTAGAAGCAACAGTGTCTGTCTTTCCTCATTTCCACCTCCCACAGGCAACCATGTTGAAGTGAATCTGTCTAGTGTTTTGGTAGTTACTTCCTATGTCTAAATCATACACTCGTCCTGCTAGCTTTTGATTGACTATTTTAGGGTATATCTATTGAATACCGCCTATCACAGAAGAGTATTACACTATCCTAGTCTTCTTTCCCTTCCTACTTCTCATGCAGTTATTGTTAGTTTTTCTGTTGGTTTCCTTTGTTTGAATCTTTAAAGAATATCCTTAAGCCTTTTCTGGTTTCATCAACTTTTGATGTTGCTCTTGATCCCCTGCCATGTTAGATGAGGTTTCAACACACTGACCCTTATCTACTTTTTCTTCCTCTTTTTTAGCTCCATTAAGTTTTGGCTCTTGGGTTTTACTGACTTTTTTGTATCGCTCAGTGTTTATCCATAAGCCAGACTTCTTTCACCTGTGCGAGTGAGAGAGGGTCTCCATTGTTCAGGACCTAAGAGTTTATATGGAAAGGAGTTTGATCATATTACTTATATAATACATAAAACTTATATAGTGCTCTATTTCATTTTGTGCTCTGATGCTGTCATGAGCATTTCCCATATCTTTATGTTTAAAACTATCATTCCACATGCCTGCAGATAGTTTTAATAAATTAGAGACAGGTTGAACCTTGGCCTTTGCTTTGGTATTTAGCTAGAAGATGCTACTCAGGTTTGATTCAGGCTTAGTGTTTGAAGCCCTGCGAGATGAATTCTTACTTCAATATAATTTCTGACACCTCTGAACTAGAGTGTGAGCAGTGACTGTGTCATAATTCATTTGCCGTCATACACTATCAGTGTAATGATATCGATAAAGTGAACACATTTGAATTTGTTCTGAACATGGGAGTATGGGGATACTGGACTATTCCCATGTAGGTCAGTTTTATTCTAGATGTAACTTGAAATTTAAAAAAATCTCTTTATGTGCTTTATTCATTTAAATCTCTTAGTCAAAGGAAGTATAAACATACATTTATTTCTGCTGAGTAAAATTCTGCCATAATGAATATGATTGTGAGAACTATCAGTTTATACCTAAAAATAATTACTAAAAACTTTCAGATGAATAAGTAGGGAAAGAATGTCAATTAATATGCATAATAAGAGATTACATTAGCTAGATTATGTTGGGGGGGAACATTGCTTTCTGAGCCTACAAATATTATATTTATAACATTAAACTAATATTTAGGGTAAAGAATAAATTGTAAAATAGATGATCATTATAATCTTTGCCGAACTGTTTGGTGTTTTAAAATTCAAAACATTAAACAAAATAGCTTACAAGAACTATATTTAGGTTTTTGTTATTCAATTCCATTTAGGTCATGAGTCTTTCACGAAAAGGTCCTATTTGGAAATGCTTCACATTTTATGAGAATGAATAAGAAGCAGAATGCCAATTTTACTCCCTTGAAATGTCACGAAGAGAAAAACTCCTGATCATAAAAAACAAAGCTCATTATAAACTGTCTTTGATCCAGACATATTAATAGCCAGTACTTAAATCGCAGTGTTCTGGATGCTTGCTTTATATGAACTCAATTAATTCTCCCGATGATCCCATATGGTATGGCTATTATTAGTTCATTCCACAGGTGAAGAAGCGAAGTAAGGTACAGAGACATTAAATAATTAGCCCAAGGTCACACAGCCAGGCCATGGTAAAGCAAAATTTGAACTCAGGCAATCTGGCTTGAATCCATGCTTTTAAGCAAGGCATCATCACTTAAATGAGATACACCTCGAAAATGCTTGCATGTGTTTCTGGCACGGGATACGCATCTGATAAAAGGTAACTCATATCATCAGTTGCAGGAATGGAATGGGGAATACTGGAATAAGGGTGGAGCGAATGGGCTATTCACCTTTTGCTGAACCAGCCTCTAGAGTGGGGTCCATGGGCCAAGAAGCCAGGTTCAGCCAGGAGGGCCCAAGATCACCAAAACCCCTATCAAAAGCCTCATGCTGCAGGGCTCCTTGAGGCCCTGGATCTGCTGGAATGCACAGGCACCGTGACTGGAATCCATCACCAGTTTCCTTCTCACTTTGTGAACGTGACCATGAGGAGAGTTGCAACATTTCAGTTTCTTTAACATAGGATGCATTTCTTTCTAGCTTTGCTGGGAGGATTGTCGTGGAATAGAGATTTCAGTGGAGAGGTATGCTATCACAAAGGGCTGGGGGACAGCATAGAGCCAACTCTACCCCTATGGTTACCTAGGGTTGGTCTGAGGATGCTTATAAGTATTCTATGGAGAAAGCTTAAACCCAAAGCCTTTTCCTTTAAAGCAAAGGTTTGGAGACCTAAGGGTTATTCCGAAATTAGCATTACATAGGCACTCATGAAATTCTTTCCTAAAGGCAATCAGCACCAGCCTACTGCAGTTAACTAAGAACTGCAAACTGCAAAGTATTGAGAAGCCACTGAGTAGAGGTACCAAGCCCAGATGTTAAAGAGCCAGAGGAAATTCAGGCAGTGCTAATAGCAGTTGTGGAAGCTGAGACAGCTGTCTTACTTGTGCCTAAGGGTTCATAATTTATTATCTATCTTCTCTATTGTGCAACCTTTAAAATGTGTGCAAATGTTAGTTACTCATGAATTGTTAACATCCATGTTTTGTTACTTTAATGGGGTTATACTTGATTGATTTATAAAGCTCAATTAATGTGTCTTTCTTTTGCCTGTGACTAGGGAATTCCTGGCTGATGGAGTGTCACAGTACTTTCACCCCAGGCACCCCTGTGTGGCTGAGCCTGCTAGAATCCTAGACTTAGAATCTAGCAGAAGCCACACTACCTCTAAAATACCAAGAATACCAGCCTTAGAAACTTAAACTCATAAAATGGTGGCACATACCACCAAGTTTTGGTTTTAGGTTCTTCTTGCCATTCCTGGGGTTCAGGGGCCCCACAGATACCCAGCACTTCTTACCGCTCCACATCTAATGGGGTGGCTCTTGGATCTCAGTCTATCACTCACCCTGATTCCCATAATTCTATTGCCCGTTCTTGTGTTCTTTCTCAGGGATCTGCTGGGTGACCAGCTGGTGTTGCTCATTCTGATACTGTGGCAAGGTTCAGATGCTCCTCTTGGTGAAAGAAGTGTCTTTGCAAATGTAATTGGTTAAGATGAGGTCAAACTAGAGTAAAATGAGACCTTAATTCAATGACTGGGGTCCTTATAAGTATAGGAGAAGCTACACAGAGACATGGGCAAGGAGGCCTTCTGATGATCGAGGCAGGGATCGGAGTGACGCTGCTGTAAACCAAGGAATCTGAGGACCATTGGGAGCCATGGGAAGTGAGGAAAAGGCAGAGAAGGACCTTTCTCTAGAACCTTTAGAGCAGGGGTCCCCAAACTTTTTACACAGGGGGCCAGTTCACTGTCCCTCAGACCGTTGGAGGACCGGACTATAAAAAAACTATGAACAAAACCCTATGCACACTGCACATATCTTATTTTAAAGTAAAAAAATAAAATGGGAACAAATACAATATTTAAAATAAAGAACAAGTAAATTTATTTATTTATTTATTTATTTTAATAATTTTATTTTTTTAATGGGGTGACATCAATAAATCAGGATACATATATTCAAAGATAACAAGTCCAGGGTATCTTGTTGTTCAATCATGTTGCATACCCATCACCCAAAGTCAGATTGTCCTCCGTCACCCTCTATCTTGTTCTCTCTGTGCCCCTCCCCCTCCCCCTTTCCCTCTCCCATTTCCCCCTCCCCCCTGTAACCACCACACCCTTATCAATGTCTCTCAGTTTCACTTTTATGTCCCACCTATGTATGGAATAATGCAGTTCCTGGTTTTTTCTGATTTACTTATTTCGCTTCATATCATGTTATCAAGATCCCACCATTTTGCTGTAAATGTTCCGATGTCATCATTTCTTATGGCTGAGTAGTATTCCATAGTGTATATGTGCCACATCTTCTTTATCCAGTCATCTATTGATGGGCTTTTTGGTTGTTTCCATGTCCTGGCCACTGTGAACAATGCTGCAATAAACATGGGGCTGCATGTGTCTTTACGTATCAATGTTTCTGAGTTTTGGGGGTATATACCCAGTAGAGGGATTGCTGGGTCATAAGGTAGTTCTATTTTCAGTTTTTTGAGGAACCACCATACTTTCTTCCATAATGGTTGTACTACTTTACATTCCCACCAACAGTGGATGAGGGTTCCTTTTTCTCCACAGCCTCTCCAACATTTGCTATTACCTGACTTGCTAATAATAGCTAATCGAACAGGTGTGAGGTGGTATCTCATTGCCGTTTTGATTTGCATTTCTCTAATAGCTAAAGAAGATGAGCATCCTTTCATATATCTGTTGGCCATTTGTATTTCTTCCTGGGAGAAGTGTCTGTTCATATCCTCTTCCCATTTTTTTATTGGATTGTTTGTTTGTTTGTTGTTGAGTTTTATGAGTTCTTTGTATATCTTGGATATTAGGCCCTTATCTGAGCTGTTGTTTGAAAATATCATTTCCCATTTAGTTGGCTTTCTGTTTATTTTGTTATCAGTTTCTCTTGCTGAGCAAAAACTTCTTAGTCTGATGTAGTCCCATTCATTAATTTTTGCCTTCACTTCTCTTGCCATTGGAGTAAAATTCATAAAATGCTCTTTAAAACCCAGGTCCATGAGTTGAGTACCTATGTCTTCTTCTATGTACTTAATTGTTTCAGGTCTTATGTTTAGATCTTTGATCCATTTTGAGTTAATTTTTGTACAGGGGGAGAGACTGTAGTCCAGTTTCATTCTTTTGCATGTGGCTTTCCAGTTTTCCCAGCACCATTTATTGAAGAGGCTTTCTTTTCTCCATTGTGTGTTGTTGGCCCCTTTATCAAAAATTATTTGACTATATATATGTGGTTTTATTTCTGGACTTTCTATTCTGAGAACAAGTAAATTTAAATCAACAAACTGACCAGTATTTCAATGGGAACTATGGGCCTGCTTTTGGCTAATGAGATGGTCAATGTCTGGTTCCATATTTGTCACTGCTAGCCATAACAAGTGATATGATGCACTTCCGGAGCCGTGACGCGTGCGTCCCGCGTCACCAGAAGTAGTACTGTACATGAGTGACACTGCACTTTGTGGCCACCAATGAAAGAGGTGCCCCTTCTGGAAGTGCGGCCGGGTTGGATAAATGGCCTCAGGGGGCCACATGCGGCCCGCGGGCCATAGTTTGGGGACCCCTGCTTTAGAGGGAGCATGCCTGCCAACACTTTGATTTTGGGCTTCTAACCTCCCAGACTCTGAGAGAATGCATTTCTCTGGTTTTAATCTGCCTGGTTTGTAGTAATCTGTTACAATAGCCCTAGGAATCTAATACAGGGTAATTAGGGAGGCAGCAATGGATAACAGAAACAATTACGAAACCAAATCATTCGTATATTTTATTCATTGACTTTTCAATGAATTCACTGACTTTTTCAATTGAAAAAAACCCCCACTTGTTTCACTGGGCCATTTTTCTGTGTTTTTGGCAATTTTGCAAAATTTTATCTGGAATTACCTTCTTCCCCAGGAGAGGAGGGATCAGATATGCTAAGACATGACACTTTGGGGTACACAGAACTTGCAGCTTTGTACACAGAACCTACGGTGGGTATAATCCTGAGCACTGTGTTAGGGAGTGCACATCAATAAAACCAAAATTCTCTGCTGAGGATTTTGCATGTATGTGGTTGGAAGAGTTTTCCATAGACTAGCTCCCAAGTCTGGAAGTTTCAAACCTCACTGCTCTACTACCTATGAACTTCCAATGTCGCTCGCTCACTTTCATGTCACACTTGGAACGCTGGTCCTGCACCGTGTGTTGCAAAGCTGAGCAGGCCAGCACAGTGGGCGATAGGAGCTTTCTTGCAATCCATTCCTGCACCAGGATGGCTAGAAATGACTTCATATCTGTGAATGTGCTCAGGCTGTGTGTATCCCTGGCTTGACATCCCCTTAGCAGATCCTGAAGGTGCCCCTTTCCTGGGAAAGAAACGTTCCATTTTCTCTGGCACTTTTACCCCTAGAAGGATATAAGCATAGTGCTACCAGTGGCCATTTCTATCTCTCTGTGAAGAAATCCTGCCAGAGAATGAAGCATATCCAAGGAAAGTAGAATTAAATTATTTCATGAGAGAGAGAGAGATTCATTTCTGATGACATCCCTAGATTCACTTGTGACTGTAACCAAATTTAGTGTTTCAGTGACATAAGCCAAGATATTCTCCCTCCTGTTTTTGCTTCACTGAGTTTGAATTTTGTGTCTTTTTCTGCCCATTCTCTCTCCCCTGGCCCCCACTGCTATATCCTTAACTCCTAGAACTGGGCACATGATAGGCACTAAATAAATATTTGTTGAATGAATGAATAAATGGAATTTCTGTCACTTTAAGCCAAAGAAGGCCTTACTAAATCAGGAAGAATTAACAATTTAATTATAATCCAGGTAGAATTTAAGTGCTGCAGAACAAATGTTAGAGCATAAATTGATAGGCATAAATGTTTAAATGGAGAGGAAGGGCACTCTGGATACCCAAGAAGCCAAGGCTAGGGGAAGGCATACACTGGGCATGCTCAGAACATATGAGTGCAATTGTCCTGTTGGGTAGTGAGTTTCTGATGAAAGTTTTGGAGATAATGCTGAGATGAGAAGACAGGGTTAGCCCACCTCAGAGCTTTGTATGAGCAGTTGAAGAACTTGGAATTTATTTCGTAGCTAGTGGGGAATCAATGGATAATTTTTGGGCAGAGAAGTAAGATTTCATTCCCTCCACGGATAGTTTCATTTTAACAGAAAACCCAAAAATTTCACCTAAAAGGATATATTCTTACATAAGAGGAAATTGAGATCATAAAGCAGGTTAGTGAAGTGGTTTTGTTTTTTTGTTTTTTTGTTTTTGGTAGAAAAACTTTCAGTGGTCTCAAATTACACGCTGTAGGCCATGCTATTTTATGACGAGTCATTTTCCTATGATAATTTGGGGTTAAATCCAGTCATTTCTTAAAATCCTATTTGCAAAACTAGAACTGGGAAGGCCTGAAGGGAGATTAAGGAAAGAAAAACAAGAACAATGAAGAAGGCTTTCTTCTCTTCCGGTCCATTTTATCTTTTGGAAACTTTTAAAAACAATGAAGAAAATATTTAAGATACATTTTCAGCAATGATAAAATGAGCAGATGATTTAAAAGGGCCACATCAGAAGAAGCATAAATTGCATGAATAGTTCAAAAAGCAATGCTGTGTAGTGTGAGTGGAGCTGACCTCAGATTGTTGTGATAATCTTATCCCCCTTTTCAATAATTGGGGTAAGCACTGGCATTTGATTCAATTCTTCATCTAAGTGAGATGGGGATGGGGAGGGTGCTAAAGTTTTCTTTGCTAACTCAAAGAGGTGCGTCATCACCTTTGCAAGATGCTATTTGTTATGTATGTGACACCTGGAGCTATTCCTGCCACTTTGAAACTGTGAGGAAGATGTTTTCTAAGAAAAGCAGAGCAGAAAGGTAGAAACCACCAGGGTCTTTGTTGGTGCTCCTGAGCTGCTGAATTGCCCAACCTCCAGACTTTCTCATGTGCTTTATGGAAATTATTGATATTTAAGTCGCTTTCAGTTGGGCTTTCTTATTCGCAGCTAAAAGCAAACCCACTGATATTCCCACCTAACAGTTGTCTCTTATGTAAACCAATGCTCCTTAGAACGCAAAAAGATTATGGTTCGCTGAAAATGTGGGCTTTAAGGACAGTAATTACTTATTTTAGATTTGTCTAAGTTATTTACATTTATTTAGTTTTACCGCTGGTGGAGGAGCAAAGCAGCATTTCTTTTTTTCTTTAGACTCTGAATAAGCCAAGATGTCAAACACTTGAGGAAGAGACCGTTGGCTCACATGTGTCAGATGATCTGGATGTTTGGTTTTCAAAAATGAACATCTGAATCACAGAGCAATATTTTCACTTTTCAGCTATATTTTTGCATTTTAATGGAAACCACTGGTAAGCAAAACCAGGTGTAAAGGATTTACATTAGAAATGGATAGGATCACCCAATAGCACCTCTGGTCAGCTTTCCTGCCTAGATAGCAAGTAAGTCATTTTTTTTCTTTTTTAAGTGAGACGAGGGAAGGTAGTAAGACCGACTCCTGCATGCTCCCTGACCTGGATCCACCTGGCAACTCCTGTCTGAGGCGGGGCTGATGCTGGGACCAACCAAGGTATCCTCATCACCCATGCTTGAACCAATCAAACCAATAGAGCCATTGGCTGTGAGAGGGGAAGAGAGACAAAAAAAGGGGGAAAGGGAGGGGGGAAGAGAGAGAGAAGGGGGACAGGGAGGAGAAGAGAAGCAGATGGTCACTTCTCATGTGTGCCCTGACTAGGGATCAAACCCAGGACATCCACATGCCAGGCCAATTCTCTATCCACTGAGCCAACCAGACAGGGCCATTTTTTCAAACAAACAACTGAATATCTGCCATGGGCAGGACGTGATGCTGTAGGGTCATAATTATGACTTTATGCATAAATTTTACTTCATAGACTTGACAGTCTTTGTCTTTTAGGAGCACACAGTTTAGTAATTATAAGGTGAATAGTTGTCCTCTTTCAGGGAGAACAGTCCTTTTGTGAGTTTCATCCTCCCTTGAAAAGTGTCCTCCTACATGTCCTCCTTTTTGATAATGGAACACTAATCTGTAAATATTCCTATTCGATTGATGCAGAGTCAATCCATTGCGTGTGATGAGACGTATTTGTATCTAAATGAGGACTTTTTCTTACAATTATATATTATTAAAAATTAATAGGCATGTAAGCATAATTACAATATAAAATATTACAAATGTTTTTATTATGCATTTATCATATTATAGTGTATTATTATTGCAATGAATAAAATGTTTCTTTGATTTACAATATTGTTTTCTTCAATTTATTTTTGTCCTCCTTTTCATTGTAAAAAAGTTGGTCACCTTAGTAACTAGCAAGAGTTGACATGTTAGAGATTGGTAAGGTGTTAGGGGAGGTATGGAAAAGGGTGTTTCCTGACCTTTATTTAGTATATAATTCAACACACATTCATAGTAGGGACCAGCCATGGTCACTACTCTTGTGGAGCTTAGAGTTTAATAAGAAAGACATTAATGTATGAACACACAGATAAATATACAATTATAAATTCAGGTAATGTGATAAAAAAAAAGTACTGTGCTACAGAGAGAGTCACTGAGGTGATGTAATTTACTTTGGGGGGTCAGGAAAGAATTGTCTTAGGATGTGACATTTAAAATGGGACCTGGAGGGTGAATGGGCATGAGTGTGAATATGTTTGGGGGATGGGAGGAGGAAAGGGGACAAAATCCTCTTATAGGATGTGGCACTAGAGTCAGATGTTAGAAGTCAACCTGGTGTGGTAGGAAAGGTCTATTTAGCAACGCCCTTGGTGTTGCCAGATCTGTCTCTTGCTTCAACAGTGTTTGGACGAAGCAGACCCAGGGCGCCCCTTCTTCCAGCCTGCGGCCACTCTCCAACCTCTTTTCCAGTCACCAGCTTCGGAAACACCTCAGCCATCCTCAGCCTCTGAGACAACCCAACACTGTTTTTCTCACCTTAACTCCTCATTGCCAAACAACCATGAACTCCTAGATTCGTCCGAATTATTCCCCCGCAGTGGGAGCTGCCGTGAACCGCCCGGTCACCCGCACCCACCTCACTGGGGCTCTGTGTCCGCCCGGAGGATGTGGCCCTGGAGGGCGCCGGCCACTTCTTCCCGCCTCGCTGAGGGGAAGCCCGAGGACACTGGCGTCTCTTAGAGACGCAGCCCCAGCGCGGTGGCCACCTTCCTCCCAGGTGGTGCTGAGGCCTTCCCAAGATGAGCGGGGTAAACTCAGGACGCCGTGGAAGCCGCCAGGGCCGTGGAGAAGAACCTGAACCGGGTCCCTGGCGACCTGCAGGGTCTCGGCTTTGACTTTTCTGGAGAACCACCTCCTGGGGGAGCAGTGGCGCCGGGACCGCCTGACCGACCTCCGAAGGCTGGCGGCCCCAGGCTGGGCGGGGCCCGTGGCTCTTCGGAAGCCTCAAGCACTAGGAGCCTTTGGAGCCCAGAGGCCTTTGAGGGGCCCCCTGCACCCCCTGGTGTCGGGCTTTTGCCTGAGGCTCTCCCTGAAACCATTAGGCATTGTTTTAACCACCCTGGAGCCCTCTCCCATGCATTGGACCAAATAGAAAAAAAAATAAAGCTTTTTTCAGTAGAAAGAAAGAAGGAAAAAAAGAGAGAAAGAGAAAGAAAGAAAGGAAAGAAAGAAAGAAAGAAAGAAAGAAAGAAAGAAAGAAAGAAAGAAAGAAAGAAAGAAAGCCTGACCAGGCGGTGGCACAGTGGATGGAGCGCTGGACTGGGATGCAGAGGACCCAGGTTCGAGACTCCGAGGTCTCCAGCTTGAGCGCAGGCTCATCTGGTTTGAGCAAAGCTCACTAGCTTGGACCCAAGGTCGCTGGCTCAAGCAAGGGGTTACTCAGTCTGCTGTAGCCCCAAGGTCAGGGCACATATGAGAAGGCAATCAATGAACAACTAAGGTGTCGCAACGAAAAACTAATGATTGATGCTTCTCATCTCTCTCCCTTCCTGTCTGTCTGTCCCTATCTATCCCTCTCTCTGACTCTGTCTCTGTAAAAAAAAAAAAAAGAAAAAAAAGAAAAAAAAAAAAGAAAGAAAGAAAGGAAAGAAAGAAAAAAGGAAGAAAGAAAGAGAGAGAGAGAAGAAGGGAGGAAGGAGACGGACAACCTCTATTTATGTACAAAGAAGATTATAAGGAATACAGGTGCCCCTTAAACAACATGGGTTTGAACTGTGTGGGGTCCACTTATATGTGGACTTTTTCAATAAATACTATAAATGTATTTTTCTTATGATTTTCTTAATTACATTTCCTTTTTTCCAGCTTATCAATATCAAAATGCTAACAGGATATTATCTCTGGGTAATGGGGTTATGTATACTTTTAATTTTCTTGTTTCTTCTTTTCTTTACTGTATTTTTGCTACACTTGTTATGCAATAAAAAAAAACATTACCTTACAAAGTCATCATAAAAGGAGAGGGGGAAAATAGGTATTTTCAAACAGGCCATGATGAGGTCGAGGTGGGGTGTGTGTATGGTCTGAAATATTTAACCCTTTGAGTAGTGAGTTTTTTTCATGCTCTCTGACCCCCGCGAGTGAGTTTTTTTTTTTTTCCAAAAAATGAAATTAGTTCCAGTTACAGTTTTATTAACTTAAAATCATCTTTGTTTGATAACCAATTTATGGAAACAAGAAGAACACACATTTGCCTTTTTTAAATATTGCCTTACACATTTTTAAAATAAATCAGTCGTACTCTGGATGGTCGGGAGGCATGAAGACATACATAAACGTTCGTACTATTCAAAGGGTTAAAAAACTGCTAGGTGTGAACAGCTTCTTACAACTGCTACATGGCAGAGGGGCTGGGTGAGAGGTGAGACAGGAAAGTGGGCAAGAGACCAGGCCGGGAGGGACCTTGTGTCAGGAAGGGTTCCAAGTCCATCCTGCAGTCAGTGGGGATAGGGTGATCAGATCTGTTTTTAGAGACGCCTCTTTGGTGACAGTGGGTCTGTGTGGGGACAGCAGCCACGTTGGCGGGGCAGGGAAATGTATGTTTGTTTGTTTTTAAATCAGCACATTCAGTGGAGTTCAGTTTATTCTCTGCTGTTCTCCAGGGCTTGTGGCCAAATTTGGCAATTCTTGTCTGGATAGACCAACGCAGCTGAGTTGACTTAACTCAAGTATTAGCTTCAAGTGACTAATTTGACCAGTCTAATGTTAAATAACTGGATGGGTAAAACCCTTCATATTTCAGGGAGCCATAGACACAATCTCCCTTTGTCATGATCTTCTCTGTGGGGTCCTGTGTGTATCCTGAGGGGATGAGACCGCCTGCCCTTTTTCTACCTTAGTGAGAGATTAGAATGAGGGAACATCTATACAATGATTGACTGACTGTCTCAGACATAAGGAAGCATCACTGAAATATAAACTATCATTATTATTTGCTCTGATACTGACCTTTTGTGCAAGTTTTAATTTTATCTATTCATTTTGACCACAGTTGAGGTCTCCATGACTACAATAGAAGAACAGAAGGGAAAAAAAATGCTTCTGGGTTGGAACATCCTAAATGGTTTTGTTTATTGTAAAATGTGGATATTTTGAAGGATGTTCACATTTTAAAAAGGTGTAAATGCTGTTCGTATGGTGTTCCAAGCCAGGGACATTTTTATGTTCTAGATGTGGGTGATATATGAACACATTCAGCTACAACTTGATAAACATTTACTAGGGCAGAGGCTGGGCTCTTTGTACCTGGAGTAACAAGGTCAAGTGTGACCATGGATTGACATTCAAATAGTTGAGTTTACAATCTGAA
The DNA here is from genome assembly GCF_036850765.1 of Saccopteryx bilineata. Classification (NCBI taxonomy): domain Eukaryota; kingdom Metazoa; phylum Chordata; class Mammalia; order Chiroptera; family Emballonuridae; genus Saccopteryx; species Saccopteryx bilineata. The sequence continues at coordinate 290,674,734 of NC_089491.1, read as the reverse complement.
CTCCTGAGTAAAACCTTCAGGAAGAGCTGTCACATTTTTACAGGTCCTTCATGGGTCTGTGTCTAGCCTACCCAGCACAGTTAGGTCATAATGATAATCAGCACCTTTTTCTAAGAGGCGATGAGTGTGTTTGAGGCTTTGCAGTTGGATTTGAGTTCCAACTCTGCCAATTGCTATCTGTATGACCTTGGACGAGTCCGTTAAACCCCCCGACTTAGATTTTCTCATCTGTTAAACGGGAGTAGCTAAGCTTACCCAGCAGGCTTGTTGTAGAGGAATAAATAAAATAACATTCATAAAGTGCCTGGTATTTAATAAGCTCTTCAATTTAATTGTTACCCTTACTGGTTCATGATATGTACTCTTCAACTGCAGAGAGCTACACGTGCAGCTACACGCAGAATTTTGATTTTTAAACATCACACAAATGGCAGTGGAAAGCAAAAGAGGAAATGAGGATTGACACTAAAGGAAGGTCAAGTTGGGTTTTCCTGGCACTCAAGGCGCCGAGTTCCTGGGCTCTGGGCAGTGTCTGGAGGTTCTAGAATTTAGCCAACATCCGAGGCCAGCATAGTCCTGGGTGTCAGTGCAGATGATCGGCAGACAGGTTAGGCCGCCTAACCTGGTGCTGCCAGGTTGTGGGCACGTCACTTAGCGGGACGGACTCATAGCTCAAGGTGGGGCCAATGCTGGCTGACCCCTGTCCACAGAGTAGCCGTCTTTGTCACCGGTGTATGTGCCCAGCCACTTCTCAGTCCTCCTTTCCTCCCCCGTGGGTCTTGTCCTAGTCAGGTGTTCTGCTTCCAGTCAGGTACCCAGACCGTGTTCTATTTTGGTTCTCAGCCGAAGGAGAGCAAACCTCTGTAAAGGTCAAGTGTTTGCGAACAGGGTGTACCGAAAGGACATTTTAATGGCAGAACTAATAGGCAGCAGGCTGATGTTTGGAGTCAGGGGTCTCTTTGGCATTTGTGATTGAAATATATCATGATGCAGTGGCCACACTTTCTGCTCAGAAAGCCAATCTTTGCCAGAAATACTGTTTTCAACTCTTACCTGGAGGGGCGAATAATCAGGGGAGTGTCTTAGTACAAAGGTATACTGGCGCCTCCCCTGTGCACCTCCAGCTTGATGCATTTGAGGCTGACAGTGACTTTATTTGCAGAACAAAGTGCTTGCGTGATGCACTTCTGGTGCCTCCTACACCTGCTCAATGTGAAGGATGTCTTTGCACTTCCTACATTAGGACCCACACCTGTGGCTGCCTTAAAGATGCCTTTGGTTTCCTGATGCCTGCTGTTCTGCATGGCCATGAGCCACTGGGACAGGCCCCGAGGGTTGGCTACTAAGTCATCTGGAAACATGGAAAATGCTACCACGCCAGGTTTCTCTTCAGATCCTTTGTTGATTTCTACAACAGTGTGGAAATAATATTATTATTACTTCATTTTGGGGATCACTGTTCTGGTTCTCAGGAGGCTCTATGTTAAGCGCTTTTCCTAAGACGTTGAACACCAGTTGTTTTGCTTGTCCTACTTTTTCTTCATCTCCAAGGAAAGGCATCTTTATTTTCCTTTGGGAACCCACCCATCCCCTGGTGCATGTAACCTTTGGGGACCTGTTTTATTGTCTCCTCTTCACCCCACTGGTGAGGAAGGGATTCCCTCCATAGGGTTATAGAGATTCCCTCCATAGGTTTATGGACACATGACACCTGACATATACTCATAGGTTAGGGGAGGAGGAACCACACGCCACACAGGACCACACAGGATTGTGTTCAGTAATAAAATGAACAAGCAGAGACCATGGGAGGCAGACTTTGTAATGTCAGGAGGGTGGGGTGCTTCTTGGCCCCCTAGTGAGGTTCTGATTAGATTGTTTAGATAATTCTAAGAGCTGATGGGAACTAAAACCAACTATTCAGGGGTAAGCAGGAATCACAGTTGGTCTGTTTGATGAGGAGAGTCATTGGCCAGGGGGCTTTTGTACTGGAGCAGAGAGGGAGGGGAATCTGTGGTTAGGCAGCTGGAGGCGCCCTCCACCACTTTCCCCAGATGTCAAGTCACACCTGATATTGGATCTTAATTTTAAGACTGATACCATGCCCGTAAATCAGAATTCTGTGTACTCCACTGGTAAGGACAGGCGTGTGACCTACGCTGGACTAATCGGGCTCTCTCTCTTGGAAATGTGAAACTTGAGTGAAACAAGATGGGAGAAACAAATGAAATCGATTAATGCCGACAGGACTACCCTAAAGAAACTGTTCACATCTGTATTCTCCAAACCTGGTGTTTTCCCCTAGATCCTGCCTTTCCTGGACCTGAGTGTCCAGTATTATTTTGTCTCGAGCCTGGGAGCTTTCTCATTGGTTAAGTAGCCCAGAGTTGAATTCTGCTTCTTGAAACCAAGAATTGTCGGTGTTTCACATTCATGTGACCCAATGACCCTAAGGTATAGGTGGTATTTATTATTTCTATTTTAAAGATGAGGAAATTGAGGCAAAGAGAGGTTAAATGTTGCCTGAGTTCACAAAGCAAGCAAGAGGCAGTGGTGAGATTTGAAAAAGTAAGAATTAACTTGACAATAGTTTGCAACCAGGTATCTTCTTCTTAAAGACCTGGAATAAATAGCTTGTCAGAACTTTAAATCCCAGCTAGACAGGGGAGTGCTTAGGAGATAGTGTTACCCAGCGGCAGTATTCCTGGTACCTTCCTGGTCTGTGCTCATACAGACCCTATGGGGCCACCCAGGGACTAAAACTAAAATTATCCTGCCCTTATTTCTACTGCTCCCCAAGGACTAAGGAAACTCAGTTCTTGGGTTCTAAAGATGACTAGGTGTGAACTTCCACATTGGTGTGGAGACCATGACTAGAGAGACAAAGGTCATTGTCTTCTATTGGCTCTGATGAATTTGAGCACAAGCGGGAATGGGGTGTGTGTGTGTGTATGTGTGTGTGTGTGTGCACGCGCACTCCACATATCTGATTCTTGAGTCTCCCCCCCCCATAAGCACTTCTGCCTGGCCTTTGGGGGGCCAAGAGAGGGAGGGCTGAGGAGAGTGAATGTGGTGAAAGCGGACATGATGACACCCTTGGTTTAAGGAAGAATAAGACCTGTGAAATTGGGACAGTAAGAGAAAGGTGGACAATGTCCTGGAAAGGATAAAAAAACAACAACCCTGCACATACATAGAAGTACATCTGCAGAAGTAGGAGGAAAATCAGGAAAAGGAAGAGTTAGGAAAACCTGCGAAAGACAGGAAGGGGAAAAGGTGTGTGGAAAGTGAGATAGGTCACTTTGGTTGGGTCACTCTTTCTAGATCAAAGATGGCAGCATTCTGCACAGGCAACCCACCCCCCTCAACCCCCCACCCCCGGCCTTTTGCCTGCCCAGGGCTGCTGTGCGTCAGTGAGCAGATGCTGGGAGTAGCAGTGTCTCCTTGGATGTTCGAGGTCACCACCTCAGGCCTGTGGTCAGATAGAAAGTGGTTTCTGGCTGACACACAGCTCTGGAGCATGGAGTAGCCCTGAGCCCTGTTCCCCCCTGAGGCCCAGACTCCCACCCCAGACTTTGCAGGGGGTGGTGCTTCGCCGGGGTGAAGGGCGTTGGTGCAGAAAGACACAGTTGGTCTCTGTCTGGAGCCAGCCTGGTGGCTGGAGTGATGGAGTCGTGCTAAGACACGCAAAGCTAAAATTATCCTGCCCTTATTTCTACAGCTGAAAGACACATGCTGGGGAAAGTCATGGGTATTGTGCTGTCAGGCCACTGATGACATCAAACTTCTCGTCTGAGACATTATTTCATCTCAGGGCTGGGGAGCCCAGTCACGCCTCCATAGAGAAGGTTGCTTCTCAGCGCAGCGCTGACAGCAGCTGTGAGCCAGGTCGGTCTCTCCTTCATGCATCCCTTTGAAGGACCCCATAGGGCTCAGGCCAGGGTCTCCTTGCCACTACAGCCTGGGAAGTAGAATGGGCAGAAATTCTTTTGTCAGGTCCCATTGTTCAGGATGGGGCTGGAGTAGAAGATGCAGAGGCAAGCAGACCGTTTGTGGCTGGTACTTCACCAGCTGGCTCTTCTGCCCGAGGGTCGCTACTGCTTACCCAATTGGTTAAGAGTTTGGAGTCAGACTGCCCTGACCGAATTCAGGCTGCATTACTTACAAGCTTTGTGTCCTACGATTAACCTCTAATCCTTAGTTTTGTCATCAGGCAGTGATAAATTCACCTCATCGGTTGTTGGGATGGTCAAAGACTTAGCACCATATTGGTATATAGAAAGTATTTAATGCATTTATTGATAATGATGATGACCAGATAGTTGTCTTAGGTGCTTCTGCTCTTGGACTTTTCCTGGCCATGGCATGGAGGTCATCTGGTCCCAGGTGAGGGGGGTCATCAGGGTGATTCTTCTGGTGGGACAGGGGTAGAGAGGGGAGGGCAGGAAAAGGGGGAAGGATGGCTTGACCAGTATTGAAATCAAATGCTTGATGCTTCTGGGCACACCCTATTCAGCTTCAGACTTGGATTTAGACCTTAAAGTTCAAAGCCAAGCTCAAATGGCCAGTGTTCTTAGAAAGCTGGCCCAAACCACAGTTGATTCAGTGTTCTCAGTGGGCAGGAGGCCATGGACAAGCTCTGAGCAAAGTAAACAAGGTTGCTTTGCCTCTTCAGCCTCCTTCCTCGAGACCCTTTTATTTGTATTTTTTAAATTTTTTAATTTTAATTTTTTACAGAAAGAGAGTCAGAGAGAGAAAGGGATAGACAGGGACAGACAGACAAGAATGGAGAGAGATGAGAAACATCAATTATCAGCTTTTCGTTGCGAGACCTTAGTTGTTCATTGATTTCTTTCTCACATGTGCCCTGACCGTGGGCCTTCAGCAGACTGAGTGACCCCTTGCTCGAGCCAGTGACCTAGGGTCCAAGCTGGTGAGCTTTTGCTCAAACCAGATGAGCCTGCGCCCAAGCTGGTGACCTTGGGGTCTCAAACCTGGGTCCTCCGCATCCCAGTCCGATGCTCTATCCACTGTGCCACCACCTGGTCAGGTCCTCGAGGCCCTTTTAAAATAGTCATATATATTGGCCCTGGCCGGTTGGCTCAGCGGTAGAGTGTCGGCCTGGCGTGCGGGGGACCCGGGTTCGATTCCCGGCCAGGGCACACAGGAGAAGCGCCCATTTGCTTCTCCACCCCCACCCCCTCCTTCCTCTCTGTCTCTCTCTTCCCCTCCCGCAGCCAAGGCTCCATTGGAGCAAAGATGGCCCAGGCGCTAGGGATGGCTCCTTGGTCTCTGCCCCAGGCGCTAGAGTGGCTCTGGTCGCGGCAGAGCTCCGCCCCTGGTGGGCGTGCTGGGTGGATCCTGGTTGGGCGCATGCGGGAGTCTGTCTGTCTCTCCCCGTTTCCAGCTTCAGAAAAATACAAAAAAATAAAATAAAATAAAATAGTCATATACTCCAAGGCCTGTGGGGTCTTTACAGTCTTTTCCTGGTCACATCAATACCTGCTTTTAGAAAAGGATCTGATATAAATTCACACAGCGGTTGAAAGTGTTAGCTCTTCATGGAATTTGGTTTTTGATATAAAATTATATACTCCCACATTGATTTTAAGGGTGCAGAAGGTATTTTGGGGGCATCTGGTCTGTCTACTAAGGTGGATAATTCTCTTTTCTGTCACTTAGCTCTAGCAGGTGGCATGATTAGCACCAGTTAAACAGGGGGGCCAAATGATCGTCCTGATTTCCAAGATGTATTTCTGAAATGCTTCTCAGAGGTATTGGGGCACTAAATCTCATTTCCTCTCTCTGACTTTCTCCTGAAACACTTCAGTTATAGAGGAAGCTATTAAAGTAGGTGGCTGCTTTTCCCCTGCTGAGTCAGGGGCCAAGAGGCATTTTGGGGAACAAGAAACCCACAGCAAGAATTGGAAGGGTCTGACAACTCCCCTTCACACATCTTTGTTTTAAAAAGAACTTTTCTCTACGTATCCCTTGTCTTTTTATTTATGTTGTTATTGGCTCCTATGTGATGCAGGTTTATTCTTACCTTAGCATTGATTCAGTGAGTCTCGTGGATCATTTTCCAGGCTTTCTGCTTCATTTTCACCCATATCTATGCTTTTGTTCTGGATAGAATAGTTTTTTTCTTTGGTTGTTTGTTTGTTTGTTTTTAAACTGTGACACAGAGTAAGAGTATACATAAGGTATGTGCCATTTTTTTTTTTTTTTCCTGAAGCTGGAAACGGGGAGAGACAGTCAGATAGACTCCCGCATGCGCCCGACCGGGATCCACCCGGCACGCCCACCAGGGGCGACGCTCTGCCCACCAGGGGGCGATGCTCTGCCCCTCCGGGGCGTCGCTCTGCCGCGACCAGAGCCACTCTAGCGCCTGGGGCAGAGGCCAAGGAGCCATCCCCAGCGTCCGGGCCATCTTTGCTCCAATGGAGCCTTGGCTGTGGGAGGGGAAGAGAGAGACAGAGAGGAAGGAGGGGTGGGGGTGGAGAAGCAAATGGGCGCTTCTCCTGTGTGCCCTGGCCGGGAATCGAACCCGGATCCCCCACACACCAGGCCGACGCTCTACCGCTGAGCCAACCGGCCAGGGCCAGGTATGTGCCATTTTATATAACAATACCCTTACTATGTGTAAAAAATATTGTTTGACCCCTGAAGCTGAGTTCATTGATTTCCTAGGTCCCTTGCAGTTAGGAGGCCAGGACTCATGTTTGCACCTGGCTTGCACATGCACAAACAAGTATGTGAGCTGTGGGTGCCTCTGATGATGGTGCTGATAATGACCTTGTTGGCCCTTAGTAAGTCTGGCGGGAGGTGCCTTTTGGGGACTCTTCACTCATTTCTAGCATGAGGCCACCCTATCTCCCAGCAATATCCCAAGGATGTCTTGCATTTGAGGTGGTCTTCCAGCAGTTATGCAGTGAGGCTAGACCTGGGAGCCACACCCAGCAAGCGACACATACATAATTCACATCATCTGTTCTTCTCGTCGTAGTGGAAATGGCAGAAAGAGAGAGAGAGTGGATGGGAACCAGATTTTTTTTTTTTAAATTTTTATTTATTTATTCATTTTTAGAGAGGAGAGAGAGACAGAGAGAGAGAAGGGGGGAGGGGCTGGAAGCATCAACTCCCATATGTGCCTTGACCAGGCAAGCCCAGGGTTTTGAACCGGTGACCTCAGCATTTCCAGGTCAACGCTTTATCCACTGCACCACCACAGGTCAGGCGATGGGAACCAGTTTTTGTGGGAGAATCTGGCCGAAGGGCTAGTTTCACAGAGCAACCCTTTTGTCCCACTTTGCATATGGGTCCAAGAGGTGGGAGGACGTTGTGAGCATGAAAGAGACCCCTCGTCTCTTGCCCTGTTTCCCCAAGTTGGCACCTGTTTATTCTATGCATGAGTGGATTGGGGAAGGCTCCTGCCCTTTGTGGGGCAGTGGAGCCCAGGCATGGGAAGATATTCCAAAAAGAAGGCTGTGACGAGGCTTGTCTGGAAATAATTTGAGGACAGTGAGGCATGCAGTGTGCACTTCCTCAGTGATTAAGTCATCAGCAGATTCAGACATGCAGTCTCAAGAGGAAACCTCTCCGATCCATTCTCCTGAACACTTGTGCACGCTGGGAGGTTATCCTTCTGCTGCTTTAGACAAGGTGAGAATCTTGTGGGTTTTTTGTTTGTTTTTTTGTATTTTTCTGAAGGTGGAAACGGGGAGAGACAGTCAGACAGACTCCTGCATGCACCCGGCCGGGATGCACCCAGCACGCCCACCAGGGGCGATGCTCTGCCCACTAGGGGCGATGCTCTGCCCCTCCGGGGCATTGCTCTGCCGTGACCAGGGCCACTCCAGCGCCTGGGGCAGAGGCCAAGGAGCCATCCCCAGCGCCCGGGCCATCTTTGCTCCAATGGAGCCTTGGCTGCAGGAGGGGAAGAGAGAGACAGAGAGGAAGGAGGGGGTGGGGGTGGAGAAGCAAATGGGTGCTTCTCCTTTGTGCCCTGGCCGGGAATCGAACCTGGGTCCCCCGCACGCCAGGCCGACGCTCTACCGCTGAGCCAACCGGCCAGGGCCGAGAATCTTGTGTTTTATGCGAACAGAGAAACATAGAAAATTGTATATGGTTACTGGAGGAACCATCAGTTATCTGAGTCCTATTAGATCAAAAGACACCTGAGCCCTATGGATAGTTGAGTTAAAAAACAATGCCATTTAGGCTCTCATTAAAAGCTATGGCGAGCCCTGGCCAGATATCTCGGTTGATTAGAGCATCATCTTGAAGCATAGAGGTTGCCAGTTTGAGCCTTGGTCAGAGCACATACAGGAACAGCTCAATGTTCTCTTTCTCTCTTTCTTCCTTCCTTTCTTGCTAAAATCAATTTTAAAAAAAGCTATGGCGAAATCTCAGTTGTGTAAAGGTGAAGCCTTTACCTATTCTTTCTAAGAAGTTGGCAAACTTCTCTAGGGCAGAGATGATACCCGAGTCCTACTTTCTGTTTCCGGCCATACCAAGTGCCATGCTTTACCATTGTCAGCTGTTCAATACATATTTGTTGAATGAACAGTTTAACTCTCACAAATTATCCCACACCAGCTTCTTTCAACACTCAGCCCATTCCGTGTGCCTGCCTCTCCCTTACTTCCCAGGGACCGGCTGCTGAGAAACTGCAAACAAAACATAATTAAGAAGACACAGCTACTTTGAAAAAAATGTCCACATATAAACAGATGTAGGCCAAAGGCAAATTTAACTGATTTTTTAGAATCACCTATGGTTATTACTCATGGCCTTGTGCTGGCCCACTTTTTAAAGATAATCAGGTTATAGTTGATATTGGTTCGCTATTTCCACTTTATTTTTTTAATTGAAAAAATTTTTTCCATTACAGTTTACATTCAGTATTATTTTGTATTAGTTTCAGGCATATAGCATAATGGTCAGACAATCATGCACTTTACAAAGTGTTTCCCCCATATTCCAGTGCTCTCTTTACACCATGGAGAGTTCCTATGCCCATGACTGGTTTGTGTACCAACCTGTACTTTTCAATCCCTTCACCTTTTTCACCCAGTGCACCTTCCAACCCCACCTTAGAATGGCAGGAAAAGGAGGGAGGAGGTGGTGAGCACAAATTAGGAGAAATAAGGTTATAAAAGCCTGGGAGTTGTGATGAGCCACAGAACAAAACACAAAAAGCGAAGGTGATCGTATTTTTCTCAGCTGAAGTCTATGCAACTTTACCTTGAGGTCATCCCTTCCCAAGCGCTAAACGCTGTTTTGCTCTCTCAGTCAGGACTGGGGGCGGGTGTGAGTGGCCAGTAGGGGTAGGGCCTGTGAGACCTGCAGTTAGTTATTCATCCTCTCCTCTGGCAGCTTTCCCTGCCCCCTGGGAACAGGTTTGATTTACATACAGCCTTTCCACCTCCTAAAAGAGCTTCTCTCACAAATGTAGGTAGTATCGGCGAGTGCCCCTCCTCCTTCAGGGGGCAGGGGCAGAGGACTGGTAGAGGTTGGAGCTTGGAGGGTAAGGAATCTTTGCAAAATGTAGGTCAGGGCTCTCACTTGTTGTATCCTCAGCTGCGACCATTTGGAACCCCTCTATCTTGGCTAGTATTGCAGAATGCTCAGCACATAGAAGGTACTTGAAATGAGTGGATCAATGGCGAGTGTGTGAGTGAACTTGCTGTAAAGAAAGTGCTCCTGCCTTGTGTCCTTTGTTTACACATTCCAATGGTCACTGCAGTCCCCGTTAGAGGAAGTGACTTACTGCCCGCATGCTTGCAGTGAGTTGACTGTGATCTAAGTATGTTAGGTGGGCACCTATTTGGTGTAAATCAAGGGACAAAAGTTTTTATCCCTCTCAAAATATTGGGCCATTTCCCAGTGACCCATGCCTTTGACTTGGGCTGAAATTCCCATCATTATTGTCATTTAAGGCTTAGATAACGCAGTCAAAGAATTGGATTTCTTTAGGAAGTCCCAGGTAATGTAAATATTTTACTTAAGATTGGAACTTGACCCCTCTCCCAGGTTAGCTGTTTGACCCCTTTGCTGAACCCTTATATGAAATATAAGACAAGTGCTTTTGAAAGCAGAGAATCCAGAGACGATGAAGGAAAGATCTGAGGACAGATGACAGCTCAGGGATTTCGGCTCAAAGGTTCACTGGACCGTGAGAGGAAACTGCTTCTGTCCATTTAGATAGAGTGCTCTGCTTCCCAATTTCATCTTAGGCTTTGCCCCATCCCCAGACGGAAGTCAAGATCCTCTGTAAATAGCACTCAGTTTTCCAGGCTGCTGGATATGACAGACACATCATAAGGTCAACCCTCTGACCTTTGCCCCTCCCAGGAGCAGCAGCTCTCTCTGATGCCAGGGCTGCAGGAACCTCCTTTCTAGTACACTGTGCAGGGCAAAGAGTTGCATTTGTCCCAAAGGAAGATTGGACATGAATATGGCCCAAGAGGAGTGATAACTCTGGTCTTTCTTGTCCTCTGAGTCTGACATCTTGCTGCCAGATGAAATTTCCTAAAACGCTGCTGTTACAATGTCACAGTTCTGGCCAAAGCATCCAGTGGTTGTCTATTGTTCATGGACAGAAACTCCCGCTGTTCCTCTCTGTGCCGCTAATGTTACTTGCCTCATTTGGGACAGAGGGGAAAAAGAGGCCCAAGTGTCACGTTGGACATGTTCAACAGGTTTGTGAGAAAACATGACAAACGCATTGGGTAAACATATATTGCTCACAGAAATTAGGGGATATTATATTGCTTCATATTCATTTTGAAATATCCCCTAATTTTTGTTAGCAGTATGTATGAAACTTATTATAATAATTCACACTATATATAATTTATTTAATAAAATTGAGAAGCTTGAAAATAATGTTGGGAAAGCCTGCATATGGATCTCAGGTCTGTCGTGTTACTCGCAATAAATTCTTAACTAGTTTACTTTTCATCTGGTGTCTCGGTTTCTTCAAATGTACTCACCCCAACTGGATGGTTGCAGTGATCACATTAGATGATTGCAAAATAGTTCTTTTAAATAGTACGCTTGAAATTCAAAGCACTTTCAGATACAGAAATTGCATTAGTTAACAAAAAATTTGAGATTGCATTAATTTTTAAGCAAAGTGCTATTTCAGTATTTTTTGGTACTTAATAAAATGAGAAATCTAATTAAAAGTTGTCAGTCTTCTTGAGATGCCTATGACTTTCAGCAGCTCTGGAAATTAGACGCCGGTGGGAGACCCTCCCAGAATCTTCTGCAGGCCTCGCCAGCCCAAGGGGCACCTGGGGTATCTCCTAGACCAGTGGTCGGCAAACCGCGGCTCGCGAGCCACAGGCGCTACCTTGATAAGGAATGTACCTACCTATATAGTTTAAGTTTAAAAACTTTGGCTCTCAAAAGAAATTTCAATCATACTGTTGATATTTGGCTCTGTTGACTAATGAATTTGCCGACCACTGTCCTAGACAATTACAGCGGACTGGCATTTCTTGTCTCTTGAAAGCGAAGCCCGAAAGAGTGTTGCTCTAGTTACGTTTTAGGGGAGGGATTCTAAGGGGTCAGAGATTGGTGCACTCATTAAAATCCACGACGACTGAGTAACCCAATCGCTTGTAGCATGTGTGTGGGGGGTGATATTTGAAAGGTACATGGTCACACTTGCTTTCTTCCATTTTCCAGAGCAAATGACTTCAGCTGCTGCCCGGAAACAGCCAGGTCATCAAAGCCTTTGAGAGTAGCTTTGAAAATGTGTCAGCCAATCCCTGGGTAGAACCAGCCTAACAGCTGAGGGGTTGCCCCCTCCCCCCCTCTGAAGCAGAGAATTGGGAAGCAGCAGATGAGGCCTTTCTCCCCTTGTCTGGCTCTGAGGGCACATTGCTATTCACTCAGGACTCAGAAGCTGAGACCTAAGACGTAGGTATACCCTCCCTGTGATTTTGCCCTTGACCCAAAGCCCCAGGAGTAGTCTCATAAGCCCCACTGCCGACCCCTCTGTGGTGTGTGAGGGGCCAGAGTTTATCCAGGGCAGGCAGGCAGCCTGTAAGGGGTCGCTCCGCTGTTCAATCCGCCTCTGAGACTGCTCCTGTGTCATTATCAAGCCGCTGAACCGAGACGACACTGCCCGAGCACGTTCATTACAGTCCCCAGGGGCCCCTTCCTGTAGATCCCAGACCTTTTGGCTCCTGGAATAGAGACATCCGTCCTGCCAGGAAGGCCCCACGGCTGCACACACTGCAGGCCACTCAGGGGCTTTCCCCGATCCCCACGGCAGTCCCCAGTGTCCTGTGAGTCCCCTCGGGTTCCTATGGTGCCTGCAGCTGCAAATCGACTTTGAGGAGCCACCACACAGGGAGAAGGGTCCCCAACAGGGGTTTGTGTGGGAGTTTCCGGTGACACAGTCATATGGCACGTGTCTTGCCTGTTTTGTAAAATATTTTCCACGTTCCCTGTGGCATGTGCTTGTCCCCAGAGGCTGAGAGTTGGGAAGATTCTCAGGCCAGCTTTTCCTGTCCCCCCTTGCCCTTGAGACCTAGGTCTCCGAGATAGTCTTGGTTCCCTGGGTGATGAGAGGAGTTGTGTGTGATCTGCAGAAGTTGACCTCCTCCCTCCACTACATCCCCTGCCCATGCACTGTGTAATCTCCTTTGAGTTCTACGGAGCCTTGCCCTGCCCAGAAACACCCATCACTTTGCATCCTTTTCTGTATCTTTAATAGAATAGGTAAAGGGAAGGAGGGTCTGTCTCTATCAGGATGTGAAAGCCCTCTGGCTGGCAATGGAGGAGCTCAGGGTGACGAAAGAACAGCAGCAGGAGAGGCTGCTTTTAATGTGAAAACGTGAATCTAAATGTGCAAATTATAACTTCCTCTCTGCAATAACCTGTCTTCTGCCTTGACCTTTCAGGATCATAAAAAAAACAAACCGGTCTACTCATTGAAGTAAATATTTGCGTGTCTCTGGGCTCTCTTTTTCTTTACAGACATATAGGAAGTCTCTGAGCACTTAGACACTCTGGATATATGAAAGTCCATGTTCATTAGAGATGTGTGCACACCCGCTGCTCTAATTCCTCTTGTTCTCATTTCTGCAGTAAGTTCTGTGCTTCTGAAGTAAGGATTATTTCGGGGTTAAACAAAATAATGATCAGCATCTCACACCAGCTGGGATGACTCTGCCTTTTTCTTGTTCAGGACTGGTGAAAATTTAAACACTGAAAAAGGAGTTTGCTCAGTAGCAAATTCACCCCCACCTAAATAATGAGGCTGAATTTTTTTTTTCACCCACAGAAAGTGGAAAGTCTTGGGGAAAGGTATATGTGGCTTTGATTTTATGGGGGGAAATACTTTATGCATCAGGGAGAAACGTAGGGATCATCTTTTGTGGTCTACCCTCTCTGGGTATCAGAATTTTGATTACAGTTATCAGCTGGAGTTTTCAGCCTAGTTCGGGTATCTATTTTTAACAATAGCTGAAGGGTTGCTTTTTTTTTTTTTTCAAGACAAGAGGATTACTTAAGAATGAATAATGGAACTGACTCATGGAAGGGGCTGAGCTTTTCTTGTTTGGAAGGGGCTGGCTTCAGGTGTTGCCCCCTAATGAGCTGAAAATGGAGATTCTTACCTAAGGCAGAAGGGTTGGAAAAGTCAGACAGCTGAGCCAGGTTGGAGACCACCAGGGCAAGTCTAGAGATGCCAACTCTAGAAATAAATCTAGACCTAAGGGTTTAGAATAAAACAGACTAGATTTGGAATAACAGCAGCTGAAAAAATAAGAGGGTTTTAGAGGGTCGTTGTGAGAAAGGCTTTTGGATGTCTCTGAGTTACCTTCATAAACAGCTGATGGATTCTTAAATTGGCTGAGTTTTGGCAGTTGGACAGAGGCAGAGCAGAGAGAATGAAAACTGAGGAAATCCAAATTGTTTTGTTTATGGAAGTAGCTCTAGCAATGGTATACTTAGCACAGTGCCTGGTCCGTAGGAGGCGCTAAACAAATATTGTATAAAATTGATTACATTCATAAATTGCCTCCTGTACCTTTTCAACGAATTTTACATTGAGCGCTTTGCATGCGTGCAGATAGATGCTCTTACGTGGCTAGATGTGGGGGCACAATTCTGTGGAATGCCACACCTGCCAGGCACAGCACATATATAAACCATCTACTGCCTGGCCTGTGGTGGCGCAGTGGATAAAGCGTCGACCTGGAAATGCTGAGGTCGCCGGTTCGAAACCCTGGGCTTGCCTGGTCAAGGCACATATGGGAGTTGATGCTTCCAGCTCCTCCCCCCTTCTCTCTCTCTGTCTCTCTCTCCCTCTCTGTCTCTCTCTCCTCTCTAAAAATGAATAAATAAAGTAAAAAAAAAAAAAAAATTAAAAAAAAAAAGAATCAGATATTTAAAAAAAAAACAAAAAAAAAACAAAAACAAACAAACAAAAAAAAACCACCTACTGAACATTTATCTTAAGCACGTGCATATGTACACCGAACTGTGGTATGTACTGCCAACTACCTCCAAGCTCTCGTATCTAAGTGCTGGGTGTGGACTAGCTAATGTGTCTTCTGTTCAGGCAGGCACTCTCTCATTCTTCCATCTGCTTCTGCATTTATTGTCTATTGACCACTTCAGACTGAAGTTCAAAGTCATTACCCACAGTGACTTCTCCGAGATACTTAACTGTTCCTTCTCAGAAACTTGTCTTTCCTGGCTCCTGGGGCGTCTCACTCCTTTGGTGTTCCTACTATCTCACTCTGATCCTCTTTCTCATTAATTGTGGTTGCTGCTCAAGGTCCTGCCCTCAGCCCCTCCCTCCTTGCTACCCTTGAGTATTTCATCACCTCCTATTATCTCTTATTTAAGTAGAGAGCTTCCTCCAGCTTGCCACCTCTTTGCTAAGATCTAATGCTATATTTCCATCTTCTCTTCATCTTTTCCCTGGATTATCAACAGAGTTCAGCCCATCACAAGCCAAACACACTACAGTCTTTTCTTTTATAATATAAGCCCACACTGCTCTACCTCCCGGGGCTCCTAGTTTTAAAGCCAGTTTTCAAAGGTGAGATTGTAGAATCATTCTCAACATCTTCCCATCCTTCCCCATTCCGAATTCCACCCTGTCCCTCACATCAGATCAAGTCTTGCTGACTTGGCCTTCTCAAATCTCTGTACTTTGTTCTTTCTTCTCCAGTTTGTTGCCTTATTTTGACTCCCATCCTCTCTCACCTAGGGTCTTAACAATAACGTTGATTGAATTCACTTTTCTCCAATACCTCTCCATTCAGTATCTTCTCAAAGTGCAGATCTGGTAATAGAAATGATTTGACCAACACTATTTAAAGTCTTCCACCATTTGGTTGTAATGTACCCCTTAAATGATCTCCACCCTGCCCTCCTATGACACCTGCCTTTCTGCTCTAGTCTCCCTAGAAAGAGCACTCACTGGTCCCCAAGTGTGCCAGGCACCTCCAGACTCCATGCCTTTGCTGGGGCTGTTTCTCAGCCTTGAATTCTCCTTTCCTCTAAACTCGACTTGTCAAAATCTGCAGGGAACCATCAACATGCAGGTCAGATGAGGCCACCTGTGGAAGGACGTCTCTGATTTCTTAGGTGGATCAACTCTCTGCTCTCCCCTGCAGTTCTAGGGCATTCTCTGAGTCCTCAGCTCACTTACCCATGTGTCCGAGTCACTTGTCTCTGTTCTGGATCACCTGAGACACGACAAAGATGTCTTAGTCATCTCTGCATCCCCACAGCACACAGCAGGCTCTGATGGTTGTTTGCTGAATTGACCTGATTCTGTTGAATCGGTGCAGCTTTACGCAGCAGTGACATGGTGATTGGAAGTAGACAGAGGCAGTGTCGTAAGCGAAGCAGACATTCCTCAAGGGGTCATCTGAGTCAGCACTTGTCAAGACCTCAGGAGACAGGCCCGACGGAAGAGAACCAGCTTGTCGCAGGGAAGGGCGATTCCCTAGAAATCTGTCGCAGTCTGGTTCTTCATCCCTCCACATCCTGTCTCCTCCCTCCCGAGAAGGCTCTTATTTGAGATTTCTTTTCCTTTCATTAACTGCGCTTGTTGAATGTTCCCCAGCTGTGGCTGCCTTTGGTCTTTTCCAACTTCCACTGTTTATTTATTTCTCTGTCTGCCTCTTTCCCTGGCTGAGGTTGCAAACAGAGCCAATGACTGTCAGCTCTGGGACCAGTGCGGTGAATCCATCAAATATGGATGACAGGTCATGGAGACTCTAGACTCCCGCTCAAAGGGTTACCCCTCAGGCTCAGAAGCTGCCCCAGGCCAGGGCCGAGGTCCTGACCATCTGAATGGAACTTCACAGACATAAGCATCACATGACACACTCTCTCGGTCCCTCCTGGGCCCCCCCTCTTCCTCCCACAACCCCCCTGACCCCAGGCTGGGCAAAGGGAGGAGGGGACACTCAGGCTGGCTTGCAGCATAGATTGACAAACAACACTAAACATTTTGTGCCTTATACTCTTTTGTGCCTATTTTTTTTTCTTCTGCTTCATAAAGTTGGAGCTGTGTTTGATCTAGATTCCCTATCCATTGCAAATTCCTCAGCCAGAGGGGCCTTGCTTGTTGATTATGGAAGGGGAGAGACAGCCTTGAAGGCAGGCCAGGAGGATGTGGCTTTGTCCCTGACCTACACCATGTCATAGAGCAGGTGCTTCTGGCCACGGCTGTTTTGGAGCCAAAGCAGGTCACCCTCTCTCCCCAGTGCCAATGCTGATGCCAGTTACCTGCTTCACCGCCTTCCCCACTGTGCAACCCGGGGGATATGCTTCCTCCCCCTCCTCCACCCTCTGCCACCCTTCTGCACTCCGCCTGTCCCTGAATCCCTGAATTCTCCAGAGTGCCTGTCCCCTCGCCCCTGTCCCCTCGGAGGCAGCTGCCAGTGAGGGGGCTGTCAGCAGGAAAGCCTCACGCAGGGCAGTGCCATCCTGCTGGAGTACCCCCCCCCCCGCCTGGCAGTGCGCATCATCTGTCCTGGTGCCCCCTCCCCTCCCTCTGCCTCCCCACCCCCTCTCCTGCCGTTCTCTCTTTCTCTGTTCATGAGATGCACAGCCGGAGAGGAGCTAGTGGAGCCGTGGGCTGCAGCCGCTCTGCCAGGGGTGCCAGCTGAGGGGGCCTCTCCCTGCCAGGGGGTGGCTGACTGTCACTCAGGGCTTCACTGAGCCATGCCCAGCTGGGGCCTGCACCAGCCACACCTTCCCAGCTGCACTGCCCACCGCCAGACAGGTAAGAGAGAGCAGCTCCCTCCCGCAGGGCCCGAGGGTTCTGAATTGGTGGCCATGCCGAACCACATGTGAGCCTTTCTGGGAGGCACAGGACACCTTGGGGCCAAAGGGGCACTGTTCTTCTGTCATGACCCTCATTTATTCTCTAACAGAAGTCCTCAGAGCAGGAAAGCCTGTCATCCTTACCAGGAGCGGGGATGAGGGGTGCAGGAATACATCCATTCTTCCCTATGAGTGAGGATTGACTGCCAGTGTCCATTTTTATCCTCCCTCCTCTGCGATCCCTACTCCCCAGCTCCCCTGAACCCCACTTTCTGGTCTAAAGCGATGCTGTTTCTTCCCTCTGTGCCTTCAGGGCTCTGAAAATATCAGTGGTTGATATCTAGACTACTTAGGACACTGTGTCTTTTAGTTTCATTCATTTCTTTTCTGTGCTTTTTTTTTTTTCCTTCTTTTAAGCGGGTCACCTGCACAGCAGTCTGACTGCACATCTGTTTGGTTTCCAGTCAGCGTGCAGGTCTCCTGAATCGCTTGTGTCTAACACTGGTGACACATTCCGAAGCAGGGGGACTCACTGCCACAATGAGCTGGAGGGAGATTAAAATACATTGGGGAGTTCACCCATTTCTCTTTTTTTTTTCAGCTTATTGAGGTATAATTGACAAATAAAATTATAATATGTTTAAAGTGTGCAACCTGATTAAATATATGTATGCGTTGTGAAGGGTCTCCCACCATCAAAGTAATTAACACAACCGTTGGGGGGTCACCAATTCTTTAAAAAAACATTTTTCCGAATTTTTGTTATCACATCCAAAGCTATATAACATCACGATTAAAGTTGTGCTTATATTCTGAATTGTTATCTTAGGCATATTTTTAGAACTAGACTTGCTGGGACCAGGTTTTTTTACATTGAGATAACTGATGTAACAGTACATTGATATCACTGATATCATATATTGGTTTCAGGTAACATAATGATGTAATGCATGTGTATTTGGCAAAATGATCACCACCATAAGTCTAGTGAGCATCTATTACCAAACATAGCTACAAATTCTGAGGGGGTGGAGGGAGGTCACCAATTTCTAAACAGTGAGTTGAGGGCACAATTGCTGCCTACAGGAGGTAATGAGTCCCCAGGCATCAGCGACAAAGGCTCTTCCCAGAGCGGTCTAAGTGGGGACTTCCGCGGGGGTGTGGGGGAGAAAAGCAGCTTTTCTGTTTCTGTGTTCGAGCCACTTAGCATCAGTCCATTGTTTCACAACATGCTGAACATCTGGCTTTCAGATCCTTGTAGGGCCTGATCTTGGGGTGCCTTTGACCCAATGAAATGAGAAAGAAAGCCTACCTTCTTCTGCAACTTGGGTTCTTCTTTTGTGTGTGTGTGTGGGGGTGGATTATTTGTTTCTACAGATCTGGAAAACTTCAGGGTTTTCTTGGAAGACGAAGGAGGTGCTGGAAAGAGGGAGAGTGAGGTACCCGTCACCATGAGATCAGATTCCTGCTGGGGAAAAGTTCAGAGCTTTGAACATGCCATGTGGTATTGGGCTGACGGTGGCTGCTATGATTATTTTGGGAATGATAGCTCCATGAACACTCAATCTGGTGAACTAGTTTTTATGAACCATTTGCTGTCTGCTCCGTCCTTAGAGCAGGTTTTCTGGAAGAAGGTCAGTGGGTGGGGGAAGTGGGGGTTAGAGTGTGTAGTGTGGTCTGGAGCCCACCATGGTCAGGCAAGCATAAACTGTTAATGAGGCCCCGGATCCTTTTGGCATTAAAAAAAAAAAAAATCAACACAGTGTCTAACACATAAAGGAATCTGGAAACTTCCTCATTGTCTTGTCCAGTTGAGTTAAACCTACAAATGAAGCCAAGGTCTTTCTCCCATAGGTCACTGTACTCTGACCTGAAGAATAGGGTTCTTTTGTCATGATATCATTTCATAAATGCCAGCTGCGCCCAGGGGACTGGTGAAAGTGTGGGTGGAAGGAAGACTAAGCAAAACCCATCATATTTCCATTAGTAAATCCTCCAAACTTGGGACTCAGTAATGAGTTAGCAGCAGCAGCCAAATTTGTTGAGATGTTGTATAGCACAGAGAAAGCCCTGGTGGCCCTGGGTTCTGTCTTCTAGGACCATCAATTGAATAATCCTGGGCCCTTCCCTCGTGGTTTTGTAATCTGTAAAATGGGCACAATACAAATGGCCAGCTTGCCTTTAAAGGTTTCTGTGAGGATCAATGAAAAGGAATAATGGTAGCTAGGTACTTTTCCTGCATTATGCTGTTTAATCCTCCCAGCTTCTCAGAATAAAGTGGCCCGAAGAGGTTAGGAAACCTGATCATGTTCTCATGTTCAGCTAAAGAATTGTGAAAACATTTTGTAGGTTGTGCCTGTTCTCTACAAATGTCAGTTTTGTTGTGCGTAATGACTTCACAGCTTAGACTTTTTGTTCTGTCCTATCACAGACTCTCTTTTGAGCTTTCTTGCGTCCTCTTTGTCCAGACACCTACATCTCCAAAGATAGCAGAAATGCTTCTTGCTGCTCCCTCTTTGCTTTGAGGTTTAGGATATTTTTCACTGCGTAAGAAGCATCTGCATTCTCATCAGGACTTTCTAAGAGTGTGCTCTGTGTGGAATCTCCCAACAGCTTTTGAGTTTGTCAATAAGAGGTTCTAGAAAGAAGAGGGTCTCAGAAAAGCTGAATGGCTTAAGGCAGATCCCTACCAGGGCTTTGTCTCCCAAGGAAAAGTGTCAGAATCCGCTGAACATCTTTGTGCACCCAGAGTGCCCCCACACAACCCCGTCCCTCCTCCCACGCCCACTGCAGGCAGCAGGCATTAGTGCGCACCCAGCATAGCCAAGGCAAGGTATCTCACTTCCCAGAGGGCTGAGTGTTGGGAGGAGCAGATCCCAGTGGGAGAGCTGTCCCCTGGAGGCCCAGTCTTCACTCCAATTTCCTGCTGCTATTGTTACAGTTGGGCCCATCCCTGGGTCTGATGGCTGTAGAGTGAGTTTCCTTTTTGCATGAATCTGGGTGGCTGGCTAGAATGGAGCAGGAGGGGAGGACATAAAAGCCATAGGCTGAAGTCATTAAAAACGGAGGATTAGAAAGAGCTTATTTTATATTCAGAGGAAGGGGAGAGTGCCGAGGCCGCTCTCTGCCCACAGCTGTAGACCCTGATGACACGTGGTAAAGCTTTTGTTGCTGCCTATAAAGGGGAAGACATTGGTAATGGTGCCCTGGCACTGTGAATGGGGGGGGGGGGCAGGGCCCTACTTGACTGTGCAGTGACTTGCCCTTCCAGCTCAGCCCCAGGACTTTGGAAACTAGGTCCCACTGCTTCTCTGCCTCTGAGCCTGCTGCCCCTTCCTCGTCTGCCTCTCCCCGCAGCCCCCATTTGGTGTCGGGCAGCCGCCTTCTCTGACTCTCATACTATCGGTGTGACTTCATGTTTTTAGAAGACTGAATAATTTACAATCCATGTTAGAGTCTATATCTCAATGAATTCTTACAATAGTACAAGAGATTGGCATCATCTTTAGTACTTCTGATTTCAGAGATAAGAAAGCAAGGCCTTAAGCCAAGATGACCCAGCCATGAAGGGACAGAGTTAGACCTTGGACCGTTGTCCCCTGACCATGGAATCTGTGTTATTTCTATGGCTCCAACCTGCCTCGTCTGGCCAGCATTCTGCTCCAAACACGATCTCGCTTACCTACCTGCTGACTGGTTCAGTTACGTTCAACAAGAATTTATTGAGCATTTTCTTGGTGATAGGTACTGTGCTAAATGTTGGAGAGGGGGAGATGAAAAATACGTCTTTTGCTCATGTAATGTATGCAGGTAATGCAATGTACCTATGCCTGGTACATTGTTTGGCACATAAGAGATACTTAAATGTTAGCTGAATGAATGAATGAATGAATGAATGAATGAATGTATACACTTTCCTACCCTTGATGAACATAGATTCTGGTTAGGAGGAAAAAGTTGCAGGCTCCTAATCATACCAGATACAGAAGTAGAGAAGTATCCTGGGAGCACTGGGCACTTACAGAGGCTGGGTATGCAGGGGGGCTGCTTGCAGGAAGTGGTGCTGAATGCAGTTTGAAGGATGAGTGGGCATAAGGAACGGGAGAAACGAGGCCCAGACACACGGAGCCTATGATATATGCTCAAGATTGTGGGCAATGTAGTGTTGTTGGAGCATGAAGCACAAAGCAGGGGGGTGGTCGGTAGTTCTCAAGGTAGGCAAGACCCAGATGTTAGGGAATTTATGTCTCAGGATTTTTAGTAAGGCTTGAACTTTATCCTTAGGCTAAGGGGGCTGATAGCTTGTGAGAGAAGGGAATATAGGCACATTTGTGATTTAAATAGGTGATTATTGCTACAGAATAGAGTTGAATTTAAAGAGATAGATCACATTGACTAAAGACCACAGGGAGATGAGCCAGGGACAATGAGCCACGACATGAATCAAAGCATTGCTAGTGAGAATGGAGCAGAGAAGACAGATGTGAAAACTATGAAGGACACTTAATCAATAGGGTTTGGTAATTGGTTGACTATGGGAGACGAGAGAAAAGGAGTCACTCTAATTACTTCCCTACTTCTCTGGCTTGAGTTACTCAGTGAATGGTGGTGTCAGAAGCTGAGACCAGGTATTCTAGAGGAAGCCAAGATTTGTGTGTCTGTGGGGAGGGGCAAGGGGAATAAAATGGGTCAGGAGAAGAGGGGATATGATGTGGCCAATTTTTAGATAGATTACATTTGCTGCCCCTGTGGGATACCTGAGGCATATCTTCAGCCACCCATGGGCTATTAGAGTCTATCTGATTGGGAGAAGAGCCTGAATTAGAGGAAAATATTTAGAAATGGTCATTATAATCAGTGTAGTTAGGACTGTGGGCAAGGATGAGATCTCCCAAGGAGCATTTAAGGAGAGAAGAGCAGGAAACCAAGGGTAGAAGCAGGAGAATGCCAGTATTTATGGGGTGGGCAGCGGAGGAGGCTTTTTTTTTTTTTTTTTCCAGTGAAGGAAAGTGAGGGGAAGGGGCAGTTAGGACCAGGTAAGGCCAAGGAGGTCAAGGGAGAAGAGATGCCAGAAGTGAGTGGTCACCATGGCAAATGGTGACAAGGACTATTGGGCCACTGGACCTCACAATGTGGAGGTCACTGGTTCAGGGATGTGGGGGGATGGAAGCCACATTGTGAAAGATTGAGGAGGGCATAGGAGGTGAGGAAACGGAGATCCTTCCTGGTACCTTTGCTGACAAAGGGAGGATGCCCAAGAGAAATATTTTTTTAATGAAAGTTATTTTTATTTGTAACCATCAAATAACATGGGAAAAGAGAATAAAGAGAGGAAAGAGTTGATAAAGCTGAGTGAGTGGGAAAGAATGGGTTCAAGGCCACAGGAGGAAGAATTCACCTCGAGAAGACACATCTGAGACATACGTAAGGATGGGGGACATGTGGATGGGTTTGTAGGGGAGCGGACGGGGAAGCAGAGTGAGGCATTTCACACCTGAAGCCTCGATGACCTGGATGAGCCAGGAGGTCAGGCTGTGGGTGTGTGAAGGATTGTGTGTGCAGCACGAGCCCTGTCTTTTCCTACACTCTGGTTTCCTGCCCATCAGCTGCCTTCACAGAAGCCAGCTGGCCATGGGGGAGCCAGTCTGTACAAACTGAGCTCACTGTTTGAGGCTGAGGTTACAGTTGGAATGGAGAGGGTTGCGTAGGTAAGTGAGCAGGTCATCATTTGTCTCCTCGCCCAAGGTTGACGTATTGCCCTGGATTCTGGGTGCGTAGATGGGCAGCTCATCTGTGGGAAGACGGGATGTCACTGTATTTCGCTCCAGGAGCTCTAGGCTGGAGTCCTGGCTGTGCCTTTACAAAATGTGACCTTGGGCAAGGTCTTTAAAGTTTAGTTTCTGCAGCGGATAGCTAAGAGTCATGCTACTATAAACCTCTATGAATTTTAGTACCTGCTCAAATAATAGGTCATTCATGAGGAAAACAACTTACAATGGAAAATCCACAGGAAATCAATTCCCATTCCAGTTGCCCTGTTCTTCTGCATCTCAGTCTCCTTGCATGACTAGTTTACACTTTTTATGCTCATTTTACTGAAGCACATATTGTTATTGGCTACACTATTTAAAAATTTTCTTATGCACAGTTTTAAATATACACAAGTCAAGTGACTAGAACAGTGAGCCCCTATGTCCTACTGTCAGCTTCAACACCCCACACTCCCCCCCAGATGGTTCGGAAGCAAGTCCCAAATAGCATATCCTTTCAACTCTGAATGTTTCAGAGTGTATCTCTAAATAATAAGGTTGCTTAAGAAAAAAAAGTAACCTCAATATCAAGATCACACTAATATTGATGTCTAATCAGTGCTGGAATTTTTCTAATTGTCCCATGATATTTTTATGATTTTAAATTAGAATCAGAATTCAAAATAAATTCCATGAACTACATCTGGTTGATGTATTTGATGTGTTTCTTAAGATATGCATATATTTAGACACTGATGACCACTGTCTAAGAGACAGTCTTGCTGTCCGACAAAATCTCTGATTTTATGTCTTCTCCAGGGTTGCTATGCATGTCATTTTAGGAGACCCGAGGAACTAATTGCAGATTAGACACCAAAGCCCCCTAAAT
Source organism: Saccopteryx bilineata (assembly GCF_036850765.1). NCBI lineage: Eukaryota > Metazoa > Chordata > Mammalia > Chiroptera > Emballonuridae > Saccopteryx > Saccopteryx bilineata. Next base: position 290,650,782 of record NC_089491.1, on the reverse strand, counting down.
TTAATTTTAAAAATCCTTCTAGTCCCTGGCCAGTTGGCTCAGTGGTAGAGCGTCGGCCTGGCGTGTGGGGGACCCAGGTTCAATTCCCGGCCAGGGCACATAGGAGAAGCACCCATTTGCTTCTCCACCCCCCCCCCCCCTCCTTCCTCTCTGTCTCTCTCTTCCCCTCCAGCAGCCAAGGCTCCATTGGAGCAAAGATGGCCCAGGCACTGGGGATGGCTCCTTGGCCTCTGCCCCAGGCGCTAGAGTGGCTCTGGTCTCAGCAGAGCGACACCCCGGAGGGGCAGAGCATCGCCCCCTGGTGGGCAGAGCGTTGCCCCTGGTGGGCGTGCCGGGTGGATCCCGGTCGGGCGCATGTGGGAGTCTGTCTGACTGTCTCTCCCCGTTTCCAGCTTCAGAAAAAAAAAAAAATCCTTCTAACCACACTTAGAAAAAGTATGAAGATAGTGAATAAAGAAAAGAAGACAGAATAGGGAAAAGGTTGCATCAGATGGTAAAGAGACAAAGGAAGGCGCAAGAGGAACAGGAAGAAATGGAAAAGGTAACAGAGGCGATGAAGCCTCCTCCTCCATCAAGAAGTTTGAACATCCTTGCAAATGTGCCCCAGCCAGCTTTGTGTCACCTCAGTGAGCAGGAGGGAAAGCTGACTCTTTCAGCAATAACATTCTATTTATTTAGCACATTTTCCCGAAGAGTTTCTCGAATCGCTGGGCAGACATCCTCCAGGTAATCCTAGGTGAAGTGGGAATGTAGTAGGAATTCTGAGTCCTAGTTTACAGGAGATAAAAGAGGCGATAAGGCTAATAATAGTGGCTGTCACTACACAGTCATTTGCCATTCGTCAAGCACTGTGCTAAGACTCAATTATGTACATGATCTCATTTAATCCTTGTAACAAGCCAAAGACATTGGCACTGTGATATTTATTGTGCTCATGATGAAAATGACACTCTGAGAGGGAGAGAAGAGCATGCCCACATTTACAGCTCTGTGAACTCGGGGCTGTCAAACCCTCTGTTCTTTATTTTTTTCCAGATTAATCGTCTTCTCTTCACTAACTCAACCATATTTTTGCCATTTTTATTTTTATTTTCTTTTTTTGCTTACTGGCAAAACTCCATTTAAAGGGAAGCTCAGAGCATCACTAAATATAATCATAGTGTACAGTGTACTAAAAGTGTTTTTCTTCCCACAGCCTTTCTCCTTTCTTTCTGAGAGCCACCTTGAAAGATAGGGCAGGGGTGTGAAGGTATGTTTTACAAAGGAGGAAATTGAAATTCAAAGCTCCTGGTTGTGTTAGTTAGTGATCACATAGCTGGTGAGAGCAGTCAAGGTTATGAAGCTAGTAGATGGCAGTTAGACTCAGAAGCCCTCTCTTCTGAGTCCAGATCCTGTGCTACTTGGGTTCTCTTTGCAAGCCTCATGGACCCCACCTTTAGCGGCTGACTTCTTTCTGTGTCCCCTCTGACGTTCCTGAGGAGTCGAGCTGGCTCATTACAAATTAAATATCCGGATGCTTGAACTGATGAGCAGGAAATGAGGCTGGTAATGTTCAGAGGAATGAAATTGAGATGCCTTTTTTTTTTTTTAAAGTAGAATTTTGGGCCAAGTGGCCGCTCTCTGTCCTTCTCTTCCCTGTGTCCTTCCAGTCTCCATGGAAACCCCAAATCAATGTGGCATATGTTGATTCATGTTTCTGCTGTTACTAGGAAGCTACAAAGTGGAAATTGCTTTTAAAAGATCTGCGGAGAGCTTTAGCATGCTGACCAGAATTCAAGTCTCATATCCGAATGACTGATTTATTAAAAGCTTTTAATGTGGTACTATCCTAGGTGGTGTCTTCATTAAATAAATACACGGGCATTGAGCAATAAATCTCTTTCTCCACTAGCATGGCTTTCAAAAATATTATATTGCAGACGTTAATTCCCTTTATCTTCAATTTAATGACGTTTTTGTGGAACGTGTAATGATGCCAGGTGCTCCTTTTGCTCTTGGTTAATTCTACCCTGCCCTGACTCTTGTAAGGAACAAGAGTTTGCAAACACCCTTAGGTACCTGAGCTGCTGTCCCTGAGTGTCATTAGCACTAGGATGACTTCAGTCTTGACCTGGAGACTGTGGAAGTCTAGTATGTTTCTGCTATAAGAAACACTCGGTAATTTTTCAGATTTTTTTTCTTTATGAATGCAAAACCAAATTCAGCCGACTGTTATGAAATGGCTGCTCTGCATGAAGCAGTGGGGACCGACCGCAAGGGGAGTAGTCCCAGAATCTGTCCTTGTGGAGCACGTCGTTCTGTGGGAGGGTCAGGAAACATAGGCCACAAGGAGGAACTTGAGACTGTGATGCGGGCTGTCAGAGAATCACACGGCAGTGTGGCCGCGTCGGGATGGAGAGGCTCCTGCCAATGGAGGAAGTTCTGAAACAGCTTTGGAAAGGAGAATTTTTTAGCTTAGAGGTGTTGGGTTTCGAGGAGGAGTTGGGACTTACAAGGCAAACCCAGGGTGGGAACAGTCTGGGCAGGAATCAGGCCTGTGAGAGTGTGCGGGCATGTGTGAGTATGTGTGTTTGTGTGTGTGTATGTGCACATGCACACACAATGGAATAGAAGATTGGATAGGTGAATGGGACCAAATGATTGACGGGTACACGCTACGTGCTCATTAAACATTAGCTATATGCATGGAATCCAGGGATGGGTCCACTTGATGCTATAAACTCATCTTGGGCCTGACCTGTGGTGGCGCAGTGGATAAAGCGTCGACCTGGAAATGCTGAGGTCGCCGGTTCAAAACCCTGGGCTTGCCTGGTCAAGGCACATATGGGAGTTGATGCTTCCAGCTCCTCCCCCCGTCTCTCTCTCCTCTCTGTCTCTCTCTTTCCCTCTCTCTCTCCTCTCTAAAATGAATAAATAAATAAATAAAAATTAAACTCATCTTGGACCAGGAAAGTGCTGATCAGTGGGCTTTTATTCACCAGCTTATCCATGTACCCATTTCTCCCAGTACAGTGTACCAGGAACATGTCCAGAAGGGAAGAATTCTTTTTATACTTGAATTCTAAACCCCAGCTAGAAGCAGGGTTCAAAGCAGGGCTTTTGGGGGATGGAAAACGCTCCTTTTGCATCTCACTTTATAACACTAAGTTCCCTTTATCTAACAGAGGGATACTGTGGACATTTTCAGAGAGAGACAATGAGTCACTGCGGAGGCAGCATCAGAATTCTGATTTCACCCAATCGTTTCACTGAGAGAAGACAGGTTATTCGCCAGGAAGTCTGCCAGGAAAGATTGGGTCCCAGTATGACGTGGTAGAAAGGGCTCTGCAGTAAGAGTCACAGAAAACAAGTTCTTGGTCCTTGAGCTCTTCTTAGGTGTTGTGTCACTTTGGAAAAGGCATGTCATCTGCCTTGCCTCAGTTTCCCCATCTGCTACACTGGGGCAATCACACTCTCTCTGAGTGTGGCGTGGGGTCGCTGATACATGAAAATGTTTTCTACATCGAAACAATTAAACAAATGGAATCTAATCTTTATGAAAAAACCATCGCTCTTCATAGAGACTTCCGCTGCCCCTCACAAATGCTGCCTTCTGGGTTTCAGAAACGATGTGCAGCAAAGGCTGGGTGCGTTTGGAGCTAGTTCCTGAGTGGGAGCGGGGGAAATTCAGCTCTAGAGACCTAGAGTGGAATGGGGAGAAACTAAGCTTTATCCCAAGGCAGTGGTTTGCAAACTTCCTTTCGCATGCATCGGAACCACCTGGAAGGCTGAAACCCCCAGAGTTTCTGAGTCTGGAGGCATGGGGGCGGGGCCTGAGTGTTAGCGTTTCTAACACAGACCCAGGTGACGCTGACACTGCTGGTCCAGGGACCACACTCAGAGAACTGCTGCCCTGGGGCAGGCAGAAAGAGGGAGTCCTCCTTCTGAACTGAACATGTGAGTAAGGCGGATTGGAAGACAAAAACATAGAAGACAGAAAATTGGAATAATGTGCAGATTGGGCAGAACAAAGGGGAAAGTCTCGCTCCATAACAAATGCAAGTAGGGGGGAGTTGCTAGGTGATGGATGAGGGAGAGGTGAATTTCCACTGAAGGAAAAGCCAGGTGAGAGGCAGGAGCACAGAGTTGGAAATATACATGTTCGGGGGAGGTGGAAATTTCTCATTAAGGAGGGAGGAGTGTTGTGGTGGGTGCCGGAGGGGGGTGGGTGGGAGCGACCACATGCCTCTGTAGAGTAAGGGGACAGCTGAGACTTGGCGAAGGGGGTAATTAATTTCAGGGCTGGGTGGTTTGGCTCGGTACTGCAGCACAATAGAAATTGGGAGAAAGGGGGTGGAATTTAGATGTGTGACCTGCCCCATAGCTTTCTTGCTCTCTGCATTTATCACATCACATCACACCCAGCAAGACAGCCCCCTCCTCCTGGCTCATTAGGAGATTTGATTCGGCGTGGCTCCTGCTGTCAGCAGCTGTCTGGGGCAAGATATTTCTGCTCCCTGCTCCCTGAGCAGCGACCAGCCTTTGGCCAGCAGCAGACCTCATTAGACACTTGCTTTCATTGGTGATGGGAAAGAGTTAATACCTACGGCTTTGCTGCCCCATGCACGGCCTCTGGGTGCAGAGGGAGGCAGCTCTGGGCTGTGGGGACTTCTCCCTGCACTTCAGCCAAAGGAGCCGGCAAGCAGCTTAGTGAAGCCGAGGAGGAAGGTGCGGGAGGAGTGCCAGGCAAGCTCTGCTCAGGGGCACCTCCAGCATCCTGCCAATGAGGATGGGCGTGCAGACTGTGCCCCGGAGCTGAGCCGCCGCCCGCTGGGTGTGGGCTGCTTCAGCATTTACTGGATGTGACAAACAGGGAGAAGAGATTTCAGCGGGGCTGCCTGCTGCCCAGCTCAAGTGGTGGGAGGTGTACTGTACATGCATGCGTGTGTAGATGTGTGTGCGTGCCCGCATGTGCCTGCGTGTGCATGCACACATGTCCTTCACCCGCCAAGGATTTGACTGCTAAAAGAAAGATCTGCTCTTTCCCCAGAGCTCCTTAACCTGCAGCCTCTCTGACCATCCTGTTGGCAAAGACCTGCGGGCCATGAGGACTGGTCAAAGACGGTGAGTATCGCTCTTGCTTTTCCTTTTTCCTCTCCAGGTGCCAGGGTGGGCTGATTGCATTATCCATTTTTAATTAACCTGCTTCTCCATATTGATTGCTTTCTCTCCACTGAGGCTCTTAGTCTCTCTTCCCCTCTTTATAAATCTCTGCTCTCTGCTTTTAGCCTCTTTTTATTTTTCATTTTATATCCTCTGTTTCCATTTTGACCCATCCTGTAGAGTCACCTGTAACTAATATCCACCTAGGAGGGCACATGCACTGTGGGTATAATCACACCCTTGGCCCTCTTGGGCTCTGGGTAACCCCAAACTTTGCCCCCCAAAAGTCAAGGGCCAAATGGGATCAGAGCCCTGAGGTGCTGGGGTGCACGAGGAAGCTGGGATCAGAGAACGCTGCAGATCCGTATTCATGGGCTCCTAGTGAAGGCGGTGGAGGGTCTGAGGGGCACTGGTGGGCAGTGCTGGATTTGGGAGAGAGGGAGGCAGGCATCTGAGCAGCTCCAGTGTGGGCTAGCAGAGGGAATGGGAAAAGTGACAAGGCAGTGGCAGGAGGCCTGGTGACCTTGCCTGCTATGTTTGTGGGTGGGAGTTCTTGGTTTTGCTCAGCTCTGGGGTCATGAAGGCCCCTGGCATGGGCTTCCCTCTCCTCTGGGCCTATATCCCACAGACCGGAGAAATAAGTCTTAGATGCCCAAAATAATAATTTCCAGAGGTCCTGACAGCTACGAAAAGCTTCAATCTCCTGACTTGTGAGCGAGCAGGTGCACACACGGTTAGAACCAAGATTAAGGGAAATGTCCCTGCTGTCAGGGAACTCAACCCACGGCAGCATCCTGGGGATGAGCCTTATGCAAAGTCTAACTGATTTTTGTTTGTTTGTTTGTTTGTTTGTTTTAACAAAGCAGTCATGTTATTTTATTAATTGTGGTATTATTAGAAAAGGTATTTTAAGAACCTTTATGATATGTTCCAGGTAGTATCAAAAGAATTTAAATATAAGGGGCTATATCTACCTAAATTAGGTTTCTTTAAAATGGATTCTATGTTTGGTGTCAGGGTTCCCCTGGGGATCCCTTTATGGTTGGGCTGCTTTCTTCACATGTTTCTTCTTGTCAGTTCTCTTCTATGGGAACAAAGGGTGGGAAGCCCTGAGAATGGAACCTTCAGGAGAGTGAGATTATCAGTCAGTCAGCCCTAACCTCTCTGTCTCCTTTCCTGATGTCCCGATGTCCTCTTGCTTCAAGGACCGGGTGGGCGGGCCAGGCCCGGGCTGATGATGGTCAGGCAGCTTCCCTGTGGGCAAGAAGAGTGACTTGCATATTCAATTTTTCAGGCTGTGCCTGTGATCCCTACGTAAGTGACGGTGCCTGGTGGGCCTTTCCTGGTGTTACCCAACCTTCCTCCCTCTCACGTCCTCCCAGGGCTCCCGGGACAGGTTCTAACCCATCAGCCAATCAGATGTTTCTGGAGCAAGTGCTGTGCCCTCCCTGTCCCCACCCCTGGCCGCTGGTCACTTGGGCCCCTCTCAAGTAAGACAAAAAGAAAAGTAATTTTTGGCTTGCCAGACCCATGCCTTCCTCCCCTGGGGCACGTGTCCCACTTTACTGCTGATGGCCAGTAGTTGGAGAAATAGAAACTCCTGACCAACAGGCAGCGATACGTCTCCACTGAACAATTTGTTCTCGTCCATCCTTGGTTGGTCGCCCTGGCTCAGGACAAGTGGACGTTTGTGGGGGAACGGGGTGTGTGTGGGGAGGTGTCAGTTGGCAGACAGCCATCAGAGAGGACTTGTGGCACAGTCAGACCAGAGAGGGTGGCCCCCTCTTACAGCAGATTCTTTGATTTTAGGTGAGAGGACGTGAAGGGTAAACCCCTGTGCCCCGCAGTCTTACCTCCCGCCCTGACGTCCCTGCGCTCCGGCCAGAGGGTTAACTGTAAGCGGGTGCCTGCATGGCCGCCTTACTGATGCCACGCAGGTAACTGATGTCAACCTGTCCCTTTGCCCCTGCCCCTCTGCTCTTTCTCCACCTTTCCACCTGCTCAGCGTTTGAGACTCCCATGAGTGGGCCTCTTGCCTCTGTCTCCCAGGCCTGCCTAGACCGCGCTGTCCTTTCCTGGGTGCTTCTTGCAAAGTTGTGGCCTTGCAAGCAGGACCTGCCTTAGCTTCGAGCCCTCCTATTGAGCAGCGGGACACAATGTGCATGAGCTTGTATTGAACCATTGAAAGATCTCTACGAGTTCCTGGGACAGGGAAGAAAGCGGAGGGCTAGCCTAGATTTTTTTTTTTTAAGTAAGCTTAACCTTTAACTCTTGCTTCTGCTCCCATTATTTCAGACCTAATGCAAAGGTTAGAACTGAGGTCTCCGCTCGACAAGATAAAAAATCAAAACCATTTTGTTTCAAAGAATAATTTGCTGGAGATTTTTTTGCAAGCTATTTGGGAGAATTGTTGTTGTCTTGGTAACAAGACCCTGGCCCCTGCTCAACCTGTTAGATGGCTTGCATGGATCTGCCATTTGTTTTGTTTGGGGTTTTTGTGTTTGTTTGTTTTTTTAAATCCTCTTAATTGCTTTTTGTGGCCACTGACCTAACTATGTATGATTGATAGTCTGCAGCACCAAGGTATGAACCGACTCACTAAAAATTGGGTTTTGGCCTGTGGTGCACCCTGAGCAAGATTTTTGCTTGAATTCACAGAATATGATGACTCAAGGGCCCTTGAGCAGTTACTCGCATGGCCTGGTGTTACAGCCCCCTGTGACTTGGAAGAGTGAGTGGACATGAGACACTACAGCAGATGTTTTGAAATGCCACCAACTCTGTGGCTTCATGGTATACCTGACTGAGATGAAAAATGGAAGCACAGGACGTGCAGGCTCAATTTTTTGCAGGATGGGGATGTTTCAGGGAACTTGGATGTTCCCTGAAAAGGTTCCTTTCTCGGAGATGACCTGTGGAATACAGACATTGTACCTTCTTGCCAAATGGGACATTATCCCAGTAGATGTTAGCTTTCTGTGGACATTTACCCCAAGGATAAACAGCCATTTAAAGTCAAAGGAAGAGATAGAAGCTCGTTTAAAGTAAAAGGAAGAGACATTACATGATGGCCTAGGATTTGTGAAAGAGAGAAGGACAGCCAGGCAGGAAGGACTTCCTTTCAACATGGAAAATAACCAGAATCTCCTAGGACCATTTCCTGGGCAAATTGTTACAATCTGTGCCTGGCAGTCTTCTTTTATAAGGCATCCTTAATTCTTAATCTGATTATACCAAATCTCTCCTACTTACCTTTGTCCTCCATGTGAAGAATCACCAGGTTAAAGGTCAGACATCAGTAAATGTATTTTGTCAAGGGCCAGACAGTAAATATTTTCAGCTTTCTGGGCCACATAGTCTATTGTAATCATCCAACTCTGCTCTTGTGTTAGAAAAAGCAGCTTCTGACAATATGTAAACAGATGGGATGGTTGTGTTCTGATAAAATTTTATTTACACAAACAGGCATTTTTCCAGGGCTGTAGTTTGCTGATCTCTGACTAAAGTTAAAACAGGTACTAATGTGGGGGATCAGAAAGAGACATTGGCATAATTTCTCATTGGGTCCTTTGCAATAGGTAACTGTTTAAGTGTCTGGACCTTAGGAAAATAAAATATATGAGCATTATAAACATGTACATTAAAATTTTAAGCATGCTGATTGAAGTAAGCCAAAATATAAAGAGGACTAGGAGAGCTTAGTTAAGTAGATATAAGAATTGTGACCGGTTCCTCATGGCCTAGTGTTCCAGTCTCCCTGCCTCTCATCAGCAGATAAGGTCCTTGCTGGTCTATAGCTATTTGTGCATGTCGCCAGGTTTGTGGGAGGACTGGTGAGAACCTGAGTCATGACTGACCTGCCTGAAGCCCCAGGCTTTGCGTTCTGAGACTCAGTGATACGTATCCCTGTATCACGTGAGTGAGCAGCCCTCTACTCTCAGTGTGGGTTCTGCTAGGGGTCTTTGCCATCAGGAGCTGCGACTGTTGCTACCTCCCCCTCCTAATGCGAGAGTGACATGTGGATTGTTATTTTGTCATCGCTGTATTTCCTTTCCCTACAGAGAATCCTAATTTAGAAATCCTTCCAAGCTAACGACCTTCGTTGACTTACCATTAACTTGCACGTCAGCTTTAAAAAGCATCAGGGCTCTAGAGGCAGGGTACCTATTACTATTCTTGTAGTCAAGCTAGGGAGAGAGTATATCCCTTTTTCTCCTAGGTGTTTCTCCACCTGATTGTGAAATCTTCTGGGGACACCTGGGGCAGGATGGTGTGTCGGGGAGGTAGTGCTGGCTCCTGGCAGCAACAGCTGCAGGGACCCCTGATGGAGCTGACAGCTCTTGTCATGACAGTCCCCGTCCTTCTGCCCCTGTGCTTGTTGCAGGAACAAAGGGATGAGGACTCGACTGGGATGCCTGTCCCACAAGTCAGACTCGTGTAGCGATTTCACTGCGATTCTTCCCGACAAGCCCAACCGTGCTCTGAAGTGAGTAGTATGGTCACCCGGTGTTCCCCGGGTGCCCAGCGTGGGGCTCCCACAACAGGACCACAGAACCTGGTCTTCTCTAGCGAGTAGTTGACCAGATAAGCCAAGGGACAATAAATTCCTGCCTCTTGGAATCTCCTTTTATATACCTGAACCGACGTGATGGAGAGAATGGTTATTTTCCTTTTCAAATGTATGACTTAACGCGGTATACTTTTTCACTCCTTTGACTTTTAAGAAAATCTTATCTACCAGTTTTCCAAATCTGCAGTGAAGGGGATTTCTTGGTCCTACTTAGCTATCAATCTGAGCTCTGAATTTGGAAACGAAAACTCCCATCTACTCTAAAAATATTCTTAGGTTGAGATCATCTGCATTCGGGGCCTCTACTGTGCAGGCCCTGGGTTAAATGATGTCACCTCACTTAACCCTCACAGGGGTCCCTGATGGCCATCACTGTCCCCATTACAGAAGTGAGGGAATTAAGGTGACAGCAATGGAACGAGGAGGTCAGCCTAACTTTCCTGACTCCAAGACCAGTTTCTTTCCTTTGTCATCTTGACGTCTTTAAATCATGCACTTGCTTAGCTTTGTTTTTTAGATTGAAAGGCAATAGATTAAATGGGCTGAATTCCAATCCTGAGATTATTTTCCCATCAGTTGCTTAAGAATGTCACACATTACAGTGACAGGATTTCGGGAACCCAGGTGTGGTCTTCATTTGCCCTGCGTTGTTCAGATCTGTTCTCCTGGCTAACAAAGAGGAGTTCACTTCAGAAATAGTCAAGAGCGACGTTTCTCTCTCCTTTTCCAGGAGACTTTCCACGGAAGAAGCTACCAGGTGGGCTGATTCCTTTGATGTGCTTCTCTCCCATAAGTGTGAGTAGAATTCGGGTTTCGTCCTGTCGCAGCCTGTCATTCATTTATTAAAAGATGCGCAAATACGTAGCATGACCCAGCAGGTGCCGTGTTAGCTCCTGACAGCTCCGGTCCCTGCCCTCAGAGCCTCCTGCCTGGAGAGGTAGGAGGTAACAAAGTAGGTAACAAAATATAATTTACATGCAGTGAAAAGAGGGACTTTTTTTTCTGTTTTCTGGGTCAAAAGTATATGGTCCTAGGAAGCCTTTATGTTCTCAGCAGTTTTAGCAAGACAAAACTGAGCTTAGGGAGTTGCAGTGGTGGGTTCAGTGGGAAGAAGACAGTCTAGGTTTCACCCCAAATCTTATTTATATGGTGAAATGACCTCCCCTTAGGTCACTGGGGTGCCCTGTGTCACTCTCAGTCAAGTGAATATTCTGTGTATTTTGTTGCTTACTTGAGTTGGCAGAGTTTCCTCTTGCTGTTTTTTATTTGGGAGGTTTACTATCTCCGCGGCTACCGTACTACTCAGTTTCCAACAGGGTGCAAGTCTTACTAGAACACACTTCTCTTCCATTTTACGTCTCCTTCTCCACTTTGTCCCTTCCTCGCCTTTTATGCCTTGTGTGTCGCACAGAGGCAGAAACAGCTGTGGGATGGGACCCTGGACTGCAGCCACACTTTTCAGCCCTCTTTTCTCATTGTAGACAAGTCCAGGTTCACTAGGCTTTTAAATCTCGGTGGCATTAAATCCCGTATTTCCCCATGTATAAGATGCCCCTCCTTATTTTGGGAATAATTTGGGATTTAAAAACTGGATGTGTCTTCTACAGTGGTTGTAGATTTTTCACTTGCATTTTCCACTTTTTTTTGGACAGTGATGAGGAGTTGTATGAATTTTATGATGAATAAAACTTGAGTTCAATAACTTTATGTAATACATTTTTCTTTTTCAAATTCGGGCCCCCCAAATTAAGGTGAGTCTTATACATGGGAGCGTCTTATACATGGAGAAATACGGTACATAGGAGTGGAAGAGTCATCTGAAGAGAAAAGGTTTCCCACGGACATTTGGGGCTCCTCTTAAATTCGTCTTGTCAGCATTAGAATTCCTGATTGATCTGGGAGCAGAGGGCTGCTTTCAGAGAACTGTTTCCAGGGAAATGGGGGTCACAGCGTTATACAGTGAAGTGAAGGGCGTTGGTTGGTCATCAGACCTGTGTCCTCGATTTTGACCCAGCTCAGCTACTGGATAGCTGAGTGGCCCTGACAGAGTCCTCCACCCCCACCCCGTCTTCAGAAGGTGTCTTTAGAAGTGATTTTGCTTTTTTTTTTTTTTTTTTCCTGAAGCTGGAAACGGGGAGAGACAGTCAGACTCCCGCATGCGCCCGACTGGGATCCACCCAGCACGCCCACCAGGGGTGATGCTCTGCCCCTCCGGGGCGTCGCTCTGCCGCGACCAGAGCCACTCTAGTGCCTGGGGCAGAGGCCAAGGAGCCATCCCCAGCGCCCGGGCCATCTTTGCTCCAATGGAGCCTTGGCTGCTGGAGGGGAAGAGAGAGACAGAGAGGAAGGAGGGGGGGGGCGTGGAGAAGCAAATGGGTGCTTCTCCTATGTGCCCTGGCCGGGAATCGAACCCGGGTCCCCCGCACACCAGGCCAACGCTCTACCGCTGAGCCAACCGGCCAGGGCCGTGATTTTGCTTTTAACTGACTCTGTCCCTGATCCTAATGCTAATTAACAAAGGGTTTTGAGTAAAATTTAAAATGAAATGCAAAACAAAATCTGAGGAGAAGCACATATTGTAGCAAGTAGTTTTGTGAGATCGTCATTTTAGTGTTCTATGGATTACAGTTAGGAAGGAAAACAAAGCAGCATACTACAGCATACTTAACATATGGCTGTCCCCCTCCAAACAGAAGCTTATGTGATGAATTTGCCAAGGTAACGGCATATGTATGATAATACTTAAGATTCGACAGTAACACTTTTAAAAAAAAAATTTTTTTTCTTTTTATGAGGCTATTCAGATTTACTCTCTGGAGTCACGTCAGGTTAAATTAGTGTCACTAATAATTTACACATTTTCTGGCTGGATTTGATTCAAGGTCATCTTGAAGTCTTGTTTCTATTTCAGATGCGTGACTGACTCACTTAGTTCAAGTCCCTAAGGCTGTTTCCTCATTCTAAAATGGGGCTAGAAATACCTGTATACGACCTGTCACCTAGATATAAGAATCTTCATAGGAGGACACCTTTGGGTAATTTTGGGTTCTCTACTCGAATGTGTTTTGTAAGAACATGGTGGCGTGTTTTTTTTAAATGATGCTCTTAATTATCAAGTGCCAAGTAAATGTGACTTAAGAATAAGGTTGCAAATGTGTTGCCAATTGTTGTTAGGTTATTGTAGACAGAATATTGGTGGTAAAATGGGTGGATGGAAGCTTCTGGCACATTTAGTTGAGGCAGTGGCAAGACCTGGAGATGTAAGAGGTTTGATTTTGTTTGATTCAATACCTTTTAGATCTGAAGACACTGGTTCTGCTTTTGTCAGGGATGCTTTTGGTTTCCAGGAATTCAATAACATTCTTTTGAGATAGGGGCTTCAGTAAGGGGCTAGAGTCGAGGCTGCCACCAGGGTGCTTCTTTGGAAAACTCCTACAGAAATAGGCTTTCTGGATGGACTTTGAAGTTCCATGACCCTTCTTGGAGTCTGATGTTCTATTTTTATTTCTGTTTAGTACGGAAATAAAAAGCCAACGGAGTGGGTGTCTTTGAGAAGAAAGGGGTCTTTATGCAGGGGTCACTGGCAGAATTTCAAGGTGTTCGAACTTGAATTCTTACAGCCTGTGCAGGCTGTGGAGGACTGGGAGCCCAGGTTACCTTGAAGTTGAAGCTGACAACTTCGTCAAAGTCTGATTAATTTGGGTTAGTATTGTGACTCAATTGGGATTGATTAAGCTTCTCCGAAGGGATTGTATGTGCGCTGGTCCCTTAGGAGGGACAGAGGTTGATCAGAGGTGTATAGGGTTTTCAATTAAGACAACAAAACCTTCTAAAAAAATAAAGAAAGGAGAATGGCTGAGTGAAAAACGTGCATTAATCTAGAACTTACTCCCTGGAAATTCTTCAAACCCAGGCAGCCGTCCTCCCTAAGTCTTCTATTTCAGAAATATTCAAACAAGTATTTCTAATTCCCATTCTCGATCCACAGAGCACCTCTGCCATCCCTGCTTTGCTGGCTATTTTGGGCACTCATTCGTTTTACAAAAGGTGTATCTGAGTGTTCATTGTGTACAAAATTGATGCCAAACAGCTTTTTGGTGCCTGACCAGGTGGTGGCGCAGTGGATAGAGCGTCAGACTGGGATGCAGAGGACCCAGGTTCGAGACCCCGAGGTCGCCAGCTCGATCGAGCGCGGGCTCATCTGGTTTGAGAAAAGTTCACCAGCTTGGACCCAAGGTCGCTGGCTTGAGCAAAGGGTTTCTCAGTCTGCTGTAGTCCCACGGTCAAGGCACATATGAGAAAGTAATCAATGAACAACTAAGGTACTACAACAAAGAATTGATGCTTCTCATCTCTCTTTGTTCCTGTCTGTCTGTCCCTATCTATCCCTTTCTCTTACTCTCTCTGTCTCTGTAAAAAAAAGAAGACTGATGTTCACAAACAGCTTGTTGGCTGATGAATGAGAACAGTCCCTTCCTGGTGGAGAATGCAACTTTCTGAGAAAACAGACATGCATGCATGCAATTAACAGGAGAAATAATGTAGTGTGCTGACTACAGATGAGGGGGCCTCAAGACTGCAGGTAGAACCCTGACATTCAGTGCCCCTCTTAAATTCCACCTTGTTGCTATTAGAAGTCTTCACTTCTGGGAGCAGGAGGGCTGCTTTTCACTGAGGGCATTGTTTCCATTTAATTGGGGAACACAGTTCTCTGCAATTAAGAAGTACCTTGGCTGATGAGACCCAGCTCTGCTACTCAACAGCTGGGCAGCCTTGATGGGAATCCCTGTCTCTCAGAAAATCTGTTTCCTCATCTCTTACATGGAGTAGGAGGTCTCAGAGGCCGGATCCAGTTCCGTCCCTCGTTCTAGGATGCTGCCTGCAGTAACCACTGAGGCTTAGCAATAACTAGGCACCTACGGCAGGTGGTTTGAGTCAGCGCTGCTTGCAGGATTACATAAAACTGCTTCAGAACTAAAATGGCTCGTGCAACCAGAGGAGGGGCGAAGGCACCTGTGTATGGAGCCTTCTATCCTGGGCAGGGTCCCGCTATTCAAATCACGGATTCAAATCAAAGGGGGGGGGGGAATCAAAGCAACTTTGCTGATTTTTAAACCTGAGAATAAAAAAAATATATGTGGAAGGCAAATGTTTGGAGCAGTTTTCCTCTCAATCACAAACCATACTTGCTGACAAATCCAAAGAAGCATCCATGGAGGTCTAGGAGATAATCACTTTCTAAGTGTTCTCTCTCTCTCTCTCTTAACTAACAAGTGAAAAATGAAATTAAAATTGCTTGCTGATGGCTTCATTAGATAGGAAAGGATTTCTAATGTATGTTAATTTGGCAACATTTTCCTGTTTATCCAGTGATGATTCGACTGGGTGTCCGAGTGGTGTGTGTAGTTTGCCCCCTGCAGTGTGTGTGTGTGTGTGTGTGTGTGTGTGTGTGTGAGAGAGAGAGAGAGAGAGCAGGTGCGTGCGCATACCCATGGCACCCAGAAGCCTTTCTGCCTCTACAGCTCCTAACCAGGAGAGTGAAGGCTCCATCTTGTGGGAGACAGGCTGCTGGAGAACAGGCCCCCAGTTGGTGTCTTCTGCTTCCATTCTTCACGGGTTCAGACATATGCTTGTTACCTGTGCGGCCTTCAGTGGGACATTCAATCCTTAACTCTTCTTTCCTTCTTTCCTTCCTTCCTTCCTTCTTTCCTTCTTCTCTCTTCCTCCCTCCCTTGCTCCCTCCTTCCTTTGTTTTTTGCACACAAAGGTTGGATTCATTCCACTTTTAAGGTGAAAATGTAGACAGGGCCCCTTCCCCTTTCCTCTCGCCTCTTTCAGCCTGACCCACACCTGGATGGCAGCCCCTCACTCTGGGCATCTGTTTGGTCCTTGGCTTTGTTTTACTGTCCGTGTGGAGCAGGGAGGGTCTGTGTGGACCTGTCCCCCCAGGCCCAGGGAAGGCGTGCCTAGTAGAATGGTACAATTGAAAGCTCTCTCACATTTGCAGAGTTCCCATCTCTGAGAAAAGGAGGCCAATAAAAAAGCATGTAGTTTTTAAAAATTAGCCTCCTTTGGGATAACGGTTGAGATATAGAAAAATTTAATGACTTGACCTGGTCACACAGCAATTAAACAGGAAACCCACAACAAGCAAGCCAATGTTAATCTCACCAGCTCGTGAAATTCCTGAATTATTCATCCAAAAGGTCTTTAGCTCTAGAATATATAGCTGAACAATCAGCTCTCCATTGCCTGCCTGGCCCTCCCCACACCCTTCTTCAAGTCAAAGGTCCTAGAACAAACAGTGTAACTCAGAGTGCGATCCGAAGATGGCAGCACCAGCAGCACCGGCAGCAGGGTTCTATGTCAGACCCACTGGGCCAGAATCTCTGGCGGGGGGCCCAGCAGTCTGCTCTGTGCCCATGAAAGCTTGAGAAGCA
This sequence comes from Saccopteryx bilineata, assembly GCF_036850765.1. Classification (NCBI taxonomy): domain Eukaryota; kingdom Metazoa; phylum Chordata; class Mammalia; order Chiroptera; family Emballonuridae; genus Saccopteryx; species Saccopteryx bilineata. Next base: position 290,634,630 of record NC_089491.1, on the reverse strand, counting down.
CTGCTCTCAAGTACTTACACAAGTAAGTACAACCCCGAACCTGGCATGTCCTGGTGGGGGCAAGTGGTCTATGCTTCCCAAGAAACACGCTGAAAACAATATCACAGCTTTCCCAAGTTCTCAGGCGGCACGCCCCTCCGATGGTATATCTGTGTATTGCAGACTCCACATATGTAGCAGGTATGGTGCAGGCTGTTCACAGTCACTAAACAAATATGGCAGCTGTGCTTTCTGGGTACATTGAAGATAAGGGTGAGAGAGATATAAAGCAGAGACAGGTGGAAAAGAGATCCTTTTCTCCTTGCCATCCTCTCTCTATGTTGATGTAATGTCTGCTTGCGCCCAGGTCGGTGGCTACAGTCAGCTTTTATGAGAGCACCTGGGTTATACAAGGCCACTGTTAAAAGCTTGTAGGACAGGTTTGAAAACAATTGGACCAGCCTCCAACAACCTTCAGTCATTGACCAACCATGTGACCTTTGGCAAATTATGTCACCTCTGCCAACTTCACTTTCCTCATCTATAAAAAGGGAATCATAAGACTTAGCTCGTAGATTTGTGGTGAGAATTAAATGTGGCGATGGTCGTGAAATGCTAAGCAGGATGGCTTTTCCACAGAAGGGCTGCCTAAGGGGAAACTATTTTTATTACTTTAGTTCTAGCACATTAAGTTCAGAGAAAACATGCATGTCGTGCCTCCTATGTGCTGGAGATGGCGTCAGCTCCTTGTTCCCACAGTCAGCTTGAGACTGAGCAGTGCAGGTGGGGTGGGGGGGGTATTAGAATCACAGGTGGGCTCATTCAGATTCCATAGTACCGCACCCTCTGTGCCTCATGAAGTTTTAGCATCCCTTTCTCATTCCTCCCCAATTTCCCCACAATGCATGTAAGAGAATCCCTCTGGAGATGTAGTTTTTAAAATCCCAGGAGGTGAATCTGACATATTCCCTCTCTGAGAGTCCTTGTCATCTTTCTGGATCAAGCCAACGAAGCAAATGTTCCCGGACACGTAATTTTTAAAATCTTTCAGGCCGTGGACTGGTATACCTGGAGTTTAAACTGTTTTTTTTTTTTTTTTTCTTTTTTTTAATTTTTATTTTATTTATTCATTTTAGAGAGGAGAGAGAGAGAGAGAGAGAAGAGAGAGACAGGGGGGAGGAGCTGGAAGCATCAACTCCCATATGTGCCTTGACCAGGCAAGCCCAGGGTTTCGAACCGGTGACCTCAGCATTTCCAGGTCGACGCTTTATCCACTGCACCACCATAGGTCAGGCTATACCTGGAGTTTAAAAAAAAACTTTTCTTGTATGAAAACAGTCATTTGTGAATGCTAACCTTTGGGGCATTTGTCTCCCCTCTAATAGAAAACTCCTGCTTTGTTTCTTATGCTAGTTGGAGAGATAGGTTTTAGAGTTTTTGTTGTTGTTCCTTGATTCAGCTTCTGGTTGATTAATAAGGAAAGAATTTTGGATTAGGAGTTGTAAGACCCAGGCAGTTCTTACTCTCCTGCTCCTTTGTCCTAGGAATAAGAAGCCGTGTGACCTCACTCAGAGCTTCACCCTTACCTGTGTCCAATATAAGGCTGGGTCATAGAACCGCTCCTGTCCTTTCTGGTTCAAAGTCTCGAACAACTGTCATGTCCTATTACTATTATAATATGTCTTGCTATATGTACACTAACAAAGTAAAGATCATCGAAGAAAACTGTTACTCACAAGACTGAAATATAATCAGCATACCAATCGCTTGTTAATAAATGCCAGTAACTGAAAATAGTTTGTCCTCGAAATAATGTCCCTACTTGAAACTTACTTAGCCCTAGTTATTTATTTTAAAACGAGCATTTACTTATTTTATGGATAACACAAAGGGCTTTGTGCCTGATGCTATTCACATCACAAATTTCAAATTATTATATGAACATGGTTCTGAATGAAAAGTGGTTTTGACTTCACCATTAGTACATGTATCCTGGATTTTATAAATAAATGTATTTTCCTCTCCTATTCTCTGACCTTAGAACCCATTCACTGGTTTATTTTTTCCAATTGATCAGGGATGCGAGAGGACTCTGGTCTTTGGGACTGCACTTTGGTAAACAGAGAGCTCAAAAAAAAAAATTGTTCCTGTGATCTTGTAATTTTCCAAGCCTGGGATCGGAGCTCGGCTCAAGCCCACCCCCGATGCCAGCTCAACCAGGGCTCCTGGACCTTGAACCGTTACCCAAGCCACCCTCCCTGCTGCACCAGCTGCACTGCTCATTCATAGTGACCCAGTTTTTCTTCTTATGTAAGCACCCTGCATCAAAGAACCGGAGAGAGCACGCCGGCGGCAGGCAGCGTGTGCGGCCACGGGATGTGTTCTTGGAGATCCTGTGCACACTCAGGAGGACGCCGGCATTCTGCTCGGTGTTCCAGGAATTCTGGACACAAGCCTTTCCCCTTCTGTGACTAGGTAGACATCAATCTCAAAACACGTGTGATGTTCTTAGAGCCTGGACTTCTGAGAAGGTGCTACAAAGAAAACCAGAGGGAAATGAAGAAGTGGAATGTGAAAAGGGCAGGTCCTCCTGCTTCTCTCTCAGTTCCGTGAACTGTTTACCACCTAGCCCTTTAAGGGACCAGGACTGTTTTTTGGTGTTAGACATGTTACGTTCTGGGTGATGACTCCTTAAACCACCGAAGTGCAGGCACAGTGGTCACAACCACGGAGGGCATGGAGGGAATACTCGTGACCTGAGAGCCAGCTCTGTGTGCTCCGCCCACCCCCACGATCATCCCCATGGCCCCCTGAGGCAGTGCTGTTAGGGTCTGCGTCTCACTGACAAGAGAACAAGAGAACAGAGGCGCAGAGGGGCTTGCATCTTGCCCAGGGCCACACTAGCTAGTGTGTGTCAGGACACAATCCCAGGCAGAATAGCTTCAGGGATCAGAGAGAGGTCACTCCCTCCAGTGGCCTGGAATCATGGGGGTCGTAGAGGGGGGGGACTCTGGTTTCCTGGGTAAAAGGAGGGAGCAACATCTGGCGTGCACAGAGCGGGGTGCATGGGGTCCTTGCAAGAGGAGCACAGGGAACACAATTCAGGTCACACTGTGAGGTGCAAGTAGATGTCCATGAGCCTTTCAGACATAAACCAGCTTCCTGCATTTCGAGCCAACTGCATTTGATGGGCAAGCAGAAGGGGAGGGTCCTGGTGGAGAGAAAGGGAAAGATGGGGAAAAGGTGAAAGGGACAGGAGACAGAAGAAAAGGGAATTGGATCAGGAAAGATGCTGGGTGGTAGACAGAGGACCAGATGAAACGTTGCTGAGAAGGGACGGGAGGTGATGGAAGGGGAAGAAAGGACACAGATGGGAAGAAGGAACCCTGCTGACTTTGGTCCCATACAGTTCCTCTGCTAGGTGACAGAAGCAGGAAAAGTAGGCGCGGTGGGGGACAGGTGGTCTGGGCACTGAAGCCCTCTGAGGCCATCTGCTCTGGGAAGGGGGCGGGGCTCCTGCAGCCCCAGGGGGCTTTCCACCCCTTCTCACTTCCACTGTGTGGGTGAGGTTTCTCTTTGCACAGTGACCCTTCGACCCTGCTTGGTCAGCCTGGTCCTGGGGACCTGAAGGGAGGAGTGGGTTAGGGCCGAGGGGGTGGGTGAGCAGAGGAGAGGGCTTGGGGCTCTGGGAGCTTTCAGGGGCTCTGCCGCAATCTGCTCGGTAGGTGCTGCTGCTTTTCAGGTGCAGCCCTTCCGAGGCCCATCTCCCCTCCATCCTCTCTCTCTTTAGACTCTTCCCTTGACATCACTGGCAAATTCCTAGTGTCCTATTTGCTGCGGTTCCCTCCCACCTCCTCCAAAGTCTGCCCTGGAAATGCGGGCACACTTTGGGGGGCGGCTGCCCAGGAGCGCAGACACTTTGAGAAGGTCATTCCGCCATGCTTGTTACAGTGTCTCCAGGCCACAGCTGGGGCAATGAGTCTGTCCGCTCCGGGACGCGAGACAGCTTCCCAAGGAGGGATGTGTAGAGTGGTTCTCAGTGCTCTGGGAAAGAGGAGACTTCAGGTAGAGTCCAGGTTATCTGTGGTACCCAGTGGCCTCAGAGAAAAAGTGGCGGCAGGTGTCCTCCTGTGGGAGAGACCCCAGCTCTATGAGCCAAGTGGCACATTTGCCCTGTGGTGGCATACTTTCAGAGTGACTGAACGATTTGGGGTCATTGCCTATCCCTCCGCTGGAGAAGTGACAACGTGGGGTTTGCCGTGACCTCCAGAGGAGAAGCAGGCAGAGTGGGCTCTGAAGTCACGCCGGTGTGTGTGTGTAAATCCACTTCCCACCTCTTACTGGCCATGTGGCCAAAGACATTCAATGTTAACTCCAAGATGAGAAGATTTTGACTTTGGGAACTTAAGGCACCTGCCCCAGGTCATATACAGAACTCAGAGCGGGGCTGTCTCACTCCAGAACCCCTGCCTTGATAGCAGGGTTGGTGTAAGGATTAAATGACCTGCTATATAAAGATTGGATGGCATAGAACTTGGCCTGGGGCAAGTCCTCGATGTATGACGGTGATGGTGTTGATGAGGAGGAGGGTAGAAAACAGTCAGCTGAGAGCTCTGTCTGCTGCAGGTGTATGTAAGCTATGGTGGGGACAGGACAGAGTGCTAACTCCACCTGGGAGCATTCATCAGACCCAACCCTCTCAATGAATGTGCTGTCCAAGGTCATCGAGCCAATCGTGGGGCTGCCTCTAATCATAATGGAGAGTGTAGTGCTCCCTCCCGCCCCAGGTGGGCCAGGCAGGGTTCATCAGCTGCCTCAGTGAAGCTGCCAGACAGGTGCGAGCCAGGGATGAGTTCATCACACATTCGACTCCAATTCTTCAGCCCTGCTGTGTTGGTCTCAGTTGCTTTCGACGTAATTCAGCTGAATGCTGCTGCATGTGCCCATCCTTACCTCTCTGTTTTCCTTCTACTCATATAACCCCCCCCAACCTTTCTCATTGACTTTTGACTTTCTTCCCACCCCATTTGTTGCCATCATACCTGGAAACATCACCACCTGTGGTGTCACTCATGGCCTCTTTGTCTTGTGCTGCAGTGACGTGCCTGCCCATCCACTCCAGCGTCATGGGGGCAGGCATCCTGTGGGCCCCATCACCCTGCGGAGACTGGACCACCGACCCACATAAGATGCTGGCTTTGTATTCGGGTGTCCTTGCCACTTACTAACTGTGTGACCTCGGGCAACTTATTTAACTTCTCTAAGTTTGGTTTCTTTTTTCCCCCTCCTACAAAATGGCAAAGGTATTAATACCTATGCTATCGATGGACTATAACAGGGGTAGGGAACCTATGGCTCATGAGCCAGATGTGGCTCTTTTGATGGCTGCATCTGGCTCGCAGACAAATCTTTAATTAAAAAAATAATGTTAAAAATATAAAACATTCTCATGTATTACAAGCCATTTCCTATGGCTCATGTTCATGATTGTGGGTGGCTGGAGCCAATCACAGCTGTCCTCTGGGACAACACCAAATTTTTATTGGATAATGCATAATGTACACGGGTCGTTGTATGACTCTCACAGAATTACATTTTAAAATATGTGGCGTTCATGGCTCTCTCAGCCAAAAAGTTTCCCGACCCTTAGACTATAAGGAACAAAAGCCATAAGGTCCATAAATCATTTGGTGTAGTGCCTGGCCCAAAGCAAATGCCCCATAAATGCCTGCAGGGCTTATTTAAAAAATTTCTCACTTCAACTTTTTTCTTTTTAACGTCCTTCCTGTTTATCCTTTCCCCCTCCTCCTATGTTCCAACTGCTGGGTCCTAAATCCTTGCTGTTGTCTAGGCTCAGGGCTCATTAGACAGCTTGGGCCTGATGGTCCCCTCCCCTCTCTCTGAATAATGAGCTCATGCCCAAACTGAAAGCTCTTGCTTCCTTTCATCTCTCCAGGTCTGTGTCTTCACAGCTGTTTGCCCGTAACTTATCATCTTCCTATTAATTATCCCCGAGCTCCAAACCCTTTTCACTTAGGTGTCTCCACGACGGTTCCTATTGCACATGTAATTATTCAATTAATTATTATAGATCAGTTTGTGAGTTCTGTAAGGGGGCATCTTCCTCTGACTTACTCAGATTGTATCTCCAAAACTGTGCCTGTGGAGGCAGACCACTTACACCTCAAATTGAAAAGGCGACCAAGCCTGACCAGGTGGTGGCGCAGTGGATAGAGTGTCAGACTGGGATGCAGAGGACCCAGGTTCGAGACTCTGAGGTTGCCAGCTTGAGCACGGGCTCATCTGCTTTGAGCAAAAGCTCACCAGCTTGGACCCAAGGTCACTGGCTCCAGCAAGGGGTTGCTCGGTCTGCTGAAGGCCCACGGTCATGGCACATGTGAGAGAGCAATCGATGAACAACTAAGGTGTCGCAACGAAAAACTAATGATTGATGTTTCTCATCTCTCTCCATTCCTGTCTGTCTGTCCTCTGTCCCTGTCTATCCCTCTCTCTGACTCTGTCTCTGGGGAAAAAAAAAAAGGCGACCAAAGCTGTTCAACTCACATCTCTGAGCGTCCCTTCCCTGACCATTTCTCTCTGTCTTCATCCACTCCTGTCTCTTCTTCTCTCTTCCTGAATTTAAGGAAGACAAGTTCTTTCATTTTGTAATTCCTCTCCTCATTCAGAATTTGCCTTTCCCGGATACAATTCTTTTGCCTCTTTGATCTCTCTTCCTTGGCTCTCTCCCTTCTGCCTGCAAGCACACCTGGAAAGATCCTGCTTAGGAGTCACGGGGACCTGGTAGGGAAACTTGGCTCTTCATGGCAGTTGGGTAACTGGGAACTTTGACCTTTGTAAGCTTGTGTTTCTTTCTATGGAAAATGCAGGTGATACTCTCTACGAATCAGCATTGTGACAATAAGTCAAGCTGGTGTCTGTAAAATCCCCACCAAAAGGTATGGCGTCTAGTAAATAAATAAAACTCCCTGCCCCGAATCCTAAACAAACAAACAAATAAATAAAAGAAAACCCTGCCATCCATAGTTCCGACCACCTTCTCCAACTAAAATCAGAGAGTAACTCCAAACCGGAAACTTCCCTGCCTCCACTGCTGCCTTCTCTCTCTCTCCATCATGAGTCCATTCTTCCAACTTCCCAGGGGCAACATTTAATCAATTGAACTCTTTGCTTTCATTTCAACTCCACCTGCTCAACAAGACTTTTCTGATTAGATCAACATTTAAACATATTCAAGACTACCTTACAAACAAACAAAACAAAAACCCCTCAAAGAACAACCCCCCCAAGCCCCTCTTTCCTGACCTATTTCCTTCCAGCTATGCTGTCTGATCTTTCTCTTCCCTTCCTGCAGGAGACATCTGCATTAACTGCTTCTACTTCCCTCATTCACTTTTGCACTCAGCACAATGTGTCTAGGGACCCTGTCACCTATTAAAACTGTTCCTGCCAGTGGTTGCCGAATCTTGTCACTGAATCTAATGACCACGCTCAGCCTGTGTCCAGCTTGACCTCTGGGTAGCACTGGGCAGGCGCAGTGGCCACTTCCTCCACTGAAATATTCGCTCCCCGGGCCTTTTGTCCTGCTGTGTCATTCTTCATCTCCCTGGTTCCTGCACAGGCCTCTTGGTGTATGTCTATCCTGTTAATAGGCTCAACAATTTTTAGTATTATCATTATTATTGTTAAGCACTAGCCTTACTAAACTATTTCTGGTACTTTAACAAACTTTCATAATTCTAGGCCTTCGCACATGCAGTTTCCCCCCTACAATTCTCTCCTCCATCTGCCCCTTCCTTCTTTCACTGAACTTAGAAGCTTCTTCCTCTTGGAAGTCTTCCCTTCCGTCCTCAGGTCTAGCTCTGGAGCTCCTCCTGGGTACTTCCACAGCAGCATCCTACACTCTCTCTATCATATCACTTATCATATTTACCATGGTTACCATAATTATGTTTTATTGTCTCAGGTTGCCCCTTCACTGTAAATTTTGGGAGTGCTTTATTATGCCTGTTTTTAGCATCTTGTAGAATGCTTGGGTCACGTAATGAGTGAATGAATGGAGATGGCATTATTACTGTGTTAGATTGGGAGTTAGTATACCATATATATATATATATATATATATATATATATATATATTTTTTTTTTTTCTTTTCATTTTTCCAAAGCTGGAAACGGGGAGGCAGTCAGACAGACTCCCGCATGTGCCCAACCGGGATCCACCCGGCATGCCCACCAGGGGGCGATGTTCTGCCCCTCTGGGGTGTCGCTCTGTTGCATCCAGAGCCATTCTAGCGCCTGAGGCAGAGGCCACAGAGCCATCCTCAGCGCCCGGGCCATCTTTGCTCCAATGGAGCCTCCACTGCGAGAGGGTAAGAGAGAGACAGAGAGGAGAGGGGGAGGGGTGGAGAAGCAGATGGGCGCTTCTCCTGTGTGCCCTGGCCGGGAATCGAACCTGGGACTCCTGCACGCCAGGCCGACGCTCTACCACTGAGCCAACCGGCCAGGGCCCCTTATATATTTTTAATGCTACCTGTTATTACCTGTGTAAGTTCAGTCAAGCCAATTCTCTAAGCATCAGTTTCCTCATCTATAAAATGGGAAGAAGTCAAGCAACATTCCTAAGAGCGCTTTGCAGGTGTTATCTCTTTAATGCACACAAAGACCCAACAAAGCTAAAGATGTAGACGAGTAAAAAGATAACATCTGTACCTTGTGTAGTGTAAGGCTGGTTTCCTTAGCTGGGTTACCTTCACCAATACCGTTGAAGGAGGCAGAAAGGTCATTTTCTTTCTTTATTTGTAACTAGATTTGGCTTGCTCACAAGGACCTTGTTTTTGCTTGATGAAAAGCAAAGCAAAATCTAACAAACAATGAACTTGAGCTTTTCCATTCATTCAAGGAATTTAGTCTCTACTGTTTTAAAAACAAGTCCCGCCTGACCAGGTGGTGGCGCAGTGGATAGAGCGTCGGACTGGGATGTGAAGGACCCAGGTTCGAGACCCTGAGGTCGTCAGCTTGAGTGCAGGCTCATCTGGTTTGAGCAAAAGCTCACTAGCTTGGACCCAAGGTCGCTGGCTGAAGCAAGGAGTTACTCGGTCTGCTGAAGGCCCGCGGTCAAGGCACATATGAGAAAGCAATCAATGAGCAACTAAGGTGTCGCAACAAAAAAACTGATGATTGATGCTTCTCATCTCTCTCCATTCCTGTCTGTCTGTCCCTATCTATCCCTCTCTCTGTCTTGTAAAAAAAATCCAAAACAACAACAACAAAAAAATAAGTCCCTTCCAAGTCACTCTTCTAAGTCCCGTTGCATTTTGCTCTTTTAGATAAATGCGTAGTGTTTTAGGGTCCTCCCCAAACCTTTCCTTCCCATTCCCAGACTGCATTGGAAAGGCAGCAGGGGAGGGCCCCCGGCCTGTGGTGCTCAGGTCCTCTCTGAGAGTGTGCGTGGCTGTTGTCACATGCGGACTGGTCACTGCTCAGAGGTGCCTTGACTCCCATGGGCACTGTGTCCTTGGATGCTCCAGGAGGTCCTGCATCCAGAACCTGGCAGACCTCTGCCCTCATGGTGACCTCCTGGCAGGCAGGCTAGCTCTCAAATCCGAGTTCTTTGGAGCTCACGGAAACTTCTGGACCTCCTCTATGGGAGCCATGGAGGAGACAGGGGTGACAAAAAGAGAATATTTAGAGAGATCTTTAAATTTGTTTTCTGTCGCCCTGGCTGGTTGGCTCAGTGGTAGAGAGTCGGCCTGGCGTGCAGGAGTCCCAGGTTCGATTCCCGGCCAGGGCACACAGGAGAAGCGCCCATCTGCTTCTCCACCCCTCCCCCTCTCCTTCCTCTCTATCTCTCTCTTTCCCTCCCGCAGCCAAGGCTCCATTGGAGCAAAGATGGCTCGGGCGCTGAGGATAGCTCTGTGGCCTCTGCCTCAGGCGCTAGAATGGCTCTGGTTGCAACAGAGCAACACCCCAGAAGGGCAGAGCATCACCCCCTGGTGGACATGCCGGGTGGATCCTGGTCGGGCGCATGTGGGAGTCTATCTGATTGCCTCCCCATTTCCAACTTCAGAAAAATACAAAAAAAAAAAAATAATAAATTTGTTTTCTGACATATCTTAAGATTTTAAACATATGTTATAATTAGTAGTTTTTCTCTTTTTAATTGTTGACTTGAATGAATTATTCTCAGGCCATCTCTCTGCCTAACCATGACTGTGCTGTGGTCTCACGCTTACTTTGATTTTCACTTTATCTGGGTTTTCGCTCCCTCCTCTTGGGGTATCGAACCTGATGTGGGAGTGAGGGTGGGTGGGACCCTGAGACAGAGGGCAGAGCTCTCATTTGAGTCTAGACCGTGTGACTCTGCTCCTCCTTCCCTGACCCAGGAACCAGTTTATTTCCATCCTGCCTAGCAGGAAGCAAGCTCTCATTGTTTTCTGCTTTCTCCATTTCCCTCGTCTTAGAGATAAGGTGACCACGTGTCCTGGTTTTTGCCTGTGGTGGTCATGGCTTTTGCCTACTGTCCCCAGGTGATTATTAGAAGTACCCACCTTCACTCTCAAAAATGCACTGGTTTGGACGATGAATTCATGGCCACCCCTACTTTCGTTGACACTTTCAGCTCCTACTTCCAAAATTTAGATTTCTTTGTGATTTGACATTTAGCTTTGGGAGTCCCAACCAAAACCCTTTTCTCTGTCAAGTTCAGGGCTCCTGCAGTGAAAAGTCTTGGCTTTTATGGCTATTGTTCTAGAGATGGCATTAAAATGTCTATATTGAAAGACAAAGCTGAACAATGACTTTTTAATTAGGAGAAATAAAAATGTTTTAGGAAAGTAAAAACAAACATTTAAAGACATCAACAGCATGGCACTTCCGTTCCGCCAGACAATCCTGGGCAGTGCACTGTCCTGGCACACGTTGGGGACCTCAGAGGCTCGCCCAGGCCCTCTCATCGTGCAGGCCTGCTGATGAATTTTAAAAGAAAGAAAGTAAACCGTTATAGCCAGAGTTATTTTTAGGCAATGCAGTGACTTGATTTGATGTGGCCTTTGCCCTTCTCCTGAGGGGAGGTCTGTGGGCTGGGGGTGGCCAGGATGCTGGAGGACAGCCTGTAGAAAGCTCTCACTGTTATTCATTTCGAGGAGAGTGAGGTAAGGGTTCAAATAAAGCATAAAAAGTAGTTTAAAATAAAAATATGAACTCAACGCATAGGCTCGCAATGAATGCTAGTTTCCTTCTCTACACCTGTGGGTTAACCCTGCTCCTCTTATCTCGATTGGAGGCTCTGTTTGAATAAAAGCAAAAGGGTGTGTTCATCGTTAAGTTAATTTAGAACAAAAAAACCCCCCTATAATTAATCTTAATTAAAACATGTAATTTGATAGGTAAGATTTTTAAAATAAATAATTGATGTTAGGAACCATTAAAATAACAGGGCCTCAAAGTTTATTGGTCTCTGGTTTTTTTTTTTTTTTTAGAGAGGTTAGGAATCTGTCCATGTATTAAAATGGCATCACCGGCTGAATTTCAGTAGGTGTTGACTTTCAGAAATGATTCTGGTAGTAGCGAAGGTTTCGCCCTGAGAAATTCAGTCTGCCTAGTCAGTTTCACAGGAGACTGTTTTCTCTGGGCGGTTGACTTGGATTAGGGTAAGGAATGGATTCCATGCATTACTTTGGCCTAACTAGAAACACGGGCACCCCAGTAGACCCAGGGGGCAGCCAGCTCTGCATTAGGGGACAGGCAGTGACCACCGAGGGCTGATTAGAAGTGACCAGGCCTTCCCATAGTCATTATTACTGTGGTTTCCGAAACATTTCTCCTTCGTATCACTACGATCCTTGACTAAGAAGCAGGGCTCGTCACCGAGACTACCTGCATGTCTAAGAGAATTAAGTCTTTAAGAGGATATGGAGGAGCGGTGAGGGGTTAGACAGTCAGGGCCACTCTGACAGTATTACCAGCTTTCTGTCTTTCTTCTCCATTTCTTAAGCTTAAGCTGCTTCCTGTCTCTCTTCCCTTCTGCCTCCCTCCACGTCCACAGATGGGGTGGCCGCGTTCCGCGCCTTCCTGAAGACGGAGTTCAGCGAGGAGAACCTGGAGTTCTGGCTGGCCTGTGAGGAGTTCAAGAAGACTAGGTCAACTGCAAAACTGGTTTCCAAGGCCCATAGGATCTTTGAGGAGTTTGTGGATGTGCAGGCTCCGAGGGAGGTGTGTTGGTGGTGGCAAGCGCGCTGTCAGAACTCTATCCACAGCTCCTGGCTCACACCTCCCTCCTCGTGGGGGTTTGAGCCAGGCATGCCGGGAACTTTCTTTTGAACTGAGCCTCGCTGCTCTCATGGCTCTTGAGAGAAAAGGGGATCCTTTAAAGGGGCAGAGCTCAGGGCTTGTATACAGGAGCCCTGTTAGGAATGTCTTGGCTGCCAGTTAAACATTGCGCACGGGAACTGTTTCTATAGAGATTCTGCAAGGATAGAGACCACTGACTCCATGTGAGTTTTCCTTGTTGGAAGGCAGCATGGTTTGATGGAGTGAGCATCCATTTTGGAATCATGTTCCAATCTTAGCTCCACCACTCACTAGCTGTGTGATCTTGGTCAAGTTCCTTAGCCTCTCTGGATCACATTTTCCCCCATGTGAAATAATATAATATCAACTTCCTTTTGAGAAGACTCTAAGTATTAGGCAAAAAGCACCTATTAAATATTTGTCACTGCTTATTATTCAATAATCATAGCTATTTATATTGTTTTACGATAACTTATTATAATTTCTTATAAAAAGAAATGAATTCGGTGTGCTGCTGTTCTTCGATACAAAAGAGAAATTTACTTGGGAGGATTTTATGGAAGAAAAATATTTGTTGCCTATGAGTTTGGGTGCCTTGAGCATTCAGAACTCTTCAATTATGCTTTGACTTGAGCTGCAGGAGGTTTGGCTAGGATGTTGCAAGCTTCTTACAATGCTTTTTGGAACAGAGATGTGCATTCTAACCACTGTCTCTCTCCCCAGAGCATTTGTTTTCTAAGTAGTTAAGAAAGGAGAAGAGGGCAAGCTTACTTTAGGGAACCAGCACTAATACTTGTCTGTAGTCTAACTCTTTGCCTGACATTGTAAAGGTCTCTGGATTACGAGTTAAGCCCAAAGGGGTTTTGCCTTGGCTCTGTTACTAACTTTCCATATTACTTTAGACCAGCTTTTTAGTATCTCTTTTGTTTGGTGTCCTTACCTATAAATTGGGATGAGGAATGTCTGGTTTTCAGACTCACAGGATTCTTTCTGGAATCAAAAGGGGTGACCTCCATGAAACTCGTTTGAAAAGCACGACTAACCTTACATCTATAAGATGCTGCCATTGATGATTATGTAGCTAGGATCAGCAGCCAGGCGCCTTGGCGTATGAGAGCCCGTGACCCTGCTCTCTGTTTGTGTCTCCAGGTAAACATAGACTTCCAGACCCGAGAGGCCACGAGGAAGAACATACAAGAGCCATCCCTGACTTGCTTTGACCAAGCCCAGGGAAAAGTACACAGCCTCATGGAGAAAGACTCTTACCCCAGGTTCCTGAGGTCCAAAATGTACTTAGATTTGCTGTCCCAAAGCCAGAGGAGGCTCAGCTAGACCTCAGATGGGGACTCTTGAAGATCACCGGCTTTCCCTGCTCCTTGCTGCCAAGACCATATTCTAATGTGAAATGTCATAGGTGTTCAAAAGCAGTGGCGTTTAGGTTGAGAGGCTGGGGTGAGGAGGGGATGAAGGGCCATTCCAAATGGTGACTCTGTCACCAGAACTGGGACTCATTCACCCATGTTTGTGTTTTGGTGGTGGTAACACCTCGCTGCAGTCACCCTTCTCTGGGTCAGCGACTTGTCCTCTGTCATGCCCTGGGTCACCTCTGCTGAGAAGGCAGATTCGCTAGGCTAGGCTGATCTGTAAATAATATAAATGTAGGCTCCATCCTTTTCACACCCTCCTCAGTTAGGAGTCCTGACTCTCTAGCTTGTCCTGTGCCCTAGTGAGGAATAGTTAGAAGACTGGCTCAGGTGTGTGATTTGCTCTCACTGTGTAAAGGCTAGTTCCGGCTGTTGGGACCTCACAGTGCAGGAGAGAAGCCTCTGTGGAACCCCAGGTTTCTAGAACTATCATTGACAGGTGGCCTCTGGGAGAAGGGGCTGACTCCATGGAGTTGGCCATTTCTTCTGTTTCCATAGGACCAGAGTGAAATGCTGTGCTTGCTGACCATCTTAGTCTAGGAAATTTACAAGATTCCCCTACTGTTGTGAGACGCTTCCAGACTCTTCCAGAAAGGGTCTTGGGAGATGTCCTTCATAACTTCTGATGTGGAGCTGCTAATAAGAAAAGTGCAGCTTATAGATCTTTCTAAATTCTACCAAGAAGTTTCCCAGAAGGTGAACCACCAGGAAATGTAGCACCGGTAGACCTTTGTGCAACGGGGCACCATATAACCTACCTGCTGCTTAATGTACTCTCTGCCCTCGCCTCCTGTGACATCACACATCACCGATCTCTTAGAACGACAGACAGCTTGGCAAAGGGAGGTGAATTCCTAAAGCATGGACAGCTCTCACGGTGCCTAATCCTCTCCCTGTCTCCCTCTGTCCCCCCTTCCATGCAGGCCATGTAATTATGATGGGGGAGAATGGGAGCTTAGGCCACAGCTCTTTTTTCCAGCTTGCTTCCTGGGAGCATGCTTTCTTAGAAAGGTCCTTCTCACCAGGGCCACCTTGCCTATTCAGCTGCTTCCTTCTTGATCTCTGACCTTTCGGGATTGAACTTGAGGCTAAGAAGATCACTGTGAACAATTGGTAGTGAAGAACCTTCCTAAAAGGCTTTCATGGTACCCTGGGGCTGCTCTTGGAAATCTGTCTGGAAACTCTTTCCTGGAGGATGAGTAAGACACGTGGAACCTGCTCTAGCTGCCTGGAGACTTTGGCACAAGACTGCAGTGCCAAAGAGATGAATCCTCAGCAGAGAGACCGGAAAGTAGAAGAGGACCCTGGATGAGGCTGGTCTCTGGGTGAACTGAATCACGGAGGACATGGGGAAAGAGCTGGTGGGATCATTCCAAGACAGTGGATTTGGAGGTGCGGCTGATCTCCAAAACTTTCAGCTTGGCTAGATGGAACAGCATTTGATTAGGTGTGAGCTCTGGAGTGCAGGCGATTGGGAATGGGGCTGGAGTGATCTCCTGTGGGGCGATGGGCCTTCTCAGGCATGTGCGGCCCCAATGTTTGCGCTTCTGTCCAGAACTTCCCGAATCTCTTCTTGTCTTGGCTACAGCTAGACAAGGCCAGGAAGGCTCTCACGTCCTGCTGGTGTTGGGTCCACTGCGCTGCCATCCTGCTGTGGCCCCTTGTATCCATGAGTGAGGGCTTGGGTGTCCGTATGAACCACCAAGGACAAAGAGAACACATGCCTCCTAGCTCTCACTCTAACAGGACCTGTGAGATTTCATGTTCAAGAGCTCTAAAGCCTCAAATGGGTGTTCCTAGTTAGATCAGATAGTATTCCCCTGCCCCCACTGGTAAAAAACCATCCTTAGCTAAAGCTGCCAGAATTGAGGTAATGATCAAATTCTCGTACAGGGTATTTTACACATTGTTTACATGCGAAATGTGCATCTGCTACCAACTCCACTGTCGAATATGAGGTGCAGAGAAATCAGAACAGCACGGAGATATGGAAAACTGAAACATTCTAAGATGGGCCTTTTTACTGCTTCCATTATCCCAAGGAGAAAAGTCAGAACAAGAGTGTGGTGTGATGGCCTCATTTGGGCCCTAGACTTCTTGCCAACTGTTGGTGGAATGAAGGCTAAAGATGGTGGTGTCATAGCACCTGGTGACTTCCTCCCATGATGGGGAAGCAGCAAGGACCAAGCTGGGGGTATCCTGAATTTTGCCGATAAGCTAGAGTATGTGGGTGTGTGCAGAGGAACGTGATAGCTTTATTTATGGTACTCCCATGGAGTGTGTGCTTGTGTGTGTGTGTGTGTGTGTGTGTGTGTGTATGAGAGAGAGAGAGAGAGAGAGAGAGAGAGAGAGAGAGAGAGAGTTGTGAGCATTAGACTAGTAACCACAGAGACGATCTTCCCGTGGGGTGGAGCTGTCCTCACTCCTTTACGTCCCGTTTCCCATGAAAGGCACAGAGCCCTGAGCTCTCCTGCCTACCTTCAGGCACTTGGGTCATGCCAGCCCAGATTCTGGTCTGTGATGAAGCAAAGAGAAATGTTTACAACATCTAGAGCAATATCCAAGCATACCTCATCCCGAGCCTCCTGCCTCCCCCGTCCTGCTGCTCCCCACTTCCTCTTCCACAGCCCTCACATCGCCTCGTTAGGTGGGCACCCACGGGGCCCCTCCTTCCACTGAGCGTCTTCCCTTGCTCCTCAGGCCAGCTTGTGCTGTGGACTGCCTTCTGGGCTTGAGGTTTGCCCTGTGCCTGCGACCTTGGAAGGCCCAGGGCAAGCCAGGGCAGTGGGCCGGGCAAATCTATGACTTTGAGGACTGTTCTCCATCTTGAGTGGCCTTTCTGCCCTACATGAGAGTTAAACTGTTTAGGGGCTGGTTTGGCATTTCCTGTTGCCCTTGGCAAACCTAATAGAACTTGACCAGTGTTAGCCATTCACAGCCCCAGGCACCTCTGGGGTGTGGAAAGACCTTCTGAGCAGTATTTATTATTAAACTTGAGTATCAAGGAATCCCCCCACTCCACCCTGGAAATTCTGTTATAAGTGCTAATTCCCCAGTTCCACACCCAGAGATACCGATACAACAGACCTAGGGTGGGGCCCAGAAGTCTGCGTTTTTAATAAGCTCCGGGGTGCATAGACTATATTTTGAAAAAAGACGATCTAAGACAGTGGTCTAAAATGTTGGCTCTCACCCTTGGCTGCTCATTGCAATTACCTGGGGGAATGTAAAAAACCCAAATGTCCAGGTTCCACCCAGAACAGTTTGGCACTGGGACCCAAGGCATCAGCAGTTTTTAAAGTCTCACCGGTGATTCGAATGTACAGGTGAGGTTAGAAAGTGAGGAAGACACAAATGTGTTGGCCCAGAGGGCAAGAGTAAGCCCAGATGCAAATAAATGCACCGACTGGGAACCTGCTGGCCCTGAATTTGACTGTCGGTGGCCTCTGTGCCCTTTCAGTCTGACTTGCACCTTTGAGATGCAAATATCATGTTTTTGTCCCAGCTACATGCATTGTTGGGCAGCAGGTGTGCCAAAAATGGGGGCTGAGGGCTTGTTGGTTAAGGGAGGTTTTGCTAGGCCTCCCAGTCTTGTTCACAGCGCTTCCTCCAAGCTGGCTTCCTGGGCTGTTTCCCCCGTTTGTTTTCATGCATTCTCGTATTTGGCAATCTTTGTTAGACTGTGCCTCTGTCCCCGAGGCCATGCGACATAGTAGTTGGAACTCAGGTAGTGGGTGAAGGTGTGTGGTAGTGATAAAATAGCAGTAGCACAGTGACTTCCAGATTCCTCAAAGGAGGGTGTCACATCCTGGGAATACCAAGCGCTTTGAGGCTTTCTTTTCCAAGGCCAAGGTTGCGGTGGGGTTTCAGCCCCTGTCCTCAGCCCCCACCACTCGCATTTTGGTCTCAGGTCACATGGGCAGCTGGAAAGTTCTAGTTGGTTTACTCTCTGGTGCTCTCCCCAGGAATTGCTGCTCTGAATCCACGGAAGCTGTGAGGTGGTGTCCTGCCTGGCTGCAGGCCCAGGCTCTGGGTGCCGGCCCTGGCACCTGTCCTGGACAGGGCAGAGCAGGGCCAGGCAGCAGGGTATACAGGCCCTGGGCTGTGAGGGTAAGATGTGAACCCTGTGTGCCCAGGGCTGGGCAAGGGTGGGGCCGGGAAGACAACAGGAAGGGGGTCAGGGGACAAGCAGCGAATGTGAGGTCTGCTTCTCTGGGGCATGTTCAGAGACAGGATGGTCTCCTATCCGCAAGAGTGCCCAGAACCCTTTTGACCTGTCCGAGCCCATATCCAGGTGAGGCAAAGGAATTCTGATTTTCTATCTGAGGCTGCCCTTCAATCGGCCAGCGTCAGTTAGTCCTCTTTAAATCTGTGTCCCTCTGGGTTGGAAGCATGGGAGGTGGCAAAGTCAGCCCTGGCATCGAGAGCCTGCGCCACTTGGCATGAGACTGTGGAGGAAGAGCCCAAGAGCAGAGATGTCTTCCTGTCCTCATGGCCTCTCGGGACTCCAATTTGATGCTGTGGACCAAGTGGGAGACTGCAGGATGGGCCGCTGGCTTCCCCAGGCCTGGGGCCCGGGTCCTCTCTATGAACTGTCCCTACGAACTGTCCCCTTGGGGATGCTTCCTCCTTGTGCCCCTCCTGCTCCCTTTCGTGTGCCAGGTGCAGAAACAGTGGCTGATCTTGGTGTGCTCTCTGACCACGACCACGGTAGCATTAGCTGATCACGCAGTGCACACCACACATTTGTAGCAGCTCATCTGCCACCTAAACCGCTTGGCTGATGGAGTCCTCACTGAGTTGTTCCATTACTGTGCAGAGCAGAATGATGTCATTCACCTTGACTGTACACAAGGCTGTGAGACACAATAAACGGAACCTGAACACACTGCCCTTCGCTCTCTTCCCACATTTCTGGCCAGCTGTCTCTTTATGAAGAAACATTTCACGTAACACATGGACTCCCCGGTGGGTCGCATGGCCCGGCCAAGGCTGACACAGGGCCAGCCACCGGGAAAGCGGCGGTGGAGTGGGTGGAATGGGGTGGAGATGGTTTGGGATGAGTGTGGGGGTGGGGAGTGACTTCAGGTGATGAGAGTGGCTTTGAAACTGTAAAATGCCACACAAACAGGAGGTGGTGTTTGTGTTGATACCACCTACTGCTTGACAATGCAGGGAGAGGAAAGGCCGAGGGAAGGATTATGTATTTGTTCAGCTGGGGCGATCTGAAAGGGACTGGTTGATCTTGTTTATGACTGTACTCACTTTATACAATCCTCGTGTCCCCGAAAAGTGTGCATTCACCGTCGAATCTTTGCGTGTCTCCGGTGATCGGGTTCTGTGGAGGGACCAAAGGAAAATGAAGGGTAGAAAAGCTCAGTTTTTAGGTGTAGTGATATGCAAAATCTTAACAATCCAAATAATTAAAATGCACCGGAGAAAGTCTGTCTTTAAAGGAGAGATGACGGGTTTCCTCTAAGGTGAATGCTTTATATTTAATGAGAAAGACTTGTAATACAAATGACACCCCTAAGTTATAGTTTTGAGGACTGGGCCAGCGTGGGAGCAGCCTGGGACGCTGCAGACAGGAGGCCCGCCCACCGGGGAGGCCATGAGATCGGATCCTCTCTATCCAGCTTTCCTTTGCTCCTCCTCCTCACCCCAGCTGCTCCCTGAGGGTTTCTGACCCCTTCAGGACCAGGAAGAGCAGGGAAGGAGGAAAGGAGAGGGAGCAAGGGGGCATACCTGATGCATATGCCCTCTGGGCCTGGGAGGAGACCCTGTCTCATTGAAGACCCTGTCTCTGGGGGATTCCTTCTCCCTCCAGCTCTCTCAGTGAGGGCGAGAGCTTTTCTATGCTGGCTGGTGGTGTGCTCCTCGCTGGGCTATGCTCCTTGCCGGGCCCTGGTCCTCCCTGGGCCGTGGTCCTCCCTGGGCCATGCTCCTCCCTGGGCCGTGCTGCTTCCTGGGCCGTGCTCCTCGCTGGGCGGTGGTCCTCCCTGGGTCGTGCTCCTCCCTGGGCCGTGCTGCTCCCTGGGCCGTGCTGCTCCCTGGGCAGTGATCCTCCCTGGGCCGTGCTCCTCCCTGGGCCATGCTGCTCCCTGGGCTGTGGTCCTCGCTGGACCGTGCTCCTCCCTGGGCCGTGCTGTTCCCTGGGCCGTGCTCCTCGCTGGGCGGTGGTCCTCCCTGGGCCGTGCTCCTCCCTGGGCCATGCTGCTCCCTGGGCCATGATCCTCCCTGGGCCGTGGTCCTCGCTGGGCCGTGCTCCTCGCTGGCCCATGCTCCCCCTCTTCTCTGCAGCATCCTGTTCTCACATGGCAGGCTCTCCAGGGACCTCCCCCATCTGCTCTCCCTGGGAGGGAGGTGAGAAGCAGGTGCCCACCCCTTCCCTTCCGGTGGGCGGGACACCCACAAACAGCACACTGACAAGCCCTCACGCATCCTTCCCAGCCCGGGACCTTCGCGCCCTCTCACCGGCTCTCCTCTCCCTCCGGGCTGTGTCTG
Source organism: Saccopteryx bilineata (assembly GCF_036850765.1). Lineage (NCBI taxonomy): Eukaryota > Metazoa > Chordata > Mammalia > Chiroptera > Emballonuridae > Saccopteryx > Saccopteryx bilineata. The sequence continues at coordinate 290,614,414 of NC_089491.1, read as the reverse complement.
CTGCATCTAGAACCCCTTTGGTCTCTGACATCTACCTCCTTGGCCTTGACAGAGAAACCTCTTACCAACAGAAAACGACATTGCGCAGGCCATCTCAGTAACACAGTACATGTGGAAATAACCAAGTGAAATCCCTTCTGGTCCTACTGTGTCTATCAGCAAAGTCAAAGCTGTAGCCAGGGGGAGACAAAGGAGAGGTCATTGAAGTAACTCCCCTGGGTGGGCACAGTTCTCAGTTGGGGTCCGTCCTGGTTCCCTGTCCAGGAGGTGTGGGACAATGCCCTTCCGAAGGCTGGAGGGAGGTGTTGCCTTCCCGTCCATGCCTCATCCCACAGCACAGAGGGGAGTTTGAGCCCCCTACCCGCGTCCTGGGGGCTGCATGAGCAGCTGTGGAGATAGAAAGTCCCAAGCCTGACGAAACGGTACTGTCTTTGACCAGGGTTTCATCAGCATTCTTGTTCATAATTTGGGCGCTGGCGCTAGACTGAGTCTGAATCCCAGCTTTAAAGTTGTAAAATTCTAGGAAAGTTATCTTCCTGTGCCTCGGTTCTCTCATCTGTAAAACTTAAATAACAGTCCACTGCTTGGGGATGTTGTGAATATTAACACGGAAGATGCTTAGCACAACGCCCAGGACACGGTGGCCAACACCAACCATGTGTGCTAACTGGCATCCTGTCTCACACTGGGAGCAGCAGGACCCGAGCCAGCTCCTCCATGCACAGTCCCTGCCTGAAAGCAAATGATATGACAGGCCCCCCCTTCCCTGCCCGACCGTGAGCTCCCAGAGGGCTGAGGCTGTGTCTGCCTAGTTCCCTGCTCTAGTCCCTAACTATTTATTGGAAGAACATCTTGTCTACATGTTTTTTGAGCACCTCTTAGAGATAGATGGGCACTTGGGTTGAAGGGCGGTAGAGGCATGGCTGCAACAACTTGGGCCCTGGGAGAACTTCCTTACCTCTTACAGAAACTTGACCCTTCCCAAGGCCGGGGAGATAGAGCCCTGATCTCACCAAATGGGCGGTAAGGCGAGTAAGTGGCTGCACATCCGGAAGGAGCAACACTAAAAGAAAGCTCTTAGGAGCCAGGAACTGTGCAGGGACACTTAGGTGCTCCATCTAGTTGAATCCTGTAACAATTCTATGAGGGAGTGTATTGGTTTGCTAGGGCGCCCATAACAAAGTACTACAGACTGGGGGGCTGGAAGTCCAAGATCCAGGTAGAGGTAGGGTTAGTTTCTTTTGAGGCCTTGGCTGGTTGATGGCCACCTTCACTTTGCATCCTCACATGGTCCTTCTTCTGTGACCACACCCTTCCCGTCCCTTCTCTTTCTATGAGGACACCAGGCAGGCCGGATCAGGGCCCACCCTGACTGCCTCATTTCACTGTAATCACCTCTCTAAAGGCCAATCTCCAAATACAGTCACGTTCTGAGGTGTGAGGGGTTAGGACTTCCACATAGGAACTGCAACCCATTTCAGCAGGTAGATATTGTTATCTGTTATTATCCCCATTTACACATGAATAAATGGAAGCACAGAGAACTTAAGTAACACACCCTTTGTCGTATGGACTTGTAGATGGCAGGATCCTAAACCTAGAACCTAGAACCAGAACCAGAACTGGTGCCCTTAACCACAGAGACCCTGCGGACTAGAAGGGCAAGCAGGGGTGTGGTGAGGAAGCACCTGTGTGCAGGGAAAGGCAGGGAGTGCTAAAGCAGAATGGCTCTCAGGATGGGAAGGTTCCAGGATATGTATACCCACCAATGAAGGGGAGCTGGAGGTGAGGGCAGGGGTGGCCATGGGCGCCAATGCTCTGCCTTCTGCTCGCTCTGAAATCCGGGTCCCTGGAGAAGCTGGCAGCCGGGTGAAAAATGATCGTGGCTGAAGGCCACTGGAAATTGGATTAGCCAATTATCTGCCCGCTCTGTTCCCTGGCCGCACGTTCCGGCACCGTTCTGTGAGTTTGTTTTGTTTCAGCTCTGCCCAGCTTTGTACTCTCTCTGTTAGGACGATCAGTCCTGTGCCTTCGCTCGTAGCACAGCTCGGCCACCGGCCACCGGCCATCCTCCTCCCAGCCCATCATTTTATTCCAGGGAGGCCGAGTCACACCCCTATCCTCAAGGACAAGGATTACCTCAATCGCCTACCCCTTCCACTGGGCAGGCAAGTGCATCCATGCCATGCTGGCCCCAGGCAGCCCTCTGAGCTGCCTGGGAGAAATAGCCCCAACTCCCCAGGCAGTAAGACCAGCTTTGCCGGAACGGATAGGGACAGGGGGCTCTCCTCCCAGCCACACAATGGAAAAGAACGTGGGATTTGTACCCACCAGCCTGAGATTGAATCCTGACACTGTTGCTTACTCTGGGTGTGACCCTGGGAAGAAACTGAGTCTCTCCTAGCCTCAGTTTCCTTATTAGCAGATGGGGAGGGGGTAGTCAAACCTACATTTTCAGGCAGGGTGGCTGCCAGGTTTAAGAGATGGCATGTGCAAAGTGGCTGGGACAGGGGCTGGTATGTGCCAGTGCTCAAAAAAGTGTAAGTATTAGAGATGCAGGCCCTGGTTTGCAGACATCCCAGGGCTCCGCCTCTGAAACTTCCCTGGAGGTCCAATGAGTCACGGAGCTGTTGGCAGTGGAAAATCTATCAGGGTGGGTGCGTGTGAGCTGTGCTTGCAGAAAACCAGGACCTCTGTCAGCTGGAAACAACACAAGGCGTCTTTTATTCTGGAGGGTGCTCTGCCCTAGCCAGGGTGTTAGGACTAGTCCACGGTGCCCTCTGAGCTGAATCTAACAGGGATCACTCATTTGCCACACCGGCTTTTCCATGAGGCATTCAAAATGCAAACAAACTGACTGGATTTTGTTTTTTTTTTTTTTTAAATTTTATTTATTCATTTTTTTTTTTTTTTAGAGATGAGAGAGAGAGAGGGGAAGAGAGAGAGACAGAGACAGAGACAGAGAGAGAGAAGGGGTGAGGAGCTGGAAGCATCAACTCCCATATGTGCCTTGACCAGGCAAGCCCAGGGTTTCGAACCAGCGACCTCAGCATTTCCAGGTTGACGCTTTATCCACTGCGCCACCACAGGTCAGGCCTGACTGGATTTTGAATTGTCAATGTTTAAAAAATATCCCAGGCTCTTTTAAAAGAGTCTCCTCATCAGGCACCTTCAGCATGCCCTTTGGTAATTGATCCTGGGGTCAGAATTATACTTTTGACTTGCAGCCTTTGGAGAAACCCAGGAAATGGAACTGATGTGGACATTGTCATTCAAGGTCCACAGTATGTGAGTGGCTCTGGAATAGATTAAAATAGAGCCTCCCCCCCCCTTGCTGCAGAATAGCTGTGTGTAGGCTACTGGGATATTAAAGAAAAATATTTTAATCACATATTTTAAAATGCAATGATCAAGGTTTTCCAGTAACACTTTATCAGATCAATTGTAACCAATAAGCAAGTATGATTTCAGTCCCCAACTCTGCAGGGGCCTAGAATGATGGCAGCATATCCCAGGCAATGGCAAGAAAGGGGTGAGCTGGGGAGGAGGCTTCTAGGACCTTCTGTATCATTATCACATTCAAATCACTGAAGCCCTGGAGACGGTGGTAGCCTGCTGGGTCAGGGCAAAATTCCCTGCATCCCAGGGAGAAGGGGGTTGACTCCTGGGGAGAAGAGTATGGGTCAGTTAGGGCCAGAGGGCAAACAGGTTTCCTTTCCTGACTCCGGGTCAGGCAGTTAGTTGCTAAGACAAAGGGGCTGGCAGGAGAAGAAAGAGGATAGTTCTTGAAAACAGCTCGGGTATCTGTGGGACCCTCGCCTCTCCCACTGGCAAATGGCCCTTTGCTGGCAGCTCCCAGGGAGGACTCGTCTCAGCCAGGGGGGAACATTCTCATGCAGAAGAGCCGCATCTGGGCCGGCTCTGCCGCTGAGGAGACAATCTTGCCTGTTGAGGGAGCAGCTGTCGGCCACCTGCTCACCAGCCTGGGTTAAGCCCTCTTTTGAGCAGAAGCCTGGGGTGGGGGAGCCTGGCCTTTTTGAATAAAGGCCTTCATTGCTGCTATTAGTTTCTGGAAGTGAGCGGTCAATGGAATGGGGTGGCCCAGACGCCTGTCACGTTCCCAACCCCACCCCACCTAAAGTCCCCCGCACAGGGCCCCCCAGCAGCTGGCAGCTGGCCCGTCTTTTTGTCTCGGGAGCACCTGCCCCTGCTCCCACTTCCCTGTCCCAGAGGAAGTGCCTGTCTCAGAGCCAGACAGACTAGCAGCTGGCTGGGCAGAGGCCGGGCATGCCAAGCCGCAGTGCAGAGATGGGGGCTTCCGCCCCCGCGTTTGCCTTCCACTAGGATGGGAGCAGCCTGCTGGTTTGCTCATGTGTTGGGGGGGGTGTCAGTGTGAGTAGAGGAGCAAGGAGGTCCACCCTCTAAAGCCGGAGGAGCAAAACCCTGTGCACACATCCACACTACTCAGGAAAGAGACAAAAGAAACAGATGAGAGGCGAGGAAGGAAGGAACACACCCTGGGATCAGGGAGTTTGAGCAGAGCACTAATAGTGGCACTCAGTTCTTGCTGCGGGGACCGCTGCCATCCACGAAGCACTTACTGCAGGCCCGAGCATTATCAGCATTGCCTTGGTTCACCCCCCGCCCCCCGCCGCAGCCCCATAAAGCAGGCAGTAGCATCCCATTTAATAGAGAGGCTCTCAAGGGCTGTGAGCGTCTGCCCAGGTGAATGGCGGGATGGGACTGCGCCTCTAGCAACTTGCTCTTAGCCCTGGCCTCCTGCCTCCTGTGTCTGCCTTTTGCCTTCCTAAAGGAAAGGACTTCTCTTAGATCACCTTTTCTATATGAGAGAGCTAAGGTATTTATTTAACTTTCCATCTGTTGCTCATTTTGTCTCTTTTTGCCCAGAGTATATAAGCTCTCAAAGGCAAACATCAGGTCTGAGCCATCTTGGCAGCTTCTGCTGCCCTGTACCAACATGATAGACAGTGAACACCCAGTGCTCCCTGATGACCCAGGTGACACGGGGCTGCCCTTGCTGCATGAGATGACATCCCTGACCCTCCGTCTGCAGGGCTACAATATTAGTTTTTCCAGTTGGGGCCCATGCTCTTTCCCCCAATTTCCTTTCAAACCTTCAGCAAATTCCATTTAGAAGGAGAAGGCTTGGGGGAGGTTGGGAACCAAGTCTGAGCCCAGGGGCCCTCCAGGGAGGGGCTTTTTAGGCCTGCCATTTCTCAGATATACACAAATCTGTGTTTCCTGCTAGCCCAAGGCCAGTGAACAGCTGGTCTGCCCCGGGCATGTTTGTCTGGTAATTCTCATTTTTATTTGAACACCCATCTGCCTGTCACTAACATCACAGCGTGGCTGTACTGCTCGTTTTCCCTTCCTGGGGCCTGCACCTGTGGCAGGCCTTGCACTCAGGATGATTAAATGGCTCTGTGGGTGGCCTCACCCCGTGGTGTATGCCTGGGGTGGGGTGGGGGAGGTGAAATCAGGAGCTATAGGGGAGGCTCTGGCATGGTGTGGGTGGGGGGATGGGAGGGCCAGGCAGAGCAGAGTCTGGGAGCATCTCAGCTGGTAGGGGAGGGTTGCCCCAGGACAGGCTGCTCCAGAAGCCTAAGTTTGCCACTTTTGTGACAAAGAGTCACTCCTGGGAATTATAGGGCCAAGTGAACTCTGTATCCAGAACCAGGGCCTGAGTTTACCGCAACCTCTGGGGCTTCCCAGGTCCGGCACAGGCCAGAGCGCAGGAGAACAGGTTTAGAAAGTGCTCAGCCCAATCAGCAGATGGAAATTCTGGCCTCAAGATAAAACAGTAAAGCAAGGATCCCCAGATTACGGCCCGCAGGCCGCATGGGGCCTCCTGAGGCCATTTATCCGCCCCTGCCATACTTCCTGAAGGGGCACCTCTTTCATTGGTGGTCAGTGAGAGGAGCACATTGACCATCTCATTAGCCAAAAGCAGGCCCATAGTTCCCATTGAAATATTGGTCAGTTTGTTGATTTAAACTTACTTGTTCTTTATTTTAAATATTGTATTTGTTCCCATTTTGGTTTTTTACTTTAAAATAAGATATGTGCAGTGTGCATAGGGATTTGTTCATAGTTTTTTTTATAGTCCGGCCCTCCAACGGTCTGAGGGACAGTGAACTGGCCCCCTGTGTAAAAAGTTTAGGGACCCCTGTAGTAAAGTAGAAGGTTTCCTTGTTACTCCGATGACTCCCCATTCCCCCCCCCCAAAAACTGCCACTTTCCCCTCACCTCTGTTCTTCATGGCAGTCTGGATTCAAACTCTGGTCATGAGCTGTGTGATCTTGATGAGTTTCTTTAACCTCTCTGAGCCTCAGTTATCTCATCTGTAAAATGGGCCCACCTTTGACACTCCTAGATATGTGAACTCAGAAACATTCTTGTACATGGACACCAGAAGACACACCCAAGCATGTTCTTAGGAGCACTGGTAGCAATACAAGTACGGGACAGCACACAAAAGGCTCTCGGGAGAAAAATGGATTAATTATAGCACATTTGCACAGTGGAATATCATGTAGCTGTGAAAATGAGTGGATTACAGTGACATTGTAGTAACCAGATGAGTGAATTATAGCAAAATAATGCTGAGCTGAAAAATAAAGTCCTTTTTAAAAATATAAGTATAGTCAAAGTAAACAATATATTTTGAAATTTCTATGTATATGTAATAAGACTAAAAAAAGAGCCAGAAAATGGTAGAGGATGGGGTTTTTCTTGGTAAGGGGCAGTAGGGAGGAGCTTATGAGTAGATGTAAGTTACCATCAGCGTTCTAGTTCTTGGGCTGAATTTATCTTGAAAGATGTTCATCATATCGCTAGAATAAATGATTGAAAAATAAATAAATAAGACTCAAGCATGGGTCAAAAGGACAGTATGAAATGAATCAGGGATTATAGAGATTAATTCCATTTTGTGTGTTGAGAGCCATTAAAAAATATGATCGCAGAGATTGCAAGGTTGCATTAAATGAGATGATGTTTGTCACAACCTACTAATAATGCACTATCTGGCATCCAGTAGGTATTCAAGACAGAAGATTAAGCTGTCTGTTTGCCCAGCCAGGCATGGGCCTTATCTTGCTATCCATAAATCAGGATTCTCAGGGCTTTGATTCTTTAGTGCTGCATTCTAAATCCCTCTCTAATTCCCTTTCACTTCCTCCCTCCCTCTACTCTCCTCTCCCTCCCCAGAGCAAATGAGGCTTATCTATCTTGTGTCACAGGGCTATGGGGACAGTAAATATGAGAAGGCTTTGAGACTATTCAGTGCCCCCAGTAAATGGTTGCTTTCCTACCTCCCCTGAGTTCTCTCCATGGATGAAAAGACTAAGACAGAACTTCTGAGCCTGGGCAGCTTCTCGGGTGGAATGGACACCTGGCCACGCTGTCAGTGGTCAGAGCGGAGAGTCACTGCTGGGATCTGAAACCTTCTAGGAGGATACTGCAGGAGGTGGCCTGGGGTTGTACCCGGAATGGCATCTGCGGTCTAAGGGAAGGAACCCTGGACTTGGGTTTGGGGCTCTGAGACCTAGGGCAGAACCTGACCTTACCCCTCGTGGGCTGTAGGTGGGAAAGTTACTCAGCCTCACTGAGCCCTCTTTCCTCATCAGCACATCTTGGAATGTAAATTAGACACACACACACACACACACACACACACACACACACACACACACACACACACACATATACATACTCCAGTGCCTGCCTGACACATAGTGGACATTCAGAAACTGCTGAATCCAAATCCCATATCTTCTCCGACCACTGTAAGTTTCCCTGTGGGGGTTGGAACCCTCACTCCAGTTAGAGTGACCATGGCTTAATCCACGTTTGACAAGAAAGTGTCATTTTGAGTTTTGACACTGAGAGATGGGTGGGCCGGACGGATGGCATCTGCCATGGGGTTGGGAGCAGTTCCCCGATTCCAACCCTTGCTTCCAGAGTCCCGTGTCCTTGGGAGCAGAATGCCCGGGAAAAATGACGAACCCCAGGTACTGGCCCCTCATTTCTCGACTTTGGTGGCAGATAGAACCAAGGAAAGGAGACCACCAGAGTAGTCCTGGCGGGGAAAAGACATCGCTGAAAAGTGATTCTGGAGAACCTGTTTAACGGTGATGGAAGCTGGAAGGTTTGGGGAGACCAGTGATTGTATAACACATGGGCCTTTTAAAAACCTTTAGCCTTAGGCCCTGGCCGGTTGGCTCAGTGGTAGAGTATCGGCCTGGCGTGCAGGAGTCCTGGGCTCGATTCCCGGCCAGGGCACACAGGAGGAGCACCCATCAGCTTCTCTACCCCTCCCCCTCTCCTTCCTCTCTGTCTCTCTCTTCCCCTCCCGCAGCCAAGGCTCCACTGAAGCAAAGTTGGCCCGGGTGCTGGAGATGGCTCCTTGGACTCTGCCTCAGGCTCTGGAGTGGCTCTGGTTGCGGCAGAGCGGCGCCCCAGATGGGCAGAGCATCGCCCCCTGGTGGGCATGCCAGGTGGATCCTGGTCAGGCGCATGCAGGAGTCTGTCTGACTGCCTCCCCGTTTCCAACTTCAGAAAGGTACAAAACAAACAAACAAACAAACAAACAAACAACAAAAACCTTTAGCCTTGATTTGAGAAAGCTAGCTCCTTATATCCTCAAAAACAGCGACTTAGCCCAGCCCAGCACATAATTAGGTCTAAGTCAGTAAGGTAGATTAGAAGTCTGGGGTGAACTCTGTTACTTATTTTCAAAGCAGAGGTAATAGGGAACACTCCTATGCACTGGCATGGTGTTAAGCTTTCATGTTGATAGTATCTAACCATTGCAAAGTATCCAAATGTTCATTTTCTAGATGGGAAATCAACCTGAGACAGTTTCTTAGACTGGATGGGGTTACCCTGAGATAAATAGTGAAAATGTGGGGGCCGACACCAGCCACCTGCGTGGAGGTGGCTGCCACAGACAGGAAGTGGGGACATCCTGTGTCTTAGGTCACACCTGCCAGTCTAACTCAGAGGCGGGGGTGGTGTCTGCAGATTTTGACCAGAGCGCAGATGAGAACTTGGGAGGGTGGCCCTGGAGGCCCCCCGCTTCCCGGTTGGAAATATCTCCTGCCATTATGGACCTCATGTGGAAACTGGAGGGTGACTAAGGTCTGCCTGTCATCTCAGCATCACTTGCATTCGGCTGGGATGAAGTCCTAAAGGGCTGACCCTTGATAAGATCTTGAGCATCAGTTGGAATTTTGGGGAGAGGGAAGGTTTAAAAGGACCCTTTGGGTGCCCTTCTCCTCACGCTAAAGCGTGTCCTCTTTGGAAATGTGGCAGCCTCCCCACCCACCCACCCTCCCACACATTTGAAACTCTGCTTCTCCTTGTGAGTAGGGAAAGGCCTTTTTACATGTAGGGGCATTTTGGGGAGATAAGGTATAGGAACGTGTTTCATAAATAGTCAGAGGTTACATAAGTGTGAGGTGATGCTTGTCCTGGGGCTCCCTGTGCAGCCTGCAGTGGGCTGAGGCCTCTGATCTCGCTCCCCCCTCCTCCGGGGTCTTTTGCCCAGAGCCTGGCCCAGATAGGAAGCCCAGGAACACCTCTTATGTAAGATTCGGCTCCATTGAACAGAGCCCCTCTTCCCTGTCCAAATTTGGTGAGATTGGTTTCAATTAAAAAATTTTTATTACGTGTTCAGACACTGCGTATAGCTGAGGAGATAAAGAATACGTGTGTGAATGTGTGGATATAGTTCAGTAGGGTGGTTAAAGAGAAAGAAGTGGAAATTTTGTTGTGGTTGTTAAATAAAATTGACACCCCACTACCTAAAATGAAGAGGGAGTTGCTTTGATTGCGGTGGAGACAGAGGAAGAGGTAAAGGAGGTGGAAGGTCAGGGGGTCACATTGGCTGGACCACAACATTTCTCCCTGGGGCCCTTCAAGGGTTCTCAGAGGCTGGTTCCGAATCCACCAGGCTTCCAGAAGAAAACAAGAGAATACTGTCATAGCTTGGAGCTAGGCAAAGATTTCTTAGGGCACTAAGCATCCAAAAAAAAAAAAAAAAATTAAATTAGACTATATCAAAGTTTAAAACTTCTGCTCATCAAATGACATTGTTGAAATAAATAAGGAAGCCAGGCTGGGAGAATATATTTGCAGTACATATATCTGACAGTAAACTTGTATCCAGAATATGGAAGGAACTCCTATAACACAATAAAAAATTATTTTTTAATTGGTCAAAAGACTAACACAGACACTTCACAAAAGAGTGTACTCAAGTGATCAATGAATCAAATGCAAAAACTGGTCAACACCATCCACCATTAGGGATATGCAAATCAAATTGTTTGCCAACGGCTTGCTTTGTGAACAGTGGTACCAGCATTTGAAACAGCCGTCTGTCCTTAACACTTCTGTGGGTACCCAAGTGCTATTTTCTTATTTTAGCTATAAAATTTTTTCTTGTATCCCTTCTATGACTCCAAATTATTTTTGTCCACAGCACTAAAGCCATGAACATACAGCTACTAGATTATCTATAGATTGTAATTGTTATAATAATCCTTCACTTGTGGCCTCAGAAGCCTCTTTTCTAAGTTCACAAATGACATACTAATATTTCTCTTTGCTGGGAGCAAGCTCTCAGTGGGCTGCAGTTACCACCCTCTGTAAACACACAAACCACATTACTGGTAGTATAGCATCAGGATGACATTCTCCTGACCATAAACAGCTACACTTGGGAAATACAAATGACAGCCCAAAGGAATGCTAAGAGACCCCTGTTGGGAGCTCTAAGAGGCTCTTCCAGGGACTAGGGAACATTTGGAAAAATTACACCAAAACCTACAGTGAGGTTTTGCTACATACTCACTAAGATACAAAATGAAAACCCTGATTCCAACAAGGGCTGGGAAGGATGTGGGGTAACTGGAATTCTTATACAATGCTGGTGTGAATGCAAAATAGCACAAAGCACTTTGGAAAGCATTTTGACAGTTTTAGATAAAGCTAAATATACACCCTGTGGTCCAAGCTATTCCACTCATGGGTCTGAAAATACGTCCACAAAAAGGACACGTACACAGATGTTCATAACAACTGTATTCAAAATAGGCAAAAACCTTAAAAAGCCCAAGAAAGTAGCACAATGGATAAGCAAATCATGGTGAATTCATACCATAGAGAATACTACTCAGGAATGAAATGAAATACACTCTTGACAAATATAACAACATGGATGAAACTCAAAAGCCTGCTGAGTTGAAGAAGCCAGATACACAAAGCACTACATTCTGGATGATTCCATCTACGTCAAGTTCTATGAAGTTGGGGAGAGAAGCCACAAGCATAACTTGTCCCTTCCCATGAAAACACGGGGAATCAGAAATAAGCATTTCCCCCAACAGTCAAGTAGAATTCAGACACAGGTCCACGTGGATTTACTACACCAATGGGCTTCATTCCAAAAGTTGAGTGCAAAAATAATTTCAGTGCACTGAGTCTAAATTAATGGACTAAGAGACATTTGATTTAAAGGAGCCCAGTGGTGAACTTTTTGTTCATGGGATAACTTTCTACGTTCTTTCATTCATTTAAATATTTTTTGTGCACCCACATTGCCCGGGCCTTGAGTCCATGAACAGGCAGGATAAGATCAATGTCATTGTTCTTGACCTCAGAAAGCTCAGCAGACACTCCTGACTTACAGTTCCAACCTCAGATTTCTTTTCCAGCATATCTTCTGCTGATCGATTTTGTGCCTCCTATTACTAACAAATAGGATTACTACTTGTGGCCCTATACCAGTATTCCCTGCCCTTTCTCATCCTTTGCCTTCACTTATGCTATTCCTTTTGCCTGGAATCCAGTTCAACTCAGCAAACTTTTTGGAGCCTCTGCTGTGTTAGGACTATGGAGATGGGGTTACAAAGAGAAGACCTAGCTGGCTACTGGATATTGCAAAGCTTAGCCTTTAAATGTCTATACCCTATCCACCCTCTAAGTTCACTTCCTCCACGCAGCCTTCCCAGATTTCCCACTGAGCTGTGATCTCTGACCTTTCCCTCTTTGGAGTATTTGAATTGGGGCTTTAAATGGGCCTGCTGATCAATGATTCTTCAGCCACACCTACCAAGGGGAACACAATGGAACCCCCTCATAACTCCGTGACTCATCTCCATAGCAGGGCCCATGAAAGCTCATCCTTTATTCCTTGTCCCCAGATTTTGTTACTTAACTTACAATGGCAGGAAAGGACATAGTCCATGGATGGTGAAGGCAACCCCTTATTGGCCTGCCTGACATCTTGCTTGGCCACCTCTTCCTCCAGCTCACCTTTGCCTTGGTGGCTGTTGCCACTCGTTTGTCACCTTCCTGTTGCCTTGGCTACTGGCCCTCTCCGCCTTCCCCTCTCACACCCTCCTACTGCAGTCTCTGCACGTCAAGCTGCAGGGCGCCCCAGCCACAGATGCTCTGGCCTTCCCCGTAGTATCCCAGAATTATAGCCTTTTTCGTCCGTCCTTTTATCCTGCCCAGCTCCAAGTTCCCCCCAGGAAGCCAGAGCTGCTCTGTCCTGGGCCAGAGCCAGATTCCATTTCAGTACAACCCTGGGGACTCCTCTGGGTTTTTCCAGTGTTAGGTTTCCCAAATGTCTCACCAGACCAGGGAAGGAGGTCAGATCTTTTTTTTCTGCTGTCTGTACTGGATCAAGAAATAGGGGAGGCCCCCTCTGTTAATAAAGAAATTTTGGTATACCACATAAGTTCAACTCAAACCAGCGTGAATAGAAGGGGGTTTGGCCGGAGTACTGGGACATCTCGTGGATGGGAACTGAAACAGTGAGCAGAGCAACCCAGCAGCCCTGTCTCTCCCCTCTCTCTCTCTGTGCACCTGTGTACCCTTTTCTCTTCTTGCAGATTGCTTTTCTGTTTCCGAGTTCCCACGGCCAAAGGAAATGGTCAGCAGCTCCCACGTTTACATCTGAGTCCTAACACAAAGATATCGAGAAGGAGACCTCTCCATCTCTCAGTCTTTGGCCCCAAATTCCCAAGAAGTGTCCCAGCTCGATTTGGATGTGCTCCTCAGGCAAAGGAGGCAGGGTCACTTGAGCACAGCAGCTTCAGGGGCAACTGTGATGAGGCAAGAGGGCAAGAGGAGTTCCTAGAGAAGGGGGTACAGGGGCCTCAATCTGGACGATGTTTCCCAGACCCTCCCACAGAGGACATATTGACAGCTACTTCCTCTAGGAAACCAGTCCCCCAGTTCTGCATCCAGGCACCTTGGCATATTGTTGGTAAGATGCCTGTTTATGGGTGAGCCTTCTCCCGGGCTCCATAATCTCTCCCTAAGCTCCTTGGAGGGCAGGGACAGTTCTTTGTACCCCTCACTGCTTGTCCCATGCCTGTGCTCAGCGGATCCTGCTGGAAGAATATAATACACGTGCCAAGAATTGTCCTGACCCCTTTACACATTAACTCACTTAATCCTTGAAATAACCCATGAGGTAGGAACAGCTGAGGAAACAGGATGGTAAGTAACTTGGACAAAATGAAAGACTTGGTAGGTGGCAGGGCGAGGATTCAAAACCAGGTGGTGGTACTCAGGTTGGGGCTCCTAACCAGTCCACCTACCATCTCTAGGAGTGTTTGGTGAGTTTCCGCCTTGCTTCTCAGGTCTTTCTGGTGGACCACATCTATCCATGCACGCAGACAGTGGTTCCCCTGAATAAGAAGGAAGAGAAGTCAGAAATTTCTTGGCCTTCCTTTCTTAGGTGGAATTGGCTTCTCTCTCTTACCTGTGTACAGGTAGCATCCATAACTCCTTCCTGTACCTAGCTGTCTATGTGTCTGTTTCACATACATGACCAGTGGGCTTTGTGTTTAATATTGACTTACTATATTTGTATTTTATTTTATTTTATTTATTTATTTTTCTTTTCTATTTTTCTGAAGCTGGAAACAGGGAGAGACAGTCAGACAGACTCCCGCATGCGCCCGACCGGGATCCACCCGGCACGCCCACCAGGGGGCGACGCTCTGCCCACCAGGGGGCAATGCTCTGCCCCTCCGGGGCGTCACTCTGTTGCGACCAGAGCCACTCTAGCGCCTGGGGCAGAAGCCAAGGAGCCATCCCCAGCGCCCGGGCCATCTTTGCTCCAATGGAGCCTTGCTGCAGGAGGGGAAGAGAGAGACAGAGAGGAAGGAGAGGGGGAGGGAGGGGTGGAGAAGCAGATGGGCGCTCCTCCTGTGTGCCCTGGCCAGGAATCGAACCTGGGACTTCTGCACACCAGGCCGACACTCTACCACTGAGCCAACCGGCCAGGGCCTATACTTGTGTTTTAGATGAAATTATGATGGGAAATTAGTTTTAAGTTATATATGTGTTTGTGTGTGCGCGTGCGCGTGTGTGTGGGTTATATGCAAAACAATAAAAATTAGCTATTTCTTATCCCCTTCCTCCACCCTACCTCCTTTTCCACAGAGATAAGCACTGGCAACTCAATGTTAAGTTGTTCACCTGGTATTTCCCCTATATTTCTAACTCACAGTGTGCTGCTCGCTCTCGATGCAATTTCAGACATTAGTTATAGACTTCCTATTATGGTAATGAGTTTTGAATTCATGTAATTTCCCCTCTTCTCTTCTTCTAGTCCTCCCTAATTTCTGGGTAACCATTCTTTTGTTCTCATGACGGTACAAATATCGTTCATTACGAAGTCAGTTAATGTGTTTTAATTACATACGTATTCTTGCACAATTTAATTTTGTTTTTCCTGGGCTTAATAATTGCCTCTAATTTTCACTTGTTTAGTTTTCTTTCAACACCTGAGTCTTCCCACATGTTCCCACAGCTCCATAAAGCCCTGCTGAATAACATTCTGCATTGTGAAGTTTATGAGATAATCCTCTGACCTCCAGGGCCGGACCCCATGACCCAAGATGTCCCTCCTGCAGTCCTCTGACTCCCGGAGGAGAGATCCGTTGGTCTCTCACTCTGCTGTCTGGCTCTTGTAGCCCTTTCCTCTGCTCACCTCTTGAGAATTTCTTCCACCCTTTTCTTGTCTCCTACTTCCTGTCTCCCCCACCCCAGCCTCTTTCCTATTTTTATTTCAACAAAAGCGTGTTTTCCAACAGTAGATTTCTATGAAAAGGCACATAGAAGATAATTTAAAAAAAGATTTTCTGATTGAAAATCTCCTTCTCTGCTCACCCATGATTTGGGTGGTATAGAATTCCAGGTTGAAAATAGTTTACCCTTCGAAGTTGGAGGCGTTACTGTTGTCTTCGGTTTTCAGTGCTGCTGTTGAGAAGACTGCTGTCATGCTGGCTCCTGTCCGTCATCTGTGGCCTGTTTCCCATTGCCCCTCACCCTGGGCCTCTAAACTCTTAGCATCTCCTTTGCATTCCAGGCTCTAGATTTGCAGTGATGGGGGCTTTTACCTTTGATGTGAGCGCTTGTTAGGCCTGGTCAGTTTTGAGATTGATGCTTCACTCTCTTTATCTTTTTATTTTTTTCTACTTTCTAGATTTCTTCAACATTGTCTTTGCACACTTCTGTTGGTGGTTGTTGACTTTCATTCTGTTCCCTGCACAGTTTCTGTCTTTATTATTCGTTTTGGTCTTTTTCTTTTTTGTTTGAGGCTTTGCTCTCAGGGTTGGTGGTCCTTGGTTGTTCACTCATATTTAAGAGTGAAGCACTGGGAACAGGACCGGAAGCTCCATGCGCATATGCGGGGCTTTTAGGGAAACAGGCTGTTTTCTTACACGGGGACCCCAGAGATCAGCATTGGCCAGTCTTCTCTCTGGAGTGGTTCGGAGTCTTCACTGGGAAGAGATTTCTCCAGGGCTGGGGGCAGGGAGAAATAAATAGCTTCTGGGATATCAAAGCAGAGGGGGTGTTTCTGGGGTGTCCCCAGGGAGGCAACAAGCTCCAGAGAAGAATGGCTGGGAGGGCCTGGGGACCTCAGACAGTACTGCCGAAGGTTTCTGCTCAGCGTGAGAAGTAACCAAGACCCAGAGAGCTGCTGAACGTCAGCACCTTGTCTCTAGGAACTGTGGCTGTCTCAGCAGACACCTGAGGGGACAGAGGACCAAAGACCAGGGGCCACACCCCTCTGCTCAATGCCAAGAGGTTGTTTAAAGCCTCACAACCCTGGTACAGTTTCATGGAGGGGTACCTTGGGAAGGTCTGATTTCTCATGTTGTTTTGTGTTTTGCCTCTTCAGCAGCCTGCAGAATGGGTGCTCGGCGTGAGAAATCAGATTAGGCTGTTGAGGTTGGGAAGTAGAATTCATACCTGGCATGTGTGCATTATCATGTAAACTCAGGCCAAAGGTATCATAGAATAAAGCCATAAAACCGATCCCTGGCCCCCAGATGCAGTGTTATGGACAGGCTCCTGCAGGCTCCCTGGCTGTTTTCAGGCTTCATGTGCTAAGTCTCCCATACCTGTCGCCCGAGGAGGCTGCAGAGTGACCCTCCCTGTGTCATCCACTCGTACACCACGGGAGGCCACCAACCCTCCAATGGAGATGCCAAATAAATGCGGATTTTTGGAGAGGATTTCAGTCCTTGAGCTTAGGAATCACACATGCGTGTGCACCCATGTACACATGCATGGACACATGAACCGGGTCCTAACTTGAGTAGCCAAGAGAGACCAGGGGGGAACCAGGCTCATTTCCAGTTCGCTTCCTGCCCAGGGGTCTGCAGGCATGTAATCGCAGTCGCATACAGAGGCCTGGGACAGCTGTGCTTCTTACAGTCTATTAGTTCCAGCAAGGCAGGGTGGAGAAGAGATACGGTGCCAGGCATGGCAGCACACAGGAGAGACAGACAGACAGGCGACAGGGACAGGACTCCTCCTGAGCACCGGTGAGAAGTGGCCTTCCCTCACCTCCCCGTCTCCCCGAGAGCCCCGGTGATGAGGCAATGCGTCAATATATTTTCAGCAATTCTGCTAAGTTGTGTGTCAGAGAACCGAATGACAGGTCTCCAGAGGTTTGCATGTTTGATTCACACCTAACACAGCAGCCGCGCGCTGCCAGGGGAAATATCCCAGCGGCAGCCATGGAGTCGTCAGCGTTATAGCCATTTCGCTTGTTTTATTGTCTGGACCTTGGGGAAACGTGTGAGCCATGCAACGCCAGCCCTCCTTGCTGGGGATGACTCAGGCCCCGGCATTCTGGGGAAGCAGAAACCTGGCCTAGGAGAGAGCACTTAGCAAGCGGAGGCAGCCAGCTTTTCATTATAGCCCTAGGTGAGATGCTGTTCTCCTAATAGATACATGAAGATTGCATTCTGAGAATACCGGAGAGCCTCTTAAAATCTCATGACAGCCTCATGAAACATACAAATGAGACTCTGCTCTGTGTTTCAGAGGAAGAAACTGAGTCCTGAACGGCTGGCTGGCTGGCCCATGATGAATCACTTAATAGAACGGCCCGGAAATCCATATTCATTCTCACTGCCTCTCTCTTCCCCTGTCATTCCTTTTTGACCAAATGACCCATTTTATGGTACTCATTTATTATGAGACCACTAAGTAGAGACGTGTAATCTGGTGAGGGGGGAAAAACACTAAGAAAAAATCCAATTCAAAATATAAATGTCTTAGGACATGATCAAATCAAGCAGTATTTTTTTTTTTTTTTTTTCACTTTTTAGACGGTTCCTCTGGGGAGTCCCTTAATGGTGAGCTTCCTTGGTACATTTAAATACTGGCATATGAATCTTTTCTTGCTAAGCAAAGGAGGGAAGGCAGGAAAAAGTGCCACTTTAAGCTGAGTGGAGTACCCTGATGTTAATGAGAGCTGAAGCGCAGTTGTAGATTAGCAATAATTTATGAAATGATGGTGTATGTAGAACTGATTCATAGAAATGCAACTCACATGCAGCTTCAGGGTCCACACGCATTTTACGAAAGCAAGTCCCGCTGTTAGCAGTATAAACCCAGAAGTATGGACCCCCCAGAAGGGCTTTCTGGAGGCTAAGCTCAGTGGGGTAAACAAGAAAAGAACCAGAGAACCCTGCCAAATGGCCTCAGAGCTCAGCTACCCGTGAGGCTGGGACAGCTTCAGTGTCAGGGTATCAAGAGGGGCCATCTGTGATTGGCAGGTAAATGGCTGTAGAGCCTGCAGTCCTAAATACAGATGGAGTTTACTGTCTTCGTCCTGAATCACAGCCAGGATTTAGGAGCAGGGATCCCTTCTGTGCTATAAACTTTAAATATCATTAGCCCGCTTAGGAGGAAGCCTGTGCGTCTGAGAACATAACAGGCCTGCATTCAGATTTGAGCTCAGTAGTTTCCTACTTTGGAGAGCCTAGACAAGATCTATAGTCTCTTCAAAGCTTAGATTCAGCCTTTGAAATTGGAGAGCATAATTAACTACCTTGCAAGGAGGTAGTAAGTTTTAGAGATGGTGTCTGTGAAGGATTTGTGTATGATAGGCCCACAGAATTAGTAGCTGTTATTTTTATTGGGAAGGAGGCTGGAATCTCATCAAGGAGAAAGAGAAAGGCTACATCAGCCCAGCGGGGTTGGGAGGGGGGAACACCATAATAAATAGTGGATGGAAAGTCAGGGCCCCTCGCGTCTACATGCCCTGCCTTGAGCTCAGGTCTGTGTACTCATCAGCCCTGGGACCAGTGCCAGCAATGCCCATGTCTGCCCAGCACAGCTTGGAACCTTGCATCATCAGAAGCAGCAGGGTGCCAATTAGGTGCACCCATCTGGGACTCTGAGTCAGGAGCTGGTGATGCAAAGAAACGGGGTGGTGGAGAATCCACTTTGGGGTTAGCGGTGGCGTTGGCATCCGGTTCCCAGGGCACCTGAGCCAGCACGGTGCCTGGGGAGTTCCAGCGTTGGCTGCCGAGCAGACAGAGGCGTCTGGCCTTAGCTCTGGCACCTGTTGGCTCCTCAGAGTGGTTTTGCGGAGGGATTTTTGGCTGCCGAGCCTCTCTTTGTTCTCGTCTGTGTTCAGAGACTTCCTGAAAATTCTGCAGGCTCCCCAAAACTCCCTTCAATAATTTTTTTTCCTCTTTAAGTCAGAGAAAATCCATTTCTGTCCTTCGCAACAGGAAGTTGACTGGTCTACCTTTCCAACCACCTTGCTTGAAGTAGTTCCCCCATGACTCGATATTTCCTTTAGTGTGCTCATCTCTGCTGGCAACTGTTTTACCAGATATGATACTTGTTCTTCATCTGTCTACCCTCCCTGAATGTAGAAGGTAACAGTTGCTTTTCAGAATTTTATGATTTTGGTCCCATTTCAACTTTCACTCTGCAGGACTCTTCCTCTAGGGCCAGGCTGAATGTTCACCAGATTGGAGTTTGATTGGGGTCTGCTAGGTCACAGAACCAAGGACCTAGTCTTCAAGGGGGCTCTACACTTCAGAGCACTTTATTCCCCCCACATTTTGTTACATGAGCATTCCAAACTAAGTGCTCAGAGCCTGGGAAGTCAAGCTTCTTTGAAACCATGGAGTCTTAGAAACTCCTCCTCCCCCCAGGCCTCTCACTGTGTTTCCCCAGACTGCTGGGGTCACTGGAATGGTCACTGCTTCCAGGAAGCGCTGCTCCCTTAGGGAGCTCCGGGCCTTGGAGGATACAAGAACACCAGGCTGGAGCATCTCACCCAGTCGGGGCTGCGGCAGGGCAGCCAGCCAAAACACCACGTTCCTGGAAGACATTTTCTCTGGAATCAATGTGCTACATTTTCCAAGGCCTCGCTTGGCCCTTCTGATGCAGAGGACTGAGGGCCATGTGAGCCAATTGTTTTTGTGCGTTTGCTGAGTAAGTAAACCGATGGTGCAACCGAGCCTGGGGCTACCAGTCCAGAGGTTTGCTGCTCTATTTTAAGATTCCTCCTTCTGCCTGTTTCCCAGCAGTCGTCACTTGGTCAGAGGAAAGGGAAAGAGGGGATGGGGGAAAATGAAGGCCAGGCCATGAGTGTTGGTTACTCCCAGCTGGGTGGAAATTCCCACCCTTCTGGAGATGAAGCACTGTCCCCCAACCCCCACCCACTTCCAGCCTCAGACTGAGTGACTCAGAATTCTTCACTGGCACGGGGAGGACAAAATCTTGCTCATTTTCATAACAAGAATGAGGATAGCATTGCATTATTTGTATAAATCTTAGACTTCTCAGAGCACACTCACAGACTTTTCCCCATTTGTTGGGTAAGACAGACTTATTATTCTTTGTTTGCAAGTGAGAAAATTGGGGCACAGAGAGGTTGCTGATTGGCTGAAGTCACACAGCTGGTTAGTCGAAGAATCAGTCATAGAGGTTGGATCTTCTGAGTTTTAAATTATGTTCTGCCATTCAGTAAAGGGTCATTTGTCCTCTTTCCCCCATTTCACGCCAGCTTTCCTGAGCTCGTGAGCATGTGGCTTACAGAGAATGGAGCATGGTGGCTGGTACAAGGTGACTCCTGTGGCTTTCTGTTCTTATGGTGACTGTTCCTCAAGTTCCGCCTCACAAGAGAGGACATCCATTCATGCACATAACCAGTTACTGAGTGCCTACTGTGGGCGGATACTGTGGTTTTGAAGGTTCAGAATATATGGACAAAAGAGTTGCTAAACCCCAAATTACAATGAAATGTGCTGTACTGTTAGGAAGGGGTAATGAACTTTATCAGGGGTGATGAGGAAACTATCACAGATGAGCTGATCCCCCCACCCCCAACTTTTAATCGTGAAAAATTTCAAGCATAGAAGAGTTGAAAATGACTACAACCACTGCCTAGCAACCATTGTCAGCATTGGCCATATTATCTTTCTTTCTTGCTCTTTTTCTCAATTAATAGATAGGTAGATATAAATACATAGATATAAACACATTGATGTAGGCGTATAGCTAAATCATTTGAAGGTAAGTGAGGGATTTATAACATTCACTTCTAAATATTTCAGCGTGTGCCTGACCAGGCAGTGGTACGGTGAATAGAGCATTGGACTGGGACACAGAGGACCCAGATTCGAAATCCGAGGTCGCTGGCTTGAGCGCGGGCTCAAGCTGGTGAGCTATGCTCAAACCTGATCACCAGCATGAACCCAAGGTTGCTGATTGAGCAATGGGTCACTTAGTCTGCTGTAGCCCCCTGGTCAAGGCACATATGAGAAAGCAATCGATGAACAACAAAGGGGCCGCAACAAAGAATTGATGCTTCTTAGCTCTTTCCCTTTCTGTCTGTCTGTTTTCATTTGTCCCTCTCTCTGACTCTATCACAAAAATAAATAAATAAATATTTCAGCATGCATCTTCAAAGAATAAGGACATTTGAAGAGGTAAATTTTGAACTGGGTTTTGTCAAATAAATAGCAGTTTATCAGACAAAAGAGGAATGTCATTCCTGGTAATGGCAATGATGATGCACACAAAAGCAAACACGTGAACAACACAGGTTATTTGGGGAACAGGCTATTGAGCGTGACCAGAGCTGAAGGCATTGGGGATCAGGTAGAAGAGGAGGTTGGAGTAACTGATGAGAACTGGACTGTGGGGAAATTGCATGTCCTGGTGACGAGTTTCAGTGTGCCCTTGGGAGGTGGGAGAGACCGGAGGATTTAAGAGGGTGATGCATGGTCTCATTTACCTTGATCTGGCACCAGAGTATGAGAGACAAGAAGTAGGTGCTGGAGCAAATGGGCTAGGATGCAAGAGAACGAGGACCTGGTTGTGAGGATGGAGGAGGAAGATTCCAGAAAGCAGATTAGAGTAGACAGGAGCTGGAGGCTGTTTGGAAACCAGAGGGTTGTAAGTGAGGGATCATTGATGGTGAATGAGATTTCTCCTAAAAGCAACTGAATAGATGCTTTACTGTCATGACTTAATGTCATTGACCGAGCAAAATGTGGCAGTGTGTACATGATACTGATTCACTTTGGACAAGTTAAGTATGAAGACACTTAATGATGGAAAGATGGGTCTTGACCTCTAGCAGGGGCAGAGAGACAGGTTTGTGGGGGTCATCACCATATAGACAGTGGTTGAAGCAATAGTACTTACTCTGGTAGAGGCTTCAGTATGAGAAGAGAGGTGGGTCAAGGCCACAGCCCTGGGCAGCACCTACACCACATGGACAGAAGACAAGAGGAGTAGCCACGGAGGTGGGAAAAGAGCTAGAGTGTGGTGGGCCCACCTGGCAGGTTGACCGTGAGCCTTAAATGAGCTCCTATGTCTGAAATTCCAAACTATAAGCTGGGACTTGGTAGTTGCTGGGTAAGTGAAAATACTGTTCTTAGAGCAGAAGGACATTTCTCCATGAAGAGTGTGGGCCCCAGAGTCAAAGTTGCCAAGGAAGAGTGACCGGGCTGGCCCTCTATAAACGGCACCTTGAAAGCTGACAGTCCTACTCTCTGTGCCCCCTCCCAGGAAGTGAAGACTAGACTGAACGATAAGAGAAGGTAGAACTTTATTTCTCGAACCCTCTTGGAGCCGGGGATGTGAGCATTTTGGAACCCAGGGCAGGAAGGAGAGTTCTGTCGCTCTGGAGTGGTGATGAACTACATGGATGCTGGACTCAGATACTCAGTATCAAATCATGGCTCTACCTTCTGTCCCTTCCTCAGTTAACCTCTCCAGGCCTCGGTTTCCCCATCTGTCAAACAACAACAGTCAGAGGACGTTCTTCAGAGGCTAGTGTGAGGATTAAATGGATGAGGACTGTAATACCCGTCAATGTGGCACCGAAAATGCCTACTAAGGGTAACACGGCTATTAGTGCAGCTAGGCGGCTGGAAAGTCGTGAGATTTGGAACCAGCAGATCCTCTGCAATCCCACTTGGAGCAGCACAGCGAGCCGGCTGGTGGGGAGGGAGTACTCCCCGGGGCTCAGTCACACAGCTCACTGCGTGTCTTGTTGTGCTCAGATGTGTGAGGCCCATTAGGAAGAGCTTATTTCTTTTTCTGCAAAACATCACGCACCCCCGCTGTGCTTTTTCCTTTGTCCACCTGGGCCTGTTTCTAGGACAGATGCTGTGTCAGGAGCCGCTGGCCTGGGAGCTTGTGAGAGGACCACCTGTTCCCAATGCTCCGCCCCCTGCCTCCCTCCCACCCAACTCTGCCAGCCCAGCCTCCAACGGCTCACACACCCAACCACGTTTCTCCCTCCGCTCAGGCGTTGCAGGCACACAGAGAGGCACGTTTGCCTGCACAACTTGTCGCACAGGGCATTCACAGCTGGGGTCGGTACTTTGTCCAGCCTCCTCTGTTTTCCTATAAAACCGCTCTTCCTCTGAGCCCCTGCATGGGCCCTCCCCACTTCCACACCCCACTCACCCTGTTGACAAGGGATTCAGGGATGGTGGTTCAAAGAGGGGGAGAGGGCTGCATGAAGGACAGCTCCCTGACTCCCAGGAGATGGCAGAAGCCCCTAAAGTGTTCACACGCTGGGGCTTGTGCTCCTGCAGCCCTCCTATCTCATAGGTGGCCTGCGTGAGCGCACTGAAACCCCCAACTAGGGCGGTGTGGAGTAGGGGTCTGATGGAGCAGCTGGGTCCAGGGCCAGAGCTACTCAGAGCCAGAGGACAGGGCATCCCGTAGCCCTGGGTTTGGACCTGCTAGACGGGACTGGGTCCCAGTCCTGGCACCTCCAGTTACGAGGTGTATCACTGTGAGTAGACTGTGTACTCCCACTGTATATAACAATAGATAAATAAAATTAGTGTATTGAAAAATAGCTTTTAAAATGAGTTATACAGGGAGGAGAGGAGGGGTGGGACCTGCAGGGATGTGTAGTTCTAGGCAGCATGGCGCCTGTGGTAACCTGCTAATGGCTGTGTTTGGCTGTGTTTTAGGATGGGAGTCAAAGGACCTGAGATTGGGTGGATAGAGCCTTTATATGCCGTACAGAGAAGTCAAACATGTTCCTGGTAACCATGGGCACCACTGGTTGAGGCTGCCCTGCTTTGGAGGCTAGGGGTCCATTGGCTCGGTTGGATAAGGAGAAGAAGCAGGTCTCCCACACTCCCACCCCACGAGAACTCTGCCCAGAGGGGAGGAGAAAGGTAGAGAAGAGGGGAAGAAACCAGAGAGAAATAGTCAAAGTGAGCAAATCCTGGCTTGAAAGGATCATCAGGGAAAACAGCCATTTCCACCATCCAGGCTAAACTCAGTCAACCTCTCAGCCCAGGAAGGGAGGGCACCCACAGTTTTGTCACAGCCAGCAGGGAAGTGGCCACCAGGCCCTGTCTGTTTCACTCTTCAGGAGGTGATCTCTCCTTCCTCATCCAGCCACTTGGAGGTTTCTACACCTAAAGGTGGCATCCAACTGCGCACCCCACGAGCCTGCGTCTCTGCCTGTGTGTCAGGACTCCCAAATCTTTCTGCATCTTTTCTGTACCCCAAACCACAGCAGGCAGCTGTTTGTCCCACTTGAACCATGCTCCCTCCTATGTGTTGGCATGGTCATGGCTCTCAAACCCTCTCACTTGCCTGCTATTTTTTTTTAACACTGCTGCCCCTGTCTGATCTCTCCCCTCCCTGGAGGTCTGTTGCAAGGCCAGGCAATGGTTTCTTTTCACCTTCCCCTTCTCCCCCCAATTTTACTTCTGTTTCCTTCACTCAGTTATAAGTTTAGTGAAGGCAGGAGAGAGCTCAAAAGGCTGCCGTTTCCCCCACCGACTTGGGAACATAGCTAACTCCTGAGAGTTATTTATTGCTAGGTTGATGGTTAAATTGAGAAGATCCAAAGCAATGTAGGGATTGCCTATACCAAGTCAGAAGTGAGGAAATAGTTTCGTTTCCCCAGTTGTTTTCAGCAAAGGCCCCTCTAGGCTTCTGCCTTGGTGGAAAGGGTGGAGCTGAGGGTCAGGGGCTGCCGAAGGAGGTGGAAGGCTAGGTGGCTGGGCATTTGTGAGCTGTTTAATCCTGACACCAGAAGACGCAGGCTGCAGAGCTGCATCTCCACTGAAGAAAACGCAGCTGGGCTGTTGCATCCTTACCAGAATGGAGTTATGAACCGACTGACCTGCTGGGAAGAAGAACATTTGGGATGAACTATGAACTTGAAAAAGTTTCTGCCAGGAAACTGAAGAGGTAGCCATGGCCGCCCTGAGGGCTCTTCGCCTTGAGCAGGGAGCTTCATGCTCACAGATCGGACTTGCAGGTCAGCAACCCACACTCCCTTCCCTTTGCCTCTTTTACTTTCTTTGCTGGCTGGGAGAAAGAGCTAGCTCAGGAATTTGGAGATCCATGGGCCCAGTTTCAGCTGTTCTCAGTCCCAGGGTCTATGCAAACCTTCTAGTTCTTCTGAGTTGGTTTCCCCTTTTCCTAGAGGCCGGCGGAGGTATTTTTCCTAGGAAACTGGGTGTGCGCGCTTCGTCTCCATGTGACTTCTCTGCTGCCTCTCCCTCCGCGTGCCGGCGTCTGCTCCAAGGAGGGCAGCCCCGTGTGCCCCCCACTGTGAAAGATGCACGCGAGTGAGGGGGGTGCAGCCGTGGGCCGGGCGCTCATTGGGTTCTGCTCCGGGGCCCCGCCTCCGGCCTTCGCAGCGCCCGGCCCCGTTCTTCGATTGGTCGGTGGCGAGTAGGCCGGCCCGCCCCCTCCAAGGAAATAAAAGCCGCGGGCTCGCAGGCTCTTCGCTTGCAGCTTGATCAATCTAGTCCGAAAGGAAGAGTATCGGCTGCTGCATATCCTCTACCTTCTCGCGCTCCCGGTGCCCACTGGAACCCGCCACCATTCTCCCCACGACGTGCTGCCCTGCACCTGCAGCCATGTGCCGGACCCTGTCCGCCTTCCCCATCACCTGCCTGGAGAGGTAAGAGGAGCTTGTCCCGCTGCCCGGAGGAAGTGGGGTGGCAGGCTTGGGGTCCCGGTTGGACGGAATGGTAGGATGCTAACGACTGAACAGAGAGGGCAAGTTGGTGCCACATGCTCAGATGCTTCCCCTAGAGTCTTAGAGAAGCGCCAGGCCAAGAGAAGGGAGAAAGGAAAACAGAGGGACCTGCTCACTGTTATTCTCTATCCTCTGAGAAATGGCAGCCCTTCTCAGGTGACCTGCTGAAGACCATGTAGGCATCAGCAGGCAGAACTGCCTCCCCCAGTTTCGTAAGCTCTTGGCTTTCACTCTAAGGCTCAGGTCTAGGGACATGGTCTCCTCTGGCCCTGGGAATCAGTTTTTTTAAGTCCGCAGGTGAGAGATGTGGCCACTTCCCAGGAACTACTCAGACGCCGCCTCCAGTCCTTGCTGGAGCTGGTGATAGGAAGGAAAAAGTAAAGCTGAGGAATCAGTTTCCACACAATTCCAGAAATATTCGTAACAAGCCTAGAGGGTGAGAGCAGTGTGATTTAAGTGTCTGAAGTGCTGTGAACTCAGAAAGCATAAGACCTACTGAGGCACAGCTCAAACATGGCTTTCACTGTTTTTGGGGTTCATGACACTAAGGAGAGAAGTAAAATTTAGGCCCTAGGAAGAGCCAAGGGTTCCCAGGAACCTTGAGGCTGGACTTTGAGTGGTGCCAGCTTGAGCTCTTCTGAGACCCCGTACAGCTGTCTGCCCTGGCTGAACAAGTGGAGATCCCTAACCCGCTCATGCTTTTGTCTTCCAGAGCCAAAGAGTTTAAGACACGGCTGGGCATCTTTCTTCACAAGTCAGACCTGCGCTCCGAGACTGGGAATGCTGGCAAGTTCGAGTGGAACAACAAACACAGCAAAGAGAGGTAAGTCCTGCTGATCAGCCTAGGGCCCCTAGAGGAAATGGCCAGATTCAGGAAGGAGTCTTGAGAAGGAAAATAAAAGGAGAAACTAGGACATGCTAGGGTGGACCTTGGTGACCCCTTCCTGGAGATTTTAGTGGGTCTTCTTGCTGGTCTGCTGTGGCTGCTTGGCTAATGAGTGACTGGGTTGGTGGCTCCAGGGTTCTAAATTTGTCAACAGATGAGTGTACCCAGGGCCTGAATGTCTAGTTACCAGACTCTCCCACCTGGAGATGTCATTGCACAGGCAAGCAGGGCTAGGTCAGGGTCCAGGACCAACTGAGGTTTTTAATCAATGACTCGACTTCCATTAGTGTGCACCTTGCCTAGAAGCCCTTTCACGTTGAATATCAACTGTGCCAGGTACTGCACCAGGCTCTGGGGTTCTGCGTAGACAAAACCTTTATCCATGAGGCCCTAATTTCCTTGGAGAAGTATACAAAACAACACTCTGAGAGTCAGGGGAAAAGAAAGAATTTTGGCCAGTGAAGAGACAATCTTAGGGATAATTACTGAGGGCCATACAGTGCCTGGCTTTGGTTTCTGGTTACTGGCTTGTACTCTAGAAAAACACCACTGTTTCCCCTAACCTCAACCAAGGGTTTGAGGAATCAGCTCCAATAATCACCAAGCAAGTCATTATGGGAATTATGCAACTCCCATCAGAGTTCTGGTTAGAATTTGTGCAATGCATTAGTATCTTGATTTTTTTTTCTTTAAGTTAAAATCTTGACCTTTTTTTTTCTTTCTTGTCTTTAGCAGAAGCTTCTCAGAAGATGTGCTGAAATGGAGAGAGTCGTTTGACCTGCTGCTGAGCAGTAAAAGTGAGTAGAACCGTGTTGTGTCTGTCTGTGGATGGCACGTGTGTGCTCATGTGCTTGGGGGCCAGCCTGAGGGATGTGAAAGCGTGGGCAAAGTAACAGTAGTGGTCATAATAATAATAATAATGATCCCCTAGTGTGTCAGCCTCTATTCAGAATACAAAGGCAGGTCCTTGTTCCCAGGAAAATTACATCCTAAAAATAGAGACATTAACTACAGTTGCTGCCTTTTTTTTCTTTGATCCCCTGCTGTGCCTCAGTCTGACCAGTGTCTCTCTCTCTCCTCCCAACCCAGATGGGGTGGCCGCCTTCCACGCTTTCCTGAAGACGGAGTTCAGCGAGGAGAACCTGGAATTCTGGCTGGCCTGTGAGGAGTTCAAGAAGATCCGGTCGGCTGCCAAGCTGGCCTCTCGGGCTCACAGGATCTTTGAGGAATTCATCTGCAGCGAAGCTCCGAAAGAGGTCAGAGCCTCGATATGCCCCATGGATGCCCCAGCCCCTGCCTGTTCCTTTCCCACTGAGAACTGGGGGTGGGAGGGGCCAGCGGCTGAAGGACTGAGTTTGGAAGTAGAATGGCCCTACTTGACACAGGGGCAAGTGGGCTTCTGTGGCTGGAGTTTAGGAATATTGGGCTTCCTGTCACCCTTCAGTACCATTACCCTCAGATTCACTGATGGGGTCGGTCGGAGGGGTTGGCAGGCGTTTTGGCTTTGGTCCATACCTATTCTTGTAGACTAAGCCCTTTTTAGAGGCCCAGAACAATTACACTCCTGGGGAGACGAGGCATTGTAGGGACCTTGTGTAACCTCCCTGGCTCCCCTGGTTGACCTGCTTCAGATGGGCAGGTCTGTGGTCAGTGGACATTCAATCTTCCCTCAGGCCTCCACTGCCTGGAGCCTGCATTTGGTAAAGAATGTGAGGCCACCTAGTGGAGAAAGGATAGTAATGCTTTGCTTTTGTGTCATATTTCCTATCTTATTTTCTGAGCACTTTGCTTTAGTCCGCATTATTCAGTAAGGAATTATTGAGCACCAGTATCATGCCAGGTCCTGTTATAGTCACGGGGAGTAGAGCAGCAAACAAGAGATAGACTCTTATCCTAGTGGGAGAAGATGCCAATAACCAAGCAGATGAATCAACATTTGCCAGGGGATGCTCTTTCCTCTGGTAAACAGAACACAGGACAGGGGAGGGAGCTCAGAGTACCAGGCAAAGGCAGTGAGTTCGTCCACTTTATAAAGGGAAGTGAGACGTTTGCTGTCTGATAAGGTGACATATGAACAGAGCCACAAAAGAGTTATGGGAGGAAAGGACATTGTAACATAGGAAAAGGCAAGTGCAAAGGCCAGAGAGTGTTGTCACCACAAACCAGCCAGGGGGCCTGTGTGGAGCCGGGAGAGTGAGAGAAGGTGGTGGGTGGCAGGTGGCCGTGTGGGCCCAGCACACACTTTGGCTCTTCTTCTGAGTGACATGGGAGGATGTTTGAAAGGTTCAGTCTGGCTGCTGAATGGGGAACAGACCATGGGCTGAGGGGAGAAGGCAGAGACCCGTTCACAGGCTCTGGCACTAATCTAGGAGACGGGATGGTGACTGGAACCAGGGGACTTACAGAGGAAGGGGTGACAAGGGGCTCCATCTGTAGACAGTCTTATTCCTTGAGAATTCTGAGAGATTGGAGGGCAGACACTGGATTGGATGTGGGGACAGACTCAGAGTTGAAAGCCAGTTCATAATGGATGCAGGAGACTCGAGGTTCCCAGTTCAGAGTCCAGGGCTCCTTGCACTGCCCGCTCCCCCCACCCCACCCCACCCCACCCCAGTTCTTCCTCCCTCTGCCTGCTGGCACCTCGCCCTGCCCCCCAGCGCCCACTCACCTGTGTGCTTGCCCTCCTTCCCACAGGTGAACATAGACCATGAGACCAGGGAGCTGACCAGGATGAACCTGCAGACGGCCACGGCCACATGCTTCGATGTGGCTCAGGGGAAGACACACACCCTGATGGAGAAGGACTCCTATCCACGCTTCCTGAAGTCACCCGCTTACCAGGACCTGGCTGCTCAAGCCTCGGCCACCAACGTCTCTCCATCCAGCTGCAGCCCGGCAGAGCCTTTACACACCTGAGCCTCATGGCAGTGAGGAGCCAGCCGGGAAGAGAGGTTGAGTCACCCAGCCCTGAGGCAGCTGCCCCGTGTGGGAGGCAGGTTCTGCAAAGCAAACAAGAGGACCGTGAAGAAAAATGCTGTTTTTCTTTTGGAAGCAACAGCCACTCCTCCAGAGACTGTGGGACTGAGTTTCATGCATGAGGGGGGGGGGTCCCCCACTTCCAGGACTTGTGGATAAGGGCTGAAGATCATGGTTGTGCGGTACTCTCCGGAGAAGGGAATGTGATACAAGAGTTATCATCGGCTCTTGTCATTCTCAGCGGGGCAGGGAATATTCCAGGGTGGTTAGGGAAACGTGAATAAAGGGAAACTCCAAAATGAGAGCGGGAAGGCAGCCGATCAGCTGTTTTGCCTGTTGAACAGCTGACTGGTCCCACCCGGGTTTCCTAGTGCCCAGCCTGTCCTGGGCACGGAGGGAGGGTGCTCTGGATGTGCCCGTTCCTATTCCGTCCACCGCACCTGCCCCTGGGCCGCCCGAGGGCCTCTTAGCTTGTGCTTCTTAACATCTCCCAGTCTCTCCAGGACCAGGGAACCATTGTGATGCTTGCCCCAAGTTGAGATTTTTATACCTCAAACACTGGCCTCTGAGGCCCTTTCTAAGTCAGTAGAGGGTCCTGAAGAGAGGTCATCCTGCTCATGTGAAGTTAATCTCGGTGCTCTTGGTGATCCTGTAGGTGGCCCTGACTCTGTGTTTGCAGCAGGGTCACCTGTGAGCAGCCCCCCCGCCCCCTGACAAGGGCCTCTTGCTGGGGTGTGCTCTCTCTCAGCTCATTCCACCATTGCGGGTGGAGCCCCTGCGGGAAAAGGCACGGCCTCTCCGTGAGTGGCTAGTCCGCTCCCAGGCCCAGCAGTGTGCAGAGCGGGAGATAACAAACAAATCTCTCCACAGTTCCTGAAAGTCCTTTTTCAGTCAAGCCAGTCTATTTTTTGTGGGTATGAGAACAGGGAAACAGAGACACCCAGGATGGAAGGGGAGCCCCGTGTTTCTTTCTGGTGGATGCGAGATGCACTTCCTGGAATGTTGGGGGAGATGGTGCCGGGACCACGGTGGCCCTGGGACAGACCACAGAAGCTGGGAGTGGAGTTGGGGAGAGAGGCTGCTTAAAAGAGCAGGACTAGGGGAAATCAGAACCTGCCTGTCACCTGAGGGCATTACTGAACAAACTTTCTGAAGGGGGTACCGGGCAGCCCCGGGTGCCCCAGGAAAACCAACCCTGTTCTCGCTGCACTGTGAGCTCCTCTATTTAAATTGTAACATAGTGTTGATTTTGTGGTGATTGTTATAGTCTATTATTTTTGTTACTTGTTGGTGTTATTGCTATTGTTATTTATTATCAGTTCAGTTGGCCTGACCTGGGACTCAGCAGGAGCTGGCAGCCTGTCCCCCTCTCTCTACCAGGCTCTACCTCTGGACCTCTTAGCACCTGTCAGGAACTCCTCACTGTTTAAATATTTATTTATTGTTGACAACTGGAGCTGGTTTCCAAGATATGAATGATGTACTCCATCCCTGTTTTTCCTATTTCAGCATGTTATATTCTTGTAAAATAAAAATAGAACTCAAACACGAGATCCTGTCTCCAAGGGCTGTGTGGTCAGGGGACCTGGGGAGGGGACGTGCTGGGGAGGGACTTGTGGGGGAACTGGCCTTAGGAAGTTCCACAGGACAGATGGCTGAGCTTCCCCATCACCAACAGAGGCACGAGCGACAAGAGACCCATGTTTAGCTGGGAACTGGCGGAATCAAAGAGAGGGGTCAGTCCTAACAGCGTCCACCGTGATTGGTGACTTCTTTAAGCTGATGATGGGCCCTACTTGTGTTGGCTGTTGTGTCGTGTTGATGGGACTCGGCTCAGTCTGCTGTCACATCATAACCGTATCCTTTGCCCACCGAATGAAGACTCAGCACAGCCATTACCAAGTCTGCCTGTCACAGCACAATTAATGGTTGGGAAGTGAGGACAGAATGCCCTCTTCAAAATCCAACGAAAATACCACCTTCTCCGTGAAGCCTTCCCAGATGTCCATGGCACAGAGTTCATGGCTGTCATTTCTATGGTTCTTGGACACACTATTCTTACTGTTGGCCACACATAAGGTGTGGCACTGTAGTTAATCTCATCATTTCTCGTTTGCTTTCACTAAACTGATCGATCCCTTGAAGGTCAGGAGCCATACTATTCACCTTGATAAGATGGGACAGAGCAGGTCACAGCAAAGTGGTGCAGAGCCCTGGCTATGGAGTCAGAAGGTTGGGATTGGAATCCTGGCTCATTTGCTGGAAGAC
Organism: Saccopteryx bilineata; assembly: GCF_036850765.1. Lineage (NCBI taxonomy): Eukaryota > Metazoa > Chordata > Mammalia > Chiroptera > Emballonuridae > Saccopteryx > Saccopteryx bilineata. The sequence continues at coordinate 290,582,435 of NC_089491.1, read as the reverse complement.
CTTGGGAAGCGAAGATTCTAGGCTTAGTTCCCTCGTCTGTAAACTAAAAAGAGCACCCCCCTCCTAGGGAACATTGGACGGTATGAGAATAAAAGTATTTGGCACAATGTTAACGTCCCAGGAATATTTTCTATTATTATTATTATTATTATTATTATTATTATCTAACTCTAAGTATTTATCACAGTGCCTCGTACACGGTCGGCACCAGTCCATGACTATTGATGGGTGACTTTTTAAAAATAAATGGACAATTTCAAAGCCAGGATGCCAAGTCTATTTGTCTTTCGAGTATAGGACAGTTGTTCCAATTTAGTAATTCATTTTCAGAATTTCGATGAGGAAATCAAGAGTTGAGCCATTAATTGAGAAAGTGCTCAGTTGTTTTCAAATCCCACTGCTGCTTCCATGTGACTGCGGCAGCTCCCCCCCCCCCCCCACAGCCCCTCTCTCATCCTCTGCTGCCTCCCTGTGGCCAGGTCAGGCCATGCTAACCTTTTCCTTGATTTTCATCATATTTTAAGTTTAGCTCTATCCTTTGGAATTACTGTATATCCAAGAGATCTCATTTGTAGTTTTTGTTTACTAATTCATTTCAATAAAGATGTGAACTTTTAATAAAACATCATTATTAGCATAATTACTGCTAAGTTAGCCCAATATGTCCAGGGATTAAAATAAGTTTTCTTTAGTCAACAGGGTTGAAATTAACTTTAAAAATTGACGTTCTTCAGACACTTCTCCCAGGAAGAAATACAAATGGCCAACAGATATATGAAAAAATGCTCAGCTTCATTAGTTATTAGAGAAATGCAAATCAAAACTACAATGAGATACCACCTCACCCCTGTTAGATTAGCTATTATCAACAAGACGGGTAATAGCAAATGTTGGAGAGGCTGTGGAGAAAAAGGAACCCTCATACACTGTTGGTGGGAATGTAAAGTAGTACAACCATTATGGAGGAAAGTATGGTGGTTCCTCAAAAAACTGAAAATAGAACTACCTTATGACCCAGCAATCCCTCTACTGGATATATACCCCAAAACCTCAGAATCATTGATACGTAAAGACACATGTAGCCCCATGTTCATTGCAGCACTGTTCACAGTGGCCAAGACATGGAAACAACCAAAAAACCCTTCAATAGAAGACTGGATAAAGAAGATGTGGCACATATACACTATGGAATACTACTCAGCCATAAGAAATGATGACATCAGATCATTTACAGCAAAATGGTGGGATCTTGATAACATTATACGGAATGAAATAAGTAAATCAGAAAAAAACAAGAACTACATGATTCCATACATTGGTGGAACATAAAAACGAGACTAAGAGACATGGACAAGAGAGTGGTGGTTACCAGGGGTGGGGGGAGGGAGGACGCAGGAGGGAGGGAGGGAGAGAGTTAGGGGGAGGGGGAGGGGCACAGAGAAAACTAGACAGAGGGTGACGGAGGACAATCTGACTCTGGGTGAGGGGTATGCAACATAATGACAAGATAACCTAGACATGTTTTCTTTGAATATATGTACCCTGAATTATTAATGTCATCCCATCAACATTAATAAAAATTTATAAAAAAAATTTGATGTTCTTGGCATAGATGTGGAGCAAAGGGAAGCCTTGTGTACTGTAGGTGAGATTGTTAAGTTTGTGCAGCCACTATGACAAACTGTATGAAGGTTCTTCAAAAAATGAAAAATACAATAAAATAGAACTATATGATCCAGCAGTTTCACTTCTGGTAATGTAGCCAAAGGGAACAAAACACTAAAAAGATAATACCTGCCCCCCATGTTCACAGCAGCATTATTCACAATAGTCAAGATACGGAAACAACCTCAGTGCCCATCAATGGATGAATGGATAAAGAAATCGTGGTATGCATATATAACGGATCATTATTCAGCCATAAAAGAAGGAATTTCTAACCATTTGTGACAACATGGATGGAACTTTAAGGCATTATGCTAAGTGAAATAAGTCAGACAGAGAAAGATAAATACTGTATGGTCTCACCTATATGTCGACCTAATTAATTTTATTTACTTATTTACATTTTTTACAGAGACAGTGAGTCAGAAAGAGGGATAGACAGGGACAGACAGACAGGAATGGAGAGAGATGAGAAGCATCAATCATTAGTTTTTCATTGCGCATTGCAACACCTTAGTTGTTCATTGATTGCTTTCTCATATGTGCCTTGACCACGGGCCTTCAGCAGACTGAGTAACCCCTTGCTGGAGCCAGTGACCTTGGGTCCAAGCTGGTGAGCTTTTGCTCAAACCAGATGAGCTCGAGCTCAAGCTGGCGACCTCGGGGTCTCGAACCTGGATCCTCTGCATCCCAGTCCAATGCTCTATCCACTGTGCCACCACCTGGTCAGGCTATGTCGACCTAATTAAAAAAAACAAAACCACAAAACCTCACCAAACTCATTATTTAAAAAGAGTACCTACCTCACAAGAGATCAGATTTGTGGTTACCAAAGGCAAGAGATGGGGGAGGAGCAATTGGAGAAAGGTAGTCAAAAGGTACAAACTTCTAGCTATGAAATAATTACTAGGGATGTCATATGCAACATGATGACTATAGCTAACACTGCTGTTTGATATATAGAAGAGTTGGTAAGAGAGCAGATTCTAAGAGTTCCCATCACAAGGAGAAGAAATTATCTTCTCTTTTTATTGTATCGATATGAAATGATGGGTGTTAGCTAAATCATTGCAAAATACATGTAAATCAAATCATTATGCTGTACACCTTAAACTTATACAGTGGTGTATTTTAATTATTTTTCAATAAAATTTGAAAACTGAAAGAAATTTGAAGCTTTTAGGTAAAGAGAAAGTGTTCAGGGTATATTAAATGCTGATATAATTTATTGCCTCTGAATCTTTTACACTGGTCCAGCTATTCAAATTGCTTTATGAAGAAAAAGAAATTTGAAATTTAAATAATTGAAAAATGACCCTAAGAGTAAGACATGAAATGCAGTTAGGTCTAGATAACAGCGTTTGAGTTTCCCTTACTTAGAAAATGTATCTCTTGATTGACAATTCCCATCCTGGTACTTTCAACCCTTCTTATCCTACTTCATTGTTCTCTGTAGGATGTTCATGATCAAACAATTATATACAATTTAGTTATTGTGTTCATTGTCTGCCTTCTTTGCCAACAGAATGAGGGTAGGCATCTTTCTCTGTGCTGTTCAGTGATATAATCCAAATCCCTAGAACAAGGCAAGTTACTTAATCACTTTGCGCCTCCATTTCCTCATGGTACAATGGGATGAAAAATAGTACCTACCTCGTAAGGATTTGATGATATAATTATATATATATATATAATTATATATATAATTATATATATATATCTCAGAACAGTTCCTGAAGCATACTACAGAGCTACATAAATGTTTGCTATGATTATTATCATCATCATCGTCACCACCATCATCATCATTCTTCTTCTTCTTCTTCTTCTTCTTCTTCTTATTATTATTATTATTATTAGTTCAGACATCAGAAGCAGCCCGTGCAGAGACCTGGTGGTGGAAAGCAGTGTGATGTGATGGAGAACCGGAGGGTAGTAGTGATGATTCCATGAGGAACAGGAACAGCCAGGGGCCATCGCATACCTTCAAATCATGTTATATGTTGCAGATTTTAATTGTTCATGATCTCTTTCTGCCAAGATGCAAGTTCCATGAAGAACTTGCTTGAGGAACTTGTGTGGTAAACCACCATATCCCAAGCATTTAGAATAGGCACTGTAGACATAGTTGGTGCTCAATAAATATTAATTGAATGAAAGATGGGTTAAATATTTTGAACTTTGTCCTGCAAGGTATGGTGAGTCAATGAAGCAGGTAGGACTCTAGGTTAGAGGCTAGGAAGTGAGTCATTTGTTTCTTGCAATAAGCAATGACAGGGGCTGAGGTTAGTCATTGCTTTGCAGATGAAAATAAGGACTCGGTATTGGGATGAGGGTGAAGAGTGGCAGCCAGGTGGTGCTGCCATTTACGGAGATGGAGAAAGAGCAGGAGCAGATTGAGGGAGAGGTGACGGTCTCTGTTTGGGACATATTTGAGATTTGTGGGTCTGAAGCTCAGCAGAAAGGGTGGGGCTAGAGAAAGAGGCTTGGGTGTCATTGGGGTGGAAGGGGCAATAAAGACCTAGAGTGTGTAGGTGGACATTGGTGAAGATCATGTAACCACGGTCTGCTCACTATTCATAACCCTCTCTGGAGTTTGTCTCCCCAGCAAGACTAGATATTCTTTGAGGACAGAAATATCTCCCACTGTAGCATTTTATATACTGTATGCTGCTCAGTGCTAAGAAAATGGTCAAGAACAGAACTTCTAGAGCAGAAAGAAAACTTAAATATCATTTTACATGAGAGAACATCGTTAAACTACCTACCTGAGGTCGCTCAGTTAAATAGCCACAGATATAGAAATAATAAATTATATATAGCCACAGCTCTGGCTATAGGACCGGGTCTCCAGAATGCAAACAAAGTGCCCTTTTGAGGACAGTGAGTTGAGTGTGCCAGGGTAAATGAGGAAGCTTGAACTCTGGGCTCACTTAACTTCACTGAGCCTCAGTTTCATCAGCAGCAAGACTGTTAGGTAACTGGGACTATGTCATCCGTGAAGCAATGAACATAGCACCTGCCCCCCAAGTCAGTGCTCAATAAATGTTTATTTCCCATTCATGTCCCTCAAGAAGCTGGAGGGATTTGCAATAACATGGTAAGAATGAGTTGAAAGACTGAGAGGCGGGCAGTGTGACCTTGAACATCAAATAGGTCACCAGCAGTCAGAATAAGAGCCACTATTTTTCTCTGGAGAGAATCAAAACGCGGTCTGCACAGGCTACGCCTGCAAGAGTGGGCGTGTGCCAGTTGACCCTCCCTTAGCTCCTTGGTCACTCTTTTCTTGGCTCCGCCTCCCTGGCTCAGTGACTGGTGCCGGAAGGAAGTTTTTTCTGCAGGCAGCAGGCGTGAAAGATTAGATGCTGACAAAGAATAACAGAGGAAGCATCTGAGTTTAGAAGGTAAGACAGGCAAAAGGAGGAGAGCTGGGGAAGTTTGAAAAGTTCTTTTCTTTGAAGGATTCCTTGGGCTTTGGTGACTGGTGTGAAAGGGGGTGTGTGATGTGGGGAGAGGAAGGAGAGGAAGAGCCACCCCAGGTCCCTTCAGTGGGAACCTTCCGGAGCCTCCCTGAGAACACCAAGGTTATGCCACACCCACACGTTATTTGTTCAGGTCGGCTCTGTTTACTGGGCACCGCTGGCCATACTCGGGAAATGAAACTGAAAGCAGAATAATCTCTTACTGTAGGGATGTGTTTATTCTCTACTCTGGTATTTCACTCAGGGTTTCTTTCCTTCTCTGTTCCCTTACTCAGACTGGCCCATCTCAGTTGTAACAGAAACATTTGGTTCAAAAGTTTCATTGCTGAGTGATTATGTTTACGCAGTACCATTGATTTAGACATCAAGAGAGCTGTGACATAGCTGGAAAATAGTTGCTGTGTGAATTTTGTAACAGGTGCAGTTAATATTCACTTAACACTTTGGTGCAGTCTGATGCTTAAACTGAATCTCAATGGCTCAGACATGATGGAAGACAATTGGACTAAAATGACACTGGCAGGTTCCCTACCTGTGTAGTATGTCTATGCACATGGCTGGGGAAAAATAAGATTTGTTAACATTTTTTTTTTAATAAAGGGACATAGCTAGCTCTTCCATTGATTGAATGCCAAATGTTTGCCACACCCCCTACTTTAATGCACTTTATACAGTTGACCTTGCTTATTGTTGTCCCCGTTTAAGGGGATAGAAAATTGAGAATCAATAGCCTAAAGTTACACAACCAGGGGCTCAAACTTAGATCTTGCTGAGGTTAAGTCTTTGCTCTTTCACTTCTGTAAATTGTACTGCTCACAAATATTAGGGGATATTTCAAAATGAATATGAAGCAATAAAATATTCCCTAATTTTTCTGAGCAGTTTACTTTGTCTAGGAACACATAGTGATCAAACTTCCTGTGGTATAAGAAACACAAATTGACAAAGATACATTTTTTTAATTAAATGAGGATTCTGCTTTTTTTTTTAAATGAGGCTATCTACTTCCAGCAGAGTGTGTTTAAATGACATTGAAGGAAATTTATTAATATAGGTTGAAAATTCTAAAAACAATCATATCCTTTGACTATTCAATAATTCTTTGAAATCTATCATAAGAAATCTATTATAAGAGCTAGCATATTAAAACTAGGTGAAATAAGATAAATTTGCTGCATCACTATTTAGAATTGTTTAAAAATTTCCATTTAAAAATCTTATTTAAAAATCATTTTAAAAAACTGCTCAGTGATAAGGAAATGAATGAACTGAGTGATGACATATTACACAGCCATTAAAAACATTTAAAAAGTCTTTGTAATAACATAAGAAATTATTTATAATATAAATGAAAGGAAGATGAAAAGTTACTTACACAGCATGATTTCAACTATTTTTTAAAAATCTGTAGAAGTATATCAAAAGAATAATAATGTCTGTTTTCTGGGCAGTAGGATTACAGTGTAATAATTTTTATATTTTTATTTTATATATTTATAATATTATATAATACAAAGTCTTATAATAAATAAGTAGATATATTTTGAAAAAGTTGCTAGTAAAGTAATGTTTCTAAATCAGATGTTCTTCTGACTATTAAAAACTTTCAAAGTACCTCTTTTGTCTCTAGGCATAACATCAGAAAATTCCAAGAGTATTGTCCTTCTTCATACTGCTGAGATGTAGCCAGATAAACTTGACTTACCCTGGCAAGAGTTTCTAGAGCTCCATGTTTCTGTGATCAAGTCCCAAAGAGGTAAAATTTCATTTTCTTAAAGAAAGGCAAAAAGTTTTAACTGGTGGTATTTACCATCATGGACACCAAGAGCCATGACAACCCCAAGAACAAACCCACACCCTCCCTTAATAGGAGGACTTCAGGGGACGACAACTACTTGTTGATAGAAGCTGTTAAACAAGAAGACGTGATGCTGATCAAGCAATTGCTGGAAAGAGGGGCTGATGTCAATTTCCAGGAAGAGGATGGGGGTTGGTCCCCCTTGCATAATGCAGTACAGACTTGCAGGGAAGACATCGTGGATCTCCTGCTTCGTAGTGGTGCTGACCCTTTTCTGAAGAAGAAAAATGGGGCCACTCCCTTCATCATTGCTGGGATTGTGGGAGATGTGACGCTGCTCCGACTCTTCCTTTCCGTAGGCGCAGATATCAATGAGTGTGATCATAATGGCTTCACAGCTTTCATGGAAGCCGCTGTGTATGGTCGGGTTGACGCCTTAAAATTCTTGTGGGAGCTGGGAGCAGAGGTAGATTTGGGTCGAAAGACAATAGAAGATCAAAGGAAGCTTGGGAAAGGAGGGGCCACAGCTCTCATGGATGCTGCTGAAAAGGGACAGGTAGAAGTCTTGAGGCTCCTCCTTGAGGAGATGGGGGCCAATGTCAATGTCTGTGACAATATGGGCAGAAATGCTTTGATCCACGCTCTAGTGAAACCTGATAATAGTAATGTGGAGGCCATTGCTCGCCTTCTGTTGGACCATGGGGTTGATGTCAATGTGAGGGGAGAGAAAGGGAAGACGCCCCTGATTCTGGCCGTGGAAAAGAATCACTTGGCTTTGGTGCAGATGCTTCTAGAACAAGAACATATAGGCATCAATGACACAGACAGGGATGGCAAAACAGCACTGTGGTGGGCTGTCGACCTCAAACTGACGAAAATTGTCGCGTTGCTGTGTAACAAAGGAGCCAGCGCAGATTGTGGGAACATTGTCATGTTAGCAAAGCGCAGGTATCTTAACAATGACCTTGTTAACCTTCTTCGCTGTCACGGAGCCAGAGAGGATGCCCCCCCTCCTGCTGAAGACTGGAAGCCCCAGAGCTCACGTTGGGGGCCGGCCCTGAAACATCTCCATAGGATATGCTCCCCTGTGATTGGCAAACTCAAGATCTTTATTGAGGAAAAATATAAAATTGCTGACACTTCAGAAGGGGGCATCTACCTGGGCTTCTACCAAGAGCAAGAGGTAGCGGTGAAGCGATTCTCCGAAGTCAGCCCTCGTGGACAAAAGGAAGTCTCCTGTCTGCAGAGCATTCGAGCGAACAGTAACTTGGTGACATTGTACGGGACTGAGAGCGTTGGGGGCTGTCTGTATGTGTGCATCTCCCTCTGCGAACGGACACTGGAGGAGCACTTGGGCAATCACGGCGGGGAGGCTGTGGAGAACAAGGAAGATGTGTTGGCCCGAGACATCCTCTTATCTATATTTAAGGCTGTTGTTGAGCTACATTTGTCATGTGGATATGCTCACCAGGATCTTCAGCCACGAAACATCTTGATAGGTGAGTCCCCAGTCGTCTCTTAGAAGTTGTGGGGGTCTTTATTGACAAAAGGAAAGCATTTTCATTGCAGGTAGGAAAGGACTAGAGTAAATGTGGGTTATTCGGTTTGGGGGTTAATACAACAAAGTCATAATTACAGTGCAGTCTTCCTGCTTCTGGTGATCACCCTTCCTCCTCATGGAGGTCGCGAATGCTAATGGATACCAGCTAACCTCATGTTGCCTTTGGCAGATACAAATGTGAAGTATGTCTTGGATGGAGCCAGCTCCAGAAAGTTGGATTCCTAGAGTAGTCTTTAAGTTTGAGAACCCTGAAGGTGTGCTTCTTGAGACAGGGTGACAGTTATTGTGAAACTTAGTGGTAAAACTCAGTTCAAAATTGAGGATGTCAATCCTCAACACAGTGAAACAGACTCCAAGCAGATGGAACAGTCAGCATCTACTGGTTCAAACCGAAAACAAAATAAATGAAAACAACATTAGGCGAAACAAGCAGAAGTGAATGGAAAGTCCGAGGAGTCAATATGGTGCCGTAGAAAATGCTTTGGCTTTAATTGCCTTTAGGGAGGCTTGGAACCTTGCCTCCCTACTTATAGCTTGTCCTGCTACTTTATAGCTTTGTAACCTTGAACAAGTCACTTAATTCTATGAGCCTTGGTTTCCTCACTTGAGTCTGAAAATATCTCTTTCATATGGTTGTTATGAGGTCAAAAAGCAGATGTTAAATAGGCAAGGCACCTGTACGTTGTAGGTGTGAACAAAGGTCAGGCACTCGTCTAGAAGCTAAGCAAACACCTAACAGATATGCATTGAGATTTAAACTCAGTGTAAGGGAACAGGGCAAAAGGAGGGTTCAGGTATGGAGAAGTAAGGATAGTTAAGATCCTGGAGGAGGGAAATAGGTATACATAGGAATACAACTCTGCTTTGGCTTATAGTTTGAAGACAGGTGCTAGTGACAGTTCTTCCTGGTCTTAAGCAGCAGTTGCCTGGGAGACTGACACGGGCCAGAAATATGTGCAGCTCTAACAAGAGAGTCAGATTCAGCCAAGGGCAAGGTCCTTCCAATTCTAACCACTGATCTGGATGTAAAAGGGTTATATATCATGTCCTAAAAAAAAAAACAACCTGTGACTATTTATTCTTTGGAATTTTTAGACCACCTCCTTCATTTTCAAGCTTGAACAATAAAAAATTGATTCTATTTCTGCCTCAAGGTGAACCTAACATATACTATAATTCATTTTCTATATCAAATCCCAAAAGTTTTAGGAAAGGATTTTTAAATGAATTCATAGCCAAGATCAAAATTAAAAATAAATAAATAAAAGATTTTTTGAACAAAATCTTTGAAGACTTCTAGAGAGCGTAAACATGGCTAGGATGGGATTGAAGATCACAGGAGCCCAGGACAAATGCAGGGAGCCACTGGTAAATATCACTTACCAAAGTGGGAGCCGTGCAAAAACAGCATCTATCAAGAGCATAGAAGCCAGAAGCAGGAGAGGACAGAGGACCAGCTAACACACAGACTGATGCATCAGTGGAAACTGGGAAGATCAAATCCTGTGCACTCCTTCCCCTAGGACCAAGCATCTGTGACAAGCATGTCTGTCTGTAGACAGGCTTTCTCCTTGAGGCATTGAGTGGTTAATATCTTAAGAGAAACAAAAAACAATTAAGCCCACAAGATTTCTGCCAAAGCACCCTATTAAGTGGCATGTGCCGAGTTTCACTGAATCCAATGCAAAGCAGAAGCTCTGACAACAGCCTCCATCCTTCCCCTCTGTTGGGTGGCATTAACAGAAGCAGCTCACAGGGCTTCAGGGATTCTCAGCTGCACAGTAGGGCTTACAGTCAAAAATCACTGAGGATATTTGAGTGCCAATACCATGAAAAAGATGCATGAAACAGAATTTACACCCAAGGAAGCATGGCAAACTCAGTTAGTTTCCTATGGCTGTTGAAACAGATGATCACAAACAATTGCTTAAAACAACAGAAACGTATTTTCCCACAGTGTGGAGGCCACAAATTTCAGATCAGTTTTACTGGTCCCAAATCAGTTGTCAGCAGAGCCAAATTCCCTCTGGCAGCAATAAGAGGGACTCTTCCTTTTCTCTTCCAGCTTCTGGTGGTTGTTAGCATTCCTTGGCTTGTGGAGGCATCACTTTACTCTGCCTCTGTAGTCACTCATTATCTTCTCTTCTGCTGTCAAATCCCGCCCTGCCTCCCTTGTATAAGTATACATGTAACTACATTCAAGTTTCATCCTGATAACCCAGGATAATCTCTCCCATCTCAGAATTCTTAATCACGTCTACAAAGTTCCTATTTTGCTATATAAAGTAACATTTATGGTATGGATTCCAAGCTTGCATGAATAGGGTGCTGGTTGAATTTGTCTTCATCCTTTCCCACCTCCTGGCTTGGAAAAAATAAAATATAAGGCCTGTTATTGGGTAGATTCTTAATAGGTCAAATGATGTGCCCATGAGTGTTTTGAGAAGTAAACAGCCATGCCGATATAAGTTTTATTATTGCAAGATGATGGAGCACACATTGTGTTTTATATTTATCTAAATAAATTACCGCATGAAGAATGAGAATTTTTAATGCTCCTCTAAAACTATCCCTTAGATTCTAAGAATGCTGTTCGCCTGGCAGATTTTGATAAAAGCATCAAGTGGGCTGGAGAGCCAGAGCACATCCAGACAGATCTAGAGGTAATTTCTCTAGTCGGTTTACTTTTCCATCTTTCTGCTTCTTTACTCGTTCTTTACCTTATTTCCTATGGCCGATTAGAGGACGTAGCTATTTTAACCAGGAAGGAAATAACTTTCAAGCCACCCCTGTCCCCAGGGCTCACTGCTGTCACTGCCTTGCAGACAATGGCATTTTCCTGGGTTGGTGTGGACTGGTTGTCATTGTGGCTTCTTTCTGTGTCTATGGAGTTCTTTCTTTCTCCACTAGTGACGTAGCAAATGAATTGAACATGCCGCGCCTTTTCTCAGATTACCTCTAGGAGGTATCCCCAAAACAGCTCCAAAGTTCCTGCAGGAGTCATTTTCTGCCCAAGGACAAGATAAATGAGATTTATTTTCCTGTTCCATCCAACTCTGAAGAGGGCCAGATACTAAGACCCTCTAAAGCAGTGGTCCCCAACCCCGGGCTGCGGACCGGCGGTGGTCCGTGGGCCATTTGGTACCGGTTCGCAGAGAAAGAATAAATAACTTACGTTATTTCCGTTTTATTTATATTTAAGTCTGAACAATGTTTTATTTAAAAAAAAAATGACCAGATTGCCTCTGTTACATCCGTCTAAGACTCACTCTTGATGCTTGTCTCGGTCACGTGATACATTTATCCGTCCCACCCTAAAAGCTGGTCCGTGAAAATATTTTCTGACATTAAACCGGTCCGTGGCCCAAAAAAGGCTGGGGACCACTGCTCTAAAGCACCTGGGAGGGATCCCCAGCTCGAAACAGACTAAGCGCAGCCCAAAAGGTGAAGACCCTGAAATAACCAGTTCTGAGAAGAGGCAGAACCCGGTCCCTGCAGAATGAAGCCCCTCCCATTGGCTCCGACCTGGACAGGACAGGGTGCACCTAGAGAGCTCTCCCGGGTGTCGAGCTTTCAATCCAATGGACAAGAGCTCTCCTTCCCTGGGTCTGGCCTTGCTGGTTCAGTGGCTCCAGATTTCAGCTCTTTCTCTGACTGGTATGTTGCTTGATGCAGGCTTTCCTATGCTGGCCTCCTTCTAGGCCTTTCCTCCTTGCCATGGCCTAACCCCTGGGGCCATCACTGTATCCTGCTGGACCTGGACTGGCTCCTTCACCTGCTGCCTGACACAGTCCCCACCCAAAGTCCAAATTCTCAGCTCCTGTCATTCCCCTTATTTAAAACCTCTTCTCTTTCCCCTGTTTATCTAACTTCTATAGATACTTTGAGGTCCAGCTCAAATCCCTCTTCCTCCAGGCAGTCTGCCCTGACAACTCAGGCCCAGGATTATCTTTTTCTCCTTATAATCCTTAACTGTGAGGACTGCATACTGCCTTGAAGAGTTTTCTATGCACAAACCTGTGTCTTCTCTCCCTAGCCAGCCTGTGGACTCCTCGGGATTCCTCCCATTTTCCAGCTGTCCCTAGCCTCATGACGTGCTTGAGGTCACCCAAATAGAGTGATAATTCATAAGGAACTTTGGTTTGATTGGTGGCTTTTGTGCAGGCCCTTGGACGGCTGGTCCTATATGTGGTAACGAGAGGAGACATCCCTTTTGAGACACTGAAGATTAAAATTACTAAAGAGGTGATTAAACTTTCTCTAAATGAAGAAATTAAGGACCTCATTAAGAGCCTATGCCACCCTGGAGAAAATGTGACGAAGCATTTGAGTAACCTGCTGGGTCATCCTTTCTTCTGGAGTTGGGAGAGGTAAGTGAAACTTGAGTGTATGTCACAGCCTCCCAGAATGGAGACAGTAAAGGTACCAGTTAGGGTTCCCTAGGTAAACAGAACCTGTAGGAAATGTGGTTCCACACACACACACACACACACACATACACACACATACAACACTGGAGAGGACAATCTGCTTTACTGAGTCCACTGATTCAAATGCCAATCTCATCTGGAAACACCCTCACAGACACACCCAGAATAGTGTTTAATCTGGGCCCCCTGTGATCAGTCAAGTTAACATGTAAAATGAACCATCACAGTGAAGTGGTGTGGGCAGAAGTCAGGCTGAGGATCAGCAGACCCAGTTTTCTTCTCAACTGGGCATGTCCTGGCTGTGTGTCCTTGGAGTGGTGACTTAACCTCTCTGGGTTCTAGTTCTTCTTCTGAAGAATAGGAAGAGAGAGAGAGAGAGACGCCTCTCTCATCATGCAGAATTTTTAAAGACATAATTTTTACTACTTTTATTAAAAACCAAAATCTAATGGTTTTCTCTTTCTGGATAGAGTGGGAGGGATGGAATGTCCATAACTCTGTCATCCTCAGCCGCTACAGGACCCTTAGGGATGTGGGAAATGAATCCGACATCAAACTGGGAAAAAAGAACAGCTATATCCTCCAATTACTGGAGCCTACACCATCAAAAGAACATTACAGTTTTCACCAGTGGACTTCTAAGGTATGAACGATTCCTACTGTCTGGGAGTTATTCAGGAATTAGATGCTGTGTAATGTTTTATGATAGGGTTTCAAACTTTTTAAATACTATTGCCTGGCCTGGCCCAATCAAGAAACAAAAGAGTGCCCTGTCCAGATAGCTCAGTTGGTTAGAGCATTGTCCCAAAACACAGAGGTAGCTGATTTGATCCCCGGTCAGGGCACATATAGGAATAGCTCGATGTCCTTCTCTCTCTCTCTCTCTCTCCCCCCTCCTTTCTCTCCCGCTGAAATAAAAGAGAATCAAAAATTAAAAAGAAAAAAGTGAAAGATGGAATTTCCTTTCTCTTCTTTCCCATCCTAATTCTCTCTTCCCTTCTGAGTCTCTGCTTCCCCTTCTAGACACCAAACCTTCTTGATAGACCCTATGTAGGCTCCTCTTTAGGATGGTCTTGTCCCAGCCCATCAGCCTTTTCCTTTTCTGTGGCTCTTTCCCTCAAGACTTGTTCTCTGTGAAGGGCTTGGCTAATGACGCTGTCACCACGATGCTCTTCTACAAGCACTTTCCGTCCAAGGCCTCTGCTGCCTATGAGCAGCCTGGCTCTGAGGATCCACAGAACACACCTCCATTCTGCTCAAGAAAATGGACAATCTTTCATATTCTTCCTCTTCAAGAATAGGTCCACCAATCTAAATACAGCAGAATATCAAAATTAATCACCACCTTGATGTAGTCAGTACTACCAAAACTTTCATCATTATTAATATACCCATGTGAGGTCATGGGTATACTAAGCAGAGTATGGTATGGGCCATGTGGGGCCTGGAGACCCACAGAAATGATGGCTGTGTGACCCATGCTGGGCGCCCAGACAAAGGTGCAAAGCATTATGGGAGAAACCATCATCCTAAGGTCTTTGACTGAGACCATCAGCTTCCATATATTGGGCCGATTTAGGACTCTTGTTTCTTTCATACCTCTTTGTTTCCAGGTCTCATTTTGCTTTCCTTTCCTTCACTTAACTCTAGATTACACATCCCGCCCATAAATGCTGGCTGGATGTTCATCTTTCCTGCTGTCTTGTAAATTCCATGAGGGCAGAGACTATCTGTTATCTTGTTCATTATTCTGTCCCTGGCATGGAGTAGGTGTGCCATGACTCTTTGCCAAACGAATATCTATAAAATGTCAGCTGAAACTTAAACTTGTAGAAATGGGGAAATTTGAAACCAGAGCAGATGACAGTAATAGGTAATGATCATGTTGTGCTGACTACACGGCGGCCGTCGGCCTGAGGACTTGACGTCAGTTACCACAGTTAATCCTTATAGCAACCTCTGAGGCAAATACCTCTGCTTTGCAAGTAGGCAGAATTAGGCACCATTTTTTCAAAGCCAGAGAAGCAGGAAGGGGCGCAGCAGGATTTGAAGCGGGGCAGTCTGGCTGCAGAGGTCACAGGCTCAAGCCACTCACTGCACAAAGCTATGATGCCATCGGGTCCACCCAGTCATTTAACTGCCGAGGAAATGGAAGCTCAGAGGAGCACCCCAAAATACCCGGGCCTGGAAAGCCAGAGATGAGCAGGGTGGGGAAGAAAACCCTGGTCTTTTGTTTCCCAGTTTATTGGTTGTTTTCTCTCAACTGCATTGACTTATATTGAATTTTTATTAACTTCAGGCTGTATCATTTAATTCCCATTTCAGTCTTTTATTCTATTGATTTTACTGACTGGCCCATTCTCATGGTCTTACAATCAGTTCTGGCAGCTCAGGTCCAGAGCCAAGGTTTCAGGTGTCTATTCCTGCCTCCTTTCAACAAGCTGTCCCACCCTACCCTACCCTGCCGCAGCCACAGAGGCTGCACACTTCCGACACCTGGGCAATCTCCGCGGGTCTTCTCTGGTCTTGGTCCAGTCACCGGTCACTCTCCTGACGGGACCTACGGCTTCAGGTTGTTGGGTCTTGTACCCTTACTACAAACTCTTTCTTTTTTTTTTTTTTTTTGTATTTTTCTGAAGCTGGAAACAGGGAGAGACAGTAAGACAGACTGCCGCATGCGCCCGACCGGGATCCACCCGGCACGCCCACCAGGGGGCGATGCTCTGCCCCTCTGGGGCGTCGCTCTGCCGCGACCAGAGCCACTCTAGCGCCTGGGGCAGAGGCCAAGGAGCCATCCCCAGCGCCCGGGCCATCTTTGCTCCAATGGAGCCTTGGCTGCAGGAGGGGAAGAGAGAGACAGAGAGGAAGGAGGGGGGGGGGGTGGAGAAGCAAATGGGCACTTCTCCTATGTGCCCTGGCCGGGAATCGAACCTGGGTCCCCCGCATGCCAGGCCGACGCTCTACCACTGAGCCAACTGGCCAGGGCCTACAAACTCTTTCTGGACGCGAAGCCATCTGTAAGGTGTCAGCACAAAGAGGAAGGCTTTAATATGATGGAAGTTGCCTTGGGATACTTAGAGGCCAGGAGAAACATGTAACCCTGTTGGACATAGAATTAAAAAGAGAAGAAAACAAAACCCCTCTGCAATCGCTTTGGCCATGGCTGCCAGTCTCAGTTTCCACTTGGAGGACATGTGATCATGTGTGAATTTGCAAAGGTGGCCACAGGGTAAAGATACAGTTGAGTACAATGGGCCCATTTCCTAGTATAGTGGCCAAAGATGTTCTAAAGCTAAACTATGCTTTAATGTATTTCATTTTCTATGAAAACAATTCACTTGAAAACAGACAGACACATTTAAAGTTACTGGTCATCCCACATCCAAACACAATAACAGTTAGCATTGCTTTTTTAATTAGTAGTAATTTTGACGTATATTCAAATTTGTATTTTGCCTTTTTGTATCCCAGCAGGATTTATTTTGTGTTGTTACCACATTTTTTTGTGTAATATTTTTTTTAAATCTTTTTTAGATTGACAAATATGTTATGGGAAAAATGAATGCCTTTTATACAAAAAAAGGCAAAAAAGGCAAAAAATATCAGGATTCTGTGGGTGATCTGCTAAAGTTCATCCGGAATTTGGGGGAACACATAAATGAAGAAAAGAACAAAGAGTAAGTATTGTTTTCATTCCTGTAAGTCACAGAGGAAATGAGGAAGATTTAAAAATCCAGTTCTAAATTTGTATCTGCTTATGTGATGGGAAGAACAAAGTTAATGTTGCTGAAAGAAAAGCAACTCCTCCCCTCTGCTTAGACAAGAACCATCACAAGGGTCTTACAGTGAGGGGGTGGACATGACCAGCAGGCTCTCGTCTTTCTTTGTAACTTTTGCTGAGTCCCACTGAACAGAAGTCTAGTGACTCCCACGTGTGAAGAAGTGCAGGGCTCTGCTCAGCTGGGTAAAGTGAATGGAACCTAATAAAAGTTTAGAAAGTAGCCCCATGTTAGTAAATAAGCTCTTGCTGCCAAAAACGTTCACTGCAAACTTACAGGGGAAAAAAAGCTTGCAGTTTCTAGGGCTCTTCTGGATCTTGGAAATATAGATGAGGGATTGGGGAATTGTATTCTGTCTATTGTATAGATCAGTGGTCCCCAACCTTTTTTGGGCCACAGACCGGTTTAATGTCAGAAAATATTTTCATGGACTGGCCTTTAGGGTGGGATGGATAAATGCACATAATGAAATTATGCGACTGGCGTAAATACTGTGGTATTTTTAAATATAATTGTTGAACTTACAAGACAAGTGTCAAGAGTGAGTCTTAGACGGATGTAACAGAGGGAATCTGATCATTTTTTAAAAATAAAACATCGTTCAGACTTAAATATAAATAAAATGGAAATAATGTAAGTTATTTATTCTTTCTCTGCGGACCGGTACCAAATGGCCCATGGACCACTACCGGTCCGCGGCCCCAGGGGTTGGGGACCACTGGTATAGATGATAAAACTGAAGTTCACAGACAGTGCGTTGTTAAAGTTCACACAGTGAGTTGAAGAGTCAGGAGATGACTCTTGCTCTGTCAGATTCCCAAGTCCTTATTCATTTTGCTCTAGAAATCAAGGGAGCACAGTGATCTCCTGACCAAATGCTATAAAGGGGGAAGAATTTGGGGCACATGTGCCAAAATATTTACATTTCATTTCAGTATGAAGGAGATAATTCAAGACCCTGCCCAGTATTTTCAGAAGACATTCCCTGAGCTGGTCATCTATGTCTATACGAAGCTACAGAACACAGAATATGCAAGGCATTTTCCCAAATCTCACAACACACTCGAGCCTTGCTGTGGTAGGGGTGATGGTGGCCAACAGGCTGGGCAGTTCTGAGTGCTGGCCAAGTCTTCCGAGTTCAATGAGGTTCTTATTAGCTGTGAGATCCTGAGCAAGTCACGACTCTCTGGGCCTCTTAACTAACTTGGTTGCATGTGAGGGATGAGTTGGATGGCTGATGTCAGTTCCTGGCAACATGGATTCCCTATAGGTTTATTACAAACAAACAAACAAAAAAGTATATGCTTAAATTACGCTGGTGCTTTTTTTGGCTAAAAGTTAGAGGCAGGAGCTGGAAGGGTATCCTGCTGATTCCTCTGTTGCTCTGAAGAGTAAGTGCCTAGATCCCTAACACTGTATGTTTGACATCAGTTACCTTATGTGATTATCCCAATGATCTTGCAACATGGGTTAAATATCCCCATTTAAGAACTGATGAACTTGAGACTCAAAAGAGTTTGAATTACTTGCCCTAGATCATACAACTTGTACAGCGTGCTGTATAAACGCATGTGGTGTTGTTACCTTTCTTGAGCATCTTAGAACTTCATTACTAGCCCAGGGGTCATCTGGATGAGACCTAAAAAGAATATGTCAAAGGGGATCTAGGTGGCTCATTCATTCATTCATTCATTCACTCATTCTTTATTGACCAAAGTATAAGTCAAGGCACTAATTTTTGCATGAATTTCATTCCTTTTAGAACCACTTACACTAGTTTTCTATGACTTTAAGGCAGTAGCACTAAGCTGCAGAAATTTTGCCTCTCGGGAACCATTTGATAGAGCCTGGAAGTTTTTGGTTGTCATAGCTAGGGGGTAGGGAGTGTTATTGGCACCTAGTAGAGGTCAGGGATACTGTCAAATGTTCTACAATGCACACACAGCATAGCCCCCACAACAAAGAATTATCCAGCCTAAAATACCAGTGGTACTGAGGTTGAGAAACTGTGCCTTAAAGGTTGAGATACTTATGAACTGGCTCAGGGCCCGGGACCATGGAGTGTGTGGACCATATCACACAGGAGTGACTTGGATCTGTTTTTTTGCTTTTGGACCCATAGTGATCCAATTCCAGTGTCCCCTCCTCAGAAGTCCTCTGAACACCCTCACTTTCCACAGCCCAGTCTGAGTGTGCCTTCTGACTCCTTAGCACCCAGACCACATCAGAGCGTGGGTAATGCCCATTCACAGATGCGACACTGATGTGACGTGCTCAGTGATTGGCCCGGTGCTGCCCAGCCAGTGGTAAGGCCGGGGCCTTTCCCTACTTCAGCTAAGATTCTTGTGTATTATGGGATGGGAAGTAAACCAAAAACAGAGCAAAATAAATGGCATTAGATTTTTTTTTTAATAGATGAGGTGGGTCAAAAATAACCAGAATTAAAATAAACTTGAAGTTGAAGACATAAACCAATTTTTAGGTGGCTCAGTGGATAAAGTGTCACCCTAGAGCATCAGAGGTTACAGGTTCAATCCCCAGTCAGGGCACATAAGAGAAGCAACCAATGAGTGCACAGCTAAATGGAACAACTAAATGAAATGAATTGATGCTTCTCTCTCTATCTCTCTCTCCCCTCTATCTCTGAAATCAAATCAATAGAAAAATTTTTCTAAAAAGACATAAACCAATTCTTTTATAAGAGTAGTAAAATTTGTAAGAACATTGATAGTAGTGTCTTGTTAAAAAATCTGATTTTTATTACTTGGTAAATAAGACTATGGAGTATCAGAAATAGAAAACAGTTATACTCTCATTGTGATAATAAACTTTAAATTTCCATATTCCATCTCAGACTTTGTTTACATGCATAGGAAAATTTGCATAATTTACACCCTAGTGTATTATTTCATTCTGATTCTGCTCTTTTACTTATTATATTAAAAATATAATGCTATATTTATTTATTGTAATTATTTTAAATCACTATAAAATGCTCTATCAAGTTAAAATGGCAAAGATCGTTGAAACATTTCCTTTTGGCTTATTTTTAGTTTGCTTTCTCTTAGTAATATGTATAACACTCCAAGGACCTACTTTAAGCATACAATGTCATCCTTTTATGAATAAAAAAATTATAGTTGGTATTTGGAATATGTGAGATTTGTGTGTGTGTGTGTGTATTAAATTTTAGTTTATTGCAGAGGAAGAAAATAAATGCCACCATGTAATCCCAATACTTAGAATAACTGCTGTTAACCTTTCAGTTTTTAAAGATACATATTCATGACATAATTATGTTAATAACCATTGGGACTTAAATATATATGCTATTAATAATAGTAATAGAAAACTAGACAAAGAAGAACTAATGAAGTCCAAAGTAAGCAGAAAAATATAAATAATAAGAATCAAAGCAGAAATCAATGAAATTGAAAACAGAAAGCCAACAGAGAAAAAAATTTTAAATCAGCTAAGGCTGATTCTTTAAAAAGAACCATGATATCAATAAGTGTCTAGCTAGGCCACTAAGAGAAACAGAGAGAGAACACAAATTATTAATACCAGAAATGACAGCGGGACATCAGTATAGATCCCATGGACCTTAAAGGATAAGGGATAGTATGGACAACTCTATGCCACAAATTTGATAACCTAGACCAGGGGTCTCAAACTCAACTCAGCATGTGGGCCGCAGAGCAAGATCACAGCCGTTCGGCGGGCCGCACTAGGTCTACAAAAGGCAACTGTTACGCAACACTTTTCTCACTGCAGTTGAAAACAAAAAAAAATCAGTACAACAAGCACAATCGTACATGCAGTTTACTCAGTGTCACAAAACGACCAGAAACTGTAGTTTGCATCACAACTGCTGTTGACTAAGCTAATATCTAGCTAGGATGCTAGAGAAATGAAAAATACAAGTAGGCCCCTAGGCTTACTTAATTTTATCCAAAATATTTTGAACTTCGTGGATTAGTCTGTGGGCCACACAAAATTGTTCGGCGGGCCGCATGCGGCCCACGGGCCACAAGTTTGAGACCCCTGACCTAGACGAAATGGACCAATTTATTAAAAAACACAGTTTTCCAGTATTCGTTCAAGAGGAAATAAAAAATCTAAATAGGTCTATATCTGGCTAAGAAAATTCAATAAATATTTAATAACCTTCCAAAACAAATCATCGGGCCTAGAAGGCTCTCTATTGAATTCTACCAAACATTTAAGGAATGTGGGGTTTTTTCTTGCAATGTTTTTGTCTGGATTTGGTATACAGGAATGCTGGCCTTATAGAATGAATTAAGAAGCATTCCCTCTGCTTTTAGTGTCTGAAAGAGATTGAAGGGAACTGATATGTTTGGTAGAATTCAACAGGAACCTATCTGGGTCCAATGATGTCTGTTTTGTAAGGTTATTAAAGGAAAACCAGAAAGAGAAGAAACAAAATAAATATTTGAAGCATAATGACTGAGAATTTCACCCAAATTCATGCTAGGTACCAAACCACAGGTCCAGGAAGCTTAGAGAACCCCAAGAAGAATGACTGTCATGTCATACTCAAACTGCAGAATATCAAAGGCAAACAAAATCTTGACAGAAGCCAGAGGAATAAAATGCTTTATCTATAGAGAAACACAGATAAGAATTACATTTGACTTCTCAGAAACTATGCAAGCAAGAAGAGACCTGACCTCTCTATACCTACATTACCTCGCCTATAAAACAAGTCTCACCATTCTCCTCCCTCCTGTCACATAGTAAGTGCTCAATAAGGGATCACGAATATCTGAAAGCATCTGTCAGGGGCTCAGGGAGTGCCTGTAATGGAAGAGGAGGAAATCTTATTACCTCCTATTCATTGTAGATATATAACTCCTCCAAGTGACTATGTATATGTTAGGAATTAAATTGATTTGTGGATGACCTGGCCACTCAATCCCCAATGAATCATGGATCTTGTTGGAGGAAATGCATTCAGAATTTCTTGGGAATTAACTGTTCAACTATATCACTACTGTTTTGGCATTTACTTTACATTTTGGGAAGTTTAGGGAAAAGGTGGGAAGAATGACAGCAACTAATGTCCCTGCCCCTGACTCTATTCTTGGCCCTGTACTGGGCACTGGGCCTCTGTTTTCTCTTTCGTCTTCTCCAAACAACTCCAGGGGATAGAGACTTTCATCTAAGTTTCACTCACAAGGGGCTTTGGACTCATGGAGGTTAAGTAATTTGCTGACAATCACAAAGTTACTAAGGAGTGAAAACGGGATTTACCACCAGCTTGCCTCCTGGAAAATTTGGCTCTGAGAGCAACATATTGTTTCTTGTGCCCTTCTCTTTAAGAAGACGGGAGGCCCACAGCTCGTGAATGCAGACATCCTTTATTCAGGTAGATGCTCTACAGCCCTGGTTGAGGTGTGGGGGTGGGGGACGGGCGCCCACTCCTCTGTGCCAACACCTGATCAGTCGGAGGCCCTCCAACTGAAGGTCCGCCATCTTATCACACTTCCGTAGGAAGAAGGGAGGTTTCATGCCGCCCCCTGAACCACGTCCTGAAAAGGCTCCTGAAGGTGGAAGGCTAGTCTCACTCAGTCTCTCTTGTTTAGTTGTCCTCTGCCTCTTTCTGTCACTCTTTAGTCTGAATGGGTTAGACAAGCTTCCTCATAAACCAGAAAGTTCTTCAAGCATCGAGAATGACTGGAACAAAAAAAATTCATCAGGACAGTTAGATATTTCTTCTTTATCATGCTAGCCGCAACTGTAACTGATTACTGATTTGGTTTTCTGGCAAATCACACTAACTGTGAAGTCAGCGTCACTGAGCGGAAGGTCAGCGCTGACATCACCTGCAAATTCTGTGTTCCCTACCTCACCCCCCCAGCACCTAGCGCGGTTCATTCACTCGTCTCTTCTCTGCGAATTTACGGGGTGACTCGATTTCACATCACCGCGGTCAGTGTTGGAGGTACTAAGAAAGGAGGATGAGGTCTTTGCCTTAAAAAAGTATATAGGCTAGTAGGTGAGGCCCATACACAAGCAGGTGTCTCTAAAGAGTGGAAAAAATATGTTGTGGAGACAAAGAGGAGATGAAGAAAGGAGAGACGGGACAACCAGGAGGTGTCACGCTGTGGTGTCCTCTATCCGCAGGTGGAGAAGAGAGGGCAGGGCCTTTTGGACAGCCATGTTGCTGGAGAATGGAGTGCATGAGAGGGAGAGGCGAGACATGAACCTGGAAACCTAGGCTGGGGTCAAATGTCCAGTCTTGCATGGGATGCTAAGGAGTTGAGGCTTTTACAATCAAGCAAAGAAAGGCTGACGGCCAGTAAGGACACTAGACCTCAGTGCTATCATTGTAACGACTGAATCCTGCCAACAACCTGAATAAGCAAGGAAACAGACCCACCCCCAGATTTCCTGAAAGGGGTTCAGTCTGCCAATAACTTGACATTAGCCCCATGCATCCCTGGTCACACTTCTCTGACCTCCAGAATTATGTGATAGTCCTTTTGTGTTGTTTTAAGCCACTAAGATTCTGCTCATTGTTTATGGCAACAATAGAAAACTAATACAGGGCCCAGAATAGGCCAGCTGCCTCCCCTCCTTCCATGGCCCTTTCTTTAGATGTCTGTGGCCCCATTGGGTCTATTTTTGGGGTTCTTGTCTTCTCCTCCCATATTTTTTTGTCTAAGGGAGACCCAGGACCCAGATATAATTTCAAGGGGAAAGAAAAAGCCTAAAGCAAAGATTGTAAGTTTGTTTGCTCCACATAGTATTAAAATTTTTTTAAATTTCTCATTCTTCTTTCTCTCTTTTTCCTCTCTCTTTCCATCCTTTCCTCCCTCCCTCCTTTCTTTTATTTCTTTATTTTTTTCTTTTTTCTAAATAAGCAGCTCTGGAAACTCTGGCTTGGCTGGCCAGCTGGAGCAAACTGGCACTGTACCCTTTGAGATATGTTCTCCAGGTCACTATAGTCTCTACCACGCCGTTCTCACTCATCAGTTGCTTGCTTTTCTCCTTTATAATACCTGTCTGCATTTTATAGGTGACTGGTTCTCTGACACCAGTCTAAATCTGGTGTTCGAACACGCCAGATCTGGGATCGCTGAGGTGAGATGGTGTAAGGGACCAACGGAAGCGATCCTCAAGACTCAAAGAGCAGAGCTTTCTTCTATTTGGTGTGGTCCTACTAAGTATCCCGAGGCCTCTAGTCACATCTGCCGGTGGCCTCCCTGAATTTGTCATAATCACAGCCCCCACCATGAGGATGATCTCATGGTCTCTGTTTGTGAGCCCTGTCCGGACATCGCAACATTTTTCACCCTTGAGAAAAGTCTAGGAAATCAAGGACATCAGCAAAGCAGGACACACCGGCGGGAAGTTTGGAAGGACTCCCCATTAAACTTTCTAGTCTCTCCTTGTCCTGCAGCCACGGAGTCAACGCTCTGGTCTCTCCTCATTAGCTCAGATGGTGAGCCCATTTATAACAACCTGACTATTGTGTTACCCCCCATTTGCTTACAGAAAAAGAGCCTAGTCACCTTAAATTATAATAGTAAGTTAGGCCTTTAGGTCAAACATTTTCCAGAGAGTCTCTTTATCCATTAATTGGCAAATGAACAGAACTCTGGGGAAGGACTCTTTTTGTGCATGGAAACTTGTATAGATGGTGACCCCAGAATGAGAAGCAGCCAAAGACTCAGAAGTGGGGTATTCTGGTCTAGTCTCTGCATTTACTACTTCGTGACCTTGGGAAAGTCATTGACCTCCTGTGTGTGTCACCTTCTCTCCGGTGGTTTAAAAAGTAATGAAATCTGATATGAATACTCACAGGGCTCTGAGGACATGCGGGGACAATGGATGGGTGTCATTGTCCAAATGGGAGATCCTCTCATGACAAGACCCCATCTGTCACTGCCAATAACAACAGCACCTTGCTTTCTAGGACATTTAATGCCATCTATATACATTTGGCTCAGGACTCTCCGACAACCTGGAGCCAGGGATTCTCAAAGCTGTCCTGCTGCAGAACAAGACTGGAACGCAGGTCGCCTTACCCACTGTGGTCTGGTCCCCTGTCATGTCTGGGCTTGTCACCCCATCGATCTTTTCCAGGGCAGATGATGCCAGGACACTTCATTGCTGGCCAGAAAAGGTCCTGCCAGTGTCCGGAGGCTTCTGAGAGATGATGTGCCTCTGGTAGGGGCCTGACTAGATTATTTCTTCTCCTTTTTGATGATGGATAACTTTTGTCTTAGGGAAGAGAGAAGAATGGCTGGTTATCATGGTGGCCATAGGGTGTTGTACTCTCAGCCAGTCTGTTGCTGTCATTCCTTTTAGGAATGGCAACGGCCCAAACCAAAACCCTTTGTCTTCAGGATAGGTCCCCTCCCCATCCTCATTCTCACCTTCATCCCCAAGAGTTTATAATCTCTGAAGATATGCACTGCCTTTCTGAGCAAAGAGCTCCAAAGTACTGGCTTATCTTCCAGGCACCAGCGCTGGCCAGTAATACCCGGGAAGCTCAGAGCCCCTGCTGGACTTGCGGCAGGTCTGAGAAGGTGGGACGGCTGGCGAGGAAACAAGGCCCGCCATTCATAGAGCCTGCTGTCTGTCACCCTGACCTTCAAGCAGCTCTTTGGCATTGGGTTTTATGAACCCCTGGGGGTTCTCCTAGAGCCCTAACTTAGCACCCATCCCACTCTGATAATTTTACAGAAGGGAGGCTGATCAGATTTCAGCAGGCTCACATCCTTTCTGTTCTCATCGCCAATGTCCTGCCAAGCAAAAGAACAGCGTCCCTTCCTTTCCTGTGGGTGCTCCCGGCCCCGGAGGGCTGGGATACTAGGGAAGCTGGCAATAAAAGACCACCTGGGGCCTCTTCTTCCAGCAACTGTGGTTCTACCAGAAGGTAGTTTGGGGGCTTTGACTTTCTAAAGTCTCTGTCCTAATGAGGTGGGTGAGGACACCCACGGGCCTCTCTGGAAGCAGCAAGTTCAACTTCTTGGTTCTATATGCTAAGGAGTCTCAGGAGGTGGAGCAAGGTCTATGGGAAGTTTCTCCCCCGTGTCCCATTGTGCACTTGGACAAGAAGCCCAGCACGGAGGAAGAGGACTTCGGCTCATGCCTACCCTGGGACAGAATACAGCAGCATGGAGGAGAGGGTCTGTCTTGACTGGGTCAGGTTGCTGGAGAGGGTCTGTCTTAACTGGGTCAGGTTGCTCGATGAAGCTAAAGACAAATACAGAGAAAAACCGCATCAGAACACAGGGCCCAGAGCCCAGACCTTCCCTAGAGGCCCTCAGCCGGGGGTGGGGGGGCGTCCCAGGACAGCTGCCAGGGACAAGCTGGGGGAAGCCGCAATGGTCCAGGGACTGTCAAGAGAGAGAGAGAGACCTGGCTTGGATGCAGCAATATATATATATATATATATATATATATATATATATATATATATATATATATATATATATATATATATATATATATTTTTTTTTTTTTTGTCCTAGAAGACATTTCATCTGGATGCACAGGTCACAATGCCAACCCCACTGAACCTGGGAAGTAAAATAAAGAGATGAGGCCAGATGAGCACTAGAAGCATCAGACTTTGGGGCTGTTTGGACCCTAGAGATCACGAGCAAGTGTTCCATGTTGACCCGCCTCCCCATTAAGCAATGAGGGGACATATGCAAATGGGAAGGTCAGGCAAGCTGGCATTTCAGACAAGCAGTATCCTCAACATGGAAATAGAAGCTGACAGTGGACAGAAGACAAGGGTTGGGAGAGACCACGCGGAAAACAGGGAAGCTTTCTGGCCTGGGAGTGGGACCGACTCCTCGCGGCTGCGGAGGAGGAAGAGAAAGGGTACAACATGGCCCCAGGACGGGAGGCTAGGACAGAGTCACCCTGTCATTGAGCAGCAGACTTTGATATCAGTGGGATTCCAACTCCAACTTACAATTTTGGACTGAACTTGCTATGACTGCCTCTCGCAGCTGAGGTCGCAACCATTCAAAACCTTTGAGCAAGGAGAATCTTAAGATGGTGTGGTCTCCTGGGAAGAAAGCAGGGGAAGCATTAAAAACCTTTATAGCAACACCCAACAAAAGAAATCTTGCTAAGTAAGCCAGAAAGCTCCTGTTTAACACTCCTTGGATTATAGGATGTTAATGATAGAATGTTTTCTAAATCCAAATGTCTGTATCTTAGATCAGGGGTCTGAGGCCACAGAAGGGAAGCAAGATTCTCAAACTACCTCAGCGCATGCAGGATGACTCTCCAGGCCTAGAGCCCAAGCAGCCTCACCCCTCCACTCAGGGTGTCCTGCTGACCTCTTCCAACTCTGACACCAGACACGGTTTTACTTCCCTGGAGCTCAGCATAGGAGATGAGCCAAAGACTGGGGGCTCTTTGGCTACCACTGGGGGCATTTTCTCATTCCTTGGAGTGGGTATCAGCTGCCCACCCTCCCTGCCCACCTCCCTCTCTTTTTCCTCTTACTGTTCCCCTCCCATCTCCCTATCCCCACCCTCATCCTAAATAAGCCCTTGCACCTGCAGGAGCATTGCGGCCCACATACTGAAAAGATTACAGTGTCTGTCTGCTGGTGTGACATTTCACAAGGCAGAGACATGGACAAGAAGCCATGTTCCTTGACCACAGTGGCAGCTGCAGCCAGGGAGGGGAGTGATTTGTTTTCCCTCTCAGGGGGTCAGAGGGGCAGGAGACAGGCTCTATAGCCAGAGTTGCTTCCCAGAGATGGATTGAGACTTCCAGGGCCCCAAAGAAGGGAGTGGCACACTTGTCTGTGGAGGCTGGAGTGGGGGCGGCGTGTGCACCTGGGAAAAAGGACACAAGCATCAAGTGTTGGCCGGTATGGGCTGACACAGCAGAAGGCTCATCCTGGGATGGTCAGCTGCTGTTTTTCTAGTGTGTGTGTGTGTGTGTGTGTGTGTGTGTGTGTGTGTGTGTGTGTGTGTGATAGAGACAGAGAGAGACAGAGAGAGGGACAGACAGGAAGGGAGAGAGATGAGAAGCGTCAATTCTTTGTTGTGGCACCTTAGTTGTTCACTGATTGCTTTCTCATATGTGCCTTGACTGACCAAGGGGCTACAGCAGAGCGAGTGACCCCTTGCTCAAGCCAGCGACCTTGGGCTCAAGCTGGTGAGCTGTGCTCAAAGCAGATGAGCCTGCACCCAAGCTGGCGACCTCGGGATTTTGAGCGTGGTTCCTCCGCATCCCAGTCCAACGGTCTATCCACTGCGCCACCGCCTGGTCAGGCTCAGCTGCTGTTTTACAAACTCCTGTCCTACCTCCACATTTTGTTCTGATGTTGGGACTGCTTCCTGGTGCCCAGACCTGTTCTCTTTGGTTTCCAGAACTTTCTGTCACAGAGACACCTAGCCTTGTCCTTGCTGGGTACTGCCCTGGGCACCTTCTTTCCTCTCTTTAAAGTTCCCTTTTGCTAAAATCCTGATCTCAGTGCAGGTATTGGAAAATGGACCAGGTTTAACTGCTCTGTGCAAAGAAAACATATCTCTATGTATCTTCAAGCACATGTATTTATAAACATATGAATAATATATAATGTGAATAATATGTAGTAAGAACGTATAATTAACAATATACTAATAATATATGAGTCTCTCAAAATCACATCACACAGAGAAAATCCTATTAACACTCTATGTCTGTTTTTTCCCATGCTTTCATAAAAGTTATATATAAATATATGCATAAAGATCTATATGCATGTGTATATATTTGCCATGATAAAATCATACCCTACATCCAATTTTTTCACTTATAACTATCACATAGTTTATGGAGCTAGTTGGAATGGGGGCCTCTTGAACAGCAGAAAAGCAGGTTACCACCTCCATGTCCCCACCACTGAGACTATGACCCTCACACCCAGAGGCATCGTGGGAGGTTACGCTGGGGAGCCGCCTATGGGGCAGGGGGTACCTTTCCCAGCACTGACAGCCACAGATAAAATATACTTTAATGCTTGTCTGAGGGCCAAGTTAACGAGATACCCACCCCACCCGCAAACACCCTCTGGGAGGCCTCCCAGTTGGTCCTTCAAGCCTTCGCTTTCCCCTGACAAGTCTTGTTTGCTAGAAGATGGGGCTGGGGGTCACAGTGGAGCTTCCTTACCTCCACTCGGGGGACAGTCCTTGTGCATGGACTTAGGACGAATTCTTCCATCGCTGAACTTCTTCCCCCTGAACTCTAAGTAAGAGCGGGTCGCCTTCCAGGAACAGAACCTGTGACAAGAATGGCTTCTGGTCATAAGAAGGAAACCACCTGTGGAGGAGACTGCAACAATGACCGCGGGGAATGGGGCCAGGAAGGGTCCTCTCAGAGAGTGGGGCTCCTGCAGAGAAGAGGAGAGCTTCTGCCTCCGGGGCTGCCTGGCTCCAGGAGGGCCCGGCGGGCAGTACGCGGTTACCTGGAACCACAGTGAGCGGGGTCTAGGAATCCGCTGTCCCCACCCCGGTGTGCTCACTTGAGCATCCGACTCTGAGACCCACCTCACCCTACCTGCTGCAGCCAGAGCATCTGAGTGGCCTCCCTCAGGTCCTGACGACCCCTGGTTTCCATCCTGTCCCCTACTGAGGGCCTCGAACCCCTCACCTCACTCCCTGCAGTGAAACCTGGCAGCTCGCGTGAACTCAGACTCACATCCTCACTACGGCCCGAGAACTGCTGCTCCATAGACACCCTCACAATGCTCTCCACCTCTTCCTCCTTGGCCCTGAACCGCTTGCTATCCCTTAGCCTGCCCTGAGACCGGACCCTCGGAGGTCTGTGTTGGCTTTATTTTCTATCCTGCCTTGGCTCTGGTGGTCTTTACTGCTGCCCTCCTGTCCGAGGGACAAACTACCCAATCACAGCTAGTTTCTCTCATTCCACTTGCTAAACTGGGTCTCCCTCCCGTCATGGACCTCCCAACATGCCAAGGATGCGTTCTTTATGATGCTTGAGCGACCAAGAGACCTGATTTCTAATCCACCTACCAAGTGGCACCACTTCCCCAGGCAAGTCCCTTAACCACTCTGAACCTCAGTTTCCTCATCTATAAAATAGGGATAATGATACTTTGCACTACCCACCTCACAGGGTGGTTGAGAGGTTGAGATAACAGAAGTGAGTACAGTTTGCACAACATGAAACTCTTCCTAAGTACTCAGGAAAGTAAAGGACCTGTTGCACGAGGAACAGGGATGAGGGACAGCTGAGCACTGACACCAGCCAGGAGCCGCATGTATTTCCCAGGGGTTTCTGATCTTCCAGAAAATTTCAGGATGAATTTCTATTTAGTCCTGGTTAGCAGAAGTAGACCCAAGTCTAGAATCAAGTGCTAGACCAGTGATTTTCAACCAGCAGTCCATGGATGGGGACACCAGAAATTTTGTGCTGGTCCCCGAAAGAGTTAACTACCCTGATGTTGTACAAAGATTATAGACTCAATGATCTTAGTCGCATTTGCTTATACTCAGGACATTTCTTTGCCTTAGTGGTCCCTAAAATAATAATTCTGTTTTCACCTGTCCCTAAGTGTAAAAAGGTTGAAAACCACTGTGCTAGATAATAGTTGGTGTTCAAAAGGCTCCATTGGTTACCTTGAAATTGGATTTTTTTTAAAAAAAAATTCTTTCAATCTTTAGAGATTTAAAAATTAAGGTTTGTGGATTGCTAAGCAACCTTAACACACTTCTGTTTTAAGCAAGTAAGTGTCGTGTGTGTGGGAGAGGGAAACCCCTAAGAACTGGAGTTACAATAATAATCCAAACATCCCAACTAGCCTAGTCTGGAACCATTTCAGCCAGTTGTCCTGTGGTCACTACCACCCAGGGCACTGCCGTTCCCCATGTGGAAGGGGTGAGCTGGAGCCATAGGGGACCACGGGCATGAATAACCAGCTGGAAGAACATAGGAGAGGCTCTGAGCCCGAGCTGTGACAGGGCAGGTTAGGACCCAGTGGTTGCATTTGGCCTGCAGATACTGTCTTTGTTTCAGTTTTGTTTTTGACCTTCACAATAGCCTCAGTGTGGTTTAGGTTTGAGTTGGTGGCCACATTTGCTACTTTAACCTTGGGAGATTAAGACAAGAACCTGAATTTCTAGCAACCTCTTGAAAATTGAAATGTCTAGCAACTATGCCCCTACTGGTTGTTATGAAATGTGGGCATAACAGAGCAAAACTTTTCTGGCTCCCTGTCCCCACGAAGTTCCTTAAGTATGAGCACAGTTGTGTCGGTCTTGACAGAGTTTCTCCCCAGTCGCATAGGTCCATTGGCACCCTTAGGTGAGGAACGTACGCCGAACACAACCTAGCGCCCTTGTTTCAAACGACCATGGGGAGAGTCGGAGCCAGGCGTCCTGATCCCCAGTGTCCCACGGCCTTCCCCTTCCGTCCTCTGAATCAGTGTTCAGGGTGGGCGTGTGTGGGACACAGCGTAGTAAGGAGGAGAAGGATACACTGTCTTGGTTCCCATGAATCTGGAAACTGCTGCAGAGAGCTACAGGAAGACAGGAAACTCTGCAGAAAGTCACACGTGTTTTCTTGACCGCGGGAGGGGAGCGGAGGTAGTTACCTTTTCCAGAAGTACATAATGACGGGGAAGACAGACATGATAGCCATGTGGAAGATGCCCCGATCCAGGTGGCCGTCTGAAATGGCAGCAAGGATGGCATCCTTCTGGGACTCGGAGATGTTCACCTGCCCGCAGAGTGGGAGCCCGTCACTGGCAGAGGCTCCAGGCAGGTAGAAAACCTTTCTCGGCCCCCACAACCTTGAAGACCACCCCCTCCTCAGGAGGCAGAAGCGTTTTGCGGGGCTGCTAAACAAAGGACACCTGGCTGACCCAGGACCTAGGCGGTGCCTGACAATGAGTTCTCAGGGTTCTTGTGGGGAAAATGCCCCGTGGCACAAAGCCAGGGAAGAGTGGCAGGCCCCCTTACCCTTAGCTTTGGAGGGATATCGGACTGCAGGTAGAGCTTTAGGATGATGTCAATCTTGGACTTCATCAGGATCACATCATTTTCGTTATAGGCCCGGTTGACTTGCAGCACACGAGCTGAACTCACCAAATTGTTAAATCTACAAAGAGGCAGCAAGTAGGAAATCGGCAAAAAGGAAAGCAGTGACTAATTAGGGCAGCCAGCCCAGACCTATTTCTGGCCTAAGGAAGACAGGGCTTAGTCCTGGACTAGGCTATGACTTCATTCCTTTGATCATAATTCATCTATTGGCAAATACTAATCGAGTGCCTGCCACATGTCAGATCATGTGCTAAGTGCTTCTCCAAATGTATTTCTTCATCACCAACTCCCTGATTTATCCCATCATCCCTTCCTTACCCATCCTGGCCCTCTGATGGCTTCGGGGCTAAGGGCTAACTTGGTGTTTCTCTGTACTGACCCCCTCACAATTACCACCAGTCTCTGGTGGTAATCATATATTACTTTTCTTTTTAAGCGCAAAAAAGAGACAGACAGACAGGAAGGGAGAGAGATGAGAAGCATCAGTTCTTCGTTGCGGCACCTTAGTTGTTCATTGATTGCTTTCTCGCAACATATCACTTTTGTTAATTGTTTTAACCATCATAAAATATACACAACATAACATTGAGCAGTTTAACCGTTTTTGAAGAGTACAGTTCAATAGCATTAAGTACATCCACATTGCTGTGTGATCCTCACCACCATCATCTCCAGAACCTTCTTCATCTTCCCAAAAGAAACTCCACATCCATTAAACACTAACTCCCATTCCCCTCCACACACACCTCTGGTAGCCCCCATTCTCCTTTCTGTCTCCTAGCAACATATTCTTTTAGTCAAATATCTGCCAATTATACTGGGCTAAGTACACAGCTGACTTCTCTCAGGCCATGTAAAATCTTAACAATTGAAAGTCCTCCTAAGAGTAGAACACCAGGTTTTCCCCCTATCCACTCATATAGTCAATCAACAAACATTTCTGAAGGGTTAACTCTGTGCCGGGCACAGTGCCAGGAATAGGGACTTCAGCAGTGATCACAATCAACAAAGTCTAGCTTTCTGGGGAGCTCACAGTCAGTGAGGGAAGAAGATGCCTAAACAAATAGGTGATAATTAAGTATCCAGGAGAGCTATGGAGACAGCAAAAGGTCATGCTCTGATGGGGGAGGGATGGGCACTGAGACACGAGCAATGAGAAGGAAAAGGACTCATTTGAGGCCAGCTCAGTGGGCGGGGAGGAGCAGTGTGCAGAGCCTTAGAGCCTGAGCCTGGGGAAGTGGCGAGGAACCGGAGGTGAGCTCCCAGATGCAGGTGGGTACCCCGAGATGCAGGTAGGTCCTGCTCACATAGAGCCATTTAGGCAGTGGGAGGATGTTGGGACTTGATACCAGTGGAAATGGGAAGCCCCTGGGACATTTTAGGCAGGAGAGGGCTCTAACTTGGTTGACACCATTCAAAGGCTCTGGGGCTGCTCTGTGCAGAGAACGGATTGTAATGAGCAAGCAAGCAAGCAGAGACAACGGTGACGGAATTGCAGCAGCAGCTGAAGGCTGTTCACTCTGGTGTTCCTTTCATTCCCCACTTGCCTCCCCTTTGCACACACTTAAAAAAGCCCCCCCCAAAAAGCTCACTAACCCCTCCTCATTTTTCAAACTTCAGCATGGGTGCCCTGTCTCCCGAGAACCCACACCTGAGGACTCGGTTGTCTACGTGCACTTCCTGACTTGACCATAATACCTAGCATCCCACTTCCTACCTTAATCTGTGTCTTTTCTGCCATCCCCGTTTCTGTGGGATCTTGGAAATAGAGAGCATGTCTTACTGGTATTTTTTTTGTATCTTCAATGCAACATCCAAGGCCAAGAATAATCGAGCAACCAATCAGCGTCTGTGGAACTGAGCTAAGTCCCTGACTGAAGTGCAGTAGAAAAACTCCTACCCTGAACTGCTGTGCCCAGGTACCAGTGCCCGGCATTTCAGAAAGCCACCTGCAGGCAGGCAGACTGTACACAGCTGGGGCCCCCTTAGCACATGCTCACACTGTTCCAACCAGTTGAGACAGTACTGAGAGTACTTCGTGCTTCTTCCTAAATATTTCTGCCCAAAAAACTTTGTACTTGTGACTATAATTCAGTGGTTCTCAACCTTTCTAATGCTGTGACCCCGCAATACAGTTCCTCATGTTGTGGTGACCCCAAACCAAAAAATAATTTTGGTGGCTACTTCATAACTGTAATTTTGCTACAGTTATGATTTGGAATGTAAATACCTGATATGCATTATGTATTTTCTGATGGCTTTAGGCAACCCCGCTGGGGTCGCGACCCACAGGTTGAGAACCGCTGCTATAATTCATAATTTATGAAAAGTAAGAAAAGAGTAAACATGCAAATAAAGATATTG
This sequence comes from Saccopteryx bilineata, assembly GCF_036850765.1. Taxonomy (NCBI): domain Eukaryota; kingdom Metazoa; phylum Chordata; class Mammalia; order Chiroptera; family Emballonuridae; genus Saccopteryx; species Saccopteryx bilineata. The sequence continues at coordinate 290,548,306 of NC_089491.1, read as the reverse complement.
GCTGTTTCTGAGAAAACAAATTGGTGAAATGCTTTGGAAGATTCCAATAATAAAGGCAAGTTGCTTTTTTTAAAAAACAAATAAACTGCTATTTAGTCAGGTGTGGCAAGGCACTTTCAAACAATGAAAAAAGAGCACATATAAAAATCTAGAAGGATGAAGGTGCCTTGAGTAATAACCTTTACGTTCTTGCTCTACTTGAACGAGAGAAAAATTGGAATTAGATAGTTTTCTAGGGATAGCATGTACAAGAAAAATATGTAGACTCCCCCACACACAATTAGTGCAATGGTTTTGGCTTTACATCAAAAGTTTGACAGGTGAACAAATGTACATTAATATGTTTTAACTTAAAAATACCTATTTAATCTCATGCACGCGCGCACACACAGTTTACTTACTATTCAATACAATCCCTTGCTTTAACGAATTGGTCCAACAGTGCTACATAAGAGGCTTTCTTTCCATCGTGTTAATAAGTAACAAAACGAAAGGGCCCCACGTCCTGGATATAACTGCATTTCACTATTGGGAACTCCAAAATACTGAAGAGCTTTAGGACTCAAAGGAAAGAATGGTGGCAATGATACAGTGACAGCAGTCAGTGGGAGTCTGTGAAATCACTGTGTTACTCACAGGCCACTCAGTCTTTGCCGGGAGATACCAAGTGAGCACCGAAAGCTGGAGGGGAAGGCAAGATGGGAAACTTACTTCTCCATTTCAGAAAAGAAGTGTAAATCGTTGATGGCAAAGTTGACAGTGATCATCTTGTGGCCAAATATACGGCGCTTTGCAAGGATTATATCTCCATTCTCATCCGCACTCCGGACATTTGTGTGATATGGGGACAGGTGTCCTGATATGTTTGATGGCGTAGCGATATCTGAAAGAGAAAGAGGAAGGGAATACCATCTAGCTTGAGCAAGTGTCTCTGAAGCCTGAAGCCTTCAATCTGGGCAGAACTAAAATGAAGACAGGAAACAGTGAACCCCAATTTCCTGAACTGGACCATCCTCTTCCCGATTTTAGGATTCTGTGCAGACCTAGAAATCATTCCTTCCTATTTTGCCTGCCTAACTTGCTCATGCCTGAAAATTCAATGTCATGTCATTTTCTGAGAGAAGTCTTTGCTGACCGTCTCCCTTGACTAATTAGGGTCTCTCTGCAACTATTATTGGGATCACTCACCACAATTATGTAATAATAGCAAGAATACTAGCTCACCCTGTTATAGAACTTACTATTACCAGGAATAGTTTTAAGATGTTTTATATATGTATATCGACTCACTTAATCTTCACAACAACTCTATGAGACAGTCACAATTATTTCCATTCTACAGATGAGAAGCCTGAGGTATAAAGTCACTGTCACAAGGTCCTTCAGTTATAAAGTGCCAGATTCAAACGCAGAAGATCTGGCTCCCACATCTATCTATGGCTCTCTTTTTTTGCCTTGCCTTCAAAACTGGAGGTGTCCTGGGGGCAGATTTTATGCTGCACATTCACTGCTGTACCCCCAGCACCCTGCAAAGTGCCTGCCACATTCTCAGAGAGCGTGTTGAATGAATGAATGAATGAATGAATGAATGAAATAATTCAATAAGTCTCTACTGCAAACACACAAACAACATAAGGAAATAGTTTTGTAAAATGTGATATCTCACACTGCTTTAAACTGGTCATTCTCCACCCTTTCTGGCTCCCTGAGCAGAAGCTACTGGGCTCAGATCCTGTCCATGCAGGCCTGGGCTTGGCTCTGCTCCCAGGACCTGGGCTCCTTGCTGGACCCCGGGCTAAGGCAGGTAGGAACGACACAGAGCCATAGCTCTGCAGCTTCTTATCTGGGCTAGCCCTGTTGCTGACGTCTCAACAACCAAGGGGAGTGAACAGAGATGTGACTTACTTTCCTTGTTATTGTGTATTTCCTTGTGAAGATAATCTTCAAATTCCTTTTGCGTACTGACATTAGACATAAATCTGCGGTACTTGCAAAAGCTCCTGATAAAGCTGACCATTTTCAGCCAGGCTCTCTTCTGGGGAAAGAGAGAGGGGTACGACACAGTCATTAGTACAGCTGCTGTTCGCTGAGAGCCAGCTACGCGCTGGAACTCGACATTCGTTACATGCAATCCTCACAACACCTCCTCTAAAAGGAATAATTTTAAGCTCCAATTCAAAGCACAGGAAACTCAGGTCAGAGAAATTGTATAACCTTCCCCAGATTAAGCAGCTGCTGGATAGAAGATTCCGGCTTCAACCAGGCGTGTCTGGGACCATTGGTAATGCTCTTTCTAATACCGTCTTTCAACAGTGAAGATTTGAGATGCCGTGATTGGAAGAGGTGTGAGTGCTAAAAACAGGAAGAAACAGAGGACAGAGATAAGCGTGACTCACAAGAAGGGAATAAGGGCTTGGGCAGATTTTGAAATGTTGAAATAATAAAATAAGTTAAAGCATTTCTAAGCATTAAAAAATAATTAAATGCACACACTCACACCACATGCGTGTGCACACACACAAGTTCAAAGTTTCTTTGTAGATACTGAGTGAACACTCTCCAGTTCATTAACCCCTTGAGAAATTATACCGAGAGCCAGAAGGTATCTTGTTGACCCAGTTTACTTGTCTCACTCAACAGACAGGGACCTCAACAGCAGCTTGGCTTCAGAGAGCTGGTGTAAGTACAGAAATCACTGGATTTCAGATTGAAAACTTGGGAGTCGGGAGCCTTGCTCTACCCGAACTGTGTAGCCTGGGTCAACGTACTTAACCTGCATGTCCATATCTCTATGCGTATGATAAAAACTGTAGCCTTCATGGTGTGATGATATCTGAAAGCCCTAAAACACAGTGCTTGGCACAAAGTAGGCATACACACATATTCACTTTTTAAAAAATCTTTTCTTATCTAACAGCAACAGGACGATCTGAAGCAAAAGCAAAGCACCCTGGTTCTCTCTGAATTAAACCCTTTCTCTCCGAATTAAACGATCATTCCTGGTACACTGACACAGAGTTTGTTCATATATGGAAGAAATAAAAAGAGATAAGGCTGAGGAAGCCCATTTTCACATCTGGAGAACTGGGTCAATGGGCACGGGCGTTATCATCAGAAATATTGGGGCATGATCTTTGGAGTCAGAGTGGGGCTCAAGTTTTTTCTGATATGAAAAACTCCATAATACATTGAGGAAATGATTATTTCAGAGATTGTTTAAGATTAGTTGTATTTTTTTTCTCAAAACATGTGAAGACTTTCCTGAATAATGCACCTCTCTTCTCTTTCTTCCCTTTTGATCTCCTCCAGTGGGAGAAAGAATGAGTTGGATGAATGATGAGCTTGGAAGGAGAGGCGGGCATGGTCTGCTGTCAGCCCCCTGCATTCTCTCTGAGACGGGCTTGTCTGCAGGACACGCATTCTAGCTTGTCCTTCCTCCCCCAGCAAGGGGCTCAGCAGGGTAAGTGGAGGCCTAAATTGTTCCATTATTCTATAGTGACTGGACATGCAACTTTAACTTGGGTGCAGAGAGAAGATTATCAAACGCCGTTGAGTTCATGGTCAATCCATGTCTTTGAAAGTAGCTTTCCATTAAAAAACAAAACAAAACAAAAAGCCTGACCAGGCAGTGGTGCAGTGGATAGAGCATTGGACTGGGATGCAGAGGACCCATGTTTGAAACCCTGAGGTTGCTGGCTTGAGTGTGGGCTCATCTGCTTGAGCACGGGCTCACCAGCTTGAGTGAGGGGTTGCTGGCATGAGCGTGGAATCATAGACATGACCCCATGGTTGCTGGCTTGAGCCCAAAAGTTGCTGGCTTGAAGTTCAAGGTCACTAGCTTGAGCTCAAGGTTGCTTGCTTGGGCAAAGGGTCACTTGCTCTGCTGTAACCCCGTGGTCAAGGCACATATGAGAAAGCAATCAGTGAACAACTAAGGAGCTGCAACGAAAAATTGATGCTTCTCATCTCTCTCCCTTCCTGTCTGTCTGTCCCTATATGTCCCTCTCTCTGACTCTCTCTCTGTCTCTGTCAAAACAAAAAACAAAAACCAACCCCAAAAAACAACCTGACATTCTGATCTCCATGAGTCTCTCTGCCTGTCACAAAGACAGTAAAGAGAAAGACTGCCCTCAAATTCCCACTGTAACAATTTCTCTGAGACTCAGATTCCTCCTTTGTAAATGGGGTTTTAAAAACCTACCCCAAAGGGTAGTTGTTTTTGGTGACTGAATAAGCTAGCAGTGAGACTCTTTTGTATGGTTGGCAATGTCTGGGCAGTTGTTTTCGTATCCCCAGTGTCTTGCCTTCACTGGCTTCCTCACTGACCTGGGAGCCGTGGAGGTGAGTGGTTGTCCCCTTCGAGGTCTTCCTGGGCACTGTCTGTGTTCTGGTGTGCGTTTCCTGAGGGGAAGCTGGGAACAGCTCTTGGTAATCTTCAAACCTGCCAGGAGGAAGCCAAGGATGTCAAACAAGGCCAACGCCGGGCACTTTGAAAGTAACAGTCAACGCAAAGCTATCTCTGCTTTTGGAGGAGGTTGAAGTAGAAATCTGGGAATGCTGAGATACTCAAAAAATACTCTTCTTCCCATTTCAATCCTTTGTCCTTCCCCATCAATACCACAGTGTTCCTTGTTCAGGCAAATGAGCAGAAGTGTGTGTGTGTGTGTTCGCGCATGCAGGTAGGTAAGTAGGTAAGAGGGTTCAAGATAAGTCTGGCTTTTCTTTGGTAGAGAGGTTCTGGCAATGAACTGTGAGTGGATTATGAGACTCCTTGAGTCACATGGTCTTTAGGAGCCAACCAGCCGCTCTGGAAAAGCTCACTGGGCAACACTCACCACTTTTTCTCCAGAGACTTCATGACAAAGCTCTGGAGCTCTAACAGTGCAGCTATGCTGACATGGTGCATCTGAGAGATCTCTTTGATGATAGGGGCATCACATTGCAGCATTTCTTCTGAAAACAACAGAGAAGAGGGGTGAAGGAAGGAGAGAGAGTGAGAGGAGCCATCGTCTCTATGTCTACCACTTCTGAGGCAGCTGGTATTTTTTTCATCTTAGAGTTTTACAGTCCCTTATTCTCAGTCTGGTTAGACTCTGACCTCTCCATAATTTGTTTGAAACTCTCAAACACATCTTTGGAATGTTACATGCAAGTGTGTTTGTAGAGAAAATACTGCCTTATCCTAGGTTAGTTCCACTCAAATCTCATATTAGTGAGTAAGGGGAGCCCATGCTAAAAAGACTCATTTCTGCAGCTAGTTTAAAGTTTTTGGTTTAGGAAGATAGCAGAAGAAAAAGGATTAAAGTTATTTGTTGGGGCAGATGGGAAATCCAAGATTACAAACAAGCACTGAAAGGGCAATACAATTTTTGTTCAAAGACGTTCACTAACAACTTGAAAACTCACCAGGGACAGGACCTGCTGACTCTTCCTTCTCTTCCAGCTCACTTACAACAATGTACAGGACTTGATATCCCCAGACTTCACAAATAAATATTTCTTAAAAGATTTACCAATTCTACCTCTCTTTCTATTTTTATAAAATCTATAACCTCATCTTGGTTTACAACAAGCAACACACACACACACACACACACACACACCCATATGTTCATCTGTGTCAAAATAAGAGGCTTTATCTTTATTACTTTGCTATAGATTTGCTCATCCCCTTTTGTTTGCCTCCAGACTTATGCGTTAATACAACACACACTTGTATGGGTTAATACAATGCAACATCTGCTTCTAGTTAAATGAATTGACATGGGTCCCGCCATAGGCAAGAAAACAAGACAATATTTATGAGGATTTTCAGGGAGATAGTGCTGCTTCCTGGCACAACCATCTTTATAACCTATGAGTGGTGGACACTCCAACTTTGCATATAGCTCACTCTCGCTTTTGTAGATAACACCATTCTACTCAGATAACTTGAGTTGGGATTCAGGTCCCACCAACTAGATAAGTTAGTTACTGTATTTCCTCTGTTTCCCTTTCCTCACGAGTCAAGTAGGGACATTTATCCCTGTTGTATAGAGATTAAATCAGGATTGAATAAAATTAAACGAGAGCCCATATAGCACAGATAATTGCAGTGTCTTGCATTTGGCTTCCTTTACTAGTAATATACTATATATAGATTCATTAGTCTCTGCTTGCACTGTCCTTCTTAATTTTTGTCTCAATACTGCCCCATGTGGCTGCCACTCTGTTCTGCTCTCTCAAGAGGACTCATTTAAGACAGCCTCTTTTCCAGACTCTTCCAAGATACTAAAGGGAGAAGCAAACAGTATCAGGAGAAGAGGCTGCATACCTGGAGAGATTTTTCCATGGAAAAAAGTCTTGACTATATTTTCAATGAGAGACTTTCGGATCTTTTCATTCATCTCAGCGCTGACCTTCTGTACGGCTATCAGGAACTGCAAGGGGCCCTCAGCCTTTTGTTCTTTGAGGAACTCCATGAAGAACTCCAAGTGGTGTGCATTGAGGAGGATTTCTGTCAGGTTCCTGGAAAAGAAGAAAGCATCATTGGTGGAGAGATTGAGGTGCTGACCCTGGATTCCACTCCAGTTAGGGAATGCGGGAGGGCTTCTCCCAGGCAACGGGGCCCTTAACCACATGTGAAGCTCAGGGTATATGAATTGGTTATTCTGTTTTCTTGGAGGTAAGTTTTTATGTATCCATCCTAAGCCTGGTCCTGTCATTTGACGACCCCACTGGAAGGGGAGGGGGCCTATGTTACCATCATTTTTGTTTAACTGAAATTTTGGATGATACAATTTATAGAGTTCTAAAATCTTTTGACAGTTTTGTCCACTTTTACTATAGTTTTTGTAGGGAGACACTTTTTGAGGGTTTTACTCTCCCATTCCAGATGTTTAATTCCGCACCATCAGTGTTTTTAAAAAGTCTGTATCTTCCCTTATATAATATATCTACTCTGTCAACCTCAGGCCTTTAATGTCACTTACAGTAACAATTACAACAACCTTTCAGCTATTATTTCTGCCTTCAGTCTGAGTCTCTGACTCCTCATACTATACTGCTCACAAATCTTAGGGGGTATTTCAAAAAAAATGAAGCTATAAAGTATTCCCTAATTTCTGTGAGCATAATTAGGGGATATCTCAAAATGAATATGAAGCAATAAAATATTCCCTAATTTTTGTGAGCAGTGTATCATTGCTATTTCTCTCAGAGCAATATTTTAAAAGTCCATATAATAGGTATTTTTGCTACTCCTGTTCTAACCAACCCCATGAATCCTTCTTGCTATTGGAACAATATATATTCCTTCATAAGTCACTCAAGACCTTCTTTCAGTTGTTTTAGTCTCAATCTAACTTTCTAATTATAGGTTTCATGTCCCTTCTCCCCATGCATCCTGTGCTTGAACCCCACTGGACTAGTTCCAAGTCTCCAAGTACCACTTTCATAGTTCTGAGTGTATCTCTTTGTGTCATTTCTTCAGCTTGGAAGGTTTGGGCCTACCCACACAATTCTCCCATTTCTTTGCAATTGAATTCCTATACGCAGGTCAGGGCCTCTTTTGACACTCTAACTTTTCCTAATGCTACTCAAAATTTCCTCCTTCCATTATACTCTCTTAGTAATTAGTCAATCTTTTATCATTACATTTTAATGTCAGTGTTGTAGTTTATTTAGTTATATATTTGAGTAAGGGCAAAGATGATGTCCTTTTGGGGGGTACCATGAGCATCTACAGAGTGTCTGGGACACAGCATGTGCTCAGTAACTGTTTATTACTTTGAATTTGGGCTGGGGTCAAGGTTTAAGAGAGCTGCAACTGTGGTATACCTGGGCCATTCTGCTGTGGTTTTAACTGAACATATAAAACTGAACTATATAACCATGCAAATTCCCTTTAAGTTTAATGATCTTGTACATAAATGATTTAGAAAAGACTTCTGTGATATTAATATTTAACTAAATTGGAAAATAGGTCTTTCTACAGACATAGCGAAAAAGTGGTAAATAGTACAAATTGGAATACCAAAAGAAATAAAAAATTGAATGAACCTCAGGGATTAATTTCAGTTTCTTGAAAGGGAAGAAGATCTCTCTAGAGTAGTTAAAAGAGACAGAGGACTTATCACTCCCTATGAATGTTAACAGTAATAGAAAACATACTTCTGGGAACATTCTCTATGTAAATATTCTGTCAGTGACTTTGATTACCAAATTTGTACGTGTTAATATATCCCTTGCCTCTGTAAGAGAACTTTCTAGATAGCTAGTCATTAATAGAGAGTTACTGAATTTAAAAAAATGAATAAGTGAATGAATGAATGAATGAATGAATGAGTGGCGTGGCTTACAAGAAAATTATAGTCAAGAAGGTAAAAAACATATCTAAAAGATAAAAAGCAGTATAAAATAATACGTGGTAAGTGCTTGGGGTTGTATGTTAGGGATTTAGTGTTTCAGAAAGGAAGGGAGTTATGCATTTGGAGAACTTCTTAGGTAGTAGTAGCATTTGGACCAAGAAAAGTGGAACAGGTGAGTGGGCACTCCTGAAAGAAAAGGCCGTTGAGTATTTGTCTAGGGGTGGAACCTTGACAGGGGCTGACTCTAGGATTGATCATACGGGGGGAGAGACAGGAAGTAAGGAACCAGTTGGGAGACTACTACCGTAGTACACAATCCAGAAAACACAAGTATGAAAGGATGCATATACAAAGTTTTTTTATGGTACCACTGAGAGCAATGAAAAATTAAAGACAGTATGAATGTTAATGAAAAATGCTTAAATACAATCATGCTATAGCCATACTATGGGAGGAGGTAGACCTTGACATACTGTCAGGAAAGGGTGTCTATGATAGGTTATGTTGAAAAAGTCATTGTATAATGTATTTTGCATGGTGCCAGGTTTTGAAAATAAAAAAATGATTTACAATGCTAAGTATGCCTGTGCATGCAGGTGTGACGTGTGGAAAAGGATCTGGAAACTAACATACAGAAGATGAAGTCCATGCTGAATCCCAGGACCTATGTCTTACCTGGGTTTTAGCGAAGGCTTCCTGACAAAAGATATCTTTTTAGAGAAGGACAATTTCTTTTGGGAGAATGAGCGTGTCCTTGGTTCTCTGAAAATTTCCACTGGAGAATCTAGTTAAAAATCACAAAGTTGGGCAACACCATGTTATAAAGAATACTGCAGAGAAGAAGAAGGGACGAAACAGTAGTGACATTTACCAGACACTGACTGTGCCTGGAAAAACCAGTCCCCCAGTTGCTGCCGTCTCAGGCCATTAGTGCTAGGGATGCACAGGCCATTAGTGCATAAGAAACTTAGGGATGATTTTAACCCCTGGCACTAATATCAGCCCAGACTGTTATTTAAGTCTCTTGGCTATTAGGCCTGGAGCCCACCTTCCTCAGAAGACTGCTGAGACCTTGTCCATTATACTTCTCCTTATCATCAACACCAAATGGCTTCCTTCCCCCAATCAACCATTTTTACTGGACCACAGTCGCCATGACAGTCTTTCCGGACAACTCTGCTATCCCATCCTGAACTCTTCCACTTGCCCTCTGGAACTCCTGCTTTGTAACTGGCAAACCCTCCCAGATTCTTGTTTGACCTGTTTGTTAAGAGCTCCCTCCCCTTGGGGCTTTATCAGACACCGTTCCCTTTCCTGAGGGCGCGGCTTCTGCAGCACGCCTTCAAGGAGTATTCTGTCCCACCATCCACAATTCAGAGTGAGTGTCTGGTTCCCTGTTGCTATTTACAAACTATTTCAAATATATGTTAGAACATAACTACTGAAGAATGATAGACTCCCAGACTTTTAGTATGTGAAGAGACCTTTGAGGTTGTTAATATTGTAGGAGAAAACAAAGACTTTCTCAAGGGCAGGGATGGTATACTACTCATCTCACTCCTCCAGAAATTAGAACATGGCCTGGTTATACTCAATCCTTTAAACTACTTATTAAATAGGATGTACCTCATCCCAACAGGAAACTTTTGTATCATTTGGTAATTCTTACAGTGACAGACAGCATACAAAAGGATGGAAAACAATAGAAATATATACTGGATCTAATGTATAATTGAATAGGTGAAAAAGAAAATCCAGACTAGGGAACACCGGACATCAAAAAAAAAGAAAGGAAAAAAGGAAGGAAGGGAGGGAGGGAGGGAAGAGGGAGGGAGGGAGGAAGGAAAAAAAACCTATGAAACCTCCCAATAAAAAGAACCCTAGAAATGCTGGATTAAAAATGTAAAGCCAGAAGCCAAGGCCAGGGCCACCATCAGAGCAGCCCAGCCCATGCAGGTTCCCACTGGATTTGGACAGTCGGTAAAGAAACAACGGAGCCAAAAACTGATGGGCTGTCATCTTTAATTCTAGCTTGCACCCGGCGGGCAAGTAAAAATACACACTGGGCTCCAAAACCCAGTCACATTCAGTGCTCACAAAGCTACTGATTTATCCAAGTTTCCTAGAATCAAAGGTTTCTAGTTCACCAGACTTATTCACTTCTGTTCCCCATCTCCTTCCTTATCCCAGATACAAACTCTACACAAACTGGCATCTCACTCAGCACTGCACCATCTTGGCTGCTTCTCCTGGCCTCCTCCACGTGGTCTTTCTCTGCTCTCCTCTGCTCTCTCTTGCTAATCTCAAGAACCAAGAGCCCAAACTCCCGTTTTGCCCCCACTTTATACTGTAGCTTCACAACCTCTAATCCAATATACAAAGTAGGGAAGTTTCTAATACAAAGTCACTTCTCTGAGGCATGATTGGATTGTACCACCCCACATCAAAAAGGGTGGGAAAGGCTTAATCCCAAAACCAAGCCCCAGGCTACAAGGATTCTCAACACACATTAATATCACCTGGGCGACGGCCTCACGTGGGCAGCGCTATTTTTAACAAAGTGAGCATAATACATTTTATCTGCCCAACAAAAAATAACACACTTTTAAACACATATGTAACCTTATAAGAAATTAATACAGCCTGACCAGGCAGTGGCGCAATGAATAGAGCGATGGACTGGGACACAGGGGACTCAGGTTTGAAACCCTGAGGTTGTCAGCTTGAGTGCAGGCTCACCAGCTTGAACGCAGGGTTGCTGGCTTGAGCCCAAAGGTCACTGGCTTAAAGCCCAAGGAAGCTGGCTTGAGCAAGGGGTTACTCACTCTGCTGTAGCTCCTCAGTCAAGGCACATATGAGAAAGCAGTCAATGAACAATTAAGGTACTACAACAAAGAATTGATGCTTCTCATCTCTCTTCTTTCCTGTCTGTCTGTCCTTTTCTGTCTCTGTCTCTCTCTCTCTCTCTCTCTCTGTTTCTTACACACACACACACACACACACACACACACACAGGATCAATCAATGAATGTATAAATAAATGGAAAAACAAATTGATGTCTCTCTCTCTCTCTTTCTCCCCCTTTCTCTCTAAAATCAATAAAGAAATTTTAAAAAATTTAAAAGAAAATATCCAGACTGAAACATATAGGGAAAAAATATGGAGAATACAGAATAAAGCATACGAGTCATAGGCATATGGATGAAATGTCGAAAATAAGTGTAGTAAGATTATCAGAAGGAAGAAGGAAATTAGAATGAAGCAAGACAGGTATTTGAAGAGATCATAACTGAAAATTTCCTGAAACTGACAAAGGACATGGAGTCAGAAATGCAAGAAGTGCTGGTACTCATTCTGGGAGTTGCCTCCACCAAAGGGCCCTGCCTGAGCCAAGGTGATGACCTTCCTTGGGGCAGCCACGTCCCATGTGAGTCAGTGTAGATGTACAAAAGCCCCTTGGCTCAATGAAGGACAAATCTGAAGGGCTTTCTCTGGCTCTCAAGCTTCCCTCTGCCACGGTCTGTTGTAACTGCCCTGCAGTTCAGCATCTGCCTCCGCCCAGTCCTGCTCTCCTCAATCCCTGTGTAATTCCTAAGAATATGCCCAACAAATCTCCTTCCACAAATCTCTGACTCCAGGGAATCTCGCAGAAGACAAATCTGCATTATTGAAAACCCCAGAGTAATAATGAGGCAAGAAGGAAGGAATGAACAATTTTCATACTCATCTTCATTTATAAGTGCACCTCATTTTCACAATGCCCTTCTATGGCATTGTAGGAGGAGGAAAAAACAAGGGAAGGTCTGACCTTCTTTTCAGACAAAGCATGGTTCTTCTTTTGACTTATGGGCCCTGTGAGTTGGGAGATTCTTTTTTATCTGGCTGTCTTCAAATCTATCTGTAAGTTTAAACACTTACCTGTCTTAGGTGCTTTTTCACAATATATTTTGTAGTCATTGCTGATCTTCTCTATGGCCAGTTTTGGATATTTATAGCAGAGTTCCTCAAAGGACATTTTCTCTGTGTCTATAGAGAAAAAGAGGGGAGAGTCTAGTTGACCAGTCTGGGTTCAATGAATCAAATACCTTTGTTGCAGGTATGACAAATAGTGTTTTAATGGAATGCTTGCTTATACAAAGAAATACAGGTTCTCTAGGCCAAATTACAAGCCAGGAAATCCAGCCTCTCCTGCCCTCCAGGGTGGGAGAATTCTGCCTTTCTTGGAGACACCTGGCCCATGAAGCTTTTCTGCCTAGTCACACACAGTTGTCCTGGAACCTTCCAAGACAGTCCGGTGCTTTCTGAGTTACACTGGAGGAGTCCAGACAAAACCCTAGGGGGTGGACTCACCAATGTCAGTTGCCTATCTGTCAATTTCCATTGTCATCACCATCTCTCAGCCAGGGGTACCTGGCTGTAAGTTGTAAGAGAGGCAGATTATCTCTGCAGCGGGTCCACGTTTCTAGTCCTCCCTTGCTGAGCAACCTTGGGCAACCATTGCATCTCTCTAGGACTAATTTTTTCCATGTGGAAGCTGAGACTCTCCTAGTTCCGGTGCTCTGTGAGCTTTTGGGACAGCCTGATGGGCGGAGGCATCAGCCTACCTGGCAGTCTGAGCCCCGACGTGGGCAATACACAGGACGCCCTCGTTAGGTCAGATTGTGTGACCCCTCCCAAAAGCAGTGGTGGATGAAGCAATCACATGTGCTGGGGGAGGAGGGGTGTCTCCATGGAAGGTGGTTCCCACTCTTCCTGACACCCTTGACACCCCGCGGCCACTACAGAAATGCCTGTCACCCTGTGTAGGTGTGGTGAGGTTTCCCAGCTACCCTTTCTTCTACTTCTCTCTTGATTTCTGAGAGATGTTCTGGAATGTTTGGGATTTAGAGAGAAGGTAAGACCCTGAGGTAGAACAGAGGGCCTCTTCACGATAGATTTCAATAACTTGTGCTCGAGCACGGCTCCGAGGTGCAAGAGTCTAACACATCTTGCTTCGCGTATGGTATGCACTGGGCCATACAAAGATTTCTAGGGTTGAGCCTTCCATCCTTCAGTGTAATCTAACAAGTACTACCTATTGAGCTCCTGTTTGCTGTGTAAATGCATTACCTCCAACCCTCTCAACAGCCCTGCAAAGTAGGGGCCATTATCCCCCTTCTATAGATGATGAAACGAGGCTCAGAGAGATGAGGTAACTTGCTTAGGCTCAGAGCACGAGGGGTGGAACTGAATTTTCAAAGCCTTTGCCTACTCCAACTGTCTCTGTGTTTTTCAAAGTGTAGGTGACGCCTCAATAGTATGTCAAAAAGTAAATTGGATCATTGCCAGTATTTGTAAAATGAAATAGAATAGAATATAGACTATCAGAGTACATCATTGGTTTGTGAAAATATTTTTCTTCCTATATGTGCGCACGCTCACACACATACACATACAGGTATACATTTCCTGAAGTTAAATGTATTTATTGTGGCTCAAAGTTGCAGAAGTAGCACATTACTTTGACTGCCTCAATGTAGACAAAGCAACTTGTTCAATTTGAATAATAATGGCTAACATTCATTAGCACATTTATATGCTAAGAGCTTTCATAGATGATCTCAGGTCATCTTCACAAGAAGCCTATTATTATTCCCAGATTTCAGATGAGAAAACAGGGGCTTAAAGAGAGGTTAAATACAGTGACCAAGTTTACAGTCACTAGTAGAGCTCAGAAGTGACCCAAGACCTGCCGGACAGCAGAGCCTGGGTTCATTACCATGCTTCCCCACCACCGGGGTGGGCTGGGGTCCTATGTTTGGGAAGAAGAGTTGCTGTTAAAAATATAGTCACAGAAATGCTTCGGACTGGATTCTGGGGGAGGAGCAGCGGCGTAGAATGAGCTGATCAGATGCACGAGATGAGACAGATGTGCAGTTGAGCTGTGGCGTTGCTGTGGTGGGTATGAGTCTGGCCACCCTCCAGTGCTCCTGTCCCCCTCACAGCCAGTAGGGGCCTCTGCTGTCAGTCAGTCTGGGTTCAGATCCTGTCTCTACCACCTACTGTGTGACCCTGGGAGGGTCACTTACCCTCTCTGTGCCTCAGGTACTCAGGACTTAGCTCAGGTTATTTTGAAGAGCAGACCTCTGCATTGCACAGTACTGATCCACAGTAAATACTCCCTAAATGTTAAATGTTAATATTCCCCAGTTGTATATACGTAAGGGTCAAAAATGATGGTGACTGTCCTTACCTTCCAGAAACATTGGAGACTTCACTTCCACCTGGATAGACCCGCCTTGTCTCAGGTCCTCAGTGGCTATTTTTTGCCACTGCATAGACTCCATTTCCTCCATGTTAGCCAAACCCTGGCTTAAATCCAGGGATTCCTGAAACCTCTTATAAAAAAGCAAGTTCTCTTCTTTGCTTATAGAGTCTCCCCCGTGCCACCTGGTGCTGATGTACTTGGTCTGAGTCTAAGAGAAGGGGGAGGGGAGGGGACAGATAACATTTGCTACAGGAACTAGATGTTTGTAACAGCCCAGCCGTCCTGTTTGTCCTTGTCACATGGACTTAGGCCGCTGGCTTTCTATTTATTCAGAACTATTGCTCCTTGCCACACTACCCCCTCCCTCTTCTAATCAAACCCATTTTCTATAAGGGAGAAACTGTATATGAATGTGACTTTTCCAAAGTCAGTTTATGCACTTGAATCTTTTTCCTCTGAGAGGTTTATGTTAAGAACATCAAGAATCATGTCAACCCCCCAGTTGCCTCTGGGGAAAAAGATCAGAATTTCATTTACTGTAACAAATAAGGTTTCTAAAAGAGCAGTTATTCTCTTTTCTTCCCTCAACCTCATGGTTCCTCCCCAATTCAGAGCCCCTCCTACTGCAAAAGTGAGAAACCAGTAGTCCTCTTCATCCAGGAACTCATCATACCAGGGGGCGAGCATCTGAAATTCAAACGCGGCATAGGCATTAGGAGGTGGTCCTACGCTTGCTGCATCTCGCCCGCCCGCCCGTTAGTGTTTACATGGGAGGAGAACAGGTGGAAGATTCTGGATCTCTAATTTGGAGATATAATGGAACAGCAAACGTTAGCCATGGTCAACCAAGGGACATTTCTTGCCTTTCTAAATATGGCTGCTCACATGAACTCTCTAAATCTTAGAGGATAGTAACAGATACTTATTTAAGAGATACAGTAAATAGACCAGGTGGCAATGCAGTGGATAGAGTGTTGGTCTGGGATGCTGAGGACCCAAGTTTGAAACCGCAAGGTCAGCAGCTTGAGCGTGGACTCACCAGCTTGAACACAGGGTTGCTGGTTTGAGCGTGAGATCATAGACATGATCCCATGGTCTCTGGCTTGAGCTCAAAGCTTGCTAGTTTGAGCAACGAGTCACTGGCTCAGCTGGAGCCCCCTGGCTCATATGAGAAAGCAATCAATGAACAACTAAGGTGCTGCCACTATAAGTTGATGCTTGTCATCTCTCTCCCTGTCAGCCTGTCTCTCTCGCTCTCACACCCAAAAAATAAAAATAAAAAAAGAGAGCGAGATACAATAAATAGTTTACTGAAGGACAATTATTTGGCATCTCATACATCTTTGTTCCTTTCCAAAGTACTATCCTATTTGATTCTCAAAATAGTGCTGAACACCAACCATCTTCATTTGGTAGGTCTCCTCTTAGTATCTCCCTCTTGAAGACCTTTCCCACTTTTGAAGAATAGTTCATTCCATTAAAATAAATAAACAACACAATAATAACAATGACAGAAACCTATGAGTTAGTGCTTAGCTAGGTTTATCTGTAGTCTCATGCCCACTCTTTTATGTGTTTGACATATCCTTTCTGAGTGCCTCCCCCGTGCCAGGCCCTGTGCGCATTGCTGAAAACATACCGATGGGGATGCTACAAGCCGGATTCACCAGGAGCTCACCTGAGAGCACAGTGATTTTCCACCAGCGTGCCACAAGAATGGTTAGAACACACAATACCTGACTATGTAGTTGGGGCACTTTCTTTTCCCTTGGGTTGTCAAATGAAAAAATGATAACAGCCAACACAATAATAGCCGTCCAGTATGAATGAATCAAAATTATACCTAATTTTTTTGTTCAATCGGCAAAAAATATATGTATGTTGGTGTATCACAGAATTTTAGTAGTTTACCTGTGCCATGAGATAAACAAGTGGAAAATTGCTGTGCTAGCATGATGAGTGGCAGTGTGACACATGCCACCACGGAGGTGTGAACAAAGCTCTCTG
Organism: Saccopteryx bilineata; assembly: GCF_036850765.1. Lineage (NCBI taxonomy): Eukaryota > Metazoa > Chordata > Mammalia > Chiroptera > Emballonuridae > Saccopteryx > Saccopteryx bilineata. The sequence continues at coordinate 290,531,703 of NC_089491.1, read as the reverse complement.
AGAGCAGAGAGGAGGAGACACTTATTCCACAAGGGGCGGGGCCTCCAGACCTCCAGTGCTGAAATGCTGTGCACAGGAGAGCTTGGGCTGTGGAGGCACGGGACTGATCCGGTCCTACACTTCCGGATGTGCAACCCTGGCTAATTATGGTGGACTGGAAGTTGTGCTGGACTTTGAGCCAAGAACTGCTGGTTTTGGCCCTGGTTTCTCCACTATTCTGCTCTGTGCTTTGGGTTAATTCATTTACCCTCTCTGAGTCTCATTTCCCTTATTGTACAAGTGACAACAATATGACCCTTGTCTGCCCCTTGGAGCTGCTAGGAAGCCTCAAGGAGGTAATGTGCTTTATAGAGTAAATAGATGATAATGCACTAAATAATTTGCTATTTATACCCACTTTTCCCTCCAGATTTACTCTCTGCCCTTCTTCACTTGGCTTGTGCCTTGGGGAATTACCCTGTGTGGCCCACATCAACAGGCTCCATGACCTCTGGTTGGGTTTATCCAGTCAGGAGTCCTGACAGGAGATGGGAAAGCAGGAATAGAGTGAGCTTGGGGTTTCTATTCCCCCTGTTCACACCCAGCCAGTTCACTATGGACTGTGGCTACATACCTCTCCTGACAATTAAAGCTTCTGCCAAGAGTTCCATTCCATATAGCTCTTTCTCTTGTGGTTCTGGTAACTCCCCTCTTCTCAACTCTTCAGGCCTAGGAGTGATAAAGGTGACCCACCCATACTGGCCCTGGGGTGTTGCACTATCCTCTGTGGTGTCCCTACCCTTGTGCCCACTCCTTTGTAACTAGTCCCTTTTATTGCACATTCATCCCTTTCCCAACTTGACTCTGCCATTTGTTTTCTGCCAAGATCTTGACGACACAATAGTCAGGCAATGGGCTTTACTTCCTGTGAGTCTTCAGGATGCTTTCACGCTTTTATCTACTGTTTTGGGATAGGAATAAACTCTTCTCGATTTCCTTGATGGCTAATCTAGGAAAGACTGCATTTCAATACATAATTTTAGAACAGAGATTTTGAAATTTCCATCAATGGAACACAATGAGGTTCATGGTTTTGGGCGACTCCACATAAGGGGGAATTAAAGAAGGAATAAAAGGTAGCTCTTGACCACTCCCCTACCTCCATTTTACTTTGCTTTTTGGCTGGTTCTTGGGAATTTGTACAGTTTTATCCTAAAAGATTAACCAACTCTTCAATAATGAAGGGTTATATGAATAATTATATCATTAACTTAGCATAGATGACCAGATAGGATTTTAGGTCAATCTTGACCTATTCCTCCAGATAACCATTTCTGTAAGGTGTGACCCACCTGGCAGATCTCACTCTGGGCTCTGGGTATCCAGGGGTTCATATCCCCAGTAGGCAGCAGCTCCTTCAGGCCTTCAATGGTTTGGGGTTTGAGTGGTAGGCATGGACCAATCTGCTCATTCAGATAGAGCTCACAGATTTGGTTGCCCAGCATTTTCCAAAAGATGGCATTTCCAGTCTGCCTGTTATTCATCAAGATGCCAAGAAAGTGGTACAGATCCTGCCAGAGGTCTAGGAGCTGGACCTCTACTTTCAAATTCAGCTTCTTCAGGTGGTCCCGGAAGGGTCTCCCTGCACAGACATCGGCACAGAAGGCCCAGTGGGTGTACCCTAAACACAATCTCTGCTTGGCGGCCTTCTTGATTGTCTTCTGGATAGAGTGACTGGTGATGGGGGTGGCAGTCCTCAGGTGGGAAGAGAACTCTGTCTCAAAGACTCCCTCCATGTGGAGGTGGCTCTTGGCTTTCTTCTTCATGTTAGACTTCCTCCTGGCATAGAGAATATCCTTTTTCAGGGAACTGGCTATTTTCTCCCTTGGAGAGGCCTTTTTCAGGGAAGGCTTTTGTGTAACCACCTTCTCCTGAGGACCGACCTCCTGGGAGGGTAAAGTGTTGGTGTCTGGCTTGATATCCAATTCTGAAGACCAAGAGACATGATCTAACGACTGCCACATCTTGAGCTTGGTCTTCCTGCTCGAGTACCGTCGCTGAGGGTGGTGGGATTTCCTGATGCTCATGTTCAGAGGGAACCCTCCTAGGTGGGTACAGCAGACACTGCACAGGCGAGTGTCATATTCTTGCATCAGACCCTGACATGACTCCTCCTTAGCTAGGATGGTCTTGGCATGGGTGTAAAATTTGGGAAGCCAATAGCTCTGGAGTTTGAAGAGGGCCACTTTCTTCATGTGGTTCAAGATATCCTTCCTGGTGGTTGACTGGTTGAGATGCCAGATGGAGAGGTTCAGGATGGACTCTGGGAAGAAGACAGAGCGATGAAGAATGAAAATGATGTGACAGTGGTGAGGTTGTCTTTTCCCCTTTTTCTGAATGGTTTTGTGTAGTGAATAGTTTAGACTTTATGGGCCACCTACAATCTCTGTTGCACACTTGTCTTCTTTAAAAATACAAAAACATTCTTAGCTCACGGACCACATGTACTTCATTTAGCCTGTGGGCTATAGTCTGTTCTAGAATCCCAACTAAAATAGACGGATAGATAGATAGATAGATAGATAGATAGATACATACATACATACATACATACATACAGGCCCTGCAGGCTCAGAAGGTGGGGGAGATGTTTAATTACCTTGTTCCAATTCCTCTTCACTTCCTCCAACCAACCATCACTGACAAGTCATATCTCAGGAAGAGGCCTGTACCAGCCTAAGGACAACTGGTCTTTCTCATCCCTCCCCTGTTAAGGGTTGGGTTTCCCTCTGGAATCCCTGATACGTAGAAGATGCTAAGGGTGGCAGTCTGCAAAGCTAGAGACTGAGGGCTATCAGACATCAGATTGATTTTTTTGGTTACATCTCCCGGGGATTTCACTTCAGGTACACTTTCTAGTTCTTACTGAGGTTCATGTTGCAGAGAGTCACTACCCGCGAGCCCTCCTGAAGATAGCTGGCCTTCAGCATGAGGAGGAGCGATAGGTAGTGGTCTCTCTGTTCCAGGTCCATCTCATCTATGCTCAGGATCCTCTCGGCAAGGATCCAGAAATCCACCAGCTCTTCACCTACAGAAAGACAGGGCAGGCACAGGGCTGCACCCAATCTTGCCCCTTCAGTGGTTGTGTCTTGTTATAGCAGCTGATACCCGCCCCACCAGCCTGCCTACTGCCCCCAACACCACCACTAGCCACTCCTTTGGGTTAAGGCACCATCTCCAAAAATGTCCTAATAGGGGAGGCAGATGGGAGTCATGGGTGGAAGGGACTTAATGGATAGAGTTCTTTTTTTTTTTTTTTTGGATAGAGATCTTTAATACATTTTTTACTGTTAGAAAAATTGACACTTGAGGCAAAACTGTAAGACTCTGAGGATGAATTATGAGACATTTGAGTTTGGTCCAGAAAATAAAGATCCCAGATGATGGACCCAGAGTAGTCAGCAGAAGGACACGGGGGCCAAAGACCGTATTCCCTGTTTCACAACTTTGCCAGGGCTGAAGTTCTTGTGACAAACTGAATGATAGCCTCTCTAGTGCTTCCATCCCTATTCCGTGGAGATCGAGGGTTTTACCCTTACACTAGGGCTTGTCCCTAGATGAAACTTAACGTTACTGAACTGGAGTGTCAACTAGTGCAGGCTATTGGCCTCCCAATAGTCACCACCGGACCCAAAAGAGCAGAAAGCAGTGCATCCCAACCTTTTTGCTATAGGGATTATTTATTCACTTGTCCCTTGTCTGTCCTCCCATTGTCATAGCAGCTTTATGAAGTGGGGATTTATAACTTTTATTTACTTTTGTATCCCTACCTACCAGCACAATGGCTGCCATATGGTGGTGCTCAATAACCATTGCTGAATGAATGAATGAATGAGTAAATGAACAAACAAGTGAATGTATGAAAGGGACCCTGATTGTGTTTGCCCTAACCTACACTATGGATCCGAGTTTTAAAAGACTTTACCCAAACTGCATTATAAATCATGTTTTCTATTCACCAAAGACAGACACAACTGTCAATAAGTGCTCTGGGGCATCCTGGAAGCTATTAGCACTTGCAAAGGCCCCAGGAAGAACTCCGAGAACCCACCTGCACTGCCCTTGAGGTAGGTGCAGAAGCGCCGCATCCCTCTGACCCCGCCAATGCATTTCTGAAGTAGCCACTGGTCTGCCTTTTCCCATCTCATCATCGTGGCTGCCAGGAAAAGTCCGGGGTGAGAGAGAGAGAGGGAGCTCTGCCCTGGCCCTCTCTCAGCCTTGCACACCATCAGGCCCTGTTCACTCAGTATGAGTGAGGAGAAATGGTGGCCAGTTAGATGAGTTGACTCCTGATTATGTGGGGATATTAAACTAGGCCCCATACCCTCTAGTGACATGTCAAGTGACATGTGAGAGACCCATAAGCACACATACAATCCAAAATCAGAAACATACTCAACCAAGGCCCCTTGTCTTCTAGGATCTCTGTGGGGCAATGATTCCCAATCCAACTCTCCCAATCCACATATTGCTGGAGAGATATAGTATAGTGGTGATTTATTAGAACATTTCACTCAATGGGATCTCCTGAATCTCAACCTTCCCTAGGTGGGAGTTTCCTTTGGTTAGTTGAGCTGAGAGTCAAGGTACCAATTCAATCCTAGATGGAGATTTTATTTATTCATTCTTTCAACAAATAACTATTACATGTCTACTAAGTGCCAAGAACCATTCTACCATTCTATTGTTTGGGATACATCAGCAAACAGAACAAAAATCCCTGCTCTCAAGGAGCTTATATTTAGTAAATGAGTCAGACAGACAATAAACAGTCAGCATAATAAGTACACTACCTAGAAAGGTTGAAGGTTATAAGCACTACAGGAAAAAATGAAAAAGTAGAGGAGAGTAAACAGGGCTGGGAGTGTTAAGGCAGGGGGTGGATGAGCGGGTATTATGGTCTTCATGGAGTAGGTGAGACCTTACGGAGATTTGAGAAGGAGAGAGGGAGCCAATGTAGCTATGGAGGAAGAGCATTCCAGGCAGAGTGAACAGCCAATGCAAAGACTTGAAATGGGAATATGTCCATTATGTTTGAGGAACTGCAAGGAGACCCAATGTGGTGGAAATGGAGCAAGCAAGGAAGGGAGTAGGAGGAGATGAGGTCAGAAAGGAAATGAAGCCAGGTCTTTAGGATCTTGAAGGCCACTGTAGGGGTCTTGGCTTTCATATGGAGAAAGAAGCCACCAGTGCAGGGGGTGGAGGACAGGCAACAAAGGAGTGACATAGTCTAAATTAAGTGTTTAAAGGCTCACTGGCTGTTGTAAGCAGCAGAACAAGAGCAGAACCAGGGAGTCTAAGATGATTTCCACAGCCAGGTGAGAAATCACAGCGGCTTAGACCAAGTGGTGGCCATGGAGGTGGTGAGATATGTTTGATTCTGGGTATATGTAGGCAATTTTGTCATATTCTGTGGCCACCATTAACTCTCTCTCTTATGGATGCAGGGAGACAAACAGCCCAGCCTGCTACTGAATCCTGCTATTGATGTAGGTACCAATCTTCCAGCCTAAGATCTTACCGACGACCACAATGCAGGCTGAGCCACCTGCACGTCTGAGGTTACAGAGGTGACTATCAGTTGTACCTTACTGTAGAACTAACAGGACCACTCTGCAGCTTGGCTTCCCCGATCTCCCCATACTCACACCCCCAAGCTTACCTCCTTCTGGGGAATTAATGAAACTGATGAGCTCTTGACAGAGAATGTAATGGAAACACAAGTTGGTTTTACAGAAGAAAGGCAGCCGGTATTTTCCCAGCCAGGTCAATAATCCTTTGTACTTTGGAACCTAGAGGCCAAACACGATGGGAACAGAAAAGAGAACTGGAGCAAAACTGCTAAGAAATGCAGCTTAGCAAGGGGCAACAAATACCCCCCTCCCCCACTTGCTGTATCTGGCCCAGATGAGAGGCATGTTGATTAAAAATAGAACCTCAGGGGACTGGAGACTTGGGCTGAGGCTTCCAAAAGAGTGAATGGATTGGTAGGAAAGAAAGGGGTTGGTCTTTTGTTAAAAAATCTTCCTTATACCTGGGTGAAGTTCTTTTAATAAAAGACGTAAGTCTTGCCTGATAGAAAAGAAGCAAAAGAGACTTTGGTCTGTGGTGTCGAGTTATAACTCTATTTGACTCACTTCTTTGGAAGCATGCTTGTAATTCTTTGCAGGTTTCTGCAGGCTCCCAGCCCACACCAATTGCAGAACAGGTTCAAAAACACATAAAGACTCACGCATAACCTCATTACAGTACAGGATGGATCCCTGAGAGATCGAGTCACCAGAGAAGGGAGCAAAAAACCATAATTCTTTGTTTCAGAGTTCTAGGAACAGCAACTGTAAGAACCAGAGTGGAGGGTCTCTCTTAGCTCTCCAGACCCCAGAGAAAAATAAAACGCTGTTGTCAGCAGGGCTTAGCGTGATCTTCCTGAACCCACCTGCTGCTGGGAAAGCATGTGGAAGCCATTGGTAAGTAAATGTCAAAACAGTGGAAAAGGATAACAGGAAGGGGGAGAGGAAAAGAGAAAGACAATGGACAAGGACAAGACGAAAGATATAAAGAGGGAGACAATCTCTGGAGAGTGGTCAAGCAGTTGTAAGGAATTGCAGAATGGTATCTTACCTTGAGCTACACCTTATAATGGAAATAATTACTATGTGGCCCATGGGCTGTGACTTCCTATCCCACACCCTTGGCAGGCATTGCCAATCAATCCCAGACTCTCCTTTTGGCTTAGGTGTGGCCTCAGAGTTTTTCTCAACACAATGCTTCAAGTATCTACTACCCAACAGTTGGCAGTGAGCATGATAGGTGAATCCCATTTGCTAACCATGGATTAGAATTTAAAGGAAAGAGGCCTTGGCCTCAGCTCAGTTGGTTAGAGTGTCATCCTGAAATAACAAGATTGCTGGTTCGATCCCTGGTCTGGACATGGAAACAACCAGTGAATGCATTACTAAGTGGAACAACAAATAAATGCTTCCCTCTCTCTCTCACTGTTTCTCTCTCTCTCTCTCTCTCTCCTTCTCTCTCTCTCTCTCTCCCTTACCCTCCATTCCCCTTCCTCTCTCTGTCTCTCTAAAATCAATCAATAATAGTAATAAAAACAATATAATGGAAAGAACTCAAGAACATCTCTTGCCCAAATGGTAAGAATTCAAAAAAGAGAAATGTTTACCTGGCTTGATACTAATTGTTCTACTCATCTGCTTTCTAATTTTTCCCTCTCCTTCTCTCAATCACCCTTCCAACTGAGCTCCCTGTTTCCCCACCCCAAGCCCTCTGCCATTGAAGGAAGACCCTCTACTCACCAAGTCATGTGGTATTTCTGGCCACAAGCTCCACTGTGCATTTTCAACTGTGTAAAATGGTGTCTGACCAAAGATCTGCAAAAGGAAGGTAGGAAAGAGTCAGCGGAGTAGAGCTCTGGTCTACCTGCAGCCACAGCGGAAGAGGGGTTCCATTGCTTTCCTATTCCAGGAGACATTAATTCTTAAATGTGTTCTACTGAATCAACTTGCCTTCACAAAAACATCCAAAGTAGGCTAAATTTCAAGACTTTTGTTTGGCTCCACCCTGACCCAATCTGGGAGTTATCTTGCTTGTCTGCAAAGGCCAAAGCCCATGAGGTTAAAAGGTTTGTTGTAGTTTGTATTCATTGGCTAAAGCAAAGTCTAAAACACTTTTACAAAGAGAAATAGCTTTGGATTTGCCTAAACTCTTGAGCTGGAAAAAGTAGAGAGGACCACGGATGTGAGATTAGGAGAATACCAATTAGTTTAAGAGGGTAAAAATTGATAGATAATTCTAGGCTACTGTTCTTTTTTGTCATGGAGCAGTGACTATGACCTAGGTAGCCAACTCTGAGACAGATGGAAAAGGGCTTCTGTGCTAAGCTTAGCAGTCTCACCAGAGGCACTAAAAATGTCTCCAAGTGTCCTTGCACCTTTTAACAGGTGGCATTCCATGAGAAAGGGCGCACTGAGCTAAGCCACGATTTCTAAGGTACCAGTGTTGAGATGTATCCAAAGATGAAAACCAAAAGAGATGCAGGATTTGACTTGGTTTGGGTTGAGTATTTTGATGTTTGACATTTGTTTTAGTTGCATAGGTTGAGAAAAATATATAGGTTTGGTTCCCATGAACAATTCAATAATTTCTGTGTGCTAAACATCTGCTGAGGGGAGGAGAGCACAATGAATGACCCACAGTCCTTGTCCTGCAGGGACTCACAATCTCTCCATCCAATGGGGGAAATACATGCGGAAAAACACAAGAGAGCTGCAAAGTGTTAAGGGACACAGAGGCAGGGAAAAAAGTCCTACTGGAAGGACCTGGGAGTTTCTTAAGGAGAACAGGAGTTAAGCCAGAGATTTGAAAAATGGTTAAGACTTTACTAGGTGGTGACACTGGCTGGTTGGCTCAGTGGTAGAGCATCAGCCTGGCATGTGGAAGTCCTGGGTTGGATTCCTGGCCAGGGCACACAGGAGAAGTGTCCATCTGCTTCTCCACCCTTCCCTTTCTCGTTTCTCTCTATCTCTCTCTTTTTTCCTCCCACAGCCAAGGCTCCTATGTCCGTTGACCCGGACGCTGAGGATGGCTTCATGGCCTTTGCCTCGGGCATTAGAATAGCTCCAGTTACAACGGAGCAATGCTCCAGATGGGCAGATCATCACCCCCTGGTGGGCATGCCAGGTGGATCCCGGTAGGGTACATGCAGGAGTCTGTCTGTCTGCCTCCCAGCTTCTCACTTCAGAAAAATACAAAAATAAAAAAGACTTTGCTAGGTGGAACTATGAAAACTAAGAGCACAGGCAAGAAGCAAGCAGTGCAGAGGAGTGAGCATGCCAGGTGTGCCCCTGAGGGCAGAGCACTGGGTACCAGCAAAGGATGTGATGGATGCGCAGGCAAAGGCAATCAAGGAGGCTGGGGATTTGGAATTTGATTATATCGATAATGGAAAGCTCCTGCAGATTTTAGAGGAAATCCTGATTAGCGTTTTATTTTGCTCAGATTGAAATCATTTTGATTTGGTAAGTTGTTTTTTAGAGGCACCTGGCTCAGTGTGATTCACTGCTTGTCTGTTGATAAAACACGTGGCTTTAAGTCTGTGTGAGAAAACTTACCGGGAGAGAAAGAAATGTGTTGAAAAAATCGGCAAAGATTTCATCCTCCAGCAGAATTAGAAGATTTGTAGAACCGATGATCTCTATATGGGGAGAAAAAACAAACAAACAGAAAAACACCCTCATCAACCAGGATTGAACTCAGGATGAGAAAACAAAGCAATTGAATTGTTCATGGCCGAATCTCAGCATGACCATGGCCTTTAGAGTCATCTAACTCAAATTCAGTTTCTCCCCATCACCGGGACTTGTTTGAACACCCCTAGCTGTGCAGGGCTCACTGCCTAATAGGGCAGTTCTACTCATGAAGAGGAAAAGTGGTTAGGCAGATTTTTCCTACTGTGAACTGCCTTCTTTTACCTTCTTTTCACGTATAGAAATTCTGAGCTCTGAAGTTTCACATGATTCATCCACGTCCTCCTAAGTGGGACCATCTCCCAAATTTATGAAGCTACCACAACCTTCTGCTCTCCTCTCTCCCCTCTGGCTAGTCAGTAAGCAATTCTTTAACCACTTCATGGATGGCCTCTTTGCCATCTGGTTCCTTATTTGTTGGCTGGAGGGTCCCCCACGACGCAAGTCCTCTGCATACTTCCCAGGGAAGAGCACAGGCAACCATCGCCCATAGTGTACGTTCTGTCAGTGCGGCCAGAAGTGGGGTTAGCTCTGGGTACTCTCTCATTTTTTAACTCCACCATCATTTATTTAGTCATTTTTCAGAAACCAAGGGCAGGAATCTATTCCAGTCCAATTACAACTTGTTCGTGTCGGCCCCACATTAAAACCCAACAAGAGCTCTTCTAAAAACTGTTCTGGTTATGCAAAGTATCTTTTATCCTCCTCAGGCTTGATCATTGAGATGCCCAAGTTCATCCGAGCAGATAAATGTTGGCTGTCGTGAAGTTAAGCATGGAGACCACAGGTGGAGTTGGTGACACCTCTAAGTTAACATTAGTTCACTGTGTGTGCTCTTAGAGCATAATGCTCAACTGCTGAATAATAAGCTAACTGTTCTATCAATGGCCCTGCATTTCCCCATCATACACAGAGTTTATAATGAAGGACCAATAAAATGAGCAACCTAACTACTATACATTAGTCCTATCCCTCAGTCTAGGCAGACATCTGCTATAAAGAGTAAACACTCACCATCACTAGAATGTAGTTATGATAATGCAAACACTAGGTTTATAGTTGTCTGTATGGAAAATAATACCATAATAAATAATAATACAAGAATAAACTCTGTTTTGTGTGCTCCCACCTGTAAACCTACTTCTGCCCCACCCTGTATAAGAAAATAAACAATTCTTCCATAACTTTTCCTGATGACACTGATTTTTGTCTTCATCTAATAAAAACACAAATAGAAACCCAGACAATCAAACACTACTGTAATGGAGTATGTAGATTCTTGCTCTCTGTTCCACAGATCTTTATTGTTTATTTCTGTCCCTTAATGTTGCAAATTTTTATACATGGTTTCTGTCTCCCTCCTCAGTCCTGTGCTCTCATTTTTATTAACATTCCCTGAATTATTTATTCTGTGCCATATGAATGATTCAAAAATCTGTGTTTTCGGTCCAGACGTCTTTTCTTGGCTCTAGTTCTAAATGCCCAGTGACCTATGGGGCATCTTGACATGGACACCCACTGACACCTTTTCAATAGTTTCAAAGCTGATTTGATCCTTTTATCTTTCCAAACTTCTCCTTTTCCTGTATTCCCAATCTCAGTTACTGGAACCCCAACTTATCCAATTATCTAAACCAGAAACCTGAAAATCATCTTTGATTCCTCTCTTGCACTCTGATCCTCTCTCTCTCTCTCTCTCTCTCTGGACCTCTCTCTGTCTCTCTCTCCCTCACTCTTTCCCTCTGTCTCTCTCTTCATGGTGAGCCAAGCCTGGTAGAATCTACTACAATGGTGAAATTGATCACCACCCCCTGCCTCTTCCTGTACATTTCCCCATCATTACAATGAACAAGTCATTGTTTTCATCCGTTGATGAAGCTGTCTCCCTCACTAGACTGAACTCTGAGAGTAGGGACCTTTCCTTTTCATCTTTCTTCCCCAAGGCACTAAAAAATATTTGCATGATGTCTAAGTTCTATAAATGATGAATGAATTGTTCTTTCAAGAGATCTTCCATCTTTAGGACTTTAGTCTGTTTGTTTGTCACTCACAAAACTAGGCATGGATTTGTTTAGTAAGATTATTTGGACATCTGAATACAGGAAAAGTGGGCTTTGGCAGAAATTTCCCAATTGATTGTGTTCCATAACTATACACACTGCTGGTGACAGGCGACTGGACTATGACAGGGCTTGCCATTAACAAGACAGTCTCAATGGGGTGTAGGAACAAGGCTCTCCACATCCCCCCCTTCCTCATCCTATGATTTCTCCATTTCTATTTTTCCACTCTCGCCTAGTCTGCCTTCAAACTTCTTAAGCTGGGAAGCTTTCAACACTCATTCCACACGATAATAATACCAACTGGGGAAAAAAGAAATCATTGGATAGTCCCAAACTTGATGCTAGCCTTCTACCTATAGGAGGTAGGACACATCATGACCTGATCTACATTTTACTTCCTCCCCTGTTAGCTGCCTTAGCTATCTTATAAATGGGGTTTTGTCCTATCCTCAAAGGTATAGGGAAAAGAAGAGAGAAGTAAAACAAAGAGCATGAATCACACGTGGTGTCTCTGAATGGTTCAGATCTGCTGATGATTGGGAAGGTGAGTGATCTGCCTTATTTGGGGGCTCACAGCCTCAGAGCCCTCCTTCTCAGAGAGAGACTCACCAGCATTGTTCATGTTGTCATGCTCTTCTTGCCACTGTGATTGATTTGGGGCAGAATCAGTGCCTGTCAGCAGAACCCCTGCTCTTTGAGAATGCACAGTGACACCTCTTCTAGGGGGTTCCAGATTCTATTAGTCTTTATGTGACCCGATCTCCAGGATCCCTTGAAGGTGTCAGATTCTTTCTATACTTAGGCCTTTAGTCCATACTCTTTCGTGTTCATTGACAGGTTCTTTACTATTGGTGTCCAATTACAGTTTAAATCCTGAGTGTAAATTCTGTCTCCTTAACTCGACTTTATGCTTTGGGAAAGCAGGGATCTGTTCACTTATTTCTAAAGTGCCTTTTGAATGTAATATCCTTCTAGAAATTTAACAGGTATTCAATGAATATGTAATAACTTGATTTGTCTCTCAGACAAGCTGGAAAATTTAATATAATATCCAAGTTTTGTTTTCTACCCCTTCCTCTCCTTCCCAGATAGTTTCCTCTGATTGGACGTGGGTTACTTCATTTTCCATTGGTTTTGAAAAGGGAGACAACAAATATTAGCTACATACCTTCCATGAAGAAGTTATGCCTGACCTGTCGTGGCACAATGGATAAATGTCGACCTGGAACACTGAGGTCGCCGATTCAAAACCCTGAGTTTGCCCAGTGAAGGCACATATGGGAGTTGATGCTCCCTGCACCTCTTGCCTCCCTCTTCTCTCTCTCTCTCTTTCTCTCTTCTCTCTAAAATGAATAAATAAAATCTTTTTAAAAAGTTAGACCAGGGGTTTATAATTTGTCCTCATTCAAGTATCAGCCCTGTAAAAATAGAGATTATTATCACCTTTCCAAATTGAAAAGCAAATTGTCAAACTTTCCATGAAACAATTTCGTGTGGCTCTTCCTTCGTCATCCTTCCTAGGGGGGAGTAACTCAATATTTTTCTCTGGTGCCATTGAGCCATTAAATCTCATCACTGCAACTGCAATGCCAAGTTAGGTGTCTGAGTACAGGGACTTACAAGACGTCACAACGCCTTCCCGAATTTCTCTAACAAATTCCTACTTATCTTTCAAAACCCAGATCAGAATCAAACTGACTTTCATCTATGCTACTGTACTAGATTCTTTCTTCTACTCATTCCCCAACTGTTTAATGCATACTTATTATGTGATAAACTAAAAAGAGCATTTTGGTGATAGTCACAAGGTTGTTAGCTTAAGGGATATTTTGACACTGTAGTGTTTTGAGATACATGCTTATCTATAACTCTGTGTATGTATATATATTTATATATGCATCTATGTTTATAGATCTATAAATATAATCTATATCTACTGATTAAATATTATGCTTATTCATGTCCACACATCTAAGTTTAACGGGAAACAAACAGACCTTCATTATATTAGTGGATGCTTGGCTAAAACTGGCTTTTCTATTTTTCTTTCCTCCTTTTTATCCTTCATTTCTATTAAATTGATAGATCAATATCAAATGGAGAGCAAGTGCCTTTTCTGAGCTCATGTAAAGATGATGCCCTCTGGTGGATAGTAGTGAAGATGACACTTTCCTCTCCAAAACCTTATTTGGTTTTCTTTTGGTTTTGTTCTTCCCCAAGATTTATCTTCAGTTGGTTTTACATTTCAAAGTTTAGGACTCCTGTTAGAGTGCGCATACAAACTGTGATGTAGAAATACAGGAAGGTGCTTATCATCCAAACAGGAAGCCTGTCCATTCCACTCTTGTATCAGGACCTATTAATAATCCTTTGTGGCTTTGTAGGTCCCGGCAAACATTTATAATTTTGCTTGAAAGATACATGTTGTGAGATATAGTATTCTAGGCATTAATTGACTAAAAGAATGGGCTCATCAGTATCTAATAGGACCTCAAAAGTACTCAGAAATGGGGTAGATTTGTCAAATCGTAGCTTTGGTATCTCTTCAACTTCTACCTCTGTAGAGTGATAATATCTGGAAATATTAATATTTGGGTTTTGCTTTTCTGCCTTTGGATATAACTTACCCTAACTACTGAAATATATTGCCTCAAGATGAGGTCTAAAAAGGTTTCATTTTCTTAGGTTAGAAAAATCCAACATATGCTCTTAACATCCAAAGGAGGAGGCCGGAGTGAAGTAGGACACAAACCTCTGGCATATCACTAGTAAAGGACAGAGAGGAGAACAGATTCCCTACCCTCCAACTTCAGATCTCAAGGGGAGGTCCTCCCAGGCCCCAGGAAGGAGGAGCCGCAAGGCCTGGGCGATACTTGAGGTTGTGGGGGAGAAAGTGGGAGACAGAACAAGAGGGAGCAACCAGGAACACAGTGGAACCGACAGGGGAAATTGCTGAGCTCCGTGGGTCACCGGGACCAAGAAGAAGTGCGGAAGCTGAATTAAGGGCGGGAGCTCCACAGGCCCAGAAACCGCAGCTTCCCAAGGCCTGTGGACCAGATACACACTGCGCATGCACGGAGCTCAGGGTAGCCCGGGGCCCGGAACAGGGCAAGTGTCTGGAGACACTGGGTCACAAAAGCGGGCTCTTGTGGGTTCAAGGAATGTGCCTAATTCCAAGCCCTGGCCTACACAAATGAGCATATTCACATTGAAGACAAAGCTGGAGAAACTGGGCTACCTTGCCAGGGCGGGGTCAGCAGGGCTCACCAGGGTGTCCTCTATTAAAAGTCAGAGCTGTGAAGTGACTGGGAATAAGAGAAGCTTGACAGCTGCTCCATCCCCTGGTGGAAGCAGCACGGGTGACATAAAGACATCGTTTTGCAAGCCCCCAATAACTTTACCCTTCAGAATTCCACCCCTCCTTGACACCCAGGTGTATAGCATCATGTGACATAACAAAATGACTAGCTACCTTAACTTAGTTTCTCAGACTTTAGGTTATCATTTGTAAACCGACATGACAGGGTAGTTGTAGGACTGAATAGAGAAGGATGTGAAATAAGCAAGCTGTTGGGTTGTATTATTCATGAAAACCAGAAAGGAGTCTGTCCGGGTGAGCCCACTGCTTGGAAATTGACTGAGGTGTGAACAGAGCAATGGGCTTCTCCACACAGATAGGAGATCTTACAGACTGCACTCAGGGAGACAGGGAGAGAGGAATTCTGGAAGCGGACAAGCCCCTTTGAAGCTCACTGTGTGCAGGGTGTTACTCTGTTCTACTAGACCCTGCAGGGGAAATTGCCTCTGGAGATCGTGGTGATGATATCACAGTATCACATAGGTCCAAACTCACCAGAATGCACACATTAAATATGTGCAAGTTTTTGGTATACTAAGGATACCTCAATAAAGCTGAAAAAGGGGATCTGAGTTTCCTTTTGACAAAGCATAAAGTAATAAAAACAAAAAACCCAAGAACAGTTCTAAGAATTCTGTATGTTTAAAATGGCAGTTCTAGCTTAGAATGAGTATTGAAGAGACCCAGAAAGAGTAAGGCTGAAGAAGTGGTTATTATGATAGGTAAATTATTATGATGTAGGCCTGACCTGTGGTGGCACAGTGGATAAAGTGTCGACCTGGAAATACTGAGATCGCCAGTTCAAAACCCTGGGCTTGCCTGGTCAAGCTTCCAGCTCCTCCCCCCTTCTTTCTCTCTGTCTCTCTCTCTTTCTCTCTCTCCCTCTCTCTCCTCTCTAAAAATGAATAAATTAAATAAAATAAAAATTAAAAATTAAAAAAATACTTGTATTACTTTAAAAAAATTATTATGATGTAATAAAGCGTGTAAATTATTCTGATGTACGAAATGTGACTAGTTGGTACTCTGCGTGGTGGGTGAGGGGTGTTCACAGAGACCCAGAGGCAGGACTTGGTCCATTTATTTTTACATTCTCCTAAAGGGGCATGAGGAGAACAGAGAGGAGCGGGGTGGGCAGACTGCCTTGGCTGGAGCTGAGGACAGTGAGGGGAGGTAGGAGATATACTTGGGGAGCTGAGAGTGACGGTCGCAGTCATGTGCCTCTTGTGTGTCCTTCACCTGTCCTCAGCACATTGCTCAGCAAACAAGACTGAGAGAAGCCAGAAGGAGGGAGGAGGGCCTGCCTGTTCTGGCAGAATCCGCTGCATCAGGTAGGACCTCTGAAGGAAGGATGCCTGGTCCTCCTCTCTGACAGCTCCATTTCCCTCAATTTCTCAACCACGTGTTCTAGAACGTGCAGGTGCAGGGACCATTCCAGGCTCGACCGGGTTCAGACATCAACAAATGTAGCGATACCACCAAAGGGAGAAACCATAGATCCAGATCATCAAAATGGCAATGAAAGCCACATGCCAGCAGAAGAAGGTGGTGACAAATATAATGTCATTTTTGTCATCGTCCATCCACTTATAGCCCGAGATTGGCTTGTACAGCATAAAGCCTATTTGCATCAGCCAAGACCCTGTAATCATATAGAAAAAGGCCTTCATCACCCAGAGCTGCAGCACGTTGGGCGCCCACAGCTCTGCAATGACCACGAGCGTCAGCAGGAAGACGGCCTGGATGAGCAGGAGGTGACATTGCAGCTCCACTCCTTCTGAGTCCTGCATGTGAGACACCAACAGGGGCAGATGTAGAAACACGCCCAGCGCTTGGGCACCTTGCTCCAGAGCCGCACACCTCTGGGGCAGCAGGTTCTGGCTCACCACATCGATGGACCCGCTCAGAAAGTAGGTCATATACAGAGTGAGATGCTGCCACTGCTTGCGGTAAAAAAAGTCTCTCTGGTGATACAGCTTGGTGATGAGTACTAATGGTCCAGGAATGCTATGCAGCTCTTGGGCTACCATAACACAGGCACTCAGCATCTTCACCAACCCAACATAGTGTACTTGCTGCAGCCTGGCCCACCGGCCTTTGCTCCAGGAATGGCGTGGCAGATACTGAAGGGGGCAGTCGCATATCAAGGCCCTGAAAACGAGTCGTGCATGATAAAGTCCATAGAAGAAGAGAGACAGCCCCGGGTAAAGATGACCCTCAAAGCCTCCCATGGAACTGAAGTCAGGTGTGACCAAAGGCAGAGGTGAGAGGCTCGGCAATGACCTCCCCAGGCTTTGGAGTGTGGAGAAAGCTTCCTGAAGCTGACTTATATCCTCTATCCAGCTCACTGCATCCACATTCAGAAGGGAAATGGTTTTGGAGGAAGCCCAAACTTATGGTGGGGTGGGTGTCATGGTTTCCGTTCTGGTCTTCTACTCTGGTTCATTGATTACTAACCAACCGTTGCCAAACAATGATATAAGCATATTCTCCAGCACAGTGCCTGGGCCCTTCTTAGAGACTGTGCTATGGGAACCCCTTGCTTCTCCTTCCATTTGTCCTTGATGCCAACGATACCTTCCTTACTCCCCTCCCAAGTTCAGAGAATGTAAGGAAGAACTCCGGGGAAGCACCGAGAACACACAATGTAGAGTACACCCCTTATGGGTCCTCACAGATAACCTCATACAAACACTAAATACAAATGTACTCCCCTGGGTAGAAATGGTCTTAAGAGATACAAGTAAACATACATAATGCCCAATTATTTGAGAATTGCCAGGGAAAAGGTCACTCCTGAGAAACCCAGATTAAACATTATTTCTTGATGTATCTATGGGATTCACATCTGAATTAGTGGATTTAGTAAAGTAGATTACCCACACTGGTATGAGTGGGTTTCATCCAGTCTGTGAAGGGTCTGAACAGAACAGGAAGAAGGAATTTGTTCCTTTTTCTTCCAGCCTGTCTACTGAGCTGGGACGCAGGTCTTCTCCTGCCCTTGCACTGGGATTTATAGCATCAGCATCCCTGGTTCCCAGGTCTTTAGACTCAGATAGCAACGCCACTACCAGGTCTCTAGCCAGAGACAGCAGATGGTGGGATTTCTCTGTCTCCATGATCACATGAGCCATTTGCTTATAATAAATCTCCTTTACATAGGTCTCCTACTGGTTCTGGGTCTCTGTAGAATTCTAATACAAACATGGAACCTCAAACATATAATTTTAGGTGGAAAAAATGTCACAAAATTATATAGACTACATGATGCCATATATAGAAAGTTCAAAAACACACAGAACTGAACTGAATGGCGTGAACACATATGTGGAACTCTAAACAAGTTTCAGGAAAATAATTACCTTCAGGAGGGGAAGGCGAGAATGGATTTAAGAGGGACACACAAGACATGGAAAATAATGACAATATGGTGAGTGCATCCCAACTCTGTAGAGTTTATATACATCCCATAAATGTTATTTTGTATCTAGTGAATATTAAATTTTTTAACGAGAAACAAAAAGATAAAGTACAGTGTGTCCGTAAAGTCATGGTGCACTTTTGACCGGTCACAGGAAAGCAACAAAAGACAATAGAAATGTGAAGTCTGCACCAAATAAAAGGAAAACTCTCCTAGTTTCATACCTATTCAGTGCAGTTTGATGTGGGCTCATGCACAGATTTTTTAGGGCTCCTTAGGTAGCTATCCCATATAGCCTCTACAGACTCGTCACTGACTGATGGCCTACCAGAACGGGGTTTCTCCACCAAACTGCCGGTTTCCTTCAACTGCTTATCCCACCGAGTAATGTTATTCCTATGTGATGGTGCTTCATTATAAACATGCTGATATTCATGTTGCACTTTGGTCACGGATTCGAATTTGCGAGCCACAAAACACACTGAACTTTCCTCTGTACCATCCACATCTTGACTGGTATGGCCGTGGGCTGCTCCACTGTATATATGGTGTTACATCATGATCTGTGCATGCACACATGCTGCCACATCATCCTACAGAAACTGGAAGGGTTTTCCTTGTATTTGGTGCAGATTTCACTTTTCTGTCGTCTTTTGTTGCTTTCCTGTGACCGGTCAAAAGTGCACCATGACTTTACGGACACACTGTATTAAGTGGAAGTGCTGTGTGGGTAAATGAGACCGTGTCTAATGAGTCATGCTCTTGTTAGACTCATTTCCAGTCCCTTCCCACCTGTACCATTGTCTCCAGACATATCAGAAGCTTCCAGTTTGGTCTGGAATGCTCTTCCTGTTCTATATTCTTTCTTCATCTGGGAAACTCCTTTCTCTTTCAAGGCTCAGCTCAAGCACTGCCTCCTCCCAACAGGGGAAGATACCTCTCTATGCAACTTACACTCATCTCTATTGCTCCACTTGTCACACTCTTTCACCATTCTCCACTTACTGGGAAGTCTTTGAAGTTGGAGAACATATCCTGCATTCTTTGTCTCTTTAGAATCTAGCCTCATGCCTAGAGGTGCTCAATAAAGGTTTGATGGGTGAGTGAATAAATGTATAAACTATCAAGTGAGCACATGGTATCTATCCTAAAATGCTGTATAATATAGTTAAGAAGACAGAACAGATACATACAAATTAGTAAGGTAACTAATGCTAAGAGGTAAAGCTATGTAAGTGGAACAAATGACCAGAGCTATGCAATTAGAGGAGAATTTTGTCCTTGACTTCATCCTTGGACACAGGAGATGCAGAATGAAAGGCTGTGATGACTTGGCATAATTCTAACTTCTCAGTCAGAAACGAAGACCCCCTTTGCATAAACCAGTGTTTTTCAACCCTTTTCCAGTTTTGGTCACTCCTGAGAAACTTTTTCAATATGTGTTTCCTCATCACCATCCCCCCATGAAAATTTAATACCATAGATGTACTGAATAGTTTATGTTCTCTGGCCCTTTGGAAGGCCACAGACCATTTTAATGTCTAAACACACAATTTTTATTTTTTTTACCCTCTTGGGGATGATATTGCCCCCACTGAGAGCACATGGTATAAACCAAGGGCAGAGTGTGAGAAAAGAGCGTGGCGATGCAGCACAGAGCTTATCCTCAAAGACTGTTTATCTTTTAGCAACAGGCAGAGACAATTCATTGGTGCAGGTAGACCAGATGGCCTAAAAGAGTCAACCAGGTTCTGCATGTGAGCCCCCTCCCCAGAGAGCTCATGTAGGAAAGTCCTAGTATTTAATTAGGAACCCTATTTAATTAGGAATCTAATTTAATTAGGAAACTAATTAAGTAACTAGGAAACTCATGTTCTATTAGAAACAACTGAATGAAAATCTCTTCTTACTCCTTTCCAGCCAATAACTGAGGGTGACAACTGCATATGAAGGCAGTGTCATCTAAAAGGAATGGACACATCTCTGCTTTGGGGACCTAGAACCACAAATAGATGGAATGCAGATCAGAAGACTCTGCTTGCCCAAATGTGGCAGCAGCAAGGAGCTCTCCTATTGAACTAGATGACACAGATGGGCCACCCACCTAAGATGGGGAGGGAGCAGAGGCCTCACTCACTAACGGATGATCTGTGACCTACAAGCAAGGCCTCCACCAGAGGCAGCACTCCTGCTACTCTAGAGGACACTTGGCTATTCACTGGCTCACCTTCAGGGATAGGGCCTGGTGGGAGCAAGTATGAACCTTGCCACTCATCTTGCCTTCCTGTGAACCCCAAGTCCTGTCCCAGCCCGCTTTCTGCCACCCCAGCTACAACAGTTTGCTAATAATGCCCAGGTCACATAGTCCCATTAGTCCCATTTGAAGGAAACACCAGTCAGTAACTTAACCCACTTCCACAAATGTGAATCAACTACCTATAGTCAGCCAGACGTTATGCTATAAGCTGGTATTACAGGATGAACAAGACATGGCCCCTGCCCTCAAGCAACTCAAAAGCAGTACTAATGGGAGACTGGAGCCCGGAGCCAACAGGGTTCTTGGCTTCGCACAGAAAAGAATTCAAGACGCAAGCCAGACAAGAGGTTAAAGTGGGAGCAGGTTTATTGAGCAGAGAGGATAAGCAAGAAAAGCCACTCCACAGACAGAGCAGCGGAATCTCCTCACAAGAGAAGCAAGACCCCAACCGTCTCTATAGGTTGAGCTTATACCTGTTTGTCGTTTCCATGGAAAATTACTGGTATGGGGAAATAGAGTGGGAAAAGTCATTGGAATTAACTTTAACCTTTACAAGGTGTATTTTGTTATCTGTTTTCCTTATATGGTGTGGAATCTTTGCAAGAATTCTCTTTGTTCGGGAGGCTCCTCGTGGTCTGCTTGTGTCTCTGGTCAGCTGAGTTCCATGTCAGGCACATAGCAGGCTGCTGACTTAACTTTGTCTGACTTTAGTTAGTTAATATAAGTCTCATTCCCCTCTCCTATATTAGTATCTTGCTATTCAAAGTGTGGCCCATAGGCAAGCAGTGTAAGCATCACCCGGAAGCTTGTTAGAAACGCAGACTCCCAGGTCCTATGCTTAACCAAGCAAATCTAAATCTCTGGTTTACCAAGATCACCAGGTGAGCTGCATGCTTTTAACGTTTGAGAAGCACTTATCTAGTAGAAAAGACCCAACTAAAGTCAACTTGAATTAAAATTTTATAAGGATGTGATACACCAAGTATGGTGGGAATGGAAAGGAGGGTGTGGTTGATTCCGATGGAGTAGACATCTGCACAGAAATTTAAATTGTACTGGCCAACAACCTGGGGATGGGGAGCCGATGAGAAAGGTAGGAGCATCAGGCATGGGAAATGGTGCGAACAAAGCTGTGAATGGGGTGTGTGGGGTGGGTGAGGGTGAGGATAGGCCACGTGCAGACCCAGCCTAGAAGAGCATGGAAAAAAGTCTTTCCAGAACTCCCAGATCTCACCCTGGGATGGACTGTGCCACTCAGCCTGTACGTGCTGTGTTCTTCGGTGCACTGACCTAGATGGGGAGGCCCTCAGTACCCTTGTACCAGCCCTCTGCACTAGATGCCGATCAGTGCAAGGACAGCGAGAGGCCTCTTCACAACACCTGGCCCTTGGTGACCCTTCAGGGATAATGTTTGCAGTCAACAAAGGGTGCCGAGTCTCAGATCTCATGCCAAGCCACCGGGGCCCTGGCAGCAACCCTGTGGAACGACCTTGATAGGAAGTGGATGCCCAGATTCCCACAGATTCCCATGGATTCCCGGCAGCCCAGCCTCTGGGGAGAGGGCTTCCCCCTAACTCAGGTAGTAAGGGAAGATGACTCTGGAGAAAGTCACGAAAGTGATGACAAACCAAGGAAAGAGACCGAGGCAGGAGTCTGGAGGCCGTGTTCCAGTCCTGGCCTGGCGCCTCGCGGTGTGACCCGGAGGCCGGCTCTGGACCGCAGCTGTGAAGTGGAGAAGATGGACCAGATGATTCCAAGGTCCTTTTCAGCCCGGGAGCCTGCCTCATTAGATGGCATTTCCTCCTCAATATAAAGCGCATCATCTTCCACTCATGGACTGAAGCTCTAACCTCCAGTACTGCAGAATGTGAGCTTATTTGAATTAGGGCATTACACATGTAATTATCTAAGTTAAGATGAGGTCAGACTGGAGTAAGGTGGGTTCCTAATCCAACATGACTGATGTTCTTATAAAAAGAGGAAATCCGAGCACAGATCACAGGGAGAACATCACTTGAAGATGGAGGCAGAGATAGGGTGATGTTTCCAGAAGGCAAAGATTAGCAGCCAACCACCAAGCTCAGGAGAGGCATGATACAGACCCCCTTACAGCCTCAGACGGAACTAACCCTGCTGACCCCTTGGTCTCAGACTCCTCACGTCCAGAACTGTGAGACAATAAATGTCGGCTCAGGCCACTCAGAAAGAAGCCACTCATGTCAGAGAGACATGACACAGAGCTCTAGCTGTTGGTACAGCAACAACATCCCTCTGCTCTGGGCTCCGAGGCAGAATGCTGCTCCGGCTCTGGTGCTGCAGCCAGGGGGGTAAAGAGGCTGCCACAGCCTAGCCCCTGCTCAAGCCCGCAGGGCCTTTTAGGAGGAGCGCCACTCTAAGCCACCACAGTCACTCTGTGCAACCTCAGACACATGCTCCGTGCATGGGTCCTAAGACCTTGTCTCTCCCTTCCAATCCTATCAGACTCCTGCTGTCCCCTCTGAGGCCCTGCTCAGAGGAGTGACTGCATCAACTTCCAGCCAAACCCCGAATCTCACACTTGTCTCAACCCCTGGGATTTCCTCCAAGGTCGGGCTGCCGCTAGCTTTTTAATTTCCTAAAGAAAGGGGTCCACTCTGTCCCCCTCTGTTTCAATAGTTTGTGCACCCCCAGGCAGGGCCTGTGTTTTTCAGGACAAAAAGAGAGCTGTCCATCCTCCTGAGAGATAAAGATCCAAACTTCTGGAACAAAACACCCACTTGCCCCTGTCGCAGTGTAAATAGGATGATACCTGTCATTCCTGGTCAGAGCCACGCCCCTCACAGGCCATGTTGAATTCCTACAGCTGCCCACATGTGACTGGCCCTGCATCTTTTCCATGGTGGAGTGGGCAGGACCCTAACACCCATGGAGACATAGCCAGTTTCTCCATCACCCAGGCCGGCAGTTGATAACCTAACAGAAAGCTGTGGTTCTGAGTGCAGATGGAGCCCAAAGTCACTGGTTAACCAACGCTTTCTTTGCGTACTCATTCCTTCCAGCTATGCACCTGCCCAGTGGCTCTGTGTGAAAAGCCCTAGGGTCAAAAAGGATTTTGAGTCATAATATAATAATGTGAAGAATTCAGAAATGGCCTGACCAGGCCTGACCAGACACTCTATCCAGGTGGCGCAGTGGATAGAGCATCGGACTGTGATGCGGAGGACCCAGGTTCGAGACCCAGAGGTCACCAGCTTGAGCGCGGGCTCATCTGGCTTGAGCAAAAAAAGCTCACTAGCTTGAACCCAAGGTCGCTGGCTCAAGCAAGGGGTTATTCGGTCTGCTGAAGGCCCGTGGTCAAGGTACATATGAGAAAGCAATCAATGAATAACTAAGGTGTTGCAATGCACAACAAAAAACTAATGATTGATGCTTCTCATCTCTTTCCATTCTTGTCTGTCTGTCCCTATCTATACCTCTCTCTGACTCTATCTCTGTCCCTGTATAAAAAAAAAAAAAAAAAAAAAAAGAATTCAGAAATGGCTGCAATCTCCTGTTAGAGTTTTCCTTTTAAGCTGGAACACATGACCAAAATAGGATTGCCGAAGAGTAGACCACGATCTGCAGCTAAGGGGGGCTTAGCTAGCTGCCCTGTCTTGTTCCTGCCAGGAGCTATTGCTGCTTCTCGCCCATCGCTTTCCATTAAGCCATGATGTAGTGACCAGCCAGAACTGGATCTCACTTAAAAAAAAAAGTAAAGGGCAGTAATACATACTCTTCTTATGCAACAAACTCTGAAACTCATGAATCCTCACAATAAGCATCATCCCCATTTGACAGGTAAGTAATCAAAGTTCAGGGACCCGTGAAAGGTCACATAGCCATCAGGGGAAAGATCAGAATTCAAACTCTGGTCCAGCTGGGTCAAAACCTGGTCCTTGTCCTCTTGGGCCCATACTCACCACACATTTCCCTGGGCCACCAGACTGCTCAGAATCTCAATACCATATGTGACCAGATGCACTGCCCTAACTCTAAAATACCCAGCCAGGTGTCTATTATGTCATCCTTACTTGTGGAAATGAGAGAGGCGTTGTGAAGGCTTACAGGCCCACGCCTGAGAACTGAGAGCCTGCTCCTAATAAGCATTTGGAGCGTGGTGCCTGGATTTCTGCAGAAACTGTCTGTGTTCGCACCAGATCCTATGAACCCACTCTCAGGGAGAAGGGGACCCCCTTCTCCCTGCCCCTCCGTAAGTCCTTAGGATGAGTTCCAATTTCCTATTCATCTGTATCCCTGGAATTTTATTCCCAGGACTGTCCTAACTTAGGGAAGAAACTGAAGGTTGGAGTTAGCATAAAAACATGTGCTTCTCATCAGATTGTCTGGAGCGCAAGTTGTAACCTGCCCAACTTCAACACCTGGAATAAAAACACAGCACATCGTCTGAAACATACAATTAATGCTATATTCCCATTACGTCCCTGATGGCTCAAGATCTCTGGCTCCCTACTGATGCATCAGACCCAAAATAAATGCCTCAGTCTGGCACTCAAAATCTTCCACCAGCCTTGTCACCAGGTCTCTCTATTCAAGTCTGATTGCGCCCCCAAAGGCTCCCGGGCATGGCAGGTAGGTTGCTCCTCCCCCAACTCTTCCCATCTTGGGTGCCTTGGCTCATGCCTGAAGCACCTTCTCTCCCCTATGCTCCTATTCTAACACTGTCATTTAGGACTCAAAAGCAAAGATTCCAAGGAGCCCTTCCTGACCAGCCCCTATGCCTACATTTCTTTCTGTTAGCACGTTTAAAGTAGACCAACACTTTCCGCAACATTCTGTGAGTCTGCAAACCCTTCTTTGGCAAACATTTATTGAGCCCTTTCTATCTGCTTGGCACTGTGCTAAGTGTTTGGCATACCACCCTATGGCTCTGCTTCCCTTTATTAGTAATCTCAGAAAAGTTGTTTATCCTTGTGTCTCAACTCCTGACCTCTCATGCTCTTTTGAGCCACCATCAAACAGACTCTTGGTCCCACCTCTCCACTGAAATTGTTCTTTTCAAGTTCACTAATGATTTCTATGCTGCTAGATCCAGTAGTCAGTCTACAACCCTCTTCTTCATTGACCTTCCAACAGTATTTGACATAAGCATCTGACTATATTATATCTTCTTATGATGAGTAAGTTTTATTTAAGATAAGTTAAATAAGTCCAAAATTCTTTTTCTTCATATTTGACCATATGAAATATATATATATACACATACACACTCATACACAAAATCACTACAGTTGTGTCAGCTACTATTGTAATCTGATATAAGTGTGATTGCTCAAATAACTGGTGTTGTTGCTAGCAATGTATCCCCTCCCACAAATGTTGACTAATTTTTTATAGAATTCTAAACATAGCAAAGTACAATATTCTTTTGATTTAAATGATTAAAATACGTATTAAGTATACATTAAGCTGCACTAAAAGTAATTTTTAAAGTGGAAATACAATCTAGGCTCAAATAATTCAAATAATCATCATTTTCTTTTTCACGTAAGCGAATGCCCAGCAGGACCTTGACAGTTGTGCAGGGCATGAGATAATTCTTTCTGTGTGAGACTGCCCCATACATTGCAGGATGGCTAATATCCCTGGCTCCTGCCTGTGAAATGATAGTAGCACCCAATTATTGTAAAACCAAAAGTGCCCCTTAAACCTCCACAGTGCTCCTTAGGGAGTGACACCACGTGGGGCAATAATCAGAGATGCTGATTCTCTTTTCAAAGGTATTTGTGTAGCTAACAGCTTTGGAACACAGAGAATGAAACCAAAGAGGTCTACCACTCTTGAGACAAAGCCAGAAGACCAACTCTGCTAAGAAGAAAAAAAAAAAGAAGCCTGACCAGGCCATGGCGCAGTGGATAGAGTGTCGGACTGGAATGCCGAGGACCCAGGTTCGAGACCCCGAGGTCGCCAGCTTGAACGCAGGCTCATCTGGTTTGATCAAAAGCTCACCAGCTTGGACCCAAGGTCGCTGGCTCGAGCAAGGGGTTACTCGGTCTGCTGAAGGCCTGCAGTCAAGGCACATATGAGAAAGCAATCAATGAACAACTAAGGTGTCACAACGGAAAATTGATGATTGATGCTTCTCACCTCTCCATTCCTGTCTGTCTGTCCCTGTCTATCCCTCTCTCTGACTCTCTCTCTGTCTCTGTAAAAAAAAAAAAAAAAGAAAAAAGAAAGAAAACCCCAAAACATCTGAA
Organism: Saccopteryx bilineata; assembly: GCF_036850765.1. NCBI lineage: Eukaryota > Metazoa > Chordata > Mammalia > Chiroptera > Emballonuridae > Saccopteryx > Saccopteryx bilineata. The sequence continues at coordinate 290,505,072 of NC_089491.1, read as the reverse complement.
GAATTCTTAATCTCCTGGGATTTAAGCTATCTGGATGAGCTTCTTCTTCAACCAGAACGCTGGGGAAGCAGTGAAAGACATGTCTTTGAAAGAAGACGTTTTGCTGATGTAGATGTGACAGGACACTTGGAAAAGATGACCGTGCCATCCAGGAGTTTGTAACAAGGACAAGTACAGTGTGACAGTCCAGGACTGGTTCTATCCAGGACTAGGGCCCTTTTATGGCAAGAGAGACTATCTGTACTGGGGCCTGCCTGTGGCAATCCTAAATTTATTTAAACCAGAATAGACATGCAGCAACCCCCACCTCCTCAAACTCCATATTCCAGTAGAAGTTCTTAGAGCTCTACTCCTCATCAGCTTAGGCATGGGAATAAGAGGAGGAAACAGAAAGAGGACATTGATACCATTATTCAAGCACATACAATCCTCTAATCATCTACATACTTGCCTCTTACAAGTTATTTAAGCTTTACAATTATTCTAAGGAGTAGAGTAGACAGAACTATCCCCATGGGAAAATGGAGCTCAAGTTAAGAGATATTCCCATGAAAGTACAGATAAAAGACACAACATAGGTAAAACCTGCTATTTCAATAACGTTCTCTGGACTTCCCTGCCAGTGCTCACACTGTGTTTCACCTAGGCAATCACTGCTCACCTCTACCTGTCCAGACCTTACCGTTCTTAAAAGGGCAGCTCCCACCTAACTTCCTGCACGCAGCAGTCTTGGTTCCCTCCAAGGTGGAAGCAATTATTCCTTCATCGATCCAATGGAACTTTGTACCTCTTCTGTAACCTCTCATTCCCCCTCCCAAAGTGTCTGTTTGTGTACATCTTATTTCCTCTAGTGGAACATGACACCCTTGAGGCACAGACGGCGAACCCTGGTATTACTCAAGGCATGTAAGAAGAGCATGAGAATGAGTTTCTTGCTCACAGGAAGTATTCGACAAATGTTTGTTGAATGAGGAACACAGAGACATTACAAAAGATGAAATCTCAGGTATAAGGTACCAGAACCTCTTGTTTGCAGCTCAAATGAACAAGATCTGAGGGTTTGCTGTCATCAAAAGCAAACTCTGGCCCATCTCCAGAGGGCACCTGTGCCATCCTGGCTTCTGCTTCAAAGCTCCCCCTACGTCCCAGTCGCCGGTCCCTTGATCTTTCCCTGTTTGCTCATTAAAGAAACATGAAAAGATCCAGGACTGAATATTTCATTCAGGCCAGGTCTTCTTAATGCAACAACTGCAGACACCATGTAAAAATAAGACAAGGGTTCCCAATACAAGGCCAGTCCCTGAAGTACCTGGTTAGGCCCCCGACCTCTGGTCACAGATGACATCTGTCGTCAGCTTTGGGGATGCTTAGAATAGCAAGAGAAGTAGATTATGTCTCTTAGAGGTATCATGAGTCTTCAAGGCGTTTCACAGCTCTCCTTCTGGAAACAACAATTGGTATGAAAATAGTCTTGTGTAGGGTCGCAGGTGTGGACCAAGATCATTATTAACAATGTCGGCTACCACTTCCTGAGTTCTCCCTGGATGCCATGGATTGTGCTGAGTGTTTTTACATTGGTTATTTCTTCTGATCCTCACAGCAACCCTCTGAGGTGACACCATTATTGACTCCATATTACTTATGAGGGAAATGGGGCTTAGAGAAATTAACTTACTGGACTGAGATCTTACAACTATTGAACAGCAGAGAAGGTGACGAAGCTGAGATTCCATACATGGCTGAGTATTTTTAGAGTCTACTACTGACCACCTCACCCTGTTGTTATTAGGAGACCCCAAAATGTTCTAGTCTTTCTGAGCAGGAGGAGAACACACTGACCACTACCTGCTGCAGTAGATGGTACTGCTCTGCATGAACTCTCAATGGTTTCTACTACATTTCATATATAAAAATGCATTTGTTTGAGGAACAAAAGAGTAGAGGTTGTCACGTAAACTACTGGAGCTATGAGAACCCAAAGACACCTTGGCCTATGTGACATTGGCATGCCTCCACGGCACATCAGATCTCCAAGATTTAGCAGGACTATTTGTAAAGTTTTACAAAGCTCAAGCCAAAGGGATAAGGAAAGTTGGAGAACACAAAAACACAGCAATGTGTCAGTCACCAATCTCAAGTTCCCATAACCTTCCATTCTAATAGACATTTCTTTATGTTTCAGTGGAAATTTTAATTCTAGTAAAATGTAAGTTACTCATTTCTACCAAAATATTTTAAAAGAAGGAACTGGAGTCAGTACCAAAAAAGGAACAAGGAAACATAAAATAAAAATGTCAAAAATAAGTCCAAGTTTATCAATGGTTACAATAAATTTAAGCATCTTAAACACAAAATTTCAGGACAGGTTAAAATACAAGGTCAGGTTGTATGCTGATTATAAGACATATGCTTAAACAACTGAGCACAGAAAGACTGAAACAGAGAATAAAAGTATACCAAAATTAATAAGGGAAGAAGATATTATAGTGCTCACATCAAGTAAAAGAAAACTAAAGATAAGAGGCATTAAGGGAGAGAAGTGGGGAGAGATGGAAAAGGGTAGAGAGAGGATAAATGGTGATGGATGGAGACTTGAATTGGGGGTGGGGTGAACACCCAATACAATATACAGAGAGGTGAGGTATTGTGCACCTTAAACATGTATAATTTTGTTAGCCAGTGTCACCCCAATAAATTCAATAAAAAGGAAAAAATAAAAATAAAAATTTTAGCATCAAGTTATAAAAATAAAAGAATCATTAACAACTAACAGGGAGAAATACATTTTCTTCTTTCTGTAATAGTCAACTCACCAGGAAGATAAAACAATTATAAATATTAATGCATTAACATGGTGGCATCTGTATGCATAGAATAAAAACTGATAGAAATAAAGAGGAATGAACAAATCAGAGTCATAAATGACATAACAACACCCATATCAGACATCATTGTATCATATAAACATTAATAAAAATGTAGAATATTTGACTACTTTCCATTGAACATTTATAAAAAAAAATAAAATGTTTTTAAAAAATCAGAAAACAAAATAACAAGGATAATAAGAGAGAAAGAGATATAATTTATTTGGAAATTAACATATGTTCTTCTAGATAATTTTTGGGATAAAAAGAAAATAAAAATAGAAATGAAAAAATTATCAAAAGTGAATTATAATGAATGCTAATGACAACTCTGTGTATCAGACCCTGAGGGGGCAGCCAGAGTGGACTCCGTAAACAGGGACGAGGACACCTTGCCATTTCCTGGGCCTTCAGACTCCCTACACTAGAGCTGCCCCATTCATTACATTGACCACTGTCCACATGGCTAGTTAAATTTAAATTTGTTAAAATTAAAAATTTAGTTCCCAGCCCTGGCCAGTTGGCTCAGTGGTAGAGCATTAGCCCAGCATGTGGATGTCCAGGCTTCAATTGATTCCCAGTCAATTGGCACATGGGAGAAGCCACCATCTGCTTCTCCACCCATCTGCCTCTCCCTTCTCTCTCTGTATCTCTCCTTTCCCCTCCGGCAGCCATGGCTCAGTTGAAGCAAGTTGACCCCAGTCACCAAAGATGGCTCCATGGCCTCTCCTCAGGTGCTAAAATAGATCAGTTGCATAGCAGTGAAGCAATGGCCCCAGATGGGCGGAGCATGACCCCGTAGGGGGCTTGCTGGGTGGATCCCAGTTGGGGCACATGCGAAAGTCTGTCTCTCTGCCTCCCCACCTCTCACTTAAGAAAATAAAATTTAGTTCCCTACTTGCACTGGCCACATTTCAAATGCTCAATAGCCACAAGTGGCTAGAAATTATCATATTGGACAGCCCAGCGTAAAGAAAATTCCCATCTTTGCAGAGAGTTCTATTTTGGCAGTGCTAATCCAGACTTTGCCAGGGAAATTCCAATGGGTCAGCTTCATCGACCACAGACCACACTGAGTCCAGGTTTCAACGAGCCAACCTAGCAGAACCTCTAAACCAGGGGTAGTCAACCTTTTTAAACCTACCGCCCACTTTTGTAACTCTGTTAGTAGTAAAATTTTCTAACTGCCCACCGGTTCCACAGTAATGGTGATTTATAAAGTAGGGAAGTAACTTTACTTTGTAAAATTTGTAAAGCAGAGTTACAGCAAGTTAAAGCATATAATAATAATTACTTACCAAGTACTTTATGTTAGATTTTCGCTAAGCTTGGCAGAATAAATCTTTATAAAACAACTTACTCTAGTTAAATTTATCTTTTTATTTATACTTTGGTTGTTCCGCTACCGCCCACCATGAAAGCTGGAACACCCACTAGTGGGCGGTAGGGACCAGGTTGACTATCACTGCACTAAACCATCCCCAGATGTACAAGCCACATACAAAACCTAGACTCTCAGAAAAGTTAAACTCATATTGATAAATGAGGCTCAGTCAACTCCATTTCACTTTAATGGTCAAACACCTTTAAAATTTATTCACACCCATGCTCCCCACACTCTTGCCAACACTGATTGGTGAAATCTTGTAATTCTTTTGGTGTATTGATTTGCTCTTCCACCTCAGGTCTTGCACATCCTTGCTTAGGCTATTCTTGGGAATCTACTCTTGTTATGGACAAGGAAGTAATGAGGGTCATGGGATTGGGTCCTACAAAGACTGGTGTCCCCTGGTGACGAAACTCTCCCAGGTACTGTCATTCAAAGGTATTTTTACAAAGGAAGATTTTTTTTTCTTAGGTGGGAAGAGGGGTTTCTTCTATTGGGAAGTTTGGTCCTATGAAACTGGGGGAGTTCAAGGTTCTCAGCCTCACCTGTTTCCCCATCCCAAATCTCAGGGTCCTTGTTGCTTCTCCCACAGGTGCCTCTGTCTCAGCACTAGGGGCTGGTGGGGCAAGCATTTGACCAGCCTGTCACTCTACAATCCACACAATACAGCATTGATTCTTAGCCATGTCTATCCTGCAACAATAAGAAACAGAAGATCCCTTTGCAATTGGTATAACAGTTTTTCAAAGAACCAGACACTAAAACCTTCCGAGTTATTGGCAGCTTTCTAGGACATTCTGACTAACCTTGGACCTCCCCACGAACAGCTCTTGTTATTGAAATCTCCTAAAATACACTCTACACATCACTCAACATGACACTCTCTAATTCTAACGAAGTCTCCAATTACTGTACGTTTGCACGTTTCATGTGTGTGTGTCTGCCTGTACTGCACTTTTACCTATATTGCAAGCTTTGTGAGGACAAGGTTATTTCACAGCATTTAGTAAATTCATGTTTCCTAAATTTCTGAAGACCTTCTTTCTCACTCTGACACTTCATGTCAGACAAGTGGCAGTGGCAGTGCCTGGGGACCCTCAAGAATAGGGGGTGGCGGGTGGGGAGGCAGGTCTGAGGGGAGTCTCCCCATGGAGCCGCCAGGCCACGAAGGACCTCCATGAGCTCCCGTGGTCAAGCTGCATCTTCCTTAGGAAACAGCCTCCCAGGCCCTCGGTGCCCACAGACTCGGGACTGTCTGCCAGTTCTGCTAATCATTCACCGGCTTTGGCTCCCTTCTCAGCTCCCCGTGGGCAGTGTCTGCTTTGGGAGGGATGGTTCCTAAGTTCAAAGTTGACATTAGGATGTTCATGCTTCACTGAACAACACAGCATTGGTGTCTGGCCAAGATGGGGGCCTGAGCATCCCAAAAGGGACCTTAAGTGGGGCTATGTGTCCTCATCTCTGCCCCTTTGAACCTTGCAGTGCTGTTGGGTCGGTGGCGCTGTCCTCTCTCCTCCTCTAGCCACTGGTGCACAGATGCCAGAAATGGTTGAGGCGGAAATAAATGTGTTGGTCAGCAGACTAAAGCCATCTGCTTGTCCTTCAGTGTCCACTGTGTCCCTCAGGTCCACAGCTCTGCAGTGTTGGAGATAACATTTCTGGTGACCCCAAACAGCCACTTCTGACACCTTCAGTCCATTCTAGGTAGAACTGGCTACTCAGAAACATGCATTGGCTCTTTGTGACGGTAACACTTAGTGGAGCAAGGGACTTGGCTGCACGGAGGGCCGCTGCCCCTCGGGGCCGCTCAGCGCGATTCCCGGAACAAAGGCAAGAAGCAAAGTGCTAGAGCCTCCTCCTCCACGGTCCACTCCATCACAGGGTTGTGCTCACAGCTTCCCTTCCGACCTCCTTCCCCGCGCAGTCAGCTCTCTGAAGTTTTCCCTGTGTTTTGACCACTAGCTAAAAAGGAAAAATTGGGAAAGGGGGTAACAAAATCACTCCTTTCTATGCAGTACCTCCCATGTTTCCCTCCCTTCTTCCTCCTTCTCCTCCTCCTCCCCCTCTCTCCCTCTTTTTCTCCTCTTCCTTCTGCCCCCTCTTTCTCCTCTTCCTTCTTCTCCCCTCCCCCCTCTCTTTAGAGAACACAGATGCCAAAGCACTCTCTTTTCTTTAGAAGAGACATCAAAGTTCTGCATATTGAAGGAAAATTCAAATGAATCTTGTTCTCTCAATTTCCAGCTGTTCTTTTTTCCATTTCACAACCATGTCTCCCTAAAGCTGAGGTTGTGTAAATACCGGTCATCCTCAGGTTCAGAATAGCAGGTGGTTGTTTTTCTCCATTTTTTTTTTTTTTGCTTATGAATTTTTCTAAGTTTTTTTTTACAAAGGCTATATATTAATTTTGCATTAACTTGGGTGAACTAGCTACTATGATAAACAGATGTAAAAATTTCCATTACTTAACCAAAAAAAATTTATTTCTTAAAGCCAGAGGAAAGGAAAATTGCCCAGAGGAAGAGAGTACATGGGGGGGCAATTTTATGGGGAAGGCCAGAAATTAATGTATACATACACTTCCATTCCTACTCCATTGGCTAGAACTCAGGGCAAGGCTGCATCTGACTGTAGGCATGGTGGGAAATGTAGTTTATCAGCATACAGAGAAAGAAAGGAAATGAATACAGTGAATTGCTCGCCAATGTATGCCACACTTCTGTAAGGAAAAGAAAAGAAAGCTGAAGTTAAAATGAATTAAGGAAGTAAAGTTCCTCTGTAAAGCTATTTTAAACTCTTTTTCTCTTACAGCAGGTTCACACTCAAATCCCCACTCTCCCACCGATAAGAAATGGTATTCATCCTCAAGGACATGAATCGATTGGATTTTTCTGACATATGTGGGTGTAGGAAAGGGAGTTGCATGGATGAAACTGAGGGCTTAGAGGAAGTGTTGTGACCTGGGTGTAAACTCTCCTCCTCTCCACTGGGGGTGCTATCAGCATATGGGTACTGCTTTTCTGCCCCACAGCATTGCTTGTATCATGAGAAGAGATGATTATGAAGAAGGCTGAGATGTCAGCATGGTTCATGTTGAGTGACTGAACTTCCTCTCCCTTCAGCACAATTATCACTCCCAGAAAAAATTCTATTCCATGTCCCTCCTGCAATACACCCAGAATTATTTGTGTGCCCAGAGCATGCCTCAAATTCCCTATACCTTGTCTTCTGCCATCCCCAATAAGGGAAAAGTCTTGCTTTTGATACAGTCCCTCAGATGCAGCTGGCTGTCATCTAGTGCTAAGGACACTTTCTAAAGCAAATAACAATTAAAGAGCAAATAAAACTGATGAGCTATGTCACATTAAATATAAATAGATCAGTCAGCTGGGATGCTGAGGACCCAGGTTCAAAACCCCAAGGTTGCCAGCTTGAGCGTGGGCTCATCCATCTTAAGCGCAGGCTCACCAGCTTTAGTGTGGGATTGCCACTTGAGCATGGGGTCATAAACATGACCCCATGATCACTGGTTTGAGCCCAAAGGTCTCTGGCTTGAGCAAGGAGTCACTGGCTTGTCTAGCACCCCCCGCCCCCAACAAAGCGCATATGAGAAAGCAATTAATGAACAACTAAGATGGTGCAACTATGAGTTAATGCTTCTCATCTCTCTTCCTTCCTGTCTGTCTCTCACAAAAAAAGAACATAAATATAAGTAGCTCATTAAATCTACTTGTCTCAACATTTCTACATTTTAATGCAAAATTATACTTTAACCTCTCAAAATTTGATCTCAAAGGTGGCTTTTCAGGTTCACTTATTGTCCAGTGGAGAGACATTAGGAAACAGGTGAGGAGGGGCTTTTTGGTGGTTCCCCAAATCTGTCTGTTACAGAAAAATGAAGAAGTCAGGTAGGTGCTCCATATGTGTATGTGTGAGCTCACCTCCAAATGCCTACAAACTTTCATGTTCAGAAAGAATATATTTGCTCCCAATATACGAACAAAGATACAAGTAAGGTGTCTTAACAGATGTGTAAATATCTGTGAGTGACCCAGGCTTTCTCTGGATAATCTCCGTGTTCAGGCCCTTCTTCACTGCTTCTCTAAGCACTGGAGCAGAACTGACAAAATCAGCCATGGGAGAGAGGGACAGCTGCCACCAGAAACATCTCAAAGGCCCAAACATGGAGCTATGATAACACACGTTCTCACAGGTGCACACTGGGAAACATTCCTCTTCCCTCTTTGGCAGAAATTAGTTAGCTCCCCACGTACCAGAATGGAACGGAACAATGAGACCCACCACATCAAAAGTGTAGGCTCTTGTCCAGAACTTTCCATTCTGTCTGGGAGCAGTGGGCAGAGGGAGATGATAAAAATAGACAGAAGTTAGCTCTTTATATACAGTCTAAAGCTTGAGAGTCCTCAAAAGAGGGAAGGGCAGAGAGGGTCTGAGTTCTGTTCTTCACTCCTTAATCAGACAGACCTATAATTTCATGGGAAAGTTCATTGGTCATGTATATCCTGGGCTATATCTTTTCTCTTATGGACTGTATCAGGCAACAGTGGTCTTTAAAGCCATAATAGTCAATGACCCTCTCTTGCATCCTTCATGCCCTCCCAGGAATAAGGGAAGATGGGCCAGGCTGTGGGAAATATCCTACAGAGGTTGGATGAAGATCGTAACTGGCTCCATCTTAACAGTTTATGTGGTCTTCTGTCTTGATGATGGGGCGGTATTTATGAACAAGAACCAGCCACCAAGATTTATGTACCCCAAAGAGTGGCAGCACCTCACCATGTTCACCCTCCTCACCCTCAGTGGCTGCGTAGATGTCATGAGCAAGAACTTGCTGCCTCAGAGATGTGTGCTTCTAGAAAAAGGTGCCCTAGTGTTGATCTTCTATCTGCTCCTGACGCTGTTTGTGTCACATGTTCAAAATTCAACAGGGGTGGAGCTGCAGGTTCACTGTCTGCTCATGCTGGTGGTGTTCCTGCTGATGCTGGTGTTGACCATAGAGCTGTGGGCTCCCGACGCGTTTCACCTCTCACTGATCGAGACCTTCCTGTTTCTGATGATGGGGTCCTGGCTGGTGCAGGCGGGCTTCATTCTCTACAGACCCGTCACCGGCTACCCATGGCAAGATGATGACATCAGCGACATCATGTTCGTCACCACTTTCTTCTGCTGGCATGGTTTGGTCAACGCTCTGTGCCTGTTGGGACTCTATGGCATCTCTTCCTTTTGGCATCGCTGTTACAGCCCCAGCTCGAAGCTGACAAGGTCCAAAGAAGCTCTGTATTATACGGGGACTGAAGGACCTCTCTACAAATTGCTGCCGGAAATGCGGCCCTCAGAGAAAGAGGACCACGCTCGTCTGCTCGCAGAGAGCTCACCCTGAGACGGGTTTGCTCACCCATCTTCCCCCTTGTGGGTTCTCTCAGACACGTGCATTGTCCCCTCCTTGGTCCCAGTGAAGGTAATGGCCGCAGAGGAGAGCAGTTGGTCTCCCTCCGCTGTTTGAACTATGAGTCTAATCACTGAAGAAACAAGAGGGGGCCAAGAAAGGGATGCTGCATGGATTGGTGTGGCGGTGGTGGTGGTGGTGGTGGTGGGGACCAGGGAATAGAGAAATATGCGAGAAAAGCCACGGGGGTCAGAGAATGCAATCCAAAGTTGGCCTCGGAATGAGGGGAGCAGAGTCCAGCAGTCACGGCGTCACCAACTGCTTCCCCAGGTTTTCAGTTGAGGAATAAAGACTTCTTTCTCACAAATCAAAAGTGCAATGGTAGGTGTTTCTGTTTGCCAGCTGAGGTGGCACCACCCTGTGGAAGCAGATACGGCATAGTTCACTTCTCCCATCTGGTTGAAGTAGTAAGAATCATATATATATAAACATATATATATATATATATAAACATATATATATATTAACATTGATGTAGATAAGCATTGTTTCTAATTTTGTACATAAGATGAAAATAATACTTTCATATAACAGTTTTCCAAGTTTCCCAAAACCAAATTTTCATTAAATGCAACCACATTTCTTTTTCTTGAATTCTAGTCCAGCAAAAGTGAGGCTTAGTTAGCTACTTGTTTAACTCCCCTTTTGGCAGTTTGCTACATCCTAACACACTCTGTCCTACACTGGTGCCTTTGCCAAAGGACACTCTGTACAATTTGGGAAAAGCCATCACCAGTCACATATTTACTAAAAAGTGTTATTTTATACCTGGCATTAAATCTCCTGACACTACTGCCACCAAGACTTCTTTCTCCAGGAAATTCTCATTTGATTGGAACTCTTCAGCAGTTCCTCTAAATCTGCCTTGTCATTTTTCTCATGGTGCTGATGCATCCTGTTTCTCACATCGTCTGCAACGGAGAGGTTTCACCTTACCCGCTAAAGGTAGTCTCCTTAACAGCAGAGACAAATCGTCATTAGTAACCTCATTTTCTCTGCAGGTTCCAGAGGCATATAATATTGTCCTCTACACCTAAAGAATAAATTGCTTTACCAGCTTTCATGATACAGTGTAAATATGCAATAATTAAAGATGTGGTGTAGGAGCAAGCAAATACCATTGGCCCATAAATCAACACAGTAGAATGTAACAGACACTCCAGAAGCAGGAATATAGTATGAGACTTAACTACATGTTAAGAAAGGGTTCCTCGCCCTGGCTGGTTGGCTCAGTGGTAAAGTGTCAGCCAGGCAGGTGGATGTCCCGAGTTCTATTCCCAGTCAGGGCACACAGGAGAAGCAACCATCTGCTTCTCCACTCCTCCCTCCCCTGCTTCTCTTCCCTTCCCACAGCCATGGGATTGGTTTGAGTGAATTGGCCCCAAGTGCTGAGGAAGGCTCCATGGAGCCTCTGCCTCTAGGCGCTAAAAAACTAGCTAGGGGTTGCCTAGCAATAGCCTCAGATGGGCAGAGCATCCCCCTGTAGGGGTGGATCCTGGTGGGGCGCACGTGGGAGTCTGCCTCTATGTCCTCCTCCTCTCACTTAAAAAAAAGAAAAGAAAGGGCTCCTCAATTAATGTGATGAATAACTGGTTCTCCATTGGGGGGGGAACCCACAGTTTCTACCTCAGACAACACACAAGGACATAATTATAGATGGATTGAAAAGTTAAACATCAGAAACAAGGCTATCAAAATGTTTTAAAGGGAATAAAGGAAGATATTTTTATAATAAAAGACATGAAAAACTTTCTCTAGGAAAAAAAAAGGTCTGAAAAGATCACCCATTTTTTGAGCTTTCCATAACTAAAAGGCACAAGAAAAAGAAATAAAAGAAAAGGGACACTGTGAAGAATATTTTCAGTGCATTCAACAGACAAAAAAAAAAAATCAGTACCCAGTACTTATAAAGACGTTCTAACACTGACAAAGTGCAACCTAATATAAAAAATGAAAAGATAAGCCCTGGCCGGTTGGCTCAGCGGTAGAGCGTCGGCCTAGCATGCGGAGGACCCGGGTTCGATTCCCGGCCAGGGCACACGGGAGAAGCGCCCATTTGCTTCTCCACCCCTCCGCCGCGCCTTCGTCTCTGTCTCTCTCTTCCCCTCCCGCAGCCAAGGCTCCATTGGAGCAAAGATGGCCCGGGCGCTGGGGATGGCTCTGTGGCCTCTGCCTCAGGCACTAGAGTGGCTCTGGTCGCAACATGGCGACACTCAGGATGGGCAGAGCATCGCCCCCTGGTGGGCAGAGCGTCGCCCCATGGTGGGCGTGCCGGGTGGATCCCAGTCGGGCGCATGTGGGAGTCTGTCTGACTGTCTCTCCCTGTTTCCAGCTTCAGAAAAATGCAAAAAAAAAAAAAAAAAAAAAAAAGAAGAAAAGATATAAGTGACTATGGACTATGTCTCAGAAAAATAACAAATGGCTAATAAACAAACAACTACACACACACACACACACACACACACACACATGCTAACCTAATCAATTTTGAGAAAAAGCAGACTTAAGTAGTAGGATTTTTTTTGCACTATCAGGTTGTCAACAATTATCAAAAGTATTGCATAAATGATACTGTCCAGCCCTGGCCGGACAGCTTGGTTGGTCAGAGCCTCGTCCTGATTCACAGAGGTTGCAGGTTTGATCTCCAGTCGGGGCACCTATAGAAACTGGTGTTTCTGTTTCTCTCTCTCTCCTTTCTTCTGTCTCTGAAATCAACAAATAAAAATATTTTTAAAAAATGATATTAGCCATTGCCAGAGAAGATGTAGGGAAAGGGAACTATCATACACTGCAGGTGGCAGTGGAAATTGGTCCACAGCTTCTTGAAGTCAGTTTGGCAGAGTGGGCCATAATTTAAATGCTCAGATCCTTCAAGCAAGCAATTCCACTTCTTGCTACCTACAGCAGACATCTGTCACGTGAGCCTAACTACATCTTTGAAACAGCCTCCCAACATTTTGATCAGTTTCCATATTATTGTCAGGCTTGCCTTCCTGGTATATTTTGTTTTTAATCTCTGGTTTCCCTTGGAGCTAGCTGGGGTGCAGGCATGTTACTGATTAGACACATCCACTCAAGACTTCACCTCAGAAGTGAGCCATACAAAGAAATTAGCTCTGCATGGGGTTTCCATTCTGTAGCAAGAGTCCTGGCAATGATGTCAACCTCTGTTTTTCATCATCAAGCCGGTTTGCCCCATAGTTCTGGGGTCAGTGCCAGAGCAGCAATCTAAGCCTATTCTGATGGTGAAATTCTGGGCATTGGTTCTTCAAATATAAACTGAAATCTCTTTCTCCAGCCCTCCTGATTCTGTGAACTACCCCATTTATTTTAATAAATTTCTTTTTCATAAACAAGCAAAATGGATTCTTGTTGTCTGTAGCTAAGAACTGTAATATAGTATCTCTCCTAGAAATACTCATACGTCTACACAAAGAGCATGTATAAGACTGGTCCCAGAAGCATTGTTTCCATGAAGAACTTTTAATAAAAGATGTTTGACACTAGAGGAACGGTTAAATAAATTATAGTGTCCTACGTAGGAGTTAAAGGAACAGGGCAGATCTGTATGTCATGACATGAAAAGATGGAGTGGGAAAAGCTAAATGCGGAAGATATGGGGCATATGCGATACAAGTTTCCAAGGTAGGTGTGTTCTTTCTAACTTCATAAGGCCTTAAGTTTTCTCCATACACCTGTCAATGATGGTTAGGCCCTTAGGGCAACCAGGAGAGAGGGCTACTGATGAGTGTGGTGACTTGTTTCATGTAATATGCCCTAGCAGGGGTCGTCAAACTTTTTATAAAAACCGCCCACTTTTGCAGTGCTGGTCAACCTGGTCCCTACCGTGCAACCAAACAGCGCCGAGATTGGCCCATCATGAAAGCTGTAACGCCCACTAGTGGGCGGTAGGGACCAGGCCTACCAGCACTGCAAAAGTGGGCGGTTTTTATAAAAAGTTTGACGACCTCTGATTGGATTTTAGTCTGTAACTAATGTGACCACATAATTTAGCATTCAAACCCGGACACTTTACAGGAAAAAAGGCAAAATTAATTTTTGGACCTGGACAAGAGGTAAGAATCAAAGTGCTCAAGACAAATTGGGACCTATGGTTACCCTAAAATGAGACATGATGTCTAATTTTCGTTTGTTCTCTACACCCGTCTTTCCCCTCCATCCTGCTCTCCCAGGAGACTACCCTGGTCTGTAGCTGGGCTTGGAGCGCCCTTAGCCTCTGGCTTCGGGCAATGCAAAGTCAATGAGGAGCCCCAGTGGGAGGGTGGTGAAGAGAGTGGAATTAGCATTTTTATTCTTAGCTCCTGTCCCTGGGGTCACCTCAGGATGGCAAACTTGGTGGCTTAAAACAACAGAACTTTATTCTTCCACAGAGATGGAAGCCAGAATACCAAAATCAAGGTGTGGACAGTGTGGGTTCCTTCTAGAAGCTCTCAGGTGGAAAATGAACCGGGTTTCTCTCCCAGCTTCTGACAACTGCTGGCAATCCTCGGCGTCCCTCAGCTTGCAGATGCATCACTCCAATCTCTGCCCCCGTCTGCATGCTGCCTTCTCCTCTGTGGGCCTCTGTGTCTCAAATCTCTCTCTGCCTTTCTCTTACGAAGTCACAGGTGACTGGACTTAAAACCCACCCTAAATCCAAAATGACTTCATCTCGAGATTCTTAACTTAATTATATCTACGAAGAACCTTGTGGCAAATAAGGTCACATTCACAGGTTCCAGGGTTAAGGCTTGGAAATATATTTTTAGAGACAACCACTGAAACCCACTGCACTGTCCTTGTTCATACTGGGAACTTCTGTTCCATGTCCCTTCAGGCCTAGAGGTAGTAAACTCCAACCATTACTCGACTATCCCTTGTGGTCTCCTTACACCTTGTCCACATCAATGTACGAAGTACCTTTTTAAGCCCTCCTTGAACTATCCCAGTGTTGGTTGCCATCTATTTCTTATTGGGACCCTCTCCGAAATACCTGTGAAATTAGCACAAGAGGCCAGAATTTTAAACAAAATTCAGCCTTGCCTAGTTGGCTCAGTGGTAGAGTGTCAGTCCAGCATGTGGATGTCCTGGGTTCGATTCCTAATCAGGGCACACAGGAGAAGCGCCCATCTACTTCTCCACCCCTCCCCTTCTCGCTCCTCTCTCTCTCTTCGCCCCCTGTAGCTGTGACTTGATTGGAGCGAGTTGGCCCTGGGTGCTGAGGATGGCTCAATGGCCTCCACCTCAGGCACTAAGAAGAGCTTGGTTGCTGAGCAATGGAGCAACACCACAAATGGGCAGAGCATCACTCCCTAGTAGGCTTGCCAGGTGGATCCCAGGCAGGGTGCATGTGGGAGTCTGTCTCTCTGCCTTTCTTCCTCTCACTGAATAAACAAACAAACAAACAAAATTCACTCCCAAATATCTGGAACAATGACAAGAGAAAAAGTTTTACAAGTGAATTTCACAAAAGTGAGCATACAGTGAAGGAGACTAATTTGTAAATAGCCGGGTAATAAATTAAGGGGATCTCCCAAATTCAACCAAGATACCAAAAGATTAATCCATGCATTCAAGAATCCTAAACAGCTACTATTTTCCAGGTACTGTGTAGGGATTAGCAATGCAATAATGAGAAAGACAAAAAAAACAAAACACATACACAATTGTATTGCAATTTATAGTGATGAATGAAAAGGAAGATTAGATGGTAAGCAGAATTCTAAGATGGTTCCCAAGATTCCTGTCCCTGGTTGTACACACTCTGCATAATCTCTTCCTCTTGAGTGTGAGTAGGACTAGTGAATATAATGGAAAACCACTCCCATAATTAGTTACTAACCAATTGAGTTTGAATTAGTAAAAAGGGACCTGGATGGGTCTGACCTCGTCAGGTGAGGTCTTTACAAGAAGGTGAGCCATCAGAGGTGCACCTTGTTGGCCTGAGGAAAGCAAACAGCCATGCTGTGAACTTCCTACCAGGGGCCCCACAGCAAGGAGCCATGAGCACCCTCTAGTTGCCGAGAGCAGTCCTTGATCACAGGCAGCGAGAAAATGGAAACAACAGTCCTAGAACTGCAAGGAGCTGAATTTTGCCAACATCCAGTGAATTTGAAAAGGATCCCGAGCCTCAGATGGGACTCACGGCCCCCGCCAAAACACCCTGATTTCAGCTTGGTGAGGTCTGAGCAGAGGACTCAGCCGACCCATATAGATTCCTGACCCATGGAGACCATGAGAAAATACAATTTGCGTTTCCTCAGTTCCTACCTCTATGTTCATGTGTTATGCAGCAATAGAAAACTAACACAGGTGGCGTTATTTTGGGGTGAAGATTTATCCAGCACTGGTCAGGGATGAGAAACACAAGAGTTCTTTAGGGTGTGTGGTCCTATTACTGGAAGACTATATCCAAAATGAAGCAGGGATCCAAATGAGAATAAGAAACTTCAGGCCTATTGAGTTCTATGCTCTGTGTCTATAATCATAAGACAACCTTTATAAATTTAGTTTCTTGGGCCCCAGAAACAGAGGCTTGGACACAGTGCATGAGAATTCTAGACTTTGGGATACTGAAGACAGAGGAGGAAGTTGGCTGGGAATAATCAACATAACCCTTTGGATGTTTGTCCCATTAAAATTCATAGCCAGGAATTGACTTGATGTGAGCTTTCAGTGGGCCTCTTGGAGGCTTGGTAGACAATGTATATTAACTAACTGATTTAAAAACAGATACCCCCCCCCACACATACACAAAATAAAAACATAAACCCTACGTCCTATTGGGTTAACATAACAGAAGAGTACTTCTCCCACACTCATAAAGTCAAATGCCAGCATTCCTAGTTAATAGGCAGCCTTCTATCTGGTCTTTCAGAAGCCAGAGACTCCTCCCATATTGTGACTGTGTCTTTCTCCAGGCCTCAGAGTTCTCTGTTGGCAGCCCAGGTGAGGAAGGGGAGGAAGGCTTCTGTGGGCCATGTTTTGAAGTGGTGTACAAACTTCCACACATGTTCAACTGGCCCAAACTCGCTGAGCAGCTGGGAAACTCTGCATTGTGGGAGGGGAGCAAGAATGTTCAGTGGTCAGATAGCTGCCTCTCCCCCAGGGAATTGTGAAACTCACAGTGGGATTCCCAAATTGCTGAATTAAGCATCCCAAACAAGAGGGAGCGAGGCCTAACTCCTAATTTGGGGGTGCATATTCTGGTTTGGAAGAGAAATGAGCTATGGAAAAACAAACTCAGAGTCCTGGAGTTCTGTCTTCAGACTAGTCTTAAGGGGAGAAATAGCTATAACAGAGGTAAGCTGAGTCTGTGCTTCCACCTCTCGGAAAGTTTCCAGAAGAAAAAAAACTTTGCAGCCGTTGAAATGGGATTGTTGAAAAGCCCCTGAAATCAATTCTATAAACTGGAAACCTAAGCCACGATGATGCAGTGAACTATAAAGCTCAGAACAGAGAAAACTTCAGAGGAAAATTATAAGCTGGTGTGCCAGGAGAAATAAAGCATATATGTCCTTTCAAGCTAAGAAATTAGATCGTTGGTTTCCATGTCTCGTGAGCCTTGTTTTGGGACACCAGTGACAAACTCCACGGCTTACAAACCCTTGAAGACGAAAGTTTGGCACGTGGACACGTGCTGACTCTGACCTCGTGTGGGTTTCCATGGACACGCCCCCTGTGTGGTTCTGCTTGAGCCTCCAGCCTCCCGCTTTTTCTCTTCTTATGATGTCATTCTGTCTTACAGCAAGGTGAGTTGCAATCATTTTATGATGATGATGACAATGACGATGGCCTTCCTAAACAGAAAGGAGGTGAATTAAAAGATGCTTTTAGATAGCACCATACTAAAATCCCCCGGCCACTGGGAAGTTTATACTGAGGCTCTCTAGATGCCATTTCTGACCAAATTTCTATCTCCTCCATCAACTGTTCTTTTCATTAAAACCTTGAAATTCATTCAACATGTCATCCTTTACTGTCTAAATCGGTGCCACCCAATATGGCAGCCGCTAACTACGTGTAGCTATGGAGCACTTGTGCTTTGGCTGTCTGGCTTGAGATGTGCTATAAATATGCAATATATGCTAAAGTTTGAAGACAGTATGAAATAAGGATTATAAAATACTTCATTTATAATTTTTATAATAACATTGTTCAAATAACATGTTAGATATACTGGGTTAAATATAGTATCTCATTAAAATTAATTTCACCTCTCTGTGCTTTTTAAAAGCTTGCTCTTAGAAAACTTGAAATTATGTATGTGACATTTGATTTCTATTGAAAGGAAGCAGTCTTGTTTTCTAATGTCTGTGTTGTGCATTGTGTGTGTGTGCTTGTGCTTGAGTGTGTGTGGAGGTGTGTGCCCTCAACTAAACTGTGAGCTCTTTGAGAATAAGAACTAGGTCATCTACTTCTTATAGGCCCTGCTGCACTTGGAATTCACAGCACTTAGTAAATTCATGTTCCCTAAATTCCTGAGGAGCTTATTGCTCATTCTAGCATATCAAGCCAGACAAGTGCAGTGGCAGTGCCTGGGGACCCTCTAGAATAGGGGGTGGCGGGTGGGGAGGCAGGTCTGAGGGGAGTCTCCCCGTGGAGCCGCCAGGTCACGAAGGACCTCCATGTCTTCTTTAGAAAACAGCCTCCCAGGCCCTCGGTGCCCACAGACTCGGGACTGTCTGCCAGTTCTGCTAATCATTCACCGGCTTTGGCTCCCTTCTCGGCTCCCTGTGGGCAGTGTCTGGTTTGGGAGAGATGGTTCCTATCTTCAAAGTCAAGATCAGGATGTTCATGCTTCACTGAACAACATGGAGCACTGATGTCTGGCCAAGGCGGGGGCCTGAGTATCCCAGATGGGACCTTAAGTGAGACTACTTGTCCTCATTAGTGCCACTCTCAATCTCGCAGTGCTGTTGGGTCAGTGCCGTCGTCCTCTCTCCTCCTCTGGCCACTTGAAACCCGCTCATGGCTGCCGAGAACAACTGGGAAGATGAGTGTAGAACCGGAGTCAGCTCTGCGGCCCCATCTCACTGGGACCACAGCCTCCAATGACTGGAGGTGACACTGAGTGACCAAACGCAGCGCCTCGTAAGGCCTGCAGACCACATGCTCTGCTGACACCCAGAGGAGCCGTGGGCCCTCGCTTCTCCCAGAGCAAATCTAAGGACCAGAGAGAATCCCTGGGGATCTCTCCTCCCTGACTCACAAAATCTGTGACTTTGCATCCTTTTCCTCTAAGCTCTGATCACTATAGTGCTCTCCAAGTGTTTTGAAATTTCACCAAAAAGGAAAAAGCAGGAGATAAATATGCGCACTTTGGCCCTTTTACATTCACTTTAATAGAAAGTTCAACACTCATTTCTTTTTTTTCAGATAAGGGTTATGACATTCATCAAATCAAGGAGAACTGAGTTTAGAACCCAGATTTCTGACTTCTGGCCAATGCACTGTCCACTTCCTTGTGCTGCCCTCATTGACTGTGTTTCTATACCTCACTGGTGACGACGATCACCTCCAAGTTGTGGGATTACAAATGATTTTTAATGTCCTTTTTGCTTAGTTTATCTGATTTTCTTATAATGACTATACATAGAATAAAAACACCTAATATTAAAGCAAATTCCTTCAGAGAGCAGACTGAAGCTTTGTTTTCCCTACTTGCCTTCACTCTCAAATCCCCACCCTCACCAAATCTCTCACTAGCAAGAAGCAATAACTGCCATTCACAAGGGCAGAGAGAGATCTAATTTTTCTAGAATTAAGTGGACTTGAGGAAGAGGAGGAATTTGCTCAGAGGCAGTGCTGTGTGACTCTGGTGTGAATTCTCCCTCCTCTCCACCAGGGGCGCTGTTAGCATACAGCTGCTACCTCTCTTCCCCACAGCATTGCTTGTACTGTGAAGACAGATGATTTTGCAGGAGACGGTGATGTTAGCACGGTTCATGTTGAGTGAAGAACTTCCTCTCCCCTCAGCATTCCCAGAGGAACTCCTATTCCATGTACATCCTGTAACACACCCAGAACCATTGGTGGGCCCAGGGCACGCCTCCCATTCCTTGCACTTTGTTTCCCACCACCCTCTGATTTACATGCATCTGGCTGGTACCCAACACCGAGAATTCTGTCTCCCCAGGTCCATCAGACTTTAGTAATGGATGGATGAAGCTGATGGGCTAATTCACACTAGAATACAAATGGCCAACACCAGCTCACTGGAGTCACTCTTCTCAACGGCATCTGCCTTTTAAGGATTATTTCTACTTGAATCCCTCGTCTCAGTTAGGGAGGCATCCTGGGAGCAGAGTGATGTGGAATGTGGATATCAGACCTTATACATGGGCAGTGAAGACGTCGATAGAAAGCTGTCTTCTCTGTGCTGTATTTCGGGCCAGTGCAGCTGCAGTCAGGACAAAGTGTATGGCATGAAGGTAGGAAGAGCAGGGACAAATCGAAAGCCATGAGGACAAAATGGAGCCTGTGTCTGACTTCCACCGCCCCATCCTTTAGTGGCAGGTGACCTGCAGAAGAAGCTGGTGCCCTCCACACTAAGAGAAGCTAACTAAGGGAGCGATCGGCCCAGCCATGCTGAGGAGGTGAGCCAGCAGATCAGGGACAGAGAGACGGGCTCCAGTGTGGCACCTGCAGCTGTGCCTTCAGCGTGTGCTGAGGTTGCTGCCTTGCCTCCTCCTTCAGAATCGCAGGTGAATCTCTTTGTAGCCAGCTCATCCGGGGACCATACAGGGAAGGGAATTCTGAGGAATGTGGCTCAAGCTGCGGTTTATGCACTACAAAACCACCAGTCCCTAAAATCATATCAAAAGGTAGATTTTTGGATTCAGTAGAGATGTGGGGCAGAGGGTGGGGCAAGGATGTGAAGAGGTAAGGGGAAGAGGTGAAGGGAGCTTTCTTGGTCATTTTCAAGAATGTGTCTATAAGGGAATAGAATAGCCAGGTAGATGGCAAGTACATATATGTGGTTATATATCCAAATGTTTATAAATACGTGTCCAGGAAAAAATTCTTACAATTGGATTCAAGTTATGTCTGCAGGGTCCTGGAGGATACTCAGTAAGTGCCCAGACTTCCTTTGGTTACCAAGGTAACCCCTCCCCGCCATCCCATGATTCTCCCTCTCTCTGCTGAGTGCTGGAAAGCACTAGGGGAAGGAAGCCATAGGAGAAAGGGACAAGTGTGACAAGAAGCACTTAACAAGGGCCATAGTGGGGAGCCCCTAAAAGCACATTTATCTGCTTTCTGCTTTGACAGAAGCCAGTTCCCAATGTACCAGAATGGAATGGAACAATGAGGGTTTCCGCCACCAAAGGTGTAGGATTGATTCACAAAACATTTCCTCTCTGTGGGGGTGCAGTGGGAGGGGTGAGGTGATAAAAGTTAGTGGAAGGCGAGTCTTTCCAAAGCCTGGACCTTGGGGTGGCCCCAGAAGGTGTGGACGTGCCTGAGTCTTGCTCTTCTCTTTCATTAGACAGATCTATCGTTCAATGGGAAGCTTTATCGGCCATGTGTACCCAGGGCTGTTTCTATTTTCATACGGGCTGTATCAGGCAATAGTGGTCTTTAAAGCCATAATAGTCAATGACTCTCTCCTGCATCCTTCATGCCTTCCCAGGAATAAGGGAAGATGGGCCAGGCTGTGGGAAATATCCTACAGAGGTTTGTTGAAGACAGTGACTGGATCCATCCTGATAGCTTATGAGATCAGCTGCACTAGAGGAGGGTTCACACTGATGAACAGGGAAATGCCACCGAGGTTTATGTACCCCAAAGAGTGGCAGCACCTCACCATGTTCACCCTCCTTATCCTCAGTGGCTGCGTAGATGTCATGAGCGAGAACTTGCTGCCTCAGAGATGTGTGCTCCTAGAAAAAGGTGGCCTGGTGCTGACCTTCTATGTGCTTCTGATGCTGCTGGCATCACATGTTCAAGATTCAACAGGGGTGGAGCTGCAGGTTCACTGTCTGCTCATGCTGGTGGTGTTCCTGCTGATGCTGGTGTTGACCATAGAGCTGTGGGCTCCCGACGCGTTTCACCTCTCACTGATCGAGACCTTCCTGTTTCTGATGATGGGGTCCTGGCTGGTGCAGGCGGGCTTCATTCTCTACAGACCCGTCACCGGCTACCCATGGCAAGATGATGACATCAGCGACATCATGTTCGTCACCACTTTCTTCTGCTGGCATGGTTTGGTCAACGCTCTGTGCCTGTTGGGACTCTATGGCATCTCTTCCTTTTGGTATCGCTGTTACAGCCCCAGCTCGAAGCTGACAAGGTCCAAAGAAGCTCTGTATTATACGGGGACTGAAGGACCTCTCTACAAATTGCTGCCGGAAATGCGGCCCTCAGAGAAAGAGGACCAGGCTCGTCTGCTCGCAGAGAGCTCACCCTGAGACGGGTTTGCTCACCCATCTTCCCCCTTGTGGGTTCTCTCAGACACGTGCATTGTCCCCTCCTTGGTCCCAGTGAAGGTAATGGCCGCAGAGGAGAGCAGTTGGTCTCCCTCCGCTGTTTGAACCTGAGTCTAATCACTGAAGAAACAAGAGGGGGCCGAGAAAGGGATGCTGCACGGATTGGTGGGGGGTGGGGAAGAGGACCAGGGAATAGAGAAAGGTGCAAGAAAGGCCACAGGGGCCAGAGAATGCGGTAGGGGGAGGCCTTGGAAGGGAAGAAAGTCAGCAGCCATCCCCCCTACCGGCTGCTTCTCCAGACACGAGTGCTTGCCTTTTACCCGAGGGAATAATGGTTTCTAACTACTCTGTTCAAAACTGGAATCATTCAAGTCTCAACCCGATAAAGAAGAGTGGGTACTTCTATTTGCTCACCAAAGTTGCACCCCATGTGGAAGTAGCATAAAGAATTTATAATTGACTTATACAGGCTGAAATTACGCTCTTTTTTACCCACTCCCCCCCCAAAAAAAATATTTTTAAGAATTGGCATAATTTCAAATTCAAATTAATAAAGTGAGACTTTATGAATGCTTTAATATAGTAACATTTCAAATTTGTAAAACTGAAACTTTTATGGAACCCAAATGTTCAGTATTTCCCAGACTTCATACTTTATTATTCCTGTTCCGGCCAAAGCCAACCTATTTCACCATCCCCACCTTGGCACGTGTAATTTACTAGATCCTAGGTATGAGTCTTGGCAAATTTCAGTCCCTGGTATCTCATAGAAAGCCATCCCACGCTCACATTTTTATGTTATTCGGTACCCAGCATAAGACCCACCTTCACCCACATCCACCGAGCAGCTCTGAGAAGGCTTTGTCCACTCTCCTTTGCTCCGGAACTCTTAGGCGCTTATACTAGGTCCACTTTGTTAATTTGCTCCTCCAGCTGATATACTTTGCTTTGTTCTGTTTCTGAAATCATTCTGCTTGGGGAGACCTTCTCCCACCACCTAAAGCAGGGGTCCCCAAACTATGGCCCGCAGGCCGCATGCAGCCCCCTGAGGCCATTTATCCAGCCCCCGCTTCACTTCCGGAAGGGGCACCTCTTTCATTGGTGGTCAGTGAGAGGAGCACATTGACTATCTCAGCCAAAAGCAGGCCCATAGTTCCCATTGAAATACTGGTCAGTTTGTTGATTTAAATTTACTTGTTCTTTATTTTAAATATTGTATTTGTTCCCGTTTTGTTTTTTTACTTTAAAATAAGATATGTGCAGTGTGCACAGGGATTTGTTCATTATTTTTTTTATAGTCTGGCCCTCCAACGGTCTGAGGGACAGTGAACTGGCCCCCTGTGTAAAAAGTTTGGAGACCCCTGATCTAAAGTGTAAGCTCCTAAAGAGTAAAGACTTCATCATATCAAGTTACATACTTTCCTATGTATAAGCCAACTATCTAGCTTAGGTGATGCTTAATAAAGTCTTATTTGCTTCCAGAATCTTGGCCTATAAGTTCCTACCGCCAGTGCTGCCAGACAGGTCTGAGACTTCTGCGAAACTCTGGAAAACACCAGTGATCCTAGAACCTGAGTCATCTCCTTAGTCATGGGCCACTCTCTTCCTCATTCTTGGGATAACAAAATCCACTATTCTGTTCGAGAATTGTTTACTTTGTTAATTGCTTTTTAATCCTCACAAGCATTTCTATGAGGAACCTTCAGAAAGCTGAGGCTCAGCAGGTTGACTTGCCCACGTCTTACAGCTAATACAAGGCAAGACAGGAATTCCTGTGCAGGTGTGTCTGACGCAAGCCAGTCACTGTATCCTTTGCGTCACAGTGACTATACTAATGGCAATGGAGAAGGGAGTGATCTTCAAAATGAAGTTATTTTTAAAAAAGAGAGAAGAAAAACAAAAGAGCAAGCAGTATAGTGTAAATACTCTAGACACCCCCATAAGGTGTGTTGGCCCTGGATGGGTGGCTTACGTGGACAGAGTGTCATCCTGGCACACCAAGTTGTGGGTTCAATCCCTGGTCAGGGCACGTACGGGAAGGAACCAATGAGTGCAAACTAAATGGAACAACTAAGTGGAACAAGAAGTTGATGCCTCTCTCTTTTTCTTCCTCCTCCCCCTCTGTCAAATCAATGGAAAAATAAAAAAAGAATAAAATTTAAGGTGTGTTGGTCATGCTTCCTGTCCGCCACCTGGCCCTTCCCCCAGGGTTCCCCTGAGAGAGAGAGTCTCCCTGACTCTCAACTTCTGGCAGGGTCTTAGGTTTCTGAGTGAAGTCTGAGGATAAAACTTCTTTGTAGGCCCTGGCCGGTTGGCTCAGCGGTAGAGCGTCGGCCTGGCGTGCAGGGGACCCGGGTTCAATTCCCAGCCAGGGCACATAGGAGAAGCGCCCATTTGCTTCTCCACCCCCCCCCCTTCCTCTCTGTCTCTCTCTTCCCCTCCCGCAGCCGAGGCTCCATTGGAGCAAAGATGGCCCGGGCGCTGGGGATGGCTCCTTGGCCTCTGCCCCAGGCACTAGAGTGGCTCTGGTCCCAGCAGAGCATCGCCCCCTGGTGGGCAGAGCGTCACCCCTGGTGGGCGTACCAGGTGGATCCCGGTTGGGCGCATGCGGGAGTCTGTCTGTCTCTCCCCGTTTCCAGCTTCAGAAAAATACAAACAAACAAACAAACAAAAAAAAACTTCTTTGTAACCCAGTTTTCTGGTCCTTGCCCATTTTCCCTTAACTGTTGGTTTCTAGACTCTTTTCAATGACCTTTCTGGAGGAGGGGGACCTCCTTTCTCTTCACCTCTTGTACACATTGATGGGAGAAGGTGAAGACCACTTGCGGCTTGCTGCCCATTTCTAGTCATTTGAGGCCTCACTTTACAATCATAAATGAACCTCTGGTAATCAGTCGATACCCTCAAGATGACGTCTCTTAAATGCCACGTATAGATAATAAACTTGCATGGTATTAATTTACTGTATTTGAGATGTAACACAGAGGACCTCCTCTTGAAGCCCAGTCAAGAAACAACTTCCCACTCTTCAGCGTCGAAGGAGACATGTACGGTAATTCTCACAAAGTTCCACCAGAGGGCACTATGTTCACACCACCAGGCCAAGTTCTCCAACCTGGTAAACAAGTCTCAACTACGGGTTTAAGCATGGGGGGAGGGGAAAGGAGGTCAGGAAAAATACAGAACCAGTCTAAGTATTACCCAAGCATCCAGAAAACATACCCCAGGGCTGTTTGTTTCCCATTAAAATTTGGCACATGAATGTGAAATACACAGGGCTTCAAATCAACTAAAGGGATGGGGGTGAGGGAGAACAGACTGTGGACCCAGTTGAGGAACTCTTTGGGAAAAGTACCAAACAAAAAGGGCACACTCTGATCCAAGTAACGTTTTGACTGCAATGCTGAATCTCCCAAAGTTTTTCATAAGCTTCAACAACGCTTTCATCAATCTAGAGAACAAAGATAGGTCCATACATACACTGAGAATAAGGAACGAATTTTGTCTGTGAATATCTCAGATTCATAAAACAACCAAACGAGGGGCAGATTAAGATATGACCTCCAAATACCCCTTTAAATAGAACCTGCCATAAAGCATTTTTGCTTCTGGAAATCTAATTATTCTATGGAAGGCACTAAAACCCACAGAGTAGGATCTTGGGACAAACTGCCTGGTCCCTGCACTTGGGACCTTCTTTAGTGGGCACAGTGGGGATCCCAGTGTTTTGGAGGTAGTGGCCCAGGAGTGCATAGTGCACAGCCTGACACTGCAGAAAGGGGAAGAGAATAAGGCTCTGAAGGGAGTTACAGGCTGTGAAATACTGCACTCAGGTGATGTCAGCAAGCTACCATGACTTAAGGAGACTTCAGTTTCCTCACTTTTAAGACAGAAGATCTTTTTATTTTTTCTTTAATAATTTTCTTTATTTTATTTTATTTCATTTGTTGATTTTTACAGAAAGAAGAGAGAGAAAGAGGGAGGAGAAGTGGGAAGCATCAACTCATAGTAGTTGCTTCCTGTAGTATATGCCTTGACCGGGCAAGCCCAGGGTTTTGAACCGGTGACCTCAGCATTCCAGATCAACACTTAATCCACTGTGCCACCACAGGTCAGGCTAAGACAGATCTTAATGTGAAGATCTAATTCCATAATTGCATGGCTCTAATTTTCTCAAGAGGACTTATTTTGCCACGTTGTTAGCTAAACCGAACTTAATTCTTTCTAACTTTCCAAGCAGTTGCCTATTGGAGGCAAGACTTGGGATAGGGCTCACACAGACCCAGGCCTTCAGCTGTAATGTGCAGTTTGGGAAATGGAGTTTTCCCTGTATTTGAATCATATTAAGGGGCCTTCAACGAAACTCAAATCAAGCTAAGGAAATGCAGCTCAGATTTGAACTTCTCATTTCCTAACCTGAGCATAAGAATATCAAGCAATGAGAAATTGTAAAGAACAATTTCTCTGTGGTCAGTGTTAGGTACTGAACTGAGGTAAAACCTGGTCTTTCCTCCTTTAACTGTGTAGTGAAATTTGACAACTCGGCCAACCGCAGCTTCTGCCCTAAATCTGGATTTAGAGCAATGACCTTAACTTCCAAGATGGTTTTCTTTTCTCTTTTTTGATTTTTTGCTTTAAGATTACACCATGGTCTATTCTTTTGGAAAGAACTGGTGTTGGTTTATTTAAAAACAAACATAGTTTACAATTTGGGGTTGGGTTTCCAGGGTACTTCTGAAGGCTGGGTCTTAGCTTTGTGTCTTCAGCCTAATTAAAGGGTTTTGTCAAATGCCGATTGAAATCATTCAGATATAGGGAAAACCCCTTTTCTCAAACTACAGGTTATGGCTGAAGGTTTAGGTCTATCTGCGCCCTGTCCCAAATCGTCTCTAAGGAGTAAAAGGCAACCACGCAGGCCTGCAGGCCTGGGAAGAATGAATGGGTCCTTCGAAAGAGAAATTGAGAGGTCAACTCATAGGTAACGTCCACCCAAGACAAGACATTTATTTCAGGCATTGCTGAAGAAATGCTTTTAGTCCCTGGCCATTTCTTAGATTTGGAACAAAATCTGTACCTAAAATACTGCTTTCCCACTCCACTTGACCCTTGGGCATAGCGATTCTACTCTGAGACAAAATCCTGACTTCAAAGCACACGTAATAGAACCTCTTGTCGGCTCTGATACTGAGTGTACCTAGAGATAGAAGAATTCATGGGTTCAAGCATTCTAATCCCCTTTTTATGGAGGGGGGAGGGGGTGGGGGTGGGTGGCAATTTGGGGAAGAAGGGGAAGGAGAACAAAGTGCAGCAGACACAGCAAAGCCCAACTGGATGAAACAGGCTGTTCTACTTTTAACTTCTCCAAAAGCACAGTCTGGGTTTCTGGGGGCGAACCAGTTAGGAACAGGTCTTTTTCTGCTTTTTCTTCCCCCGTACATTTTTAAGCTTCCCTGATCAGTCCTTGGGCTCATTTGAGGCCCTATTTGCTTGGTTTGAGTAAGTGTTGGGTGGACCAAGGAGGACAAGACTTCTTGTCCCCTCTTGACTCAGCAGTCAAGTATTATGTTGCTAGCCCTCACAAAGTATGTCCCTGGTCACATGAATGGATGAAAGCAAATCCATTTCCATTCTTGGAAAATCAGTTCAAAGCACATATTCTCTTGGTGCTGCTGTCATTTCTGTGTGGTCAACAAACATCACGGACGGAACACTCACCCTGGATGCTACTGGGAGATACAAGATGAATGAGCTCCTCAAGGAGGTTCAGATTCCTAGCAAGGGAAGCCCCACTCACAGGGCAAAATAGGATACCGTAAACTGCACTTGCTACCATTCCATTTTCTATTATGTTGCCATCCCCACCGCAGGTGCTGGATGGAGGTGATGAGTACTGGAGAAGGCTCTGGTTTATGCTTAGGCAGTTTGGCATCTGGAAGTCAACATCTTTTTAAACAAGAATATCACCTTTCACTTCTTCCACTCGCCTGCCTCAACCACTTAAACTCAAGATTTTACAGGAAGAAACGAATGAAGACGTCTCACTGTTACCAGGTCTAAGCCCACTCACATAAAACTAATAGTGGAGCATTACAGAGTGACAGGGAAAGGAATAATCCAACCTATTCAGATTATTTTACCCTATAGTAGTAATCATATCACTGTTTTCTAAACACCATGTTGCAGGTACAATCCTAATTTATTTGCATTTGCTGTCACAATTGATTCCTACAATATTTTGTAGGCAAGGAAACTGAGGCTTCATGTTGTTAAGTAACTAAGCCAGCACAAAGCAGGGAAGAGGTAAAGCCCAGACTTGAACCTAGGTTTTTCTGACCCAGCCTTCAACAACCACACTGTAAGACTCCAAGGCGCAGCACTCAAACTTAACAGGGAAACCGCTACACTCACAAGGCACTGTACTCAGTCCAGAATGTCACCTGTCTGAAACATACTAAAAGCTGGTTTGAGATGAATGCTGCCTCTGTCATTTTAAAGCACTATAGTATTAGGCACACCCATAAAGGGAGGGGATGTTGACCAAAGAAGCCAAGTTATGTGTGTATGGTCACTGGCAACATTTCTTTTCCATATTTGTGGTACAGAAAATAACCAGAAGAACAAATTTCTTCCTCTCTCCTTCCAAAGGCACTGAAAACATGAGTTCTTGGTCGTCAAAGAGAAAAACCTCAGACTCAAACACAGGGGGCTCCTGAACGATGCGGTCAAGACTAGATAGCATCAGGTGGGCTCAGGGAATAAAAATCAAGAATGATCAAGTAATAGAACTGATATATGTGTATATATGTGCGTGTATGGCATACATTTGTACATGTACACGTAACTATTGTGCATCTGTCAACAAGCATCCATTTCACAAATGTCTTCACCAATACATTTTCTCAACCATCACAGCAAGACAGAGGAGGAAGGGGTATTGATTCTTACTTGCCAGATTAAAAAGAAGGTGCACTAAGGAAACCTAAATTTCCCACCTACCCTGGAGATATGCGAAGACCTCTTTTTCCTTTCAGCTGCCCGCGGGGATGTTTGCACACAGGATCTCCAATTTGGTGGGCAGCTCTCAAGGTCCTCTCTTGAAGACCTTTATTTGCAGGGAGCAGAGAGGCTGAAACACTTGCTTTAAGTTGAACACAAGGGGAATCAGACAAGTCTCCTAACTTTGTTTCTACTGCCCTCAGGTTACTCTCTATGGATAATACTAAAAATACAGCACGGGGATTATAAACGTGAGATGGCAGATTTCTGGTCACTTCCCCAAACCCACCGAGAGCCGGCTCTCCGCAGGCCCAGGGTTTTCTGTCCCCTGTTCCCCCTTCAACCTGACACGAACAAGAAGTGGGCTGGCGGGGGGATAAAATACAAAAGGCAAATTTATGTTCTGGTGGGTCGGAATTTTTTCAGGGTGTTATGGAGGCTGCAACAGGATTTCCTGAAAGAGAGAACTCT
Source organism: Saccopteryx bilineata (assembly GCF_036850765.1). Classification (NCBI taxonomy): domain Eukaryota; kingdom Metazoa; phylum Chordata; class Mammalia; order Chiroptera; family Emballonuridae; genus Saccopteryx; species Saccopteryx bilineata. Next base: position 290,475,459 of record NC_089491.1, on the reverse strand, counting down.
TTTGCAACAGGACCCAACCTGAAGGCTGCAGGAGGTTTGCTGGGCGCTTCCAGACCCGGGTAGGGGCTGCAGGGACGCCCCACGGTGGCGAGCGAAGGCCAGGGCGGGCGGAGTCCTTCCCTCCCGGCAGGAACTCACCCCTCCTAACGTAGCCAGCCTCCTTTCCGCCCCTCCCGTGCCAGCAGAGCGGGCGCCCCCTCCCCTATCCCCTCCCCCACGGCGCTTTCCCTTTCTTTCTTCCCCGGCACGCTCGCCCCCTCCCCGGCGGCGCCCGCTCTGCTGGCCGCCCAATCGCCGCGGTGCCCGGGCGCGAATCAGCCGACCCGCCCCGGCTGCCGGCCTCTGGGAGCCAATCAGGACGCTGGGGGCGGCCCGGGCCGCCGATAAAGAGTGCGGGGTGTCGGGGAGCCCTGCAGAGCCGAGGATGGGAGAAGATCCGAGTGTCTGAACCGCAGTCTCCTCTCTTCTCTCCGCACCTTGCTCTCACGGCCTGCCCGCACTGCCGCCTGCTCGCCCCCCCAGGTACGGCGCGTCGGCCCGGGGGGGGGGGGGTCCTCGGAGGTGACACGCGCTATCCGCACCGCCTCCCGAGCCGCGCCGCCGGGCCTTGGCGCTCAGCCCCTGCCTGTGCCTCGGCCTGCGGGCCGTCCCGCGGGCTTGTGCCGCCTTGGTAGGTCTGGGTTGGCGACGGTGGGACGCTCAGGTCGCCGGGTTTTGCGTAGGGCGGGGACTTGTTTTGATCCTCCTTTGGCTGCTTGCGGCCCAAAGCGCCTCCTCGGAGGTCGCTCGGCGGTGTTGTTTGTGCGGTGGATGGAGTGGCCGGGTGGCCTCTGCGAGAGCGCGCCCTTTTCCTTTGCCATGGCGGGCCTTGGCGGCCGTCGTGGTCTTGATGGCCGCCTAGTCGCCTCTATTGAGGCGAGTGCCCGTGTTAGTGCGGTCAGTACCGGCCTCGGTCCCGGGGGCCTGCCACTGTGACCGAACAATGGGGTCCCCGGGCTGCGGCGTGGCAGCGGGCGATGCCAGTGGAGAGGCCTGGCCAGGCGGGATAGAGGTGGCGGCGGCGCGCTGTCCCGTTCGCCGACGCCCCCGCGGTCCCCTCCCCCCAGCCTCGGTCCTCGGAGGAATATGGCCCCCTCTGCCAGACCCTGAGATTCCGCCTGGGGCCCGAGGGGCGGGGCGCCAACTTTCGGGACATTCAGTGGGAAAGGGTTGCTCTCAAAGTGGATTATCCCAACTGCTCGGGGGGTGGCACGGGGGGATCCTCCCCCAGCCACAAATCCGCAAAGAAGACAACAAACGAAGATGAAGACCTGGAGTCGCGGTCCTCAGACTGCTATGGCTTCGTCGCCTACTCTGTGAACCCGGGGGAGAAATCGCGATTCAAGATTAAGACCTTGAGTTACCATCCTGTGTCTTCCGGCGTGTCCCGGTGCGATCCCGATGATAGCTCTCAGACTTCCTCGCCCTCCCCGGCGTCCTCTCCATGTCCGACTCCCTCTGCCCGAAAGATTCGGTGCGTGGAGCAGCTAGAGCAGGACAGGGAGGACAGGCACGAACACCACTCCAAAAGGAGAAGAGCCAGAGAGTGCAACCCCAAGGATACACTTGATCTTTCGTGGCTGGGGTGAGTGAGGAGGCAGGAGGCAGAACCCTGAGCCGGCGGCAGCTGCAGAAACCTCAAAACTAGAATCCCCATTTTTCTCCCCACCGGGTCAATTAGGCACGCGGTGGCACCCGTTAACAGTAAACACTAGGTTGTGGGCTACCAACTTTGTCTTCACGGAAAAGAGCTGAAGATCCGGCACCCAGGCTGAAGGAAGAAAGTGTGGCGTGATGTTGGAGACTGGGTTGTATGTAGCTTATAGTGGGAGCTGGAGGGACCAGGGAATTGTTTGTTCCTAATGGACTTAATAGGTAGGTAGGGAAGTGAGGAGGGATTTGACCCACCAGGTCTTCTTGACAAGGTAAAAGGGTCGCTTGACAGATGAGGTCCTCTTTCCCAAGGGATGGGTGAAGCTGTTGAAAGGAGTTATGTTTTCAGCTGGGTAAACATGGACGGTTGCCCATAGAAACTTTGTCACTGTACTTCAGAGTTGCCCAAGTCATAGGAGGAGAACAATATGTTCCCTTTCCAGCCACCCTGGGCTACCCAAGGGGGATGGGAGGATCAGAACTGTTTCCTCTTGGGTTTTGTGGCATCAGAGTGTTTTTTCTTTCCCAGATTTTGTGGTGGTAGCTTGCAGTTTCTAGCATGCCTCAGCTTTTGAAACGCTACATCTTTTTCATTTAGAAGTTGTAATTTCCTGATTCCTTGAAAAGCTCTCTAGTGCAATTTCAGAATGTCATTCTCAGTCCTACCTTCTGAAGCGAGAACTTTGGTGCTGTCTGATGGAAATTACAGCAGTATGCATCTTAAGAATCCAACTTGGATCGCCTATTTTTACATTTTGATACAATGACTGCATTTCTTTTAGGAAGCCACTAACTTTTTAAATATGTCTAGCCCCCTTGTTCCATCCGACCTGCCATCTAAAAGTGAGGGGTTCACCCCCAAAGGTTTGGAGACATCTTCAATAAGGGTTTTTTATTGACATGCCCACCAGCATGCAAGGCAGAGAGGGAAGACTCGCCCAGAGACCGTAGCAGCCAGGCATTTCTGCGGCTTTGTTTACTTGTTTTGGGAGACTATGTCCTTAAGCTGTGTTTCTCAACTTTTGTATCTTACATTTGAGGGTGCCCCCCCTTAGTGTCTTAGTTTTAAAAAAGAAAACAATTCCCCTGGCTACACTGAGAAAATAGAGCTTAACCCTCACAAGTGTGGGTTCTAGCTTGAGGAAGGTTATAGGGAGACTTGTCTAATAGAAAACTGTAATGCTTCTGAAAGCAGAATAAATAAATGCACCTTTAAATGTGTGACTTCCAGTGGGGCAGGGGTCACTACTGCTATGGTGACTTGATTTCATTGTCCTAATTGAGTGATTCCTGCAAAGGATCATTTTGGAATTAAGTGTTCTTAATTTTTTTTTTTCTCCTCAGCAGAACATCTTCCACCATGTCTACTTCAGCGAGTGCCCACTTGAACAAAGGCATTAAGCAGATGTACATGTCCCTGCCTCAGGGCGACAAAGTCCAAGCTATGTATATCTGGATTGATGGTACTGGAGAAGGACTGCGATGCAAGACCCGGACCCTGGACAGTGAGCCCAAGTGTATAGAAGGTGGGAGACAGCAGACTGGGGAGCGCTTGTGGGGTGGGCAGCAGCGGGAACCAAGCCGTTAGATTTGACCTCTTTATTATAATGTTTGAAAACGTTTCTAAGGCCAAACTTTTTAGACTTCATTCAGTCAACATTAAGTTCCTACACCGCCTCAAAGCATGGCAACAATGAACCCCCTTTATTTAGATGGAATCTTGCATGTAAGCCAGTATATAGAAGACCAAAAAAAAATGAAAAGTCTGATTTGTGGGGATAGGAGGGGCCTGGACTCTTGGCTAACTTGGGTATTTTTGCTTAATTGGCTTAAGGCATCCCCGGGAACCCAGTTTGGAAACCATTGCTCTAACCTGACTGAGACACCTGTCTTACAGACTCTTTGAGTGCTGTTTTTGAACTCATCACTGGGGTTCCTAGATGCAAAGCAAACACCCTAATGTGATTTCTTTAGAGGACTAGCCATTTATTTATTTATTTATTTATTAGTAGATGCCACTTTGGGGAATTTTAAATAATTGCTACAGAGCAAGCCATAACATTCTGCCTCTGGAAAAGGGATCAGAGGAGAAAAACTCTCACCTCTTACCTACTTGTAGGATAACTTTCTCTTCTCATAGCTTCACATTTGAGAGAATGGATGACCATAGTATAAAGCATACATTATGCATCTGCTGGGAGGCAGGTACATATTGCGTGGGCACTGGGCATACAAGAGTTTGCTCTCTGCCTTTGGAGAACTCGGTCAACCGGAGAAAGGAAAAAAATGGCCTTTAAAACATAGTGGGAAAAGTCTTCATAATCTGTGAAATAAAGCTATGGTTTAAGCTAGGACAGTCCATAGACACTGTCTATGGGAGGATGAATTAGCGAAAGAAGCAACACAGATGGTCTAGTGGGGAGATCGAGAATCTTTGTTGCTTATATTGCAGTATTTTAAATGATCACTGACTCAGTGCTGATAGAGTATTTCAGTTTATCTCCTGGTGCCCAGTAGTCTTATTTAGGGAGGAAACATTCTTGGGTTGTTCTTGTGGCTGTTACTTCTTTTAAGGAAGTGATACAAGGGTCTTACCAGAACTCAGGACTGGAGGTCTACATGCAGATGTCAGGGTGTGCATATCAATAGTAGCAGTCATGCATCACTGACTTAGTGGAAAAGAGTGTAGATCTTTAGAGGTGGAAAGGTGAGGGAGAGGCTGTGTGTGCTTGCCTGGAAAGCTGTGCATTTTTTTAATTTAATTTTTCCCTCTCTCTCTTTGCCCCAGAATTGCCTGAGTGGAATTTCGATGGCTCTAGTACTTTACAGTCTGAAGGCTCCAACAGTGACATGTATCTTGTTCCTTCTGCCATGTTCCGGGACCCTTTCCGCAAGGACCCCAACAAGCTGGTGTTCTGTGAAGTCTTCAAGTACAACCGAAAGCCTGCAGGTATGTATAGAATAGATGTGGATGCCCCCACCCCAATTCATGAATGCTATAAAGCAAAGGGAGAGGGCATTGCAAAATCAGTAATGGGAAGACTAGACTCTCTCAGAACTGTTTCTGGAGTCTGGGGGATTGGAGGTGCGTTTCTCCACCTTGAATTTCCTCATTCAAAGAGGTAAAGTAGCCCATCCTCCCATGGTCTCCTATTGGTTGCATAAAATTGAATTCTAAATCTGTTTGCTGATGGAGTCCTCCATGACACAGCCCTACTGGCTGCCTATAGATTTTAAAGAACATGGTTCTGGATTTAGAATGTTGGGTTTGAATTCAATATCTGCCACTTATTGGCAACTTAGGCAAGCTCTTTATCCCCAATTTTTTAGGAAAATAATAAAGCCCATCTCATAAAGTGGTTTGGAGTATTAAATGAGTTAATATGTGCTGAGAACGATTTGACATCAACTACTGGTAGCTCCTTCATTTCAGACAGCTTGTTTTCTTCTCTGTCCACTGACTAAAATACGAGCGTCTTGGTTCATTGATAACATACTCCTGCCTCGAGGTCTGCTATAGCTGCAGCTTTGGGTCTTGTCTGGCATGCCTATTGCTCCCCAGTTCTCAGCCATTCATCTTTTTAAACTCAGCTAAAATCTCACTTCTGTGAAGTCTCTTGCTACACTTTGCCAGTGAGACTTTTTGGCAAGTCGCTTAGTGACTGGACCTTAATTGCCTTTATTTTGAGAGGCAGTATCCTATTGTGGTCAAGGGCGTGAGCTCTGATACCAAGACAGTCACGGGTTCCCTGGCTCTGCTGCCTGCCCTGTCACCTGGGCAGGCCACCTAACATCTCTGAGGCTCATTTTCTTATTTGTAAAAGTGGAGACTTATATACCCTTCTCAGGGTTGTAGGAAGACTCAGTTGTAGGTTTTCTTTAATATAAAGCTCTTAAAATGGTTGCTGAAACATAGTTAATAAGTCCGCACTTACCTATTTTAAAGTTCCCATCTAGCTTAGGAATTGTTCCTAATTAAGCTCATCTCATTTTAATGTTTTTCTCCACATTAGCCAATACTATATAACTTAGCACTTTATCTTCTCACCTGGAATGTCAGGCTCCTAATATGCAAAGGATTTTCTCAATAGAAATGTAGATTTGGCTCTAAATGCCCAGAAACTAGTAATGAGCCTGACTCTAGAAGCAGCCGTCTTGTGAACAGTATTTAAGTACCTGGCATTTGGTACTTAGGTGGCCGGCGTGCAGATAAGGTGAAAACTTGCTCTGTTCCAGAGCCACTGTCCTGTGACTTGATTGTAACTAAAGTCTTTTGGGAATCTCTACCAATGGTTAATTACAGTGTCTCCCATTTTCCTCTTTTATGCCTATGGGACACAGAAAGTTTTAGCTTTTACTCTGTATAGGCAGTCCTGGGGTTATGAATGAAGTTGGTTCTGTAGGTTTGAAAATGTTTAAGTATTTATACATACAGAAAGGTAAAAATAAGTACTCTGTTAAGACAAACATCTGTTTTAAGTTGCATTTAAGAGGTAAAATGTACCTGTTCCAAATTATATATAAATTCAACTTAAGAACAAACCTAATCTTGTTTGTAACCCGGGGACTGCCTGTACTTTTGGCTGTGTGGATTCGGAAGAACTTTTTTTTTCTCCATCAGCATCGAGATTCAGTATATTTGTCCATATGTTTCTAAAGGTATGTTGACTTTTTTCCCCCTAGAGACCAATTTAAGGCATACCTGTAAACGGATAATGGACATGGTGAGCAATCAGCACCCCTGGTTTGGAATGGAACAGGAATACACTCTCATGGGCACAGATGGGCACCCTTTTGGTTGGCCTTCCAATGGCTTCCCTGGGCCCCAAGGTAAGTCCCCTGCGACCCTGCTCCTTCTCCCCAGCTGCTTACTTGGTGAGGAAAGTCTCCATCCCCAGAGGTGGCAGTGATTCCTTGTGGATCAGAAAGCTGCAGGAGTGGCCCCGAGGCTGGCTGGAATAATTGCCCTCACGTTACCCAGATCCAAGCATGGGTGTTCGGCCACTGACATTGAGGGGAAACCTTTGGCTCCACTGAGGTTATGGCCAAGAGGAGCCCCCTGCCCTACTGCCCCCCCTCCGGGTGAAGGCAGGGAGAGTGATTCCAGAGTCAGTGTTGAGAGCTTTCTGACTGCTGACCTTGGACCGTGCATCTTTGGTGGGAAGGGATTTCTGGATTTCCTCTCTTGACATTTCGCCTTGATGCCTCTGCAGGTCCATACTACTGTGGCGTGGGGGCAGACAGAGCCTATGGCAGGGATATCGTGGAGGCTCACTACCGCGCCTGCTTGTATGCCGGCATCAAGATCGCTGGGACAAATGCCGAGGTCATGCCCGCCCAGGTATGTGGCTCTGTATCTAGTCCTCCACTTTCCCCACCGATAGGCAAGGGCTGCTGATGCCCCCCTCCCCAACCCAAACCCTAACAGGTGGGTGGACTAGAGGCAAGAAGGGGGCGGGTTTCAGAGCTTGAGTGGAGTGAGCCGTTGGCTTTGACTTCAAGTACAACCTCCTTCTTCTTTAGTGGGAATTCCAGATAGGACCCTGTGAAGGAATCGACATGGGAGATCATCTCTGGGTGGCCCGTTTCATCTTGCACCGAGTGTGTGAAGACTTCGGAGTGATCGCCACCTTTGACCCCAAGCCCATCCCTGGGAACTGGAATGGTGCGGGCTGCCACACCAACTTCAGCACCAAGGCTATGCGAGAGGAGAACGGCCTGAAGTGAGTGCCTCCTCCTGCTGTGGCCGCCTTCTCTGTGCACGAATCCTTGCCGAGGGTTTGATGTATTGGGCATAAGTAAGCCGGACTTCTCAGTTCAAACTTGAGCTTTTGCCACTTGGCTTCAGAAATTGTCTTCTAGTCCTGTCGTTTCTGTTGCTGTTTGATAAGTGCCAAAGATATTCTAGGAATAGAACGAAAGGGCGGTGTAACAGCATTTGAAAATCTTTAACGGGAACAAAATTAGTAACACTGCAAGTATGTGAATGAACTTTAGGGGTGGGAAAAAGTCTTTAATTAGGATCTTTTCAACAAATCTACTTTGTGTCTGGGACTAGGCTGAGCACTGGGACACACCAGGCTAGCTAGCATTTGCTCTGCGGGAGCCACGTTGAGGTGAATGGGAAAGTGGCAAAAGTCTGACAAGTAATTCCCTTCTTGCATGCATACCTGCTCCTGCCCTTGAAGGACAGATTTCCTGGTAGCAGGTCCAGGTCGGAGCCTCATTTTTTGTTTCCTCTAGGTACATTGAGGAGTCCATCGAGAGGCTGAGCAAGCGGCACCAGTACCACATCCGAGCCTACGATCCCAAGGGAGGCCGGGACAATGCCCGGCGCCTAACTGGATTCAACGAAACCTCCAACATCAACGACTTTTCCGCCGGCGTGGCCAACCGCAGCGCCAGCATCCGCATTCCCCGGGCTGTTGGCCAGGAGAAGAAGGGATACTTTGAAGACCGGCGCCCCTCTGCCAACTGTGACCCCTACGGGGTGACAGAAGCTCTCATCCGCACGTGTCTGCTCAACGAAACTGGCGATGAGCCCTTCCAGTACAAAAACTAAGTGGACTAGACTTGCAGCCGCTGCACCCTTTCTAATTAATTCTGCATCCCACTCCTACTCTTGCCCTCCTCTCAAGTGACGTAATAGCTGTAACTCGAAGGGCAGAATACCAAGGTCTTTTTTTATTCCTCATGCCCAGTTAATATCTCTTGCTTTCTTTGGCCAGGATAGAGGGGTGAATTTCTTAATCTTTTCACACACACAACCCCCTCCCCCTCATTACTGAAGCTTTCCTAGTGTGTTAGTGGGGAGAGGGGGCGGGGAAACATAACCACTACTTCACTTAATCAGGTGTTTGTCCAATAGGCGTAGCTGTCAGGACAGGGAGCATACATAGTATTTGTGAAGGGAGGGGAAGGACCTTTTTCTTCGAGGTGGCTGATGGGGGTGGGAGGGCTGGACTTACCTTGTGGTTAGGTTAGATAGTTCTCTTGGTGGGACGTTCCATTTCTGAAAAGGCTATAACCAGTTTGCTGATTAAAGTGAGATTTAGGAAAGGGGAAAGGGGGAGACAGGCAGGAAGCTGCCCTCTTCCCCTGGTGTGCTTCCCTGGCCCTGGGGCTAAAGGTCCTCCCGGGAAGACAAGCTCAGCAGAAACAGATGGGATGGATAGTGCTACCTTAGAAGAAAAAGTTCTCATTTCTTGGTCCTCCATTTATAACACAAATCAGAGTAGTATTTTTATATTTAAATGCAAAAACAAAAAAATTATATATATGGGTGTGCAGATAATGTGTGCTTTTTCTAAAGGACAAAAACCGTTCTGGTCACCAAGAGCCAAATTTGGGGCAAATAGTCTGGTTAGAGATGAGGCTTTCCTTTTGAGTTGGGGGGGTAAGGGTGGGGGTGCTGAAAAAGCCAGTTATTAGGGGTTGTTAAACTGCCAGTTAAGGGTTTCTCCGTGCCCTGCCCACCCTTCTGGAGGGGGTGGACACTGGTCTGTTAATGGAAGCACGATAAATAGCCCCAGCAGTCACCCGAGCCCCCACGGCTTTGTTTTAAAGACACATGTATGCACAGGGTTTAGAAATATGAGTTGGCTGGTCAACTTGAGCATGTATGTTACTGACAAGGGGATCGGGTTATTTTCTGGGGGACTAGCATGTCACTAAAGCAGGCCTTTTGATATATTAAAAATTTTTTTTAAAAGCAAAACAAGTTTAGATTTTAATCTTATTTGTAGGGATTTGAAGTCTTTGTCTTACAGAATTGCATGTTGTTTTCGACTGTCTCCTTCCATCCCAGCTTTTGGAGGAGAGGCAGACGGGGCTGGGGTCAAACTCTTGTAATTTTGTATCCTGGTGTCTGTTCTGAGTGTGAATTATTCTGATCCTTCGTTAAGATTCCAAGGAGTTTTTTTTTTTCCTTTTATAATAAACCCCTCCATCCCTATGTTTTCCCTACTGTTCCTGGCTGTTCTTGGGTTGGCTGTGGCAGACCAGCTATGGTTTTTTCTTGCCGTGACGACTTCTCATTGCCATGTACAGCATGTTCAGAGTTAGATAAACTCCTCGTTATAAACAAACTTCCTGCCCAGAGCAGCTCTAAATCAACCTAACGTTTATGAGATCTCTTTTGACTTGATTCTTTTAAACCCCCATGTGCCATTCATTCCCTCTACCAAAAATGGGGAGGTTTTTTTTAAAGAGGCAAAGTCAACTCAGGTTTACCTATTCTTGGAATTAAAATCTTGAGTCATGTTGCCCCCCCACCCCCAGCTCTTCCCTGTACTTGGGGTGGTATTTGGGCATCTCTGGATTAAAGCATATCCTAGCCTTAGAGTTTTGTAATAGGGTACAGACCTACCCCCAACCCCTGTGCTCCAGAGCTTGGCTTTGACCTGTGCTATAACATTTTGAACACCTCCTCTGGCTTAATTTTATAGCAGCCTGGAGTATTTGTGTTTAACTGGTTTCTATTTCATCCTCTGCCCAGCTGCCGGTGATTCATCTAAATGGCAAATATTGACCACGTTGCTACCCTGGTTAAAGCCATCTGAGGGCCAGCCAGCCCAGATAGGCCCCGGATGTGCCTTTCCTTGGACTAGACCAGTGAGCTGCTTATGCCCCCAAAGCTGTGTTGACGCTTGTGCCCTTGCTCTTGGTCCCTTCACCTGAAAGTTCTTCCACCTTATCCGGGCTTCTTCCTGCCTTAGTTCATTCTGCACCAGGCAGGGTAGGAGCTCCCTCTTGTTCCATAGTGCTGTGCACATACCTTGTAGCAAAAATTCTTTATTCATTCAACACTAACCTACGTTGCCAGGTAACTGGGGCCTGTTGGAGCAAACATGACAGTTTTCTTTGGGCAAGTGCGTATTTTGCTTCAGTCTTGGGTATTTTTTAGGTTTTGTTTTTTTTAGAACAGTTGACTCCTGACAAAATTTGATTTTTCAAAGTGGTGTGGGTGAACTTCCACCTATTGGTCCCAGGTTGCACCTTCTGTTCCAACATGATGATTAAAAGTGCCCTGTCAGAGTTTTCCTGCTTTCACTAAGTTATGTGGTGGTTCTTATTTCAATTGAAGCTCTTTTTCCTCTTGGCTGAAGTTGGCTTCCCTTCACTGAGTCAGCCCTATATTTCTTGGGTGGAGGGTGTATTCTGCACTGCGCAAGCACTAGATTCAGGCAATGACTTGAGCACTTGGGTTTTTTGCTCATTGTAACCAATTCCCTGACAAGACATGAAAAGGAATTCTAAATTAATACGAGAATTTCAGTGGAAACAACTAGCATATTTCCTTCTCTGCCCTCTTGCCTAGAGTTAGTTTTGACCTATAAGTCACAGTGCAATTCCCTTGTATTTCAAAGGTGTTTTTTACAGCTGATTAACAGACACTGGGTTACATGATAACTTTATCAGTAAGATTATACAAAGAGAGCCAAGCCTTCAGCTTTAAAGAGACATGCCAATATTCACAAAAGGAGTTATCCACATTAAACAAGTCCTTAATTTCATCCTGCTCGTCATTGGATAAGAGCTAAATGATAACAGCACAAGCCAACAGAGGAATGTCAGCGAGCCAAAGGGGGATTCCAAGGAATTCCTTGGTTACTGCTGGGGGCCATTTAACAAATCAGATCTGAGCTGGGCAGAAAGAAACTCTAGTGGATAAAAGATGCTCCTAAGCAAACCGTTTGGGGGCTTCATCAATCTCACCAAAGGCAGCACTTAGATAATTTTGCTATGGCTCAGCCCTTACACCAATGAGGCACAAAGTCTGCAAAGTAACTTGCTATCCTGAAGAAAGCCCATCACTCAGCAGAACTTCCTGTCAACTTCATGAAGGCATTGTATCCCCAGACCTGTCATGGTGCTTACAGTTCTTGTTCAATGAATTATTTTTCAGTATCAGTTTTGTGAGCTCTAAGCCTACAACTAACTATTGGGTGGTGTCAAACCCTCATGAGATCTTAGTGGTTTGGCTGTATTTTTACCCCGGTCATGGCATTAAGCAAAGTTCTGTTTTACTAAGCTCTTAATGACTGCTGGCTGCTAAGAGCCTCATGTTGCTCTATGAGTTATAACTAATATAAAGTGGCAATTCATCATGTAACTCCAGAGACTTCAGATGAATAAATCAGATCCCCGCCATTTCATAGCCTTTACCTCAATCACCACTCATTTTTCAAAAAGTCGTACTTGATTTTATAATATTCAGATACATCCTTGTACACATATGCACAATATAAATATACTATATCTAAGTGTCTGCATATATGTACACATTACAGACACAATACCTTACATCAGTGGTCCCCAACCCCCGGGCTGCAGACCGGTACCAGTCCGTGGGCCATTTGGTACCGGTCCGCAGAGAAAGAATAACTTACATTATTTCCATTTTATTTATTTTTAAGTCTGAATGATGTTTTATTTTTTTAAAAATGACCAGATTTCCTCTGTTACATCTGTCTAAGACTCACTCTTGCCGCTTGTGTCGGTCACGTGATACATTTATCCTTCCCACCCTAAAGGCCGGTCAGTGAAAATATTTTCTGACATTAAACCGGTCCGTGGCCCAAAAAAGGTTGGGGACCACTGGCCTACATGAACCCTTCCCCAGAGATATAGTATCTTATAAAAGAGAAAGGAACTTAGAAGTATCTCTTCCAGAAGGAGTACACAGAGAATTCTTTGGGCTGAGAAGGCAAGGGAGCAAGAAGGCAGGGCATAGAAGCTATTGTTACTTGTAAAGCATGGTTCTACTGCCAGCCCTTTCTAAGGCTGCCTTCTCCAGGGCTTTATAAACAGGAAGTTCTAGGACACTGTCAGCTCTCTATCATTTATTTCTCAGTGCCCCTCTGATATAAGGGGATGGGTGGTGTCCTAATCCCATGTTACAGAGGAAGTGTCCACGCAATTCCTATTATTTGAGGAATTGTTTACAGAGGGCTTTGGACCGCAGCAAGTTGTCCTCTTTCTCACGGGCCTCAGATCTGGTTACATGCATTGTCTTGAGGTTGTAACTTGTCTCAGCTTGCTCAGTTCTTCCACCAGCACTGTTGACTTACCTCCAGTGAGCACACACTCACTAAATCTAAACCCTGCGTGGAAGCCTGTCTGCATGTACCTCCCAATAAAGATTGAAGACTACTCCCTTAGGATTGTTATACTGCTCTACAGACATTAAATGGAAGAGGCATTCAGATTTCATACATAAATTGGGGCCAACTAGGCACTATTTTTGATGTTTTGGTGCAAGCTTGTGAATGAAATCAAGTGGATCAAGATTCTTCTCTTCATCTCCATGTCTCTTCCCATAGCTAAAAGAGTGTCACTGGCATCAGCAAGCAGTAAGGGACTTCAGGTCCTATTGCTTTGTTATACTAGTTATCCTCAAATGATTTTATCAGCTGTTTTGGTAACTCTCTCAAATAATACTATAGTACCACATTGAATTGGTAGAGGGGAAGGAGGAGGATTTTTTATGGAAGAAGTAAGCCCTTGTCTGGTCTCTTTGGGAAGGAATTTTCAATACATTAGGCGCGAGACAGTACAGTGGGAGAATCCACTTCCCCAGGGCTTCCTTCACAAGAGATGATCACAATATAAATGTAATGGGATTTTCTTTCCCAAACAACCTACCACCAGACTCATTCCTAGGTGGGCTTAGGATCTAGAAACTGCCAACCCATTAACATTTTTATATAAACACGTTATATTCTAGCCCACTTAAGGCACTTAGCCAAGTGAGCCTTCAATAAACGTTTGTTGCATTAAATTGTCAGAGATGAGGTGGGTAGAAATGTGGGGTGGAGTGAGGTGCTGTTTATTCACATTCATTAATCTTAGGTGTTAACGGTTAGTGTATGAGCTGCCTCACTCCTGCAGTTAACCCAAAATTCCCTGGTTTAGAAGAGGCTTCTTCTCTCTGATCCCCAATGCAGGGCCTCTGGGGAGAATCATCCCAGTTGCTATAACCTGAAGCAGCTGATTCTTCCAGGTACCTCTCTTCCCTTGGGAGGAACAGTTGGGAACATACTTAGACTAGCTGGAAATAAATGATTTACTTTTGCAGAAACTTACATCATCCTTACACAATCAGCCTGAGATAAACTGTGGACATCCCTGAAATTTCTTCCACATTTGAAATTCCGTGTTGTGAACCATCATGGCCAACAGTGAAAGGAAGTGCAGGGTTGAAATTTGCTTTCTTGGAGGATGAACATGCTCTTGCAATTGATGATTACTTATTTGTCATCCAGGTTCACAGCTGAACCCAGAAAGTCAGGTGTGTTGGAAAAGTATGAAAGGAATGAACAAGTTGTATCTTAATGCAGCATTTCTTTGAGAAATGCTTTGGGGAAAAAGACTTATGAGGCAACGTTTTAGAATGAGTAGTAATGGGAGTGTTTAACTTTAAAGTGATTAATGTTGGTTCTTCTTCGGTTTTTTTTTTTTTACAGAGACAGAGAGGGATAGACAGGGACAGAGAGAGATGAGAAGCATCAATCATTAGTTTTTCGTTGTACATTGTAACACTTTAGTTGTTCATTGATTGCTTTCTCATATGTGCCTTGACTGTGGGCCTTCAGCAGACCTAGTAACCCCTTGCTGGAGCCAGCGACCTTGAGTCCAAGCGGGTGAACTTTTTCTCAAACCAGATGAGCCCGCACTTAAACTGGTGACCTCAGGGTCTCAAACCTGGGTCCTCTGCATCCCAGTCCGACGTTCCATCCACTGCGCCACCGCCTGGTCAGGCAATGTTGGTTATTTCTTTTCCTTTTTTCAGCCCCCAAAGCAAGAGGCTGCTCTGGGGGCTATCTAGGAAGTCTGGAGCAGGCAAGAAACAGGCGATGTCTATGGGGACCAAAAAAGCCCCAAAGTGTGTGTTTGTGCATATAAAGTTAATTCTCAGAGTCCAGACTAAGGCCTTCCAAAGCCAGCTGCAGCGTTAGCCCACTGCAAGTCCAAGTCTGTGTGACCCTCTGTGAGGTATCTCCCTCTCATCAAAGAGGCCCTTGATAGTCATTGTAACCATATTCCACCTGAATCAAAATGGTGAGAGAAGACATATACTCACATCTGGCTGATTCCCTCCTTACCCTAGACTACACTTTCTTTAATTCTTAAAAAAAAAAAAAAAGACTTTATGGATTAGTCTTTCTTTTGAAAGACAGGCAAGTTCTCAGCAGAAAGATTATATAAGCCCATAAATCTCTCAAGATTTCTATTATCTTGCCACAGTAATCCAAGGGGAGACCCTAAAGGGAGCACATTAATATTTCTGTCTTAATAATCAGGATCTGGAGCCAGGGACATCACCCAGGGACACAATGTTAAAGTAAGTCATTTCTAGAAGTTCGAACATTATCTGTACGGTCCTATCCATTTTTCTATACTACTATTGCAAAACCAATAAACACTTCCAGGGGCTATACTAAATGAATGCAAACATTGCAAAGCTTTTTAAGAGATATGTTGACTGAGAATTCCAGAAGCAGTGACTGAGGGGGCAGAAGTGGGAGATTCTTGTTCTAGTCCTCACACTGTGTAACCACTGAGCCTCTCTTTACCAACACCCACTCTCTCCCTTGTCTCTGACATGTTTGTTTTCTTTTTCTTTGCCTTTGAAGAGATTGGAAAGCTCCAAGACCGGAGTTAGTCTCAAGAGAGACTTAGATACACTTGGTGCACTTGGAATATGTTAAGCCCTCTCCTGCTGATCCGCCTTAGCCAGAGTCCAACAAGCCGAGAGGTGCCAAGCACCAGGTGTTTGCTTTTCACCCTGGGTTTTGCCCAGCCTGGCATGGCAGGCTGCAGAGTTATTTTGCTTTCATAAGTCATATTATGTAACTAAGATCTTGAACAGTGATGCTGAGCCAACTTAGAGGTCACAATAGAAGGGGAGGGGAAGAATAGTCCAAGAAATGAAGAGAGAATAAGGAAAGAGAACAAGAAGGGAGAAGGAGAAGGGAGAGGAAAAAAGGGGAGAGTAGAGACAGGAGGAGACTAATTTGCTCATGTTCTGAGTCTCCAGGGACAGGGTATGCTACATGAAAAGTTCTTTACCCCTTGTTTTAACTGGGCGAGGGGAGGAGTTTTCTGAGTGCCAACTGCCTGCAGACATCACCCCAGGGCCCACTGGTGTCCCTGTTGGAGACTGCAGCAGCCTGGCATGGTCTAGTACTGAGTGTTCCTGGTGGAAAACAGACAAGCATGACATTGTCTGCGTTCACTCAGCCTCCATGTTGACTGCAAGAACTGATGAGTGTGGAAGCCCCAAAGGGGCCTGCAGACACCTGAAGCCTTTTTCTTTTTAGGATTTCAGGAGGTTGATAGCCCACTATAGCCCGTTTCCAGAAAGTTCAATAGTCACCAGGAGCAGGTGCCAAAGATGGGTGTTTTATTTTTGTTTTGTTTGGGAGGAGGAGGAGGCAGCAAAAGTTATGGTCAGAACTGAGTTTGTATTTGCCAATAATTTATTTAGCACAGGGTCGCTGTAGGAATTTCACAAGCCAATAGCATACAGGATAATATTTCTTAATAAGCAAGAAATAACATAGCCCAAGTAAATGATAGATTCTTTACACTATTGTTCTAGGCAAGGGGAGGTGAAGAAATACAGTCCAAATTTAATACCATGTGTACCTTTTTATATCAGGAGGCACTCAGGAAAATCAGTGTCCTACCAAGAGCTGATTTCCAGCTGCCGGTATAAGTCCTATGTTGCTAAGCAGGTTGCTAGGGAACAAAGATGCCAGTGTTGGTAGGCACGTTGATCTTTTTCATGGGATTCCACGTGTGGCTTACAATCACAATCCAGAAGGAATGTCTCACCAAGGCAGGAAAGAATGCCCCAAAGGTCTTTGGAGGGTTTTTAAGTTAGGGAAGAGTCACCTTGCCCAAACTTAAAGTATTAAATACTCCTCACAAACTTTCAGTATTTATAGCCTAAAGGTCCCCTTGCCGTAGTTGCTTCTCCACGTGTTCTTATAGATAAGCCCCCAGTGAACCCCCAAAGCTTGGCTGCTGACTGCTTATCAGTGACAGCAGACCTTGACATGACTTACTTCTTTCTTACATAACAGCAATGTGGGATAATGACATCCTGACACAACTTACTTCACACTCATATCAAAGCAACACTTGGGTTCTTTGTTCCCTAGCAACGTGCTCTAGCAACAGAGGACTTTTACTTTTTTTTCCACTGGCACCTGGAAATCAGCTCTTGCTTGAACACTGACTCTCCTGAGTGCCTCCGGTATAAAGAGTATGGACCCTGAAAGGAAAGTCATTTGATGTGAACCCCCAGTAGGAATATATCTGCTGCAATGGACTCTTCATGGTCAACCAAGGGCCCCAATTTTATAAATAATAAGTGTCTAGGGACCTTCTGTTGACAGAGACTTCTCATGTACTCTGTATACAGGGAAGAACCTCAGACTGAATTCTCACTTGCCCCACAGTGCCCTGCTAGCCTAATCTGAGTCAACCACTGCAGGTGTTAGAGATAAAATGAAGCAAGACTCATGGAGACAAAATATCTCAGCAAGGCAACTTTAATAACTTCTACAGAAGGGCGTGCTGCCGCTATTGAAAGCCAGCCAGCAAATGCACTGGGCAGAGGGCAAATTCTGTTTTTATCCCTAACATAGGCCCTAGGCTGCTGGGTCTTGCTCTATTGGCTGGAGTGTTGACCATACAATCTCATTCTTTCTCGATTGGCTAGTTTAAATGACCACATCAAGGTGGAAGGGAGAGATGGGGATATCATTAACTAGATAAGGGGGTTGGGAAATGGTCTGAGGGGAAAAAAAATGGATGACCAGACAAAGAGGGCTGGGGGATTGATTGGTAAACAAGTCAGTTATTTCTCATTCTACTCCCTAGTTGGAGGAATCCAAATGAAGGGGGTTAGGAATTAGTTGAAGAAAAGAACATGAGTTAAACACTTTCTTCACAGGGAAGCCCTAATTTTATCTTTCCATCAATGTTCCGCCTGCTACACCCAATCATAACGGTGCAGCTATATCCTCATTTGCATCTAAACCAGCCAATCAGAACTGCTCCATAACAGCTAATCAGAACTGCATGATTCAGACCAATCAGAACTGGACAATTTTGGAAACTATATTTGCATAAAATTGGACCAATTAGGAACTTGGGTGGGAGGGAAGTTTATAAGAGGCAGCCTCCCCTTTCTCTCAACAGAGCACCCTTCTGGTTTTTACAGGAAGCTTCCACCAGGACAGGGTCTCTCCTCTTCTGTACTAGTTAGAAGAATAAGTCCGTTTTTTCACTTTTTTGTGACATGGCCTCAGCATTGTTTTAGAACCTGTGTTCTTGCTGTCAGCTCCTTTGCCGGCATCTCAGATTTCTACCTCAGGAAAGCCCGTTCTTGCCTCAGGGAAGGAGTTACTACCTCCCTCAGGGCAGCTACTTGGCGCTTCCGTTTTCTCCCTTACAATGTGGAATTTCCCAGTTTATATTTTTAATTGAAACTAATTAGGAAGCGACTTTGTGCAGGGGTGGTGTTGGGCAAATAAAATGTATTATGCTCACTTTGTTAAAGTGGAGCTGCCCAAGTGGAGGCCGTTGCCCAGGTGATATTAATGTGTTTGTAGCCTGGGGCTTGGTTTTGGGATTAAGTCTTTCCCACCCTTTTTTGATGTGGGGTGGTACAATCCAATCATGCCTCAGAGATGTGACTTTGTATTAGAGACTTCCCTACTTTGTATATTGGATTAGAGGTTGTGAAGCTACAGTATAAAGTGGGGGCAAAACGGGAGTTTGCCCTCTTGGTTCCTGAGGTTATCATTAGAAGAGAGAGCAGAGGAGAGCAGAGAAAAGCCACGTGGAGGAGGCCAGGAGAAGCAGCCAAGATGGTGGAGTGCTGAGTGAGATGCCAGTTTGTGTAGAGTTTGTATCTGGGATAAGGAAGGAGATGGGGAACAGAGGTGAATAAGTCTGGTGAGCTAGAAACTTTTGATTCTAGGAAACTCGGATAAGTCAGTAGCTTTGTGAGCCCTGAATGTGACTGGGTTTTGGAGCCCAGAGTGTATGTTTTACTTGCCCGCCGGGTGCAAGCTAGAATTAAAGACTATGGCCCATCAGTTTTTGGCTCCGCTGTTTCTTTACCGACTGTCCGAATCCAGTGGGAACCTGCATGGGCTGGGCTGCTCTGATGGTGGCCCTGGCCTTGGCTCCTGGCCTTACAGGTGGCCAGGGAAAAGAAGAGAGGAAGATCCCAAGGGAATGTCGTCACATCCGCAGAGCTTCCCTTTGTGATTGGAAAAGACTTAAGTGGAAGAGATGATGACCCGATCCTGTGCTGAAAGAGCGGCCTCGGGGCTAAAGTGATGGATTAAGGAGGAAAGCGAACAGCTCAACTTTTCCCTTGTGCTTCTCAGTTTTCTGGACCTCCCACATCTAAGTAGGAAGAGCTAGGAGGCAGCCTGAGGCATCTTCAAGATAGCCCTGTGTGGGGAAGCTGTGTTAGGCTTGCTCGCGGGTGTACCGGCTGCAGGCACTTGGCTTGATTAGCACGCGGAGCATGTGGCAGAGGCACATACGTGTGCATGGCCTATGTAAGGCTATGGCATGTGCTTCCCCTGGGCGGAAATTCTTCCAGATCGCTCTTCCGCCACCATTAGGTGCAGTTTTCCTTGCTCCCAAGCTCTTACTGTGAATAGCAGATTTTCCTTTGTTTATTAGCTCTTTTACTTTTGTTGTTTATTTGCCCTCCTGTCTTTGATCGTCTCCAATAAATGGGTATGGCCCGACACTTTCCTGCTGTGCAGTTTCTCTACTATCTGCTGGAAGCCAGTGTGAACCTGCCTGGCCTCGGCCACCAATATTACACCCTAAAAAGCAGCTGGAAAGGAGGTCAAGTCAAGAAGAGCATGTGGAAACAAAGTACGATGTCCCTCGGAAGAATGCTTTCTAGAACTCAAAGTGGCAGCTGCTGTACAGTTAGTGTATTCCTTGACTGTAAGTTTTGCTTTTCAAAAGACAAAGGACTTATTTGTATGCTACTTGATTTCAAGCGGGGAGTTATTGGGCTAATCTGGAACTAACCTTTCCCCTCCCCTCCCCTCCACTTTTCCCTCAAACATTACAACCATATGAAAGACGGTCCTCTACAATTCCGAAATGACCAGGGCTCTGTGTTCCTAGCGCCCACTTTCTTTCCACAACTGCAGTAAAGGGGGAAACTAAACTTTTAGAATCAGAGACTCCACCATAGACCCAACTACACAATCTCCACAAGAGGGAATATATATTTTTAAGAACCATCTATCTCAACTGGTTCTTCTCAGTCAAGTTCAGGAAATACCTATTGGCTTCAGAGTACTGAGCAGAGCCGTGATGTTTCATTCTAAGGACCTGGGTTCACTCTCCATCCAGCCATCAACTTAGAATCTCATTAAGGGCAATTTTCTATAATGGGAGAGTGGGGATCATAATACCCCAAGCTGCACAAGGGAGCTTGTTGTTAAAGTGTAGCCTCCTCCCTTATGCATTAGGACTATTTCGGGCCATACACTGAGTTGATTGATCACCCAGTACTAATTCCATCAAGCTCCCCTCCCTACTTTTCTCAATCCAGCTGCAAACCTCAAGCCAGTGGCACAGGCATCTCAGACCTATGCTGCTCCACCTATCCCCTAATGTGGACCAACTCATTCCTCCCTTTCCCACGTCTGATCTCTCCACTGTGCTCTCAGAACTCCTATCTTGTAATCTGCAGACTCTATATTGTCCTAACTTACCCCATCTCATTGCCTTGACCAGTATTTTCATAACAAGGCTTTCCCTTCAGGGCTACCTGGATAGATGAGTCCGGAGCATTTAGATTCCCAGGTACCTCAGAGTTATTGGCCCTTCCATACCTTCCAAATCTCACCTGGTCTCTCCTTTTCAGTCTCTTTCACTGGCTCCAACCTCTATATTTTGGAGAGTTTCTAGGGCTAACTTCCTAGACTCTTTTTTATGTACATCTATCTCTCCCCACGGAACCCTCAGTTTATATGACCCAATTGTTATCTCCAGCCCATTCTCTCCCTTGAGCTCTAGACTTCTAGATCAAACTGTGTACAGTACTTGATAACCCCACCTGGCTGTCTAATAGAAATGTCCAATACGAAGCCCTTTATTTCAGAGCACCCTTTCTAAGACTTTTCCTCCCCATTTCTCTTGCTCCATCTACTGTTGCCTCAAACCTAGCAATCAATTTAGGGTATTGTTGGGGCCCAGAGTAGGCTGCCCCAAGATATCCCACATGGCATATTGATTATGTTGAGTTAAAATCTGGGAAGCAGCAGGAGCTGGAAGAGCTCTCTTGACCCTCCTCTGTCTCTCTAAATACAGAAAATAAATTTCCATGTGAAAGGTGCCCTTCTTGCTCCTGAGGGTTTAGAGACAACTTTATCGCAAGAGTTATAAAATCCAGAGTAAAAAAAAAACTGGTGTAAACCAACCTTGTAAAGTTTACTACCTAAGCCATATCCTCCCTTCTAATGAGCACTGACTTTCTCCTGTTGTCAATTTTTCACAAGTGTATTGTTTCTTTGTCTAGAGAGCATAAAGGATACCTACTTGCACCATTTCTTTGAGTCTTATTTTGTGATCTGAGCACAGGATTTTTCTCCTGTTAATCTAGTCTTTTGTCAAATATATTATTTCCCAACTAGTCCAGCCATAAGACCTACAGAAAGGTGGGGAGGGGAGAGCATTCTCCCACTTCCGGACAGCATGCTTTCCCCCCATTTTGTTCATCACAAAATCCTGTATGTTTTATTTACAGATATATTTTGAATCTTTCCATTTTATCTATCCTTTTTAAAATCTTTTTTTTTTAATTTTTATTTATTTATTCATTTTAGAGAGGAGAGAGGGGGGGAGACAGAGAGAGAGAGAGAGAGAGAGAAAGAGAGGAGAGAGAGACAGGGGGGAGGAGCTGGAAGTATCAACTCCCATATGTGCCTTGACCAGGCAAGCCCAGGGTTTTGAACCGGCGACCTCAGCATTTCCAGGTCGACGCTTTTATCCACTGCGCCACCACAGGTCAGGTTGAATCTTTCCATTTTAATCCATCTCACCATCACATTTCTAGTTCAAGTCACTATCATCTGTCGCTTCTACTTTAGCTTTGTAAATGGTCTTTCTCCTTCAACTCTAAGCTCTAATTAATGTATCCCCAGCAGCAAGAAAAGTAATCTTTCAAAAACCTCAATCAGATTGTGTCCCATCTCTTCTAAAACTTTTAAATGGGAAACCATGTTGTAATGAAATTCAAGCTCCATTCTTTGTCTGTTAGGCCCAGCATTAATCTATACCCTTCCTGCTTTTACAACTTCATTTCAGTCCTGAGTGCTTTCCTTTCTGTACTCAGTCCCACAGTCTGCTTTCCGCTCTTGACCTCTAGTGTGCTGTTACTTCAGTTGGAAGAGGATCTTCCTCTAGTTCCAAACAAAGCTATGTGATTCTCATAGGTCTCAACTCAACTGCCACCTTCTCAGAGAAGCCTTCTCTATTACACTATCTAAACCCCTACTCTGCCCTCTGATTTATTCTATCCCATCAATCTTAGAATTTCTTTCATCACAAGTATCATAATTAGCATAATATTACTATGCTTATCTATTCATATGTTCATTATCTATATTCCTTACAATAATTATTATTTTCAATATGATGTACTAGAAAGACTTTAGGATGTGGAATTAGATGGAAGGCCTATGTTTATTTTGGTTCCCGTTACTTATAATGTGATCTTGGCAATAATTTACTTTCTTTGTCTGAACCTTATTTTTCTCATCAGTAAAATGGGATTAACATAGCAGTTTAAAGTTGTTAGGATTAATGAGATAACAGCCATAAAGTGCCAACCAGAATTTTTTTCTGCTAATACATATTGGGCATGACATTTCTAAAGATGTTCACATTCACAAAAATTTATGCCAAGCAAAACCATTTTAAGAATTATTTAAGAAGTCTCTGTAGAAAGTTTGTTTTCTTTTTATCATTCTTCTTCCATTTTTATGGCACAAATCAAAGAAATGCTTTGTGTACCTTCATTTTGAAAACCAATTGAGTGGGGGACACAGGCCCTCACTCTTGGAGAACAGATTTTAGGGAAGGCAGATAAGCTTCCTGAACCCACAGAGGGAAACATTGCTGGCCAGACAAGTCCAGTGAGACCCAGGAAGGGCGTTAAAGAGATCCTTGGAAACAAGGTAACATTCAAAGTAGCTTCCTACGTGCAGCCACTAAGCTTATGTGGCTCAGAAATGGGGGTGGCCATTGGAGCTAAGCTCCAAAAATACAGACATTATTCTTTCTGTTTCATTTAAAATCTGACTTTCTCCTATCTCCTTTAGACTATGTCTATATGGAAAGTAATTTTTGCATAAAAGGAAAAATAAACACTAGACTTGAAATAGAAGTCCTGAGTCTGGGCACTGGTTCTCAGATACAACATAGAAAGATGTTCTGAAACTTGCTGAATCCCTGGCAGTTTCTCAGACAATGTTAGAGGAAGTGAAAATTGGGAATCCTTTTGGGAGGGCAATTGGGCAAATCATTATTTGCCAAGCACATATCCTTTTGATCCAGCAAGTCTTCTTCTAGGAATATTTATGCTTGCATATATCTGTAAAAACATTAACAGGAAAGATCATTGACCCATTGTTTATATTAGCAAACTATTGGAACCAATGGGTTAGATAAGTATGGTCCATTCATATGAATTGTGCAGCTGTTAACAATAATGGAGTTCTTTATGTACTAATAGGGAAATTGGAGCTATATTTTTAAGTTAAAAAAGCAAGGTGCAAAAGAACAAATTGTATTTTACTCTGTGTGTATGTGTAAGCACATTCTTATCTGGTTATATTCATAGACTATTCCTAGAAAGATTTACAAATACTGATGGTAGTGACTTACTCAAGCAGAATAGGAGAGCATTGTTTGTGATTGTTTTTCTTTACAGCTTGCAGTTTTTTTTTAAAAAAAAATGCATTTATGATTAAAAAAATAAGTCTGCACTTTTTAGCTCCATGGTACTATATCTATGATGGCACTGAGTCAGTGAAGAAGAGATATGTAATTCTATTACCTTTGGGCAGGCAAGTCACTTAATCTTGCTGAGAATTTTCATCCCCTATACTATGGCTATAATGATGTACAGTCCTCAGGACTAAGTAAGGCCACTATGTGTACATGTCAAAGCATGGGAGTAGGAAAAACGGCAGATGTCTAATAAATTCTTGTCAATCTCTCTCTCTGTGTCCCCACCATAGGTAGCGCCATCAGCACGTCATCCTTCATGGCTTGGGTTTCCTTTCTTAGGCCAGGAAAGTTGTTGTGGATGCCACAGCTATTTAAATCGACTGACCTTTCCTGCTAAGGCCACCTCTATCTTATGGGATGGGGTTGACTGAGGTTGCTGATGATGTGCGTTGGGAGGTGGGGCAGGGGTGGGGCTGTGCCTTCGTCAGATCCATGTGACATACTGGCTCTCATGTTCTGCAAATTTCTCTTGATAGCGATGCCTGCCAGCCAAGCTGGTAATCTCAGAGAAGATAGAAATAGTAGGGTTCATGGCTCCAACTCTCTTCCTCTCCTTGGCTTGAAGTCTTCCTCCACTGTGGCAAGAGTTTTAATTTCCTTCATTACCTCAGCCACCTCAAGCCCTGACCTGGGGGTGATGAAACTTTGTCAGAGCAGGAGAGTCAAGTTGACATGCTTTCCAGAGGTCTAGAGAAACACATAAGAAATTTCATCAGAATGTCGTTGTCCTGCCTGGTTCCTTCAAGCCAAATGACCCCACCGAAGGAGGTCATGTGATTTAACTCCTCACCACAACCTCCATCAGCTCTACTTGCCCCCTCCCATCATATAATTAAAGAAAAATGTTGTGCTTGCTAACTACAGGGAGCAAACCCACTTCACATTCACTGCTACAGCCTACTGGAAAACTCCTCTTGGAGTTAGGCTAAACTTGCTCAAGGTTGAACTCCTGAAATAGTTTCCACAACAAAGCTTTACACAAATGATGCTAATGTGTGGGAAGCAACTTATACAGACCTCCTTTTGATCCTTATTACTTTCATTTATGAAAAGTTTTTACAAAGTGTTAATTTTATGTATCAACTAGGCTGCACCATGGTGCCCAGCTAGTTGGTCAAATATTATTCTGGGTGTTTCTGTGGAGGTGTTTTTGGATGAGATTAAAATTACATTGGTGGACTTGGAGTAAAGCAGTTTACCCTTAATAATGTAGGTTGACTTCATCCAATCTGTTGGAGACCTTGATGAAATGAAGACTGACTTCTCCTGAGCAAGACTCAAACTGCAGCTCTTCCCTGAACCTGCAGCCTGCTGTCCTATCCCATCAGATTCTGGATGCACCAAGCTTCCACAATCACGTGAGTCTATTTCTTAAAATAAATCAGTCTCTCTTTCTATATATTTATATCTATTTATCTACTATCTATCTATCACCTATATGATTTGTATTTAGAATTTTGTTCTATGAGCAAACAAAACCTAATTAGTTTTTATTAACATCTTATCAAAATCAAAACAAAAAAAAATCCATGCCCTGAAAATACTGCCAAATATACATTAAATGTTAAAATTTGGTGATTTATATTATAAAAATCAATAATTATGGTTGATTTTCCTAACATTTGTATATATTTAATAATGAGAATGAATTTTATGATAAAAAATTTTAAATTAATTTTTTAACAAGGAGGTTTATGTTATGACAAAATACAATTTTTAAGTAAAAACATTTCAAAGTCAAACCCCAAAAACAACAGTGTGCTTGCTATAGAAATATAGCTTCAACTCAAGTATCCCGGGCCTCTCTTTCAACCGGTGCTGCCACTGAAACCCTCCGTCTAGGAGTCTGGCCCAATGCTCAGGCATTCCCCGAGAGGAGGGGTGCGTGGCTTCAGATGTGCCCAATAGTCTGAGGGCCGGCCAGCTAGACGCCAGGCCTCAGCTGCGTGCACTCAAGTCACAGCTACTCAGCTACTTATCATCCAATTCTCACAACTCCTCTACATGAGGAGTGTAAAATTTTACTCTCACTTAACAGAAGAAGATGATGAGGCTTCACAAGGTAATGTACATGTCACTGACTTACGATTCTTCGGCTTTATGATGTTGCAAAGTGATGCGTGTTCATTAGGACTTGCACTTTAAATTTTGAATTTTGATCTTTTCCTGGGCTAGTGATAACCAGCACCATACTGTCTCGTGATGCTGGACAGCAGCAACCAGCCTCAGCGCCCAGTCAGCCATGTGATCACAGGAGTAAACAACTGATACTCTACCGCGTGCTGTGTTGCCCGTTGTTCGGACATTGTGTTTTTGCATTCCATCATGTTTACAATATGCTGTCTGTGTTTCCTGCTTCTGGTGAGAAGAAGGGGAATGCAATTATTATTTTGCTTGAGGTCACACAACTAGTTAGCAGGCAGAGCCAGCATTTGAACCCTAGTCTCCTATCTGCAGCCCCAGAGCTCTTGCCTCTACATCCTGGCTGTCTTTCCTGGGAAGCCAGGAGGTGTGGGAGAGGGCATCACCAGGAATCTAGTATATTCCAGAGCAGCTTTTATAGCAGGGGAGATGGGGTGTGAAAAACTGCTTATAAACAAAATTTCTCTTACCGTTTCCTGGAGCTTATCATCCCCATCTCACCAAGTCTCGAAGAATTCCACATTACAACTTCCTGCTCTGAACCAAGAGACAGGAAGACAAGGCCAGCCCCCCCCCCCCTCCCCCGGAACGCAGCAGAGGCTGTAGGCCCTGACCCTCTTTGGCCAGTGCCTCAGCCCCCTCCTGACCTCCAGGGTGGGCATCCCCCCTTTATTATTCCTCTGCCATTCTTTCATACCAAAGAACTATCCTTTTCACCTGCCTCTCCCTCTCACCTGCCTCCATCAGAGCAGGCGTGAGGCAAAGACACCCTGTTGACATTGAAAGGAGGTGGAAGGCAGCGAAAGTGGGAACGACAGAGGAGGTGCCTTGGGAGAGTTGAGAAAAAGCTGCTGAGTGGATCAAGGGAATAAAAAGTGGTGGTCAAAAGCACAGACTCTCTGGGCCATGGCTGGGTTGCTCAGTGGATAGGGCATCATCCTGGTGTGCCAATATTGTGGGTATGATCCCCGGTCAGGGCACGTATGAGAAGCAGCCAAGGAGGGCACAACTAAAATGGAACAACTCAGTACAACGAGTTGGTGCTTCTCTCTCTCTCTCTCTTTTCCTCTCTCTCTTCTTATTCCCTCTTTCCCCTCTCAAAGCAATGAAAAAATTAAATTAAAAAAGGAAAGCACAGACTCTAGAGCCAGATTATGTGGGTTCAAATCCAAGCTCAGCTCCTTTACTGTTTCTGTGTGGCCTCCAGTGAATGGTTACCTTGTAGGGTTGATATAAAAATTAAATGAGTTAATACATGTGAATGTCAAGTTCCTGGTATATGTATGCATTCTGTGTTTGCCTTTATGATCCCCAAACTAGCTGCATGACTTGGGCAACTCATATCCTCTCTCTGGCCTTCTGTTCTCTTGTTTATAAAGAACGAGGACTGAATTCGGTAACCCAGATCTCTTTCTTGTTTTCCAGTTCTAGAGTTCTAGTCTCTTCTTAATCACTGGAAAATCCTCTCAAATTTCCATCAAAGGTTGACTCTATTTAGTGTCATTTAAAGCAGTGGTCCCCAACCATTTTTGGGCCACAGACTGGTTTAATGTCAGAAAATATTTTCATGTACTGGCCTTAGGTTGGGAGGGATAAATGTATCACGTGACAAGACAAATGTATCACGTGTATCAAGAGTGAGTCTTAGACAGATGAGGGAATCTGGTCATTAAAAAAAAATAAAACATCATTCAGACTTAAATATAAATAAAACGAAAATAATTTAAGTTATTTATTCTTTCTCTGTGGACTGGTACGAAATGGCCCACAGACCGGTACCAGTCCGCGGCCCGGGGGTTGGGGACCACTGATTTAAAGTATCCCTGTGCTCTTGTCACTCGCAACTACCATTATAACACATCGTGTTTGGACATTACAAATGTTCTGATTTTTTTAAGATTGTCTAGTTGAAGTTCAGATTCCCTGGGAGGTCCTAAAAGCTCAAAAGATGGAAGGATCCTAACAGCAAAAAAGGGACAGCAGGCACCCTGTGAGGTGGGTGGCAGAGGGGCATACCTGCAGCCTGCCACAATCTAAAATTGCCACTCGGTTTGCCCCTTCGGTCTTATGGCTACTTCTTTTGCCTAGGTAGATCTGCCTTCCTCCTTTCCTCAGCTCCACAGTATTGTTAAGTTACTACCTTATTTGTCCCTTCCTTTCACTGTCAGACTTTAGGAAAGGAGTGTCCACCCTGGCTACCTTCGCTGCCCAGCTGCCAGGCCCCGTCCCCATTCTCCTGGCCTCTCGGAAGAGCTCCACCCAGTTGAGTCCTTCTCAAAATGCTCCTCCCCTTTAAAGTCTGTGGCTGTCACTCTTGTATCATCTTCAGTCTCCTTTTGACTTTGAAACAGCCTCTAAGTCCAGTCTAGCTGACTTTTGGCCAAGCCTCGGCCTAAGGAGTGGTCAGGCAGGGGGGAGTCTCATCAGGGGAGATTTAGTCTATCAGATAAGACCAAGATTGCCTTGGGGAATGTAACTCACTGAGAGTTTAGGCATCAATAGTCCATTTTGAAAGTGTGTTTCATACTTTTCCCTTCTCCTAAACTCCCTTTTCCAGTGCCAAAAGGTCCCTTTTCCTTGCTTGTTTTGAAACAAATGTTTAGGGAGCTGCCCAGGCAGGTTCAAAACAAACAGCTGCCCAAGCCCCACCCTCCCCTGCTGCACTTGCTGCTGCTATAAGTAGAATGAGATCTATAGCCCCCAGCGTTGGAGTCAAGTTGCTGATACTCCTCTCTGCCCTGTGTTTTTGCTGAAGGGGGATCTGAAGCCCCGTAGATCCCCTGACTTGATTCCATTTGTCTTTGAGGGCTCTGTCTGATGGTCAGCTGTAGCTAGCACATGCTCTGGGCCTGCTGGTCCCAGGGGGACTTGGAGCAGAGCAGCAATTCTTTTACATTTTCAAAGACAGGCTAAGCTAAGACCTTTCAGGCATCTCTGCTCTTTCCCAAGGATGAGGCTTTCTAGACCCCACTGTGCTTAGTAGACTGCCTTTGGCAGCATGGATCTAACTGCAGGTTTAATCCAAAAGAGGTTTATTTGTCTCACACAAGAAGTCAGAGGTAGCTTCTAGGGCTACCCAGCACTGTCAGGATATACCAAATGTCTGAAATGTTTGTGCTTCACCACCTTTAATAAGTGGCTCTTCTCTTGGTCTAAAGATGGCCTTTGCATTTCCCAGCATTATTTCTGTATTCTAGGCAAGATAAATGGTGAAAAGAAAAAGGCCAAAGTGGCACTTAGCCAACTGCATTGGCTCTTTAACAAGGTTTCATGCAAACATCCTCTGCTTGTATCTCATTGGCCAGCACTATGTCACGTGGCTCTCCCTATGTGCAAAGGAGGCTATGAGGGTTTTAACTAAGAGATTTTGACACCTAATAGCAAGTTAGGATTCTCTTTTTTTTTATTTTTATTTTTATTTATTTATTTATTTATTTATTGTATTTTTCCGAAGCCAGAAACGGGGAGGCAGCCAGACAGACTCCCGCATGCGCCCGACCGGGATCCACCCGGCACGCCCACCAGGGGGCAATGCTCTGCCCATCCAGGGCGTCGCTCTGTTGCGACCAGAGCCACTCTAGCGCCTGAGGCACAGGCCACAGAGCCATCCTCAGTGCCCGGGCCAACTTTGCTCCAATGGAGCCTTGTCTGCAGGAGGGGAAGAGAGAGACAGAGAGGAAGGAGAGGGGGAGGAGTAGAGAAGCAGATGGGCGCTTCTCCTGTGTGCCCTGGCCGGGAATCGAACCCAGGACTCCTGCACGCCAGGCCAACGCTCTACCACTGAGCCAACTGGCCAGGGCAGGATTCTCTTAATTAAAAAAAGGGGTACAGCCTGACCGGGCAGTGGCACAGTGGATAGAGCGTCGGACTGGGATGCGGAAGGACCCAGGTTCGAGATCCCGAGGTCGCCAGCTTGAGTGTGGGCTCATCTGGTTTGAGCAAAAGCTCACCAGCTTGGACCCAAGGTCACTGGCTCCAGCAAGGGGTTACTTGGTCTGCTGAAGGCCTGCAGTCAAGGCACATATGAGAAAGCAATCAATGAACAACTAAGGTGTTGCAACACGCAACAAAAAACTAATGACTGATGCTTCTCATCTCTCCATTCCTGTCTGTCTGTCCCTGTCTAGTCCTCTCTCTGAATCTCTCTCTGTCTCTGTAAAAAAAAAAAACACCAAAAAACAAAACAAAACAAAAAGGGGGTACATGGATATATTGTAGGTAAGTAGCCCGGTCTGCCATCATTGGGACTCCTCCCACAGCAAGGTCATGAATATTTCCAAGTCCCAACTCTACCTCTGTAGATCATCTATGCTCTCTCTGTACTTGGACTATACAGCAGAGTAGTTAGGAGTCTAGACGCTGGAGTTAGAAACGCGTGTTCAAATCCCTCTTTTTTACTCACTAGCTATCTGGGTTTGATCCAGTCAGTCAGGGTATCGGTTTTCACATCATAGGGATAGTAATTGTCTATACTTCTAGGGTTGTGGTCAGGATTAAATCACTATATGTACATAACTAATCGCTGTACAGCTCATCATGAAATATATTTTAGCACATCATTTAAAAGATTGTGAGCCTGCTGAGCAAAAATGCTGCCTTCTCTTGCCACCTTAGATATCATACATATCTAAGTATGATAGCAACTATACTGCTCAATAAAATTAGGGGATATTTTATGGCTTCATATGAAGGAGTATATTTCAACTGAACAAATGATCCATGAATTCACTTGCCTTTCAAAAATGTAAAACATTACAGACAAGGCTAAGGCCCCTTTGACAACCCTATCCCTTCACCATCCCCATTATTATCACTTTTTGTTTTTCCTTCAAAGATTTTCCTGTACATTTCATATATGTACTTATGGAAAAGATGAAGTTTTCAAAAAATTACACTTGTATCATATTGTATGAATCATCTGTCAACTTCTTTCTTCCCCCAATTCAATCACATATCTTGGCAATCTGTTCTTTTTTTAGATATAGCTTCCCCAAGTTGTCTTCTCTTTCTCCAAATTGCTTCCTGGTATTTCCTAATATGGATATATAACGCTGTATTTATTTAGCTGATCCCCTATTCAGCAGCACATAGATCATTTCCAATTTAGGCTACTGCAAACCAAGGATGCAACAGTTATCCTTATGTAGATGCCTCTTTTGTGGATGTAAGGATCAGAAAGTGCAATTTCTGAGTTTTATCATGTGAGCATCTTAAAAATATTGCCAAGTAGGCCCTGGCCGGTTGGCTCAGTGGTAGAGCGTTGGCCTGGCGTGCAGAAGTCCCGGGTTCGATTCCCGGCCAGGGCACACAGGAGAAGCCCCCATCTGCTTCTCCACCCCTCCCCCTCTCCTTCCTCTCTGTCTCTCTCTTCCCCTCCCGCAGCGAGGCTCCATTGGAGCAAAGATGGCCCGGGCACTGGGGATGGCTCCTTGGCCTCTGCCCCAGGCGCTGGAGTGGCTCTGGTCGCGGCAGAGCGTGGGCGTGCCGGGTGGATCCCGGTCGGGTGCATGCGGGAGTCTGTCTGACTGTCTCTCCCCGTTTCTAGCTTCAGAAAAATACAAATATATATATATATATATATATATATATATATATATATATATATATATATATTGCCAAGTAAGCCTTTGCCCCCCTGCAGAGATAGCTGTATCTGAGAATATGTTTGTTTTGTTGTTGTTTTTAATTTTTAATTCAGGTCTGCCTTTGGGCCTAGCGCAGTCTAAGTTCGATAAATGTTAAATTGCACTCTACACCAAGATTTACTCCAGGAATTTGCTATATCCTGAGGCCTCCTTAGATTGGTTTCTGTGTTAGAAAATTCTTTCTATTGAGTCTAATTAGGCTATCTCTTTGTACCATTATACTTTGGTCCTTTTGTACTCCTGAGAACCAAGGAGAACAAATCTAATTCCTGTTTCACATAATGTGCCCAGCCTGTATCGGACTGAAATTCCTGCTTCCTCCCCCACCATGCCCATTGAACATTTTTCAGGGTTTTTGTGCAGATAAATGAGATAATCTTGGTGAAAGCAGTGTGAGTTCTTTTCAAGGTTGGAATGTAAGTGTGGCAACAATGTGTTCGAAATTTTTAAGAACAGATTAGTTTTCTATCTTATGAACTCTTACTTTATATGAAGTTTTTGACCATGTTCGCATTCATAGGGCTTAAAACTTCAAAAATACGCAAAGGTACACACTGAAAAGTCTTGCTCCCACCCTTATCCCTCATACTTTCAGTTCCTGACTCCTTTTCCATGCCCCTAGGGAACCACTTTAATTAATTTCTTGGGTATCAGTCAATGATTTCTTTTTCTTTTTTTAAAATAAATTATTTTGTATTTATTGATTGGAGAAAGAGAGAGAGATTGAAACATTGATTTGTTGTCCCACTTACTTATGCATCCATTAGTTGGTTCTTATATGTATCCTGACTAGGAGTTGAACAGGCAACCTGGGTGTATTGGGACAAAGCTCTAACCAACTGAGCTACCCGGCCAGGGTCTCATTGATTTCTTTGCTCAAATACTTGTATATGTAAAATTATTATGTTTTTCTACTATGTGGTCCCACATCCCTACTGTTCCTCACTTCTTTTCATTTACATTATATCTTGAAGATATTCCCATATGAGACATAGGGTGCTTCCTAATGATTACTTTGGACTCTTTCTGTAATGGAAAAAATTTTAACTTAGTATATAGAAGACCTCTTATAGCCTCCATCTAGCTTCAACTATTGTAGTTTGCCAATTTTCAATCTAGTCTTCTACTTTATACATTTTGTTGTAGTCCTTTGAAGCAAATTCCTGCCAGCATGTTTCCATATACATTTTCTTTATTATTTTAATGGATATATGGTATACAATATATATATTGTATTTTTCTGAAGCTGGAAACGGGGAGAGACAGTCAGACAGACTCCCGCATGCGCCTGACCGGGATCCACCCGGCATGCCCACCAAGGGCAACGCTCTGCCCACCAGGGGGCGATGCTCTGCCCATCCTGGGCGTCGCTATGTTGCGACCAGAGCCACTCTAGCGCCTGAGGCAGAGGCCACAGAACCATCCCCAGCGCCCGGGCCATCTTTGCTCCAGTGGAGCTTCCGCTGCGGGAGGGGAAGAGAGAGACAGAGAGGAAGGAGAGGGGGAGGGGTGGAGAAGCAGATGGGCACTTCTCCTGTGTGCCCTGGCCGGGAATCGAACCCAGGACTTCTGCACGCCAGGCCCACGCTCTACCACTGAGCCAACCGGTCAGGGCCTGGTATAATATTTTGTTGTTGTTATTGTTCTTCTTCTCAAGTTGCTGTAGGAGCTTTGACTTTAAGTACCACCTATACTAATACTCTTCTCACATTTTCATGATTAAGAACGCCATGGATTTCCTGAATCCTGTCTCTTCTGTTTTCTTTGCAAGGCCTTTTCTCTACTTACCCAGAATTTTCTCCAGAGAATCTCAGTCTCAGCTCCGTTGTCGAATTAGGCCGGATGCTTTTTTGCTTTGGGGGCTGTCCTGTGCATTGTAGGTTGTGCAGCATCAGCCTGGTCTCTAACCACTAGATTCCAGTAGCCTTCCCAACTCCCATATCCATTCTGATAATCAGAAATGTCTCCAGGCATTGCCAAATGTCTCCTGGGGAGCAATCTGCATACCTTGAGAATTATTGCTTCTGCCTTACAGCAAAAAGGAGGGAAAATGGACAAGACGGCAAGTAACAAACATAGAAACATCTCATGGTCTACTAGCTAATATCCCAACAAGAAGAACAATTAGATTGAATTATGCTTCTGTTTCATCTTCCATTCCAGAGCCATCTGCTTGTTTAAGAAATTATAATTTACTAGGTTAAACAAGGTTTGAGACTAGATGTAGAAGCAGAAGGCTAACAAATGAATTTGTTCATTTCTCTTTCCAGCCAGTGACCTTGGTTGATATTTCTTAGCAGTGATAGATCTCAAGTACTATTTATCTTTTTACCTTTGATAAGTCATATTTTGTATATTTATTTCGTGATATAATGCCTTGTTTTCTATTGAATGTCTCAAAGTGAATGCTATGAAGTCGAAACATTTTTAAAGTGACTTGAATTTTTATACAAGTTTCTACCAATTTCTGCATCAAAACATCTGTGTTTCAGTCTTTGTGACTCTCAGATTATGTATTCGATTTTAGAATCGGCCACTGACTTCAGATGAGAAAGTGGAAGAGGAGTCTGAAGGAGTCTCCTTTATCCTCCTGTTTCGAGAAACAACTTTTCTTCTCTGGAGAGGGGGAAATGGAACTGAATTTTTCCAGCCTAGAATATAAACTAAACATGCTGTCAGATGCCTAGGAATCCTACCTAGCTATCAAGGAGTGGTTTACTTGCCTACTCTAAGAGGTTTCTGCACATACTTACAAAGCAAAACTAGTTTTTCTCATCCTCTGCTTCCCCAGTGTTTTTAAAACTCTGCCTGACATGGTGAAGTGAGGATACATGTCCCCCTTTTAATCTGGCCCCTCCATTTGGCCATGAGCATCTTAAGAGCATGAACCCATTTTTATGTTTTTCCTATAGTCCCTAGTATTTGTTATCTTACTTGACTCATACTAGTTGCTAAGTAAATCTATTTGGCTTGAATTGGTTAAATAATTGAACGCTTTCCTCTCAAACCTTCTGAATGCTTGAGAAATATTTATTGCTTATGTCTTTTGGAGTTTACAGCCTTAGAATATTCCTTCTTTGCCCAAAGAAAAACATTGCTGTTACATTCAGTGAAAGATGACTTTAACCAACACCACCATCATCACTTAATAAATGCCTCTCATGTGCCACACATTTTACACATAATCTCATCTGATATTTGCAATTACGTTGCAAAGTGGGCATTCTTGTATCTAATTTTCAGGTGAGTTAGAAAGCTGAATCTCAGAAAGGTTGAGAAACTTACGCAAGGTCACCCAGCTAATCAGTGGGCAAGCTAGAATACAAACTCGGATCTCTGATGTCTAAATATCTGCTTTTTCCACTGTGTCATTCCACTACACAACAGAGGAGAGTTTCTGGGTAAACTCCAATGTAGAGTCAAGTTTTGGTCAAAGACATTTTTATTTTCTTCCCTAGCAGGACATTTAAAGCTTTGGTAGTCTCTCAGATTTCTTCTCCACAGGAGAGAATTCATTATCTGTTAGGCTTGGAAGGACATGGGTCTCCTGCCTAGAGAATTCGTTTATTCACAGGAACATGGAGGTCCACGGGAGAGGTCATCTGGGGTAGTAAGAACCTTTTGGAACATTCCAATCTCATTTCCTCCTGTTCTGGAGGTCATAGCTCTGGCATGGTGCAAGGAACAGTTTGGAAGGGATTATCTGACGCAAAGTCGGCAGAAGTTAGGGTGAGGCAGACCCTGAGGACATCAAAGCCCTATACCAGTTTTCATGCTTACTGTTCAGTGACCTCTTGAGCAATTCTTTTTGTAGTTTTTTTTTTTTTCATTCCTTTGTTCTTGGTCTATCTTGGATACACTAACTGTGTAACTTGTTCAAACTAAGACAGTTTTGAGAAGAGGGCACTGTTAATAATTACAATGGAATATCAGAACACTTCTGGAAAAACCAGGGTGCATGGTTTTCCTATTTTGGAAGTCCTATTTCCATAACATTTGAGAAACCCAGAGGTGAATGTCTCTGACACCCTTAAACACAGAGACCACATCTGTACAGACTGGCTGGAAGACCTCATAAGGCAGTAAAAATTGAGGGGGCCTTTTCCAAGCCACAAGACCTTGGATAAGGCACTCAACCTCACTGAAATTGGTTTTCTCATGTACCTAATGGGCACAGTGGTGCTTATCCCAAGGGGGTTACATGGATTAAATATTATATGCACTATGCATGGTGCATAGCAGTCCCTTTCTCAGCTAGGTTGGGGGTCCTGGGAGCTGGTTGGGGTGGTGGGAACCACTGGATATTTAGTCCAAGGTCTAGAGAATGATGGAAATCTTGAGAGGTAATCTGAGTTTCAGGTTCCTGTGATTTGAGGATTCTTGGCCCACTCTTAGTTGATGGGCATGAAGTCCACTAATTTTTGCAGGTTAAGGTATATTCATCCATCAGCTGTGAATGAGGATAGGAAAAAAAAGAAGAGAAGAAATGGCTATAGTACTCCATGCTTCTTATAGTAGGGCAATGAAGTGTCAGGGGCACTGCAACAATTCTACCTCATGATGATGTGGAATTAATAAGCTTGGCTTCTATGTTGGCAATTTCCACCAGAATAATAGAGATCTGAAGGAAAGAGCTGAGATAAGCTTAGGGCTGGAAAAGGCCTCAGTTTTGACCCTGTACCTGTTTCCTTGACCCTGGCAATAATAGGCTTGCAATCTCCTCAATAGTCCTTCAGGCATCCAAGCGCAGAGGGCATTTTCAAGACCCACTTGAATTTAGGAGACACTGTTTGGCGCCGAGTTTCCCTGTGAAAATGGACTCCATCTCAGTCTTCCTTGTCCTGAG
This sequence comes from Saccopteryx bilineata, assembly GCF_036850765.1. Lineage (NCBI taxonomy): Eukaryota > Metazoa > Chordata > Mammalia > Chiroptera > Emballonuridae > Saccopteryx > Saccopteryx bilineata. Next base: position 290,439,057 of record NC_089491.1, on the reverse strand, counting down.
GAAGCAGCGAGAGGGCCCTGCTGGCCTGAGGAGGTAATCTGCTTAGGAGGTGAGACTGACCGTTTTCTCGGTCAGTCCTGACTTCTGGTTAGGCTGGAACAGCTAGAAGATGGGCAAGGTGACATCTGTTCCCTGAGACTAAGCTGAGAACACCCAGTAAATAACAGTCACGGATTCCAGCCAGAGGGACAGGACTCCACTGACTCAGGTTACAGGCTTTTGGAACAGCCCCGCACCCAGCTGGACCTGGCTGGTGCCAGGGGCAGGGAGGTTGTCACGCACTCTCCTCTTCTCCCCTACCTTTGACCCCCCTCCCAAGGCCTAGAGTGGTCTCTCTGTTTTTAGCACTGTAGGCTCCTCTGCGCCCCCAGTCGGATGAGGAGCAAATGTGCTGAAATGCTAGAAGGCACATGGCTGGGGTGCTATTTCTGGCTTGGGCTAAATTCAGAAGTCCTAGAAAGAATTTTCTGACACTGCTTGTCTTCTGAGAATCTATGAGGCTTCAGGACAAACTCTGCCTGGCTGTGCTCAGCACTCATTTACACAGTAGGGTCGTGGGCCGTACAGAAGGGAACAGAACAGAGTCAACGTTCCTGCTTTCAGGGGTTTTATATTCTAGCAAGGGGCAGGTAGATGATACGTTATAAACATCATACATAAATAACATGTTTAATGTTAGAAGATGTGAAATACTATGGGAGAAAGAAACAGCAGAGCAGACTAAAGGGATAAGGGGTGCTTGCGGGAGGCTGCAGTGTTACTATGGTCACACTAGATGTCAGTGAGCAGATTTCAAAGACTTGGGGGAAGAGGTTAGGGTTAACTTAGCTCATACCTGAGGGAAGAGTGGTCAAGGCAGAAGAATCTGCTAGAGGAGAGGCAAAGATGGGAAGATATCTGGCATGTTCCAGGGACAGCAAGGAAGTCAGTGTAGTCAGAGCAGAGGGAGCAAGGACGAGTGTGGCAGAAGGGGTCAGAGAAGTGGCGAGTGTGGGGGAGGCACTATCCCACAGGGCTTTGCGAGCCATTGTAAAGACCTGAGCTTTTACTTTGGAGTAGGAAGTAATTGCGGGATTTTTGAGAAATGGCGTGACCTGATATGTTTCAGATCGCTGTGGAACAGTAGCAGCATTCTTTTCGGATATTTCTAAATCCCCACGTAACAGACAGAGAAACTAGAAGAAAACTAAAAACCCTCGGACAACATTCAGTTCAAAACTAGGTGGCGAGGTATCCTCACAGACCCCAAAACAAAAGGATGCAGAAACAAATCCTCAAAACCACAATACCTGCATGGCATCCGCTCAGACCCCCAGGTCTCTCCAGACTCCCCCACCCAGATCACCCCTTCCAGACAGGATCCCGTGCCCAGTTTGTTCCCAGTTTGTATTGATCCTGTCCCATTTTCTTTCTTTCTTTCTTTTATTTTTTTTATAATTTTTTTTTTTTTCAGAGACAGAGAAAGAGTCAGAGAGAGGGATAGACAGGGTCAGACAGACAGGAACGGAGAGATGAGAAGCATCAATCATTAGTTTTTCGTTGCGCATTGTGACACCTTAGTTGTTCATTAATTGCTTTCTCACATGTGCCTTGACTGCGGGCCTTCAGCAGACCAAGTAACCCCTTGCTCGAGCCAGCGACCTTGGGTCCAAGCTAGTGAGCTTTTTGCTCAAGCCAGATGAACCCGTGCTCAAGCTGGCGACCTCGGAGTCTCGAACCTGGGTCCTCGGCATTCCAGTCCAACGCTCTATCCGCTGCGCCACTGTCTGGTCAGGCCTGTCCCATTTTCTAAAGCCCTTGTTTCCTGCTAGTTTATTTGATAGATGAAATTGAATCAGATAATGTCAGTAATGGTTTAAGGAACTGTTTAGACATGATCAACACACATTTTCACAAGTGCTCTTTAAGCCATGACTTAGAGAAGTAAGTCATGATGGAAACATTTGGCACTTAGCAGAAGCAGTGGAACCACGTTGCCAATGAAGGAAGCTTGACTCTGTCAAACAAAGGCCTGAAGAAGAAGCTCACGGTGAAGGCCCTGCAGGCATCAGAAGTGTTTGCTCCCATACAGCCCTTACCCAGGCCTCTTCTGTTTCTGTTAGCCTCGGTGCATTGAGCTGTTATTTCCTGTGGAACCATTAAGCATGGAGAAAGCATGGTGTGGTGGAGGAAGGGGCACTGAGTCCCACTTCTGAAGGGTGTTTCAGGACAGAGGCTCACCGTCTTATGTTCCAGGATCTGGGGAGTCTGGTCCCTGTCTTTCAGGGCCAGTCTGCACCCAGGGTTCAAAGTCATGGGTGTATGAAGGGAATACACTGCCTCCCTTTTTTAATTAAAAAAATTTTTTGATAGGAAGGGAGAGAGAGAGGGAAAAAAAACATCAATTTGTTATTCCACTTATTTATACACTCATTGGTTGATTCTTTTATGTGCCCTGACTGGGGATTGAACTTGAAACCTTGGTGTGTTGGGATGATGCTCTAACCAACTGAGCCACCCGGCCTGGTCCATGCACTGCCTGTTTTAATCTCTGGGTAGCAGAAGCATTTGGTAATGGAAAAATTCCCCATGTTTTCTTCCACTCCCTCTTTGGCACCCAAACTCAAGTCTCTTAGCCTGGTAGTGCATGAAACTGGGCTCCTCACACCCACGCTGACGGACCCTCCAGGCAATGGGCAAGAAGGTGTGTCCAGCAGTGGACAAGTGGACACTCACATTCCAGCTCCAGCCTTACATCTGAAAACAATCAATGTTCAGTTCCCAGTTCCCAGAAGTCATTTTTGGTCTCTGAGACAAAACATTACACAGGAGAAAAGGGCATTAGGGTATCTGTCTCCTCTAGAGGAGACAGTATTTGTGTGGCTGAAGATTTTCGGTGATGATGTCTCCTGCCCCCTGTAGTTTCCCAAAAGGCAGGGATGGGACTTGTGAGCACTAAGCCTTTCTTATTATGGGCCTTTGATTTTGAGATTAATATTGGCCCTCAGAGTATCCATAAACTTGAAATTGTATAAAACTTTGAATATATATATTTTCTGTAGATTTTGGCTATCATTTTTTTAAATAGATTTTTTTTTTTTTTTTTTTTTGAGAGAGAGAGAGAGAGGAAGGGGGTGGGAGAGAGAAACATCAGTCTGTTCCTGTGTGTGCGCCGACCTGCAAACTTTGCGTATCAGGATGATGCTCTAACTAACTGAGCTATCCAGCCAGGGCAAACATTTTTTTTTTCTTTTTTAAATCAGATTATTGGTGTGTATGCGTGAGACCAAAAATCATTCCCAAAACAATAACACTGTTCTTTCTATATCCCTTTTATTATCCCAACACAGTAAAATATGTCCTCCTCACTTTCTTCTACTTTCTCTCATAATTTTCTAACCATTAAAAAATACTAATAAAAAAGATGAACAAATATTTGCCTAAGGATTTAGAATATCAAAGCCCAAATCTCTCAGTGCCCTTTTAAAGGCTTGCAGTGGCCCTGTGAGGCTAAGTACTATGAGCATTGCATCATACAGAGGAGGAAACTGAGGCTGAGCGTGATAGGTAGATAACCCAAGATGGATCTAGGATTCAACTCAGGTCCTTCTCACTCCAAAGGTAACTCTTCTCTCACTCCACACAGACCTGAAATAGCAAACACGATGCCACTCCATCTGTAGCCAGATGCCAAGAGATTGCGTGCATCCAGGAAAAAGTCCAACTAAAGCAATAGGTACTGTTTTTGGTGGGAAAGGGTGATTTGCTTCATTTGTAGATGGCTGACCTTTGACACATCTTACGCGCGTGCGTGCGTGCGTGCGTGCGTGCGTGTGTGTGTGTCGCGGGTGCTAGAAGCCTGTTACTTCAGAGGAGATTGAAGAGCTAGCATGGAAAAATATTCTTACGAAGAAAAATATTCCCTTTCTACCAGTTCTCAGAAAGGCCTCCCACCACCGCCAATCTCCTGATTTTCATCTGTAAAGGGTTGGACTGAAAGGAGCTTTGCACTGAGGTTCAAACAACTTCCCACTCACATTTTTCTAGCCCACAAGCTGTTTCTCTATCCAACAAACATCGTCCTCTGTCACTGCAGCACGATCTCTTGTGGCTGTAACAATACCCTGGAGACAGATCTCAGACAGTTCAGGAGTTCACATTTTTATTAAGGTCTCCATTTGCCACCTGTGTTCTTCTTGGACAGACTTAACATTCCCCAGGTCCCGGAGAGCAGGCTGCAGGGGAATAGTACCACATTGACATCAAGCGAAAGTTCCATGTTGTTATTGTTCTCTTTAATCTGGATGTGTAACCCTTAGGAATCCTGCAACATTGTGTGCTCTCTCCTAGTCTTCTGGGGCCACAGCAACCTCTGGGCACAGGTAGACCCGGGGCCCCTAGGACTACATGGGAGGGCAGTGATGGAGAACCACACACAAGACCAAACTCAGCCAGTCTCCCCTGCCTCAGCCTCGCCTTCTTTTTTTCTGCCCCTTGGAGCTTGAGCCCGCTGTACAAACACACAGAATCTGTCTTGTTATGTAAGTTTCCTGGTCCCTGAGCTGGGTGACTCAGCATGAGGTGGTGCCCTGCTCTTTCCCAGCCTGGGGCAGCACACTAGCTAGTGCCAGGTCAGCGGCAAACTGGAATGGAAAACAAGGCCTGCTAATGGGGCCCAGCTGAGCAGTATTTATTCCCCACAGTGTCTGGTGAGGCTGGGAAGCCAGTAGGAACCATCCAAGGGCTGTTGTAAACTAACCCATGGGTGGAATTATTCATCGCTCCCGCTCACTTCCTGTTTCCTCTTCTTCTCACCTTTGGCTGAGGATCACAGAAGTTTCACATTTGGTTCTCCTTTGCCCCGAGGTTGTCACCTTCTGTGTCCTTGTCATTAACTGAATGTTAATCTGGTGCATTAATATGGTGAATCCCTAACCCCCAATGTGATAATGTTAAGAGATAGGGTCCTTGGGAGGCTTAGATGAAGACATGAAGGTAGAGCCTCTATAATGGGATTAGTGTCCTTATAAGAAGAGGAAGAGACCAGAGTCCCCCGTGCCCCTCACCGCCCCCTCTCTCTGCATGTTAGGATATAGCAAGATGGTGGCCATCTATAAGCCAGGAAGAGGATCCTCACCAAGAAGAGGGAACCCCACCAGTCTGGCTCCTGGATCTCAGACTTCTGGCCTCCAGAACTGTGAGGAGATAAATTTCTGTTGTTTAAGCCACAAAATCTATGGTATTTGTTTTAGCAGCCTGGTCTGACTAAGAGAGTATCACTGACCTGAGTCTTCACCTCTGGGTTCTGGTGAGGCTCAGGCAGACAGTGAGGCTGCGGCAAGAGGATGTGCCCTTTGGCACGGCCTGACTTGGAGCGGAACTCTCTCCCTCCCTCTCCTCTTCCCCAGGTCGCAAGCATGGAGTAGGAAATAAACTGGGAACACTGGTACAGAGAGGACAGACTTGGGCTGATTTTGGTCTGTCTGACTCTCCCTCATTTCCCTCCCATACGGGCAGGTCATTGAGTTTTCTTTCCTTTCCAGGACAGGGACAGGGACTGGCATCCTGCTAACTATTGGACTGGGAGCCAGATACCTCAGACTCTAACACAGGCTTTGCCGCTAACCAAATGTTCAGGGTTAGGCAGGTCTCTTTTTCTCTCTGTACCCCAGCGACTCCTGCTGTAGAATTGTTATTCATTAATAAAAGTTGTTTTGCTCTTCCCAGGGTTGGAATATAGTGCTAAACAAGACAACTGTGATCCCTGCCCTAATGGAAACTGCATTCTAGAGTGGAGAGACAACAGGGAAACAGGAAAGTAAGACAGTTACTGATTGGGACAAGTGTTCTGAGGGAGATAAACAAAATGATGAAACAGAGAATAACTTGGAGGAGGTGATATTTATTTCAAAACCTCCAACTACAAGCTGAGAAAGAGCCAGCCCTGTCAACCAGGGAATAGCTTTCTAGGCAGAATTATGGGCTAACAAAAGTAAAAACATTTTTCAAAGTATATAGTGCAACGCCGACATCAAGTTTAATATGAGTTAAAGCGCCTCCACTCTCTGTTGCTTTGCCCCACATTCCTTGAGCAGAGCCTAGAGTTGGCACAACTGGCTAGTGTTTGGAAAGCAGTGTTGGATAATTTAAGTCACACGGGAGGCCAATACAGGGGCTCCTAGTGGGAGGGTGTGGTGGAAAGACGAGTGGACTGAGAGTTCTGTTCTTCAGGACATGACGATCCAATTTATACAGAGACCCTAATCCTCCTACAGCCTCACGTGTCCAGATGATTCAGTTCTGTGTCAGCCTTCTTTCAACATTCATCTCACGTTTATGGAGCACTTGCTAAGAGATAGAGGTCCTCCCCTCAGGAACTCAGGAGGAAGCAGCAGCCCCTCCTGCTTGTCTGAGGCCCGTGGAGGCCACTTTTTCCAGCCTGTCCATGTGTGAGTCTATGTTTGGGGCCATGTTGGCAACCGTCCGTTTTGCTTGTTATTTTGCTCTCCAACTAGATCCCTTTGGGGCTTCAAACATGCTGTGCTTGTAAATTAATGCTCTTTACCACCCAGAGGCCATCTAGGGGCTGGAATATTTCAGCAGGGGTGGTCTTTCTTTGGACAAGGTTCCTTCCTCAAGGAATCTAGTCAAGTTCATCAACTGACCGACGGAGCGAGCCTCAGCATGGTGGAGGCAGCGGCACTCACTGCTTCACATTCCTTCTGGGCGTGTTACCTGGGAGCCAGGAACACTGGACAGAGAGCCGCCCATCAAGGCTTCCACGGGCTGAGTGTGGGGCCTGATCTGCTATTCTGTGGTCAGGTTAGGACTTCAAGGTATTTTTGATACCCAGTGACATGGCAAACACATCAACTAAGCATAATAAAGTGAGTCACTCAAGTTCTACTGTAGTGAGAAAGGACAGGGCATTTCCCTTTCTTCACCTTAAACACCAGGGTCACAACAGCTGGGCTATTAGGAAAACTTAGTAACAAACCTCATTAAAAACAAAGAAATAGCAAGTTAAATTGATAACAGAAAATCATTTTACAGCCACCAGATGGGCAAAAATTTTAAAAGTCTGACAACAGTAAGTGTTGACAAGGATGTAGTACGGTAAAAACTCAAGTATACAGCTTGCTAGTGGGTCAGCTACTTTGGAAAAGAGTGGGCATCCTTAAGCAAAGTTGGAAATGTGCCAGCATGCTTGATGACTCAGCAATTCCACTTCTAGGGAGTTAATTCTTGTATATGTACAACAAGAGACATATATGAGAATGCTCATGGTGGCATTGTGTATATGGAAGAAACTGAAACAAGCAACCTAAATGTAAATTAATGGTAGAAAAATAAATAAACTTAAGTAAATCCAATGGCAAACTCTGTATCAGTGAAAATGAATAAACTATAGCTGTGCATCAACATAGATGAAATTCAGTGACAAATATTGATAGAAAAAAATCAACTCATAGAAGAATATATACATTATAGTTCCCCCTATCTATTTAAAGGTCAATAGCAGAACAAAAAGAGCAGGGTATAGCCTGACCAGGTGGTGGTGCAGTGGATAGAGCGCCGGACTGGGATGCAGAAAGATCCAGGTTTGAGACCCCGAGGTCGCCAGCTTGAGCGCGGGCTCATCTGGCTTGAGCAAAAAGCTCACCAGCTTGGACCCAAGGTCGCTGGCTCAAGCAAGGGGTTACTTGGTCTGCTGTAGCCCCAAGATCAAGGCACATATGAGAAAGCAATCAATGAACAACTAAGGTGTCACAACGAAAATCTGTTGATTGATGCTTCTCATCTCTCTCCGTTCCTGTCTGTCTATCCCTCTCTCTGATTCTCTCTCTGTACCTGTAAAAAAATAAAAAAATTTAAAAAAAGAGCAGGGTATAAAATTTGAGCCAAATTTTTTTTAATTAATTATTTTTATTTATTTTATTTTTTTACAGAGACAGAGAGAGAGTCAGAGTGAGGGATAGACAGGGACAGACAGACAGGACCGGAGAGATGAGAAGCATCAATCATTAGTTTTTTCGTTGCACATTGCAACACCTTAGTTGTTCATTGATTGCTTTCTCATATGTGCCTTGACCATGGGCCTTCAGCAGACCGAGTAACCCCTTGCTGGAGCCAGCGACCTTGGGTCCAAGCTGGTGAATTTTTGCTCAAACCAGATGAGCCCACGCTCAAGCTGGCAACCTCAGGGTCCCGAACCTGGGTCTTCCGCATCCCAGTCTGACGCTCTATCCACTGCGCCACCGCCTGGTCAGGCTGAGCCAAATTTTTAAAAATAATCTTTGGGGATTCTTTTCCTGAAATTCTCTTTCCCTAACTTAAGAACTGATTCTTTTCTCAGGATAAAACTTAAGTCACTTCTTCTTTAATGCTGCAGGTGAAGGTACTGCCCCCCCCCCCGAATTCCTGACATAGCTTTCCTTTGCATACATACTATCATAGCACTTGTCACACCATATTGCAAATACTGGCAATGTGCCCAAGCCAGCTGAATGCTGGTAAATAATTACTAACTGACTCTCCATGAGAAAAACATAGAATAGAGATCTGACTCTCTGTCTGTCTATATATGTCTGTCTGTCTATCTATCTATTACATGCATTTAAGTTTATTATAAATTTTGTTATAAAGAATATAAGGGATAAATTTCTAAATAAGAGTAAACTATACAATCTCCTTATGTGAATTCTATGTAGCCAAATTGGTTCTCATAAAATATTTTCATTTATTTTAATCGAAGTCTTGAATTCATAGCCAGCCTTCCATTAATAAATAAGAAAAAGTAAAACAGACATATTAGAACTCCATTTGTTTATCAATAATGTTGCTGAAATGGAGAATAGCTTTCAAGTAGTGGAAGAATATTTCCTAAATTTTCTGTGCTATTTACAATGTGGTAGCTTCAGATATGACACACTTTGAGTTTTGATCTGCATTATTAACATTGTTTTCTATCACTTAAGTCTGACAGTTAACACACACACACACACACACACACACAAAATAATAGTAAAATATATCAAGCACTGATTTGTAGTGTTCTCCCATTTCCATGGTGTAAATTCTTCTACCATGGAAAATCTAGGGGTTTAATGCGACATCATTAAATAAGAGTTGGAAAAAGATGCATGTAGCATAGTATTACACATTTTTTGTACCATACACATAAGTACTCACAAGAACATAGATAATACTAAAATGAAGTGTTAAGTAATTAAGAAGCAATGACTATTCCTTTGTTTGTAATATAATTTACTTATTTGTAAGTTTATATAATTTTTAAATTAATGGCTATGTTTAATAATTCTTAAAATTCCTGAAGTTGCAACAGCCAGCATTTGTACAGCTTCTGTCTGTACGAGTCAGCTCCTGTTCATGTCACTGCATGGCTCCTAACTGAAATGTAGCTCCTCAGTGTTAGGACATGCCTCATAAGTTTTGGCTCCCAGTGGCTATCATAGGCCATGGAACATAAAAGGCATTTAATGAAGGTTGAATGAGTGAACGAATCCATGCATTGCAGGGCATTTTACAAAAGTTCCGGGAGAGTAAGTGGCCTGGTTCTGGTCACACAGCATTTAAGATTTCTAGGTCTCCTTTAGGGTAAGGGTCACCCAGAGAACAGTATGGTGTATACCTGACTTGCATGGCAGGGAGGAGGGTTTGTAACTGACAACGGGAGGAGTGAAGGAAGAGCCCAGGGCTCTTTACCTGAAAGATAAGTTTGTAAGATAGAAATTCACAGGCAGCCCCGGTGTCATGTGCTGACCCAGAAGGAATTTGCATTAATGGGGTGTAAGGGTTGGGGAGGGTGGTCATTTCAATTTCCTCATGTGGCTTTGAAACACATCATATTAGTCTTCCCCCTACTGATTTACCTTCTTCCTCATCAAATTGCATGTTTGACTTTCATGAGTATTTAAAGGGTATGTTTACCATCAGCACACCACACAAAAACTGAGATAGTTTCTTTTTAGAAGAAACCAATCTGAAATTAAATGTTATGTTTTGGGTAGTTTGTCTATTTTAAGAATCAGAACCAGGAACAAACTTGATAGCTGAATGCATCCTTGGTTCTTGCAACACATCCAAAACAGAAACCAGCCTGCACGTGTTGTTTCACGAGCTGCCATTGCTGTTAGAGTAGACTCTCAGTGCAGTCTGACTGCTGCCGACCTTGCCAACAACCTAATAGATGTCTCCCTTCCGGCCCTCCTTCTAGTCCTCTGATACCCTAGGACTAGGTGCTTTCTCTCCTCAAAGGCTTTGACAATCCCTGTTGTCTGAATAGTCTTCTTCTGGCTCCTTAAAAGGATGACTCCTTCATCCTTCAGGTCTCAGCTCAGATGTCACCAGCTCAGAGAAGCCTACGCCAACCTAAGTTTGCCCACCACCCTATTTATTTTCTTCATCGTACTTACAGCAATCTTTAATTATTTTGTTTACTTGATTATTGCGGGTTCCCCCTTCAATGTAAGTTCCTTCTGGTTAAGGACTGTTGGGCAGATAAAATATATTATGCTCACTTTGTTAAAGATGGCGCTGCCCACGAGGAGGCCGTCGCCCAGGTGATATTAATGTGTGTTGAGGATCGTTGTAGCCTGGGGCTTGGTTTTGGGATTAAGCCTTTTCCATCCTTTTTGATGTGGGGCGGTACAATCCAATCATGCCTCAGAGAAGTGACTTTGTATTAGAGACTTCCCTATTTTGTATATTGGATTAGAGGTTGTGAAGCTACAATATAAAATGGGGGCAGAACGAGAGTTTGCGCTCTTGGTTCCTGGGATGATTAGCATGAGAGAGCAGAGGGAGCAGAGCAGAGAGCAGAAAGAGGCCATGTGGCCAGGAGAAGCAGCCAAGATGGCAGAGTATTGAGTGAGAGGCCAGTTTGTGCAGAGAAGGAAGGAGATGGGGAACTGAGGAGAATAAGGCTGGTGAGCTAGAAACCTTTGATTCTAGGAAACTCGGATAAGTCAGTGGCTTTGTGAGCACTGAATGCGAGTGGGTTTTGGAGCCCAGTGTGTAGTTTTTTACTTGCCCGCCGGGTGCAAGCTAGAATTAAAGATGACAGCCCATCAGTTCTTGGCTCCGTTGTTTCTTTACCGACTGTCCGAATCCAATGCGAACCTGCATGAGCTGGGCTGCTCTGATGGTAGCCTTGGCTGCTGGCTTTACAAGGACCTTGTCTGTCTTGACACTACTCTAGCCTCATCCTTCAGAAAATATTTGTAGAATGAATGAATGAATGAAAATGTAAAAGTGGATTGATTCCCCTTTTATGAAAATGTAAAAATGGTAAGTTTGAAAACCCGTGTCTCAAACTTTACCATGTAAGAGAATCAGCTGGAAGTCTTCTTAAATCAGATTGCTCAGTCTTCACTCCCAGAATTCCTGATTCTGAGTGTCTAGGCAGAGGCAATTGTAATAACTTCCCAAGCGCTGATAATGCTGCTGGTCCAGGGACCGTAGTTAGAGGGACACTGCACAAGATCTGTACCCCAGTACAGTACATTGTTGGCTCATCACACGGAGGAGCCTGGTAGGGGCATCAAGTTGAGAAAGAGCAGAAGTCAGGATGATTGACCTCAGAGGTACTGTGGAAGAGGCAAGGGCTCCAGGACCCTGGTCAGATTTCTTTCTACTCAGAGATTCTGGGCTTCTGAGATAAAAGGCTGCTTTTCCACTGAGGAAGCCATGGTGGACAAACAGAGCTCTCCTTCCTCAGCTGCAAGAATAAGTAGAGCTGATTAAAGGTTCTTAGGCCCCCAAATGGATTGAAGATCCATCACATTCATGAGCTGCTGGGCTGACCTGTATTCTAAATCAATCCTGGCTTCAACAGTCTCTGACCATTTAAACTAGAGGTTAAAAAGCGGGGGAAAGAGAAATGATTATCTCCATTCAAAGGTAGTTTTTCCCGAAGTGTATCCTGAAGAATGTTTCTTCTGTAGAGTCACATCATGACAAGGACTTCCATAGTCAAATGAAATGAGAGGTGCTGTGTTGGTCAAATAAGTTTGTAAATATGATATATATATTTGCTCACTTGTGATTTGTATTGGGTGTGGGGGACAGGCTGTAAGCTGGCCAGGTTGTTGTAGCCTTAGGCTTAGTTTTAAGACTAAGCTTTTCCCCACACCCTTGACTGATTGCATGATCTGGGTGGTGCACTCTCATGAGAAATCCAATTATGCCTCAGATAAATGACTTTGTATCAGAGACTTTCTTATTTGTATATTGGATTAAGGGTTTTTGGTTTCTACACTATAAAATGGGACAGACCAGGAGCTTGCTCTCTCAGTTCCTACTATCACAATTGCAAGGGCTTCCCTGATCCCTTGCCCTTCATGGGAAAAGCTGGATTTTTGCTGTTCTCTTGTCTTCTTTTGTGGTTTGCCTGTCTTTTTTTTTTTTTTTTTTTTTTTTTCAGGGACAGAGAGAGAGTCAGATAGAGGGATAGATAGGGACAGACAGACAGGAACAGAGATGAGAAGCATCAATCATCAGTTTTTTGTTGCAACACCGTAGTTGTTCATTGATTGCTTTCTCATATGTGCCATGACCGCGGGCCTTCAGCAGACTGAGTAACCCCCGATCGAGCCAGTGACCTTGGGTCCATGCTAGTGAGCTTTTTGCTCAAGCCAGATGAACCCCCGCTCAAGCTGGCAAATCCGGGGTCTCGAACCTGGGTCCTTCCATATCCCAGTCCAACGCTCTATCTACTGCGCCACCGCTTGGTCAGGCTGTGGTTTGCCTGTCTTGATGAGACACCAATAAACAGGATGGCCCACCATCCTCCGACTCCGCCATTTCTTTACCGTCTGCCCGAATCCAATGGGAACCTGCATGTGAATGGCCACGATGTTGGCTCCTGGCCTTACATGCTGAAAGAAGCCATATTCCCTTTTGGAGACTCACAGTGCATGTGAGAAGTCTTATAGTCAGGAAATCAACTTAAGATTAAGCTCAGTCTTTGGTACTAGGACCAAAGAACGTTCCTGCTTATCACACACATTCTATGGCATCTATTTAGAAAAGCACTGCCTTTGGATACCGTCTTTTGTCAAAGGGAAGATTTTTTTTTTTTTCCAGGATGGAAACTTCATGTAGGCATATATGAACAATCTGATTCACACACATATTGAATTGAGGCAACCTCAGGCCTCAATTCCCTGATAGGCAGGAGAGGAAGTATTCAGACCTTTCCAGTTCTCTTCTTTTCCAGATGTGAAGCTGCCCAGAGGCATTCCCAGTGGCTACCTGGGTGGGGTCCAGAAGCTGCTCTTTAATGGGGCAGTTAGAGCAGGTGGAAGAGGAGGAGGAAGCTCTGGGAGTAGGTGATAGGCAGCCAGGAAAGTGCTGGCCTAGGGAACATCCAGTGGAATTTTCCTCTGGAAATCCTTTTGAACTAAGTAGATTTAAATGTTGCACCCCTGATTGCCTAGAGCCCACAGCTAAGTGATTTGGTCTTCATTTTCCAGTAATGATTAACACTGCTATAGTACCTACTGCAATTTGGGGACAATTTGTGTAACTGGTGATGGAAACAAGGTGGAAGCCCCTCCCCAACACCCTCAGCAAAACCTCCTTTCTGCTTAAGACTTTTGGTGGAAGAGGAGGAACCCTAAAATATTCCTGTGTTTGAAGGACTATTCTGTCTTCAAATACTTCTCAGTGTCTTATAATTGTTTAACAAAACACCCATTTTGGGCTAATGAACGATGTTTTCATTAGTCATTCTAGTGAAACTCCAGAAAATGGTTCTTTTTAAATGAGGAAGCAAAGGCAAGAGGTCCAAAGCTTTTCTGGGCAACAGCAGGAAAACGGTGGTGTCTGGAATCCTAACCCACTGGCGACCACTGATACCTCCTGGCAAGTTGTCTGGGCCCCCCATCTCTCTCTGAATAAACAAGCCGGATCTGATAACCAGGTGAGGTCACAATGCCGGCCCTGGGATGGAAAGCCACTTAAACAATTGCTGCAGTGCGGAGGGGCCACCTCACCCGCTAACCCCAGCAACCAACCAACTCCAAAAAGCGTGGCTTTGTTTGTTTATTTAGTTTCCACAAGCTTTGCTCTCGTCTCCCTCTCTCCTTCACTTCTTTTTTTTTTTTTAATTTTATTTATTTATTCATTTTAGAGAGGATAGGGGGAGATAGATAGATAGATAGATAGATAGATAGATAGATAGATAGAGAGAAAGGGGAGGAGCAGGAAGCATCAACTCCCATATGTGCCTTGACCAGGCAAGCCAGGGTTTTGAACCGGCAACCTCAGTGTTTCCAGGTTGACGCTTTATCCACTGCGCCACCACAGGTCAGGCTCTCCTTCACTTCTTTCCTTCCTTCCTCCTTTCCTTTCTCTCAATGAAAAGGAAAAGGATAACAAAATATTACTCATTTGAGAAAGGTAACAGTAGAAACCATCAGAATGTGTCTGGGAGTAAGGGGAGAACTTCCTTTTCTATGACACAAGAAGTGTCACAGAATGTCAAAACAAGGAGGGACTTCAAGGATTGTCCTGACCCTCCCAAAGGCTAAGCTCTTGCACAGGACTCTTAATCACAGCCCTGCCTCTTTCTACTCCTCCAGGCTGGAAAGGGGAGCAGTTTTAGTTATGTAATTTTATGAGTCCCGCTGGAGCGCTCTCCGAAGCACGGCATGATATGATACTTTTTGGAAACTTTAAGGTGGAGCATTGTGTGGATTGTGCTCAGGTCTTAGCTAGTTTGGTTATTTTTGTGGGCTGACTGGGTGGGCTACGGTAGGGACAAGTGGCCAGCCTGCAAAGAAAGGCTTCTTGTACTGAAACTACATGTATTGAAATCATGTTTGATGCTTTCTGGGCGCCCAGTCAAAATTAGTTTGCAAGACTAGAATGTCTGAAGCTTCTCTGACAAAAGAAGAGGGAAACTGAGCTAAGTGTGGACTACTTTGGGCTCAGGGTAACCCACCAGGACTCAGGCATCACTTGAAGCCCCTGTGTGACTGCATCTTCCATGCAGTGTCAACTGAGGTCACATTCTGGGCCTCAGCCATGCTGTGAAAATTGTCTCCTACAAAGAATGTAAATCAGGGCTTGTAGCTGAAACAAAAACTATGCACCTCATCCCTCCTCCAAGGAGTATTCCCTGTTCATAGTTCAGTGTCATTTGATGCTATGGAGCAGGGGTCCCCAAACTACAGCCCTAGGGCCTCATGCGGCCCCCTGAGGCCGTTTATCTGCCCCCGCCACACTTCCGGAAGGGACACCTCTTTCATTGGTGGTCAGTGAGAGTACTGTATGTGGCGGCGGTGCTCACGTACAGTACTACTTTCATTTTGTTTTTTTTACTTTAAAATAAGATATGTGCAGTGTGCATAGGGATTTGTTCATAGTTTTTTTTATAGTCTGGCCCTACAATGGTCTGAGGGACAGTGAACTGGCCCCCTGTGTAAAAAGTTTGGGGATCCCTGCTATGGAGCCACTGAAGCAGAACATGGCACTGTCTGTTCCGGATAACTTTTTCCTTATCCTTGTGACAGAAGGATATTCTATTATATGGATTTTTAAAAATGATTGGCAGTGTTATCAAGTGTCAATTGTTTGTTAATGAGATTCTTAAAACTAATATGTAATGACAGGATCTAATTGTTGATTCTATCGTGACTATGCTAATAAAAATAATCCTTATTGTGGAATATAGATATGGAGTGATGGCGAGGACAGGATGGATAAAAGCAAGAAAAGGGAAAGGAACACAGGGACACAGAGTTCTGCTGGTGACAGTGTGTTGCTGTTGTGGTCTCTAAAATCTTGCTCAAGTCCTCATCTAATCATGTGTGTTGTTTTTTTCTGCACCCAGAGGAATCCTCTGAGCTGTGAACAAGGGTTAGAAAGCATGGGAATGTGTACTTCTCAGAGTAGGGGTAAGACCATGTGGTTTATGAGAACAGAGCGAATTCCCATGCGTTGACTGATGCCCACAGGATAGAGCACAACTTGACGTATTTCTCAGTTACAGCCACAAAGAGAAGCAATCACCAGGACCTTAACAGTACTAAGGACATAAAGGCCACTGAGTACTAGGGTGGGAGGACTTTGGAAGTCATCTAGTCCTTTCTCCTGCCTTTTTGCTTTGATAATGAATGAATTAGGAAGGAGGGAGGTCCTGACTTTCATTTTGTCCTAAATATCCTGAAATGAGAATGATGCTCCGGCCACCAAGATCCTATCAATCTATTCTAGTGTTTAGTTTGAACGGAACCCATTGTATGAAGAAGAATGATTCATATTATTGATGGCACATGATGTTGTATCTGGCACAGCACTGAGCACCTACAGAGTATCTCATTTACTACAACAGCCAAATGAGGTGGACACTTCATTTTACAGATCAAAAGACCAACACACAAAAACAGAGAATAACTTACTCTAGTCTAGACCACAGTTAGCAAGTGGCAGAGCTAGGGCTCAGACCCACATTTGCCTGATTTCACATGTCAGACTCTTAACGGTACTATTCTATTCTCTATTGGCAAGAAAGTTCTACTATTATGAAATACTTTTCTTTTATATGCTGAATAATTGATTTTGATTTAAGGTTCAAAAGACATTTAACTTACAAATAATAAGAGGTTCATTATTAAGGTTGCCAGATTTAGCAAATGAAAATATAGAATACCAAGTATTTTTGAATTTCAGATAGGTAAATAATTTTGAATTTAAATACTTATATTAAAAGTATATCCCAACTATTGTATGGAACAAACTTAACACTAAAAATCTACCCTTTGTTTTATCTGAAATTCAGATTTCCTAGATGTTATGTCTTACTTGGTATCCATATTCATAATGAATGAAACCAAATTGAGGAGTTTAGTCTTTCTGTAGGATTAGTATTGCTCTGTTCTATGACTGACCCTTCTCTGCTAGGAACCTCTTCATCTAAGGCAGGGGTTCCCAAACTTTTTATACAGGGGCCAGTTCACTGTCCCTCAGACAAACTGACCAATATTTCAATGGGAACTATGGGCCTGCTTTTGGCTAATGAGATGGTCAATGTCCAGTTCCATATTTGTCACTGCTAGCCATAACAAGTGATATGACGCACTTCCAGAGCCATGATGCGTGCATCCTGCATCACCGGAAGTAGTACTGTACATGAGCAACACCGCGCTTTGAGGCACCACCACATACAGTACTCCAGGATGCATCCTCATCCTGTGCTCCTCTCACTGACCACCAATGAAAGAGGTGCCCCTTCTGGAAGTGCAGCGGGGGCCAGATAAATGGCCTCAGGGGGCCACATGTGGCCCACGGGCCGTAGTTTGGAGACCCCTGATCTAAGGCTTCTGGGGGCCCCTCACTCCCACAGTAGCTCAGTGCCTGTGATATAGAGATCATGGACTATTGCAGGGGTAGTCAACCTTTTTATACCTACCGCCCACTTTTGTATCTCTGTTAGTAGTAAAATTTTCTAACCGCCCACCAGTTCCTCAGTAATGGTAATTTATAAAGTAGGGAAGTAACTTTACTTTATACAATTTGTAAAGCAGTTACAGCAAGTTAAAGCATATAATAATAATTACTTACCAAGTACTTTGTGTTGGATTTTCACTAAGTTTGGCAGAATAAATTTTTATAAAACAACTTACTATAGTTAAATCTATCTTTTTATTTATATATACTTTGGTTGCTCTGCTACCGCCCACCATGAAAGCTGGAATGCTCACTACTGGGCGGTAGGGACCAGGTTGACTACCACTGGACTATTGTGTATTCTAATTTATTTTAAAATGTTTTATTAAATGGTTGATACATGCAGAAGAATACATGTAACACAGTTATCAATTGCTGAGTCAGAGGTTATAGGCATGTTCAGCATGCAAGATAAGGCTTATTGTTTTCCAAAATGATATTATTCTTTCGCTTGTGAACACGCATGTCCTTTGTTCAATATCCTCACCTCAGATGGGGTGTTGTCAGACTTTTACCTTTGTAGTGGTATTGTAAATCCAGAAGCCAAGGCCAGGGCTACCATCACGGCAGCCGCCTGACTCATGCAGGTTCGCATTGGATTCGGACAGTCGGTAAAGAAACAACAGAGCCACAAACTGGTGGGCCATAGTCTTTAATTCTAGCTTGCACCCGGTGGGCAAGTAAAAACACACACTGGGCTCCAAAACCCAATCACATTCAGTGCTCACAAAGCTACTGATTTACCCGAGTTTCCTAGAATCAAAGGTTTCTAGCTCACCAGCCTTATTCTCCTCAGTTCCCCATCTCCTTCCTTATCCCAGATACAAACTCTGCACAAACTGGCCTTTCTCGGCTCTGCTCTCTAACGCTAATCCCAGGAACCAAGAGCCCAAGCTCCCGCTCCGTCCCCATTTTATACTGTAGCTTCACAACCTCTAATCCAATATACAAAGTAGGGAAGTCCCTAATACAAAGTCACTCCTCCGAGGCATGACTGGATTGCACCACCCCACATCAAAAAGGGTGGGAAAGGCTCAATCCCAAAACCAAGCCCCAGGCTACAAGGATTCTGCCTGCCTTTAGCCCACCCCCAACACACATCAATATCACCTGGGCAGAAGGCCTCCCTGTGGGCAGCGTAATCTTTAACAAAGTGAGCATAATACATTTTATCTGCCCAACAGGTATGAAGTGCTCCCTCACTGGGATTTCAATGTGCATTTCCCTGATATCTAAGGAAGTTGAGCATCTCTTCCCAAATTCATTATCTCTTTGTTTTTTCAAATACCTGTATTTGTTTGAATTTCAAGTAGTGCTGGAGTCTAAAAGTCTACTGTTTTAGGGAAGATACTCAGGGACAGAAACTCGAGACAAGATTAAGCCGAGAACACTCCAGATAGAGACTGTGCATGAGTCCTCAGTGAGCAGAGTAAGTCAAGTGCTTCATACACAGCACTACCTGGAAACCCCTCCGTTGCCCACACACCACATAGTTTCTCCCTAGCCAGGCTCTGTGAAAAGTAAGTTCCAAGCCAGAGAGACCTGGTTTAAATTCTATGGTATTTCCTAGTCACGTGGCAGTGAGTTACTTTGTTTCTCTGTCTTGGTTGTCTTTATATATATATAAAATATTTAAAATATTTAAAAATTTTTCAGTTACATTTGACAAACAATAATAGATTAATCAGGGTAATCACTTCATAAATTATATATATGTCTAATCACTGGATTGTAACCTGAAACTAATGTAAGTCTCAGTGTTCTTATCTATTGATATGAAAAACGTGCCTTGCAGAGTTGCTCTAGGGTTAAACAAGTTAGCAAATGCAAAGGACTGCCAGGTAGGTGGGCCATAGTCTTTAATTCTAGCTTTAATTCTTTCCCGGCTTCTTTGTATGAAAGAGCTGATCAGAAGAAAAACACCCCCAGGCAACGAATATTCTGTTCCAAATCATTAGAATAAATTGTCAGGAATTTTGCACTTAAGATCTTATTTGTGGCAGAGGTAAGCCTAGGGTTTTCCTAGAATGAAAAGAATGAATGGATTTTGGAGGCAATCTGACCTGATGACTTCTTTCCAGGCAGTATTGTAAATAGATCGTCTGAGAGCTGAATATCGCATATACCTTCAGTGGGAGGTTCCATGAGCCACTCATATTTCGGATTTGTGTCTTATAACCCTTTTATCTTCCTGATGTCTTGCTTAGAATCTCTTGCTTCGTCTACAGCATACCACCCTGAACGTGCCTGATCTCGGAAGCTAAGCAGGGTCGGACTTGGTTAGTACTTGGATGGGAGAATCTCTTGCTTCAGCATAAATTATGCTCTCTTCTCTTAGAAAGTGAGCACATGAACTACATAGCAACATCCTGTTGCGTTTCTAGTTCTGCCAGCTGCTCCACTGGCCTGGTTAAGTTATCCATTGTCTGATGGAACCTGGGTTAGACCTCCTGATTCCCGGAGAAAACCAGGCCCAGAGAAGTCTGGTGCTGCTAGGAAGGGATAAGAACTAGGTCTTGACTCAAGTTTTCTGAGTCACAGATTTAGAGGTTTTTCTTTCTGTTCCCTTTCACTGAGGGTCTCCTTTCACTGGGCATTTGTCCAAAGAAGGATCCTACCTGCATCTTCAAGGGCCAGTGTAAAGCCAAGAGGCACGGCCAGGGCCACTATCACAGCAGCCGCCTGGCCCATGCAGGTTCGCATTGGATTCGGACAGTCGGTAAAGAAACCATGGAGCCAAAAACTGGTGGGCCATAGCCTTTAATCCTACCTTGCACCCGGCGGGCAAGTAAAAATACACACTGGGCTCCAAAACCCCAGTCACATTCAGTGCTCACAAAGCTACTGATTTATCCGAGTTTCCTAGAATCAAAGGTTTCTAGCTCACCAGACTTATTCTCCTCAGTTCCCCATCTCCTTCCTTATCCCAGATACAAACTCTGTACAAACTGGCATCTCACTCAGCACTCCGCCATCTTGGCTGCTTTTCCTGGCCTTCTCCACGTGGCCTCCTCCCGCTGCTGGCTCTATTCTCTCTGCTCTCTCATGCTAACCTCAGGAACCAAGAACCAAACTCTCATTCCGTCCCCATTTTATAGTGTAGAAATCCAAACCCTTAATCCAAAATACAAAACAGGGAAGTCTCTAATACAAAGTCACCCTCTGAGGCATGATAGGATTGTACTGCCCTACATCAAAAAGGGTAGGAAAGGCTTAATCCCAAAACCAAGCCCCAGGCTAAAGGATTCTGCCTGCCTTTAGCCCACCCCAACACACATTAATATCACCTGAGTGACGGCCTCCTCCTGTTATCTTTAACAAAGTGAGCATAATACATTTTATCTGCCCAACAGCCAGTTTCAGATGTCTGAGCCTGGGATTTGGAAGATTCTAGTCCCAATCTTAGTCTCCAGAATCGCTCCTCTGGATGATGCAATGATAAAAGAGATTTTACGTGCTTCTGAGGGATTCCAGGTGTCACAGGTAAAGCTGGAATGTCCTTTAGATATGTGTATCCTTTTTTTTTTTAATGGAGAGAGGTGTTTTCACCTAATTTTTGAAGATGGGTTCAGGACCTTAAAAAAAGCTAATTATTCATTCATTCGGCAAATTTTTTTTAAAGATTTTACTTGTTGATTTTACAGAGAGAAGGGGGAGGAGGGAATGAGAAATATCAACTAATAGTTGCTTCACTTTTAGTTGCTCATTGATTGTTTATTGTATGTGCCTTGACCAGGCAAGGCCAGAGTTTCAAACCAGTGACCTCAGCATTCCAGGTCAATGCTCTATCCACTGCACTACCACAGGCCAAGCAAACATTTTTAAGTGGTTTTTAAATTTATTTTTATTTTTATTTTTTTGAGAGAAAGACAGAGAGAGGGATAGATAGGGACAGACAGACAGGAAGGGAGAGAGATGAGAATCATCAATTTTTCATGGTGGCACCTTAGTTGCTCATTGACTGCTTTCTCATATGTGCCTTGACCAGGGTGGCTACAGCAGACTGAGTGACCCCTTGCTCAAGCCAACGACCTTGAACTCAAGCTGGCGAGCCTTGCCCAAACCAGATGAACCCTCGCTCAAGCTGGAGACCTCGGGGTTTCAAACCTGGTTCTCTGCATCCTAGTCCGATGCTCTTTCTACTGCGCCACTGCCTGGTCAGGCTAAGCGCTTATTGTATATGAGATACTCTATGAGGCCCAGAGAACATAATAGAAATAAAATAGACATGATCCCTATTTTCATAGTACTTCCAAAGTAGAGAAGCAAATGATACACAAATAATAACACATGAAATAACACCTATAACAGACTAAAAGAAAAAAAAAAACTGATCTAACTAGACTTCGCATTTCTTTCTGGACTTTATATTTGTGCTTTTATCTCCCGAGAAAGTCAAACCCCTCTAGAAACAGACTCAATTTAACTTCTCAGTGTTAATTTGAGGGTATGTTGTTAAGCCCCTCAGTGCCCTGACCCCCTCTACTTTAATAGGGCTGTTTTCCCAGCCAGGCTGATTAGATGAACCCCTTCTCCCTGCCTCTCAGGCAGAAGGATAATCCCAGCTCTTTAGAAATAAAAGGCGGTCTGTTTGGCCAGGATCAGCAACATGCTTTCCCCCTTGCGGGGTATCCCTGCAGATTCCAGCTGCTACTTGAGTTAAGACAAACCACCAAAAAGCGCTGGTGAATTTTTAAAATTTGTGGATTCTCCTAATGAGGATATTGTTCAGAATTTTATCTCAGATCAGGTTTTTGTTTTGCTGAGTGGACCTTTTATATGTGCACATCTATTGTTTAAAAATGCAAGTGATTTAATCCTCCCCCCTCCATTTCTAATCCTTAACAAACAGAACAATGAGACATTGTGCAGTAAGAATTGTTACTATTTCTGAATCGGTGTTGTCCTAAATTTACCTATGAGGGTGGGCAGTACAAAGAAGGGGTGACCTGTTGAAAGTCTTACAACTCAATGGCAAAGCTGAAATTTGAACCTAGGACACCTGCTTTCTGGGTCTCTGCTCTCCAGGCAGCTTAGACCCAGTGGTCTAAGATCACACATGCATGTGCACACAATGTCATCAGAATGCTGTGGAGTCAGTTGATTAGAATTTGCAGTCCTTCTAATTCTAGGGAAAGTGTCACACCATTAGCTGAAAGGCCAGTTCTAATTTAGAGAAAACCAGACTGGCAATTAAACATAAATGCATCGTTGTAACACTCTGAAGTATCAGCACAAACAGAAATAAATAAAATTAAAAAAAAAAAAAAAAGCTTGAGAAGGGATGGATATCACTTGGAAGGGGAATAATGGAAGGGTAGTGATGATGTACGATTAAGCTACCAAATCATTATCTCATGGTCTGTTGGGTCTGAATTGCTTTGAACTCGGCTGATGGCTTCACTTTTCCATTACCCTTCTTCCTACCTCCATCTTCCCCTCCATCACTCCCTTCCATCCATTCATATCTTGGATCTGGTGGGAAGGTGGCATCCCCTTTCCCTGCAAGGCTCTTTAGGGATGTGTTTCATTCAGGTCATGGTATTTCAGCCTTAGAACTGAGTTAGCGTTTGGAGTGTCCTTTAGACAACATTGTCCTCTTCAATCCCCCAGCAAGGGCATGGGAAAGTGTCAGAAGAGGACATGGGCCTGAATGTGAGAGAAATATTACTTCCCACAATGTTACTATTTCCCAAAATGCTACTGATGATTTCCAGAGAGCTAGGCCCCAGTATCTGTGCCCACTGCTAAAAATGTTTCATGTACAGACTGAACTACATTGGGCACTGTGTCCTCACCTCTCTTAAATGTATGCAGTGTTGGTCCCTTGGCTTGGGGGCAGTGGGAGGCAGCTGTCTTGCATTAGGAGAGACTGAAAGCCAAACTGAATAGGAGACTCTTCCTTCATAATTATTGTGACTAGGCCAGTTCCGGGATTTAGCTCAGGCCTGTTAGGCTCCCGATTCCATTCTCCTGGGAAATGTTGGAGATACTGATTCCTGAACATCAGAAATGCTATTAATTCTATTTTGGTGTAGTTACTATGTGGCATGCCTCCTATCACCCTTGGCCCAGGGAGGAAGGGTAAAACATTTGACATCACCCAGTTCACCCTCTTTTTGTATGTTCTGCCTGTTACCTGAGGTCACTGTCACACCCTCACTTCCTTGACCACATACATACACAACCAACCCCTCCCTTAGTTTTCAAGCCATGACATGATTTAAATGCTTACATGAATTTCATGCACAGTCTAGTCTTTGTAGCAAGTGTACTAAGGCTCAACATTTGCCCAGAGTAAATAAGGAAGTGCTGTTAGAAAATTCATTCTTTAGGATCTTATTTATGTCGTCAGCTAGACCAGCACCTTTTGTTATTAGTTATTTTTTTAGTGCAGTACACATAGGTTTGCTGTGGTGACTTTTAATTTTGAATGTATTGTTGGTTGACATTTACCACTAGAATAAATTTCTACCCTTTCTTTAATCAGTAAGACAAATGTACATGCTAGTCTAGGCTGCCTTGCCTGTTCAGTGCTCTGGGTAATTTAATCAGGGCTACCTACTCAACACTTCTTTGGCCCCAATGCATAGGCAAACCCTCCTTAGGGGTGGAGTCCTGGCTTTGGAGCTGGTGAATTCCTTACGGATTTTGGGGGTGCATAAGCACAGGCGGACAGAGAGGAGAGACCCATCTGCTGGCTTGAAACTCTGGAGACAACTGTCCAATGCCCAGGAAAGCTGGTTTCTGCTAAAGGCTCAGGGAGACAGAAAGTTCTTGGGATGCATATGATTGAATTTGGGACTAGGTATAGAGAAGGGGAAAGAAAGCCATATGCTCAAATCAAAATTGTGGGTGACAGTCTTGATTTTTCTCTTCTTTGCACCCCTATTTGCAAGTCCATCAATCCCTCTTTCAAAGCATCTTCTGAAGTCACATTTGTTTATCTTCACCTTCATCACCTTAGACAAGCCTCTACCGTCCTTCACCTGGTCAACTCCATCGGCTCCTCCAGCTTTCTAATTCATTCTCCGTGCAGAAGATAGAGAAGTCTTTTACAATTGCAAATTAGATTACATTTCATCGATGCTTAAACCCCTTCACCAGGTCTCCCTTGTTCCTAGAATTATATCAAGCTCTATTCCAAGGCCTACCAGCCCCATGTACTGTGGTTCCCGCTCACCTCTTTGGAGTCTTCTCAGTTCACTCCCCTCCATGGTCATCGTTGTCCAGCCACTCAGAACACTCCCAGACAAGCATGTGGACGCCTTGGGGCCTTAGCTCTTACAGTTCTGGTTGCCTGGGAGTCTCTACCCATCTTCTTCACCCTGCTGGTCCAGTTTTTATGTTGCAGGCTCTCTCCTGTGAGAGGCCCCAGGTGACTTTCTCATCTAAAGTAGTAACATTCCCCACCCCTACCCCTCAGTTGCTGTCTCCTCACCATTATTTCACTTCCAACATGTATCATAATCTGAAATCATCTTCTTTATTCACCTCTTATTTATTTTCTAACTCTCCCACTAGTATGGCAGTAGGCATTTATTTCTACCTAGCTCTGTGCTGACTAGTATGGTAGCCACTAGATCCACAGATATAGCTGCTGAGAACTGGAAATAAAGCTAGTCTGAATTGAGATATGATTTAAGTATAAAATATACACATCAGCTTTTGAAGATTTAGTATAAATATATCATATTTATAAATGTATAATGCATACATATTGAAATGATAATATTTTGGCTATATTAGGTTAAATAAAATAAAAATATCAACTATTTTAAACAACTTTTTTTAGCACATGTGTGTGCAAAAGAGAGAGAGAGACAGGAAGGGAGAGAGATGAGATGCATCAATTCTTCTAAACAACTTTTTAAATGTGAGTAGAGTTACTAGAAATTTTAGATTGCATACATGGCTCACATTAGATTTCTATTGGTCAGGGCTAATCCAAATCACCATGACTCTGCTGTGTGTGCATTAATTGCTTGTTTATTGAATGGTTGTTTACTTGCTTCCACTTTCTCTTTAAAAGATGAATGGCTTCTAGAATTGTCAACTGTTCTTCAATTCCTTTTCAAATTAGGAAAAAGACAAAGCAAAATTTAGCACCACCACCACCACCAAGAACAGAAGTGCCCTGAACCATCCAGCTCCTAGCAGGGAGCCAAGGAAGGGAGGCTGGGATTAGGTAGAGAGCAGAGAGCAGATAACCACAGAGCCGGTGGCAGTTTCAGTAGCCAGAGATCTTGCCTTAGGCCTAGGAAATGACATAACCAATTTTCCCAGAACTCTCTTGACACAACAATAAATCAAGTAAACAAGACAGAAGGTTGTTGGAACGTGGTCTCAGTCTGTCCTAGTTGTAACTCTCCCAAATCGTGAGCCAAGAAGCTGGAGGGAAAGTCTCCTTCTCCACTAGCTCACCTGAAAAATACATCTTTTTGCTTGTATAGTGAGAGGAAATGCAGAATTTGGAGGGCCAAAGTGGGGTGGAGGGAGGGAAATAACTATGAGGACTGGGAAAGCCCTAATGATTTTTTTTTCCTGGAGACAGAAAGTGATTAAAACT
Organism: Saccopteryx bilineata; assembly: GCF_036850765.1. Classification (NCBI taxonomy): domain Eukaryota; kingdom Metazoa; phylum Chordata; class Mammalia; order Chiroptera; family Emballonuridae; genus Saccopteryx; species Saccopteryx bilineata. The sequence goes on along the minus strand of NC_089491.1, from coordinate 290,413,034 downwards.
TCAAGTTAAGGAAGAGTGAAAAGTCTTAGCAAATTTATTAGCTGGGTTTATCTGACTAATCCTGGGGAGACTGGGTCACAATTCAATCAAATAAAACGCACACACACACACACACACACACACACACTTCTTAGGTATGCATGTTAAACTATTGCCAAGCAATTTAAAGGACAGATGTCAACCTATTGCCACTTTCCACAGGGTCCTGCCTGGTGAATGCGGAAGTGGGTCATTCCCCTGGTAGGAATCACCCACCACATTTCTGTGCCTGCTTTCCTCCCCTCTGCTCCCTCCTTGGACACCCTCCCACTCTGAACCCAACATTGACAGCAGCTCAACGATCAGACCACAGTAATAGTGTCATGGGGTTGGGGGTGCCTTGGGGCTAGGCATTCTCAGAAAACCTCTCTACATTTCTGAATGTCTCCTCTAAGTGAAGTCTCCACAAGTTGTTCCCCGCCACCCCCACCCAGCCCTACCCTCCACTTCCTCCCTGACCTCACAAACAGTTCCTTCTGCAAGAACTAGGGTGTGACTGTCACCCCTGCAGCAGGAGCTCCAGGCCTTGGAGAAACAAGCTGCAATTGTTCAAGGGTGATAGAATTAAGTTGGGGGTGAGGGCGGGAGCTAGAGGTTGGTTAAGGGAGATAAGAGAAACACAAAAGGGAGTTTAGAGATCTGTCAGTGAGTACACTAGGCTGGGAGCCAGAGGGAGGAGGTGGGGTATCACTGAGCTGTCTTGAACTTTGCCTCATGTGCCTGGTTTTCTTCCAGCCCTTCTCTTCCCACCCTCAGAGGTCCTGGGAAATCTGCCAGCTCCTGAACAGGGTGGTTTCAATTCTTTATTAGAAATCCCCTTCTTGGCTCTTTTGCCTCATTCCCCTCCTACTCCTGACCTCCTCCTTTTCCCATTTTGCTAATGAATCTTTTTGGAGCAAGCTCTGGGGGTGAGTTGAAGTTGCAGGTGTGGAGTCCTTGCTGGCCTCTAAACCCACCTCTGAGCTTGGTTCCTACAGTCCTATGTGCCTGAGCTACCTCTGCAGTGGTGTTCAGCTCACCCTGTCCTCAGATAAAGATGATAGTCTTTGCCAGACACAGTGCTGGACCACAGGAAGGAGGGCCAGGCCACGGAGTAGGAAGATCTGCAGGGCTTTGTACTCAGGTCCACCCAGCTTTCATCCAGGCTTCTTGATGAGAGGGAGTCGGGGTAAGGCTATCTACATTTGAAAAACAAAAATAATTATTTACTAGAGTCACATTGGCTCAGGCTAAAAAAGTTGGACAGCACAGAAAAAAAGAAAGATCACTCAAGATTCCACAACTTGGGAAAAACTTATCCTGGAATTTTGATGGATTTGTGTTTGCTCTTTTTTCAATGTGTATCTTTGTCTGTATCTCTGCCTATAATACATGGTATGTACCATTATATAACCTGCTTTGTTTTTTCCATTGGTTGGTATTCTTTTTTGAGTATTTGCCCATTAAAAGTCTTCCAAATCAATGATTGATATTTAATGAATATTTTCCTTCTAATATTAAGTGATTTTATCTAGGAATTAGGTTTGAAGTAGAAATGATGACATTAACAACCCCACTCAACACTATCCATCCTTCTCCCCTGACTTCTGTCTGAAAGTTTATCAGGAAGGCAGGTGAATCAAACACCCTTCTCTATGGGAGGGTAGGTTCTCCAGATGGGATTTGTGGGCTTGGGGTGGGGTGGAAGTCTGGGGGTAAAAGGTGGGTATAGGGGGAGTGTTTATAGCTGTTCATTCCCTCTCTTAAAGCCCCCTTGACCAGAGAACTTCCTCGGAACTAGAAAGTGAACCAGTTACCTGACAGCTGGGATCAGGGCTCAGAACTATGTGAGTTTATACTTTGATGCTCAAGTAAGAAAAATGATCCAACGTGAACTCTGCCAAAATCAAGCTAGATCAGACAAGGAAGTTTTATGTGTTTTCCTGGGAGTGCTGACATAATTCTCCCACACCATGGTTTATTCCAGTTCTATGGCTTGCCCTTAGTCTGGTGTGTATTCTAGAACAGATGCTTCCTTTCTGTAGAGATGGTGGCCAGCACAAACCAAAAGGCCACTGTCAGAGCCTGTGTCTAGTCCCTTAAAGGCACAGTTCTTGGTAATATTTTGGGTTGTTTGGGGGCTAGCACAAGACAGTAGAGTGGTGTGTAGGGGGAAAGAACATCAACAGTCGCTGCGAGACCACCTCAGAGAAACCCAACACGAGCTGCAAGGGAGAGTTCCCCCAGAAAGTCTCTGGGGGCCAAGTTTCCCAGCTTTGAGGGTAATCAGATGGAATAGGCAGGGGCTGAGACCACTGGGAGTAGGAAAGAAGTTAGAGGAAAACTGAGGGTAAAGGTGAAGGAATAGAAGCATGGCTTAATTGCCCAAAAGGCTAACTATCATGCTTGGCCATCCAGAAAACAAGGCAATCACAGTAGGAGAGGAAAAATAATCTCCTTCTACCTTTTTAAGTTCCTCTGGCTAGTCTAATCAAATTGACATGAGACAGATTAATAGGGGAAAATAACCAAATTTATTACCTATGTACATAGGAGTCTCTATGAGAATAGCAGGCCCAAGGACAAATAAGACTGTTGAGGCTAATATGCTATTCTGGACGAAGGAGAGAGAGCTAGGGGTCTGGGACTCCAAAGCGAAAGTAGGTAGTTTGCAGGTTAGGTAACAGTCTGAGATAACAAGCCCAGAGCCAGCTCAAGGCTGTCCATGACTGATGAGTGAATGAACATTCAGACAGGGAGTTCTGCACGTGTGAGTGCTGTTGGACACAGAGCAAGGTAGGGTTCCTGAGGGCTGGAGGAGGGACTGGGAAGGTGTCCAGGAACAGGAGAAATGTGAACCAGACCTTGAACCTGGTTGGCATTTGGAGAAGCAGAGAGGAAAAGAAGAATTGTGCTAAGAAGTTACAAAAAAAAGTCATGAAACACTGTGAGCTTAGGGTACAGACTGGTTTGATTATAAAGGTGGAGTCCTGGATCCTGTGAGGTAAGGCTGAGAGGCAGTTTGTAGTCAGATTATGGAAATTATTGGGTCTCTAACCTTCATATAACAGCAAAGTGGTTAACCCTTTCGTGGATCGGCATGACATTTCTGGCGGATCGGTACTGGACTGTGGACCAGCGGTTGGAAACCACTGTTCTAGACTGCACTGGTCTGTCCCCACCACAACCCTATATATTTATATTTTTAATGCCACCTATTCTTTCATATTTATGTATTGCTTTGTATTATTTTCTCTGTTTGGATATACGTCATACTGTGCCCTAAACAAGATTGTAAATTTCATAGGACAGGTAACATAAAGATTTCCTAACTGGATATGAATCAGTGTAGTAGAATTTATTAGCTGAGAGGGAAAAAAAGGCTTGGGGAGACCCATGAAGAAGCAGGGATTATAGGTTGTGACAGCCTGTAGTAAGTCCTACCAGTGCACAGGCATCACAGTCAGAACATTGGAAGTCTCTCTGATGTTGATTTTAAAGCTGTTTAAGTTGTCTTTTTGGACCCCTGGTTTGAGCAATTGCTCTAGAGCGGGTAGTCAACCTTTTTATACCTACCGCCCACTTTTGTATCTCTGTTAGTAGTAAAATTTTCTAACCACCCACTGGTTCCACAGTAATGGTGATTTATAAAGTAGGAAGTAACTTTACTTTATAAAATTTATAAAGCAGAATTACAGCAAGTTAAAGCATATAATAATAATTACTTAGCAAGTACTTTACATTGGATTTTTGCTAAGTTTGGCAGAATAAATCTTTATAAAACAACTTACTCTAGTTAAATCTATCTTTTAATTTATACTTTGGTTGCTCCGCTACCGCCCACCATGAAAGCTGGAACGCCCGCTATTGGGCGGTAGGGACCAGGTTGACTGCCACTGCTCTAGAGGCCATATCTGATGTACTTCCCATCTATGAATACAGAATCCTCACATGTAAGTGGAGAGGAGACTTTTCTGCTGAAGGGTCTTAAACCTTCCAGATTCTTTAGGGTTTTGCTTGGTCAAGCTCCTTGCTTTCCCTGAAAAACAAAAACAAAACAACCAATGTCTTATCATTTAACCAGAGGACAGCTGTGTGCCCCAAACTCCCTCTAGAGACCCTTGTCCTTTGATATTCCCAGCTGACTTTTCTCAGCTTAATCCTAAGGAGAAAATCTACTAGTAACTTTGGGAATCAGGTGATCAAAGGCAAAAACAAGAACTGTGCAGAACAAACATGTCCTACCTGGATGTTTGCTTTGGTTTAAAGAGTTACTGGGAATAGTATACTAACCTTTTGTTTTGCAGAGAGTTTTATTTTCTTGGCAAATACTTGTTTTTAAGTAGCAATTTCTCCATGTAACCAATCAAACATTCTTAAAATAGACCCGACTCTTCTTGTGGACCAGCCAGGATGGTAACGGTAACCTCTGGACCACTGGTCCTACTCATGTGCCAGGACAACGGCCTATTAGGAGTGTGTGGGTTTCTTATCTGCCCAGAGCATAGCTCTTTACTTATCTCACTGCCTCTTGGACCATAGCCTTTGGTGGCCCTGACCACCACCACGTGGTAGAGTCCTCACAGAAGTGTCTGTTGCTGTAGACACTGCTAGAGACCCTCACGGTGGGGCCATGTACGTAAACAGTCTCACAGACCTGGAGTAGGTTACTTTGGTTTTACAGATACTTTTTAAACCAGGCTTTTCATGAAGCAAGGGCAGCTAATTGGGTGGAAATGAATATGGGACTGGAAAGGGGCCATACCTAGTGGTTATAAGGAACAAGGGCAAAATCTTCCTTTCCTAACAGGAGCCTGCTCATGTTATTAGGGGCAGGGGGTGCCTGTAGCTGATGCATTGATTGAGCCTAGCCCTCAAGGCCCAGGAGATGTGGACTATCCTAAGGTTATTTCTTCCTCCTCTTAACACATACTTTTACTGGACTAAGACTAGCTCTTTATAGAACGTCCACCCCCACCCACCAAAGTCACATACCTGCTCAAAAAAATTAGGGGAGCAGGGCCTGACCTGTGGTGGTGCAGTGGATAAAGCGTCAACCTGGAAACACTGAGGTTGCCGGTTCAAAACCCTGGCTTGCCTGGTCAAGGCACATATGCGAGTTGATGCTTCCTGCTCCTCCCCCTTCTCTCTCTCTCTCTCTCTCTCTCTCTCTCTCTCTCTCTCTCCCCTCTCCTCTCTAAAATGAATAAATTAAAAAAAAATTAGGGGAGCAGGGACCATGCAGATACTCCATACTTTCAGTGTTTGGTATAGTGCATTTCCACCAATGAAATAAAAGTTGGTTTTGCATCTCATTGGCATAATCAAACAACTTTCTTTGACTTGTTGTTTGCTTTTCTGATGTTCTTGTTTAATAAAAAAAAAAAATCAAATGCTTCTTTTTTTCTATCGCTTCATATTCATTTTGAAATATTCCCTAATTTTTGTGAGCAGTATACGTACTTGCACCTGGGCCAGTTCTCGCTCTCCTGGGGTCTACGTGCCATATGTTTACGCTCTCCTTTTCTCCTAAGTTCTTCCCTTTTCTCTGCATCAATTCAGCCCTCCCATACTTCAAGGTCACCACAAGATCATCCTCCACATAGCCTCCCTAGAATGTTCCTTTGTCTCTGACAATTTGGCTGTGGTTCTTGTCCCATGTCATTGGGTCAGTTTTGTATGCCCGCAGGATCTGTGAACTCCAGGACAGCAGAGCCATGTTGGATTCTTTTCATGTTTTGTCCACATTACCTACAATGCTCTTATTCCCTAGGTCACTTATATCTCCTTTATCATTCACTTCTGAAATGCCCATAGCTAGTTACACAAAGTTGGTGATCGATAAATGCTTGCTGAGTGGTTGATTTATCTGTAAGGTAAATTAAGGAGGACTAAATATAATCATTAAAATGATAAAAGGGTCAGCATGATCCATGAGCCTTATTTGGTTTAAACACATAAGGGACCTCGTGTACATTTCCATTTCATTTAGTTACTGACCAAGGGGGTCTGACTCTAGCCTCTCATGTTTAGTGAGAATAATTCAAATTAGCAAGCATTAAATGAGCATATTCTAAGTGTGCTTCACTGAGCTGTATCGTGGTAATGAGATCTGAGGCCCTACTCCTGGAGAAGAGACTTCGGAAGACTTTATAGTCACTGGTCATTTGTTTTCTTCTTAGTCCCAGTGGAAAGTGACCACCATCATGAAGTACACCCACAGGCTATTTAGGGTAAAGAAAAAATGGGGAAGGAGTTCCAAGGGGTCCAAAGCTAGAATGAAGGATTCCTGCTTCCAAGAGCACAAATTGACTGATTCTCAAAGTAAATACCATGGCATGTGGTAACTCAAATGACCAATTATGCAAGTGGCACAGCAGTCACCAGAACCAGATGAGACCTCCAAGCAAGAGGAGCCAGCCCAAAACTCTTTCTGGGGAGCAGCCAAACCTTTAATAGTCAGGGAACAAGGTCGGCAAAGATTTCTGAGAAGAGCTAAATTTATCCAGGTTGCCTGAGGTGCTTGAGGGCATGAACTTCAGGGAAAAAAAGTCCCAATGAGGAACCACTTACATGCCAGGGAGAGAGACCAGAAAAAGACAGTACCCATGGCTGGTGAGTCACAAAAGCGAAAGAGGGAAATCTCACCAATGCTGATCAGTAGCACTTGCTTAGTCATATCGGCGTGTGTGTGGTGGGAAGGGTTGGGAAGGGGATAGGTTGAGCCAACCTGGGGATTTATGGATAACAGAAGACCAGGAACTACATTAAGCTCCCATCACCTCTAATGACTTACAGAAATGTATTATTTCCTCAAAACAAAACAATCAGCTGAGAGTTATAAAACAGATCAGTGCATACCCCCAGATTTGGAGCATGCAATGTCTAGGGTGCAATAATTTGGTGTCATAATGGTAGAATCCCACCTATTGAGGGTCCACAGAGAAAATTGTGAGACCATGGTCAATCTGGATAATATTTATAATTTGCAAGGTATTGGAGGAAGCCCAGATGAAGTGTTTCTTGCTCACTCAAGAATGGCTTTCAAGGGTACAATAGGCAGGAGGAAGTAGAAGGTAAGAGCAATTGTCATTACATATGGGTACCTTTTTGTAAATACTGTCTCCTTCAATCCTCTGAGGTATGTATCATCCCCATTCTATAGATGAAGAGACTGAGACTCATGGATTTTACATACTCTCAAAAGGTCACATTGATAATAATTATTGAAGTCAGAGTTAAACAGCCTGCCTTGCTCCAAAGCCCCGGCTCTTTCTTCTCCATTGCATGTTTTCTAGTTCTTCTAATCGCAGCTGGGGAGGGCCTCCAGGGAGGCCTCAGTGTAATAAGGACATGGGGGAGGAGACCAAGAGCTCCTAGCTCATAAAACTTTCTGGATCTTTGTCCAATCAAAAGGTAACAATCAACCAACACCTCTTCTAAGCCAACTCAACACTTCCCTACTTGGAATTTCTATTTTTTTTTTTCCCAAAATGACATTTCTCTGAGAAATTGACTTAACTAGGGGAGAGGTGAAAGCCATTCATCACCTCTTTTCCTTTGCTTTTTGCATATGATAACCTTTCTGGTCATAGCCCAGTCTCCTTGGTCTTTGCCCTCAGCACAGAGAAACTGCATGTTTGCCCAACCTTTACACCACAGGGCTCTGAGCAGCACCGGCTCTACTCTGGATTAAGTCCACTTAACAGAGGGGTGGGTGGCCCTCTACTGAGCCTTCCAGGAAACACCTGTTCTCCCGGGTTCCGCTAGGGCCTGTGCTAGTGGCAATAGTGCTAGGGTGGGGACAGAGTGGGCAGCAGCCTACCTTCCTGTAGGAAGTCCTGAAATGGTCCCTCCAACTTCTCCAGGATGAACTTCAAATGCCTTTGCTCACTCTCAAATTCACCTACTTCCTCCCATCACTTCAGGCATTGGCTACACATGCTTGTAACACACGTGTAACACTTGAGAGGAAAACAGGCAACGAGAATCTCATAGCTCGGTACAAGACAGTTATTCAGAGACATTTGTAGGTCCTAGGTGCTCTTTCTCTTCTCTTGTTCTTGTCCTAAGGCTGGTATTCCTTAGGATTTTGTGCTGGGTGTCTTTTCAGTGCACTCCTTCTTCGTAGGCAAGCTCATTCTTCAATATGACAGCGATCACCACTTACATGCCAATGACTCTGAAAGCTCTTTTCTCAGACCGACTCTCCACTTGTCCACTAGACACTTCTACATGGAAGTCCCTCAGGACACAGTGTCTGCTCAGTAAGTCACTGTTGAGCGCATGGACTGTCCGAACCCTAAAGGTTGGCAGCTGAGGCGGAGGTAAGCCTCTAACTTGTTGCATTTCGCAGCTCCCTTTTCACTGTTGGTGCTTCATGAGCTGTTTGGAGTGGTGGGAGGAATCACAAGTTTCAGCATCACCCCTGCGTTCAGACCTTGCTATAATGTCTATATTTATCTGAAGACTACAGGTCCAACTCTGAGGTATGCAGTATGGAATCCCATTCAGGATGCTAGATCTGGTTCTGATGCAAATAAGCTGGGTAGCTTTGGGCAAGTCCCTTTGCCTCTCTGTGTCCCATGAGATAGTTGAATTGGATGATTCTTGAGGTTTTTGTCTGACACTTACCTTTCAGGATGAAGCATTCCAGTGCCTCTGAGTAGGACATTTTGTTCAGACTAATTAGCTGATAGTATTGCTGGGAAGAAATACTGTAAATCGCAGCACCTTGGCAAATTTTATTGTTTTTCTGTAGCTTTGTATAGAGTAGTGCTTTTCAACTGTTATCCCTGGATTAGTGTCAGTCTGCCAGAAATTTCATGCCGCAAACATCAGGGTGGTTGAGAAACAATGGTCTAGAGCTCTCTGAATGATCTGAGAACTAGTTAGTTTCGACACTGTCCAAAATTTAGACTTATGTCATAGTAGGTATATACATAATAGGCTTAAAAATGAAGGTAAAAATATCCCCATCCCACATAGACACCTGTTTTTGTCCTTTACTGTCCCTTTTTTTTTTTTTTTTTACAGAGACAGAGAGAGAGTCAGAGAGAGGGTTAGTTAGGGACAGACAGCAGACAGACAGGAACAGAGAGATGAGAAGCATCAATCATCAGTTTTTCATTGCAACACCTTAGCTGTTAATTGATTGCTTTCTCATATGTGCCTTGACCGCAGGCCTTCAGCAGACCGAGTAACCCCTTGCTCGGAGCCAGCGACCTTGGGTCCAAGCAGGTGAGCTTTTTGCTCAAACCAGATGATCCCGCGCTCAAGCTGGCGACCTCAGGGTCTCGAACCTGGGTCCTCCCCATTTTAGTTGGACGCTCTAGCCACTGCGCCACCGCCTGGTCAGGCCATTTACTGTCCTTTTGCTGAACATGTACTAGTGGAAGCAGCTGTTGTCTGAGCACACGGGGCAAGTGTTTGTGTGCACAGGTGACTATATGTAAGGAAGATGTAACTCCCGGTTGGTAACTACTTAATAAAATGTCAGGTGGACAAGTGATGCAGCTAAGTGAGTTGTCCTTTTCCCAAGTATTCGCCTTGGTAGGTGCATAGTTATTCTAAAACTGTTTGGGGCTACTATTTATTTCTGATAGTAAATTAATTCAAATTTTAATCAAAGTGACATAGTCCTTGGTGAAGCAAGTCAAATGTGCTGAAACACTTATCATCACTGTCCTGATCTCCCCAGAGGTAACTGCGTGAAGTCTTTCAGCTCTTTCTGGTGATAGGTTCTTCATTCTTTTTAAATAATACACTCTGTTACTGCTGTCACTAGATTAATAATTGACATTATTATTATTATTTACCATTGATGAGGTTTAAGATCTTTTATATCTTCTTTTCTTTCTCCTGTGATTCCAATTTTTCCAACAGAGAATTAAATATATACAATATTCAGTGTATAGATTCTTATGACCACTGAAAGATTGTTCATGCTAAGCCAAGTGGTGGATATAATTTCAACCTTTTGTTTTTTCATGTAGTTCATGATTGCCTGCTTCCTCCCCCTCCTCCTCTTCTTTTGTCAATTACCTTTGTATCTATGCCTAATTCCCCTCCACCATTTCACATCCTCTCCATACACATTTCCATGTGGTCAAACCAGGTGTCTGTGGGGGATGGAGATAAGTTCGCATTCTTCTTGAAGCCCCCTGTGTGTCCAGCCCCCCCCCCCTTTTTTTGGAGACTCCTCCAGGAGCCTCTGTCCTCCAGCTCCTCCTTGGCTTGCTTTTCCAACCAGCTGCAAGCCTGTCCACATGGGACCTGCCTTCACAGTCCAAGAATTTCCTTCATCTTCCCTTACATTGCATCTCCTATTTCCTGGATCTCATGCCTTTCCCTTTGGTTGTGGTATGTTCTCTAAGAATTTCCTGAGAAAGGGCATTAAGTATTTTTGAAACCTTGCTTGTAGAAAATGTCTAATTCTATGCTCACATTTAACTGGGACCTTTAGTTGGGTATACATGAAAATAATTTTGCTTCAAAAAGTTTTTTTTTTTGTCTACTTGCTTCTAGAGCTGACATTGAGAAGTCTACTGCTATTCTTATTCCTCATTTCTTTGTCTGCAACCTATTCCCCCCTCCCCCAGAAGTCTCTGTTTATCCCTAGGATGTTAAATTTCCATGATTATATTCTTTAGTGGGAGTGTTTTTTAACTCATGATGTTATACACATGATGGGCCTTTGTCTGGGACTTTGTGTTCTTCAATTTCTTGTATTATTATTTTTTTAAATGTCTTCTCTATCATTTTTCTATTTTCTTTTTCAAACTGTTATTATTTAAAAAAAATAACTCACTAAATTGATTTAAAAAATTTTAATCCATCACTTTGCACATTTCTTTCTTTCTTTCTTTCTTTCTTTCTTTCTTTCTTTCTTTCTTTCTTTCTTTCTTTCTTTTGTTCCTTCTCCTTTCCTTTTTTTTACCTTTTGGGGAATTCAGTCACCTTAAATTTTACATTTCCTACTGAGTTTATTGTATCTTTATGATAAACTTTTACAATGAAGCACTTTTTTTATTTGCATGCTTCCTTTTGTGTTCTTGCTTTTCTTTTTGGCTATAATCTTTCTCCTAACTCTTGGAGGATACCAATGATACTAATTCAATATTGATGGTAGTTTTCTGCTTTCTGAATCGCCTCTGCTTAAGGTTGTTTTGTTACTGTTTCTTATTATCTCCATATTTCATGTTAGAGGGTTTTTTAAAGTATTTGATGCTTCCTACTTGTCTGTTTTTATTTAAGAGTGGGTTTGACACCTGGTGGGCCACGTTTTAGGGGGTCATCAGGTGGCAAGTAGGCTTTCATCATATTCTGAAGACAGGAACTGTAGTGCAAAGGCATGGCCATTGAAACAGGGGTCAATGAATTAGTATGGTCAAAGTTCAATGCTTTTCCCTCTTTTGTTTTTTTATTTAATTTTAATTTTTTGGGGGGGGTTATTCTTTTTTTTTTAAAATTTTATTTATTCATTTTAGAGAGGAGAGAGAAAGGGAGAGAGAGAGACAGAGAGAGAAGGTAGGGAGGAGCTGGAAGCATCAACTCCCATATGTGCCTTGACCAGGCAAGCCCAGGGTTTCAAACCAGCAACCTCAGCATTTCCAGGTCGATGCTTTTTCCACTGCACCACCACAGGTCAGGCGGGGGTGGGGTGGGTTATTCTTGAAATTTAGAAATCATCAAAGGGAGTTATAAATGATTACCCCTTTGTGGTCATCTCAGATGCTGTCCGAAAGTTGGAGCCAAATGCAAGGTTGGAACTTCAACTCATTAAGCCTGAAGGGCATACCCTCTTTGGGGATGGGCACAGACAAGCAGCTGGAGAAAACAAAAGGAAGGATTACTTGGCTATTATGACTACCTAAGAATTGATAGAACTGTGCCAAGCAAGAGTGGGACTATTATTGTATAGACACAAAATCCTGGCATTGTATGATCTCTATATTTGACTTCCAAGGGAGCAGCTTCTTGCAATATCATAATATGATTGATGCTCTTATTAGAAAGCTGTCTGCAGCAGGACAGATATGTAGGGATAAAAGTAATTACAGATAATACTGTCTGCAAATAAGTTAAAATGTCTTCTCTTGCCCTGCAAAGAAGTTTTCTGGTTTTTTGGTTTTTTTTTTTTTTTGTATTTTTCTGAAGCTGGAAACAGGGAGAGACAGTCAGACTCCCGCATGCGCCCGACCGGGATCCACCCGGCACGCCCACAAGGGGCGATGCTCTGCCACCAGGGGGCGATGCTCTGCTCCTCCGGGGCGTTGCTCTGCCGTGACCAGAGCCACTCTAGCGCCTGAGGCAGAGGCCAAGGAGCCATCCCCAGCACCCGGGCCATCTTTGCTCCAATGGAGCCTTGGCTGCGGGAGGGAAAGAGAGAGACAGAGAGGAAGGAGGGGGGTGGAGAAGCAAATGGGCGCTTCTCCTATTTGCCCTGGCCGGGAATCAAACCTAGGTCCCCCGCACGCCAGCCGATGCTCTACTGCTGAGCCAACCGGCCAGGGCAAGAAGTTTTGTTTTTAAATGAAAGGTGCCAGGTCTGTGCTCCCCCAGTTCCAGTTGTGGCCTTCTGTGCACATGCATCAAGTCCATCGCTCAACCCAAGGGGACTGCTTTTCACTCTTTGACCTGCCCATTCATGTGTTCATCCAACCACCTATTCTTATTCTACCTCCCTGTCAAGACCACGTTTAAGGAGCTTTGCTCAACTATTGAATTCTACTGATTTCCCCTTTCCCTAAATACCTGCAGCATAGCTACTGACATCACACATTCTAGCATGTGGGAATTCACAACTGAGGTTGGTCTCAGGTTTAGTCACAGATACAAATGTCTCCCAAAGGCTAGGCATTTGCAACTGAAGTCTTCTCAGTGAGTCAGCTGATAGAGTTCTGCGGACTGGAGTGAACTGGAGAATGAGTGCTCTCATTAATGGGCAGCCTCACCTTCGCTCCAGTCTATTGCTTTCTGGTGGGGATGCAGGTCAAAGGTCACATATCTCCTAGTTTTTTTAAGAGAAGCTAGATAGCCAGCTCTTTACATAATTAAGAAAAAAGATAGTTTAGGGCCCTGGCCAGTTGGCTCAGTGGTAGAGCATTGGCCTGGCAGTGGATGTCCTGGGTTCAATTCCCAGTCAGGGCACACAGGAGAAGCGACCACCTGCCTCTCCACACTCCCCCTTTCTCTCCTCGATTGGTTCAAGCATATCAGCCCCAGTCACTGAGGATGGCTCCATGGACCCTTGGCCTCAGGCACTAAAAATAGCTCAGTTGCTAGCTTAGCCCCAGATGGGCAGAGCATCAGCCCCAGAGGGGGTTGCTGGGTGGATCCCAGATGGGGCACATGTGGGAATCTGTTTCTTTATCTCCCCTCCTCTCAGTTGGAAAAGGGAAAGTAAAAACAAAAACAAAAAAATGATGGTTCAATTTTATAGAAGCACTGTGCAGGACAAACACACGGGGCATGTCACACAGCAGTTTGGCAACCTCTACCATCAGTTTCCTCTTCCCATGAGGGATGAGCTTCTTGAGCTCATTATTTCTGTGTTCCCCATAGCAGCTCACACATTAACCAGTGTGCATAGTAGGTGCCTGATAAGTGCTTGTCCAACTTCTCAACACCATGTCCGAGCTAAACAAAATTATTACCTCAGCAGGCTCTCTGTAATCTGTAGGTGGTGTAAAGAAGAATCTTCCCCTAAAACTCATTTATGGCCCGACCTGTGGTGGCGCAGTGGATAAAGTGTCAACCTGGAAACACTGAGGTTGCCAGTTCAAAACCCTGGGCTTGCCTGGTGAAGGCACATATGGGAGTTGATGCTTCCTGCTCCTCCTCCCCTTCTCTCTCTCTCTCTCTCTCTCTCTCTCTCTAATGAATAAGTAAAGTCTTAAAAAAAAACCTTAAAACTCATTTATGTATTAAAGTCTCCTCCTTGCCCCCAAATCTGGTGGGTCTTAGTGTGTTTGCCTTGCAGAGGTACATGAGATATTAATGTGTTCTCTATCGTATTTACATAAAATGCTCCCTCAACCTCCCATTGCTCTAGAGCAGGAGTAGTCAACCTTTTTATACCTACCGCCCACTTTTGTATCTCTGTTAGTAGTAAAATTTTCTAACCGCCCACTGGTTCCACAGTAATGGTGATTTATAAAGTAGGGAAGTAACTTTACTTTATAAAATTTATAAAGCAGAGTTACAGCAAGTTAAAGCATATAATAATAATTACTTGCCAAGTACTTTATGTTGGATTTTTGCTAAGTTTGGCAGAATAAGTCTTTATAAAACAACTTACTATAGTTAAATCTATCTTTTTATTTATACTTTGATTGCTCCGCTACCACCCACCATGAAAGCTGGAACGCCCACTAGTGGGCAGTAGGGACCAGGTTGACTACCACTGCTCTAAAGCTACCACTACCAGCATAAACTCATCACCTCTTTTCTGTCAATCATCCTTTCACATATAGTACTCCCTAGGACTCACTCTCAATACCAAGGCCACCAGTGACCTCTCTGATATTACAGGACATGGTGCTAATCAGCCCTGCACATCCTCATGCCCGTCTTGAGTCAGTCTATCTATAGTGTTTCAGGCCGTTCATTATGTCCTCCTTGAACTCCTTTGTTCCTTAGTCTTTGGGGTTCTACTCACTCCTGAATTTTCTTCAGTCTTCCTGGATGCTTCTCATTAGGCTTCTTTTCCTGCCAAATCTCTAAAATGTCAATTTTCTGAAGATTTCACTCTGGGCCCTCTCCCTCCACAGAGTCACCTGGGATGACCTCATCCTCTCCCATGACTCTCCCCTGCCCCTCGTGTATGAGTGCTGATGATGCCCAGTCCTGGCGTCTCCGCTCCAGACACATCGAATCAGCTGCCTTCCTGCAGTGTCTGTCTCCATTGATACTTCAAACTCGCACACCCAGGCCAAAGCTGAGCTCATCATTCCCAGTCTGCCTCCTGCTGCTGCTCTTCCTGCATCCCTGTTCTTTGTGAAGGGCATGCTATCACCTAGTGGCCCACACGTGAATTCCATGACTTTTTCCAAGTGTAGGACTATCCAATGACCACGCAAAGGCACCTTCTTGGAACACCAACAAAACAAAACTAGGGAGCCAAAAATCATGAAAGTGTTTAGTGCTTAAAATATGTGTGTAAGTAGCCATCCTAGAAACTTTTTGGAATTCTTTGTATCTGTTTTATGGCTAGATATTACCTTTATTTTGCATGATGTACAGAGGGAGGCTGGATGGGCATAACCTTTTCCAGGGCTTAGAACCACTAAGGAAGTTCTTAACTATGACCCAGGTCATCCTCAGCCACCATTCCCCAACTTAATTGGTTCCTGAGCCCTGTTGATGTTGCCTCATTGAAAACAATTGAGCCGACTCTAATGCTATCTTAGGACTTTTGCTGTCTGCTCTCTGGATGGCTGCAGCAGCCTCACAGAGCTGTGTATTTGCTTCCTGCATATCACTTTTCTTTCTAAGATGCCTCAGTTGCAACTTAGTAAATTCAAGGGAAGTTCCAATGGCTTATCCTGGCTGACAAGGCCCTGCAGGCCCGCTTGGCCTCACTTGGCCTTCTCATCTCCATACACTACTTCACTTTTAGCCTTCCCTCTGCCCTTCTCAGCTTACTCTGCCCTTCCCAGCTCACTCTGCCCTTCCCAGCTCACTCCACCCCTACCACCCCCACAGTCCCCCACCTGAGGAAACAGCATGCAGGAGAAGTGAAAGAAAAGGCAGAAAAATCTAAACTTGTGATCTCCAGAAAAGAAACTAACCCCCATTCCCAGCTCTTCGAAGCTTCCAAAAGAGGAATAAGTAAATACGCAGAGATAGAACTCAGCTAGGAAATCAGTTCCTTCTGTCCCGGGTTGTCTTTTGATCACAGCTTTTGCCCCATCAAATGCAGGTAGATTTGTCACTGGGGCTACATACACAAGAGGGTCATTGTCTTTTTTCCCCTCAATGCTCCACTCAGTGCGAGCATCTTCACGTCACCAGCCACGAGCCAGCTTCTCAGCTGACAGAACCCATGTCTGCTGTAAACAGGGCCCAGCAGAGCGCGCCGTGCACACCGGGTCCGGCTCAGCCTTGGCTGGGGTGGTGGCGTTACTCACCAGAGCCCATCCGCTCCTCTCCCCAATGTTTTTGCCCATTTTCATCAGGGAGCTAAAATGGGAGATTAGCGGGAGGCAGGAGAACACAGAGGAGGGGGCTGTTTGTTTTCTTCTTTGTGTTAACAATGCAACATCTGTTCCCCAGCCTGGCAGCTGGACCAAAGTGAAATGATGTGAGCTTTCATTGCCCTCTGGATCAGGGGGTGGGGAGTGGGAGAAGGAAGGAGGAGGGTGCAGCGAGGGCCAAAGTGTCCCGGAACAATAGCAACAACAACAGTAATGAAATACCTTCTGCACTACTTGCCAGGCTGGGAACCCAAGGAGCTGGGTAACGGGATGTTCCAGCTGATCTTCATATTGTAACTAAGGCACTGAACAGGGATCTGTGTGCCTTTGTAGAAGAATCACCCAATTAAAAGGATAGTGTTTACCTAGTAAATATCTATTTTGGCTCATGTACTTTGATAGAAAACGTCTTTATTTACCCAAAGCTGAGAGAAGTAAAGAGAGCTGGAGAAAAACAAAAGGAAATGAGAGTTGGAGAGAGCACTGTGGGGAAAGAAGGGCCCACCTCCTCCTGGCTTTCCGCCTCCCTTCCTCCTCCCTTCCTCCTCCCTTCCTCCTCCCTTCCTCCTGTTCCTTCTAATTCTCTGGTGTCTCAGGCTGGCATGCTCCTGGACTCGGACAGTGGGCCTTGTCTTTCTCCTCCCTCTACTCACTCTCCATGTTTTCACCTAGTGTAATGATGTGAGTACCATCTCATTTTAGGACCTTTCTATAGGATCCTAACTCTAAGGACGATTCCCAATTTATATCCCTAGCGCAGACCCTGAATTCCAGCTTCATATGTCCAAATGCCTTCTTATCTCCCAGCAGATGTCTAAAGGCAAATCCAGCCAAGCATCCCAAAAATGAGAGTCTGACGTCCTAGGACCCAATCACTCCTCCCCACTTTGTCTATTTATCACTCCATTAGTTCTTGCCTAGAGTGTCACAGCAGCTTTCGGACCACTTGGCTTTCATGGTGTGCGCCCCCTGCTTCCTGTTCCGTCTCCTCTCAGGATAGCAGGGGTTCTGTAAAATTGTAATGCAGGTCCGCCTCTTCACAAAGCCCCAACAACTCCCCTTCTCACTCAGGGTAGAACCCAGAGTTCTTACAGTGGCCAACAGTTTCTCTCTGATGTGGCCTCCTATTAACTCTGACTTCTCACACTATTGACTCGGCTCCAGCTTTGCTGGCCTCTGATTCTAGAATGTGCCAGGCACACTCCCTGGCTTCTTCCTGAACTGCTCTTCTCTCTAATTTTTTTTTTTTTTTTTTGCTTCTCTTATCTCTTGTCTTTAGGCCTTTATCTGAGCACGTTGTAATCTCCTTTCTTAGTACATTTTTCTCTAAAACACATCTCACCTAACAAGTGATTCTTCCACTTATTTATTTTGCTCATTGCCTTCTCACAACAATGATGTAAGCTGCCTGAGGGTAGGAATCTCTGTCTGTTTTATACCCACCAGGAGCAGTGTTTTGCATGCAGAAGGCACTCAATAAATATTTGATGAGTAAGTAAGTGGATGGATGCATGAGCTCTGCTACTGTTTATGGCAGAATGGCTAGAGTGCTAGAGGCCCATTCCACACCCACTAAATCAAGGAGAAAGTGCCTGTTGAGTGTTTAAGTGTAAGGTCTCTCCTCCCCTGATAACATGGTGGGCGAGGAAGGCAAGGTAGACTATTCCTGCAGACCATTATGGCTCTTGGGAAAGGGATTTGGGGCTGCTCCTAATGAAGAGCATGAACAAGGCTTCCATTCCAGTTTACAGAGCTCTCTCCTAGTCCTTTTTAGAGAATGGATAATATTAAGGATTCCTGGGAAAAGGCAGTAGATTACAGATAAAGGTGACATGGGAACTGCTGTCACTCAGAGACAAGAAGAGGAGAAGCTGAAGGATGCAGGCTGTCAGGTCAGGGCCTGTCCCTTGGGAGCAGACCATAGCCCTGTCTTCTGCAATCTACCTCGGGGCCACTTGGGCTCGTGGCTTTGTTTTTTGACTCATCAGCCTTCTACTCAGGGCTGGGGAAAAAAGAAAAAAGCAACAAAGTGGTTATTCCTTCTGTTAACCAGAGCACCTTAGAGTTGCACAGTATGCTAAGAACTTCTACCTTCATTTCTTGTGCATTATTTGAGAGCCAGTCATATGCAAGGAAACTGTGCTGGGCGTTAGTGGTATTAAAGATAGCTGTAACACAGCACAGTGAGTGCTATGGAATGTTAATGGAACTAAAGCAACAGGTAGTAGGCAGATGGTATCCCCTTTTCATAGATTAGAAAACAGATTTAGAGGTTCTCACTCAAGAATCCCTGGGGATTAGAAGAACTTTATGGACTGGATTGGAGCCCAGGTTGTCCCAGTTCAGTGCTCTGACCTTTATTTTATACTGTGTGTTATTCAAAGGTGCTTTCCTCAACATTTCATAAGCCCACACAAATTGTCACACCACTTTGTGGCATTCATCTGTGTGGTCCAGAAGCCAAAGCAAAATGGTACGTGAACCGTGTTTGTTTCCTTGAAGTCTGCCTGCTGAAGTTGAAGGCAGGACCTGGGCTCCTTTGATCATTTATTGGGGGTTCTGTCACTCGTGAATTTATCCCAGCTCTGCCACTTACTGGTGAGTGACACTGATGAAGTTGTTTAACCTCTCTAAGCCTCAGGGGTTTTTATTCGTAGTATGGGGATAGTAATAGTTCCTACACCAAAAGGTTGTTATAGGGATGAATGAATGTATATTGGCAAAACACTGCATCGGTTTAGGAGGGTTGCCATGACAAAGTACCATGGACTGCATGGCTTAAACAACATAAAGTTGTTTCTCACAGTTCTGGAGGGTAGAAGTCCAAGATCAAGGTGTCAGCCAAGCTTCCTTCTCCTCAGGCCTCTCTCCTTGGCTTGTTGATGGCCACCTTCATGCTTTGTCTTCATGTGGTCTTTCCTCTGTGCACACATGCTCCTCGTGTCTATTTCTGTGTCCTAATCTCTTTTTATAAGGACACTAGTCACACAGGATTAAGGCTCACCCTAACGATTCTTTCAATTTAATTACTCATTTTGAAGGCCCTGTCTACAAATGCAGTCACATTCTAAGGTTATAGGGGTGAGGGTTTCAACATGTAAATTGGGGTGGGGTGCATAATTTAATCCAATACAAGCTACCCTAGAGCACTGTTTAGCACTTAGGATGTTAAATAAATAAATAAAATCTTGTTTGGACCCCCATTCTCAGCCTCTATGCTTCTTAGGGGCTTTGAGTTCTGTAAGTTCATTGCTATGTGTGCACAAGTATATGTCCTTCTCTTGTTCTACATGTGTCTCTCTCAAGCTTTCAGAATGGTTCCTAGTCCTAGTATTTTTACTTTCTCCATATTCTTTGTGATTTTCTAGAGTTTGGTGATATCCCCTCTCAGCTTTAATTCTTCCAGATTCAGTGGTCCCATGGCATGGCAGGAAGACCTGGTCCAAGAGTCAGGAGAACTTGGTTCAAGCCTCAGTTCTGCTATGAGCCATCTTTGAGCAAGCTCCTCAACTTTCTGAACTCTGATTCTCTAGATGAGGATGGGGAGAATGGATACAGTGCTAATGCTTCCTGTCCAGTAATCATTACAAAGAACATGGGGATTAAGAGTCTGGTCTTTGGAATTAAAATGGAGGTGGGTTTGAATTCCACCTCTGTTACTTTTTAGTTGGATGTCCTTGGACAGGTTACTTAGCCTCTTAAGCCTCCGTTTCCTCAACTGTAAAATGGGAATAATAGTAGTAAATCTTGCTTCATAAAGTGGCTATGAGCCTTGCATGAAACAATGCAAATTAAAGTCCTCTTAACACAGTCCCCTTTAGTACAAAGCCTGGTACATCCTGAGCGTGCAAAGCCCCATCCTGGCTTTTTCATTCTTTTCTAGAGTCATTGTCCCTGTTTGTGTCTTTTTGGTTGTATTTGAAGGAAGAATAATGTTCACTGTTTGGGTTCTGGTTCATGATGATGTTCAGCATTTTGTTTGCCTCTTTTTGGGCAAAGCAGTACTTTTGTCTTGTGATCTCTGCTAGGTCATAGTAGAAAAATTCATCAGCCAACTGAATAGGCTCACAATAGTGAGACTGCTCAATGAGGCCTCTATCAGGATCAGGGTTCAGAAATTAGTGTCTGCAAGGTTCTTTTCATTGGGTTTTATTATCATACATTTTGTAGTCTTTTATTATAACACAGTACCAAATAATTTCTTTCTTTTTAAATTTTTGTCTAAACTTTGCTACAGTGTACAATATAAATTAATAGCAACATTAACCTAGGAGCATTAAATCTATTTTATGTTCCATCCACAGATAAAGTAGAAAAATAGGGAAGGTGTACCCATTCCTTAAAGTCAAGGCAGATATTTAATGTAAAACTTCTTCGTCCCATCTGAAAGGCTGAGACATTTGATCCTAAGTATGAGTCACAGATCTTATATCTTAATTGCTCTTAACATAGTTGCAGGAAGAGATGATTGAAAGGGGTGGTCATAAAGTAGAGACCCTTTAAGATAAGTATAGCTTCAAACCAAACAAAATAACAGTTAAGGGTCAGCTGGAGGAACATTTTGATCTAGGTTTATTCTGCTTCAGTTGTTTTAAAAAATGAGAAATTTTAATGCAGCTATAATAGTTTCTCTGTATTCTTTAAAAACACTTCTGGTGTTTTGTGAAAAAGTGTAAATTTATTGTAGCTAATGGGATGTCAAAGACTCACCTACATTTGATTACCAAAGGATAGTCTATCAAGTGTTAGAAGACAGCAATTATGTCTCTTGGAAGTCTGCTATTTTCTTGGTTAAATATATTTACTTCCTTCAACTATTTCTTGGGTGACAGGACCATCCAGTTCTGGGTGTTTTGTCTAGCTGTCACTCAGTATGTTTGTCAGTCTGGAGGTTGAACTTACCGCTTTTGATGTGGATTGATGTGAGCAAAATAAAGTGGTGCTTCTGCAGCTCTTCTCTGGAACTTTGTTTTGAATTTTAAAAACATTTTATTTTTTAATTACAGTTTACATTCAGTATTCTTTTGTATTAATTTCAGGTGTGCAACATAGTGGTTAGACAATTATGCACATTACAAAGTGTTTCCCCGGATATTTCTAGTGCCCACCTGACATCATGCATAGTTATTACAATATTATTGACTATATTCCTTATGCTGTCCTTTACATCCTGTGACTATTTTGTAACCACCAATCTGTACTTCTCAGTTCCTTCACCTTTTCATCCAGTCCCCCAACCCCTCCTCACTGGCCACTATCCTGCTGTCCTTGGTATCTCTGAGTCTTCCACTTGTCCCGGCCACACTGGCATTAGTTTGTCAACCACGTAGTCCCCTAAAACCTCTAAAATATCTGCTATTTCCTTCTCCTGAACAAAAGTATTTTTCTTAAACTTTTTATTGGGAAATAATGATGGATTCTCGGGAAGTTGCAAAGATAGTGCAGAGCAGTCTCAAACACCCCTCCTTCCGTTTCCCCGGGCATACCTCTTACTCAACTGTAATACAATACCAAAGTCTGAGAACTGACACTGGTACAGTGTGGGGGGTAGTTCCATGCCACTCTGTCTATTTTTTGACTTAAAAAAAATCTGAATTTATTAACTAACAATCCCTGCAGTTACATGAGTTTATTCAGATGCACCTTCTTTCCTCCACATTGGAATCATTTGTAATTACATTGTCAGAGTTAGATCTTGTAGAATTTCTCGTTTCACTTAAATTTTTTGCTCTTAATATTTCTTAATAACTCCTGTGACAAAAAACCCCCAAACAAACAAAAAACACCCAGCCGACCAAACCCTAACCCCTGCCCACTTAAGGTTTCCCACCTCAGTAAAATGGTACCACCATTCTCCCAATTACTCAAACTAAAATTCCTGGAGACGTTTTGCTTCTCTGCTTTACTTATACCCTATGTCTGATTCATGAGCAAGTCTCGTCAATTTTAGTTCCAAATTGATCCTGAAGTTGAGTTTTCCTTATCACCCCCACTATGACTACCTTGGTCTGAGCCAGTGTCACTCTGGCCTGAACCGCTGATCTCTGGCCTCCTGCCTGACCTCTCAGTCTTGCTTGAAGGCCTCTCAGAGCACACAGAGAGGCCCCTTACCGAGAAGCCGAGAAGCTGTTAGCACTCTTCTGCTTAACACCTCCAGTGGCTTTCCAGATAGTAGGAGCTAAATGCTGATCTATACAGCACTTGTTTATCCATGAATGTTAGTGCTTCACATATATCAACTCATTTAATTCTCACAAAACCCCTCTGAGGGAGGGCGCTATGGGGAGGGGGGCAAGGGAGATGTTGAGGGGAATATGGGGGAGGTGGGATGCATTCGGGGTGGCATTAGAATCTATGTAAACACAATAAATTAATAAAACCCCTTGGAGGCCAGTTCTCGTATGATCTACATTGTATAGATAAAGCATTCTTGTCAGAGAGAAACGGAGTGACTTTCCTAGGCATGCAGCTGGTCCGTGGAACAGCCAGGGTGAGACTGTGGACAGGCCAGCTCGAGAGTGCATGCTGCGGCATTCTGCCTCCTTTGTGTCCTTTGGAAGGAAGTCCCTGTGCGCAGCCCACACCTAAGGAGTGGGAGTGAGGTTCCTCCTCCTTCAGGGAGAATTAGCTACACAAATTATTTGGAATTCTTCTGCATGGGAGACTTGTATCTTCATTTATTTATTTACATCCTATGGACTCAGAAACATTTATTTTACACCTTGGGTAATAATTTAATACTACTTTATTTTGTTGCTCAAAGTGTTCCCATTTTGGCCATTGGGAGCCCTTTCAGTTTGCTCCTGGGTCCCTTTGACACACTCTCGTTAGTGTGGGTGTATTTGTTTGTATGTTCTTGAGCACTTCCTTACTTGCTGGCACCACAAGATGTTTAAAGCTTATCATGTATATTTCCTGCCCTAGCTCTAGAATCAGCTATTTCTCCAAAGAGCTTGCTCTGTTTTTTAATGACACATCACTACTTGACATTATATTATATATTTATTTGTAATATAGATATTTTTTTTGTTGTTTCTCTCTTCCCCAACTAAACTGCAGGTTCTGTCAGAACGGGAACTGCCTTATTCAATGCTGTGTTCCTAGCCATAGAATAGTGCCTAGCATATGGAATGTGCTGAGTCACTATTGTTGAGTCAGCCTCTGACCATGGGGCAGTGGTCTTTTTTCTCAGAACTTTACTTTTTTCTCCAGAAGGTGGGAGTACACAACTCAGCATTCGCT
The DNA here is from genome assembly GCF_036850765.1 of Saccopteryx bilineata. Classification (NCBI taxonomy): domain Eukaryota; kingdom Metazoa; phylum Chordata; class Mammalia; order Chiroptera; family Emballonuridae; genus Saccopteryx; species Saccopteryx bilineata. The sequence continues at coordinate 290,389,575 of NC_089491.1, read as the reverse complement.
TGTTTGGCTGTTGGGAGTTTTGGCTATTATGGATATTTTTTCCTAAATTTTTCTCATCACTAGGATCCTGATGACTCATTCCATTATTGCTTCCTCAATTTTGTTTAAAAAACATTTTTTTTTAGAGAAGTGCTGTTTTTAGAAAAAACAATGGGAGTTACATCAGATTTCCAGATAACTGAAAATAGTTTCTCTCACATCCATATTTTCTTTGTTGTGTTAGGAAGGTGTCCTGCTCAGACCAGCCGTGTTGTTCCTACTGGATTTTCTTATCTTTAGATTTCCTCTAAATGGTCCCCTCTGGACTTCTGTCCTTGAGCTCATGGGTATCTAAGACATGCCATGGCCACTAGGTCCAGCAAATCTGCAAAAGCGCACCCTCCTATGGCCACGTTGCAGTTGCCAGACACTGTCCACTAAGTCTCTAGAAGTCCTTAAAATTATATTTGCATTCTTACGTGAAAACTTCCAGTTAATTCTATGATATCAACTCTGGTATTACCTGAACTCTATTACATTTGCCCTCTCCTTAGTCATTTTCCTCTATGGTCTCTCTTTGAGACTCCTAATAGCCTGCATAGAATCACATAGAATCTGGTTTTATACTTTTATCTAGGACTGTCTCCTCATGCTTCAGATACCAGCAGGCCCCTGTACAGCTAAATGAGTAACTTTTCTATCATCTCCTTTCTTACTCTTGTTAGATTTACTCTAACTTTGGCCAGAATTGCCTCCCCTCTTATTAGTTATAAGTTAGAATGCTAAATCCTGTGGGGTGTTTTGTTTCTGTTTTTATTTTTAGTGAATTTTCTTGGCTATCTTTTCTCTTTCTACATAGTGAGATGGATTTGAAAGATTGATAGCAATAAGGGTTAAGGAGGAAAGATGAAGCAGGCAAAAAGTGTATGAAATGCCAGAGTAGGGTTGACAGTTTAGATAGCCTGGCCAGGGAGGGCCTCACTGAGAAGGGAACTTCAAGTGAAATGCTGAGGAAAGTGAGGGACTGAGCCCTGTGTTCTTCTGGGGAAGAACATTATTAACAAAGAGAAGAGCAAGTGCAAAGGTCCTGAGGCAGGAGCACGTCTGGCGTGATCTAGAAATAGCAAAGCAACCAGTGCGGCTGGAACCAAGTGAAGGAGAAGGAAATCATTAGAGATGAGGTGGGGGGGGGGGGAGTGGGAGGAAGAGAAGGTTATATAGAACCCAGTAAGGACTTTTTGTTTTTATGTTGAATAACTGAGAGGATGTAATTATAAGTTGTATTTGTGGGTGTTTGTGTGGGTGGGGGAGTGCACATGTCTAGGAAGCTTGTAGCTAAGATAAAGCTGAAAAGGTAAACTAGGACTAAACTATGCCAGATTAAGAATTACCCTGGCTCTCCACCATGTACCAGCTTTGTGAATTGGGATAACTAGCTTTGGCTTCATCATCTGTAATATGGAGATCATAAAGGCACCTATCCTCTTGTGTTTTGCAGGGAATAAAAGAGAACGTTTATGTAAAATGCTTAGCGCAGTGCTTAGATCATAATTAAGCTTACCATTTTTTCATAGATTCTGAGACATCCTGAAACTGAGTCTTATAATTATAGTTACCAGTTTTGTTTTTTTCTTAGACACAGTCAGAGCTATCTTAGATTTGATGAAATAGGTATTAATGCTTACTAGAATTCACGATAGTCAGTAACTTTAGCAAACACAAATTTACACATAATAATTTGAGTAAATTTCTAGTGTTTTGTTTGAATAACTTGAATAGGTCCAGAAGATGTCCACTTGTAGCAATTGTGTCAATGAGTCTATTCAATAATAATAAATACTTTCAAAAATATTCTAAAATGCCACCCTTTTATTAATTCATGAGGCTTCCTTCTAAATAATGCAAATTGATGGCATTTTTTACACCTAAAAAATGATTTATTATTATTATTATTTTTTTGCCAGACAATTGCCTCTAGCTATTATTTGGATCTATTGAGGGTGGCATAATGGTCTTTGGTTGCAACAAGAAAAATAGCAGTCAGAGAGAAAGAAGGACTGGATGACAGTGCGGATAACACTACTCACCATGGGTTCCCCTTGTCCCTGCTCTGAGCTGATCTGACACTGATTAAGAGTCCTTGGAGACTCCTAGCAGTGTGTGCTATAAGGCTGCTGCTAAGGAGCTATCCATCGCATTACTCAGTGTCCCTTTTATGAGAGGATCGTTCAGAAAAAGCTTTTCCTAGTTTTAGTATCAGCTTTGGTTCAGTTCTTCAACAGATACTCACTGAGGCTTCTACTAAGTGCCAGACTCTTTCCTGCGGGTCCAGACCAGCGCTCATGGACCTTCTATTATGGGAGAAATAGACAATAAACAAATTATCAAGTAAGCACATTAAAAATTTTCTTGTCATGATTAGGTGCTATGAAAAAAAGAACTAAACAGGGTGAAGTGGTCTCCCTTCCTGTGGGGGAAGGGAGACCATTTTCATTAGGCAGTCAGAAACTGATGCTCTGAGCACGGGCTTCAGGCTGAGGCCTGAGCGATGAACAAGATAGACATAAGAAGATCCGAGGGAAGAGCATTCTGGGAAGAAGAAAAGAAAGGGGCAAAGGTCTCGAGGCAGGAATGACCTTGGTGTGTTCAGGGAACAGAAGAGTGAACAGTGTGCTGCCGTCAGTGGGGAAGCAGGGAAGCAGGGAGGTGCCAGCTGCTGTGAAGGGCCTGCAGGGACCTGTGTACAGGCTTTCTAGGTGCGGGGCCTGCTCTGCGGCGCTGATCTTGTGGGCCCCACGCACTGGATATCTGAACTCGTTTCCCTTTCTAGTCCACTGTGCAGAAGGTTATTGCCGTTAGTAAGTGTCTGGAATCCTGCATTTTGTGTTAACTTTATTCCTGACATCATCTTGTGCCAAACTTTGTGTCCTTTTTCATTCCTCTCTAAGACTTCTCAGTACACGTAGTCCTGCTTCGTGTTCTCTTTCAGGCAAGTCACTTCACATCTTTTTTTGTTTGAAGGTGGGCATACAATATGGACATACATACACAGGATTGATTTCTATTTACCCAGGTGAACTCAGAGTTTGGCTCCTCTGTCCATGACTTTCTACACCTTGGGTTTTTGTGTGTGGGTATGGGTTTGGAAGACATACAGTCGACTCTCATTATTTGCAGTAGCTGTGTTCTATGAAGTTGTGAACACAGATCTGACAAATACTGAAATGTTGTTCCAAGGAAGGTACAAGGCTAGGTGGTTGGAGTCTCTGGTCACAACTTTTTTTATCAACCAAATAATACATCACCTTGTTTTATGTGCATCTTTCTTTCTTTCTTTTCCTTCCTTCCTCCCTCCCTCCCTCCTTCCCTCCCTCCCTCCCTCCTTCCCTTTTTTTCCTTTTTCATTCAATTTTTTCATTGATAGAGACAGAGAGAAGCATCAACTCATTTCACTTAGTTGTTCCATTTAGTTGTGTACTCATGGATTGCTTCTTGCACATGCTCTGACCAGGGGGTGAAGCCGCAACCTCTTGGGTGCTGGGTCAGTGCTTTATTCAATGAGCCACCCAGACAGGGCCTATGTGCTTTTCTGTTTGAAGGCATCTTTTGTTTTTTTACAGGGACAGAGAGAGAGAGTCAGAGAGAGGGATAGATAGGGACAGACAGAGGAACGGAGAGAGATGAGAAGCATCAATCATTAGTTTTTCGTTGCGACACCTTAGTTGTTCATTGATTGCTTTCTCATATGTGCCTTGACCATGGGGCTGCAGCAGACCAAGTAGCCCCTTGCTTGAGCCAGCAACCTTGGGTCCAAGCTGGTGAGCTTTATTCAAACCATATGAGCCCGTGCTCAAGCTGGCGACCTCAGGGTCTCGAACCTGGGTCCTCTGCATCCCAGTCCAACGCTCTATCCACTGCGCTACTGTCTGGTCAGGCTGAAGGCATCTTTGTAGTGTATATTGTTGACTCATTAACATTGAATTCACAGCCAACAGCACTGTGACTGATGCCTGAACCTAGCTTATCTAATACATGTATTTCCTCCATGAGGCAAATTGCAGCCTTCTTATGCTTGGAAACTCCAGACAGCATTTCAGCACTCAGTTAGGAACCATTTTAAACTGAAATTATTGACATAAAGCACAAAAATGTGAAAACTCTGGCACCAATAGACTGCGAAAAGGGCCCTTGTTTACAGTAGGGGAGTTGGAACAGAGGGCAGAGCACTGCCTTGTTCAGCCTTAGCTGCTATCAAGCATGTCCAGAAATTCATATTTTTCTCCACTCTGCACATGTCTGTGAATGACTGAGGAGGTGCCACTAGTGTTGATTTGGGGGTTATAGATACATTTTGGTGTGTAGGCAAATTTACAAATAGAGAATTTATAAATAATAAGGATTGACTATACTAAAAAACAATCATGTTACCTTTGAAGTAGACCAGTATAATCCCTGAACTGTGACATATGTCAGCAAGACTGAGAGCTCTTTATTCATTCATTGGATTTATAAGACCCTTAAGTAGAATAATCCTTGAGGCATATTTACCCCCAACGTGAAAAATGTGACTCATAGTTCAAGTTTCTGTATACCAAGCGGCTGAGTGGTTCAGTCCCTGTAGTACTGGTATATAGAGATTATTTTCACTGCTTGGAACAATAGTCTACACTATTAGGAACATTTGGCAAATGAATCTGAAATCTTGTTTCTCAATGGTTTTTTCCTAAGGAAGTTAAGGAACCAAAAGGTGTGATCAAAGTGGTCCGTGGGTCAGAAATTCCTTGAAGCACTGTGGTCAAGAGGAGAGTAAAAAAAATCAGGCCTCTGATACAGAGTGGGCTCCTACTCTCCTGGAGTCTGGACCTCACACACAGGTTGTCTTAAGACAGCTGTCCAGATGGGGTGGAGAGGAGGAACAGGAAGCAAGAACTGGGCTCTTTAGACTGTTTCCTCTTCTTGATCTTCCTTTGGCCTGTGTTTGTGGCTCCCACCATTTTCCTAGGTATCTGTCTCAGGTCTTCAATCATCCTTGGTGTCCCTTTTCCTCTACCCCACTGATAACCAAGTTCTCTCTCTCGAATTTGGGTCCTGCTTTATGCCCACAGACACTGTCTTACTCCACACCATCACTAACCCTCTCCGAACCTATGGCCGTGTTGCCACAGTTTGCACAGGCATAGAGGCCTGACGTTTTTTCCACCTCTAGCCTCAACTCCCTTCAAGCCAAATTCTTTCTAAAAATACCCCTTAATCAAAAACCTTCTATGACTCTTTATATCTACTAGTTTAAACTTAAACACCTTTGACTTCAAACTCATCTACCTCCATTCATAGTTCTTCCCAAAATGATTCCTGATGGTTTTATTTTAATTCTCATCTCTCATGACTCTTCTACATGTATTCATATACTCTAGGCAAACTATCCTCTTTGTTATTTTCAAAACATAACTAAATTTTCTAACCCATGCCATTACTAATCTTGTACTTTTTACCAGATATATGTTCTTTCTATACCTATTATTTAAAACTAGGAGAGAATTAATGACATGTTTTTAAATTCTCCCCAAATAGATGAAGTTTGTGCTCCCCAGATCTCCACAGCACATTGCTTTTGCCTCTAGTAGAGTTTTACATGACTTGCTTTACTTTAATTACTTTTTTTTTTAGATCTTTCTTACCATTAGTCCTCATTATAAGGAACATAAAGCTTCCTCTCCGTAATTCTTAAAGGAGACCTTGCACAGAATAGGTACTCAATAAATATGGAACCTGAAGGATGTTCTTAATGAGACGGCTACCATACTACCCCCTCTCTAGGAAGGAAAGGAGAAAGAGAGAGAGGGATGCCATCAGGAGGTTGTACCTTAAGAGTTGTAAGACATGGCTCTGGCCGGTGGCACAGTGAAGAGAACATCGGCCCTGCGTATGGATGTCCTGGGTTTGACTCCTAGTCATGGCACACAGGAGAAGCTACCATCTGCTTCTTTCCTCCCCCCTCTCTCTTCCTCTTCCCCTCTTACAGCTAGTGGCTCAATTGAACCATCGGCCTTGAGTACTGAGGATAGCTTGGTTGGTCCCAGAGCATCAGCCTCAAGTGCTAAAAACAGTTTAGTACTCAATCATTGGCCCCAGATGGAGTTGCTGGGTGGATCCCAGTCAGGGCACATGCAGAAATCTGTCTTCTTATCTTCTCTCTTATCATTAAAAAAAAAAGTTATAAGACAGGTCCAAATAAAAACTGGAGAATGTAAATGTACTCCACATCCTAGATTTCTAAGAGGCCACAGATGTGTCTTAAAATTTCAGAGAAATGTACATTAATACCACAAAATCTGGAGTGAAGTGTTAAAAAGCACTGAAAATCTCAGGAATTTCTCTAAAATGTTATCTGGAACTGCTGTAGACATCCCAGAGTTTGTGGTCTCCACAGGCCTTGACTCCGGGGTGAATCCTGGTGTGGCAAAGCTACCACAGACTGACTACAGTCCTCTGGTCATCTCTAATCCTTGGCTGAACCAGATGGGAGGCTTTGAGGAGAAGATACACAGGCCAGGGACCTTGTCATATTGTGGTGACCACTCTGTTCTTTACTATCCAAACTATCACCTTAAAAAAAAAAAAGTGAATGTGTAATTAGGGGAGGAGCAGGGGAGGTTTACTTATGATAGTGAACAAGGAAAAAGGCCAGAGATTATTCCACAGGCAATAAAGTAGCATATCTGTTTTACTTTAAGGTAACTATATTTCTCTAATTCTAATGTTAGCCTGAGTCGAAATGCTTCATTCACTTACTCCATACATAGTTATTGAGTGCCAGTTAAGTGCGGGTACTGAGACACACCATTGACATTACGAGCATCTTATCCCTCCAGGTGATCTGAACCAACTGTCTGTGGTGACCATGCGCGTGTCATGGGTCCCTACTGCCCTGAACTTGGTGATTCCCTTTTAAATATAAGACAGTTGTACTCAGTGAACTGTGCGAGGACTTAAGGAAGGAGGGGCTGGGGGAAGGCAGGGAAAGAACTTGGGTATTTTCGTATTTCCCATGTATAATAAGATGCACCTTTTTTCAAAAAATTTAGGGTCTAAAAATTGGGTGCATCTTATACAGTGGTTGTAGATATTTTACTTGCATTTCCCGATTTTTCGTGTTTGTTTTTGCGCTCCTTGTTGAAGACAGTGATTCGTCATCAGACATAGATGAGGACAAGCTAATGGATGGGAGTTTTGACAGTGATGAGAAGTTGTATGAATTTTATGATAAATAAAACTTGAGCTCAATCACTTTACGTAATACATCTTTTTTCAAATTTCGGGCCCCCACATTAAGGTACATCTGTATACATGGGGAATACGGTAGTTCTTGGCTGGTGTGACACTGCCATTTGAATATCTGTTTGAGATAGCTGTATGTGGCTAATACCACAGTGACTTGGGCCACTTCAATCCACTGTGCAAACATTTTTTTTAGATTTTATTTATTCACTTTTAGAGAGGGGGGGAGAGAGAGAGAGAGAGAGAGAAAAGGGAGGAGCCAGAAGCATCAACTTCCATATGTGCCTTGACCAGGCAAGCCAGGGTTTCAAACTAGCGACCCCAATGTTCTAGGTCAACGCTTTATCCACTGCGCCACCACAGGCCAGGCCACTGTGCAAACTTTTCATGTACCTTTGTGTGAATTTTTTAAGTCACCATGTCTTTCTTATACACACCCCTCCCCCAAAGTGTAGGGTACATTTCTTCTTTATTATTTTGCCTTCTCGTGCTCTCCTCACATCTGGCTTCTGCCACAACTGGCAGCAGAAGTGCTGACCTCTCATGAGAAAGGCTTTCTTGGGGATGTGGCCAGGGCTGCAGCAGCAACAGCAGCAGCAGGAAGTACAAGAAATCTCATGAGACAGTCTGTTCTTGAGCACTTGTCAGCTTTCTTCTGCAAACGCATGAGTTATAGAGAAGCATCCAAGTTACTGGGGAGGTAACTGGAAGAGAGTCCCAATTCTCAACTGTCTGAGGTTCACCCATAACCAGCAAAATGACCACAGAGCGCAACTGTTAGACTCCAGCCTGTGACTATGAGGCTCTGAGTTGAGATACTTACGATTCTAACAGTTCCCAGCATCCAGGATGCCTAGCAGTTAGTACCAGCAACGAGTGGCTTCAAGCAGGGCTTTTTCTGCAAGCACTGTAATGTACTGGCTCCTGGCAAGACACTGCTATGGAGTCTTGGGGGAAGGGATGGCGGCCTGTTTTTGTGAGGCAATGAAGTAGCTGCTTCTATAGGGACAAGGGGCAGTCTGGGTCATAATTTAGAGCTGACTTCTGTAGAAGACTTAGGATGGGACCCTGTGAAACCTCTTTCTATTTCTGGACAATTTAACTAACTGATCACACACATATGTAAACTCTGGGTGAAGAAGTTTGTCCCAAGCCAGCAGATTTCTGGTAGTGTCATCACTTATTGAGAGCAAGAGAAGGAGAGAGAAAGGAAGGAAAGAAGGAAAGAAGAAAGGAGCCTTTCTTTGGCAAGCGTGGTTTCCTGATCAGCAAGCTCTATTCTTGGAAGTGGTTGGGCTTGCCTGCCAGTTTGCTGAAAGGGTTGCATTAAAGCCAATACAAAAAGACTGGCCTTTGGCCAAACGCTCTGACCCATCTAAGTCCACCCACGTTCAGGCCCACCTGTAGCAACTTTCTTGTTCTTGGCCACATCTGATCCTCTGGTGCACACCTGGAGACCTGGAAATTCCAGGATGGTTGGCTCTTCTCGTATACACAAACACTAGGCCAGGCATAGCCCCTACTTTACAGTAAGCTTAACGAACCCAATGGTTGACTTCTTTGAGCAGGACTGGCAGGTCAACCTAATTGGAGGAAAGATGAGAAGCAGGTCGGTCAACATATGACCAGAGACCAGAGATGGGCCCGGAACCCACCTTTACCCATTGTGAGCACAGGACTCCAAAAACTCGCCCTGCCACTCCTGCTGTCTGAAGGGGAACCATCTCTGGGCTGGGAACATGAAAAGCAGAGCTGGGTAATTGTAAAGCCAGTAGCCACAGCCACCATCACAGCCACCTGGCCCATGCAGGTTTGCATTTGTTTTAGACAGATGGTAATGAAACACCGAAGCCAAGAACTGGTGAGCCATCATCTTTATCCTAGCTTGCACCCAGCGGGCACGAAATACACATAGTAGGAAAACACTTCCCTTTTCATTCAGGGCTCCCAAAGCTACTGACTTATCCAAGTTTCCTAGAATCAAAGTTTTCTACCTCACCAGCCTTACTCACCTCTGTTCCCCATCTCCTTCTCTCTGCACAAACTCTGCACAAACTGGCTTCTCCTTCATCACTCTGCCATCTTGGCTGCCTCTCCTCTCCTCCTGCCTTTCTCTGCTCTCCTTTCTCTGCTCTCTTCTCTAATGCTAATCTCAGGAACCGAGAGAGAGCAAGCTCCCGGTCTGCCTCATTATAGTGTAGAAATCAAAACCTTTAATCCAATATACAAACAAGGAAGTCTCTGATACAAAGTCACTTAGGGTGGGAAAGGCTTAGTCTTAAAACTAAGCCTTAGGGTATAACGACCCTGCCTGCTTACAGCCTGTCACCACATCCAATGCAAACTATATATCATATTTACAAACTTATTTGACCAACAGTATTTTTCAGAGGATTATAGCCTGAAATGGGGCCTGCCAGTCAGGGGACTAGGACTGTGGTCCCAACCTTGTGACCAGTTGATGATTTTCACTTGACTCCGACTCACCTACTAGGTATACTGATAAGGCCCTTGACCTTGGAGCAGAAGTTACTTTGAAACTGACCACACATAACATGTAAATTCTGAGGGTGTTTGATCAATGGGGCTGAAACAAATATATGGATACAGAAGGGTTTATGGAATTGGGGAAGTCTTCTGAGATACAAAATTTCACACCCTGGTAACACCCTAGCATGGATTCCAGGAGAGAGTGTGAACTTGTTAGCTGGCTCCTAGAACAACAACAACAAAAGTTATGGTCCACACTGAGAGAAGTGGAAATGCCAGAATTATAGTGGTGGGTAGCAGATGAAGGGACCAAAAGGCTATGGGAATGGTCAGGCGGCAGTGAATATACTAGGTTAGCCGGATGACCCACTGACTGCTTGGTTTCACAGGAGTGCCCAAAGCACGGCAGCAGAAATTGCTACAGACTTTGACTTGCTTGTAGCAATAGGAGTGATAGTACCCTGAAGTAATAAAGGCCTTTAACTGCCAAAGTCAAGAGGTTGTATATATTGAAAATACTGGTAAGGTCAGGGTGATAGCCAAGGAGGCCTGATCCACAGAAAGTGATGGGAACACTTAATAGAACATGGGGTTCCCAGGAGAAAGTAGATGGGATGCTACTCAGGGTATTTCTCAGGTTGAATCAGCAGAGAAAACAAAGATGGATGATGCGAGATGAAGTGTATTTGACAGGAGGGTGGTGTTGGTCAAATAAGTTTGTAAATATGTTTGCTCACTTTGGGTGTGGAAGACAAGCTGTAAGCTGGCAAAGTCATTATAGCCTAAGGCTTAGTTTTATTTTATTTTATTTTTTTTACAGAGACAGAGAGAGAGAGAGTCAGAGAGAGGAATAGACAGACAGTAACGGAGAGATGAGAAGCATTAATCATCAGTTTTTCGTTGTGACACCTTAGTTGTTCATTGATTGCTTTCTCATATGTGCCTTGACCATGGGCCTTCAGCAGACCAAGTAAACCCTTGCTCAAGCCAGCGACCTTGGGTCCAAGCTGGTCAACTGTTATACTTGGGTCAAACTAAATGAGCCCGTGCTCAAGCTGGTGAGCTCGGGGTCTCAAACCTGGGTTCTCTGCATCCCAGTCCGACACTCTATCCACTGTGCCTTTTCCTCCCTTCTAATACTAAAATCTTCTCAAAACTAAGCTTTTCCCCACACCCTTGACTGTTGCATGATAGGAATCCCATTTATGTCTCAGATAAGTGGCTTTGTATCAGAGACTTTCTTATTTGTATATTGGCTTAAAGGCTTTAATTTTCTACACTATAAAATGAAGCAGACCAGGGGCTCTCGCTCTCTCTTGGTTCCTGTTATCAGCATTGCAGAGGCCTCCCCGACCCTTGCCCTCTATGGGAAAAGCAGGTTTTCTGCTTTTTCCTTGGCTTTTCTTGTGGCTTGCCTGTCTTGGTGAGACATCAATAAACAGAATGGCCCACCATCCTCTGACTCCACCATTTCTTTACCATCTGCCCCAATTCAATGAGAACCTGCATGTGAATGGCCATGATGGCAGCTCCTGGCCTTCCAGGTGGCAACAACCTGGATGATCCTACAACACCATGACAAGTGAACAGGCTATATCTCTAGTTTTTTCCCAAATGGAACTATGGCTATTTATTTGGATAACTATATATGGGGCAAAGAGAGATATCCAGATATTTTGAGAACTTTTGGGCACAGATTCTGAACTGACATTGCTATCCAGAGACCTGCAGTCTATGGGGATTATACTGGGACATACGAGAGCCAGATATTAGATGGAGTCCTGGCTGAAGTTCTGCTTAGTGTGGGTCTTAGTCTTCTTTTACAAAGGGACAATCTGGGAAATTACTCTTCATATTATAATCCTCATGAGTAATGTCCTTCTTTATAGTTTGGTTAGCATCATTTTCTCAGTAGCAAAAAACCAAGAGAAGTACAAATAGATGACCTTGGCAAAATGGCCCTCAAAGACCAAATTATCTTAACGGGGTCCTTCTCTCTCAGGTTATATAATAATAGTACTACTTTTTATGACCCAGTGTCAACTGTTATACTATAGAAATACTCATTTCAAGGCTCAAGAAAAAGCCAGTGATTTTAGTACTTACAATCCCAACAACAGAACTGTCCTCAGAGAGCTGTTGTTATCATGGAATGAGAGAGTGAATGTGAGAATACTTTGTGAACTACGAAACACTAGACGTGTAAGTGATGACGATGGCAGTGGTAGTTATGAAGATGATGGTGATACTGACCAATTTGTTAACCTTGAATAACTTTCTTCCCCTGCATGTTTCATTCTAGACAGTTTACTAGAAGCTCTGTCATGCATGTCTCTTGTTCAATTAAGTCCCTCCTTCCTCACAATCTCAGTGGGTTCCACTCTATGACCATAGATGTCAACATCGGCCTGTCTCACATAAAGTGTATCAACATTACTCAAAGGGTGGAGTCCAGAAGAGAAGGGACATGACAATGAGGAAGGCCTGTCTACTGACCCCCAGGAAAGTTTCATCACTTACTTGTCCTTATGCCACACAGACTGCTCACTTTAATGGCTAAACTCTCTTGAGACAGTAACACAGAAGTTTCCACGTTGGTGGGGAAGGCAGACATAGTAAAGCATTATAAAAATATACATAAGTGCCCCAGGTTCTCAGAGCAGGCCTGTACGATTTCATTTTGGTTGGAGGATAATAGAAAAAGACTTTATGGAGGAATTAGGAGTGAGGACAAATTGGAAAAAAAAAAAAAGAATAAAAACTAAACAAATGTGAGAGATTTATTAACCTTTCAAAGTGGTTCATATATATATTTTTCCAACAAGAGAAATAGTATCCTTGTCTCAGTGTTTCTTTCATATCTTTTGTATCCCTTATAACTTCTTCCTCTAACACTTGGGGACTTTTTTTCTCCCGAGAACCATTCCATCTGCCTATTGATACTGGTTTCAACACATCTTTGACAAAATCAACTATGTATAGAACAGAATCTCAGTCCTTCAGGATCAGGGCAGGAGGTTAGAGGTAATAAATCTGACCCTCTCCCAAGCAATGAGCTATCTCCCTAGATTAGCACAAAGCAGTACATGGCCAGCAGGCATGTCCACTGGGTCACCTCAGCCTCCTGGGACTTAATCAGTGACATAACTGTGCTAGGCCCTGATGCTGACAACACCTTTCCTTAGAAGAACCTGGCATGGTTCTAAGAACTCTTCCAACTTACCGTGGGACCATGGGGCAGTGACACTCCATCTGTCTTCATCACAGCTCTGGAACCTCAATCCTTTGATGATTGAGGTTCTCTTATCAGAGAATTTTTGTTGCTGTCTTTAAGCTCTGGAAACTTTCCTCAGTTCTATTGTGTTTCATCTTGCTGGCTCCCTCTGCGTGTTCTAGCCACTAGTATCTGGTACTTCTTTCATAGCAAACTTCCTCTAGAGTTTTGGGGGGCAGAAGTAGACCTTCTTCATATTGACTCTTTTGATAGGAAGATTAGGCAGAAGTCCCAGAATGTGTATAGACAGGCCCAAGAGAATGCTTTGTGTGAGAGCAGGTTCCAGAGTGTCACGGGCTGCATTGGGCAGAGGATGGAGCTCTACTAGAACCTGTTGGAGGCCCGTTCTCTCCCTAAGCCCCCTGGCTCACTGCAGAATTACGTGATGGCTTCCTAGAGTCTGTCTCCCATGTGGTCGGCAAGGCCTCCACTGCCGGCATACTGCTCTGGCTTTGCAGGTACAGTTCTTCATGTAAGGCCGAGATGGATGGAGTCACCGGAAGTAAGTCAAAGACAAATTTCATTCTGTTGTGGGCACTTGTGAGGTAAAGCAAGGGGAGATGAGGGGACCAAGTGTGTGTGGTTGGGAGCAGGGAGTAAGAAGGAAAGAAAAAAAATGTACAAGGTACCTGGGGGTGTTTGGGACCATTCACAAGAATGCTGTGTGGTGCAGGGGGTAGTGTCCACATGGTCCTGAAACGGTCTCAGATGGCCAGTTATTCATTCTATATCAGAATCTGTACATACATATGTAAATTGTGTTTTTATTGTTGTTTTTGTTTTGTTACAGAGACAGAGAAAAAGTCAGAGAGAGGGATAGATAGGGACAGACAGGAACGAAGAGAGATGAGAAGCATCAATCATCAGTTTTTTGTTGTGGCACCTTAGTTCATTGATTTCTTTCTCATATATGCCTTGACTGTGGGGCTACAGCAGACTGAGTAACCCCTTGCTCAAGCCAGCGACCTTGGGTCCAAACTGGTGAGCTTTGCTCAAACCAGATGAGCCCATGCTCAAGCTGGCGACCTCAGGGTCTCAAACCTGGGTCCTCGGCATCCCAGTCCAATGCTCTATTCACTGCACCACTGCCAGGTCAGGCTATGTGTTTTTTGATGTATACATATCTTTAAGTTCAAGCCTTGTATGCATTTTTATTTTTGTTTATTTTTTTTTGTATTTTTCTGAAGTGAGAAGCAAGGAGGCAGAGAGACACCCGCATGCACCCGACCAGGATCCACCTGGCATGCCCACCAGGGGGCGATGCTCTGCCCATCTGGGGCATCGCTCTGTTGCAACCAGAGCCATTCTAGCACCTGAGGCAGAGGCCACAGAACCATCCTCAGCGCCCGGGCCAACCTTGCTCCAGTGGAGACTTGGCTGCAGGAGGGGAAGAGAGAGACAGAGAGGAAGGAGAGGGGGAGAGGTGGAGAAGCAGATGGGCGCTTCTCCTGTGTGCCCTGGCCAGGAATTGAACCTGGGACTCCTGCATGTCAGGCCAACACTCTACCACTGAGCCAACCAGCCAGGGCTTGCATTTTTAAAATTAAATTTTAAATTACCCAGCAAGGTAATATGTACCGTTGCTAAGTCAGATGGTACCTTCCGTGTGCTCCAGGGTAGACTAAATTTAGTAGACTTTATTAATACTGTAAAGAAGGTGAATAACTGAAAATTAATGCTATGATGGGTGGAAAGTTGGGTCCTTTCCTGAGCTTCTGGAACATTCCACACCAAGAGAGTCCCTGTACATAGCTTCCTAAGAGCCAGTGGATAAAGAAGTTGGGCTGTTTCACCTTGGGCAAGCTGATTTAGATGACCTAAATTTTAGATTTCATGGAGAAATATGAAACAGCAATGACACATAGCTTCAGATTTGCTCAGGACCAATCAAGAGTAAATGAGTTGAGACAGCAGCAAAGAGGAAAACTCACTGATGTAGGAACTTGTATTTATAGCTCCAGTGGGCACTGCAGGCCGGTCCAGAATTAAACAGGAGGAGCACCTGTTCACAAAGGCAGGGGCTTGGTTCGGCAGCAGACTGACCGCCCTGAGATCCTGCCCATGTCCTCTCAGCCTGCACTTCTTCCCTTCTGACCTGACTGTGCCACAGTTGAGGTAGCCCCGTTTTGGTGGTAGACGCTGGCAGAGCGCCATCTGACAGGGCCTTCCCAAAGGTGGACTCCTGCACAGGATCCCCTACCTCAAGCTCCGTTTGATTTCAGGCATCCTGGTCTTTCTCAAAGTGAGAGGCACCGAGAAGACACTCCCTTCCTGTACGTAGCAGAAGCCTCAGGGCCCTATAAACATTTCAGAAATGTCTGGAGGCCATCAAGTGTCATGTGCTGGGCCTTGGGGGAACTATATCCTACCCTGGCCTTGTTAACTGGCTGTGGAACAAGGCCAAGTAACTTAACCTCTCTGGGCCTTGCTTTCATCACCTGTTAGGAAAGCTCTTTAACTAATAACCTCTAAGGTCCTTCTGAGCTCTGACATTTGTAATTCTATTGTAAACTTTGCTTTCACCATGCTACAGCCAAACTGTCCAAACATGGTCATATCAACAATATAATGGTCTCCCCTATTCGCAGGGGACACGTTCTAAGACCCCTGTTGGATACATGAAGTCATGGATAATACTGAATCCTATGTATACTATGATTTTCCCTATACTTTTCACTAAGAAGTGCTTAAGGGCTTCTCTTTGGCATATTCAAATTGCCCGCATCACTATTCTTGCACTTGGAAACGTAATTAAGTAAAATAACACAAGCACTGTGATATTACAATAGTCAGTCTAATAACCGAGAAGGCGACAAAGTGACTAATGGTCAGGGAGCATGTACAACATCAATACAGCAGACAAAGGGACAATTCACATCCCAAGGCAGCACAGAGTGGGATGGCATGAGATTTCATCATGCTACTCAGAATGGCATGCAATTTAAAACTTATAAACCGTTTATTTCTGGGATTTTTCTCTCATCGGCTCCTCCTCCTGTCCCTTCTGTGAGATCTCCCCCTGGCTTATTTCCGGGAATTTCCAGGGCTCTCTTGCATGTGCTCACATGCTCCCGCATGGCATCTGCCATGTGTTTCCTCTTCTGCCATGTCCTCTGAGGAATGCTTATTGCCCGAGAAGCCACCTGGGGACCACCGCGAGCCGTGCCCTCCGAGGCGGGGCTGCGGTCTCTTCAGTGTACCCAGTGTTCGCAGAGCGTTTACAGAGCTGTGACAGTCCGAGGAGACCTCAGTGTGCCTGGAGCGCCACAGCACCGACTCAGGCGCAGACGGAACGTCCCTCCTTCCCACTTTCAGTTGCCCCTTGTGCTGGCATCAGATTCCCGCTTTTTACAACGCCTCCAACTTTGAAAACTGTTGTGGCTTCAGCTTGCAGCTTCTCTTTCCCTGGGGCCAAGGCAGAGCTCTGCTGATGCCTGAGACCTCCACCCCACTCCTGCCACATGAATCCCTTACAAAGTGACTCTTGCCCGCCTTTCTGTCACACACACACACACACACACACACACACACACACACACACACACAGGCCTGAATCCCAGAAATGGGCACTATTTCAAGCTGAAGTGGGAGGCCCTGATCTGCTTGTTAGAGAAAAAAAGAAAAGAAAAAAAACCCCTGACATTACAGGAATCCTGAAGCTATTCATTTTAAAGACTATTCATGGAAGCGGGGAAATTCAACACAGCATCCTTGAATATATACCCTCCACACCTAAGCTTGGCCATTGTTTCCTTCATAATGACAGTTTACCTCTGGGAGCTGGAGTAGGGGGCACTGACTGATGTGCCGCACAATCGCTCGGGGCCGTATCAGGTATCGGAGGAAGCGAAAACAAAGCTCCATTGTCAGGAAGCCTAAGGCTGACCCAAACACAGCAGAGCTCCAGGAATTATTGTGCAAAGGGTTTTTCCTCCATCGCTGCTTGTGGCCGTTCCACACAGTCTCCTGTCAGATGGCACTGCGAGAGGAAAACCACTTGGCGCTGAGCAGAGAAGCCTGTGCATTGCTGTTCCATTAGGGAGAGAACCGTGAAGAGAAAAACAAGAATAGTGGAGTGAGTTACGCTCAGGGGAGACCCACGGCCTGCCTTCGCTCTCTGTCTCCTCCTCCACGTCACCTTCCAGGGTTCCAACTTTCTTTTAACGCCATAGGCCAGGGGTCCCCGGGCTGCATGCGGCCCCCTGAGGCCATTTATCCAGCCCCCACCGCACTTCCAGAAGAGGCACCTCTTTCATTGGTGGTCAGTGAGAGGAGCATAGTTACCATTGAAATAAATACTGGTCAGTTTGTTGATTTAAATTTATTTGTTCTTTATTTTAAATATTGTATTTGTTCCCATTTTGTTTTTTTACTTTAAAATAAGATATGTGCAGTGTGCATAGGGATTTGTTCATAGTTTTTTTATAGTCTGGCCCTCCAATGGTCTGAGGGACAGTGAACTGGCCCCCTGTGTAAAAATTTTGGGGACCCCTGCCATAGGCCTTTCTCATCAGGAGAAAACATTGATTTGATTGAAACACACACCTTTTTTCAGGAGCTTCTACCTGCTCACCTGCTTATTTGATTCACTGGGGGATTGCTGAGGGTAAGAAATCCCAGAGACAAAAGGAGGTGAACCAAGGATCTTTAGCATTGAATTGTTGGGCTGGACAAAATGTCAAAGTGGAATCTAAATGGGCTTTGTTATCGATACAATCCTTTAACCCCTCAGCTTCTCTTGATAATCACATGGTTCTTTCTCCCTAACTAGATTTAAATTTCTTACTACAGGACACGGGGGCTATTGGGTATGTGTGTTTAAGCCACAACTGGAGCAAGATTAAATTTCTCTAGAATCACAATCTATCAGGACTTTCGGGTTGAAACGATCATGGTATTAGTAAATCAGTTTTAAGAATGTAGGAAAAGCTGTGGAGAAATCCTGCAGAGGGGGTGAAGATGAAGCAAAATATGAAATGAGAAAAGCATAGAACCTCTATTAATGAGCTAGTCAGTTTCTATAGGTGACAGATGACCTTGGGGATTCACTTTTTGTTCATTTTTATTTCTTTATTTATCCATGCCCTCAACACCTATTCACAGAGCCACCTACTAAATGCTGAGCACTCTGGTGTTGGGGTAGACGAATGAACAACATGAAAAAGGGTGTTGCTTACCCAGAGCTTGAAGCCTGGTAAGGGAGATGGACTAATGTGACACAAGTAGATTATGTAACTGTAATTATGGCCAGAATTTGAAAGGAGAAGCACAGGGTGCTACGAAATCAAATAACAGGGTGGTGATGGGTCAGAAAATTTCCATGCAGAAAGCTGAGCCCTGAAGGATTAGCCAGATACAGGGGAGGGGAATTGGGGGAAATGATCTAAGCAGGAAATAATAGCAGGAGGGAAAAGAGAGGCAGGTGAAAACATGAAAAAAAAAAAAAAAAAAAAAAAAAGCAGCCATTCCTAAAGGGCAAATGGGCAAGACTCAATGAAGAGAAGGCAAAACAAAGTAAAGACAAACTCACAGGGGGCCAAAATCTGCTCCAAAAGGCTGCCAGCTGTGGCAGGGGTGTGGGTGCCGGCCCCCTGCATCCTGCCTGGCTTCCATCTCTCCCACATTGACTGCAAGAGACATTTTGTGGAATCACGAGGTCAAGTCCTTCCCTGCACATCCTCAAGATGTTAGCCTAGGCTGGACCGGTGCTATGAATTATTTATACAATGATAAAGAATGACAAGTGATATTATCAAATGACAGAACGGCAAAGTTGGAGGCGGGGATAAAGCTAAAATTACTGAGCACCTCTGATGTGGCAGACAATGCCTAGACACTTTGTGTGCATCATCTCATTTAGCATTCAAATAGCCCTGCATGGTGGGTAGCACACAGTTTATCCTCTAAAGGGGACCTGCAGCTCGGAGAACTTAAGTGACTTGCTCAGAGAGTTAACAGTAGAGATAAACCTGCTCAAGTTGGTCTGACTCTTTTGAAGGACCATGCTCCCATAATGCTTTGCAACCTTAGAAGAACCTGCAGAGTTATCTGGCCCCTGTTACTCTGTAGAGGGACTTAAGAGCCGCATGTAAAGCCTGGAGATTAGTAGTGAATGTAGGACTAGACTTCTGGTTCCCTGCTGCAAACCCATACATCTTCCCTGTTTCTTCCTGTTTTAAAATTTTATTTATTTATTTATTTTTTACAGAGACAGAGAGTGAGTCAGAGAGAGGGATAGACAGGGACAGACAGTAACAGAGAGAGATGAGAAGCATCAATCATTAGTTTTTCATTGCGCGTTGCAACACCTTAGTTGTTCATTGATTGCTTTCTCACATGTGCCTTGACCGTGGGCCTTCAGCAGACCGAGTAACCCCTCTTGCTGGAGCCAGCGACCTTGGGTTCAAGCTGGTGAGCCTCGCTCAAACCAGATGAGCCCGCACTCAAGCTGGCGACCTCGGGGTCTCGAACCTGGGTCCTTCCGCATCCCAGTCCGATGCTCTATCCACTGCGCCACCACCAGGTCAGACTGTTTCTTTCTGTTTTATAAGCATAGTAAAAATCCACATCTGTGAATGATCAGGATACCAAAACTACACCTAAATTTAACATAATTTTTCTTGAGTTACACCATTTCACCCCCTGAAAACTTTAGTGTTGATAAATGCAGTGGAAACTTCCTACTAAACAAACAAAAAATCAGCATGAGACCTTTGCTGGGTGGCTTGGTGGATAGAGTGTCATACCTGTGTGTCTGTGGTTGCAGGTTCCATTCCCGGTCAGGGCACATATGAGAAGCAACAATGAAAGCACAAAGTTGAGCAATTAGTCGATGCTTCTCTCTCTCTCCCCCTCCTTCTCTTTTTCTTTGTCTCAATGGAAAAAAATTTTAAAAATTAAATAGATATTAAAAAAAAACAGAATGATACATTTTGTAATGAAGCAATCAGATGTCAGTTTATTTTTGAATTTGGATTTTGTGTTTTGAACTCTATTAAAGCAAGGCACTGCTTATATTAAACAACTGATTTGTACCTTTTATATAATATTCTTCAATATTCATCAAATAAAAGGAAAAATCTTATATAAAGTATATTTAATTATCTTTTCAAATAATATCTCATATCTGGAAATTATATATATATATTCAGAATAATATGTTAAAGCCATCGAATCAATGAGACAATACTGTGGAACAGGAAGATAGAAATGGTACCCATTGCTCCATCAGAGATGATGAATTCTGCATTTGTTATTACAGAGTTGCTTCTACTGTACTTAGTATTAACTTTGAACATAGCATGCCATTCTCTTGGCTTTAAATTCTGCCTGGGAAATGATCCCTTTCAGCTCTGAACTTCAATAAGATAGTGGGTCTTAGAGGTATATTCACAACTAGCCCACCCTCTCCTTCTCTTCAAAAGTCCCACATTATCATTCTTAAGTGCAGGTCCCTTACCTTCCATTTCCAGCTCTTCCCTACTGAGTCTTAGGAATACTAGGAAAACCCTGACATTTTCAATTCCTGGACCCGAGCGCCCCCTAGGCACACAGAGGCAAACTGTTGTATAAAACCAGGTTTCTGGGAAGCTGGTCTCTTAAGGTCAGCGCCAAATCCTTCAATTTCCCTGGGTGTACTCTGAGGCAAGACATGGGGCTTTCCTGACTTGGGCAAGAGGGGAGCATGGAAGGACAAGCTCTGTCATCAGACAGATGCTGCAGGGGCTCTGTGGGACTGTCCCTAGCAACAGGTACGTTCAGAACTGAAGGGAGTCAGCTGGAGGCCTAGTAGATGCTGCCTGGGGAAGTCAGTCAGTGGTGACAGACTGAGAGTGTTGGGGCTACAGAGCAGTCCCTTGAAAGTGTGCACTATTCACTAAATAGATTCAGGGGACAGTTCAGAGATGATCAAACACCAGTTATTTATGTTATTTCCTGTCCCTGTAAATATCATATATGTGTTTCTATCTTGTGTACATGCCATTTTTTTGCTGCTTTTTATCACTTCTTTTATTGTTTTGTATACATACCTCCTACATCCACAGTCCACATAACCATTATTTTAAACCTCTATGACATGGTTATACCACAGTGAGGCACTTTTTGGGAAGTAATGTATATGCACAAACATGAGTATGGATATGGCGTGTATGCAGTGTGTATGTGTTTAAGTATGTGGTGTGTATACCTGTATCTAGGTGTGTGTATATTTGTGGTGTGCATGCTTGTGTGTGTGTTCACTCCTGTGTGGTGACTGCAGCCCCATAGGTCTAGATCCTGGGCTCCTCTCGCAGGCCTTAGCATCTATCCCAGAAAATGGAGCCTTCCCAGGCACCCACAAAGGCTGCTTAGTGTCTAGAGAGAGTGGGCAAAATGCTTCTTGTGACAGGTGTCTAGCAGCCCGCATAGTCACTGTGTGCCTGGGAGTGGGGCATGCCAACTGCTCCTGCAGAGGGTGAGTGTCTGTGGTTATCAGCAGAGACAGGACACTCAAGAAGCCATTATCACAGCCACCAGAGTGCTCTAAGTGTTTCCCTCTTGAGATCATATCTTTATTCTTTATTTTAAAAAAAAGGAAAACAAAAGTAGAAAAGATCTCCTGGGTGAATCAGTCAGTCACTCTTATTAGGCCCATCCATCTGCTTTCATCCTCTCCCAGAAGCAGGGAGGGGAGACACCACCCAAATCCCCCGAACGGCCCAGTTTCCTGCTGGACTTGCACACACAGCTCTGCCTCCTCCCACACAAGTGGGCACACCTTCTCCATATTCCTCATCCTTGGCCTCTGCCTTCCTGTCATGGATCAAACTTAGAAAGTGAAGGCTTTTTAGGCACAGGATTCTAAGTTTAATTTTCTGTTTAAACCTGTGATGAATTCATCCCTCTAACATTCACTGAATAGGCATGGCCACGTGCTGGGTTAGGTCTGCAAGATGCAGTGACAAGTAGCGTAATACAGTGGTTAACAGGATGGACTCTAAAATAAGATAAAACCTGGTCACCTCCCATCTTCACTGCTACTCTTTCCCAGGACAAGGCAGCTTCCTTACTGCTCTGCAGCCTCATCTGTAAAATAAGCACTTGCCCCACCAGACTGCTGGGAGGCTGGGTTGGCAGGAAGTCCATAGCAGAGTACCTGCTATGGAAGGAGATAGCCAATACGTGGGAGCTGTTGTGTGGGCTGGCTTACTCAACCTTCATTCCAGCCTCCTTCCAGGTGGAGAGGTTGGAACACTGAGTACCATGGTTTCCATATGTCCTTGCAGCCCGAGGTCTAGATGTAAACTGTCTTCTACCAAGTAGATGAACTCAGCATGAGAAGTGGAAGGCCGAGTCTGTTCCCCTTTTAGTCATTTTTGCTGGCAAGCAAAGTTGTGGAAATGTAACATTTTCTGCAGTGGTGCTGGACTCTGTTCTCCAGCTTCTTGGGCTCTGAGAAGCAGGGGTCATAGCAGGAGTAGGCAGCCCCAGCTCCATGATTCCAGCACAGCACGGGAGGTGCCCAGAGGTGATAACTACCCTGGTAGGTCACTTCTGTATTGTTTTGCGAGCTGTTTCTGTAGCCCCAATCTAGAATCTGTTTCTTTATCCCTTCAACTAACTTTGCAAGCGCTTTATTCCTTGATTAAATCCCTTCCTACTTTGTATAAATGAAACCATTTCTATTTTCTGCATCAAATCTTGATAGATACAACTATTATTCTTTGCATATAAATGAAAAATTAAAATAATAGGCACCACATATTGTTTATACATAAGTTCAGATTTTTACAGATGCTATCTAGTTCCATCCTCCCAGCCAAATCATACAGTCATTAAAGGGTCTAATCAGGGTGCGAACCTAGGCCTTTCTGCCCAAAGGGCAGAGGCCTGACTACTACCCCCTGCTGTTCCTTCTCTGGAGTTGCTCACAGTGCAGTGAGGATGGGTATGATACAGTATAAGATATGCTAAAAAGAGCTGTGGGCCCAGGCCTGTGGGAGTCCAGAAAAGGAAATGTCTAATTATGCCTAGGCGTTAATTATGTCTGCTTTCTACCCTGGTCAGGGGTCACGACTTCTAGATTCTTTAATATGTTGAGGGACCCTGCCTCAAAGATCCAGTGGCCTGTTTTTCAAGTAATCATGATTTAGGAACCCCAAATCTGCGTGTTTGCAGAGGCTACCATCTGCTTTTGTGTCCAGTTGAGTCATCGCATGTCCTGGGCCATTCAGATTCCTTTGCGGGAGTCCTTTCTGCTGGCAGCGAGAGGGCCAAGAGGGCTGTGGCTGCAGCCCGCCTGGGGCAAGTGCCACACTCACCTTCCGGGCAGCTTTCTCCCTCACTGAGAAGGCCCCATGGTCAGAGACCTGGCCTGCTTCAGGTCTGTTCCGCTGGCACATTGCAGATGCTCAGTGAATGAATGAATGAGTGGCTGAGTGCATGGAGCAGCCCCAGCCTGCAGCTGAGTTCGGCTGCCTGCAAAGCTGGATCTGTGCATCCTGTTCTCAGCCTTCTCACCCCTGCTTCTGGTTGCTGTGGTTCACATGTACGTGTCCTTTCACATGTACGTGTCCTTGAATGGACTGTACACTCTCACCCTCTTCCCAGCATCTGAAAAGCTGGGGTTTGCCTTTACTTGGTACTTTTTTTTTTTTTTTACAGGGACAGAGAGAGAGTCAGAGAGAGGGGTAGATAGGGACAGACAGACAGGAATGGAGAGATGAGAAGCATCAATCGTTAGTTTTTCGTTGCGCATTGCGTCACCTTAGTTGTTCATTGATTGCTTTCTCATATGTGCCTTGATTGCAGTCCTTCAGCAGACCGAGTAACCTCTTGCTCGAGCCAATGACCTTGGGTCCAAGCTGGTGAGCTTTTTTTTTTTGCTCAAGCCAGATGAGCCCGCGCTCAAGCTGGCGACCTCAGGGTCTCGAACCTGGGTCCTCTGCATCCCAGTTCAACACTCTATCCACTGCACCACTGCCTGGTCAGGCTACTTGGTACTTCTTTTAATATTCAAGAAATGATCTATCTTTTCATGGATTAAAATCATTTTACTTCAGTACAATTTAAAAGCTTATGTGCAAATACAGAAGGTTGGGACTTCCAATGTGATTCTGAAAGTTCTCTTGACACTAAAATAAACAAGACCTTTTTTTAGCTGAGGCACTGGGGAGTTTCTCTCTTTAAATGTGAGGTTCATCTCAGTCACTAGTTATAGCTGAGCTTCCCTCACTGGGGGCCAGGGACCCTGGGCTAAGAAAATATATGTTATTTTGCATTTGTAGGCTTCGCCATTTACAACAGGTTTTTTTTTATTTTAAAAACCCCCAAAAGGTCCCAACTGATCAAGATAGGTAGAGCAAGTATTATCCTGTTTCTTTCTTTTTTTTTTTTTTGGATTTTTCTAAAGCTGGAAACAGGGAGAGACAGTCAGACAGACTCCCGCATGCACCCAACCGGGATCCACCCGGCACGCCCACCAGGGGGCGATGCTCTGCCCACCAGGGGGCGATGTTGTGCCCCTCCGGGGCGTCGCTCTGTTGCAACCAGAGCCACTCTAGCGCCCAAGGAGCCATCCCCAGCGCCCGGGCCATCTTTGCTCCAATGGAGTCTCGCTGTGGGAGGGGAAGAGAGAGACAGAGAGGAAGGAGAGGGGGAGGGGTGGAGAAGCAGATGGGCGCTTCTCCTGTGTGCCCTGGCGGGGAATCGAACCCGGGACTTCTGCACGCCAGGCCGACACTCTACCACTGAGATAACCGGCCAGGGCAGTATTATCCTGTTTCAAAGCATAGCATGAATCCAGAGCACCCACAGCCAGTGTGTGGCTGAGTCAATCCATGACTCTTGAGTCGGTTCATTTTCCAACTTTCCTTGGGACCGCACCTTTGCCAGAGCCCATGGAACAAAGCGCAGGCCACCTCTCGCTCTTCCTCTGCCTACCCCAGTGTGAGTGAGGAGCGGGCCCTGTTCTCCCTGCTGGATGCCAGAGCAGGAAGCACACTCCTGACCTGCAGCATCGGCCCAGGAGCAGTGGAAGCGGGGTTCTTTCTATTGAGGGGTGGGCGCCAGACCCAGGGACTCTGACTTTCTGGCTCTCAGCTCCCTCATTTCCAGGATTCGCTATTACTCTTTAATTCCCAGACTGTGGGTCTTGTAAAATTTTATAAATGGGACAATCATGAGCCTAACTATGGCGCACCTTTTCCAATTCCTAGACATTGGGTATCAGCTCCTCTCCCTCCACAGTTAGTCCAACACCCGTGACCATACTCTTAGCACAGCCCTGAGCACGCATGTGGGAAATTGCAGGAGATTCTGGTCCCAGGAAAACTCTTAGATGATGTCAGAAAGACAGACTACCATAGATGTGTACCTCAAATAGTCCTGGGTCACACAGAACCTGAAATACCACAGTATTTTATAGGGGCTTAGAAATTATGCAGCTTCTAGAAGATGACATGATAAGAAGGAAGTTACAGTGGTGATGATGAGGGACTCAAAATATTGATACCAAAAATTGCATGCATATAGTACTTGATAATTTAAAAAACTGTCTCATAGATATTGTTTCCTATAGTTCTCAAAGTAACAGCTTTGTAAAGTAGGCAGGGCAGCCATTGTAATGCCAGTTTAAGATATTGAACCTGAAGGTTGGGGTTGAGGTTGTCTGATCCCAAATCCACCTCCCTAGTGAAAAAATCAGGACCAATGTGATATAAGCTTACACCAATTAAAGAAAAAAAATCTGTAGTCCAATTTACCTCATTTTAATCCTTACTTGTCTACGCAGGAGTTCAGTTTCCTATGAAACCTCCCCTCGACTAGTTCTGGGAGTCAGTAAGAGGTCTCTCACGTGTGTTCAAGAACAAGGCCACTTGCAGAGGTTTTGCAGCTGGTAACCGCCCAGTTGTGCTGGGCTCTGTGAAGGTCATACCACCCTCGGTTCCTCCCCAGGGCCACCTACACGGCCCTCTCTCTGGTGCTGTTTTCTCTTTCCTGTGACTCCCCCAGGCCCAGCAGTTTCTG
Source organism: Saccopteryx bilineata (assembly GCF_036850765.1). NCBI lineage: Eukaryota > Metazoa > Chordata > Mammalia > Chiroptera > Emballonuridae > Saccopteryx > Saccopteryx bilineata. The sequence goes on along the minus strand of NC_089491.1, from coordinate 290,363,546 downwards.
TTGGTACCGGCTGCAGGCCCACTGGCTGTCGAGGATATTTGAAGGTCTGTGGCAGGGTAGGGGACAGCGGCACTCTCTTTGTGGGATTGCACTGTCAGAGGCCCCCAAAGCAGGGTCACTGAGATTGTAGTGGCATACCAAGGTTAATTTAAAAGATGTGTCAGTTTTATGTGTCCCCAGCCACCACCACCCCCGGATTTCTGGCAACCCCTAAATCCCTAATTATCTGGACATTCTTTGAAGTTATTTTATCAAGAGTCCATTCCTTTTTATTGCTGAGTGGTATTTCATGGTAGGGATGTGCCACAGGTTAACCATTCACCTGTTGAAGGACATCTGGGTTGTTTCCAATTTGTGACTGTTACGAACAAAACTGCTCCTTCACAGATTTTTGTGTGAATATAAGTTTTCATTTTGCCGGAACAAATGCTCAGAGGTGCCATCGCTGGGTTGTATGGTAGTTGCATGTTTAGTTTGGTAAGACATAGCCAGTTTGCATTTTAGCGTGGCTGTATCATTGTACATAGCTATTAGCATGTAGCAGCGATCCAGTTTCTTCATATCCTTACCAGCAAGTACATTTTTGACTGGCTATCTCACCAAATTGTTACCAAATGCAGGTTTGACTGCCTGCCGCAACACGAAGAGCCAATATCGTGTGACGGGGGCTAAGGAAAGAGGTTTATTCAAGAGCCAGCAGCCTGAGAAGATGGCGGACTCCTGTCCTCAAACACCCATCTTAACTGTTCAGACATCTTAGCCAGATTATAGAGGGGTTTGGAGAATTTGGGGGGGGAGACTCGTAGGGAGAGGGCAGGGGTGTAGCTTTTCTCAAGAAAGGGACTTTCTTATTTTCCTGGCTGGCTGGATTTCCATGGTCCTCTTGGCCTTGAAACTGGAAGTGAAGCTAGCAAGTAACTCATAAATTAGAGTTACTGTTCTCCTGAAACTGGTGTCTCCACATTCCTGTGGTCAGGTTGTCCTCTTGACTTTGTCTGAGAGTGGAAACTGTAAGTCTCAGCATGGTGGGACTGAGGGAGGGGGCTGAGACAGTCATGTAGCTTCCGCTTGTGTCCCTTTCTTGCTCTGTTGTCAACTATTGATGTGCATTACCAGGAGGGGAACAGGCCATTCAACTGTAACCAGAACTTAGCCAGAGCGAAAGCATAGGGTTGATTATATACTCCTGATTTCTTACAGAATACACAACTTTGATCACTAGATTGGTAATATTAAATCATGGTTACAACAAGCTGGGTTTAATATTTACTAAAGTTAACATGAGTAGCTTTAGAGAAGTGACCTTATAAACTTATTTTATTAGTATATTCTTATTTTCATTCTAGTCAATGGCTGGTCAGACTAACAGATAAGTAGTGTAGCATATTCATTCCCCATTACAAAAGCGCTAGGCCTGCCCAGATAGATCGGAAGTCCTTCAGGGAACATAGCTTGAGGTTGTTGAGTTTATTGTTTGTCTTTTGCCCAGCAGGCTTTGTAGTCTCCATGAGAATTTGACTTCTACCCAGCCAGTCCTACCATTTCTGTCTATGTGTCCAGACGTGCCTGAAGCCTCAGCAGTGACTAGCAGAAACCTTTGGCTCAAGCTACAAGTCCCTCTGCGTATAGTGTGATGTTTAGAGAATTTTATCTCCATAATGCCTTCTAAATAACTGCCCTGTCCATATGCTCTGCTGAAAGGTAGGCCCAGAGGCCAGTTTAGACCCACTCACCTGACATGACAGAGGCCCTCTGGAAGTTGGGCCAGACAACCCTCTCCGTTCTCTTAGCATCTAATAACTGTCAGGCACTGTTCTAGGTGCTGCAGATAAAGTAGTGATCAGGCAAGCCCCCTTCTCTTGTGAATTTTATAGTCCATGAAGGGGAATTGACAACAAAGAAGCCAGGGGATTTGAAATAGCAATAAATAATACAAAGGCAATACACAGGACAGCGTGATGGAGAATAGGAGGATGGACTCTCTGAGGAGCTGAGCCTTTTCAGTATCAGAATTCCTACAGGCTTCTTGTTTTTCCAAAGCTAATCATTTTCATTTCTTCCATCAGTATGTTTTCTGAATGCAAGATACCATAGTTGATCTTTGCTATCAACTATTTCTTTTGTTTAAGATCCTTTTATAATTTGTTCTTTGGATTTAAAACACATTTCTCCAAATATGGGATATACACTACAGATACAGTAAAATTCTTTCTTTTTTTAAAAAATTGTTTTTTAATCTTTTGATTTTAGGGAGAAAGAAGCAGAAGAGAGAGAAACATCCATACATTCATTGGTTGAGTCTTGTGTGTGCTCTGACCAGGGCTTGAACCCACCACTTTGGCACATGGGGATGACACTCCAACCAATTGAGCTACCTGGCCAGGGTTACTTTCTTAATTTGGACACCATATTTCCATGAATACAGCCAAAGATTGCAGACCTTTGATAGGCCCTGTCTTTGTCCATTTCTTGTTGTATGTGAATTACTATCCCCAGGTTCTTTTCAAGTGAATACCATAGAGTCAGATATCTCACATCTTGTACTAGTCTCAATGATTTTTGAAAGCAGGGTGTTAACATAAATATGCACCAAACTTTATCTTGCTAGCCGAGGCCTGCCAGATTTTTCTGCCCCTTGAGTCTGTCATTTAACATATACATCAGGTATCCATCCTGCCCCGCATATACATCAGGTATCCATCCTGCCCCGCTTCAGGTCATCTGTGGGTGTAATAACCCGCTTTCCCAGGCCAAATTTCATACTCAGGTGTGGAAGAGGACACAACACTGAGACACCAGGTTAACATAGCCCACTGAAGACTCTTTGGGCTTAGTTGCTTAGGGAGTTAGGAAGCCACCTGGGTTTTCCTACCTTGCCCAAGGGAGTATTACGAAACCTTTGGTAAAATGTTTTGCTCAGATCCAGCTACCTTACATGACCTGTTTGGTAATACCATCAGAAAATCAAATGAGAATTTGATGAGACTTGTTCTAAATGGTACTATGTTGGCTTCCAGCTCTTTAGCCCTGTTTGCAAGCTTACACCATCTGCCTCGAGCAGTTAGCCTAGGTTTTTTTGGTTGTTTGTTTTTCTTTTTCTTGTTCTTCCTGCTCTGAACACAACTAAAACAAAAATCTTTGTTGTCCTTTGGATTTTTGCAAATGTCAGCTTTTTCTTACACTGGTCTTCTGGGGCCCGTTGTGCTCATCTTTATAAAATCTGTGTGCCTGAGCAGCCAGATTGTTAGTATTCATGTAATACTTTTGGCATGGTTATGCACACATGCACAGCAGGTTGGATGACTTATGACTGTATTAATAAAAATGTGATTTAAAAAATAATCTTCCTAGTGCCTCGAGATGTCCTGCCTTTTGGAGTCATTGGCCATTGATTCATTCTCTCTTTTTCATTTATTTTATGATATCTACTTTCTTTTTTGTGTGTGTGTGTATTTTTCTGAAGTTGGAAACAGGGAGGCAGTCAGACAGACTCCCACATGTGTCCGACCGGGATCCACCCGGCATGCCCACCAGGGGGCGATGCTCTGCCCACCTGGGGTGTCACTCTGTTGCAACCAGAGCTATTCTAGCGCCTGAGGCAGAGGCCACAGAGCCATCCTCAGCACCGAGGCCATCTTTGCTGCAATGGAACCTTGGCTGCAGGAGGGGAAGAGAGAGACAGAGAGAAAGGTGAGAGGGAGGGGTGGAGAAGCAGATGGGCGCTTCTCCTGTGTGCCCTGGCCAGGAATCAAACCCGGGACTCCTGCACACCAGGCCGACACTCTACCACTTATTTTATGATATCTACTTTCTTAAAGTTTAGTATGTGTGGCTGATTCTTCCTAGAATTTTCTTTGTTAACTCCATGGTCTTTAAAAGGGCATTGTTACCTTTCACTAATCTTAAGAGGCCTGATTAACAATATGGGCATTGGAGTCAGGTAGATCTGGGTTGTACTGCTAACTAAGTAACCTTGTACTAGTTAACCTTTAACTGTCAGCTTCCCCATCAGTAAAATGAGGACAGTTGTATAGGATTGTGGAAGGACTAAAGAAAGTAGTACTTGACACATAGCAGTCAATACAAGTTAACTTTTATAAAGGTTTCAATAAATGTAAACTATTGTTATTTTTATTATCCTTGTACATTAGAATTGAATCCAGAGCACCATTTGCTTTCTTCAAAAAAGCAAGAATTTACCACATTCTTTGCTTGAAGTATTAGTCTTGCTGGTATTCAAATTCCCTTCTCTCTTGTTCTTAAGTATCTTATTATATTAGTTTCCTAATCTATATTTGCAAAATATCCTCCACATTCTTTAATGCTTCCATAGTTTTATCATTTCATTTCTCTATTCTTTAATCCTTACCCCAAAGTGTCTGTTCTCTGCTTTACAAATGTCCCTACAGGTGTAGATAATTTTATTGTACAGGGTGGAGCAAAAATGGATTTACAGTTGTTCATATGGAAAATAATACAATAATTAATAATAATATAAGAAAAACTGTGTTTGTGTACTCACAATGATAAACCTACTTTTGCCCCACCCTGTATATTGCAATTTTTTACCTTTCAGTTAGTTGTGCTTTTTAAAAAATGTTTATTTTATTGATTTTTTAGAGAGAGGTGGGGTGAGAGAGAGACAGGAACATTGATCTATCCCAGCATGCGCCCTGACCAAGGATCAAACCGGCAACCTCTGTGTCTGGGGATGACATTCCAACCAACAGAGCCATCCGGCCCGGGCTAGTTGTGCTTCTTTTGGGCAATGGATGCTCTCTCAGGTCAATGCATGCCCAGCAGTGGCACAGAATATAGTCTAGCCTTGCGTCACTTTCTGGAAAGCCTAATTCTTCTTTGTGAAAGCATGATTTCCTTTTCATAAGAATGATCACCTTTACTTTCATTATCGATGCTTAACCCACATCTGAGATCATATGTTTTGCCATCAGATCTTTCTCCTCTTGTTTTCTGGGGATCTTCAGCACTGTTGTTCTTTCTGCATAACACCAGAGCTTCCCTTCATAGCGAGTTATCAGTTTTATCTAAATCTGTTCTTCCTCCTCATCAGAGGTTAAGGTAAAGCTCCCTTGATCAGTTTATGAACTTCCTGCCAAACTTTCTCTTCCTGTTCTGTTCTGTCTGTTGCCAAGAGTCCACTGCTCTATTATCATAAGCCATTGTCCAGGAAATTAAAACGCGTTTTTCAGGTTGTTTATGAAGCTAACAGTTCTCTTCTAATATCTCCTATTCTCTTCCAAGGTCATTCCTTTCAACTGGAATGTGAGATGAAACGGTCCTCGGTGCTCCCTAATGCCCATTTCCTGTTCCTGGTTTTGCAGCCATCTGAGAGTCAATATCATATTTCTTTTTGCTGCATTTTCTCTTTCCATGAAGATTGGTGAAAGCAGGTCATGATCAGCAGGCTTGGCCACTCTTGGCAGGCTCTCTTATGTTTTAGGTACCTGTGTCAAAAAACAAGAAACTTTCTGGGTTTCCTGCTGGGTTGCCCCTCCTCAACTCCATTTCAGTGACCCGGGCCTCCTTGCTGTTCCTTATGTGCACTGGGCATAGCTCTGCATTGCGGTCTTTGTACCAGATGTTCCCCAGACATCCCCAAGGGGTCCAGTGATGAATAAGACAGAATTTTATGATCAATGGAGCTTATATTCTATGAGAAGAGAAAGAAATGGAAAATGAACAATAAAGTAAAGTAAGAGTGAGGAGTGGTGAGGGGGCATTTTAGAGGGTCAGAGAAGATCTCTTTGAGGAGGTGCCATGCAAGTATCTGGAGGAGAAACCTTCCTCACCAATGGACCAACAATGTAAGTCTATGAGGTGGGAAGGATCTTTGGTGGACCACTTATAGCAAGGGAGCTGGCATGGGAGATAGTAATGCACCCAGCCTTACCTCTCTGGGTATCTTTGAAGATGCATTTCCTGTCTTCCCAAGTACATGGTTAATTTTTAGAAGGCAGGCAGCCAATATCACTGATACAGAACCATTGTCAAGGAATCAGAGCATCTTAAAGTCAAAAAGAACTTTAGAGATCTTAATATCAAGTCCACTGATACTAAGTCCACTGATTCTGTCACCACGGGGTGTTCCCAAAGTTTATTCATTCAAGTTCTACCTACATGAATTTTTTAAAATTCATTTTAAAATAAAACTTTATATTACTAACACAAATGGAAAACCAATATCTTTTAAATCCATGTTAATATACTTAACTATTAAAAAGTTATGCCTTGTGCCACATAAAATCATCTCCCTATTTTAGAACTTTTAGGTTTAAACTTTTTTACTTCTACAAAGTTGTGAGAAAAAGTCTTATGCTACTTCTTTGTTGCAGTTATGATGATCCATAGAATAAATTTCCCAGGAGTGAAATTGCTTTAAGCATAAGTAACACATATTTTTAAGGCTTTAGCTGTTTATTGCTATCTTTCCTTCCAAAAGTTTATATAGACTTATGCTTCTACTATCAGTGTAGAACAATATGTTTTCCCATACACATTTAAAACTGTGTTTCCACTCTAAAGTTATCCTTCTTACAGATGATTTCAATTGGAATTCAGATTATGTGTGCAAATCCTGATCATTCTCATGTTTTATATGCATGGCACACTTCACCTAACAAGAACTTTCACACACAACAATAGAATAGCGGTTCTTTTGTTTGTTTCTTCAACCTTAAAATAAAAATGCTCAGGGTGATTAATTTTGAAATTCTCATTTTATTCAAGTTAGATTAGATTGCCATCCTAAAGAAAACAAAAGGCAAAATATTTCTGTCTCAACCAGGCATCATATTGGCCAACTTAGATTTTCAGTATGCAGATCTACTTGTACAGATATGCTTCTTTACAAAGGGGATGTGGTTTATATTTTATCTCCTTCAAAGAATCTAAACTCCTTGAGGGTAAAAATCATTCTTCTATACCTTTAATCAAAGAAGCTATAAAGCCATAGGCTGCTGAAAGTGAACTCAGTGTTTCTCTAGTCGAATCTTTTCCTATGGATGAGAAACTGAGTTCTAGGAAAGGGTAGAGACCTACGCACTGTTAACAGCTCATTAGAGGCCACTAGGCCCTAGAAGTTATGGAACCTGACTCTTCCTCCCATGGTCTTAAATCTGGTAAGAAGAGAGAACATGGCCTGCCTTACTCAGGGCAGGTTCATAAGAAGTGGCTCTCTGAATCACACAGAAGTCAGCAATGACCATACCTCTTGCCCTAACTTTTCCATTAGTTGGCCTGTCCTCACAGTTCACTATCCAAAGTAGATCAGTACCTGGAAGCATAAGAAAAATATATTTAATTGAATTTATGTATATCCTCCTTTTTTAAAATGACTTTTTCTTTTCATGTAACAGAGACATTCTGATTACCAAAATAAAGATATTAAATGGGCATGTAGAATTAACACATAGTAACCCAGTTTCCAACTACCATAACAGGTAAGGCAGAGGCTGAGATTAAACATAAAACTTGACCAAGAATTTCTGGAAACCACAGTGAAGAGCAAAACAAAGAAAAAGAAAAAGAAACAAAAAGATAAGAGGAGAGAAGGAATAAAATGATGTCATTCTTTTTATTTAAGAGGAGGTATTAAGTGATACAAGGCTCTCCTTAAGAATTCTACAATAAATGAAATGAGGGGAATCTATAGTCCTCATAACAATTTTTGAGAAAAGCCACCCCCCCCCCAAACTCCACAACCCCATGCTGAAGCATAAATATAGTAAAAAGCAGTTCTGTGGGATGCTAAAGATACTTTGAGATGTGGCTAGGTATCATGCCTCTTAGATTCTCTTAACCAAAAACTTATAAACGTGGTAACTCTCAGCTAGGGTTTGCTAGCAGGTGATGTCTGAGGTTAGACTGTCAGTATGGTATTTGGTCCTACTACTTAACAGAATGCATATGTTTTGGAAACAGGATAAATGGATAGGAAGGTCAACATGCAGGGACCACTATGCTAGGGAACTCTTATCTTATGCTTTAAGCCAGTGGTCCCCAACTCCCGGGCTGCGGACCGGTACCAGTCCATGGGACATTTGGTACTGGTCCACAGAGAAAGAATAAATAACTTATATTATTTCTGTTTTATTTATATTTAAGTCTGAACGATGTTTTATTTTTTTAAAAAATGACCAGATTCCCTCTGTTACATCCGTCTAAGACGCACTCTTGATGCTTGTCTCGGTCACGTGATACATTTATCCGTCCCACCCTAAAGGCCGGTCCATGAAAATATTTTCTGACATTAATCCGGTCCGTGGCCCAAAAAAGGTTGGGGACCACTGCTATAAGCCACAAATGTATTAATTAAATATTTTTTAATGCATTAGCTCTGCCAGACACTAAGAATACAAGGTGATGAAAACCTAGGTCCAATACTTAAAAGTTTCACAGTTCAGAACAAATTTCTCTGTTTTTGTTTGTTAAATAGTGTCCCATACTTTGCTTCTGTTGATGGCACTTGCCAGGTAGTCGGTCATCTGGGTGAACTGCAAGCACAATACCATGGTCCTCTCTCAGACCTCAAGCAACCTCACCCTAATTTTTCTTAGAAAAATCCATTCAAACTCCTATGGGGCATTTAGAAAATGCGTGCACAGCACTTTCCAAACCTTCTTCTCCGTAGAGGACTTTTTACAGTCAGTCATTTGTCTAGTTGCAAAATTGCTTCTCCTTGGCCTTTGCATTTTAGGTTTCTAAATTCTGCCCCTGGGTCCATTTCAAAACCTGTAATTGGATCATTTCAGGGGCTGAGCCTGCTGTCGGGTGTCTCAGTGTCCTTCTCCATATTCATCTTGGAACAAGCCCACACCAGACCTTACTTTTTGTTGCAAAACTTGCCTGTGATTCTTATTTCAAAACCGCTGCCTCTGAACAAGGACGGCTCATCTCAAAGCCGCCTCCCACTTGTGTTGCCAATTCAAAATATAACTTGTGTCTATACACCAGGTTGTTTTTCAGTTCTGTTTTGGAAGATATTCTAGAAGGTCAGTTTAAAACCCTCAGGATCACCTTCCTTGACTTCTCTCCCCATCCCGTCCTCAGCTTTCCTCACTCTTCCTCACTTTAAGTTTCGAGGTTTTGCCTGCAAACAATCTTCCCAATCTTTGCTCTTGGCCAGGAGAAATTTTTTCCTAATTAGTGTGTCAAACTGCTGTAAAGTTGGCACTTAGGGATTGATAAGCAAAGTTATTTCTAAATGTCCCTATTTCCACTTTTAGGCAAAGCCTATATTGTGTTTGTTTGTTTTTTTTTAATTAGAAAATTAAATTTAACTGGGTGACATTGATCAATAAGAGTATATAGGTTTCAGGTAAATATTCTATAGCATTTGAACTGTTGATTTTGTTGTATAGCCATCACCCAAAGTCAAATAATTTTGTCACCATATATTGGTCCCTCTTTATTCCCTTTCCCCTCCCCTCCCCCATGTTTCCCTCCCCCTGGTGACTACTTCACTTTTATCTATGTCCATGAGTCTCAGTTTTATATCTCACCTATGTGTGATATCTTATAGTTCTTAGTTTTTTATGGTTTACTTATTTTACTCAGTATAATACTCTCAAGGTCCATCTATGTTGTCGTAAATATCACTAGGTCATCATTTCTTATGGCTGAGTAGTATTTCATTGTATATATGTACCACATCTTCTTTATTCTATCCTCTATCAATGGACACTTTAATTGTCTCATGTCTTGCCCACTGTGAATAATGCTGTGATGAACATGAGGGTGCATGTGTCTTTACATAACAATGTTTTTTAGTTTTGGGGGGTAGATACCCAGTAGAGGGATTGCTGGGTCATATGGTAATTCTATTCTTCTTGAGGAACCACCATATTTCCCTCTATAATGGTTGTACTAGTCCATTGTGTTTTTAAGCTTCACCCAGCACTCAGTTCTTTCTACTGGGCCACCCCTGTTCTAGCCCACCCTGTAGTCTAATGATGTGAGTGAGGGAAAAGCAGGCACTGAGTTCCTGATATACATCATCCTGCTTAGTCCTCCCCACCATCCTGGGAGACTGGCTCTGTGATCCCCGCAGATAAAACGAGGCAGCATCTGGTTGAGTAACTTGTTTAAGTCCTCCTAGTTGGCAAATGGAATTCAAATTTATATTTATCTGACTCCAAAGCCGAAGCTCTTTCTACTGCTTTATCCAGTTAACTTTCTTATTTGAAGGTTAGAACTAATGAGGCATATAACCTTAGATAAGTCAATTAACTTCTGCTGAACCTCAGGTTCCTTCCCAAATAAAGATGTTGGACCAGATGACTGGTAAAGTCCTCCTGTGTCCAGCATCTCAGTTTTCATTGCCCTCGGGCTAGCTGATTCTGGAAGAAGAACTTAACATCACCCTGAAGCACTAGCAACATGGGTAATATCAACAATAACCATTTACTGAGTCCCTACCTTATACAAGGTAAATTATAACTTTACTTAATTCTTCTAACAAGTCCATGGGGTTCTTCTTCTTATCCCTATTTTATGGATGAGGAGAATGAGGATTAGAGAAATTCAGAAACATCTCAAAAACATGCAGCCAATAAGAAGCAAACTCAGGGGTATCTAATTTCCTAATCTATACACATGTGTCCACCATGCTATGTTTTGGGGGAAGAAGAGGAGAAAAGGAAGGACAGGCATTGTGAAAAACTGTCATGTTGGGGCCCTGGCTGGTTGGCTCAGTGGTAGAGCGTCAGCCTGGCGTGCAGGAGTCCCGGGTTTGATCCCCAGCCAGGGCACACAGGAGAAGCGCCCATCTGCTTCTCCACCCCTCCCCCTCTCTTTCCTGTCTCTCTCTTCCCCTCCTGCAGCCAAGGCTCCATTGGAGCAAAGTTTGCCTGGGGGCTGAGGACGGCCCTGTGGCCTCTGCCTCAGGCACTGGAATGGCTCTGATTGCGGCAGAGCAACGCCCCAAGATGGGCAGAGCATCGCCCCCTGGTGGGCATGCCAGGTGGATCCCAGTCGGGCGCATGCGGGAGTCTGACTGCTTCCCCATTTCCAACTTCAGAAAAATACAAAACAAACAAACAAAAAAAAAAACCTGTCATGTTGGTTTAGAGAAATGTATACAGCTGGTAGAATAATCAGAGATAAATCAGTTGAGATTAAGAAGGGGGCTTGAAGGCCAGCTGATTCAAGCCCTGTTCTAGTCTCCCCACTTCGCTCCCAACTCTAGGTAAATATGTCCTTTACTTCCATGCATAGAGTGCTGTCCTGGCAGGAGGTTGGCCCGGGAGAGCCTGGCTCAGTACCCAGTCTTGCTCATGAAAGCCACTTAGACCCTAAGTTTCTAAACTTTCATCTCATTGCTTTTTTTATCTTATGTCATTACTGGGTCTATTCTTTTCTGAGCTCTCTGAACTTCAGCCTAAACTTTCAGATCCCCAGCCAAGTCCTATCATGCCCAGTACTTTTCTGGGGCTGCCTGAGTCTTGGTGTTTAGTAGGTAAGGCTGGCAGGGATATGAAATCATTACCAGCTATGATGGAAAAGGACAGTCAATTTAAAAGAAAAACGAGTCTTCAAGAACGAGCAAGGGCCCATTAAGTGTTATTCTAAGCTGATTGAGAAGGACTGGCCAATTATGAGCAAGGGCTTTAGTGTGGTATGAAGGCTGACATCTATAGGGTCTAAGGTCCCACTGCCCTAGGGTTGAGTTGGTTTTGCAAAGTCAGGCATATGGCCTGGTAGAATGCAGGCATGGGCTCTGAGACCAGGTAGGTCTGGGTTTGGATAATACTTGGTACTTTCCCTTTCTGACCTCAACTCATAGTTCTAGTTGGTAAAGTGAGGATGACTGAAACTTTTCAGGGTGGCTGTAAACATTAGCAATAATATGGGCCCTGGTCGGTTGGCTTACTGGTAGAGCATCAGCCTGGCATGTAGGTGTCCCAGGTTCAATTCCCAGTCAGGGCACACAGGAGAAGCGACCATCTGCTTCTCCACCCATCCCTCTATTCTCTCTCTTTTTCTCTCATAGCCATGGTTTAGATAGAGCAACTTAGCCCCGGGCACTGAAGTTGGCTCCATGGCCTTGCCTCAGGTGCTAAATTGTCTCGGTTGTTGAGCAATGGATCAACGGCTCCAAATGGGCAGAACATTGCCTTGTAGGGGGCTTGCCGGGTGGATCCTGGTTGGGACACATGAGAATCTGTCTTTCTGCCTCCCTGCTTTTTGCTTAAGAAAAAATAAAAATAAAAATAAGTGAATAAATAAAAAAGAAATAATATGCATGGTGCTTTAAGCACAGTGGAAAGACTGAAAGGATGCAGAGCCTGTTAGCACCATTATTAAGGAAATAGTATGAGTATGTCATGAGTACTTCGGTGATCATCACCATTTTTCTTGCTGTTTTGCTAGTCCAAATATTGGAGAGTGACCATGTGGTGAGTAAAAGCTGACAATACACATGGGGCACTAAACTTCAGAATGGAGCAAGTCTCTGGAATTGAAAATAAGTTCCTGGAGACTGTTGGAACACACTGCCCAGAGCTTAAGTGAAGGAGTCATTCAGCTTTTTACATGGGAGATTTCTAAAACCTGCCTTTTCCCTACTTCAAAATAGAAATGAAATTATTGCCCGAGGATCACTGTTTTACAAGGCAACGAAGGAAGATTAAGTCAAGCTCAGTAAAGGAAAAGGACAAGTCAATCGTAGCAGAAAAAAAAAATGTCCAGCAGGGCAGGACTGTAGAAGTGGGGGAGTGACATGTCATATAGGAAATGGACCCACTAGTCAGCAGGCGACACTATGTGCCAGTTAGCTAACAGCTTTGTCGTCGAGTGGTTTTCAGTAGCGCCCCCTTCATTCTCAGAGTGTCCCGGTGTGGATGATAAATCCTTTGGTCACCTAGTATATGGAATATAGACTGCCACTCACCCATTTATGTGGCGGGAAGGGGAAACTATATGCCATTTGGGCTGGAAAGCTCTGGACTTCCCCAGGCGGATGGACACTCGGAGAAGGAGCTTCCAGGACTTGACTCTTTGAGCAGGGGACACTCTTCTTCATATTGTCACCAAGCCCCTGTAACTCTTACTTAGGCTGTTGCCATGGAAATAGAGCCAGGAGAAGATAGGATGTGGGGTGAGGCTGAGAGGGAGGATAAGCCCGAGGAATCACAGAATCATCCGTCATTTGTTTAATGCCACGAAATCAAATGGGGAAATGGACCGAATGACTGCTTCTCGCCTGCAACACTGTTTGTCTTTCTGGAAGTGTTGCTTACAGACTGGACCCCATTAGTCAGTGGCCTGAGTTGCCCTGAGTCAGCGTCTCCTTTGCACATTCTCCTGTTGTGGGGTTCCTATTGGGAAGTGTCCTAAAAGGAGGTCACCATTTTCTGACCATTGTAGAAGAGACCATCTGAATTTTTGGAGTTCGTTCAAGCCCCACTGGAAGTAAGGATGTGGATCAGTGTGCCCCTTGGGAGGTCTGGGTGTGCCTGCCTGATCCAGGAAATGTAAAAAGGCAACTGTTGCAACTCTGGCCCCACCCAGCCAGCCCCCTGTGTTCTATTTTAAAAGCTCCAGGGTAGCCTGATCTAAGGTCTGTCCGCCTCATCCCCTCCTTGTTTACTGGAACATTGGGTCACGACAGTGCAGCTGGAATGCAATCTCTAGGCGACTCAGCAAGGCCGAGGCCAGCCCTAAAAGACGTCATGTCATTGCCCTGTTTTTCATCCCCTCCCACCAAGTTTTCGTGGACGTTCTGAGCCAGGCTCAGTGTGCATCTTCAGAGATGCATTCCAAATTCCCAGCTGCTTGCTTCTCAGCAAGTCCCACTCCCTCTCCTTTTAAATCCAGGTGCCCTGAGAGGTTAGAGATGAAGAATCCTAGACAGAGGGGTATCTGAGACTGTTGACGTGTTTGCTACTGCCTACTGTCACTCGTGGTTCTGCTAGTTTCCCCTCTTAAAAAGCAAAGAGAAAAATAATCTGCGTGAGATGCCTTTGTGACTCAGTTGGAAAGAATGAGAAGCAAACTTTCCTTCAGTCTGTGCATCTGTCCCAGCCAAGGGGACTGGGTGGTCCCGGTCCAGGGAGACTCTGCTGCCCGTTCCCTTCCTGAGTGCGATGTCACGTGGTTCTCTACCACCCTGATCTATCACTGTCTTGCTCCCTTTCCCCCCAGCCTTCCTGCCTCCTTCACGTTTTCCTTTCAGTGTTTTCTCATTACGATCACTTTATCCCTTCTTGGACTGGAGGAAATAATGGGAGTCAGGGAAGAAACAACTAAACACATCAATTATGTAATAATCATATTTGTCTCATTAAGAGTGAAGAGGGAGTCTTGCCTCTGTTGAATTATATATCAATTCTGTCGGGTTGAGCCCTGGTTCTCAGAGCATGGTCCCCTAACCTGCAGTCTCGGCATCACCTGGGAATTTGTTGGGGATGTACATTCTCTGGCCATTGCCCAGACCTGTTGAATTAGAAAATCTTGCGTTTTAACAATCTTGAGTTTTAACAACCTCTCCAGGAAATTCTGATATATGCAAATTTTTGAACACCCCTTGATTGAAGATTCTCCATGGGGCTAGGGAAGGGGAAGTTTGAGGCTTCTCTCTCTTTCTCTCTCTCTCTCTCTCTCTCTCTCTCTCTCCAGATGTTAGAATTGGTGTGAGGAGGACAGCCTGTCCTGAGCTCCTTAGGGCTAGCTTATGCACCTTGCCTTAAAACTGGGTCAGGTGTGAGCATGAATGTCAGGAGAAGAAGGAAGGGGAGATGATGGTGGCCCTACTGGGTGCACTCAATGGCTTCCTGGGCTACCCTGTGCTCAGGGATCTGGAACTTCCTGATCTTCTTGTGTCCTGCACCCCTCCAAGGGAGTAGGGACACCTGATACGATGGATGCAGTGATGTCCATTCCATCACCCAGCTTCTCCTCTGCTCTCAGGCAACCACTAATTATAGATGGTAATTGTGGAGTTTATTCCTTTTATTTTTTTCTTGAATTAAATCAAGAAAATAACTAGAAACATGCTCTTCATCTTGCCAAATCTTTGCTCTCTCTCCTCCGAAGAGTCCTCAAGATTATTTAGAGAGTTGGGATCCATGAGATTAGACTTGTGATGTCCAATTTGGTTGCTGCTAGCCACATGTGGCTCTTGAACAATTGAAATGCAGATAGTCTGAAGGAAGACACACTGAAAGTGTAAATACCCACCATATTGCAAAGCTTCATCCAAAAAGGGTGTCAATTGCTTCATTAATAATTTTATATTGATTTCATGTTGAAATCACAATGCTTTGGATATTACTGTATTGGGTTAGGTAAAATACTAACATTCATTTTACCCATTTCTTTTTATTTTTAAAAATGGGGCTACATGGAACATTAAAATGACAGGTGTAGCTTGTGTTTGTGGCTCATATTATGTTTCCACTGGACAGTGCTGGTCTGGTTATTCTGGGGCCCTGGTCAAACAGAGGGTTTTGAGCAAAACTGGTGGATGTGCCAGAGGCCAATACAAGGAAATAGGTGCGAACTGCAGCATGCCCAGCATGTCCAGGTGAGGCGGTGTCGCCTAGCACGGCAGCTAATCTGGACCTTGCAGGCACAGACATACCAGAGCTGAATCTAGACTCTGCCACTTACTGAACCAAGTAACTTAATCTTTTGGAACCTCAGCTTTCTCATCTGTAAAATGGATCATCATGATTCCTGCTCCAAAGGGCTTTTGTAAATTAAGATTGCAAATGTAAAAGGCTTAATCCTATTCCCAGCTGTTAGTAAGTCATCAATTAATATCAACTGTCTTTCAGTAAGAAGACATTCTGTTATTGGATGGTATTAGATACTGATCATGGAATCTTCATTCCTGAGGGTCTTTTACATTTAGATGGATTCTCCCCTCTAACTATAACAGTTCCTACGTCATCCTGCCCCAAAGTGCAGGGTGGCTATATTACCTTTCCAGTGCCCCCTCAGCTGAAAGTGCACAGCTGGCTACAGACTCCTCCCAACCGCTGCCTACCGGGGTGCTTAAAGTTGTCATAGTGATAAACTGGGTCACATGGAGGACTGTTCCTGGACAGAGATCCCTGACCTGTTATGCGTATAAAACTTGACAGTTTATATAGCATAGACTGGATGGGTCTGACAGTGACACAGCGAGTGTCCTTACTGAATGAGGAGAACGGAGTCTCTACATTAGCAAATACCCAGGTGAGCACAGCTGGGCTTGGGCAGAAAACTGGGAGGGGATGCTGTGGGCCTAACTTTAAGATCACTGACTAGCCCCTAACAAAGAGTTTCAGCTCTGCGTTCACAAGACAGCACAGGATATCTAGTTTAAATGTTTCCAAAGAGAAACCAGAGCTCTCACCCGTGTGCATGGAGGCAGGGGTGAAAGAAAAAGGCCAAAAGTGAGGTGAAAAGACAGTGGAACAAACAAACAAGGACAAAGAGCCTAGTGAAGGGGTCAGACGTATTAATAGCACATTCTAACACCGTGCTGTGATGAGAGATGTGTATCAAGAGCTATAAGAGCACAAAGCTTGGGCTCTGATACAGACCAGGCCAGGCCGGAGTGCACCCTGGAGTCAGGGAAGATTTTTTGTAGGAGGCAATGGCTTCTGCTGAGCTTTGAGATGAACATGGTATGGAATATCAGTGGGGGTGACTCCAGGAAAATCTGTCAAAAGTACAGAGCAGGCGACAGCATGGGAAATCCAGTGAACTTTCAATAGCCCTTAACCAGCCCCTCTCAGCTTGCTAGTAATTAGGTGCCCCTTCTGACTGGTTTCCTCTAATTTTGTTTTGGAAGAAACTAGGAAGGCTCTCTGATGGCAGCATGTAGCTACTTTTCTTGTTTATCCCAAGCAAGTCTATCCTTGGCCCCTAACCCAGTGAAGCAAAGCTCTGCAGGTAGGTGGACATACTCTCTTTAAAAAGTAACTTAGAAATTTTCTACTGTTACTTCCTCATGTCCTGGGGGGCATCACTCCTCACCCTTAGCAGTTTATCACAGGACCTCACATTAATGGCCTCTCCTTTATGAGCTGTGACAGTTCTGTTCTCTATGTCTTGCTAGATTTCTAGTGATGTGTTAGAAAGCCTTAGAGATGAACTCTTTAGTGTCCCAACTTTATGCCAGCTCCAAGAGTGGCTGACACTTAAGATTTAAGAGAGAATTGGCAATGACTGCAGCTAGGTGGTGTATGAGTAGGAAACAAGATTATGAAAATCTTTGAATGCAAAAAGTGGACAGAATGGAACATTAGGCTGTTTACACACAAGCTGAGCCACACAGAGGAAGACCTGCTTATTCCTAAATGCTCTGAGGCACTGTTTTTCAAACACTGGGCAGCGGACCAGTGCCAGTCTGTCAGAAATTTCATGCTGGTCCACGAAAGAGTTAACCACCCTGATGTTGTATGATGATTATAGACTCAATGATCTTAGTCGAATTCGCTTATGCTCAGGGTGATTGCCACTTATTAACCTGTATCATTGATGAAAATACTATTGAGATAGTATTAGATATCTGTGGAACTTATAGGCTCATTCAAACAGCCTTTTGCACCATGCAGAGCATTTACATGTGCAATCATGTGCAATACACAGAAAGCATTTGGACAAACTTATGTAGTATTCATACATTGTACATGTGGAGTTCACAAATCAAGTACCAGCTTGTACCATGTTGCACTGTTGTGTGCAGTAAGATAAAACTATTCATTGTGTTTATGTTTCCAGCTGGCTAAGTCAGTCACTGGTCCTCAAGTGTAAAAAGGTTGAAAACCACTGCTTTAAAGCATGAGCTGTCCTCTCATTTTCTAAGAGAAAAAGTCCTGCCTACAATTTCCTTGGTGTCTTCTATGATTCCAGATACATGTTTGAGCACAGAGGAAGTAGTACGAAATATGTTGGGTTTTGGGTTTGAATGGGCTACCAAGAAAGAGCACACAGATTTTTAGAAAGAGATTCTTTCTTATTTATTTATTTTTAGAGAGAGAGAGAGAAAAAGGGAGAGAGAGAGAGAGAGAGAGAGAGAGAGAAGGGGGTAAGAATGGTAAGCATCAACTCCCATATGTGCCTTGACCAGGCAAGCCTAGGGTTTTCAACCAGCGACCTCAGCATTTCAGGTCAATGCTTTTATCCACCATGTCACCACTGGTCAGGCCAAATGTCAGATTCTTAAAAGGCAGAAAAGGTAGAGTCTGTATGTTCATCTGTGGTCCAAGAGCCTCTTCAATTCTTCCAGCCTATTCTAAAGGCTGTTTCAATTTTCCATTCTCTCCCACAAGGAGGCAGCATAATTCCCATGTCCTCTGGGAAAGTGATCCTCTGTTCCGCAGTACATAAAATAAGTATAAATATAGAATACACACATAAGTATATATTCTATCTTAAATTCTGACCTTGACTAACTGGGAAAATGTTGCCCAGTGTCTTGGCCAACTGGCTTCAAAACTCAAGACAGAGCGTTCTGAAATATACAACTCTCGGACCTCTATCCCTGAAGGAGCTGCCCTGTACACTACTAAAAATTATTTTTCTTTTCTTTTCTTTTTTTTTTTTTTTTTGTGAGGCATATGAATGATAGATTGATTCTGTAAGTAATAATTAGCAAGTTGAAAGATTACAGACTCCTGTACTGGGTAAAGAGGGTTTAGATGGATTTGAACTGTCTCTTCCTCTTGAGTTTTATTCAACTCTGGGTCTCTAGGGAGTTTCCACAATCAGTGCAGGGTGTGCTGATTTCTTGTGGTATAGCTTTCATTTCCCCCAAAATTTTTCATTGATTTAAGGGGGGGGAAGGGAAGGGAGGGCGAGAGGGGAGAAGAAGGGTGGGAGAGAGAGAGAGAAGGAAAAGCATCATCTCATTGTTTCATTTAGTTGTATACTCATTGATTGCTTCTCATTTATTCCCTGACTGGGGGGTTGAACCTGTGACCTCTGGCATGCAGGGTCGACAGTTTATCCGCTGAACCACCTGGCCTGGGCCAAGTGGTGTAGCTTTCTGTTTATTTCATAGTGGTTGCAATATAGTGGCACTTGTGCTTATGCCAGCAGCTTGAAGCCTTTAAACAAACTAGAAATGTAATGCCCTAGCAGGCAGCCAAAGTACACTCCAAGCATGCTTTCTCAAGGCCCAGGTATTCAGGATTACCTCTGCTAGTGGTAAAGGTAAATCTCAGGGAAGGTTTGATCACTGTTGTCAATGTGTCAATTATATGTTGTCTCAGTGTCTCAGACAGCCTTGGAAAAGATTTGTCAATCAGTTCAACAGAATCTCTCAGGTTCAAGTTATTTCTGAGTCACCAGATGGGACAGCCAAGGTCAAGGACATGGTTAGCCTCACTCAGACATACAGCTTCTGTCAAAATAAAGTTTTAGATTAGCCTCCTGCATAAGCCTCTTTAATTAAGAAAGATTTGCTTTGACAATTGACTGTGCAATGACCAAGATTATAGGCTACTACATGTGTGGAGGAGGCAGAAACCATGCAAAGTTTCAGGAAGAAATCCAGCTTTTCTTCCCCTGAGCTTTGCTGAAGTCCTTCCAGAGCTTACAAAGGCAAAGTCAGCATTGTTCCTTCAGTAAACATGTGCTGAGCTGAGACTCGCTCCAGCACTGAGGACACAGGGGAGTGAGTCTTGGAGTGCGTGGGGGACCATCACACCTGCTGTAAATGGGCTTGCACTGTGCTAAGGGGTACACACAAAGATAAGTCCTTTCCATGTGACATATCATGAGAACAAATAATGAAAAGAAATGTTACTTTTCTAAAGGAAATAAACATTAAAACAAAATAAAAACATTGCCTCTGATTTTGAAGCTGTTACTATAGTGAAAGAGTCACACATGTATATAATAAAAAATGATTATATTATAGATTCCAACTATATAATATAGGTGTTTTCTAAATTACTATGAGATTGCAGAGGAAGGAGTTATTGAGAGGAGTTTAACTGTTTTTCCACAGAGAATTCACAATACTAATGACAGAGAAAGCCTGGTGGAATCACCTACCAGGAAGAAGGTGGTCTTGCTTCAGGTATATCTTATTCATTTACTCGACAAATATTTATTGACCACCTACCATGCGTTGTTAGCTTCTTGGGATTCATGAATTAATAAAAGGCAAGAAAATTCCTGTTCTTATATTCTAGCAAATAAAACAGGCAATGACCAATAAAAATATTTCTTCTTAAGTAACAGATAGAAATCTAATTGCTTTTTTTTGTCGGTTGGACTACTAAAAGCTGTAGAACATACTATCTCTTGATCCTAAAGTCCAACTAAAACAAGAGTATTGAACAGTGTGTTAAAATAATGATTGCCCTAAATATAGCCCGATGATGGTTTTAAGGCCAATGTGGGCTAGTGGTGTGCTGTAAGACTTGATAAATGGCTCTCAGAAATAAGTAATAAATAATAATAATAATAATAATAATAACAATTAAAAGCCCTCATTTGTATTTAGCATTGGTCTTTTTTTGTGTGTGTAAATACTCTCACTGTGATCTTTTCAAATTATCAGTGAGATATCACTGAACGCAAAGTTGGGAAGAGATGTGTTTGATGGCTCTTAGGAGCCAATACAAGCTCACTCCAGCACACACCGACAGAGTGCGCATAGAATAATGAAGCTCTCCAGATGGAAGGCACCTTGACAGTCCAAGGACTAGTAGGTCTTGTTCATGGTGTGTGCATGAGGAACCTTTTCATCTCAAGGCTAAAATGTGAGGTAGTATTTTGATGAAACTTTACCCAAATTCAGGGAATTGAGCACCAGATGTAGTATAACTTTAGAAATATAAAAATATAAAGACATAATACAGCAGCCACCAAAACATAATCTTTGACTCTAAGAATCAAAACCATATGCAGGAGGTTAAGTATCAATGTTTAAAAGGGATGCAACGCTGCTGGCTTTCGAGGTGGAGGAAGGGGGCTGCTAGACAAGGAAGGTGGGCAGCATTTAGTAGCTGGACAAGGCAAGGGAACAGGAGACCCATATTAGACTTCTAACCTATAAGATAATACATTTATGTGGTTTTAAGCCACTAGGCTACTGGTAATTTGTTACAGCAGCAATGGGAGAGGAATGCATAGGTATTCCTCTATGTTTCCCAGTCTCTACAATGATACTGTAGGTGGGACCATGTGACTAGCTCTGGCTCATGGAATGTGGGTGGACCTGATGTGTACCCTATCCAAGCCTGGCTTGTGAACCCTTGTGCAATGTGTCATTATCTCTCTCTCTCTCTCTGCCGGATTAAATATCTGAATGCGGAAGGTCAACAGAGGATCCCAAGAAGGCTTTAGTGGATGGCAGAGCCAGTGCTTGCAAGAAGCCTGGATTTCTGAGTCACCGTGTGGAGCAGAGTTGCCTGAGAGGGCTGCTGCAACCAAACGCACGAGGATTAATTCCCTGAGTTTCAAGACTTCATTTTTTTCCTATAGAAGAGTTTCTATTTTAATACCCCAAATCAGAGATTCTGGAACAATTTTGTAAAATATGACATTTTTTGTTTTAATTAGACTATTCTAAATGAGCAAAGTCAGAACTTTGTTGGGTTTCTTTAGCCTTATTTTGTAATTTAGTGTTTTTTAAATGTTAAGTAGCACACGAGGCGCACTGTAATTAATTTTCTGTGCTTAAGGCTTGTGACGGTATTAACCCAGTTCTGGTTTTTTGGCCCCTGAGGCACTCACAGCTGCACAGTGAAGAGAGATAGCTCATTGGACTCTTACAGGGTCTTCTGGCCCTTTTCTAAATATGCTCTCTATTCTCATAGATTTCTACTTTTGTTCAGGAACTCCCTTTTCTTGGAATATTTACCTCATCCCCACTTTCGACCTCAATTCATGTCTAATTTTTCCAAGAAGCCTTTCTAGATTCCCCAAGGAATAGTTAATTTTCTTCCTCTACGATTCCATGTATTCTTTCATAATACTGTTACCTTTGTGTCTGTTCCCTCCCTCCAAGTATACTCAAGCACACACTAAAATGCAACTTTAAGAAGGCAGGTACTATTCCTTACTCACTGTCATCTTCACCATAACCCTATGTCTTGAATGCAGGAAAAGTTCAGTGCATTTATAAATTTTAATAAAACCATCTTTGGCTGGTGGTAGAGTTGTAGAGTTTATTCGTTTATTGGTTGGTGTATTGTTTTATTTTTCCAGATAGCATTATGGGGTGCCTTTTAAATGATATCATAAGCCAGCTGGCACTGTGCTGAATGCTGGAGCACTGTGTAACCACTGTACAGTGTACCCTGTATAACTATTGTATGTCAACCACCAAGACAGCTGTAAACCACATACAGTGTATACTTACTATGTGCCAGTCTTTCTGCAGCCTAAGCCTCATGTCAGCCTAAGCCTCTGTCCAAGCCTTCTTTTTCCAGGACTTTTTAATTTTTAGGGAGATACAAAGACTCCCAGCATCTGGAGAGCTAACTGCTTATTGTTCATGTTTTTTGCATATCAGAATTTTTTACTTTTAGGAACAGGCTGCTCATGTCTCTTTGGCTCAGATCTCTGTGTTCCCATACTGCTCTGTATGATGAATCTATCTTATAGAATTAAACTCAATTCAGTTTTGAATTTGTGCAAGAGATCCACCCCACCCATTTTCTCTTCATTAAAATGCAAGAGGGGCGTTTAGGAGCAATTTATTAAGGGGCCCTGGGACAATTTTCAGCCCATTATTTTGCCATTTCCTTAAAGCTCACTGAAAAGGGTGGGGGAGAGCAGGAAAAGGGAGACTTGTTCTTTCCTGAGTGATTGTTTGGCCAATCTATAGGGACCCTACCATCCTACACCCATCAGGGAAGCAGCATTTGTATGGTCATCCCAGGGGCAGGGTGGGCTTTGTCAGGCTGTGATGAATGGTCCAGACTGGGAGGTGAAATTTGTCCAACAACAAGGAGAGAGTGATAGATGATAATTGTGAGAACGTTAGACTTTGAGAATAGGATCCAAGTCTGTTCTATGTGTCCTGGGTATCGACACAATGACTTAGCTTAGTGACCGATCCATATGCTTAAATGGATGCTCAATGAAGGACTGACTGAATGAGTGCCATATTCTTGCTTCCTTCTCCAAATGTTCTTTACAAAAGCATCTCATTCATGTCTCCTGTACAAATCAGGGACTTGGCTAGGCATGCAGACCATTACTCTGAACTCATTCTGCTGAAGCACAAAGGCCCCAGGATTTGGGGTGTTGAGTTAAGAAGCAGGGTCGGGGGAGAGAGTAGAGTAGGATCTTTCCAGAACCTTTACAAATAGGCTTGAGCTCCACTTCCCTGTTTGACTAGTTTTAGGCTCCTCTGCCCTCCTTCCAACATGTTGAAAGCTCTGTAAGAACCAGGATCGGCGGCATTTGATGATGGTTAAATACTCTGCAATCTACAACTCTGGGTTCTAGTCCTGGTTTGCCAATGACAACAGGGAAGTCATTTAACCACTTGCCTTTAATTTCTCATCCATAAAATGGGGATGATAATAGCACCTATCTCATAAGGTTGCTATGAAAATTAATTTTATATATTATTGACATAATAAAGTACTCAGCCCAGTCCCTGGGATGTAGTAAGCTCTGAACAAATGGGAGCCCAAAGCACAGCACACAGAACTTTATAGACTTGTTTTGATCGCATGAATGAAATAGGACCTAGCTCAGAGGAAGCAGAACAAATCAGAATTAGGCAGTTCCTCAGGATTCCTTCTAGATCTGTAATTACATTGCAGTTCAGTTTTTCATCTTGGCTTGGTTGTTTCTCCAAATGCCAGTAATTCAGGGCTCTTCACAGTAAGGAGACTGGATATATCTGCAGGGACAAGGGTACAGTTTTAGAAAAGCCATCTGAAGGAATTGGTTTTCAGGGGACCTATGTGGGGCTTAACGTGCCTTGAAGAAGTTGAAGGGTATTTAAGAGCTATTATTATTCATCTTCGTTGATATTCATAAGGGCGAGATAGGAGGAAATGGAACCCAATGGCAGCTGGAGCACTTTTTGCTAGGCAGGAAGAAATTCCTGGAAGTAATTATCTCCTCAGAAGGGCAGGTAATATAATTTACATACAATAGAATACACTCATTTATTGAGCTTGATGAGTTTTAACAGATGAAGATTCTCATGGAAGTACTAACACATATTGAACTGGCAGGTATAGAGTGGGAGCTAACATCTTTGGTTGCTCTGTCTTAAACACATCCACCTGTCAGTGACTGAACTGAGCCTTATCACCAGGTCTGCCTGGCTTACACATACACTCTGATGCTTAGCCTTCTCAGTGCCAGACACTGTCAGGAGCCCTCTCAGCGGTGGAGAAGGAAGGCAGTGTGGGCTTATTCTTTCTCCAAATAGGCATTGTTCCAACTCAAAGATAGATTTCTGGTTCTCCTTGGAGGGATGGGGTTATGAACTGGTGGCCTATCTATCATCTCCTGTTACACCCACACACCCATTCACCCTGGATCTCAGCTCTTTTTACCGCAGTCATGATGCCAGTGTCTTTATGACACGACTCTCCCCTCCCCCACCATGGCTGCTGTGAACTCCCACAGGGGACCAAAGTGGATTCAGGCTATCTCGGGGTTTTTCTAGTGCTGCAAAAGCCAGCTTCAATATCTGTAGCAGGGGCAGGGCTGTGTACCAGCAGAGGGATCCAGGAGATCCTCGCCCCTGCATCACAGCTTTCCACACAGTGAACCCAGAGAGACTGGGCCTCCTGTCGACCTAGAAAGAAAGAGGGACCTTCAACAAAGAGTGGGGGTTGCCCGTTCTGGACTGCAGTTTTCAGAGTCTTCCCCTGGTATCTTGGTCCTCAGTGGTCAAAGCATCAATCCTGAGCTGCCCATGCCTCCCGTTTTCCCTCCCTCCCTGTTGCTCCTCGCTCCAACCTCAGCTCTCCCTATATCCTAAAACACCTACACTCAATTGCTTGCTTTTCTCTATACAGTATTATTTTAGTCTCTGCTACCTGATTGCCCTTCAAATATTGAGCTCCTTTAATAATATTAACATTTACTGAGCATTTACTATTTACCAGGCCATTTTACATGCAATATGTCATTAAAACTACACAATGACCTCGTGGAATAGCTCAAATTATTGGCTCCCTTTCACAAGTAAAGGGCATGAGAGGTTAAGTATCTTGTCCAAGATCAATCAGCTGGCAGTGGTGAAACTGAGGTTAGCACCCAGTATCTCTGCCTTCAGAGTGGCAATGCCTCTCCAAACAGAACCTTCTAGTAATTAATCATCCCCTCCAGGATTCAGACAGGGAAGAACTGCTGTGTGTTGTAGGCCCAGGGATTTATTATGGAAAGTCACACCTTTTATAACAATAGGAGGAATGTTGAAGGATCAGAGAAAGATTCAGTAACACAGCCAAGCATGTCCTTCTGTTGAAGTGAAACCGTACTTCACTTGTGGGGCTAGTTTCTTTATGACACAACTCTCCCCTCCCCCATCTTGGTTGCTATGACAACAGTCCAGCAGGGGACCAAAGTGGATTCTGACTATCTTGGGTTTTTTCTAGTGCCGCAAAAGCCAACTTCAATATCTCTAGCAGGGGCAGGGCTATGTACCAGCAGAGGGATCCAGGGAATCCTGCCCCTGCATCACAGCTTTCCACACAGTGAACCCGGAGAGACTGGGCCTATCCACTGAGAAAGAAGAGGGACCTTCGACAAAGAGTGGGTGATGCCCATTCTGTACTGCAGGCAAGCTCATGGGAGGCCCATGGACACTGCACCTCCACTGCCAAGCATCTGGTGAGGGACCTGGACCCTGGGGCTGCTGTTGGTCCAGCAGAGTCAAGAGTTTAGAAGAAGACTAGAATGTGGAGCTGGTGACAGTAAGGACAAACTTAATCTGCCAACACCTCTCATCTGTCACCACATTTAATCATGATGACCTTCAGAAGGGAGTTCTGGAAAATACACTTCCAGGTTAACCAAGTTGAAGTGCAAACCACCCCATGTGGCAAACCCTACAAACATTTTCTGCTTCTTTCAAAAGCAGAAGGATATATCATCCATTGGAGAGCCTAGA
Source organism: Saccopteryx bilineata (assembly GCF_036850765.1). Lineage (NCBI taxonomy): Eukaryota > Metazoa > Chordata > Mammalia > Chiroptera > Emballonuridae > Saccopteryx > Saccopteryx bilineata. Next base: position 290,337,487 of record NC_089491.1, on the reverse strand, counting down.
CATTACCCAGGATTCTTTGAGTTCTAGTAATGTGTACGCAATCCAATCTGCATTGTCTCTGATTGTAATCCAGATACGTAGTATGGGGCTAATTTTCATTTACTTTTTTTCTTATGTCAGAAGGCTAGAGGAGGGTTTACCACTTCAGTTTTGATCATTGGTTTAAAATGAAAAATGAACAAGCAAGTTAATTAAAAAACATTTTATTGCAGAGAGGCTAGATGATACATTTTTCAAGCATTGGAGCATAGATGACTATTAGTGTTGGGTATGGATTCCATTTAAAACAAAAGGAAGTAAAGTTTTAAAATATCCTTCAGTCGTTTTATGCCAAGGATTCCAGCAACAACAAAACAGCCTTAAAATACCAGATGAGCGACTAAGTTTTTTGCCAAGACTCACCCAGCTAGTTAGGGCTGCAGTTTTCTTTCAGAAAGAATTTCTGATTATAGCTTAATAGTAATAGTCACCATGCCAATAGGTTCATATTTGCTGCTCACCATTAAAATCAGTATGGACAAAGAGAGTGACCACTGGGTAAAATCCTTTTCAGCAGATTTACAGGCATTCAGATTTACAGCCAGTTCTTAGCTCTCCTGCCTGCCTCACTGTCTACACAGTCCTTACACTAAACCCTCCCCCCCCCCCCCCCCCCCCCCGTCAACATTCATGTTGCATTTTTTTTTTTCTTTTGAAGCTGGAAACAGGGAGAGATAGTAAGACAGACTCCCGCATGCGCCCGACCGGGATCCACCCGGCACGCCCACCATGGGGCAACGCTCTGCCCACCAGGGGGTGATGCTCTGCCCATCCTGGGCGTCGCCATGTTGCGACCAGAGCCACTCTAGCGCCTGAGGCAGAGGCCACAGAGCCATCCCCAGTTCCTGGGCCATCCTTGCTCCAGTGGAGCCTCGGCTGCGGGAGGGGAAGAGACAGAGAGGAAAGCGCGGCAGAGGGGTGGAGAAGCAAATGGGCGCTTCTCCCGTGTGCCCTGGCCGGGAATCGAACCCGGGTCCTCCGCACGCTAGGCAGACGCTCCACCACTGAGCCAACCGGCCAGGGCCTCATGTTGCATTTTCCAATGCAACATTATCTCTTATTGGCTAAGAAATTTTCTCCAGCAAGAATGCTAATTTTTCTTCAACAAACAAATTTCCAGAAATATTTAGAGGGGAAAAACAGCCATCCAAGAGATTGTGTGCATAGGGCAGAAAAGGCAGGTGCCCCGAGAAAGCGGGTCAGCTCCCCATACTGAAGCACCATCCACTCACTCATGTACGATGATTTATTGAGCATCTACTCTGTGCCAGGCTCTGTGTTAAGTTATGTGGCTACCGTGGAGAATAAGATAGATGACTCTTACCTTTTCTAAACAATGTCATTTTGAAATACTCTGCCATATTCTCCATGAAAATACATTCATGTCTGTTAGACCTTTGCCTGAGATTGTGAGGTTGGAAAATAGAGTGACATATTTATTCCTCTCTATTTTTTTATTATAAGTACCCTCATCCCCACCCTTCTACAGGCTTTATCTAGCCTATCAGTAGATCAGAGAGCAGAGTCCTGTGCGTCATTGTCTAGTTCCCTAAAATTCTTTGTCATTGGCTTTCGGAAAGAGAAGACCAAGGACAGCTGTATCCCCAGTGGCAAAAATTATAGAAACATCAGTCACAATGCCCTACTGCCTGTAACCAGGTGAGAGGTCTCTCACATCTCTTTTGCAGGCTCAGGTGGTAAGTCTCCATGGCCGACACCATCCATCTGTTTAAAAAAAAAAAGGAAAAGAAAAAGAAAACAACATACACATACTGATGAAAACTTTTAAAGTCCTCAAACAATAAAGACAATGATGTGGATTCAAGTGGGACAGTTGCTCTGAATCAGAGTGGCCACCACAATGTTCCCCTTCACGCACTCCGTTCTGAACTCTGGGGACCCTGCACCAATACTTGCCACATCCGGAGGTGCTAGCAGGCAGTCCAGATGAACGTTCAATTAAATGTCTTCCAGCCTGAGCTGGACCCTCTATTTCATGTGATAAATTCTGTTTTTGGAGCTAATATAAAGTATGAAGAGGAACCAGGTGTGAATGCTATTATCTTATTCACCAAATATAATAATATGCCATCAACATCTAGGTGGAAACATGGAATACTGTTGACATGAAAAAAAAAAAACCGGGAGAAATGAGTTGTTGAGCTCTGGGTTAAGGCCAATGCGCTTATGGGGACTTAGAGAATAGAAAGAATGAGCTGAAGTGATGTGCAGGAAGTGGGCTTGAAAATAAAGGGCATTGCCCAGTTCCCCCCGGTGACATGGGTTGAGGAAATTGAAAATGATGACCTTTAAACATTGTTCCAGCCTAACATTCTATCATTGGAAACTAAAGGAGGTGGTAACTTGGGCTGTTTGGTAGCCATAGTGCATCCTATGGACTCTGATGGTAGCAATTTCCATGATATATTCTGGAAGCCACAGTCTTGTTATTACTGCCCAAGCACTTACATGAGGTAGCACAGAAGGGTTCCCCTCTTTTTATATTATTAGACTCATCTCTGAAAAGATGAATAGAGAAGGTAGACCGAAGCTCGACTCCAGAAGCCTGAGAACGCCATAAAGGACGTGTGTTGATGACTTTCGTAAACATCTGCATTGCATTAGGGAATGTTCTGGAGTTTGTATAGGTAGACATCTTTTTTTTTTTCTTTAAATAAATTCTTAGTTTAGTTTCTGAACCCTGTAAAATGTGAGCATTTTAACACAATCTTCCAAAAATAATAGATGTTTTTATGGTGCTGGGTACCTTATCTGTGCTTTCCCACATGATCTCAGCAAATGTCAATCACTGTGGCTGAATTGAGGCGGCCAGTAAGCACACAATCCCCTGGAAGGGCGACCTGCCTTCAGAACTCTCTGATGTGCACAGAATAACAGCAACAACAACAGAAACCAAAACCAGGCAAGTGGTTCCCATATTCTGTTTCCCAGTTCCCTTGACAACATAGCAAGAAGATGGAGTCAGAAGCCGGAGGGTTATTGGGCTCCGGTGGCTCTGAAAAATTCAGGAGACTCACCCCACGTATCTTCAAATATTACGTGACTTTAACTTCTCTCTGGAAAGCCATCACATAGTCAGTAAAGACTTTAGAATTTCCTGATTTTTACCTTTCTCCTGGTCTCTCAAATTTGATTTGATATGGCAGTTCTCTGGGTGGTATCCAAGGGAGCCCATCGTCATGGTTCCTGCCTAAGGGCTCATGCAGGATCGGGACCTCTCCCTCCGAGCCTTGCTGGTGGCCCATGGCTCCTGCACACTTATTTTGCAATTGGTTCCCATGTTGCCACATCAGCCTCTTTCCCTCTGAGACAGAGGAGAAATGGGCCTGCCTGAAGATCCACTAGCAGAGAATCGTGCCTGGGGAGAGCCCTCGGGAGCAAGCAATTTAGTGGTAGCTCAAAGGCTGGAGCCGCAGGCACATGGTAGTAATTTTCAAACTGCAGGTCAAGACTTAGTAGAGGGTCCTGAAACAAGTTTAATGGAGTACAACCAGCATTTAAAAAAATGCCATCGAGGAGAATAGAACTGAGAAAGTAAAAATCCCAGCACCCTGAGTGTACTAAGCTATCAAAACATTAAAGTTTGATGCCAGTATCTTCAAAACTCTTGTTGCTGGGAAGTGACAAATATATTATTTACTTAGGGAACTGGTGAGAAATGCTTTGTTATGCATGGTCTAAGCCCAGTGACTTCGAGAACCGACATTTCTCTTAGGAAGTCTGCTGTAGCATACCCTTCAGAAGATGCCTCAGAGTTGGGCTACCTTTCCCCCTCTGTTCCTTCCACTGCCTTAGTGGAAGGCTCCAGAGGAGCAGGCATCAGAACTGGTGAGGCAAATCGGAAGGTCAGAGCGGATTCCACACCTCCACTGACCTCCACTGAACACAGTGTAACATCCGCCTGCAAGGTCAGGACCGACAACCGTCCCATGACAGGGCTGGAGCAGAGCTGTGCGCGCAAAGAGGGAGCAGAAATTCCATCTACTACTTGGATGTCACTTTCTTCATGTTTCTGATGTTTATTTTTATTTTTTATTGTAGTAAAATGTACGCAACATAAAATTCACCATTCTAACCGTTTTCAGTTGTACAGTTCAGTGGCGTGAAGTACATCTACCTTATTAGGCAACCATCCACACCGTTCAGCTTCGGAACGTCTTCATCATCTCAAACAGAAACTCGGTATTCACTAAGCAACTCCCAATCAGCCCTCCCTCTGGCCTCTGCTACCCACTGTTTTACTTTCTGTCTCCATGAATTTGACTACCCGAGGTACTTCATACAAGTGGAATTACAGTATTTATTCTTTTGAGAGTGGCTTATCTCACCTAACATGTTTTCAAGGTTTATACAAGTTGTAGCCTATGTCAGAATTTTGTTCCTTTTAAAGGCCAAATAACATTCCATTATATATATCTAGAGATTAGTTTTAGAAACATGTATGCTTTTTCTCTGGTACTCACTGTATAATGCTCATTTTGGACCAGCAGCAGAGGGAAAGATGCTATGAAGCTATCATTATCCATAAAAGACTTGGAGACAGTGGATCAAAAATCCCACAGCCTAAACTGTCTGGCGGCTGACTTTGCTGACTCTGAAGATATTAATAGGTTAGAAAATCATGCCTTTTATTCTTAGAATGCCAAACTTGATTACCTATTGAGATGTTCCCTTTGGTCCCTACCCGTGGAAATAGAACCCAGCTTCCCTTGGAAACAAGCTGACTCCTGCCTCTCAGGGCTGCAGTTTAGCATCTGTGAATAGGAAACAGAAGAGAGTGTGTCTGATTTGATGCCATTGTTTCTCTCATTCGACTCTCCCTCCCTTTTCCTTAATGTAACTTAACTGTGATTTCTAGAGCAGGCATTTACTATGTATCACTCCCCTCTCTCTCACTTATCCAGGTTCTAGATGATTGAGGTACTCAGTAAGTAATGTGAACAATGGAATTGTTAGACATGAGATGGAACAGGGCAGACATCCTCATGTTCAAGTACCTGATGTCATTACACCCAATGATTCAGTGATAAATTTGGCCATAGAAAGCAGCTTGGGTAGGAGACACTGACCAGGTAGAATCACTGAGTGTGTCTTTGGGCTCTGAGTTGCGGCCGGGGTCCTTTGCCTTTATTCACGTGCCAATCCAGTTGGGTCACTACTCAATAATTGTAATAATAGTTAACATTCTTGAGCTCTTACTATGAGCTGTGCTCTTTTCTAAATGCCTTACATGCATTCTCTCATTTAGTCCTTCCAGTAACTCTATGACAGATTCTATTATGACCTCCAATTTATAGATGAGGACAGGTTGAGTAATTCGTACAAAGTCAAGCAGCTAATATATTGGTAGAGTGAGGATTCCAACTCAGGTGTGGGGGACCCAGAGCCCGCACTCTTCTCTCCTGCCCTCATTTAAATACTTCATCTCAGGAACCCGACTTACGACCTAGCTCAGTCCCGCACATGCCTCCAGAGGGTCTTATTAGGGAGTCTCTCTGGAGAGTTATTATGGACACAGCAATACTGAGAAGAAACATGGCAAGTCTGTCATCTCATCCTGGGGTCCTGGGGGCAATGTCCAGTAAGTGTAGCCTGAAGATAGCTCACTGAGGCAGTAGAAGCTTCAGAATTGCTTCTTAAACTCCAGTGAACACTGAGTTTTTGAATACCTACTGGATAGCCAGCACCATGCTGAATACTGTGATGGAGACAAAGACATGTGGCATGATCCTGACCCTTCGTTGAAACCAGCCCCTAGGAATCTCTACAGGGCAATGTACATAAAGGGCTTAGTTTTCTGATAGGTGAGCATTAAGCTGTAGATGGCCCATTCAGGAAAACCTCTGTATGTTAACTTTTAATACATGATGCCAGCATATTTTCTCCACTAGTCACTATTCATCTTTGTCTCTAGAGAAGAAATCCAATCGCTTCCACTTCTTTCTCACTGTATATTCCTTGTCAATTACTTTAAGAATCAAAATGTTCCTTTGGAGATTTCCTCAATTTCTTTGCCTTAAATGTCAGGACAATCAGGGGCCAAAGAAGACTCAAAATGAAATATGGTCACTGCACGCAAAAATAAAAACAGCCCCGCTTAGCACTAATCAGTACCAAAGAGGGAAACAAGGTCAAAACGAACATTTCCTCTGTTTCCAACATGCGAGAAATTCCTCCAGTTTTGTGGTCATGCTCATTTCTGTTTATTTTCTGGTTCATTGCTTGTGACTTCCCCTAGGTCTTATCTTGATTGTTAGAATCAGAATAGACAACCTGTGAACCCCCTTTGACTTAAGCAAGTATTGCATGAACCTGCCGTTCTTAGAGATCCTGGAGTCTCTTTGTAAGAGGGGATGGAACACATTTCACTAGGAATAGAACTAAAACCTTCTTTTGAAAAGTTTTCGTTTCAGCTGAGAAATGCTGAAGGACACCGGGCAGTTCCAAATGGCCTGAGGAGTACACACCCTATAGCCTGAATCCGGGCTTGTATGCTTTGAAGTCTGTTTATACCCTGGTCTTGGCTACATTTCAATCTAGGTGACCCCTGAGAACAGTGTTCCCTCAGTGTGTGCCCAGCATTCATCAGAGCCTGCATGGGGTGCTTGTTAAAAGTGCAGATTTTAGAACTCCGCTGGAAGCTTAATGACTCTAAATCGTGGAGGTGGGGCCTGGAGCCGACTTTCTTTAACATTCCCAGGGTGCCTTTCCCTTTCCCGTCCCCTTAATCTGTCAGCCACTGAAAGGGCTGAGGGACTTCAGCCAGCTCCGACCTGGGAACAATACCGGGCCGCAGAGCACCCCTTCAGCAGACAAGAGTGATGGCTAGGGAAGGGCCAGGAGGAAGCAGTGACCAGTGGCCTTTGGCTATAAAAAAAAAAAAAAGAGCCTCAGCAAATCAAATGCCAGAACTGGAAGCAAAGTCAGGCTAAAAAAGAAAGAAAAATACAGCTTGATTATATGTCTGCCTAGAGATCTCCTGGCTTTTAATTCTCAAATTTAATAGGAAAACCAGATTTCTTCTTCCCGTACATACTCAACACTCCTTTCGATACGCATCCCTCTCCCTGCACCTCTTGTCCAACTTGTACTTGACCCAAAGTGATCGAATGGAAAGTTTAGTCCAGGAAGAGAAGGGAGGTAGAGCAGGGGTGCGGTGGGGGTAGGGGAGCCTGGGTTGCCATTGGAAACACTGCCTGCTGCAGGGTCTGAATGGTTTTCTGTCTGCTGACGTCTCGTTCTTTAGGGCAGACCCTGGCACCGGCAGGGGCCTGGACACCACATCCTGTTTCCAGCATCCGGCCTGGTGGCATCCACCCCGACAGGTCTCTGGGTAGCAGGCAGGGTGTCCGGGACTGAATGCTTCCTCCTGACCCCTTGTCCTGCTGCTGCCGCCCTCCCCAGCTGGGAAGTGACAGGCAGCAGAGGGTGTTCCCCAACTCTTTGAAGAGAGAGGCCTTGTTTTCTCTTGGATTTTATTCTTTCTTCCCTTGTCATCCAAACATGAACCTTTGGCCATTTGCCTGTCTCCCCGCTGGCCAGCTGGCCTTGCCACTCTCAGTTCTGAGTTTCTTTTTAGCTCCCAGGGGCTACAGAGTTTGTTTTCAATCAGTTTGGTATACTGGGTGAGCCGCTGGCTCTAGTTTGCCCTCTGAAATCCTGCCTCTAGCAGCTGATTAGAAAAGCTGGAATGACCATCATCATCCCCATGGTTGCAGGAGACGTTCAATGGTTTTAGCTTATTCGAAAGGTGTATTAGACTCTGTAAAGACCAGGCCTCTCTGTGCCCAGCTCGCGGTGTGTATGGAGTTTACAATGCCACACTACAGACAACCGTCTCACATACCAATTCCTCCAACTGCCAGCGCTTCACATCTCCAACCCTTGACACAGGCTGTTCCTTCTGCGTGGCAAGTCCTTGTTATCCATTTCTACTTTGGCTTATTAAGCCCTAAGTATAAGGACCCCTGCTTTTTTTCCCTATTGGCGTGTCATGCCTCTCTCCTTTTCATATTCACTTTGCAGCAGACACATAGGCCTCTTACAGTCACTGAGACACACTGGACAGGTTTCTGCTTCAGGGCCTTTGCATGTTCAGGCCTCCCACCTAAAATGCTCTTACCTGCATTTTCCATGGTTAGTTTCTTCTTATCATTCAGGTTCAATCTATCATCAGCTCTTCCGTGAGGCCTTTCTTGATCATCCTAATGTGCCCCCTCCTTGGTCTCCATCTTAGCACCCTACTCATAGCTTCCTAGCATGTCACACTTTGTAATATTTGTTTACCTTTTATTGTCTGGCTCTGGACTTAACTTTTGAGGGCCAATGAGTCAGGGATTTTTAGTGTTTCCATCAGTGCTGAACTTGGAATGCCTTCTCACCCTGCCTGGTATATAGGGCACTCATGAAATAGTTATTAGATAATGAGAGAGTGTCTGACTTCTGTCCATCCTTCCAATTTCCACCTGGAAGTCAGTTATTGTCTTGTATAAATCTTTCCTGACCATCTCCACCACCACCACCCCACCCCACAGACTCACATCCCAGGTTTGGATGGGGTATCTGCCCCATGTGCTCCCTTACCCTGGACCTATCGCCTTAGGCTGCATTATGGTGTCCACTGACATATCCCTTTTTCAAACAAATGATGATCTAGAAAATAGGATCTAGGATCTAGAAAAGTATCTGACACATAGAGATTGCCTGACTTGACCGATAATGGTTAAATCAAGGAAAGAAAAATGACTGTTGGGTGGCATTTCAGAGATATACAGAAAACTCAGTGTGGAGCCACTACTTAGTTCAAAAGGAGATGGGTAAATCTCAGAGGAAAGCTCTTGAACAATGTGGTTCTCATGGTTCCTGGTCTTTCATTATATCTGAAGATATTTCAGTAATCTATGATCTAGTAAGGTCTTGAACCAGTGAGTCCCAATTTATTTACAACTGAAATGATCCTGTCATTATAGGATGTTACGATGTTCATTCCTAAATCTTGAAACACCTGGATGGTGGTGTTCACACACCTCTTGGGAGCCTCAGTTTCCTCATTTATAATGAGAAAGATAGGTAATATCATCTCTAAAGTACCTTTCAGCTTGAACATTATGTGATTAAAAGAAAAAAAAATCGAAGAAGCTAACACTGACCTTTGAATGCTTTGAACAACTCCCAGTGTCTCTGGAGCTGACTGTGGGCGCTCTAGGACTGAAGAGGATCCTGCCTGGGAACCACAGCTTTGAGCGTCTCAAGTCTGTGCTCCCCCTCAGAGCATACAAGAGTCACCTCTTCCCCATCGAGTGGGAAGTGGCTCAAGATACCGTGGAAAAGAAGCGGAATCTGGGACCAAGTACATGAAGAGGAGAAGAGACTTTCAGGACATGATGTGGCCCCTTGGACCAGCAAGGAGTGATGCGGGGAGGCCAGAGGGGGGCGTGGCTATTTCCAAGAGCACCTGGCCTGAGAGCGACTGGGAGGGAGAGAGAGGACCTGGAGGGTCAATAAAATGTGGACTAAAGTTAAAAGAAGCTGAGAGGAAGAAATTCTGAGACAAAGAAAGAGAGAATAGGGGAAGAATAACAGACAGCCAGTGAAATGCAGCAGAAAGCTCAGGAGCCCAGCACTCAGAGACTCCATATCTAGCTCAGGTTGAACCTGAACAATTCTGTTGACAACTCTGGGCCTCAGTTTCTGAATCCGTAAAAATGGAACTAATAGCACTCTTTCCACAACGCAGGACTGTTTTTCAGACTAAGATAAGCTTATGGACATAAAAGTGCTTGAAAATCAATTTTTAAAATGAATGGAAGCAGAAATGATTGTGCCAAAAAGCATATGAGTAGTTACAGAATAATATCGTAAAAAAATGCTACCACATTGAAGAAAAACTATCTTAAATTTATAACTGACAAGGAAATGGATCAAAGAGGTCAGGAAAAGGTTTTTTCCCCACCAAAGGCTTGGTTATATTTTTCCAATTGTTTAAAAGACAAAAAATTAATAAACGTTATCTTTATGTTACCCAAAGGTGATTTACAGGAACTGCAAGGGTTGGGCCAGGACAAGGAATTGATAGACCAAAACATGCCTTTGATGGAGATAAATCCCAGGTAATTACAGTCCTGGAAAGGTGCCCTAAACTCAAGGCCCTTGGCTAGGCTCCCCCTCAATCACCCCCGTATCCAGCCAGGGCAGCACAAAACCAAGCAACCAGCAAAACCTGAATCCAGAGCCTGAGAAGACAACTTTGGAAGAGGTTGAATAAGCCTATCCCCAGATAGGAACAGGACTTTAGAGACAGAACAGTGACAAGAATAGACAGCTACTGTCACGTGTCCTCATTTTAAGACTCAAATCTAAACCCTTCCACAGGTAAATGTGTCAGGCTTCTAAAGTTGACTAAGTCTGTCTTCAGAGCCCCTTCTTCCATGAGGTGCCACCTGCAACCCTAGCCCTGGTCTAGTATCCTGGCCCCTGATATGCCCCACTTTGCTCCAAGCCCCTGTGCCAGGCCTGACTGACTTCCCTTTCTGCTATGGCATCTCTATCACTACTCCATGTTGTTGGTCAGCCCCCTGAACCTCTACTGTCCAGCCCCTCGTCTCTTTGGATTGCTTTGCTAAGTTGTCCAAGCCACACATTAGCCGATGGCCAACGGCCCGAGACAGCCTGCCCTCTAGGACCATTCCTAGGCTTCCTCTCTGAGGTCTGTAAATCTTTTCAGTAATGAACCAGCTAGCAAATATTCAGGCTTTGCAAACCATATGGTCTCTCTCTGTCTCAACGTCTCAACTCTGTTATTGCACAAAAACAGCCATAGACAATATGTAAACAAAGGCATGGCTATGTTCTAATAAAATTTTAATCTGTGGAGCTGAAATTTAAATTTCACACGATTTTCATGTATCATGAAATATTATTCTTCTTTTCATTTTCCCCCCAATAGTTTCAGTACGTGAAAACCATTCTTAGCTAGTGGGCCGCACAAAGCCAGGGAGCGGAGCGGACGTGGCCCTCGGGCAGTTTGCAGACCCCTGCTTCCCAGCCGACTGGTCACAGATGGCTCTGGAGAACGAGCAACGTGGCCAGTCTGAACCGAGATGTGCTGAAGTATAAAACACGCCCAGATTTCCAAGACTTAGTAGAAAAAAATATATACACAATCTTAACATTTAACTTGATTCCATTTTGAAATGCTAGTATTTCAGATATTGGGTGTAATAAAACTTGTTTTTAATTTTATCTGTTTCTCCTTACTTTTTGAAATCTGGCTACCAGAATATCTACTCTTCCATGTGTGGCTTGTGTTATGTCTTTGCACAACAGGGACAATCTGAGGTGATGCCTGGATGAGATGCCCGGGGTTAGTAGAGCACTAGTAGAGATAATCAGGTGCAGCTCTCTCATTTCCGAGAGGTGAAGTATTTCCCCCAAATCTCACAGCTGGTTGGACAAGGACCCTGGTCTTCATTTCTGTTATACCATTTTGACCCAGGCAAGGGGGTCTGGTAGTGAGCAGGGGGCAGAGAAGGCCACAGCTCACAGAATGTAAGCACCTCTCTATTCTGGTATCCCCGTATGTTGGGATAACTCCCTCACAATCTTTCCCCTTTACGATGTCCAAATCTGTCTCAAAGTCTTGTTCTGGGATTGCTGACCAGAGTCCTAAAAGGGCATTTAAAAAAAATACAGATCACAGGACTCATCCCCAGAGATTCTGAATTAGTGGGTCGGAGGTGGGACCTCTAAGTCTGCAATTTTCACAAGAAGCCCCTTACAAGACTCTTTATGTACATGAACCTTTGAGTTCTGCTCCCGGAGTGGCTTTGGAACCCTGATCTATATGACACAGGGAACATTTCTCTTCTATGATAGGAAAGTGAACTAGAAATTAAAATGGGTTGAAAGCCCTTGTTTTACAGGCATTATGCTCTCCTTGAAAGACAGTACCCACTGAGGTAACAATATGATTGCAGCAGTAACTATTGGATAATTATGATTTCTTTTCCTTCCTTTGCACACCCTCAAGTCCCTCTAAAAGGAACATTTTTTTTTTTTATCTGAAAGGCAGCTCGTAGGCCTTTGAATTCCTTACAGATTGTGCCTTTCAGTATTCTGTACATCAGCTGCACATGGATGCCCAATATATTTGAACAATGTTTGTCAAAATAGTCACAGTGTATGTGCAGGGAAGGAGGCTTAGCCAGTACTCATCAGAATTGTTGCATGGTTGACAGTTCTGCATTCCAGCATTGGCCAGAAATTTGGGCCAACTCATTGCAGATGGTTTCTTTTGCCAAAAACTGAAAGTGTCTTTAATTTTGCTGGTGGTAATGGCACAAGAAACAAAATGATAATATCTTTGTAAGATATATAGTTTGATAGATTGCCCAGTGTCATCTTCATCTTACAGGCAAGGTAGAGTATTTTCAGGTTAAAGTTAAGCAAAACCATGATTGATGAGAGAATAGCTACATTTCATTTGACACGACAAGCACAGAGCTCTCAGTTCTGATCTGGAAAAGGGCTCAAGCTTTGCAAGAAGACTTCAATGCAAGGTGCTACTGAAATTTTAGATGGCCTAGAAAATGTTGCAGATTCTCAGATAAAAATGGTAAAATATTGTCTTAGTTTTGTATTAACCCACAGTAATCTATCACATGGAATGTTTCAAGAACCTTAGAGTTATCTTATTCTGATAAAGAAATAAAATATTCCAGAAAAGAAATCAAGCAAGAACCATTAATTTATATATTTTGTATGCACTGACCGACATGCATGGGAGTACCTAAAATAATACAGGTCCTTGGGAAATAGATACAAATTGTGCAATAAAGTAGCTACAGTCCAGAAGGAGAAATAGAAAATGTTTAGTGTAACTAAAATCTAATAGAGAAAGTGGAAAGTGCCATTCGAAGGCTCCAACGGCATATAGTTTGGCGGTTATTTCACACGAGCGTGAAATCACTTCCATCTGGGGAGCATCAAAAAAGTCTTCAGGCCCTGGCCGGTTGGCTCAGCGGTACAGCGTCGGCCCGGCATGCTGTGGACCTGGGTTCGATTCCCGGCCAGGGCACATAGGAGAAGCGCCCATTTGCTTCTCCACCCCCCCCCCTTCCTCTCTGTCTCTCTCTTCCCCTCCCGCAGCCAAGGCTCCATTGGAGCAAAAATGGCCCGGGCGCTGGGGATGGCTCTTTGGCCTCTGCCCCAGGCGCTAGAGTGGCTCTGGTCGCGGTAGAGTGACCCGGAGGGGCAGAGCATCGCCCCCTGGTGGGCAGAGCGTGGCCCCTGGTGGGCGTGCCGGGTGGATCCCGGTCGGGCGCATGCGGGCGTCTGTCTGACTGTCTCTCCCCGTTTCCAGCTTCAGAAAAATACAAAAAAAAAAAAAAAAAAAAAAAGTCTTCAAGGTGGAGGTGTTCTTTGAGCCAGTCAGAAAGGGTAGGTGTTGGCTGTGTGAAGACAAGGAACAGGTGGAGAAAAGGGAAGGGGTTTCAGTTTGATGGGCCATGGGAAACTGAAGGCACAGAAGGGGATCAGCTTACAGCTGGTGGTGGTTTGCCTAGAATATGGGGTCAGGAAGGGAGACATGAGATGGCCGCCTTACAAAATCACTGAGAACATGACTTCTTGGCAAGGAAGGATGAGGTCTGAAAGCGTAATATAAAAAATCTAAAGAGAAAAAGAATTTCTATGAGGGGGAATTGACATTTAGAAATCTTGGAGATTTAGAATTAAGGACTTCTTTTTAAAGATGGAAGACAGTCGCATTAGCTCAGAATAAGAGGAAACACATAGTACATCCTAATCTGATGAAAATCATTTGTGCAAGCAGAAGATTTACACTCAAGAGGAACTTAATTAACTTAGAGATAACAAGACAGTCATGATTGTTGAGGGAACAAAGCAGTATTTGGGGAGCCCATCTTCACTCTCATGTGGCTAGTGTCTTTCAGAGAGTATGATTCTTCCCTAAAAGCCTTGTCCCTAGAATGTAGGGTCAAGGTTAAAAGCTTGGGTCTGGCCTGACCTGTGGTGACGCAGTGGATAAAGTGTCAACCTGGAAACACTGAGGTCGCCATTTCAAAACCCTGGGCTTGCCTGGTCAAGGCACATATGGGAGTTGATGCTTCCTGCTCCTCCTTTCTGTCTGTCTGTCTGTCTCTGTCTCTCTCTCTCTAAAATGAATAAAAAAAAAAAAAAAAGCTTGGGTCTGGGCTTCAGACATCTGGGTTCAAGTTCTTTTCTGTAGCATGCAAGATATGTGAGCTTGGGCAAATTACTTTCTCTAAGTTTTGGATTCCTCAGTAAAATGGTGACGACCATCCCTCAGGATTGTTATGTGAAAAATATATTATAAGAATGCTTGAGAAGTGCTTAGCAGAATGCCAGTATTGCATAGTAGAGGTTGGCTATGATGGCTATTGCTTGCAATGAATGGACCATGAGCCCAATTGGAGGGGACATTCCTATGGCCCGAATTCAGGGTTTCAAGGAATCAGTAAATGCGTCAGAGCTTGCCTTCGTAAGGAGCCTAGCAGGTATGTGGTTTGTATGTAACGTGCTCTGCAGTACATACCAAATGTTACACGGCCTGAATTTGATTTTTGGAATCTAAAGTCTTCAACTCTTGAGCTAAAAAAATTCACGCAAGACTAATGCTGTCTTGTGCCCAGGGCTGGGTTGAAACTCTGAGGGTTTTGAGGGCAGAGCTGAAATACATCAGCTGTAAGAACGTCTGGGCCAGGCTGGAGAATCATGCCCTGAGCGAGTGTGATATTGAGCAGAGATTAGAATAACAGGGAGCCATGGTGGCCTGGGTGGAAAGACAAGTTGAAATTGCTTGTGTGTGTGTGGGGGGGGGGCTGTGAAGGAGGGGGCTGTGTGGGTAAGCGTGGGAGGAACATCAGAGCGGAGCTCTCAGGAGTCAAGGAAAGCAGGGGAGTAAGGGTCAGTGGGAGCGAGAGCTAAAACTGGAGGCCGCAGTGATCCTGTCTGGAAATGCCGAATTCAAATCTGAATTCCAAAACCAAAAACTGTACTCAGAGTTGGGTGTAAGAAAGTCCTGAGAATCTCTAAAGAAATGTAGAAAACAGAGAGCAAAGAAATTAACTGCAGTGACTCAGCTCTTCCTTCCCCTTCTAAGAGCTGTTTCGTTATGAGTTAATGATGACTGAGGACATTAGTTATAAGGAGACTCTTCCTGGCAACACAAAGTTGGGATCCCAAGGACTCCCCTGGGGCCACTGTGAGTCCACTACTCTAAACAGTGTCCACTCTCCCAGGATGAGCTTCCCCATGAGGACTTCTGTCCCCAGTCCTTGGGAAACATTCCCAAAGAGACCTCCTTCCCTCCTTCCCTCCCTAGATGCTCCCATTAAAGACAGCTCCCTTCTTCTCCATCTTCCTCTAATGCTAACCTGGCCCTCCTCAGAGCCATCCTCCCCAAGCTTCCCCTGAATTTACATAGCTCAACTATTTTGAAAAGAAAAACCAGCATTCGGGCATAGTCAAGACTTGAAAGAAATGAGATGGTGTCAGAAAGAAGTGTGACCTTGGTAGTGACAATAATAATCATAAGGTGACCAATCATCCTCCTTTAGGGAAGACAGTCCTTCTTTTGTAAGTTCCATCCTCCCTCAAAAAGTGTCCTCCTACATGTCCTCCTTTTTGATATTGGAACACTAATCTGTACATGTCAATATTCGATCAATGCAGAGTCAATCCATTGTGTGTGATGTGACGTATTTGTATCTAAATGAGTACTTTTTTTTCTTACAATTATTATTAAAAATTAATAGGCATGTAAGCATAATTACAATATAAAATATTACAAATGTTTTTATTATACATTTATCATATTATAGTGTATTATTGTTGCAATGAATAAAATGTTTCTTTTATTTATGATATCGTTTTCTTCAATTTATTTTTGTCCTCCTTTTCATTTCCAAGTCACTGGTGACTGATGCCAGTAAAAAGGTTCATTGTAAAAAAGTTGGTCACCTTGCCCTGGCCGGTTGGCTCAGCGGTAGAGCGTCGGCCTAGCGTGCAGAGGACCAGGGTTCGATTCCCGGCCAGGGCACACAGGAGAAGCACCCATTTGCTTCTCCACCCCTCCGCCGCGCTTTCCTCTCTGTCTCTCTCTTCCCCTCCCGCAGCCAAGGCTCCATTGGAGCAAAGATGGCCCGGGCGCTGGGGATGGCTCTGTGGCCTCTGCCCCAGGCGCTAGAGTGGCTCTGGTCGCAACATGGCGACGCCCAGGATGGGCAGAGCATCGCCCCCTGGTGGGCAGAGCGTCGCCCCTGGTGGGCGTGCCGGGTGGATCCCGGTCGGGTGCATGCGGGAGTCTGTCTGACTGTCTCTCCCTGTTTCCAGCTTCAGAAAAATGAAAAAAAAAAAAAAAAAAAAAGTTGGTCACCTTAATAATCACAACTTTTAATCTTCCTGGATTCTGGTAGGATTAGGCCAGCATGAATCTACAGGGGGCAGAACATCCCAGCCGGGCTTCCTGCTCGGAGTCCCAGTCTCATGGGAACGACAAAGACAGAGCTCGAGTCCCAAACGACGCCGTGGGTCCTGCTGAGGCAGGGACGCACAGAGATGTAGAGCAGACCCTGGGCACTGATGGACAGACCTGACTTCCGGTCTTAAACCCTTCATTGACAGCGTGGTCTTCAGTCACGGAACCTCGCTGAGCCTCAGTTTTCTCAGCTGCAAAATGGAGGCAGAGTATATAAGTTATTGGGATAGTATGAGAGTTTTAAAAAGTTTAATCCTGTACAGCACAGTTAATTCTCAGGAAGCGGTAGCTGGCATCAGTCACCAGTGACCTGGAAATGTGTCTTCCAAGTTGACCAAACCATTTCAACTAATTTCAAATATCAGCAAATATTTTAATGATCTGAACCATATGGTTATAAACTCCTCTGAGTAATTAGCTCAAAATTATTGTGGATATTATATAGAGATCCTTTGAAACTGAAATAAAATACCTTTGTGTTTTTCTAGACTTAGAGGCAGCAGGGATTGGACAAGAAACCCATTTTCCATCACTTTCCAAACATTACCAGGTAACTCAACACATTCCCAAGACTAGATTTCAAAGATTACTTCAAAAGCCTTATTAAAAGATAATTTTGCTGAGCAAAAATCACTTCCATCATTTTGGTTAGGAACTGACTCTTAGTAACCAATTTTACCACGGAAAGAACTTAAATGTTTGCTTTTCAACCTTTCTGGTTTGGTATTCTAATGAGTAGGAATTTAAAATCCATGAGTACAACCAATGCTAATGCTAGGACTACTGATTATTATTATAGCTAACATTCTTTGAGAGCTCATTAAGTGCAGGACCTGGCACTGTCATAAGTGTTTTGCATGTATTAACTCATGCAGTTGTCAGAAACAACTCTGATTGGTGCTAATATTAGCCCCATTTGACAAACAAGGAACTAAGGCACACAGATGCAGAGAAAAGAACCCTTGGTCTCCCAGCTGCTCAAGTGGGGAGCTGGGACTCCAATCCAGGCAGTCTGGCTGCTGTGCCTAGTAACAGCCTCCACCAGATGTAGTTCCTCATCGTCCTTGCAAATTTAGTACAGACTGTCCCTGACTTCACAGTGATAACAACTTACAGTCTTTTGGCTTATGATGGCTCAATTCATGATTTTTTTTTACTCTATCATGGTGCAGAAGTGATACTCATAATAAATTACATGAGATGCTTAATACATTATTACAAAATAGGCTTTGAGCTATGTATTTTTGCCTTACAGTAGGCTAATAATGTAAGTGTCCTGAATTCATTTAAGGTAGGTTAGGCTAAGCTCTGGTATTTCGTAGGTTAGGTGCATTAAATGCATTTTTGACTAGGAATATTCTATTAATGGTGAGTTTATTGGAACATAACTGCACCTGTACATTAGGCCAAATATTCCTATTTTACAGCAAGATTAGAGCCATTTTATTTTTTCTCTTTGAGAAGCTTATTTTTGGCCCTCGCCAGTTAGCTCAGTGGATTGGAGCATCTTCCCAAGATGCCAAGGTTGTGGGTTCAATCCTGGGTCAGAGCACATATGGGAAGCAACCAATGAATGCACAACTAAGTGAAACAACAAATGAATGTTTCTGTCTCTGATTCTATAAGGTAATAGATAATTGTTTAAAAAAGAAAATTATTTTAAAAAGAAGCTTATTTTCATAAATCGATTAGATTTATTGCTACATGCAAGGTACTAAAAATATTGTTTTCATGGTCTCATGTCATCCTTTCCTTATTTTTATGCTTACTTTTTATTTACAAAAGTGATACTTATTTTACACTGACAGTGAAACTTACAGTTTTCTTCTGGAGCAAACCAGTTTAAGTTCAATCTGTTTCAAGGCAAGTGCCAAGGCATTCAATGGCATTATGGGTGTGTATGGGCACAGCCAGAATGGGGCTGGGGGCCCAAGGTCCCCCAAGCAGCTCACCAGCCAAGCAGCCATCTCTGGTCAGTGAGCCGGTGTTCGCCTGAGCACATGCATGCAACATATGACACAGGCTGAGGCTGGGGTCCCTGATCTCATGGTCCCTGCAGGCCAATCTCACGCCTGACATTCCTGGTCACCTTGTTACCAACTCTTGTGGAAATGTGATGTGGCCAGAAGGGACTCCAGCCCATTGTAGGAAAGTACTTGCTCATGCTTTGTTAACTGCTCATGCTTTATTGGAAAAATGTATGTTAATACTGCTCTAAAAGGTGAACGTTTTCCAGGCGTTGCTCTCCAGCTAATTTCCTAATGCTTCCAAGAACAAGAATGGAGAGGCTAAAGTGGAAGAAGGTACCAGGCTCAATGAACATTGCGTTGAATTATTCTTGTAAACATTTGAACCCTTCCCTTATCATTGACATGACCACTTTTGTCATTTTTTAAAAAATTGCATTTTGTAAAAAAAAATGAGAAAAGGGAGCAATAGTAGCCTGGGAAGCCAGAGTGTTTACTGCCTAGACTAGAGGAACCGGGAGGTCATACAGGCCTGGCTGGATTAAGAAATCACAGGTCAGCACAGGGAAGGGGGACAAAAAAAAAAATAGACAACAGCAGTGAAGCCAGAACAAAACATTTTAAGAGATCTGGCCAGAACTGGTCCGTACAAATCACAAATCCCGCCCCGCCCTCCTCCTCCATTCTTCCGGTCGCAGTCTCCCGCAGCAAACCCGCCTGGAGCGCGCTCTCTGAGCAGGCTGAGCTCCCTCCCCGTGCTTTCCTCTCCTCCCCTCCCGGCCAGCGCCTGCTGCGGGCGGACCACGTGCGCTGGAGGGTGCAGGGTGGAGCCAGGGAAAGACAGCTCAGCGGGCTGGCCAGGGCCCTTGAAGAAAACAGAGGCAGGGAGGGAAACATACTGTTCCCTGCAATCTGATCACCTCGGTGCAAGCCTCTGGGTTATACACCCTGGGACTCCAAGACCCAGAGGCGAGGCGGATTAGGCCAGGCAGGAAAAGGGAGCGTGGTGACTGTCCCTGGGCGGACTAGAAACACATTGCTTGGGAAGGGGGAGTGTCAAAGGGGTGAGAGTGCGCAGGCATGTGGCTGGAGGCGGGGTGTGGGCCCAGGGCAGCTGGGACAGAGAGGGGGCAGAAGGAGGACTGGGGATAATGCCTTTTTTGTGAGCTGAGAGTCCGGCTCCCGGGGTGGCCCCTGGCAGCTGCCTAGGCCTCACAGTGAGAAGTCTGCAACAACAAAGGCGCTGGGACAAAAGGGTCTCTGGCCAGAGGGCCTGTGAGCTTTATGGGGCCCAGAGCTCTTCAGTTCTGAGGTGCACAGATCAACCTTGGTATGTGTGAGGCTGGAGGCAGACTGTCAGATGGGCTTATTGAGGAAAAAGAACGTTTATTAGGCATTGACTGCTGTGGGACAATAAGCTAGGTTCTTCTGACATATTTCCAGTTTGGGGTCACAGTGTGGAGTTCTCACTGCAGTTGAAAACAGGAAACAAATGGTTTTTCCCCAGGTTACTGACACCTAGAGCTGCCCAATCTCACATCAGCACCTCTTGAAATGTTAACTAGGGGCCAGCTGGGAATTTTGCCCCTAGGAGACCAATACAGCATCCCAGGCAGGGCAAGGACACTCAGAGGTGTGAGGACCAACATATGTCTTCATGTTCAAGCCTCTGAGATGCACTCCACCTCATCCAACCGAGGGGACCCTCAGCCCTCCCCAGGGCTCCTCATACCTGCTGCACCACCACTAAAATGCTCCCGCAGCCTCTACTCTAGTGCCCCCTGCTGGCTGTGACTGCTAATCCCTGATGACTGGGCTGGCACTCTGGTTTATAGCAGCTATGTTAATGTCACCTAATGCTACTTTGTGAGACCACGGGCCCTTTGCTCTGCCTTTATCTCCACATTATTAGCGCTCTTTCCATGTTTCTGAATTGTTGTCAGTTCTCTTCTGCTTCATCCTCACTCAGTCACCTCCAGTGTTATTTTGCCAGGGGACCAACTTTTTCATTTGACTTTTTCAGTTTTCCAGAGTAGGCTCCTTTTCTCCCTCTCCCCGAAAGGTTTGGGGCATGTTTCTAACAGTTTGGTTTTACTCTGTTTGAGCGGCACAGTGTGGTATCCCATCCAAATCTGTCCCCTCCCACCAATACTCAGTCAGTGTCTGTGTGAGGGGCTGAGACTGGGGACAGCAGCCCCGTCCAGGCACAGGGGGAGTTCTCTGCTTCCCTGGGAGCCGTCCCCGAGAACACGATGAGAGCCATTGCCTGATGTTGATGTCTGATTGGTGTCTGACTCCCATCACCAGAGCCCGGCCGAGCATAGTGGACAATGGGTGGAGGCCAAGCTTGAGTGGAAGGGAGTTTGTCCACAGCGGCGGCTGCATGTGCACTCTGAAGGGTAAATGCCCATTGGAAAGCAGGAGGACAGCCAAGGTTGGAGCCAGAGAGGTAGGGTCAGGCCGAGGACGCAGAGGGAAAAAGGAGAGGAAGAACAGGGTCAGGTCTGAGGAGGCCAGGTTAGACCCGGGGGAGACTACTGTAAGGATGCACAAGGCATGTCGTTAGGGCTCTTATCCAGGCTGCTGCCCGGTGTGGGCCAGGTGAACAAGTTAAGCTGGCAGCGCTGGCCCCAACTCACAGGGCCAAACACTCCCCAGAGGCCTGGTCACTATTTCTTCAAGGAGGTCTATTGAGACCTCATGTAATAAGCCACCTTTCATACATAATGCCACAGTGGATATAGAGCACAGGTATCTCTGGGGCTTCTGTCGTACTGATGTACTAGGTTGCTCAATATGGCCTACAGTCACATAGGGACTCATTGAAACATTAACTTGTTTTTAATCATTTATTCATTTTCATTCAACCAGTATGTTCTTTTAGTGTTTACTAATATGGGGTACAATAATGGCTAATGGAGCTGCAGGACAAATAAGATATGGTCTTGACTGTAGTAACATACAGTTTTGGAGAGAGAAATATGTACATAGTACAACCATCACATTGTCATCCACCAATAATCTCACAGTAACTCCGTGAAATACCCAGGGTAGGCATAACTATGAGCACTTAGCGAAAGTGGCTGACTTCCTGAGACCTATTTTTCTCTTCTATGGTGTTTTGGGAACATTAAAGCCAATGACATCAGGAAAGTGCTTAACATTGTACCTGGCATCTGGTAATAACAGCCTGAGTGTCACCTCTATGATGATTATAATAAATTTGAAATTCAGAAGGGTAATATAATTGCCCCAGAGTCTAGCTAATAATGGACAAGGCATGGATTCAAAGTCTAGATCTTCTGTTTCAAAGTGGTATAGTTTTCCTTTTACTCTTTATTGCCTAGTAGTAAGATGCTATCTTAGAGAAAGGTATAACATCTCAGTAAGTAGCTAATGTTTTTAATTACTTTTCTATGGTAAAGTTTATATTAAAAAAACCAAAACACAAAAAATACATGACTTAGGAGGTAGAGAGGCAAATGACTGTTGGCTCACAAAGTACCAGTCATAGCTATGATCCTTCCCATGTACCAGAATTGCACCTGAAGCAGAGATCACATGTAACATTTATAGACATGAAAGGCCACTGTGAATTCGGTATACATGGTTCTCTTCTGTCTGGGTTAACTGAGGCAGATGTCAGTTTGGATGAGAAATATACCACATCGGTGGGGCACAACCCCCAGAGATTCTTATTCCGCAGGTCCCTCGTGAGGTACAGGAATCTGTGTTTTTAAGATTCTGATGGTAAGCAGGTTTAGAAAGAACTGGAGTAGATACCTCTCAAAGGGCTTCTGTTGTTCCATAGCCTTGCCTCTCCAGGAGAGGAAGAGTTCGTTTAACTCAAACAAGGCTGGGAGTGAAAGGCGACTGAACCGTGGAGGACGGAAGTCAGCAAGAGAAGTGATTTGCATTCCGGCTCTGGGAAGATCATTGCCAATCTGAGCCCTCCAGCGGTAGAGCCAGTCTTGGCCAAGTCACAGCTGCAGGCAAAAAAATAAAAAAATTTAAAAAATGTTCTCCTAATAAAATAAGCAAAGAGTAGGTGTCTATTTGTCTTCTAAGTTCTCAGTGAGGTCTGGATGGAGCTGACCTAGGTAATTCTCATGAATAATTTAGCAAGATCACTATCTTGGGCAACATGAACCAACACATTGAGAGGCAAGATGTTGCCACAGTCTCATTGGCTAATCTTCTCCGAAATTTTGCTTCAGGGTCCCTTAGTCACCTTCACTGTCCTTTCAGGCAAATCCTTTGTCTGAGGGAGAGGCAGCACAAGGACAACAGGACACAGGTGCCTTGAGCTCAGGCAGGTAAACAGCTGGGTCAGGCCTGGCCACACAAGACCTCACCCAGCTGAGGTCCAGGCTGCAGTAAACAGCAGCTGCAGGTGGTATCTTCGCCCTGGAGAGTTTCTCAACACTCTACCTCTTGACCTCAGCTATAAACCCTTCTCCTCTCTGTGCTGCTGTTCCCTAGATCTCTATCTTCAGTTCTTCTTGGCTAGCTCCTCTATTTTGACGATGATATTCTGGAATGTTCTCCTTGGATTGAATTCTGTTACCGCTTGAGCTCCTCTCCTCCCTTCCATGCACTGCATCCCTCTGGGAGGCCCCCAGAGTCCCAGCACCACTGGCTTCCAGGACACAGCACCCTGCCTTGTGTCTAGCTCCGAGGGTTCTTGCATGTCTAGATCGAAGAACAAGGGTTGGGTTCTACAACCTGAGCATGAGCTGGGTGTTTCCACCCAAGGCAGCAGAAAAACTAAAAGCCAGGAGAGAGAGAGAGAGAGAGAGAGAGAGAGAGAGAGAGAGAGAGAGAGAGAGAGAGAAGTAAACATTAGTTAGAAACAGACAAAGGTGCTGAGCCCTCGCTTTTCAGTTTGCCTTTGGGCCGGCAGCCCGGATTACGTTAGACTGCCTTAACGGACTAGGTCAAAGGTTCTCAGTCCTGTTTGCATCTTAGAATTACCAGGGGAGCTTAAAAAAAAAAATTAATGCCCAGACTCCATCACAGACCAATTAAGCCAGAATCTCTGGGGATGGTCCTGATGCGTGCAGGTGTGTGTTTGGGTGGGGGGAGGGGTGCACCTTTTCAGAAGATTTTGATGTGTAATTAGGGTTGAAAACCACTGAGATGATAACAGAGTCCAATCCCTTTGGCTGGTCTTCAGTGTTTCTTGTCTCCTTCTTTCCCAGGGGCATGTGGCCAGGTCCTTCCAGAAGCAGCTTGACAGGGTAGAGAATTCAGATCTTGGCCATAGCACCTATTAGTTGTGATCTTAGGCAGGTCTCAATGTTTCTGAGGTGTTTTGAAAATTAGGCACCCAATGCTGGCAGGTTTATGTCAGTTCCCTTCCGTCACCACACGTAGATCTTTCTGGGTACTGAAAAAAAAATCCTAGAGGAGCTGAGAAGCATTGCCCCACATTCTGTGGGAACTGAGCTCCCATTTGTTCCAAAACCTGTTTCACCGTCAACCCTTCCCAGAATCCACTGACTTGGGGTCTGAGTGCCCAGGCTCTCCCTAAACAGCTTAAATTTCTTCTTGTCTCCCTTATTCCTCCCCTACACGTCCTCCCAGTCTGCATGTTTGGGATTTTGACCTGAGCTAACTGTCGTTGGATCCTCCCTAGCTGTTTCCTCCTTTAGGGAGAACAACTCTGAGTGACTACCCTGGAACCTCACTTAATCTTGTCATCATTCTTCCCTGGGACCGGGACCAGGCCCTTACTTCTCAGCCCCAGTGGGTTTCTAGCCCTTGCTGGCACATCTTCTAGTACCAGCTCCTGCCTGCCTGGTACCACCCTCTCCCGTGCCTTGACATGCTCCTCCACCTACCCAACTGATCCACCACTGACACAGAAAGGGCCATGTACCCAGCAGCCCTTCCAGGGCCAGACTCAAAACCGATGGGACATTCCTGTTGCTCCCCCTGCTCACTAGGGCTCAGGCCCCAGCTTGGTCCAGCCAGGTCCCTCCTACCGGCTCTGGGTTTCCCACCACTCCGTTTGTGCACTATAAATACTTAGTGGGAAATTGTGACTGCTGTGGAGTTTGGAGGAAGGGAAAAACAGTTGCGTTAAGGTAGTGCTGTCTGCCTGGAAGGGCTCTATAAAATTAACGTGCTTCTTACCACTTATTACTTGCTTCTTACCATTTTGTATGGATGACAAGGTACCTTTAATGTGTTAAAGGAACTATCTAAGAGTACATGAATCTTTTCCAAAATTCAAATCAACTTTGAGTCTTCAACAATGCTTCTGGCTTCTACATTAATTCAAACAACCCAGGCATGTGGAGCATGTAACATAAAGCCATAGTCTTGTTCTGGGATCACATCTGCATTTTTTTTTTCAACTAAGGCATTCTTTATAGGCAGCAAACTCATATTGACAGCTTATAGATAGCTTGAATTCTCTCTTTTGTTTTTTCACAGCAACAAATTAACTGGTGTGGGTCAGGTTGGAAAAGCAGTCTAGGGAGGTCTTTTAATGTAAACACTCTAAGTAAAAGTGTTTAGAATAGAATCTATGGTGGCAGATCAGCTTTTGATATTGCTCAGGCTGAAACAGCTGAATCAGAATCTGAGGCTGCATCTAAGATGACAGGAGGGTGCAGGTCAAGTGCACAACTTAGTCCTGTCTCGTGTGCCAACTCTGATCTATGTAGGTTGGTTTCAGACAACTATACTCAAAGAGGTTGAAGTCTCCGTCTGGTCTAATGAAAAAAATGTGCAATGACCACTCAGTGATATCTGCCATGGGCAGGACAGCATAGTAGTTAACAGCAGGGGTATTACAGTCAGACAGACTCAAGTTCAAGTTCTGCCTCTGCCACTTATTAGCATAGCAGTGTGACCTTGGGCAAGTTACCTGGTCACTTTCAGGCTTGTTTCTCATCAGCAAAATGCAGATAGAATATAGCCCCTGCTTCACAGGATTATTATGAAGATATGATAATTCAGGTCAAGTGCTTAGCAATGTTTCTGGCATAGAGTACTCAATGATTATTAGCTCTTATTATCATAAATATGTATTATAGGCTCGGGAGTAGGGTGAGGCAGCTTGTGCTCAGTGTGTCTGCCATCCCAGGTTCAGGCTTGTACAAGTCCTTGTGGAGCTTGTGGTTAAGATACCTTTCAAAGGCCCTTGTAAGGGTTGTAGGACCTTTTTTGTTCCTAGGAGACTAGCGAAAGGTTTTCATATTCATATTGGTAATGTCTTATTCTTTAGATACATTTTTTTCCTACATAAATATCAAATGGTATCTCAGGATCATCTAGTAGCACAGACCCTCACTGTAAATAAATACAGGTCTGATCTGACCTTCTAATTGGAAACTAATTGTTTATAGGACAAAATTAATTTCTCCTTGCCCTCAGCATGACTTTAAAAGATAAACCCCCGGCTGACCTCCCAACCCCCGCTTCTGCTTCTCTCCAGCATCTCCCCTGACCTTCAGCTGTACTAACCATTTATTTCCCAATTGCATAGTGTTCTTCTCTACCTTTGTGCCTTTGCACATGCTGTCCCTGCCTACAATGCCTCTCCCGACATTATCTGTTTATACATTATCTGTTTATACATCTCTGGAATGCTTTACATAGGATTGAAATGTCAAGACTTGACTATTTGGGCCCTGGCCGGTTGGCTCAGCGGTAGAGCGTCGGCCTAGCGTGCGGAGGACCCGGGTTCGATTCCCGGCCAGGGCACACAGGAGAAGTGCCCATTTGCTTCTCCACCCCTCTGCCGCGCTTTCCTCTCTGTCTCTCTCTTCCCCTCCCGCAGCCAAGGCTCCATTGGAGCAAAGATGGCCCGGGCGCTGGGGATGGCTCTGTGGCCTCTGCCTCAGGTGCTAGAGTGGCTCTGGTCACAACATGGCGACGCCCAGAATGGGCAAAACATGGCCCCTGGTGGGCAGAGCATCACCCCTGGTGGGCGTGCCGGGTGGATCCCAGTCGGGCGCATGCGGCAGTCTGTCTGACTGTCTCTCCCTGTTTCCAGCTTCAGAAAAATGAAAAAAAAAAAAAAAAAGACTTGACTATTTGGTAGAACTTT
Organism: Saccopteryx bilineata; assembly: GCF_036850765.1. Taxonomy (NCBI): domain Eukaryota; kingdom Metazoa; phylum Chordata; class Mammalia; order Chiroptera; family Emballonuridae; genus Saccopteryx; species Saccopteryx bilineata. The sequence continues at coordinate 290,310,879 of NC_089491.1, read as the reverse complement.
CCAATGAAGTACCTAGAATAGAGTTTTCTCTATCCTAAAAATGTTTTTAAATTTTTTTTATTATTATTAGAGATTTAATTTCTTTCTTGGCTACAATTACTAGATATATATATATATATATATATATATATATATAATCAGTTTTGGTAAATTGTAGGTTTTATTTTTTTTTTAAATGAATCAACTTTGCTATTTATTTTATGACCACAATACTATCAAAATACCTGGGGGAAAGTTTTCAAGAGAACCTGGAAAATTACAAGTGCAATACAAATTTGTGTTTTACTTGGAAAGCTCTGGAAGAATGATTATTACTTGGGTTTCTTAGTATAAAATTGTGAGTGACTAGGTGTTGACAAGTTTAAAAGAGCTCAAGGTTTGTAAAAATTTTTAGCCTAGTAAGATTCTGTAGTGTGACAAATTGCATATTTTGTAAGTAGGTATTTTAATTTTTGTATACAGATTAGGAGCACAGTTTAGGAAAGAATAAAAATCTTTCTAGACTATGAGAAGGCAATAAATAGAAAATAGGTGTTATACAAATGGAATATATGAACATAAAGACTATGGGATTTTCAACCAGATGCAATTATACACAGTTTTACAGTTATGTAGTCTCTTACAATGACCAATTATTTGAACCCGTTGAGTTGGTATAGAATATATGCCATTAAAGTATCAGTTCAATTTACAGCAAAATGGTGGGATCTTGATAACATGATACGAAGCGAAATAAGTAAATCAGAAAAAAACAGGAACTGTATTATTCCATACGTAGGTGGGACATAATAGTGAAACTAAGAGACATTGATAAGAGTGTGGTGGTTACGGGGGGGAGGGGGGAATGGGAGAGGGATAGGGGGTGGGAGGGGCACAAAGAAAACAAGATAGAAGGTGACAGAGGATAATCTGACTTTGGGTGGTGGGTATGCAACATAATTGAACGACAAGATAACCTGGACTTGTTATCTTTGAATATATGTATCCTGATTTATTGATGTCACCCCATTAAAAAAATAAAATTATAAAAAAAAAAAAAAAAAAAAAAAGTATCAGTTCAAAGACATAAACAATTTTATTGGTGGTACCTGCGTGTATGGGGAGGAGAACATGTTTATAGTATATACATGTCATATTTCAGGAGACATCGATTTAACAGTGACTTTTTATATTACAAAGTAAGTTTAAGTATTAGTTATTTTAAAAATACCACTGAAACTAAGAATGACATTTGTTAACTATATTCAAGGAACACAGTAAACTAATTGACAAAATTCACCTATCTTGGACAAAATCTTAATCTGTTGAGATAGACTGCAGGATTTAGCTTGCTGACAGAATACCGCACCTGCGAGAATGTGAATGCTAATAAGAGAGCTATAGCTGAGAATACTTAGGTACCTGGCCAATTACTGACTCGTGAGACAGACAGAGCCACGACAAACACAACACCCCATTCCTTATTCCTCTTCTGTTGTTTCCGTCTCCAAATGCATCCGGCACACAGCTGCATTCAGGCAGCACAGAAAACCATCCATTTTACCTCCCAATTCTGTTAACTGTCCCAATGAAGACCCGCAAGAATAATGGTCTTTTGACATACCTGGCAACTTAGAGGTCTTGTCTTGAAGATATTGAGAATGTCTGACTGGTGTTAGAAACTTCACCTCTTTAAATGTAGGATCCATTTCGTCAAACTGCCACCTTCTTTTTTGCGTTTTGCAAGTATGGTGTAGCAGACACATTATATTTAGTTGCCAATCTCCTGAGTTTCAGTATTAGGGGTTTTACATCAGTGTTTGGATGTTTTGCTTTGCCATCTTGCTCTTTTTTACTGTCTTGAAATATCACATTTCTGTGATGTTTACTTTCCATTTTCAGTGTTCCTGACTCTTCAACATTGACTTCTTGGGTTGTATATTGGTTGTACAAGCCTTCCCAAAACTTTTCCTTGATTCTCATTGTTAAAATATCTATAGTTGCATGTCTCATCTCTTCAATAGGCTGAGCCCCTGCTAGAATGGCCTTCTCTTAGTTCGAGCTAATATTTTCACTAGGGTTTGTGAGTGGTTCAGAATGTGCAAGGTATATCCAATATTTAACAAGGTTTTTTTCCCCTCCTTTTTTGGTATCTAGAATATTTTTATTCAGGTCATTAAATGTGCCTAATATTTCCTCTTTTGAGTATCCTTCACTAATCAGGTATAGGCACTCAGAAAATGTCTTGTTTGCTTGTTCAATAAATAATCTTTGTTCATCTTCTCCTGCCATGGTAGTCCAAAAGGACCCAAGTGGTTTCTCATTTTGTCCTTCATGTTCATCCTGGTGACCACTGAGTGAAGAGGTTTTCTCAGCATTCTTCCATTGCCAGCCTTCTACTCACTCAGATGAGCTTTTCTCTCTTCTGCGCTTTCTTTGGACTAACCCAGTATACTATTGATAGTTGCTTTTGCCATGTATTCTACTCTGGTCAGTGGGGTTTGACTTTTCTATTAGTTTGGAAATAGAAGATGAAGCAGGCCTGGCTATAATTTCAGACGTAATGCTTCTTGATAGTGTCTTAGTTCCTTTTACTTCCTAAGAAGAACTAGTTTTGACACTAGATAAAACAGAATTTAATGATTGTAATTCTTTCTCATGAGACCCTTTTCCAGTTGTAACATTGAAAGAGGTTCCACTGATGCTTTGTTTCACGGAGTCCTGGGTATTATTATAATGACTTCTAACTGAAGGAAATGAGAGTTGTCTGTTCGGAGATGTAGCGCTCTCAGATTTAGTGGTAGTTATCATATTTGAGGTTCTATCATTTTTCATGGTTACACTGCTGCAGTCTGTCGGCTGAGGTTTTGTGGAGTTAGAGGTAATGGGTGAAAGTTTCTCTGTTGTCTTAGAATGCTTATCTTTGACTTTGTACAGGGTTCCTAAATGAATTAACCTCAGACTGAACAATTTGGCTATGATAAGATTCAAAAACAGCTTGTTTATAATGGTGAGAAACAGGAGCTCACTACAGTGGAGGGAGGTATCTAGAGGGATGGTCCCCAGTAGCTCAGTCCTGGGATTTATATGTAGAGCATATCTAGTTCTGACTTTCCTAGTGGGGGGACATGGATGTGTAGGGAAGTATGTTGGATGGGAAGGGACCTGGGGTCAGAGGGAGTAGAGGATCCTTGTAATCATTGTCAATATGAGGTCCCAGTCATTGGCAGCAGGAGCCACTGGAATGCCTTAAAAGAGCACAGCCACCATCTAAGAATCCTCACAGCTACAGCGCTGAGCCAAGCAGCACTGCCTCATTGATTCTGTTCTTGGAATACAAACCTCTGACTGATATGTGTGTCTGCTGCTGCGGCTGAGCAGACTGGTTTTCAAAATTCTAAAAATTTTCCAAATATTAGATTTAAGTACAACAAAGGCTGTGAGAGCTCTTCTAACTGAGGGGAGAGAGAGAGTGAAGGTGAGGGTTTTGGAGTCAGACTGACCTGGGTCTGCACTGGCTCTGTTGTTTGCTTACTCTGGACATCCTTTCTCTCATAAATGAAACAGAGACAGGAGCTCTGCTTTGCAGCATTGCTGTGAGGATTAGCAAATGTATGGCAATCACCTTAACACCTATGTTTGTGGTTGGTGCTTAGAAGACACTTGAATAATAAAAGCTGTTCTTAGATTGATTTGGGATTTGCAAGCTGCTAAGACCCTGGCATGCTTCTCCTTCTGTTCTGCTTTCTTTGAAGAAAGAACTGGAAGCCTCTGATTTGACCTATCCCAGGAAGAAAAAGGTTGACTGACTAAACCTTTCATGCACTTGAGGCTGCGATTTACAGCAGAACCCACTCCAGCTTCAGTATTCAGTTTCACTGTTAATCAGCATTTTCGGACAATGGCCTCACACTGCCTGTGGAAGTCTACTTTTATGTATTTCTTTTGATTAGTTTTATTTTAGTAAAGAGAATCTCTTATGCAATGAAGAAGGTCACAGGAATCAAGCATTCATTCATTCATTCCTTCACTCATTCAAAGTGCCTGCTTGAGGCCTAAACACCCTTCTAGCCCTTCTCCCAGACCCGTGTTTCCTCTTCCCAGTTTACTATCACAGGAAGCCCTGGCCCACAGCAGTGCTTCTCAAGTGCATCCACTCACACCCCAGACTTAGATTTTAAAACTTTGGGTCACCGAATCCACATTAGCAGAACCTGCTATGCCTGAAATTAAGATGCATCCTTATGCCCATGCTCCTTAGGGCAATTTTAGGTAGTTTCCCCAAGAGGCCTCAAGACCATCTACAGCGCTGGCCTGGTGGTGGTTTTCAAGGCAAACGAGCTTCATAAGCTTGGGAGGTAGGCCCATCATTGAAGCGACTGTGGTTAAAGTGGCTTTAGCTGCTGCCAACCAAAAGAAAAAAAAATGTCCCCAAATTTTATAAAATTTTTACTGAATTTGAGTCCAGTGATCCAGCCACTCCATTCTCTGATAATCTCCTTGTGAGATAAATTCCATAAAACAAGATCTGTGGCTACTGCACTGTCGTTCACAGTGGTGTTCCGCAACGTCGCTAGAGGGAGGAGGAGCGTTGTGGCCGCACTGGCCGGAGTGCAGAGTGGGTGGGCAGCTCCCAGGACAGAACGATCCATGTTCTGCTAAATAAAAGGATCCAAGAGTCTTAACCTGTTCGACAGTCAGCTCATAATGAAAGTAGCAAAATAAAATTGCGTTCAACTTCAGGGCTGACCAAGTGAAAAGAAACAAGCACATACAATAAGAAAATCTTGTAAGACAACTGATGAGTTTACAGGAACTAGGCAGTAGTTTGGAAACATTTTTATCAAGGCCAAGGGTAGGGCTCAAGTCAGGCCTCCCCCAGGGTTCCTGGGGAAGCTACTTCTCTAGCCAGATAAGCTTATGCTCACATCAAAATTTTCTCTTCTCCACCAATGAGGCAGGAGATGTGGTCAGACATAGCACACCTGGGGAACATAACTTTTCGTATTTTATTGTAGTCCTTATTGGAGATTAGATATCAGAGAAGGTCAATTACTTTTTCTTTTTTTGAGTAAAAAATTTGTCTAATCTAATCTGCTCAGGGTTATTATCAATAATTTACCACTAAATATTTGGTAACTACTAACAGTTCCAAAATGGCATCTCATGTACTAGCTCTGACCTATTAGAGTAGTTTCTAGAATGTTTTGGGTAGAGGAGGATTCTAAGGTTTTGACCATTCTCGGAAGGAAAGAAAGCCTACTGTAATTAGTCACAACTTTATGAGTACAGGAGGGAAGAAAGCAACCTATACATTCCTCTCGGTATTATCAATAGGAACACTCTCTTCCTTACCCCATCCCAATTCACTACTCCTGAAACGTGGGACTTCATTGATTCCTGGCTTCTTTTGCTTCTTTGCTTTGCTAATATCTATGTTATCAACAAGGCCCTTCTGAAACCTCTCTCTTCCTTTGCATTTCTCTAACCCTAACCTTGGTCCAGGTCAACTTTTTAGACTTTCAAAGCAGTTGTCACTTAGAAGGACATAGTACATAGTCCAGGCAATGCCAACTGTGTGCCCAGAAATAACCCAAGTTAGCAGATCCTTGAGAATCTTGCCATTCTGAGCTTCAGTCTTCCCTTAGCCTCCCAGGTATAAAAACTCAATCATGGCCCCCAACGGGGCCCAGAGGGAAATGATTTATACGAATCAAAATCATAGAAGATTGGTATATAAAGAATTATAGTGGGGAAAAAAATGCACTTGCCTTAAAGTTCTTTGATCTGCACATTTGTTCCTGGTGAGAAATCTCCATGCAAATCAGAAACTGATTAGAAGGGGGTTTGGTGAACGTGCAGCCAAGATAGGGACCAGCTGTGTGGTCTAAGGGAGCCAAACCATGAAGGCCCATCTCCACGTAGGAATGTCTCATCACCATTTCCCCTGGACAGTTCTGGTGAAGGCCTGTCCATGCTCCACTCTTTGCTGATTTCATGGTAGTGATGTGCCTCTGCCAACAAGCTCTTTAACAACACGAATATCACTTTGGCTACTGTGGACTTGCTTTATTCAGTTTGTCCCAAACAAACCTGCCTTTTCATATTGAGTGTTGATTTTATTAACTGTACCCTTGCAGTTTGGGGGGCTTCCATGCTCTCATGCCTACCTAGCCCATTCCCTAGCTGCTTAGCTGGATTTACCACCTCCAGATTTCTAATTAATTCATTTGCCTAAAAAGACCTTTAATCATCTAACAATACCTCCCATTTGATGGGCCTCTAGTTGACAAAGCCCTTCCGCAGACGGTGTCTCATGAAGTCCTGACAAATGGCAGCGGTAAACCATGTAGTCCCATCCCCATTCCACACCCTTGGGAACCGAGACTCAGAGAAACTTCCATGCCTGCAGCTAACTTGCCCCAGCACCAGGCCCGGGACCATGTTCCCCCCCCCACACACACACACACACACTGCACCTTCTCCCCTCTTCTTTTTCCACTAATGATGCTGATATAAGTTCTTAGTCTCCTCTCAGAGTCGTGAAATTCCTAATGATGGGTTTTCAGACCCCCACCCTGTGTCTGACATCCTGTTCCCTATCTCCCAGATTTTTTATTCTGCTTAGTCACATGAACCCTGTTCCCATTTTTGCTTGCCCTCGCATTTCAGTCCCTGCATTGGCAGCTGCTAAGCAGAGAGAAAACAAGCTCCGAGTGTGCTGCTGGGTCCCATTGGAGCTACAGGGGGTATCAGTTTGGCAGGTCACCTTCCGCTGGCACTAGGCTCAGGACCCTGAGATGGCAAGGGACAGGGGAGGGACAATTGGCTGGGACCTGAATATTTTCAATGCATGTTTGACTCTCATTTCCATTTAGGGTTCCTCATTAGGCCACCGAGGCGGTGCCGACCCGTTCCTCATTTTGAGTTGGCAGGGCCCAACAGTTCCATTAGTGCAATATGCACCAGCGGGGCTCCAGGGAGAGGAAGGAGGCTGAAAGGACTGGAGTTTCTGGTCCAATTTTTTAAAGAAAAGAAGAGAATGAAAGACCCACAAAACTTAGAAACACTCTCTTCCTTTGGCTCATTCACATGGAAATGCAGGTCTGATGATTATGGACAAGGAGGTGATGACCCATGGAGCAGGGGTCAGGGTGACCTTCAGCTCCTCTGCTTTAACCCCAGGTGCCAGCAGGACTCACCTCCTGAGCCACTAGTGCCAAATGGGAAACTTTTATGTCACGTCATTGGACACTTGGCAGGAGGAAACATGAGTGTCCCAATTACTAAACTCATGAGCACTAAGACCCCAAACAGCCCTTCCCGGTGCACATACTCCCAAACAGCGGGTGCTGGGAAAATTCATCAAGCACAAGAAGCCCCTCTGATTGCTGTACGGTGTGAGGCAGAAGGAGGAGAGCAGTAGTGACATTGGCAGCGACTGTCAGAGGCTCCTCAGAGGGCTGCAATACGCTGGGTGGGTGTAAGGCTCAGACCTGGTGGGTGTCCAAGTAAATGCAAGGAAAGGACGCGGTGGATCCCATTTCTTGAAACTTAAAGAAACAGGTACTGAAACAAGATCAATGTTTTGCAACCCGAGCTCTTGTTGACAAATGTAGATAGCAGCACCCCATCTATTATTAATCAACCTGCTTGTCAGGTAATCAGTAAACACGCTGCCCTGAGCACAGCATTCCGGACAACTCATGGGAAAATGCCAGCCCTGGTTTCACTGGCACAACCTTCACTTACATTCAGTGGATTCTCAACCCACCCTACAGCCACTTAAGGAGGTGGGCAGGGTGGTATTAACCCTCCCATCTTACCAATAAAGAAGCTGAATCTCTGCATGTAAATGATTTGTTTATAATTAGCAGAGTTAAAGCTCAAACCCAGGACTTGCGGCCAACTCCAGTACTTCTTCCAGACATTCACTTCCAGGTTAACCCATGTGGTCAGGATTGGGAAGGGGCATCAACTTTGAGACTGAATAACTCTCAGTTTGAAGATAAGTTTTATGACACAGGCTTTCTGAAGATCCACCAACTGCCAGACTTTCTTTTAGAGGCCTGAGTGAGTGGAGGCTCTCATCTCAAGTAACAGCCTAATATTAATGCAATCAAACATAAATTGCACCCTTCAGTTTACCAAGCTGACTTCCATACGTGGTTCTTTTTGCGCTTTCCAGCTGGCCTCCAGATTTCAGCTTCCCTTTGCTGCTCCTTCCATGACTGCTGACCGCTTTCTTTTCTTTATTTGGGTTTATTGTCTTTCTTGCTGCCTTCTCTTCTCTGTTTGTTGTTGGGGCCCAGGAAATATGTGTCCACTGGAAGACAGAAAATAAAGCCATTCAATGAAGCCACATATATGGGGATATCCTACAAGCACTGGAACTTCTCTTAACACCACGTACGATGTGCCTGGAGGGCACTTTCCCATTATATCAGACAGGCTGTCGAGCTGCAGCAGCCTGCCTGTGACCTCAGCCACCTAGACTCCTGCCTAGGGCATAAAGGGGTTTAAAAGGTGGAGATTGACTCAATTTACAAATGTGGATCCCATGACCGCGTGATGTGAATCCTGAGAAGAAATTGATCTACTGTGATAGACTCTTCATTGTCAATTGAAGGCCCAAATTTTATGAATAATAAGAGTCTAGGGACAATTTGCTAACAGGGTCTTTCATGTACTTTTTATACAGGGAAGACTGTCTGGCTGAGCTCTCAGCTTCCCACGCTATGCCTGGCTTGTTTACTCTAAGTCAGGGGTCTCCAAACTTTTTACACAGGGGACCAGTTCACTGTCCCTCAGACCGTTGGAGGGCCGGACTATAAAAAAAAAAAACTATGAACAAATCCCTATGCACACTGCACATATCTTATTTTAAAGTAAAAAAACAAAATGGGAACAAATACAATATTTAAAATGAACAAGTAAATGTAAATCAACAAACTGACCAGTATTTCAATGGGCACTATGGGCCTGCTTTTGGCTAATGAGATGGTCAATGTCTGGTTCCATATTTGTCACTGCTAGCTGTAACAAATGATATGACGTGCTTCCAGATCCATGACGCGTGCATCCCGTGTTACCGGAAGTAATACTGTACGTGAGCGACACCGCGCTTTGTGGTGCCACCACATACAGTACTCCAGGAGCATCCGCATCCTGTGCTCCTCTCACTGACCACCAATAAAAGAGGTGCCCCTTCCGGAAGTGCGGCAGGTGCTGGATAAATGGCCTCAGGGGGCTGCATGTGGCCTACAGGCCATAGTTTGGGGACCCCTGGTCTAAGTCAACAACACAGGGAAGCCCTGATTTTATCTTTCGACCAGTGAACTGTGACCTGCCTTATCCAATCAAAACTGCACAATTATACTCTCATTTGCATACATACCAATCATTCAGAAATGCATGATTCAGACCAATCAGAGCTGTTTGAATTTGGAAACCTCATTTGCATAAAATTGGACCATTTGGAACCCGGGCCAGGAACTTTTTCTGTAAAAGGTGGCCTCCCCTTTGTCTCAGTGGCACCCACTTTTGTTTTCTACTGGAGACTGCCTTTCCCCTGGTTTGCAAACTGTCTCAACTGAAAAATGTCTCTCCTTTCTGCACCTCTTTGGGAATTCTGGTTTGCACAAGTAGGAAGTGATTTCCCAAAAGTTACATGGCTAGTCAATAAAACAGAGGCTCATTTCAACTTGTGTTATTCACTTTTTCTCCTATAATCTGTAAGACTGAAGGATTGAGAACAGTATTCAGCTCCTTTTTAGATGGGAAAGCAAACCATACAAGTCCACATTGCCAGAACAAAAATAAATGAAACTAAGATTTGCATGTGGAGAATCATGAGTTGCTAATTTTTATTTTTATTTTTTAGTTTAAGTTTTCAAGATATATTTGGCTTTCTTTTTTTTTCAATAATATTTATTTATTTATATTTTATTTTATTTTTTAATTAAATTTAATGCAGTGACATTGATAAATCAGGGTACATATGTTGAAAGAAAACATCTCTAGATTATTTTGACATTTGATTGTGCTGTGTACCCCTCCCCCAAAGTTAAATTGTCTTCTGTCACCTTCTATCTGGTTTTCTTGTGCCCCTCCCCTCCCCCAACCGCTCCCTCCTTCTTCGCCCCTTCCTCCTCCCCCCCACCTCCTACCCCTGTTGCCATTACATTCTTGTTCATGTCTCTGAGTCTCATTTTTATGTCCCTTCTATGTATGGATTCATATAGTTCTTAGTTTTTTTCTGACTTACTTATTTCACTCCGTATAATGTTATCAAGGTCCATCCATGTTATTGTAAATGATCCGATGTCATCATTTCTTAGGGCTGAGTATTCCATAGTATATATGTACCAAAGCTTTTAATCCACTCGTCCTCTGACGGACACTTGGGCTGTTTCCAGATCTTTGCTATTGTGAACAATGCTGCCACAAACATGGGGGTGCATTTCTCCTTTTCAAAACAGTGCTATGGTGTCCTTGGGGTATATTCCTAAAAGTGGGATCACTGGGTCAAAAGGCAGTTCGATTTTCAGTTTTTTGAGGAATCTCCATACTGTTTTCCACAGTGGCTGCACCAGTCTGCATTCCCACCAGCAGTGCAGGAGGGTTCCCTTTTCTCCATATCCTCGCCAGCACTTATTCTGTGTTGTTTTGTTGATGAGCGCCATTCTGGCTGGTGTGAAGTGATATCTCATTGTGGTTTTAATTTGCATTTCTCTAATCATTAGTGATGTTGAGCATTTTTTCATATGCCTATTGGCCATCTGTATGTCCTCTTTGGAGAAGTGTCTATTCATCTCTTTTGCCCATTTTTGGATTGGATTGTTTGTCTTCCTGGTGTTGAGATTTACAAGTTCTTTGTAAATTTTGGTTATTAACCCCTTATCAGATATATTGTCAAATATGTTCTCCCATTGTGTAGTATGTCTTTTTATTCTGTTCTTGTTGTCTTTAGCTGTGCAAAAGCTTTTTAGTTTGATATAGTCCCATTTGTTTATCCTGTCTTTTATTTCACTTCCCTGTGGAGATAAATCAGCAAATATATTGCTCCGAGAGATGTCGGAGAGCTTACTGCCTATGTTTTCTTCTAAGATGCTTATGGTTTCATGGCCTACATTTAAGTCTTTTATCCATTTTGAGTTTATTTTTGTGAGTGGTGTAAGCTGGTGATCTAGTTTCATTTTTTTGCAGGTAGCTGTCCAATTTTCCCAACACCATTTGTTAAAAAGGCTGTCTTTACTCCATTGTATTTCCTTACCTCCTTTGTCAAATATCAGTTGTCCATAGAACTGTGGGTTTATTTCTGGGTTCTCTGTTCTGTTCCATTGATCTATATGCCTGTTCTTATGCCAGTACCAGGCTGTTTTGAGTACAATGGCCTTGTAGTATAACTTGATATCAGGAAGTGTGATACCTCCCACTTTATTCTTCTTTTTTAAGATTGCTGAGGCTATTTTTGTTCTCTTTTGGTTCGATATAAATTTTTGGAATATGTGGTCTATATCTTTGAAGTATGTCATTGGTATTTTAATTGGTATTGCATTGAATTTATAGATTGCTTTGGGTAATATAGACATTTTAATGATGTTTATTCTTCCTAACCATGAGCACGGTATATGCTTCCACTTGTTTGTATCTTCCTTGATTTCTTTTATCAATGCTTTGTAATAATCCAAGTACACGTCTTTAGTCTCCTTGGTTAAGTTTACTCCTAGGTACTTTATTTTTTTGGTTGTAATTGTGAAGGGGATTGTTTCCTTAATTTCTCTTTCTGACTGTTCATTGTTGGTGTATAAAAATGCCTCTGATTTCTGAGTATTGATTTTATATCCTGCCACTTTGCTGAATTCATTTATCAGGTCTAGTAGTTTTTTGACTGAGACTTTAGGGTTTTCTATATACAATATCATATCATCTGCAAATAATGATAGTTTTACTTCTTCTTTTCCAACTTGAATGCCTTGTATTTCTTCTTCTTGTCTGATTGCTGTGGCTAGGACTTCCAGGACTATGTTAAATAAGAGTGGTGAAAGGGGGCACCCCTGCCTTGTTCCTGATCTTAAGGGGATTGCTTTTAATTTTTGCCCATTGAGTATGATGTTGGCTGTGGGTTTCTCATAGATGGCTTTTATCATGTTGAGGTATGTTCCCTGTATTCCCACTTTGCTGAGAGTTTTGATCATGAATGGGTGCTGGATTTTATCAAATGCTTTTTCTGCATCTATTGAAATTATCATATGGTTTTTCTCCTTCTTTTTGTTTATGTGATGAATCACATTGATTGATTTATGAATATTGTACCATCCTTGCCTCCCCAGAATAAATCCCACTTGATCATGGTGTATGATTTTTTCCATATATTGTTGGATCCGGTTTGCTAATATTTTGTTGAGGATTTTAGCATCTATATTCATCAGAGATATTGGCCTATAATTTTCTTTCTTTGTGTTGTCTTTACCTGGTTTTGGAATCAGAATTATGCTCACCTCATAAAAGGAGCTTGGAAGTCTTCCTCTTGAATTTTTTGAAATAGTTTGAGAAGCATAGGAATTAGTTCTTCTTTGAATATTTGGTAGAATTCCGTTGTGAAGCCATCGGGCCCCGGACTTTTCTTTGTTGGGAGTTTTTTGATAACTGTTTCGATCTCATTTGTTGTAATCGGTCTGTTTAGGTTTTCTGATTCTTCCAGATTGATTTTTGGAAGATTGTATGTTTCAAGGAATTTGTTCATTTCATCTAGGTTGTCTAGTTTTTTGGCATACAGTTCTTCATAGTATTTTCTTACAATATTTTGTATTTCTGTTGTGTCAGTTGTTATTTCTCCTCTCTCATTTCTAATTTTATTTATTTGAGTCCTCTCTCTCTTTTTCTTGGTGAGTCTAGTTAAAGGTGCATCAATCTTGTTTACCTTTTCAAAGAACCAGCTCCTAGTTTCATTGATCCTCTGTATTGCTTCTTTAGCCTCTATGTCATTTATTTCTGCTCTGACCTTTATTATTTCCTTCCTTCTACTACATTTGGGCTTTAATTGCTGTTCTTTTTCTAATTCTTTTAGATGCAGGGTTAAGTTGTTTATTTGAGCTTTTTCTAGCTTCTGAAAGTGTGCCTGTAGTGCTATGAACTTCCCTCTCAGTACTGCTTTTGCTGTGTCCCATAAATTTTGAGTTGTTGTATGCTCATTGTCATTTGTTTCTAGGAATTTTTTTATTTCTTCTTTGATCTCATTCTTAATCCATTCATTATTTAACTACCTGCTATTTAGTTTCCATGTGTTTGAGAATTTTTGAGCTTCTCTGTTGTGGTTCATTTCTAGTTTCATGCCATTGTGATTGGAGAAAGTGCTTGATATGATTTCAGTCTTCTTGAATTTGTTGAGAGCACTTTTGTGCCCTAACATGTGGTCTATCCTAGAGAATGTACCATGAACACTTGAAAAGAATGTATATTCTGCTGCTTTAGGGTGAAAGGTTCTGAAGATATCTATTAAATCGAGTTGATCTAGTGTTTCAAATAAGTCTGCTGTTTCTTTGTTAATTTTCTTTCTTGAGGATCTATCTAGTGATGTTAGTGGGGTATTGAAATCCCCTACTATTATAGTATTGCTGTTGATCTCACCCTTTAAATCCATCAAAGTCTGCTTTATATATTTGGGTGCTCCTATATTAGGTGCATAGATATTTATAATATCTTCCTGCTGGATTACTCCCTTTATCATTATGTAGTGGCCTTTTTTATCTCTTACTATATCTTTTGTTTTAAAGTCCAATTTGTCTGATATAAGTATTGCTACCCCAGCTTTTTTTTCATTTCCATTTGCATGAAATGTTTTTTCCCATCCTTTTAAATTCAATCTATGTGTATCTTTTGTTCTAAGGTGTGTCTCTTGTAGACAGCATATGTATGGGTCCTGTTTTCTTATCCATGCAGCTACCCTATGTCTTTTGATTGGATCATTTAATCCATTTACGTTTAAGGTTATTATTGATATGTAGCTGTTTATTGTCATTTTCTTCTTTAAAGGTGTATTCCTTTTTTGCTATATTCTTTTCCCACTTTGATCTGTTTACAACAGGCCCCTTAACATTTCCTGCAGCATTGGTTTGGTTGTAATGAATTTCTTGAGTTGTTTTTTGTCTGGGAAGCTTTTTATTTCTCCTTCGATTTTAAACGATAGCCTTGCTGGATAAAGTAGTCTTGGTTGTAGGTTCTTGTTCTGCATTACTTTGAATATTTCTTGCCATTCCCTTCTGGCCTCAAGTGTTTCTGTTGAGAAGTCGGATGTCATCCTTATGGGGGCTCCTTTGTAGGTGATAACTTTTTTTTCTCTTGCAGCTTTTAATATATTCTCTTTATTGCTTAGCTTTGGTATTTTAATTATGATGTGTCTTGGTGTAGGTTTCTTTGGGTTTCTCTTTAATGGAGTCCTCTGTGCTTCTTGGACTTGTGAGAGTTTCTCTTGCATTAATTTAGGGAAGTTTTCAGCTATGGTATGATTGAACAAAGTCTCTATCCCTTGTTCTTTTTCTTCTTCTTCAGGAACCCCTATGATGCGGATGTTATTTCTCTTCATGTTGTCACAGAGTTCTCTAAGGGTTTCCTCTGACTTTTTGAGTCTCTTTTCTCTTTTCTTCTCTGCTTTCATGCCTTCATTCCAGTTGTCCTCCAACTTGCTGATTTGATCCTCAGCTCTATCTATCCTGTTTTTAATTCCTTCCATTGTGGTCTTTATTTCTGATATTATATTTGTCATCTCCGACTGATTCTTTTTTATACTTGCTATATCTTTATTTAGGTGTTCATAATGACCATCCATTGTTGTTCTAAAATCCCTAAGCATCCTTAAAATCATTATTTTGAACTCCACATTTGGAAGTTTGATTATTTCCATATCACTCAGTTCATCTCCTGAAGGTGTCTCTTGTGGTTTCATTTGGATTGCACTTCTTTGTCTTCTCATTGTCTGTTTTTGGGTTTTTTATTTGTAGAGTTGGTTGAGTCTAGGCTTGGTGTTGTCTGCCTCCAGTTTTCAGTTGTGTTATTTCTAGGTCTTCTTGGGTTGGTATCTATTTGGCTTTCTTTTAAAGTAACTTTTTTATTATAAAGTTTAATATTTATTGTAGAATATGTGGAAAATACAGATAAGCTGAAAAAGAGAAATTAAAAAATTTTATGATCTCATCTCTTCAAGATATGCAGTGTTAGTAACCTGTCCCATTTTCCTTCCAGAACTATACACATACTATAATGCATAGGCACACACCTACCCACTGGATTACATTGTACAAACAGCCTCATATTTTTTCCATTTAATACTCCAATAAATATTTACCTACAACATTATTTCCATGACTGATTTGTATTTCTTTGTATGGTGTTCTATTATCTAATCAATACATTCCAAATTGTTTTGACTCTTTTAAAGCTACAGT
Organism: Saccopteryx bilineata; assembly: GCF_036850765.1. NCBI lineage: Eukaryota > Metazoa > Chordata > Mammalia > Chiroptera > Emballonuridae > Saccopteryx > Saccopteryx bilineata. Next base: position 290,295,454 of record NC_089491.1, on the reverse strand, counting down.
AAACATTCTTGGAGTACTCCAGCGATCTCTCCAAAGTCTGAAGCAGTGTTTACCTAAAATGCTTATTTTTAATATGCTAATGTTTAGTAGTAGAGAAGGTATAAAAACTGTCAAAGACCTTCAAAACTTCATGCTGAAAATAAGTCAGGGGGTAACTAGAACAAGTCAGGTCACTAGAAGTTAGACTGAAATAATGAAGGGCAGCATGACCTACAAAAATGGTATCACTACTAAGCAGGGGTGAGGGAGGAGGCACTGTTATATGAAGAACTGGTGTGAGAAGACCAACAGCTCACCCCGCACATAATTGGCACCATTATATTCCCTTATCTCCCCAAGGTGCCCTTCTTGCATTTATTTTTCCCTTTTATGCTGACCTTCACTAAAGAATAAAAATTATCGAGAGGTCATGAACTGCATGTGATTTGTCTTGGGTTCCATGACCCACATCCTCCATCCTCCCACCATTCACAGGGCTAGCCCCAGTGTGACATTGATAACCAGAGGGAGGAAGGCTGATGAGGACATGGGAGAGAAGATCTGAGCACACCTGGAAGACTGGTGTGGGCTGGCCTGGGTACAAGTCAGCGGAGGCGCATTCCTTTTGTTGCCCGAGACTAGATTAATACTGTCGGTTTCTGCACTACTCATCAGTTGTGAAAATTAAGACATAATCACTTCCTTAAGTGACACATATTGTAGCCTAAGTACCACAAAACTTCCTTTATTATCCCAATTTAAATGAATACATTTATGAAAAATGGACACTTCACATTGGTTTCCTCAGGCTACTTTGGTGCAATTTTGGTTTTCTATGACAACCCTTCCATTCCGTAAAACCGTACCTTACTAAATGACTGTTTCAAGGGCCTGGTTTTGGCTGTTAGTGAGAACTACCAAGGGATGCAGCCAGCCCCTCTGCCTCCCCCACCAGCAGACTGGAGTGTGGCCCTCCTTCACCTGGCCTCCTCTGATATGGGGTCTGCGTTCCATCCCCAGCACAAGGCCCGCCCCAGGGAGGGGACCTCCTTCTAGAGCACTCTTTCCCACAGTTCCTGATGTCTATGTTCTGAGATAAAAGCCAGCCTCGTGCTCCATTCCCTTTGCTGAGCATGTGCTTATCACTAGGCAATACAAATATCACTGGAATGTTTCAAAGTGCTGCTAAACAAATTCCAGTGCAGTCCAAATCACCTGGTTAAGCGTTGTGAGTGCCCACCAGTCCTGGACCTGACAAGCTCTTGAAGGAGGTCAACAGCTTCAGTGGGATAAATGTCAGCTTGTCCTTTTGCCTTGAACCCGGCAAGCTGGTCTGGAAGAATATAAGCACCACTGTTTGTTTGTTTTCTTTTTTGGAGGGGGTCATTGTTTTTTGTTGTTTTTTATTTTATTTTAATGGGGTGACACTGATACATCAGGGAACATATGTTCAGAGAAAACATCTCCAGGTTATTTTGACATTTGGTTATACCACTGTTTGTTTTGTCCTGTAATCTATCCCCTAGAACACCTGGAGTGCTGCCGGAACTGTACCCCAAAGAGTGCCAGGGACACAGTTGGTACTCAAAATATGATTTTTTAAAATATTGAGTTAACATGTCCTTACAGTGAATAATCTGTTCTTGAACTTCATTATAAATGGAACCATTTAGTATGTCCCCTTTCTGAATCTGCCAGATTTTTAAACTCAACATGTTGTAGAGACTTATCCATGTCCTTCCATGTATTAGGAGTTTGTTCCTTTTGATTATTGTGTGATATTCCATGTGTGAATAGTCCACACTTTATTGATCCATTCTCTTGTTGATATGTGCTTGTTTCCAGTTTTTGGGGTTACTATGGATAGAGCTGCACAAAGCCTTCTGTGCAAGTCTTTCTGTGGGCATATGTTTTTGTTTCTTTTGGGTAAATATTTCAGAGTAAAATTGCTGAATCATAGAGTAGGGTTAACTTTGTAAGATTCTGCCAAACTAGCAATACATATTTATTGAGACCTTGGAAACATATCAAGATAAATTGTGTTTTCAATTTGAAATTGCTTTTCCTTTTCCTCATGAATTATAGTAAAAGTAATTTTTAAAAATTTTGCCACTTCCTACATAAAGACTTCCATGATTGCTACAATATGTATTCAGCAATTTTAATATTTAACAGATACATGTTGGTTATCCAGTAGGTTCCTTGCATTGTATTATTTTCTGAGGTTTATAGAGATGAAAATAAGCCCTCGTCCCCAGAAAGCTCTAAGTCTAGTGGAGAGGACAGTGACAATGGAGGGAAGTGAGGCATGCACAGGAGGCTAAGGGGCTACAAATACACAATAATTCAGTCGGAGAGGTTGTTCTAGGACTGGACACTTCCGGTGAACCTAACAGTTGGGGTGGAGAAAGAAGAGGACATTCTAGACAGAGAAAACTGCAGATGCGAAGAGAGGTAAAGGAGCGTGATTCACTGGGGACAAGTGGGTCCCCGAGGCTGGAGCACTGGCTGTGAGTGGGGGTCAGGGGAGGTACCAGGGAGACAGAGTGGGGTAGGGAACAGCCCAAACCCAGAGACAGAAGGCCTTGAACCAAGCCTTGTTTACGCATCTGGACTTAATCTTAAAGACAATGGCGAACCACTGGAAAGGTCTTAGGGAGGGCGGGGTGACATTACCACAATGAACTGCTCCCCTCTTCCCTGCTTTTCCGCAGCAATTGGCTTGACCTTGACCACCCTGCTTGTTTCACTTTGCCTCTTGCTGCTGTGGCTTGCATGTGGGCCTCCTCCCAATCTGGCTGGCAAAGTAAGCCTTGTGAATGTGTAGGGGCCTCCATGACCTTGAGGTGCCTGTCTACCGGCATGTACACAGCAGGCACAAGTGCTCTGTGGGTGTTTGATACCTAGGACTGAACCATGACTTCTTAGAGACTCTCATCACCCTTGGGGCTGCTAGACAGAGCTCAAAGAAGGATGCTGTTTTCACTGGGGCATAGGTCCCATTGAAACGGGCCTGAGAAGAAAGTCTTGAATCTAAGATCAAAGAAAGGGTGGACAACCACACACAACTAAGAGCCCCCCTAACCTTATCTGCCTCCCACCCAGAATCCCACTGAGATATTTTGGGGCTGTTTTGCAGTGAAAACCTGGTTGCTTTTCACTAGCTGGAAATTCCATCTAATGAACAGATAGATGACATCGTTTTCATATGACAAGCAGAATTCCATGTACGCAAATACTGACAGCTTTAGAAAACACACAGGGCAGGGGTAGTAAGTACCGTGGGGAAAGAGCATGATATGTCAACAGAGAGTGAGACGCGGCACAAAGCAAGGCTTCAGCCAGCAGTGTGGACGCTGCAGGGGGTGTCGACATGGGGGCTGTGTAGACACTGAGGTGGCAGGTGCTGCTGAAACAGGTCCGGGGTCCTGCGAGGGTCTCACTTACCAGCCCACCGAATTGTTCTCCCTCTCCGTAAACGTTCTTGTTATGCGGGTGGCCCTGAGAAGTCCCGGATGAAAAGAGACAGTCCCTGCCCTCAGGGGGCTTTTGGCACATGGCAGAGACAGTCTCTGAAAAGGTCTGCACAGGAAATGAGCACAGAGGGCCTCTTCCCCCAGCCTGGAGGGACCAGGGGAGGCTCTAGAAGAAGGTGACATCTAAGCTGAGTCTTATGAGTTGACTGAAAGCTGGCCAGGAGGGGTGGTAAAAAGGTGAAGTAAAGGACATGGTTAAGGGCATTCAGGAGCAAGGGGACAGCATGAGCAAGGGCAGGGAGGTCCCCCGAGTGACGTGAGTACAGAGACGTCACGCCAGCAGTGTGGCGTGACTGGAGAGCTCTGGGAGTGGCGATAATAGGCCGGAGCTGCAAGCTGGGGATTAAAACATCTGAATATGGGGAAACAGCTGAGCACAACAGCATTACACAAGTTCATGCAAATTACTTGTCAAAGAAGGTGCACCCTATCAGTAAACCTGCTCATGAGGTTGAGGCACAGGAGTACTTGGGGGCGAAACCACACTGCCAAGATCAGCAAGCTGCACAAGGAAGAATTAGTCATTTATCCATTTAATCTAAACACACATATAGAGCATGTGCCAAGCACCAGCCGTGGGAAGCCCCATGATGCATACTATATTCCTAACAAAATGGCTAGCACTTGGCACGCTGCCCAAGGTGACGACTCCTTAGATGGTTTGTTGAATGAATCAGTGAATGGTCAGTTTGGACCCTTGCCCAAGGAACTCACAGTCCACTGGGAGAATCAGAGAAGTAAACCAATGATTATGATACCAAATAATTACAATGAAGCTAGAGCTGGAAATTTATCCTAAGAATGTCTTCAAGAACCAGCAAAGTGAAATAAAGGAGTGAGGCAACCTTCCAGGGGGCAGACGATAGGGACTAACAGGGGACCACAGCCAGGGATGAGAACGTGCTCCTTCTACAGGGAACAGTTGCTACTCAACTCCGGGCAAATAAGGACCAACCATGGAAACTTCTGTTTTTTATCAAGTGAACTGTCACCGTCTAGGAGGGTTGCTGCCTCATGGCCAGGATTCCAGCATGACTGACCTGGTACCTACCTGGAGGTGAGAGCATAGGGAGAGACATTTCTTAGCAAGACACGGGCCTGAAAACCTGCCTTTCTGGGAGGACATGGCGTGGGACACAGTTACCTGCATAATCAGCGGGGGACACCATAGCTCACACAGCCAAGAGGGCAAACAGTGTCAGGCGCTGCCAGCTGCTGAGGACCCCCACCTCGACACCGGCCCACCAGGCTCCTGAGCACGTGGTGAGGACCCGACTTCAAGTCAGTCTCCCAACTTCTTAGTCCAGGACTGGGCTCCCATGCAGCTCCTCCCCCAGAGAGGACCGGGGCTCAGTGGCTAGTTCTCTGGCCATGGGGACCTGGCTGGGGCTGTTTGTTCTCCAGAAGGAAACAGGAGATTGTAGTGTGTCGGAATTCTGCACCACCGCCTCCCCCACCACATAAAAGCTGCTGAGCAAACAGAGAAATCAAAGATGATTATACGCTGCTGGAAGACCGCGTGCTTCCGCCTGGCCGCATCCCGGGCCAAACTGTTATGTAAGCGGCAGCCCGACTCAGGCTGGGAACCGAACAGAGATCCATTGACAGCAGGTCCCTGGCCAGCCCATCACCCGCAGCTTTCCTCGGGTCTGTTCCACCTGGAGCAGACCTGCCTGGGGGAGGGCAGGACAGGGCCATTTCACAAGCCTCAAGCTGTTTTTACATTTGTTTGGGGATTTCCCTCTCTCCCTTCCCAGCCAGTATAGATGCCTGGGTGAGTTAGCACTAGGAATTTACTTTGGCCTGATTCCAAGTGACTAAGACATGATATACTGTCAAATTCTGACATTCTGGGGTAGGTGGGTGCTTTTCACCATCGGAAGGGAATCATTCACTTTAGTTGTTCGGATACCAGATCTGAACAAGTAATTCCTGGAGCCCCGAAGTGAACTTCTGGCCAGAATGGGCCTGACCACACTACTCTGATGACCACTGCTTATTTCTATTTAGGGAATCTGGGCATGTCCTGCAGCCCTAAACCATCTACATGGACTTAGAAGAGTTTTCCGTTTGATGTGTTAGTGACTTGGGTAGTGAATTCTCAGGGCTCTATTTTCCCCTTCCCACATTTCAGGGTTAGGAACACTCAATGGCTGTGATGGCAAGTGCGATCCAGGTTTCAAATGTTAATTCCAACTTTCTGTCATTATATATGAAATGAGGTGCCAGCTATTTAGTGTTGAGAACGTTCAGAAGTTTCTTTGTTCATATCTATTCAACAATGGGCTTCCATTCCTCTCCCTTTTCCAGTCTTAACTGACCACACCCCATGTGAGAGGCTCAAACCTCAAGGAGAAGAGGCCTGGAGATTGGAGCCAGATAAAATGGTGTTGGGGCTACAGCTTGGTCATTCCGAGTCCGTGTGCCCTTGGGCCATAGCATGAACCTTGCTAAGTCCCTGGAATCTATTGGTTTCCATTACTTTTCTTATATCACGTTAGAAAAGCACTAGGAGTCCAAGGAGGCTGATCCTGGTTTTAGAGAATGGCTGATGATATACACCTCTCTCTTGTTCTGTCACGGGAGGGCCGAGTGAATGGGTCTAGTATGCAGCACCCATCGTTGGTTGGTGAGATTGCTTTAAGAGTAAGGAGCTGGACTGGAATCTTGGGCTCAGACCCCTTCTCCCAGCCTTCATCTCTTTTCCTATTAGTCCCGCAGGGAGCCCCTCACAAGCTAAGGGGCCTGGGTGGTTGTTCAACCCTTTCTCCTTCTTGATGGCCAGCGTGCTAGATCTTGTAGTTGACAAAGATACCTCTTCCCAGGAGGATACCTGGCAAATTTGTGTTCCTTGCAAGGGCATTTGAAAAAGCTCAAACCAAGAAGGAACTGCCTTTTCTGGATAAGCCATAGAGGGACTGAAGCCCGATAAGAGACGAGATCTATGGGGATACCCCAGAAGTACCGTGGCAGGGAGAGAGAACAAACTCTAAATATCCTGAGAACTACTTTTACTAACTATTGCATTGTGACTAGACCATGAAACTAGTTCCCATTGAGCTATCCCATTGAACCATCCTCCGGCCCAAATCTTCTTCTTCAGGGAAGCTTTGCCCCCCACTGCTGCAGGATGATCTTTGGTCAGGAAATGAAATGCGGGTCTGAATTCAGGAAAGTTTAGATTCGTCCATCAACTCTCCAGTCCAGAGGGATGAAGATCCCTGCTCCCGGAGTCCAGTGGCCACTGTGAGTGAGCTCATCCAGCCCCGGCTGGTTTATTGGATAATAATTAAAATCATGTTGACCAGCCTTGTAATGTTGTTATCTAAAAAAAGAGATATGGTTATCTAAACAAGTGGTGTGGTTCGGTTGGGGCCCAGGAAGCAAGCCTTTTTGAGCACCATTCTTCTGCCCGGTTGTTGGCTTCCTGCCTAGCTGTACGACCTCAGTCTCTTTGGATCTTCACCTGGAGAAAAGGGATGAGAGTGATATCAAGTTGAATAATCTTAAGGGAATTGGTTTCTTCCTAAAACCTGCTCTCCTGAATTTGGTTGGCGCAGGGCAGCTAACAGAAAAACACAGTCCAGTGAAAAAAAAAATCGAGGCTGTATCAACCATGCCCCCCAAACAGGCACACCTGAAATGGGCTGCTAGCACCAGAGAACACTGCTGTGGGCTTGAGACCTAACGGAGAGCAAAGACGGGCCCGGCCTGCAGGGCCCGATTCGTGAGCTCAGGAAGTATAACTGGGGTTCAACGGCTCTTAAGAGGTGAGCGGAGGGGCCGGGGTCAGCAACATGAACAGTTTGATTGTTTAATTCCCAAAGATATAGATAACAAAGTGAAAAAGTATGTGACACACACACATAGTTTTTGTTCATCACGCCTCGTCTGTAAAACAAGAGCATCAGGAATCACTGACATACATATGTGCGAGTTGGGGATTAAAACTGTCTGAATACAGGGAAATGATCAGAGCACAACAACAACGCACAAGCTCATGCATATTACTTGTGAATGAAGGTGCGCCCTATCAGCAAACCTGCTCATAAGGTTGAGGCATGGGCGTATTTGGTGACAAAACCACACCAGAGAATGAGTTGTTTGTTTGTTTGTTTTTACTAAACTTTCCTTTTTACTAAGGGAATTTGCAGAAAAGTCCAGAGTTCCCATGCCACTCTCTCTCTCTGTTTCCCTATAGAAAATATCTTACTGGAGTATGGTGATTCCCTTTTTTTTTTTTAAGCAATTAATGAACCAATATTGACACATTATTATTAATGAAAGCCCAAACTTTAGAGAATAGGGATTTTACTGAAAACTGGCATTAAAATCCCTGAGAGGTATCTCAACTCAGGCTGTCACGTGACAGAGAGAAGCACTTGGATCCTGGCCATTCACTCCTTTGCTGCCTTCTTTCTGCAAAGGGACAACATGTTTTCCGCTCTGAGAACTTGGCGTTCCCCTGCAGCACAGCCTGCGTGCATCTTGTTTTAAGTGGTCCTCCTTGCAGGTGTTTTACAACAGCAGGGGGGTGGGCTGGCCAGGAGGAGGGGCTTCGGAATCAAACAGATAGGCTCGCCCCTCTGCCACTCATAAGCAGTTGCTTTATCAGGCCTTATTATTCTCACCCATAAAATGGAAATAATAAAGGTATCTTCCTCACTGAGCTGCTGTGAAGATTGAATAAAATCATTCAATAGCGCCTGACTGGTGGTGGCGCAGTGGATAGAGCATCGACCTGGGATGCTGAGGTTCCAGGTTCAAAACCCCGAGGTTGCCAGCTTGACTGAGGGCTCACCACCTTGAGTGCGGGGTCACAATCTTGAGCATGGGATTATTGACATGATCCCATGGTCGCTGGCTTGAACCCAAAGGTCGCTGGCTTGAGCTCAAGGTCACTGACTTGAGCAAGGGGTCACTGATTCAGCTGGAGCCCCCCTGGTCAAGGCACATATGAGGAACAATCAATGAACAACTGAAGTACCACAACTACAAATTGCTGCTTCTCATCTCTCTCGCTTTCTCACTCTCAATCTTTCTTTCTCAAAAACAAACAAACAAACAAACAAAAAAAAACAAAAGAAAATACTAAAAAACACTTAGCACAAAGCTAGGCATATAATAAATAATAGTCCAATAATGGTAGCTATTATTAACTTTCTAAAGTGAGGTCCCTTTAAAAAGTAACTGGTCAATAGACCAGTCATTGAGTGATCTAGATCAATTTGATTAAAAAAATAGTTTTTCAATGCAGATCAGTTTCAAAGGTGAGTTAGGAGAAGATAAATAGTTATAGGAGCATAAACTTAATTGCCTGAAGAATTCTCTTTAAATTGGAAAGAAAAAGGGGTCTTTAGAGGGACTACTGATATAAAAACATGTGAGAAATTATCCATGGGCTTTCTCTGCTTTACCATTCTGCCTGAAGGGTCAAAATGTCTAGAACAGCACACATCCTCAGTAAAGGCATTGTTTAGGGAGAAATGATGTCTCAGGGCTAACTGGGAGTACTGTGGACACCTGGCCCATGTCTGCATCTCCGGGTCCTATTCACCACACCCTCTCAGTGCTCCGTCCCATATTCCTGACACTTGGAACTACAGCAGTTTATCCAACACACAGGCTCCCCTGCCTTCTGTGCCCTTGCGTGCCCTACTCCTGCCTGGGAGCACCCCATACCTTCACCTGGCTGACCAGGTGAGCTTCAAGATTCAGCTCAGATAGCGCCTCCCCTGGACGGTCTGCCCCAGCCACTGCTATTCAGGTCACCCATGCTCCCACAGGCTCCCAGACTTCATTCTCGTGGCATTTCACGCATGGTGTCACCTCTCTTCCTCACTCTGTTGCCCGCTCCTCGGGACATGATAAATGCTCAAAAGACATTGGCCAGTGCTGAGCCTTTTGATTCTTCTATCAAAGGCTGATACAGAAGCCGTTAAGGGAGGCATGTGAATTTGGTGAAAGTAGCATTTTTATACTTGACCCATAAAGAGAGATGTTTCTCTCTAAAGCAGGGGTCTCAAACTCGTGGCCCGCCAAACAATTTTGTGCGGCCCGCAGACTAATCCATGAAGTTCAAAATATTTTGGATAAAATTAAGTAAGCCTAGGGGCCTACTTGTATTTTTCATTTCTCTAGCATCCTAGCTAGATATTAGCTTAGTTAACAGCAGTTGTGATGCGAACTACAGTTTCTGGTTGTTTTGTGACACTGAGTAAACTGCATGTACGATTGTGCTTGTTGTACTGATTTTTTTTTTTTTGTTTTCAACTGCAGTGAGAAAAGTGTTGCGTAACAGTTGCCTTTTGTAGACCTAGTGCGGCCCGCCGAACGGCTGTGATCTTGCTCTGCGGCCCACATGCTGAGTTGAGTTTGAGACCCCTGCTCTAAAGGATACAGTTAAAGCCAGTGTAGGACTTGACGGCGACAGATAGTTTGTGCAGTGGTTTCCAAGTCCAGGGCATGAAACAATGTTGGTCTGCATGCAGTTTTCTCAGGTCAATTGGGGGGATTCTTCTCAAAAAACTGCCACCTGTCTGGTGAGGGTGCTCAGTGCTGTGAGCAGGGTCCTCAGCTAAGAACGGCCTCAGAGAGGGACTGTCCCGCAGCTGCGTCCTTCAGCTCTCCCAGGACAGCCGCTTGGTCTGCCCCTGCCCAGCTTCCTCATATCCATAGTGTCCACTGTGATTGGTTCTACTGAGGAAATAAAAGTCAAGTAACTTCTTTGAGGTCACATAGTGACTGAGTTTTAAAATTAAGACGCAGATCCACCTGTCAGATTCCAGAGCACTTGCATACGGTCTGTCTTCACCTGGCACCTGTCACAAAGTGGTGCCCAGAAGGGTGGGGCCGCCCAGGATGCGGCTAACAAACCCAAATCCTTTCACACGTACACATATCCCGGGCTGGGTTGCGTAAGAGCAGTTACCGTCTCCTGCCTCTGATCTCTCTTTTATCCAGTGATGCCCTCTGGTACCGAGCAGGAAGACCGCATCCCCGGGCGGGTACAGAAGGACCTTAATACCTGATAATGTTATAACTCATCCCACAGTGGGAGCCACTCTGCACTGAACGATCACGGTAGAATTTCCAGTAGTAGGAATGGTGTCGTAGGTCAAATCATGCTGCAATGGACTCCAAAAATCGCTTGAAATAATTGAAGAAGAATTTTGTACCAAGATCAATACTTCTTTGCTGGGATTAAAAAAAAAAAAAAGATTATTTGACATAATTTTGGAATTGTCTTGGCATAAAATTTGGTCTTATATGAAACACGTGCTACAGGGCACTCATAACTTTTTGGTTGGTTTCTCAGCATTTCTGGGTCATAAGCAAAGGCAGCACTATACATGCAGTTGCAGTCTAAATTCCCATGCAGAGGGCTGTGGACCCCGCAGCTAAGTGTTTTCTGGTTGTGACTCCAGACACAGGCCCAGAGCAATGGCCATCCTGTCCTTGGGCTGCAGAGCGTCGCAGAACAGGTGAGCTGGGCGGCTGCACTTAGAAAAGACGTTGTTATTTCTGTCTCCGAGTAATCATCTTGACTGACAGCATTCCTTCCCTTCAAAGTGGTGAGCTAGCAGGAACGTAAACCAGGAGCTGATTCAGAGGTGAAACCCATCCGCATTGAGGAAAACACGCAGAGGCACAAGGCGGACCCACAGCAAGTTTGCCCCGCTGTTCCCTCGCTGTGGTGGGGTGGGGGGTGGGGACTGTTCTGTGGCTTTGGCCCACGACATCGATCTGGGGGAGAAGGCAAAGTCTATGGATATGGTTGCCTTTTCTCCTTTAAGCCAACGAGTGCCTTGTTTTTCTGTGAGCCTGCCACTGTGGGAAAATTGCAAGAATATAAAGTTTCCCTCTTTGTCCGCAGAGCACTTCATTTACCAGGGAGCCAAGCCGGGAACAGAGCCGCCTCTCACACAGCTCATGAATAACTCCATTTTCTCAGGGCAGCTTCTGCCCGCCCATTGTCTGACTGTCGTGCCCTCTTGTATAGGTGTTCCCTGCTGTCCCGCTGTTATGTAATGCTCGTGCGGGAAGCACTGCCTGAGAGAGGGCGAGAGGAAAAACCCACAGGGTAACCAAGACCAACATGTCTTCCCGGAGAAGGAGTAAAGCAAATGCTAGCCGCTTGTCAGCTCTCCTCCTCTGGCTTGTCTGCCTGAGTGATAAGCTCTGATTGCTGGCATCCAAAGCCCATGGCTGGCTCAAGTGAATGCTTCTGTTTATATCCATGAAATGGGACATGCCGTACCCTCATGCCCACGCCGGTGCAGCTGCCACCTAGGCTCTCCCATGAGACACTGACAAGAAATCCTACCCCTCCCTCATGTAGCCTACAGGAAAGGACTCTCTGCCTCTTGGTCACCACTTTCCATGCCGCCCTCTCCGGCTAGCTGATTGGCACCCTGCCCCTCTCAGTGTTGCCCAGAGAATCGCACACATCCCAGGCTTGCCCGTGGCCTTGACTCTTCACCAGAGTTCAGTGTGGAGAGGCAGCTGCCGCCCGGTGTCCTGGGATGGTGCTACCCTCGCTCACACTTGCATCCCCTGGATGTCAGGTTCTGGGCTCAGATGTTATCTGTCCCCCTGCGCTCATACTACCGATACTATGGGGAAATGAAGGAAGAGGGAGCCGGTGCTTGTCATCCTTTCTCTCTCTGCCCCAGCGTTGCTCCCAAGCTCATGCGGCAGAATCCCAGCCCTGTTGCTACAGAAAGAGACGTCATGGCAAATAGAATAGGATCCCATGCCGTCATAAGGTCCTAGTGCAATGCGTTACTCTGGTGTCTGTGGTGATGCTGGTGTAAACAAACCTACTGCGCTCCAGTCGTGTAAAGTACAGCACGTAGAGTTCTACACAGCACAGGTACCTGCTCATGATAAGATGACTATATTGCTGTTTATGTATTTACTACACTATGCTTTTTGTCATTATTTCAGAATGTGCTCCTTCTACTCATAAAGAAACGTTTGCTGTAAACAGTAGCTGTGTTGTGCTGGTGGCAGCCTCATAGATATATCTCATGTTTACTCAGTCTTGTGATTACATCATGTTTTCTTCTTCTTCTTCTTCTTCTTCTTCTTCTTCTTCTTCTTCTTCTTCTTCCTCCTCCTCCTCCTCCTCCTCCTCCTCCTCCTCCTCCTCCTCCTTCTTCTTCTTCTTCTTCTTCTTCTTCTTCTTCTTCTTCTTCTTCTTTTCTTCTTCTTCTTCTTGTGTTTGATTTAATCTCCGGTTGTTTTGTACAGTAACAGGCTGTGCAGGCTTGGAGCCTGGGAATAGTAGGCTATACCATGCCACCTAGGTGTGAAGTAGGCTCTTCCATCTAAGCTTGTCCGAGTGCTCTCTATGATGTTTGCACAAAGATGCAATTGCCTAATGACACACTTCTCAGAATTTACGCCCGTCATTAAGCAGTGCACAACTGTAATTGCAACGAAGAGAGGCCCCGGATGAAGACATTCTGGCCCTCCTGGAAGAAGAGGCTGTAGGAAGTAGCTTGTCTGCAGCCCTCTCTATGCATCCAGCTCGCCCATGAGCCATCCCACAGGGCGGCCTCGGTCCCCGCTGCTCAGCGGGCCTTCTGACTTGTCTCTCCACCCACTCTGGTGGCTCAGCCTGGTTGCTTGAACCCTTGGCTCTGGGGTCTGTCTCACAGGAGGCTCTTCTGATTCTCCTCCTCATTATAAAAATCCATTAAAACAAAACAGAACCTTATCTCTATCTTGTTTGCTGGGGCTTTGGCGTCTGAAAATTCTAGATTTGAGTCTTGGGTTTTATTTCTTAGGCAATGAGAGAAAGAACACTGAAGACTGTAAATACGAGAGTGATGGGATCCTGCTGGTGTTCGAGGGGAACCACTCTGGGAGCGGTGTGCAGAACTGGAAGGCCAAGATGGGTGCAGGCTGACCAGCAGGTGGCAGCAGTCTTTGTGGGTCCAGCTTTTCTCCTCTCTATGCCCCCTACTAGGTCAGTTTCCCCCTTGACCCATGATGCCAGATGGGAAAAAAATACTGTAGGTGCAGACTGACCAGCACAGACTGTCATAAGGTCGTTAATTATTGTAGCTATCACTCTGCGGTCATTGTCGCCTGAGAGGACAATAGCTCTGGGTAACATTATCACTATGCTGTTTCATACGGCGCTATTACCAACATACATCACAGGGGCACATTCTCATTTACCTTGGCCAAACACTGGTTCCCTCATCTGATATTTACATATTCAGTTCTTGGTACCAAAATGCAAGGATTCCCATTCATTCCCATTAAACATCACGTTGTTGGTGCTGCCCAATCATCGAGTCCTGTGAGATCCTCTGGCTCCTGTTAACCCATTTCTATTTTCTCACCTAGCTTTGCAACCTCTGCAAACTGGACTTTCGTTCCACTGATACTTTTATTCGAGTCCTTGCTAAAATTTTTGAACAGGACAAGAGGAGAGAGGGTAGAATGTGCCATTTAGAAATTCAAGTAATAAAACTGTTTCATGAACCCCTATTTTGCCCTCATGTTCAAAAACACCAGAAGACTGTGTTTTTTCAAACACCGTGTTGAAATCTTGGCAAACTATTACATTGGCCAGGGACACTTTCTAAATCAAAGAATGTGCTTTATCTCGCAAAACCTGTTCTTGGTGAACCAGTCCTAAATCCTAGTCATTACCACTTTCTTCTCCAAGGATCCACTGACAACCTTTTTAACCGACTGGTTCCAATGGTCACTTTTCAGCCCTCATTTTAGCTGCCCTTTCAGCAGGACTTGACAGAGTCGGCCCCTGCCTCCTCCACAGAACCTTGCCTTCCATCACTGGCCCCCGGGACACCCCCTCCCCCAGTGGTCCTCCCACTTTGCTGGCTGTCCCTTTTGGGCTCCCTATTCTTTCCCCTCCCTTTCAACATCTCAACCTTGGGATCCAGCTCAGTTCTTGGGCTTCCTCTCCTTTCTAGTTATTTTAGTCCCTGGATAACTTCAGCATTCTCTTGGACCTACCTCTCTAACCTTGGCCTTTTTCCTGATCTCTAGACTCATGAATCCAACTAGCTGCCACATGTCTCCTCCTGGGTGCCAAAGGTAACATATCCAATGACAAGCCCCTCGTCTCCACCCATCGCCTTAAGCCAGGGACTCATGTAGTCGTTCCATTTCAGTTCATGTCACGCCATCATTCCAGGTGATCGGGCCAAAGTCCTGGGAATTAACTTGGATTCCTCTCTTTTTCTCTCATCCTCATTCAATCTCTTAGCGAAAACCATCTGTTTCTATCCAGGGTTGGACTACTTCTTAGACCAGGTCTTGTCCTTCCCGTCGGCTACCAGCCTGGTCCAAGCCATCACCACTGCACAGTTTATTACAGAAACCTCCTTACCAGCCTCCCTGCTGCCTCTATAGCCTCCCTTCAATCTCTTCCACCATCGAGTGAACTTTTAAAATGGGGTCAGAGCAGGTCACTCCTCTGGTCAATGGCTGCCACCTCTCTAAGTTACACTCGTGGTCCTTACAAGGGCCTGCAGAGCCCTGCCCAGTCTGACCTCTTCCTCTGCCGGTCTCTCCCCAAGTCCCTCCACTGTGGCCACATGGGACTCTGTTCTGTGCCAGAAACACATCAGGAACGTTTCCCTCTTGGGCTCTTTGCGTTTGTACTTCCTTCTCAAAGCCACACTGCTTTAGGCTTTCCTAAAATATTTTGTGTCAACATTATGCATCTTCTTCCCTTATTTTGTTTATCTCCACACCGCCTATTGGAAAAAAAAAATATATATATATATATATATATTAATTTATATGTCTCCCCTACTAAACTTAGTACGCTGAACAAAAAATCTTTTATTTGTTCACTGCTATGTTCCTAGGGTCCAGCATGAGCCTCACACGTGATAGGTATAAACTAATGTTTGTTGAGTAACAGTGTAAGGCACTGACAGCATTGAGAAAGTTCACTTCTTCTATTTTCAAGATGTAAAGCCAGCAGCCACGGCCAGGGCCACTATCAAAGCTGCCCAGCCCTTGCAGGTTCACATTGGATTCGGACAGTCGGTAAAGAAACAATGGAGCCAAAAACTGGTGGGCCATAGTCTTTAATCCTAGCTTGCACCCGGCGGGCAAGTAAAAACACACACTGGGCTCCAAAACCCAATCACATTCAGTGCTCACAAAGCCACTGACTTATCCAAGTTTCCTAGAATCAAAGGTTTCTAGCTCACCAGCCTTATTCTCCTCAGTTCCCCATCTCCTTCCTTATCCCAGATACAAACTCTACACAAACTGGCATCTCACTCAGCACTCCGCCATCTTGGCTGCTTCTCCTGGCCACATGGCCTCTTTCTGCTCTCTCATGCTAATCTCAGGAACCAAGAGCGTAAGCTCCTGTTATGCCCCCATTTTATAGTGTAGATCCATAACCTTTAATCCAATATACAAAATAGGGAAGTCTCTACTACAAAGTCACTTCTCTGAGGCATGATTGGATTGTACCACCCCACATCAAAAAGGGTAGGAAAGGCTTAATCCCAAAACCAAGCCGCAGGCTACAAGGATTCTGCCTCCCTTTAGCCCACCCCAACACACATTAATATCACCTGGGCGACGGCCTCCTCGTGTTATCTTTAACAAAGTGAGCATAATACATTTTATCTGCCCAACACAAGATCAGAATGTATTTGTTCGTCTCTGTCTTCTAGGCTTTTCTCTGAGTGTCACGATGTTTTTAGAAATTACTAGAAGCTCAGCCATAGAATAGTAGCTTCTGCTGCTAACCATCTTTGAGCACTTAATGGGTACAAGGCTGACTGCTAAGAGGGGATAGAAACTTATTTAAACCCTTCAACAACCCTAGGAAGTAGGGGTTATTATTTTTCCCATTTAACAGCGGGGAAAACTAAGACATGGATCAATGAGGTGATTCCCCAAGGTCACACAGCTAGCAAAGGGACTGAATCAAGATTCAAACCCAGATATCTTAGCTGCAGGGCCTGTGTTCGCAGCCACTCTCCTACAGCTACACTAATCCCTTCTTGAAAAACTGTTTTTTAGAATTCTGCAGTGTAATTCACTTGGGCCAGGACATGTCAACTAACTGGAGGAGTTAGGTTTCGCTCTTGCACACGCCTTATTCTTTGGGATTGCAATGTTTTCTGCTTTTTTTATTTTTGAACTCATTCACTTTGATAAAGGAGTTGACAGCAAAATGGGCGGGACTGTCTTTCTGTCCCTCAGTGAATACCAGACCTCCCATCCCCAGGGCAGACCTAAGTCTCCTTTGTCAGCTCAAACAAAGGAACAAAGCGTGAAGAGCCCTCGTTAACATTTTGCAGGTATCCTGCACTCCTGACATGACTCTTCCAGCTCCCTACCAGTCTGTTATATTCTTACGTTGTTTTTGGTCAGTGGCCACTCCTTATGCCTTTTGTACATGTCAAAGACCGAGGTCACCTGACAGTTTCCTGAGTAGCCACTTTGGCCTGTGTATTTACTTCTCCATGTTTCTTAAGATGGCCTTCTTTTTTTTTTAGATCCTTCCACTCTCCTTCCGTCTCCGGAGCAGGTGAGATCTCATTAGGAGACTCTCATTCCCATGTGGCTGATTCCCCCGGGTCCTGCTGCCTATCCACAGTGGGCAGTCGGTCGTTGCTGGGAGAGGTTTTCCAGCCAGGACGACAGTCCCCTCGGAGGACAGAGAGGCGAGTAGATGAGTTCTGACCAATGGAATGGGGGTAGAAGTGATATATACCGAGTTCAGGCTAACCCAGAAAAGCCCCCTCCCCCCCTGTGGTGGGAGGACTCCCCTCCAAGGGACTTTAGAAGCTGTGTGTTACATGAGGCAGGGCTGTGCCCGCCTGGGTGCCCGGGCGAGCCCTTTCCTGATTGGATTTTGTGGGAATAGGAAATGCAGTAAACTTCCATCTTGTTAAGCCACTGAGATTTGAGAATTTATGTAGTACAAGATCTAGGATCATCTTGACTAAAACAAACCACAGGTAAGTTTTTCCACGAGCCTGTTGAAATCTCTTTACAGTCTGACAGGTGCATAGAGCCAGTAGTCTTGGTTTCTCACCTGGGCCACCACACTCCAGGGAAATGGGCTCATTCCCACATTGCCACTGTGTCTGTCACAAGCAATTCTCCGTCACATTGAGGTCCACGTTATGGTTTCATCATCTGCTGGGAGAGAAAATTGTCCAAAAAATTAACGAAAGGCATCTCTCTAAACAAGTGTTTTTCAATTGCTAGTCTGTGAACTGGTCTGCTAGAAATTTTATGTCAGTCCACGAAGGAGTTAACCCCCCGATGTTGTATGAAGATCATAGACCCAATGATCTTAGTAAAATTTGCTTATGCTCAGGGTAGTTTCTGCCTTAGTGGTCCCTGAACTAATTCTCCTATTACCCCCGGTCCCAAAGTGTGAAAAGTTTGAAAACCACTGCACGGGTTTGGGTAAGGCACTGCTTGGATCCTACTGAGACAGAGAGAAGCAAGGTCCGGATGGAGGGAGGGGCTGGTGTTCCCGTTCTTCCTGTGAGGGAGCCTGAAACAAGCTCCAGGGCGCCTAAGAAACCTGTCATGTGACCTCCGGGCCAGGCCAAGCAGCAGGCGCTGGTCCACCTTGCCTGAGAGGCAAGAAGCCGCTGGCAGACCTGGCCCTGAGTAACTCGATTTTCTTTTGTGTGGCCTGCTTCATCCCCAGGACAGAGGGGTGAATGAGAGCTGGCCCCGCAGCAGGGAGAATGCCAATCCAGGCTTCCTTCTGCGCCAGAGAGCGGGGTTTCTAGAAGGCCCGGCCCAGCCACCCTGACACTTCCCAGCACAAGAGAGCTCAGACGGGGAAGCCATGTGGCCAGGACCCTGAATTTAAGCAGTGTTGGCTGTTAGGCTTCAGCTCTTTTCTTTTCTTTCCTTTTCTTTTCTTTTCTCTCTTTCTCTTTCTCTTTCCTTCCTTCCTTCCTTCTTTCCTTCCTTCTTTCTCTCTCTCTCTCCCCCTCCCTCCGTCCCTACATCCGTCCCTAACTCACTCACTCCCTCCCTCCTTCCCTCTCTTCCTTCCTTTATCTGCATAAAATGGGAATAACAAGTTTGCTCTGTTTGGAAGCAATATTAAATATTAACATAACTGGTATTAACAACAATAATAACTATTTATTGAACCACGGTTCTAAGAACTTAGTTCATCTGCAAACTCTGTGAGGTGGTGCTGTTACAATCCTATTTTACAGATGAGGAAACTGAGGTCCAGAGAGGTGGAGTGTCTCGTCTAGGGGGACACAGGGAGTCCATGGCAGCGCATTACTCCCAAGTCTGTGATCTAATCCAAACCATGGCGTTAGGTCTCCCAAGAGCACAGCCGGTGACTGGCCACAGGAGGAGGGTGTACCTGCACGGAGCCCAGGTACACACAGGGCACACACCGGGCATGGGTTGCTCCTCTCTTCCCTGTGCCTGCCTTGTCTCCCTGCCGAGGGCCTCGGACCGATCTCCGCCCTCATCACAATGGCACCATTCCCGGAAGGAGGAGGTGGCTCTGTGGAGTGAGTGGCAAATCACTGACGTGGGAACCAGAAGACACGTGCTTGTCACGCAGCTTTGTGATCTTGGCCAAGTCACGTCCTGTCTACATTTAGGAAAGGGGACCATGCCCCTGGCAGTGCTCCGATGAAACCCACCTAGGAAAAGGCAGTTAGAGGCACTGGAACGAGCTAGCTGAGTGTGAGTCTGAACAGGATTCAACTCCATGGAGATGGTTACGGTGAGAGGGGCAGGGGCCTTCGTGCAGGAGGCTCTCATGCTGCTCGGAGGGCTGACGTCCATGAAAGTCACTGCACTTGGGCCAGCATGGCCCCAGTCCTCAAGAACAAACATCAGGCCCTGGCCGGTTGGCTCAGTGGTAGAGTGTCGGCCTGGCGTGCAGGAGTCCCGGGTTCGATTCCCAGCCAGGGCACACAGGAGAAGCGCCCATCTGCTTCTCCACCCCTCCCCCTCTCCTTCCTCTCTGTCTTTCTCTTGGCCTCCCGCAGCCGAGGCTCCACTGGAGCAAAGATGGCCTGGGTGCTGAGGATGGCTCCATGGCCTCTGCCTCAGGTGCTAGAATGGCTCTGGTTGCGACAGAGCGATGCCCCCGATGGGCAGAGCATCGCCCCCTGGTGGGCGTGCCGGGTGGATCCTGGTCGGGTGCATGCGGGAGTCTGTCTGCCTCCCCATTTCCAACTTCGGAAAAATACCAAAAAACAAACAAACAAACAAACATCATACTGTCCATGAGCGGCCTGCAGCAGCAACATCACCGCAGGTGGCCAGGGGGACAGAGCCTCCTAGGCAGAGCTGGCTCTTGCCTGCTCCCCTGCAAGGTGCAGAACCAGCTCAGAAGGAGGTCGGGAGCAGGCGCGGCTGCCCCAGAAGCATGGCCCTGGGCTCAGGAGGAATCGGGGCTGGGTGACTGATCCTGGCCACTCTGAGCACCACCCAGCCATTAACCCCCCTGAAGGAAGCTGACGACTGTTGTTGTTACTTCTGCTGTTTGTTATAAGGACAAGGGGTGAGGCACTGGGCTTCTGGCCTCGACAGATGAGACGGGAATCCAGCTGGTCCTTGGGCCTCCACGTAGGGTTTCCGTGTGGTTCGTGTTCACATGTCACTTGGGGTCTGATCCTATGGGTGATTCTGTCCCCGGTCTTGCCACCACCTGTCCAATGGGCCGTGACAGCTCTCAGGGACCCCACTCTGTTGGTGCGATGCCTGCTCAGCAGGCTCGTGTGTGCCCCTTATTTCCCAAGCCAAGAAGGCCGCTCACGAGCGACGTCTGTGCCACAGGGAGCAGGGTGAGCAGCAGAGAGCCCGGGGCTCAGAGGAGGTGGCAGGAGTGCGTGTGACAGATGTGCGAGGGGTCGCTCAGGGACTAGATTGTACGGAAACCCCAAAGCGTGGGTGGTGGCCAGCTGGGGGGTTTCCTTTTTCTGAGCACGAGTCTGTGCCCGAGGCAGAGGCAGTTCCCGCTGCTTTAGTTCCAGGTCCAGAATCCAGATCTTCAGAGCCAGTGAGCTTCTCGGGGGTGTGGGCTCCTGGCGGGGAGGGGATGAGGTGTACTTTACTGGCATGTGTCCCAGGATGGTGTCAGTCCTTCTAGACCCTTCAATGACCAAAAGGCATTAGTCAACGTGATGGGGTCAATGACCCATCTTTCACGTCCTGGTGAGGAAAAGTGAGGGGAGGAGGGAAGGACACAACGCTCTGGTGGGCAGTTGGGTGCCAAAAATGAGACACCAGCTCTTTTTTTCCTGAGAACTTCTGGAGCCTCTGTAAGACGGAATGTGCATTTTCTCTCCTCTACCCATCGGAGCACCTTACAAATACCGTCCCTGAGTGCCAAGGGCGCGCTGGGGCGGCAGGGGCCCCGGGAACCACAACCAGGCTCTGGGCAGGTGTCCAGGAGGGAGTGAGGAAGAGGAGCCACCACTGGGGTGCTGTCCCGGGATGCACAGGGAGGGGGCTCACCTGCTCAGAAAGCCACCTTGCAGCACTGATGACAGCGGCACACAGGCCAGACACCAAGGAGGACATGCAGGGCCCCTACGGGCGTTCGCAGGGCACCTGGGATGCTATGGGCTCTGTGCTAGAACTCGAAGCACAGTAAGACCCGGACTTCTTGTCAAGGAGGCATGGCCAAGGGGAGAGAGCCGCAGCGCGCCGCTGTCACGAGCTGGCTCACCGACAGGCGGGGCGCCCTGGAAGACAGGCCAGTGTGCTTGTCAGGAGAGCAACTCAGAGAATGCGACCTTCTGCTACAGTTAGTTTCACTCCTGTCACTTCTGGTCAGGTGCACAAGGAGCAGCATGACCACCCCTAATCAGCACCCCAAGTTGAGTAGGACATTGGGGTGCTATATGGAGCCAAAGCGTTCATTCATTAACTCAAAGAATGTCTGCTGAGGGCAGGTGGCAAGCCTCCTGCTAGCCATCAGAGGTGGGAAACCTGGGACTCCCGACGAGGAGGACAGACCCTTAAACAAATTATGTGCCTTAAAAGGAAGAACCAAATGTGCGACTTGGAAGCAGAGCTGGGAGTGTGACACCTGGGACCTGCGGACCTGGGAGGAGGCAGGAGGGCGGAGCTGCAGCTTGTTTACCGAAAGGCACAGGTCAGAGCCATGGGCTCAGCAGAGAATCCCTGGAATCCACCTGGCACCATTCTGATCTCGTTAGTTCTGCCCTTCCTGCTTCCTACCCCATGAAAGGGCGCTGATGGTGCTGACGTCAGAAGTGACAAGTAGGGACACACACTGGGCTCCAACATCACCCCTCCCAGCATCACCACCACGGCCTCTTCCTGTTGCCCCGGGGACAGGCCTGACTTGAATGGCAGTAATGCCCCAGCTTTACTCTCCCCTGGGCAGGGACGGCAGTTGGGTGGTTGTGGTTGTTTTCCTCCACGGTGCATTCCCGCTTACCCGAGTGACACATGGGGCAGGGGAGGAGGGGGTGCAGCCTGGGGCGTGAGCCTGCCCCCATGCCCACATCTTATGGGAAGTCACAAGGGAAGAGCCTGCTCCCACATGGGCACAATGTGTCTGTTTTTCAGAACTTCGCAAGGTGGCCGGATTAGGATACAGTGAGGCCCTTGGGAGGGAGAAAGGAAAGGCAGGGCGATACATGCTTTTGGCCAGAACGCCATCAGTTAGCGAAGAAAGAGTGCATTCTCCCTGGGGAACACAAGGTACACTCTGTCCTTGAGGTGCCATTTCCTCAGACAACCGGGGTGAGTCCTGACCAGCCACGGTGGGTGGAGCGCTGACTACGATGTCGGTGTGCAGCTCATTGGCCTGTCCACGGCGTGCACACCCACTCAGGTCCGTGGCTGGGAGCTGAGAGGGGACTCACTGGTGGGGCTTTCCATTATCTCAGGCAAACTCAGCAAGAAGCATGGTGAGGACAGGTGTGAGGTCAGGGTGGAGCAGAGAACAGGGTTTACCCACCCTGAGGGCCCTCCCCCTTTTCCCGTTCTCCCCTCCAAGCACCATGACCTTATTAAGCAAGGACCCTAAACCTTTCAGATGAGAAGCTGGTCCTGGCCCTCATACCTCACACCTGTACCTAGGGAGGGGCCAGTGGGAAGGGTCATCGGAATGCAGAAGCCCTTGGGATGAGATGCTCCCAGACCTGCCTCCCACCCCCCAGCTGCTCCCTGTTTGATTTCAGGAGGTGGCTTTGCCGGACTGGTGTCAAGCACGGCCACACCACAACTCTGCCTCGAGCAGAAGGCCTGGGTTTGGACTGCTGTGTTGTTGGGCAGATAAAATATATTATGCTCACTTTGTTAAAGATGGCGCTGCCCACGTAGAGGCCCGTCACCCAGGTGATATTAATGTGTGTTGGGGGCGGGCTGTGGGCAGGCAGGATCCTTGTAGCCTGGGGCTTGGTTTTGGGACTAAGCCTTTCCCACCCTTTTTGATGTGGGGTGGTACAATCCCATCATGTCTCTGATAAGTGACTTTGGATTAGAGACTTCCCTATTTTGTATATTGGATTAAAGGTTTGGATTTCTACACTATAAAATGGGGCAGAACGGGAGCTTGTGCTCTTGGTTCCTGAGATTGACATTAGAGGAGAGAGCAGAGAGGAGAGCAGAAAGAGGCCATGTGGAGTAGGCCAGGAGAAGCAGCCAAGATGGCAGAGTGTTGAGTGAGAAGCCAGTTTGTGCAGAGTTTGTGCAGGGAGAAGGAAGGAGATGGGGAACAGAGGTGAATAAGTCTGGTGAGCTAGAAACCTTTGATTTTAGGAAACTCGGATAAGTCAGTAGCTTTGTGAGCACTGAATGTGAGTGGGTTTTGGAGCCCAGTGTGTGTTTTTACTTGCCCGCTGGGTGCAAGCTAGGATTAAAAATGATGGCCCACCAGTTTTTGGCTCCTTAGTTTCTTTACCGACTGTCCAAATCCAATGCGAATCTGCATGGGCCAGGCTGCTGTGATAGTGGCCCTGGCTACTGGCTTTACATGTGTCCACTGTGCCAGCGTGTCTGCCTGCGGCCTCTGTCCAGCTTCGTGCTGATGACCCTTCCTTGGTATGAGCAGGAGACAAGCCAGGCCTGCCCTCCACGCACACCGCATCCCCTGTGGTGCCACACCTGCCACGGTTCTGTGGGACACTGAGCAAGAGCACAAGAAATTGACTGGCGTGCCCCACCCGTGGACCCTGTCTTCCAAGCCTGAACATGCCAGCGCTGGCTTAGGAAGAAAGCTCTGATAACACGCCAGGGGCCTTTTCCTGATCACCGAATTCACCCCTCAGGGCCCAGATCCATTGCTACCTCCAAGAGGAGGACGTCCCTGTCCACTGTGACTAGCCACGCCCCTGCTTTATGCACTGGCAGAGTTAGCAGCTGCACCGCCTGGCCTCCTCATCGCTTTGGGCACACTTCTCCTCAAGTGCTCACAGGACCCTGCGCCAGGAGCTGGGCGGATGTCACGTGGTGCCCCATCCCTCAGAGTGGCTTCCAATGCAGTCTCACATGGTTCAGTGGGACAGAGTCACAGGAAATATTATGGGGATAGAGGAGAAAAACACTGCACTGACCTGAGGGGACCTCACAGGTGACATCTGAAAAACGACTTTCTAAACATAGGATTTGGATGGCAGGGGTCCGTCTAAGGTGCCTTTCTGGCGGAAGAACAGAGTGGACAAAGACACGGAGACAGGAAAGAGTGGGTGGACATGTGGGGAGCCACCAGGGTGGGCCCCACCAGCCCCCCACCCCGGCTCCCGGCTTCCCTCCTGCAGACTTTAGTCCCTTTGGCAGCTTTCTGCCCAAGGCCGTCTGTGGGCAGCGACCTGGGGAGGCCACAGGAAGAAGTAGGAGCAACAGTGTGCCCACAGGGGTGGAAACTCAAAGCCAGCCCACGTTTCCAAGCATGGGGAGGCCTGCCACTGTGGCCCAGTCAGCACCAGGAGCCTTCCAGGCGTCCACTTCATGTCTCCCCGAGCTGACCACTGCTGCCCGGTGAAGGCGCGGAGCACCGAACAAACACTGCTCAGCACGCCCCCCCCATCGGCTCCTGCAGCCGGTCAGAGTCCAGCTGCCCGTGGTGTGGGCTGTGAGCGGCTATAGCCACCCGTGTCGCAGCTGATGGAGGGACAAAGAGAGAGGACTGCTCCTTGGGGAAGCCAGAGGCGGTGCCCTGCACGCACTGCTTGTCTTAGCCCGCAGCCCTTGCCTGCTGAACACCTGGAGACACCTGCTTGGCCTCCCCCGATGCTGCCCCAGGGCAGAGGGCTGGGCTGAGGGCCCAGCTTTGCCCCGTTTTCCTGATGGAGAAAGTCAGCTTTGGGAGTGAAAGGCTGGCCCATGGAATCCAATCACACCAACGAAAACCGGGCCGGCCTATGGCAGAATCACCTGGGAACTCCCAGGGGTCACGCAGGAGTCCTGATTCAGTGCTTCTAGCTGAGGCCTCCAAGTAGTGCTTTTCTTGTTGTTTTTATGGTTTTTTTAATTAAAGAAACATACAAGACCCTCTAGAAGAAGGGCTGGCACTAGAGAGAATTGGACCCACAATGGCTACAGAACTGTACTGTGTGTAGGGCAGTGGCACTCTGGCCTTGTCTCACACTCCAGATTGCCAGGAAAGGTCACTTTTGTCGCTCCTGGGGAAAGGAATCCGTCATTTGTAGGGCAATGCTGCCATCTGGTGGTTAGCTCTAGAAACAGTGCCCATTCCCCAGGTGCCTGGTATAAATCCAGGCAGGAAGCCAGGTGTCATGGCTTTACCTTCCCTCTCTTGTTCTGCTTTTGAACGCCCTATTCTGAGAACTACAGTGTCCCCTCATCTTGTTCCTCTTCAGGTGCCTCTCATTTAAGCCCGTCTTCTCTGGGCAGCCACCAGTCAACAACAGGCAGCTCCTGCTAATCCACCGCTTGCCCTGAATTTGGTTCCATTCAGCACACACATGATCTGAACCAGGTGCATGTGGCCATTCCAGAGGAGAATAATGCAGAGGGGACTGACTGAGATTGGTGGTGACTCCGGCATGTGAGTAATGTCTGTCTGAGGGGATGTCTGAGCTGAGGCCTAGAGGAGAGGCCAGGTGAAGAATGGGAACGGAGATTCCAGAGAGAAAAGCTAATGAGGTAGAACATTCTGATTGTTTAAATATAGAAACTGAATTGTCTTCTGTTGAACCCATTGTGTGTGTGTGTGTGTGTGTGTGTGTGCGCGTGTGTACTGCTCCCAAAAGGGTGGACTGCGAACATTTTCCCTCAAGTTTTGGACAGATTTAAAGGTTAAGAGAAAGGAAAACATGGTCTTCAGTTGCTAAGATCAAATTCCGGGTGCTAGAGGCCTCCTGGTCCATTGAGACAGAGTAAGACAGAGGCCTGGCTCGTGGGGAGAAGCTGACTCACCCGGAAGCCGGAGGCAGAGAAGGCTTCTCGCTAGGTAGCGGACTTCTCCTGGCCAGTGTGGGGAGAGGGCTCCAGGTCACCCCTCCCAGCCTGGTCCCTTCCCAGCCTGGTCCCTGCTGTGCCCAGGAGAGGTGTCAAGGCCCCTGAGGGCAGCAGCTGCATAGAGCCACGGTGCCCTGCCGCCCTTGCAAAAAATATCCGGGGCCCAAGAATGGCAGAGGGACATCCCAGAGCCAGCAGACCTCTGCACCCCATGCTGAAAGAACCCCGCTGTCTCCATGGTAACCCATGGGCCTTGGAAGTAGAGAAATACAAATTCAGAGCACACGGAGAAAGCAAAGGAACCCAGCGTTCTGTTCTCGCACCCCAGGCCTCCTAGCAGATTCATACTGGTCATCGGTACAAAGAAGGTCAAGACGTGGCCCCAGAATAAAATGGAGCGATGGCCCCATTGCAAAGCTGGGTAGTCAAACTGTCTGGGTGTTAGGGAAGACCAATAGTCTAGGACATTCTGTGGCTCTGGAGGTTTTAGGATCCTAGCCAAATGTTTCCCCCAGATGGCCTGTGATATGCTCCAGAAGGTTGTGGTTGGTCATCGGGCTCCTGAGTGTCCACTCTGGACTTGTTTTGGGACCAAATTTGTTAATGTTCTGCTTTTGCTTGTAACTCTTCAGCAGAAGAATGATATACCTTCTAAAGACAAAAGAAAAAAATTATCCTTCAGTGGCCACTCCCCATCCCGACCCTCCAGGCCCCAGCAGTCTCTGGACTAATGTGTGCCGGGCCTTACGGTGCCCTGTTCCCCACCAGCAGTGCTATGTGAGGTCAGGGTTTCTCCTGTGTGCCCCCGTGCGCTTGCCTCAATCACAGCCTCCAGCACACTCTGAAAGCGCCTGCTCACTTCTTTGTCAGCTTTACCAGACTGTGGGTCGCTCAAGGGCAGGAACTCCCTGCGGATCACGGTCTCCTCTAGGGCCCCAGCACCACACTCTGATTTAACAAGAGTGTTCAGCAAGGTCTCCTAGAGGAAATGACAGTCAACATGAGACCTAAAGGACTGGGGTGGGGTCAGAGGTGTGATCTGAAGAAAAATAAAACAAAACAGCACACCTGCAAATGCAAAGGCCCTGGGGTCAGAACAAATTTGGCACATCCAAGAAGCACATAAGGACGCTGTGGCTGGCGTGTAAAAGGAGTGAGCAGGTGGCATGGGGATTGGTCTGAGAGGTTCTAAGCACGGCAGGAAGTCACTGACATGCATTAAGCTGGATAAAGACATGATCCTGTATCCTCAACGTCTTCTCTTCCCCACTTTGCTCTCATTGAACACTGACGCTCTTCTGAGAGCAGCTTCCTGAGGCCGGCTCAAGTGGACTTACTAGTCTCTTTCACATCCTCCTTCCACTGGGTGGGGCAGGTGTCTGCCTCATTCCTTTTTGCTGTTTCAGGCCATTTTCCCTCAAAACATCCAGGCTTTGAAGATCCAAGCACCGGCCTGCAGCACTCTTCCTCCCCTTGTTGATTCTCCCAGAATCCTCAGATCACCCTCCTCCATTCCTTCTATGGGATTCTCACTGACACTGTCCCCTCCTCATTATCCTTGGGTCTACAGCCCCGTGGAGCTGGCTTCTCAGTCCCCTGAGCTCCTCTCCTCCAGTGATCCCATCCTCCACCCTGTCTCAAATATCCACTCACGTGGCTGAAGACTAACACCCGATGTCAGAAATAACTGGCCCCCTCCATAATCCCAAGTCTCTGACCAGCCCCTGCTCCTGCAATCCCATCACCAACAGCCCTTCGTTTCTGGACTGAAAAGGTCCATTTGCGTACACATATCAAAGCCCAGTAAAACCCGGACTGGAGTTTGCAGCAAAGAAAGGAAGGGTTTATTTCAGGAAGTGGCCCATGTCCGGAGACAGCTGAGCTCAAGGCCTGGCTCGCTGATGACTTCCAGGGGACAGGTGACAGAGGAAAATCATTCCTGAGGACAAAGGGGGTTTGGGCCGTGGCTCTACTGAGTGGCCTACGGTAGGGTAGGGGTAGTTGGTCACTTCTTCTGGGCCTGAGGTCACTGCTTTTCTGGGCCTGGTGCCGAAACACAGCTGAGGCCTAAATGTTGTCTCTAGTTATATCTAAACTCTGTCTCTGGGATCAACAGACGCATGGCTTTGTCGCTAAGACTCATCCTAAGGTTATTTGATGCCACCGACCAGAGAACCTCGTTGTCTTGAAGGTTTAATGATTAAGGAAGTGTCATACAAGGCAGAAGGAGGCGGGCGAGTCAGGGTGCTGGCTGGGGCCAGTGTGGTTCCAAAGGAGAGAAAAGAGAAAGGTCACATCAAAGAAATGGCATTCCTACGTGGCTACACCATCATCGCAGCGGGGTCACTGGCTCTGCAACTGGCCCCACCCCCTCACGTCCACTCGCCCCATCTCACTCGGCGTCAGTTCCGTGGTTTATCGTATCAATGGCCTCCTTTTCTCATGCACCCTCATCTGCCATACCCCCCTTCTGCTCACTGTGCCTGTCCAGCCAACTCTGACCCCGGTGAGTTCCAGTTCTGCGCCCACACCGAGCCTGCGCCCACGGGGCTGACCACCGCAGAGGCGGGGGCACGCCATCTCCTGGGCCGGTCTGACTTCAGCGGCTGGCCACCAACCTCAGGTGCGCCTGCCTTGCTGGTGGGCGGTCATGGGCCCATCACTCTCCACCCCGCCCCCCTTGCACTGATGACCTTGATGACCTCGTTCCCCTGCACCAAGAAGCAGCAGCCCTGCAAAGAGCAGCACCTCCAGCTCCTCATCCCAGCTCCGCATCTCCCCCCACCCCGCATCTGGGTCCCTGTTCAGTAGCTTTCCTCTGCTCCTGTGGACAAGCCGCCCACCCACCTGTGTGAGGCCAGCCCTTGCTTGGGCACTGGGCCCCGCCCTGTCTCACTTTCTCAGGGACCTCACCCCAGCCCCTCCCTGCACTCCCACCCCTGTCCTGGGCCGTTTTGCTCAGCGTACAAGCATCCTGTTCCCACTTCTCGGTTCCCTCTCACAGTGCACCTCCTCCAATGAGCCGCCGGTACTCCCTGCCTACAATTCCTCTCCCCTCTCCGATCGGCTCCGGTGGGCATCTGATGCCCATGCGGCTCAATTGATCGAAGGGTCAATCCTTGGTCCTCATTTAGCGGGAGCTCTCGGAGGCTTCCCTTCTCCCTGGACTATTCTCTCCCTTGGTCCCCAACTTCTCACACCCTCTAATTCCCCCCAAATCCCTTTGTCCTCTTCTTTCATCTCTGTGGCTGAAACGTCTCATCTCCCCACTTCTTACCTCTGGATCAGTCCGAGGCTCCGACCTTGGATTGCACTAGGTACACCCTCACGGTGACTCAGAATCACATGGTAATCCACACATGAATAACTTTTAAATTTCATCTTCTGTCTAGACCGCCACCTTGAAATCCTGCTGCCTGTATCCAATCCAGTGCCGATATCCAATAGTCTCTCGGACGTTTCCACTTGGAAATGCTGACCAAGCCTAAACTCCTGACCTTATCCCCTCAAAGCTGTTTCCCACAGTCTTCCCCATCTCAGCTGAGGGCAACTACTTCCTCTTAGCTGTTTGAGCCCCAAATCCTTCTGTTGTCTCTGGCTTTTGTTTTTTTTCTCACTTTTATGTCCAATCTATAACCAAATTTTGTTCTAACTTCAACATACACCCAGAAATTGAGCATTGTGCACCATTTACGGACATTCTGGTCCAATCCACCGTCACCTCTGATCCGGATCACTGCAAAGCCTCCTACGGGGTCCTCCGGAGTCTGCCATGGCTCCCACCAGCTTTCTGAAAACGGCAGCCAGACTGATCCGGGGAAGGCATCACTCACAGTAGAAGCCCGACTTTAAAACGACCTGCAAGACCCCACATGATGTGGCCGTGACCTCCTCCTTCTCTCCCGGTTCACTCTGTCCCCTGCCCAGGTATCACTGAAGATGCCTGCTTTGTCTGGAATCACGTCCTTCCCGGGGCTCCCTACACCCGGTGACCAAGTGGGGAGGAGGTCTTCAGACCTGGCCCTCTGGACCTGGAGTTTTGTTTGTATGCTGGTTTTAAGCTACAAACGCAATTTCTTTAACAGATGTAGGGCTATTCACATTATTTCTTTTCCAGAAAGGTTTGTTAGTGTGTTTCTTTCAAGGAATTTTTCTCTTCTAAATGGTCAAGTTTATTGGGATAAAGTTGTTTGTAATATTCCATTATGATCCTTTCAGCATCTGTAGAGTCTGTGGAAATGTCATAGCCCTCTCCAATTCCTGGTTCTGCTAATTGGTGTTTTCTCTCTTTTGTTTACCTGATCATTCTGACAAGAGGATTACCAATTTTATTGATCTCAAAGAACTAGCTTTTGGTTTCATTGGGTATTTTCCTATTGTTTTTGTTTTTTTATTTATTTATATTCTAGTTTTCATCATTTCCTTTATTCTACTTTGGCTTTACTTTGATCTTCTTTTCTAGTGTCTTAAGGTGGAAACCAAGGCTATTATTTCAGACCTTTCTTCTTTGATCATATAGACTGTTAAGAGTTGTAAGTTTCTCGTGGTGGGATTTGCCATTCACTGATAAAACCCCAAAGTCCAACACAATAATCGATCGGCACATAGTAGGTACTAAGTATTTGTCGAATTAATTAATGTTCTCCATTTACCCTAAACCTTCTGAAGAGTTCCCCATTTATTCCAAATAAAGGTTATTCCTCACATAATCTTCAAGGCGCCACACGACAGGGCCCCTTGTCACTTCTCCGCTCCCCCTTCCTGTGCCTTCCCAGCAGCTGCACCAGCTTCTCGGCTGTCCCTCCGACACGCCAGGCAGGACCTCAGCTCAGTGCCTTCGCAGGTACTGTTCCTCTGCCTGGAACAGTCACCCAGCCCATTTCTCCTGGGGGAGAAAAGACTGTGCTCTTTGTGCAAAGAGCTCCCGCCATCGCCCTCCCTCCTTCCCCTCCTCGGTGCCTCCCAGATGAACACGCCAGGCTGAAGAGCTGCACCCAGGACATGCTGGGTCCTCATCTCCAGAGCTGCCCCACCTGGACCCATCACATCTCCGCCCTGGCCCCTACCGCCCCGTTGGGGGGGGGGGAGTGCTCCATCAATACCAGGTGTCTATTTCTACAAGGCTGAGGACTCAGTTGGCTGAGGACTCAGTTGGCTGAGGCACATTCACCACAAGGGGCCCAGGCATAAGCCAATTGTTGATACTTTTTGTTCTAAATGTGAGATTTTCACTTTATTTATTTATTTTGGTTTCCATACAGGACATAACTTGTCTCGTTGTTTTCAAATGGCATGGCATAAAATTGTGCAAAGGATTTCTTTATAGTTTTATAGCACTAACTTTTGTTTGTGTTTTTATCTCTGTTCTCCACCCACGCCCTTCAATTAGATGTGTGCGGGTGTCCATGGCCTTTCCAGGGGACAGACATGCACAGTGAGGGCTCTGCGCAGGGCCAGTCTTTGGGTCACTCGGGACAGCAGAACCCACACGGACAGGGTCCCATTGCACTCCAGGAGCCCGAGAGGGACATTCTTCCCAGAGCCTTCACATTTCTGGCTTCACGCTCACGGCCAGAGCGTTCTGGACAGAGGTCCTCCCGTTCTGCTCAGCAGAGCAGCTGAGAAGGGCAAGGGGAGGTGTGTCTCCATGGAAACCTCAAAGGCCTCGCCTTCTCTCCTGTGAATTACCTCTGTGTTCAGGCAGACCCGCTAGACAGCTGTGAGGAAAGACGTGTGTGTTAGGTGGGGGCCTTGGAGAGAAAAGGCCCCTTGTCCCCTGGCCAGGGCTGTAGGGGGCGTGGCCCAGGAGGACGAGGGAGCAGGCGCTCTGCAGCAGCAGCCGCAGCAGCCGGACGCCTGGGGGCAATGTACACGTGAGCTGGAGGCGGGGCCAGAGAGCAGGAGGCCCCATCCAGGTACAGAAGGAGGCAGAGCCAGGGCTGCTCCTCGAGAACCAAGGGGAACCAGGGCCGAGGAGTATGGAGTATGACTCCCGACAGGAGTGAGACGCAGACTCATCCTTCCGGGTGCAACTCAAAAGGCACTTTTACGGGAAAGACCTCCCCGAAGCCCAGGCAGAGACAGGTCCTGCTTCTTGCTCCACAGTGTGCTGTCCCACGGCAGAACTGTCCCTGACGGCTCTGAGTTCTCCAGCATACCAGTGTGGGGGAGAAAGAGTGGGCAGGTGAACTCGGGAGCCCCTCGAAAAGTGGGGGTCAGTTATTAAGGTTCCAAGAAACAAAGCATGATGAGAACAAGTTGTCTGGGCTGGACCCCAGCGGGTAGCATTTGTGGGAACCAGTGCCTCCTTGGGCAGCATGAGTGAGCGCTCAGTGAATGCTCACTTTGCTGTGAGTCTGGGAGGGAGGAGACACACACACACTCACACTCACACTCACACTCACATTCACCCCAGCCCCAGCTCTCACCTCCTCGGGCCCCTCCTGAGGAATCCAGCCCCTTGCTTGCCAAAGCCTGTACGATATGGCCACCGTGGGAACTTCTGAACGGCGGTGTCGGGGTGTGAGGTGATAAGTTACTAGGGGAGATATTTTAAGTAACTGCCCTCTCTATCTCACACATCTCCTGCCTGCAACACCAGTGATTCTTCACCGTTTCTGGCCAGGGCCCCCTTTGAGAACCATGAGCGTGCAGGATGCTCCTGCCACTGCAGTGCCTGGCCACGGGCCTGGAGCAATCCATGCTTGACTTCAGGGACATTGACATTTGCACTTTGTGGTGAACTTTCAGACTCAAATGCCTAGAGGCATCTCCCTGCTGTCTACCTCCTCCCTCTGAAGCCACACCTACAAAATAAACCTGCTTCTCTGGATCACACCCTGAAAATTACTGTTCCAAACAAGTGTTAGGTGTACATGCTGCAGCCCTAACAGTCCAGGGGATACAGAAGGAGCCCTGTGAGGGACGTCTTCCCTGGAAACATGGCAGCATGGCTGGTGACAGTGAGGGCAGCTAACTTTTCTGGGCACTACTGTATTCTAGACCCTGTGCTAAGCTTTTAATATGAATTGTCTCATTAATTCTCCCAAGACCCCCATGAGAGGGATACTATCATGATCCCTATTTTAGAGATGAGGAGCGAAGGCACAGAGAGGTTAAGTAACTCACCCAAAGTCACACAGCCAGTGAATGGTAAGATTCAAACCCAGTCCCAGAACCCTGCTGTCAACCAGTATACTTTCTGGCCACCAAGGGACATCATAGTTACTATCTCCTGTGTTAATGTCCCAGGGGCCTGACATCTGTATGAACAAGGAGAGAGAACTATCCCTTTGTACCCCCCCCCCAACCCCAGCTAAATGATCATGGGCATCTTTGAGCCAATGATGACCTCACAGAATTCTGCTCAAACCACAGCTCTGTAAAACATGGGCAATAGTATAGGGGAGGAGGGAGGACAGGCCAATCGCCTGTTCTGCCTCCCAGGGAGGGAAAAAGCATGCTAATCCAGGAAGCGCACACGAGACAAGTGGCCTATGGGCCTAGGAGGGCAGGACTGAAGGAGGGACCGCTGACTCTGCTGGGAGGGAGGAATGAGAGAGAACAGGAGGGCAGGGCCACCTGCAGAGGACCGAGCAACCTTCCTGAGAGAGGCAGGGAGGAGCTGGCCCTGTGGGAGGGGGTAGGGGAGAGGGCAGGACGCAGGCAGGAAGGCTGAGTGTGCTCCACGGGCCCCACCTCCTGAACTCTCTCTGCAGCTGCTGCGCTGGACAGAGAAGTGTGAGGGACAGAGACAGCGTCTCTGCTGGTGTGTACCAAACTCAGGTTCCAGCTGCTGAGAGGTCACAAGTGACAGAGGCCAGGGCGGGGGTGGGGGCCCACACTGCTGTCTGCGTTTCTGGGTAAGCGACTGGCAGTGTCTGCTCAGAGGCAGGTGGACAGAGGGGGAGGTGGGAGGGGCTGCCCTGGGGGGACCTAGGACAGTCCCTGGAAGGGAAGTGGATAGAGGGGCAGGATGGGGGGCTGGAACCAGCCTCAGGCCAGGCCTCTGCACAGTGTCCACGTGTGCGCTGGGGGAGCTGGAGGCTGTGCATGGGCCACTCCTGGCTGGCAGGTGTGGAGACACTTCCAGGAACTGTGGCCTGACAGCCAGGGTCGGCACATCTGGAGAGCAGGGGGCCAGCCACACCCACATCAGCGTTCCTCCCCTAGACCAGGAATGTTTTGTAGCCTTTGCCAGAAAATCCCACCCGAGTCCCTGCCTTCCTCCTGGTCTTCCTGTGGTCAAGAGGGGGCCGATGGCAGCGGCAGGAGGAACAGAGCGGGACAGGTTCAGGGGGGACGTGGCCACAGACGGGGGAGGAATTTCACTGCTGAAAAGGCAGCCTCCTGTTGGCTTTCGGGAAGGTATGAGCTGGCAGAGTGCTGCCCGCTGCCCCGAGCAGGCTCACCTGTGGCCAAGGAAGGGGAGTGAGGCTATGTCACGTAGAACAGGGCATGTGTGCTGGCGGCGGGGTGGGGAGCAGGTGAGGTAAGTGGTCCACAGACAGTCCCCCGTGGAGCTTCACAGACGCCTAAGAAGTCTGCTGCAGTCACAGCCAGCACCGCTCTGCTGTCCCTGTGGGAGGGCCACAGTTCCTGATCTGGCTTGCTGGCCTGAGCATGTCATAGTAAGCTGGCCAGTGCTGTGTCCCCTCCGTTAACTACACATACACACACACACACACACAGCCACTCTCTAAGAACCACTATGTTGAAAATATCTCAAACCTGGTTCTCTGTCAACAGAGATGCCAGCCATACTCGGACATGTTATGGGGATCGAGCAGAGAGGTAGGAGGGGGCCCTGGGCTACAGGGCACAAAAGGATGTGAGACACTTAAACCCCCGTCATTACTGCATTGTACCTTCCCTCCGCCTACGGCATCTGCATCTGAGCAGGAAGGGAGGATGTCTCCCCACTGCCCTCCAATCCTTACACATGTATCTCAGCTTCCGGTCAGGCGGGAGCTGGAGGACATGGGGGCCCGTGTGACAGGACAGGACATGACCACACTGTGTGAGTCTGACCTCTGGCTGCTAGACCATCCATCCAGACACCGATTTCCAACCACTGTGCCTCTGGCGGCACACCAGCGTGCCACGAGCTTGTTTAAAACATGCCGTACCTGACTATTTAGTCAGGGGCACTGACCTCTTTTCCCTTAGGTTGTCAAGTAAAAGAAAATGACAACAGCCAACACTTCTGTGTGAATGAATCAAAATTATACCTATTTGTTTTTCGT
This sequence comes from Saccopteryx bilineata, assembly GCF_036850765.1. Lineage (NCBI taxonomy): Eukaryota > Metazoa > Chordata > Mammalia > Chiroptera > Emballonuridae > Saccopteryx > Saccopteryx bilineata. The sequence continues at coordinate 290,260,266 of NC_089491.1, read as the reverse complement.
CAGATTGGTAAAAAATATATTTTGGGGTATGCGACAGAATTTTAGTAATTAGTTTATATGTGCCGTGAGATGAACAAGGTTAGAAAGCGCTACTGGAGACACCTCCCAGAAGTCTCTGGATACAGCCATGTGGGGGCTTCATGTAGACGAGCCAGTAGAAGTATTTCCAGCCTGCAGGGGAAGAAGCTAGGGCTCAGAGACGGTTGTGGGTGCACAAGTACGCGATTTGGTCTGTTGGGTAAATGTCAGTTGAATGAATGAATGCAGCTTGCTGAGGGTAATGGAACGGCTCCGGCCTCAAGAGGGGCCCATGTGAGCTGCCCCAAGTGCAGAGCTGGCTGCTCTGCCCCTCTGATCTGGCAGAGGAAGGGGCTGGAGGAGCGGAGAAGCAGCGTTCTGGAAGTGCACGGGCCGGCGCGGAGACTCCTGACCATCCCAGGCAGCGGTCTCTGCAGCCTGTGTCAGGCAGGGCCTCTCTCCTGCGGAGGGGAGTCTGGGTCCACTGGAGCAGGGAGGAGCTCAGAGGTGAGGCTCCTTAGCCAAGGTTCCTTGGCCCAGGAAACACAAGGGGCTTTGATGCTTGCAGAACACAGCGGCTCTTTCCCGGATGCTGTGGCTGCCCCTGGGCAGGGCCCCGCCCCCGGGCCGGCCTCAGTCAGGGAGCCACACCTGAAGGCCGCGTGGCTCTAGGCTTGGCACAAGGACCTCGAAGTCAGAAACCCCAGGGCTACTGTGTATGAGCTGCGAGGCCCTGAGCAGGTAAATAACCTCCTTAAGCCTCAGTTTCCAAGTCTGTGAAATGGAAAGATAGTAACAGCACCTAGCTTAAAGTTTTCTGGGAGCGAGAAATGAAATCATGTCCATGAAGTGCTCAGCACATTGCCTGGCTCACACTGTTCATGTAGAAAATGGAACTACGTAACTGCTAACCCTACCACCCCCTGGGTTCTCAGATGGTTCCCTCCAGACCAAAGCAAACCAGGCCTCTGGTGAGAAAGTGCCCCCCCCACCTTCCCCACTCCCCTACCCCCACCACCACCACACACACAGACCCTCACAGCCTGCCTCTCATCACAGCAACTCCTTGGAAATGTCTCGCTCACACAATCAGTCCTGGTAGCCAACCCCAGCTGGCTTTCTTTCCGTCATGCCTTGCTGCCCCAACCCTATATCCCCACCTCTGGGGGGTATGTGCACCCCTAGGGTGCATGTGGGTGTGCCAGGAATCCATGAGGCCATGGGATAAACACGGCATGCTGGGGGGGAGGGAGTTAACATTTCAACTGAAGGTAAATTTAAATACTATTTTTTATATGAAAACAAATGTGACAGAATGTGCCTTCTCCTGAAAGTGTAAGATAAAGCAGTGTCAAAGATAGTTCAAGCTTTCTGTGGGGACACCTTTCTCCCGTGTGTGTGTCTACTCTGCCCAGCACTCAAGGTTCTGCATCACCAAGGCTGAGACGCACGGGTAAGAAGTGAGAGGCCGCCGGAATCTTCTTGGACAAACCCTAGTGTCTTCCAGCCTCCCAGGGGCTTGTCTTCAGAAGCCCCACACCGCCCAGTGCCTGGGACACAGTCCCAAGCTGACACCACCAAGAGATGGCAGACTGGCACTTCTGGCAGGGACAGCAAAAGCCAGCCTGGTTGTCAACTTCCCGTCTGGCCGGAGAGTTAACGAGGCCTGGAGAGAACCAGGCCTTGCTCCCCACCCTCACATCCAGCCTTCCCCACACACAGGCTAGCAGTTGGGGTTTGAGCCCCGGAAAGGAGGCGGAGCACAGCTGTCACTCAGCAAATATCCCGCCCTTGCCATCCCTGACAGCAGTGCTTCTTAAGTCTTCTAGCCCGTGGGACCGCTGAAGGGATTCAGAGTGACTGAGTTTTCAGCGGGACCCAGCCTCGCCTCCCGCTGTGAGGCACAAGGCTGTGGCCGGCATGGCTACCCGCGGGAAACAGATCTGTAGTGAGGACCTAAGTCCTGCCGCAGTGTGACTGAGGGCATTCTTTGTGATTTCCTCTCCACACTTTCCTTTTTGCGGGTATCCTGAGCCAAGCGGAGGTCTGGCTGGGAGTAGGAAGCGTAGAAGTGTCTGGACATCATGGCACAAGTGGACGCCCAGAACAGGTGGGCCGAGGTGTCTCCTCTCTGCAGCTTGAGTGAGGAGCCTCAGGAGCGCCAGAAGCCGAGCATGAACTCAGAGAGAGAAGAGGAGAATGAATGGTGGGGAGGCAGGGGACACTGGTGACCCTGATCACCAGGCCTGTCCAAGGGGCAGCTCACAAGGGACTCGGGACACTCTCAACTTGCCATGGCAGCAGCCATCCAGCGAGAGGGAAGAGAACTTCTCTGACTCCAGTCCTGGGGTCATGGGGAAAAAACCGGTGTCGAGGCCTGGGAAGTCCAGTGCAGGGAGAGGCCAATTGAAGACCACCCAGGACGCCCCCCGAGCCAGCGCAGCGCACAGAGCCCTCCTCTGCAACCTCTCACACAGGTCGTTAGTTCAGAAACAACCTCCTAGGGCAGGGGTCGGGAACCTTTTCGGCTGAGAGAGCCATGAATGCCACATATTTTAAAATGTAATTCCGTGAGAGCCATACAACAACCCGTGTACGTTATGCATTATCCAATAAAAGTTTGATGTTGTCCCGGAGGACAGCTGTGATTGGCTCCAGCCACTCGCAACCATGAACATGAGCGGTAGGAAATGAATGGATTGTAATATATGAGAATGTTTTATATTTTTAATGTTATTTTTTTATTAAAGATTTGTCTGCAAGCCAGATGCAGCCATCAAAAGAGCCACATCTGGCTTGTGAGCCTTAGGTTCCCGACCTCTGTCCTAGGGACTTGTTACCCACTGGCGATGATGGAGACACCAGGTACAAAGCTGGACGCCACCTTGGGTAACCCATCCAGCTTCCCTGGTCCTGGAAGATATTTCTGGGCACAAAGAGGTGTAGACACGTCCCCAGACAATTCTTCTCCCGCGTGTGTCCCCAAGCAAGGAGGCAATCGGGACCTCCCCACGCAGGAGACACTCGAGCCCAGGGGTCGCCCCCACCAGCCCGCTTGGTAATGGCAGGGATGGCGAGAGCGAGGACTGGCCTGAAGGGCCACAGCCCCAGGGTTGCAGGTGGGCAGGGAGAGACACATCCCCTGCGGGGCAGTCGGGCCTTCCAGAAGCCCAGCATGCCATTCAGCCCCGTGCAGACGCGGGGCGTCAAGCCGTATGTGTGCAAGCTGTGCGGGAAGGCCTACTCCCACCGCGGCACGCTGCTGCAGCACCAGCGCCTGCACACGGGCAAGCGCCCCTACCGCTGCCCCTTCTGCGACAAGGCCTACACCTGGTCCTCGGACCACCGCAAGCACCTCCGCACGCACACGGGCGAGAAGCCCTACCGGTGCCCGGATTGCGGCAAGGCCTTCTTGCGCTCCTCCGACCTATGCAAACACCAGCGCAACATGCACAGCAACGACAAGCCCTTCCCGTGCGCCCGTTGCGGCCAGACTTTCAACAAGCCCCTGTCGCTGCTGCGTCACCAGCGCGTGCACCTGGGCGAGAAGCCTTTCCACTGCCCGGCCTGCGGCAAGCGCTTCACCAAGTCCTTCAACCTGATAGAGCACCAGACGCTGCACAGCGGCCAGAGGCCTTTCTGGTGCGCCGACTGCGGCGTGGCCTTCGTGCAACCCTCCCGACTGGCGCACCACCAGCGCATCCACACCCGCGAGAGGCCCTTCCCCTGCACGCAGTGTGGCCGAGCCTTCACCCCCTCCTCCACCTTGAAGCGGCACCAGCAGGTCCACTCTGGGGATAAGGGCTTCCTCTGTGCCGAGTGCGGCAGGGCCTTCTGCATCGCCTTGGAGCTGGCCCAGCACATTCGGGTGCACATCGGCGAGAGGCCCTACCAGTGTGAGGTCTGTGGCCAGGCCTTTACCAGGTCCAGTCACCTCCAATGGCACCGAGCAAAACATGGCACCTGCAAAATGGAGCCCATCCCCTTCTGTGACGAGTGAGGGCTCCATCGGTGACTCTCAGGGAAAGTGAACACACTGCCATCCTCGCTGCTTGGAAACCTCCTCTGTGGACAAGCCCTCTCACACGGAATTGCCACCTAGCGCCCTGGTAGCCCCTCCTTCCAGTGGGTCACTGACCACAGGGTAATCTAATTGACTTATATGTTTGATCTCTTGTGTAAAAAGTAACTGACGGGCTAGTACCCGGGTGTGTAGCTTCATCTCAGTCTTTCTAAAGCATCTCAGAGATTATATTCAAGTGGGAAGAGGGTAAGAAAACGTCATGAACGCTGGTCAGGAGTTGAATTTCTTGGTTGGGGGAATCTAATCATCAGAAATTGTAGAATTATCTGCAGGCACGGTGCAGGGTTCCAGGGATATGATGAGAAAAAAGGTTGCCCTGTCCTGCCCTCAGAGCCATTTGGATATTAAGAAGGCAGCAGGGCTGGTCCTCTTTAGCAGAAGGTACTTCTCAGTGTTTATGTAAATCAAAGAGTAGAGACCAGCAGTAGTCTCTATTAGGAACTCTTCCAAAGCAACACAACCTACCTAAGTAAGTCACACCCGGCCAGAGTTCCTCTCTCCTGCTGAAATTACCCTCAGGAATGTCTTTAGGAGTCTTGGCTTTGAAGAAGAACTTTATCTTAAAGAGATTTAGGGTTAAGTCCTATGTTTAGGAATCAGCTATCCTAGAAATCCCAAGTAGCCTTACCCTCTGAAAAAGAAGCCCACTTCTCTTTCTAATGGACCTTGGTACCTGCATCTAAGCTGAATCTCACCTGTAAAATTTCCACGTGCCTCCTCTCTGGACACCTTTTTTCCTGTTCCTACCCTGGGAGCTTAAATCACATGTAAAATTTATAGGAGAATCTGCCTGTTTACAGAGAGATATAGGAAATTTCTCCATAGTGGCCTGACTGTGGTTTAGGAAGTCTTGTGAGTTCATTTAAACTTGCCAGGGTCATTAGCTCCAATTGATGCAAATAAAAGTAAACACCCCTTGCCCAAGTGCCAATTGGCTTGACTATGTTTAAAATCATTAAAACCAGGTTTGAAAACCTACACAACTCTACTCTCTAATGGCGACAATTATTCTCTGAGATTATTGGAAATTTGCATTTCCAATGTATGGATTTTGTATAGTTTAAAGTCAATCTTTTCTCACATCTGTTGCAAGGGTCATGCTGAGTCACTGTTGTGGGGAATTACTGTCTCATTACTGTGGTCACCTGTCATTGGACAGACAGTGGTGCGCAAGTAGAAGGAGTGGAGAAGCCAGTACAAAAGGGAAGCCAACCATCTGAGAGAAGACAAGATGGTGATGGAGTGGCGGACGTACCAAATTCCACCTCCCAGAACCAAAGTGAATTACAAACTAATAAGAACCATCATCTGGAAAAACCAACATTGGACTAAACTAAGAGGACTCTTCAACCAAGGAACACTGAAGAAGCCACACTGAGACTGGTGGGAAAGAGGAAATGCAGAGAGGGCTTCCCAGCTCCCTGGAGCGGAGCGAACAGCAGCCAGGAGAGACTCACGTGGTGGGAAGTGAGTTTAGCAGAGAGGGGAGGGTCCTGAGTCCCAGGAACAAAGCCCCAGCCTGCAGCCCCAGAGCCTAGAAGAGGCGTATGGACAGTATTTAGCTGGAAACAAGACAGGATACTGTTTGTGATAAAGAGACTGATTTCTCAGACCCAGGATTCTTCTTAAAGGGACTGCACAGGAAACCTCTCTCACAACCACTCACCCGGGGCTCTGGGGGACAGGGAGAGAGGAGAGGACTGGAATAACAGGAAGAGAGTGTAATCTAGGAGGCACAGGGAGAAATATTTTGAGAGACAGCCACCCTAACCCCTGGGACAAGTCACTCCCCAAATCTGAAGTGAATATTTCCCCTGGAAACAGCAATACCAGCAAAGGGAAGCAGGACACCAGATGGAGCCAAACAAGCTCTCCCGCGGCACTCAGAGCAGAGTCACTTAGAAGGAGGGAGCTTTTGGGACTACAGTAGTGAGTCTTAGGGTCTGAGCTGCAGCGCCCCCACCCACACAGCTGAGGGCTCGCCTGAGGGCAGGCGGTGGTGGGATGTGAAAGCACTGTCCTGTCGGCAAGGGCGGAGCTGGCTGGCCACCACTGAGGCCCAGGTGTGAGCTCAGTCTTGCCCGGCTGGGGAGGAGGGGAGTGCAAAAGTGGCCAAGCCCAGCTGCAGACCGCCTGCAATCCAGCCTGCGGGAGAAGGGTGGGAACCCCAGAAGGGGTGGAGACCAGCCCTTGAGCAAGGGCACAGGAGCACAACCTTGCCCCGCCATCAGAACCAAGGCTTGTGGCCTGACTTGGGAGCCAGCTCGTCCCGTGGGGGTGGAGCCAAAAGCCCAGAACAGGTGAAGTCCCGCTACTGAGTGTGGGCACACAGTCCCACCTGGCCTGTGGAGCCAAGGCTTGCAGCCATCCCACAAGCAGGCTCCTCCGGCAAGGGCGGGGTGAAAGCCCGAATCAGGCGGAGACCCACAGCTGAGCAAAGGTGCTCACCCCTGCCCTCAGGGCCGAGCATAATGCCACCCATGGGGGCAGGGCGAAGCTCAAGGCCACTGAGACTTGTACACCCAAGCACGTAATCACAGCCACTCCCATGAAGGAGAGGCAGAAACCATAGCAACAGCTCCAGTGGGCAGGCACTGGCAATGCCCATACTGTAATGCCCTAGGCAGCAACAGCATAGGGGTTGGCGGGCCTGCATACAGACCACACCTAGGGAACACAGAGGCCACACCCATTGGACTCCAGTGGCCAAAACTTTCTTTTACACAGACAAAATGAGAAGGCAGAGAAATGCAACACAAATGAACCAAGAGAAATCCCCAGAAAAGGACCTGAATGAGTCAGATATAACCAAATTAACAGATGCAGAGATTAAAATAATGATTGTTAGGATGCTCAAAGATATTAGAACAACAATAGATGGTCATTACGAACACCTAAGTAAAGAGATAGCAAATATAAAAAAGGACATTGAAATAATAAAAAGGAATCAGTCAGAAATGACATACAATATCAGAAATGAAGAACACAATGAAAGGAATTAAAAGCAGGATGGATGAAGCTGAGAATCGAATCAGCGAGTTAGAGGACAAGATAAATGAAGGCACAAAAGCAGAGCAGAAAAAAGAAAGGAGACTCAAAAAGTCTGAGGAAACTCTAAGAGAGCTCTGTGACAACATGAAGAGAAATAACATCCGCATCATAGGGGTTCCTGAGGAAGAAGAGAAAGAACAAGGGATAGAGACTTTGTTCAAACATATCATAGCTGAAAACTTCTCTCAATTAAGGCAGAAAAATGTCTCACAAGTTCAAGAAGCACAGAGAACTCCATTAAAGAGAAACCCAAAGAAATCTATACCAAGACACATCATAATTAAAATACCATAGCTAAGAGATAAAAATAAAATATTAAAAGCTGCTAGAGAAAAAAAGACTATTACCTACAAAGGAGCCCCCATAAGGATAACTTCTGACTTCTCAACAGAAATACTTGAGGTCAGAAGGGAATGGTAAAAAATATTCAAAGTAATGCATAACAAGAGCCTACAACCAAGACTACTTTATCCAGCAAGGCTATCATTTAAAATTGAAGGAGAAATAAAAAGCTTTTCAGACAAAAAAAAAAACAAACCCAAAACTCAAGGAATTCACTACAACAAAACCAATGCTGCAAGAAATGCTAAGGGGCCTGTTGTAAACAGATCAAAGGAGAAAAAGAATATAGCAAAAGAGGAATACAGTTTTAAAGAATAAAATGGCAATAAACAACTACATATCAATAATAACCTTATATGTAAATGGATTAAATGATCCTATCAAAAGACATAGGGTAGCTGCGTGGATAAGAAAACAGTATCCATACATATGCTGTCTATAAGAGACACACCTTAAAACAAAAGATGCACACAGACTGAAGATAAAAGGATGGAAAAAAATATTTCATTCAAATGGAAATGAAAAAAAAGCTGGGGTAGCAATATTTATATCAGACAAAATGGACTTTAAAGCAAAGGCTTGCCTGACCTGTGGTGGCGCAGTGGATAAAGCGTCGACCTGGAAATGCTGAGGTCACCGGTTCAAAACCCTGGGCTTGCCTGGTCAAGGCACATATGGGAGTTGATGCTTCCTGCTCCTCCCCCTTCTCTTTCTCTTCTTTCTAAAATGAATAAAAAATTAAAAAAAAAAAAAAAAAAAAAAAAAGCAAAGGCTATAGCCCTGGCTGGTTGGCTCAGTGGTAGAGCATCGGCCTGGTGTGCAGAAGTCCCGGGTTCGATTCCCAGCCAGGGCACACAGGAGAAGCGCCCATCTGCTTCTCCACCCCTCCCCCTCTCCTTCCTCTCTGTCTCTCTCTTCCCCTCCCGCAGCGAGACTCCATTGGAGCAAAGATGGCCTGGGCGCTGGGGATGTCTCCTTGGCCTCTGCCCCAGGTGCTGGAGTGGCTCTGGTCGCGACAGAGCGATGCCCCGGAGGGGCAGAGCATTGCCCCCCTGGTGGGCAGAGTGTCGCCCCCTGGTGGGCGTGCCGGGTGGATCCCGGTTGGGCGCATGCGGGAGTCTGTCTGACTGTCTCTCCCGTTTCCAGCTTCAGAAAAATACAAAAAACAAAAAACAAAAACAAAAAAAACCCCACAAAGGCTATAGTAAGATATAAAGGTCACTACATAATGATAAAGGGAGCAATCCAACAGGAAGATATAACCATTATAAATATCTACGCACCTAATATAGGAGCACCTAAATATATAAAGCAGACTTTGATGGATTTAAAGGGTGAGATCAGGAGCAATACTATAATAATAAGGGATTTCAATACCCCACTAACATCACTAGATAGATCCTCAAGAAAGAAAATTAACAAAAAAACAGCAGACTTAAAGGACATACTAGATCAACTTGATTTAATAGATATCTTCAGAACCTTTCACCCCAAAGCAGCAGAATATACATTCTTTTCAGGTGCTCATGGTACATTCTCTAGGATAGACCACATGTTAGGGCACAAAAGTGCTCTCAACAAATTCAAGAAGATTGAAATCATATCAAGCACTTTCTCTGATCACAATGGCATGAAACTAGAAATCAACCACAACAGAAACACTGAAAAATACTCAAACACTTGGAAACTAAATAGCATGTTATTAAATAACGAATGGGTTAACAATGAGATCAAAGAAGAAATAAAAAAATTCCTAGAAATGAACAATAACGAGCATACATCAATTCAAAATTTATGGGACACAGCAAAAGCAGTCCTGAGAGGGAAGTTCATAGCATTACAGGCATACCTTAAGAAGCTAGAAAAAGCTCAAATAAACAACTTGACCCTGCATCTAAAGGAACTAGAAAAAGAACAGCAAGTAAAACCCAGAGGTAGTAGAAGGAAGGAAATAATAAAGATCAGAGCAGAAATAAATGACATAGAGGCTAAAGAAACAATACAGAGGATCAATGAAACCAGGAGCTGGTTCTTTGAAAAGGTAAACAAGATCGATGAACCTTTAACCAGACTCACCAAGAAAAAAAGAGAAAGGACTCAAATAAATAAAATTAGAAATGAAAGTGGAGAAATAACAACCGACACAACAGAAATACAAAATATTGTAAGAAAATACTATGAAGAACTGTACGCCAAAAAACTAGACAACCCAGGTGAAATGACCAAATTCATTGAAACATATAATCTTCCAAAAATTAATCTGGAAGAATCAGAAAACCTAAACAGACCAATTACAACAAATGAGATTGAAACAGTTATCAAAAAACTCCCAAAAAAGAAAAGTCCTGGGCCTGATGGCTTCACAAGTGAATTCTACCAAAGATTCAAAGAAGAACTAACTCCTATCCTTCTCAAGCTATTTCAAAAAATTCAAGAGGAAGGAAGACTTCCAAGCTCCTTTTATGAGGTGAGAATAATTCTCGATTCTAAAACCAGGCAAAGGACAACACAAAGGAAAGAAAATTATAGGCAATATCCCTGATGAATTACGATGCTAAAATCCTCAACAAAATATTAGCAACCTGGATCCAGCAATACTAAGAAAAAATCTCATACACCATAATCAAGTGGGCGTTTTATTCTTGGGATACATGGCTGGTAACAATATTGCACTTTCATAATGTGTCTTAGAACATTCAAAAAGGAAGGAGGAAACCTCATATGATATTTCAATAGATGCAGAATAAGCTTTTGATAAAATCAAGGACCCTTTTATAATCCAAATGTCAGAAGTGGGAGACATACAGGGAACATACTCAATGTAAGGCCATTTATGACAAACCAAAGAAACATATATATGGGAAAAATAAAGCAATCCTTAAGATCAGGAAAAAGGCAGAGGTGCCCATTTCACACTCTTATTCAACATAGTCCTGGAAGTTTAGCCACAGCAATCAGAAAAGAAAAGAAATAAAAGGCATCCAACTTGGACAAGAGAAGGAAAACTATCCTTATTTGCAGTATGATATGATATTGTATATAGAAAACCCTAAAGTCTCAATCAAAAAACTACTAGACCTGATAAATGAATTCAGCAAGGTGGCAAGGATATACAATCTGACTATCAGAAATCAGCAGCGCAATTTTTATCCAACTAACAATGAACTGTCCGAAGAGAACATTCAGGAAGCCAATACCCCTTCCCCATTGCAACCAACACAAATAGAAGTACCTAGGCACTAACTTGCACCAGGGAGATTAAAGGCCTTGTACTTGGAACCTTCTAAAACATTGATAACAAGAAATCCGCACAGATACAAACCAGTGGAAGGCATCCTAGCCATGCTCAAGGTTAGAAGAATATCAATCTCACTTAACCTGTCTATATAACCCAAAGCAATCTATAAATTCAATGCAATACTGATTAAAATACCAATGACTTACTTCAAAGATATAGAACATATATTCTAAAAATTTATATGGAACCAAAAGAGAACACGAATAGCCTCAGCAATCTTGAAAAGGAAGAATAAAGTGGGAGGTATCACACATCCGGATATCAAGTTATACTACAAGGCCATTGTACTCAAAACAGCCTGGTAGGCCCTGGCCGGTTGGCTCAGAGGTAGAGCGTCGGCCTGGCATGCGGGGGACCCAGGTTCGATTCCCAGCCAGGGCACATAGGAGAAGCACCCATTTGCTTCTCCACCCCCCCACTCTCCTTCCTCTCTGTCATCTCCTCTTCCCCTCCTAGCAGCCAAGGCTAGTCCATTGGAGCAAAGATGGCCCGGGCCTGGCGCTGGGATGGGCTCCTTGGCCTCTGCCCGCAGGTGCTACAGAATGTGGCTCTGGTCAGCGGCAGAGCGATGCCCACGAGGCGCAGGAGCGATCAGTCCCCTGGTTGGGCAGAGCATCGCCCCTGGTGGGCGTGCCGGGTGGATCCCGGTCGGACGCATGCGGGAGTCTGTCTGACTGTCTCTCCCCGTTTCCAGCTTCAGAAAAAAAAAACACAAAAAAAACAAAAAAAAAAAAAAACAGCCTGGTACTGGCATAAGAACAGGCATATGGATAAATGGAACAGAACTGAGAACTCAGAAATAAACCCACACTTTTATAGACAACTGATATTTGACAAAGGAGGTAAGAGCATACATTGGAGTAAAGACAGCCTCTTCAACAAATGATGTTGGGAAAATTGGACAGCTACCTGCAAAAAAATGAAACTAGACCACCAACTTACACCATTCACAAAAATAAACTCAAAATAGATAAAAGACTTAAATGTAAGCCATAAAACCATAAGCATCTTAGGAGAAAACATAGGCAGTAAACTCTCCGACATCTCTTGCAGCAATATTTTGCTGCTTTATCTCCACGGGCAAGTGAAATAAAAGACAGGATAAACAAATGCAACTATATCAAACTAAAAAGCTTCTGCACAGCTAAAACAATAAGAACAGAATAAAAAGACAAACTACACAATGGGAGAATATATTTGACAATGCGTCTGATAAGGGGTTAATAACCAAAATTTATAAAAAACTTGTAAAACTCAATACCAGGAAGACAATCCAATCAAAAAATGGGTGAAAGAAATGAATAGACACTTCTCCAAAGAGGACATACAGATGGCCAATAGCCATATGAAAAAATGCTGAACGTCACTAATCATTAGAGAAATGCAAATTAAAACCACAATGAGATACCACCTCACACCAGTAAGAATGGCACTCATCAACAAAAAAACACAGAATACGTGCTGGCGAGGATGTGGAGAAAAGGGAACCCTCCTGCATTGCTGGTGGGAATGCAGACTGGTGCAGCCACTGTGGAAAACAGTATGGAGATTCCTCAAAAAATTAAAAATCAAACTGCCTTTTGACCCAGCTATACCACTGTTAGGAATATACCCCAAGAACACCATAGCACTGTTTGAAAAGAAGAAATGCAACCCCATGTTTATGGCAGCGTTGTTCACAATAGCAAAGATCTGGAAACAGCCCAAGTGTTCGTTAGTGGACGAGTAGATTAAAAAGCTTTGGTACATATATACTATGGAATACTACTCAGCCCTAAGGAATGATGACATCGGATCATTTACAACATGGATGGACCTTGATAACATTATACTGAGCGAAATAAGTAAATCAGAAAAAACTAAGAACTATATGATTCCATACATAGGTGGGACATAAAAATGAGACTCAGAAACATGGACAAGAGTGTGGGGGTTACGGGGTGGGGGAGAGGATAGGGAGGGGGTTGGGGGAGGGGAGGGGCACAAAGAAAACCAGTTAGAAGGTGACGGAAGACAAATGGACTTTGGGTGATGGAAATGCAGCATAATCAAATGTCAAAATAACCTAGAGATGTTTTCTCTGAACATATGTACCCTGATTTATCAATGTCACTCCATTAAAATTAATTTTTTAAAAAAAGAGAAACCAACCATCTGCAAGGCCTCTTCATACAAATTCTGCCCAGTGGAGTCTGTCCGTCTGGAATGGAGGCAGCTGAATCCTGACTGCAGAAGGACCAGTGCTGGAATATAGGTTCTGGCTCAGGTCATTGCCCCAAATGATGCTGAACTCCTCTTCTAGCTTCCTACACACCTACTTCACATCACAGCCGACAATCTTTTTTCTCTATTATGCAATTAAAAACCAGAGCAGGGCCTTCCTTGTGATAGCATTGAAATCTACTCTTTGGATCAGTGTTTTTCCTACAGTTTAGTTAGACAAAATTAATTTGGATATACCCAGCAAATGTGTTCATTTACATGTTCCCACTTAATATAAATTCTCTTGATGTGGACCAGAGTCTACGGTCATCATGATTCTAAATAATAATTGTAAATCCAAATTCGGAGGGACCCGAAATATGGAAGACAGGAACAAGGTCCATCGTTTACACATTAAAGCTTTATTGTCTAGCTTGGCAAGCGAGTGGACTCCGACAGAAATCTGACAGGAGAGGCGCGCCGGCCCTTTGTTCTACTTAGTTTTTATAGTTTTGTAAGTGGGAAGTACAGAAGCAAAAATTGCAATTAGGAGCCCCTTACCGCTATTGGTTATAGTCATATGTCCTTTAACATGATAGGACCACGTTCAATTTGCAAACCATACATCATTTTGGAGAAAACAAAATTTACAAGTCAACACAATGGTAGAAAGATGTCTCTTTACATATTAAAGACTTTCCTATATTATCTAGTGTTTATCTGCTATCTCTCTGTCCAGAGTCACACACACATTTACATAGGAGAGGTAGTTTGGTGGGGACAAATGCCCGCAAATGGCTCATAGTTATAAGAAAAGGTTTATTTTGGCTTTTCTCTTCCTGCACCTGGCTAGCCATTCACCCCTTTCCCCAAAGGTGTGGTGAAATGTCTGGGAATCCATGTTTTTTTACCCTTGCATTTACAATACAATGCCAAGGGCCATCCTGGTTATGCCAATCACACAGTACAGAGACTATTCTCACAATTTCTCTGCACACCTTAACCCAAATTAATAAAATGTTCTCCAAGCCTCCTAAATTATTAATATTAATTTTGTAGCCTTTGGTACTTTACAACACCTGTGGGTGAAATGGCTCAGTGGCTCCTCAATAATGATAACAAATAACATAGAGTACTGGGAAGCCAGGAACAGTTTTAAGTGTTTCCTATATATTAACTATTTAAGTTTTAAAGTAAAATTATGATGATCATTATCCCCATTTTTTAAGATGAGAAAATCAAGAGACAAACAGTTATATTGCCCAAAATATCACAGCTAGAAAGCAGCATAGTAACGGTGTGACACTTAGCCATTAAGTGGTGCCAGAGACAGTTCTTAACCACAGGGCCACCTGCCTCTGTCCGGCAGAGAAGAATACTCTGAAGTTCTTGGTGAAATACATTTTAAAGGTAGGTGACCATAAATTCAAGAGAAGATAAAGGTTGAAACACAGCCCAGCGGGAATCATGGCATGACTCAAGGAGAAGACGTATGCATGACTTACTGATTTGGGGAAGGCTTGGGTTGGCAGCTATTAATCATTAACTGCATAGAAGAACTGTCAGTAAGGCAGTCAGGAGGAAAGGATTAGAGATAAAGGAGTGAGCGTTCTTCAAGGGCCCAGCATTGTTTTGTCTCAGCAACGAAAGTTTCTGTGTCTATATTGTACACAGGGCCTGACCTGTGGTGGTTCAGTGGATAGAGCTTTGACCTGGAACGCTGAGGTCGCTGGTTCAAAACCCTGCACTTATCTGGTCAAGACACTATGGGAGTTGATGCTTCCTGCTCCTCCCCCCTTTCTCTCTCTCTCTCTCTCTCTCTCTCTCTCTCTCTCTTCTCTAAAATGAATGAATGAATAAATAAATAAATAAAATTTATATTGTACACAGAAAAATACACCAGTGAAGGAACTGGGTGTTCAACATTTACACAACAGTTGATGGTTGAGGTGCATGCACATTGAAGAGTAGATCTCCCCAACATGTGCACAGTAGATCACCCAGGAGTTCCATCGAGGCCTTTAAAGTTCTTGCTGGGAAAGGAATTTTGTGTGCAGCGTCAATTTAATTGTTCGAACACTCAGGCAGACGTCATTGCTCAACTCAGAACTAGACTATGAACAACAAATTTGTAAGAATCCATGAGAGTCCGAAAGACGAGAGTAACAGGTTTTATTGAAAGAAAGAAAGGAACCCTGCCGGGCACGTCTTGGGGGGGGGGAGCACTAGTAACAGACTAGGGACGAGTTATATAGTGTTTGGGAGAGCCTGAGGGGATTCTGAGGCAAAAGTCCTGGTATGTCCGGAGCCCCTCCTTGGGGCGGCTTGTCAACTTTTTGGAATTCCTCTGTCTCAGGGGCGATAGTCCAGTAAGGGTTAGGTCTGACAGATAAGCGGAACATCAAGAGGGCAGTTTGGAATTCATGTATCTATCAAAATGCAAGGGCCCATGAAAAAATTACCAAAGATGAAATGACTCAGCATCTCATCAAACCAGAGGAGAGTTGTTGTAAGGTACCAAAAAGCTGAAAATTGATATTGATATTCTGGGAGGAAAGGTCAGGCTTTCCTATCAGGCTTTCCTGTCCTGTCCCTCCTTTAGGGAGGGGAGGGAGAAGAATGTAGAAGTTTCTGGCTTGCAAGAACAATGGGTCATTCAGTTTTAAATCCAAAATAAAGGTTAACCTAGAAACTTCTTCTCTTTCAATAGGAGGCAGAATTTATATACCACCATGCATTGACTGTAGTTCCTCCCCCTTCCTGGAATCTTGAATGTAAAATACCTCTGGGCTAGTGAGGGAAGATGAACCCTGAAAGATTTGTAAACATCTTTGATTGTGTTACCTTGAGAGTCTTAATGTTTCTGTGTATCCCCTAAATAAATGTTGCCAGCTTGTACCGTGAGGTCATGCTCTTCCCCTCCCCTGTGTGATCAAGGGTATATAAACAACCCCTGAACTATTTTTGGGACTGCACGATTTGGGCCTGCAGATGCCCCGTGTCAGCCATATGCAGTCGGCATATTTAATAAATCTCCTCCTCTAATAAAACTCTTCAAAATTTGTCTGGACTGGGTGTCTCTACATGAACTCAATGAAATGAGTTACAGTGCCTTTCAGAATCTGGGGTGCGGTACTTTATAACAGAGTATCTTAAAAAGATACTCTGAGAAGGAGACTGATTTTCAACATTCATTGCCCTCTGTCTATTCTGCAGAAAACTGTGCCAGAGCAAAGACATTTTCCCCAGGTGGCTGGCTGGATAATATTATTATCTCTCTCTCCTCCTCGTTTTCTCCTTAACCACTCCCTGCACCCTTGGTCAAATTGGCTCAGAGCTTCACTGTCTCAGGAATAGCAGGCACTCAGTAGATTGGTTCAATGAATAAATGGAGCATCTATAAAAACATAGGCTGTAATTAAGATTTAAAGGAACGCAGTCCTCCTATGTAAGACAAAGAAGATGTAGAGGAGGCCTGAGCCAAGGAGGGTAACGAGGATCTATGTGATAGTCCAGGTGAAGTTGAGGACGAGTGGGGAGAGCCGGTAAGATGAGATGCCTGACATTTCGGAGGCAGAGTCTGTGAGGCTTGGGGAGGATGGTGACAGCTGCCATTTAGTGAGCACTTACTAGGGGTCTGCTCTACATCTATTATCCCAATTAATCCTTACAACTATCTTTTATGGGAGACCTTTGAAAAATATTCCCACATGGGGCATGCGACAATCTTCCTCTCCAAGGAAGGAGTAAGGTGGCGAGGTCATGTTTGTTATTGTCAAGTAAGGTTCAGTAAGGGCTAAGGCCCAGGTTGCCTCTCGGCCACGAGGAGGGTGTGCAGCAACCCCTCTGCCTTTGGGTTTAGAGATGATGCTTCCTTATGTTTTCTTTTCCCCTAATTGTGGTGGTTTGAACAACATATCTTCTTATATTGGGACCTAAAAAAGTCAAACTTGTGGAAACAGAATAGACAGTGGTTCCCAGGGGCTCAGGAGCGGGTGGGTGGGGATTGGGGATTTGTTGGTCAAGGAGTAGAAATTTTAGCTGTAAAAGGAATAAGACCAGAGGGGCTAATGCAAAATGTGGTGATTATAGTTGATAACACTCTGTTGTGTAATTGAAATGTGCTAAGAGAATAGAACTTAAATGTTTTTACCAAAAAGAAAAAAAAGGTAAATATGTGAGATGATGGATGGGGGGAGGGGTGGGAATCCTTTAAAAAGGTATTCCTGTGTCAGATTGCCACCACATACACTTTACATATCTTACCATTTTTATGTCAGTTATGCCTCAATAAAGCTGATAATTTTAAAAAAAAGAATAAAAAATTATTTTAAGTGCAAATTAAAAATATATATGCCCGCAGACTCCATAATACTCCTCCTTTTAAGAAGTGAAACCCGATTTCTCTCTTCTTTTGTGTAGGCTGGGCTCAGGGACTCGGTTCTGATGAACAGACTAAGCGGAAGTGTCATCGCACAGCCTCTGGGGCTGATCAGGAAAGGCCCTGTGGCTCTCATGGCTTTCTCTCAGTGTCTCTCTCTCTCTCTCTCTCTCCCTCTCTCGCTGGGGTGGGGGCAACTACCATTAGATTGGCAAAACTTTAACAATCTGACAACCACCTGATGTGATTCACTGTGAAGAACAACATCCCTCATATAGTATTCCTGCCAAAAATGCATAACCCAGTCGAATCCTCAGTAAACCACCAGGTAGATCCAGATCAGAAACAGGAAACAAAATAACCGACTGAGAGTCTTAGGTCAATGTCAAGAAAGAGAAAGGAAATCTAAGGAACTGTTCCAGATTAAAGCAGACGAAAGAAGCCTGATAACAATTAAAGGCAACATGTGTCCTGGGTCAGAAGAAAACCAATTGTTAGAAAGAACTTAATTGAAAAAATTGGTGAAATTTTCTATATCTACGTTAAGTTTCTAGAATTTGATAATTGTACCAAGGCTACATAAGAAAAGATCTTTGTTCTTGGGAGCCATGTATGGAAATACTTGGGATCAATGGCTCCTACTGTTTGCAACTTTCTTTCCAATGGTTCAGGGAAAAAAATTATGTAAAAACTATAAAAAACATTTGAAGGAAAGGAAGGGTGGGAAGAGAGAAAGAGAAAGCAGAGGTAGCGGAGTGTTAATAATTGGTGAATCCAGGTGAAGCTTACGCAGGAGGTCATTGGATCTTTCTAGCCTCTTTTCTGCTGGTTTGAAATTATTTCCAAAGAAAAGGTTTAAAGCAACTTTCATATGAAGTGTTGGTAAGGCTGTAGGAAAGCGGACATTATCAGACTCTGCTGGAAGGAATACAAATGAGTATAGTCCTCCGGAGAGTGACATAATAATATAGTATTATATTGCTGTATGATAATATTAAAATTTAATATTATAATATAAGTAAATATAAAACATATATAAATGATATGGTATAAGATGACCATGGCTATACCTATAACCCAGCAATTGAAATGGGGTGTGGAGAGAAAATAATAGAACTTTGTATTTATTTTACCTTGTAAGAAAAAAACTACATTTCATACTAGACATTATATATTATGCTAGGACATTTATTTATTTATTTTTATTTTATTTTATTTTATTTTTTAGTGAGAAGAGGGGAGGCAGAGACAGACTCCTGTGTGCACCTGACCTGGATCCACCCGGCATGCCCACTAGAGGGCAATGCTCTGCCCATCTGGGGCCCTTGCTCTTTTGCAACTGGAGCCATTTTTTAATGTCTGAGGCAAGGCCATGCAGCCATCCTTAGCGTCTGGGCCAACTCACTCCAGTCGAGCCATGGCTGCAGGGGTGCGTGGGGAGAGAAGAGAGAGAAAGAGAGAGAGAGAGAGAGAGAAGCAAGAAGGGGAGTTGGAGAAGCAGATGGGCGCATCTCCTCTGTGCCCTGGCCGGGAATCAAACCTGGGACATCCATAGGACATTTATTAATGTATGCATAAATATAGAAATATTGGGGACTAATTACATTGTTTATTGAAGGGACAACCTGATGAACAAAGAGCAAGACATTCCTACCCTTAAGAAATTCAAACACATATAAGGAGGTATATATAAGCTATATAAGAATATTCACTGCAGCCCAATTTGTAACAGCAAAACTTTGGAAATGTCCTAAATATTCCTCAGTAAGAGAAAATATAAAGAGTGTTTTATTCATATGAGGGGTTATTGAGTACAGTTAAAATGGATGAAATTGAGCCAGAAGTATTTTACATGGATAGGTTAGAAAACGTCTAGTGAAAAAAAGCAATGAAGACACACTACTGAATACTGTGTATTGTTTATGGCTGTTTAAATCTGTCCTAAAAACAAAAGCACTGACTGGACAAAAGGTTCATGGTGGTGTTTGGCTCCGGGAAGGAAGAGATGAGAGGAGCACCCAAGAAGCGGTTATCCGAGGTTGAAAATTAATGTGTGGTCTTGTTTCTTAATGCCTCTGTCCAATGAGAGGTCCAAAGAAAACATTTCTAAATGTTAGTGTTGGTTAATTCCGTGTGGCAGATATATGGGTGTTTGCTCTATTGTTTTTTGAACTTTTCTGGATGTTTTGCTAAAAGCAAAACGAATTTGAAGTTTTGTTGTTTTTCTTCCCTTTGATGGATTACCTGAAGCCCCTGACAAACCAGCTTTCCGTATGGGTCAGTTCCTGGCCACACCAAAGCAACCCTACATCCGAGCTTCCAAAGGAATACTTAACAGGAAACTCATGTTGCTTATTTTCCTCATTTTCATAATCTGTGTTTTTAATTTTATGAAAATGTCTAGTAAGGAGCATGTAGAACTACAAGTAATGCCTTCTTGAGCCCTTATAATCTGCAGTGGTAAGTCATTGGTTATTATGCTGATTTATGCAAGGATAAAACTAGAAACTCTCTCAAAGCTTAAAAAGTAATTTAACAATACAAAAGTTGCATATTTCTGAGTTATATATATTATAGTCCATTACAACTTCTCGATGAAATTACTAAACTGTTGGTAATAGCTCCCTTAGTTCAATATTTCAAGTTATGCCCATATAATGAAAATACTTTATTTGGGGACTAATTGATTTAGAATTCACTTACATTTAGCTTCCTAAATGACATTTTAAAAAAACCTTGACCTATTTCACCTCCAATAGAGAGAATGATGGTAAAGCTTAAAATTGGTCTATTTTACTATTTGTTGGCAGAATTAATTACATTTTAGTGACAAAAAAGAACTGACACTTATTTTAAAAAAGACTTGAGAATTACCCCAAAAATATAATTGTAGGAATTTTCTGTGGCTCCCATTTGCGTTAACAGTTAGGGAATGGATCCCATATTATTGCTACCAAAAAAATCTGTAGCATAAAATTTTCCAAGGTCTATCCAATAATGCACTTATTTTAAGCAATAATTTTGGCAGTTTCTCTGAGCTGCGGAGTGCAGAGTAAGACAGAAAGAATTCCTGTTTGAAGAAGTCGCTTAGTTGATACAGCTTTAATGTGTATAAGAACTATAGTGTTGTCTCTTTTCATTCCTTATTATGAATTTATTAGGTTGACACTCCTTAACATAATTATACAGGTTTTGGATCTCACCAGAGGCTTGCCAATTTTATTAGTTCTTAAAATTGTTTTGGTTTTTGCTGATTATTGTATATGTGTTTTCTATCTCATCAATTTCTGCTCTTGTCTTTATTTCATTTCTTTAACTTGTCTTGTACTTTTTCTAACTTCTCTAGATGGACAGAATGCTTGTTTATTTTCAGTATTTCTTCTTTTCTGCTATCTGCCTTTTGGCTGTAAATTTTCTCCTAAGGGTACTTTTAGCTAAATTGTAAATCTTAATATGTAATATTTTTATATTGTTCAATTCAAAATATTTTCTAATTCTGTTATGATTTCTTCTTTGACCATGGAATATTAGAGTATGTGCCAAATTTCCAAATATATGAGAATTTTTCTGGTTATCTTAACTGTGTTAGGATCAATAATATATTCTATCTAGTCTATATAGTTTCATTCTTATGAACTTTGATGAGACTTGCTTTCTGGTCCATTTTAAAATCAATTTCTTTAGATGTTTCATGTGTGTTTAAAAAGAAAGTAATTTCTGAAGTACTTGGATAGAGTTTTATATTTGCCCATTAGATCAAGTTTCTTGATTAGTTTTTTTCTGATATATTATTCATATTAAAATTTTTGTCTGCTTGTTCTATAAATTACTAAAAGAGGTATATGAAAAAAGCTCCCACAGTGATTATGAACTTGTCTATTTATTTCTCTCTTGTTTTGACCATTTTTACTTTATATATTTTGAGATCACATTATCTTCTCCACTTACCATGTGGGGAGAAATAACAAAGGAGAATTAGTTGCAAAGGTAACTCCAGCTCCTTTCAATCAACCAAAAGCATTCCTGGACAAGTAACTCACACTTCCGGACATTTTTCTTGATGGCATTTGTTATGGGTTACAATGTGTCCTCCCAAAAAAGATCGTATTGGAGTCCTAACCCCCAGTCCTTCACAGTGTGATCTTACTTGAATATAGGGTTTTTACAGAATGAATCAAGTTAAAATGAAGTCCCTAGGGTGGGTCCTAATCCACTGTGACTGGTGTTCTTATAAAAGGGGGATATTTGGACACAGAGTCAGACATGTATGGGGAGACGATGACAAGCCAGGGAGAGAGACCTGGAACCGATTCCCCTTCATGTCCCTTAGAAGGACCAACCCTACGGGCGCGGGCACCTTGATCTCAGACTTCTAGCTTCCAACATGGTGAGATGATAACATCTGTTGAAGCCACCCAACTTGCAGTGTTTGATGATGGAAGCCCTAGCAAACTAATAGAACATCTGTAACTTACAAGGCAATTTTTTTATTTAAAAAGAAAAATATGTTTTCAGCAGAGTGGGTGGGGAACATTTCTTAAAAACGTAAAATAAGGAACTAGAAGTTAGGAGAAATTTGATCTTCTATTAACAGAATCTTCTTTTACATTTTAACAGCAAAGTTAAAATATTTTTATCTGGGGTCACGGGAAAGTTTTGTTGAATAAACTTAGTGGGTCAGTCTTTATTGAGCAAAGGAGAACAATTCCCACGTTCTTAGAATTGCATTTTGTGATTTCCTAATTAAAGACGAGAAAGGGAATTCCCAAGGTTCCTTTGGAGAATATTGGTGCAATGAGCGTAATTAACTCCAAGAGGTTTAATAATAAATCACCAAATCTCTTGAGCATAATAAATACAACCAGGGAATTATTCTAATATAGACTCAGTGGAATAATAAAAAATTCAACTTCAAAGCAGCACGGATTAGAATTATTGTGCAAAAATTATATTAAACTTTTCTGGAAGTCCAATTTTCAAGAAGCTTTGTTTTCTTAGCACAGATCTTGAGACGTGCTATTTTTGAGGCCATTTATTATTGGAAAGAGAAGGGTGTGCTGGTGTGTGGGCTTAGCTGTCCTAAGATAATGTCAGCAAGGATAACAATGTCCTCCTATGAACTCTTCCTAGTACATTGCCAGAGAGAAAATGTGTGGCTGAAGAAAGAACAGACTGTGGATATGGCCCAAGAAAGAACTTAACACTGTAGAACTGTGCAGTCACAGACACAGGGTTTCCGGTTAGCAATATGCTGATCTCTCTGATTCCTAAAGGTACTCTGAGTTTGTGAGCATTTTTGACATGTCTCACATGTTCAGACCAATGCCTGGAATATGCATTTGATACATCGTTAACTAATGATTAAGATGAGACAGTTTGATGTGATTCCAACTTTACTAGATCTTATAAACCCAGAGCAAGCTTACTGACAGTAAGAAATATACCGATCAGTTGCAAACTCTTGACTCTGACACCCAATCTTATATGAGAGATATGTGGACAATTGGCTAGATCAATGAAAATCTGATTTAAAGCACTTAGGTTTAAATATCTCCAAGTCAAAATGTTGATAAAAGATACCTTTTTTGTTTATTTGTTTGTTTGTTTTTGTTTAAGAGTCTTCATAACAGAAGAAAAGAATCTCTTAAGTCATCTTCTTCAATCATTAACTTAGTGCAGGAAACATATGGATGGTCACCCAACCTCTCTCTAGACACCCCAAGTGATGTGATAGGAATCTCACATATTGAATAGGTATTCCATTCCACCATCTGACTACTCTAGTTATTAGAAATGCTCTCCCTAGAGTCCCAAATCGGCCTATAGTAAAGACTACTCATAAATCTTAATTTTTTGCCTGAAAAAGATTTAAGAAGTTCATCTTAAAAACGACAGCTCTTCACATATCTAAAGAGAGCAATCGTGTCTCCATTAAGTCTATTTCTAATTACAAACTAAACAAATGTCTATTTCAGTAAATGCTGGGGATACTGTTAATTTTCAGTGATGGGGTTGGAATAAGTAGGAACTGGGTTGAATGATTCAATTATAGACCAATATAGAGTCCAAAAGCCATATTTATCCAGTTCTTGTCATCCTCAAGGGTAGAACACGTATATTCCTGCCCTTCCCATTGTTTGATTATATGAACTGATAAATACCCTTTTTTCCCTTATGGTATTTTCCACTGAGTTTGTTCATTTGTGTCAGAGAGTTCTGACTCTATCTCCAGTGCGGAGCCCTGGTAAATCTAGGTAGGGAAATGCAGCGAAACCTAACGGCCACAGCAGATCTGTTTGTTTGTTTTCTTAAACCTTAACCCAAATTTTGAGGTCTTGCCAGTTTCTAGTCACTGGCATGTTGTTAGAGACCAAGCCTTGTATTTGCACTTAGGTGTATGTCTTAGTTCATCTGTGCTGCTATAACCAATTACCATGGACCAAGGGCTTATTTCTCACAGTTCTGAAGGTTGGGAAATCTAAGATCAAGGTGCCAGCAGATTTGGTATCTGGTGAGGGCCCACATTCTGGTTCCTAGACAGCCTTTATTCTCTGTGTCCTCATGTGGCACAAGGGCGTGCCCTGTGGTCTCTTTAAAGAGGGCACTAATTCTTCTTAGAAACATTCCACTCCTATGATCTAATCACCTCGCAGAGGCCTCATCTGTAAATACCCTCACGTTGGGGATTAGGTTTCAGCACATGAATTTGTAGGGCTGCAGGGGGCAGGGGATGCATGAACATTCCGTCTATGGCAGTGTTCAAATGAGGAAAACAGAAGACAGTGCAAAAGGGCAGGGTGTGTTTTAAAGAGTGAAGCCCTAAATCAGCTTATCCACCGAGATGAATGGCAGCTGTGGAAGATTGGGAGATAAGACGGCCAGTCAGCAGTGCGGAGGCAGGTTCTCAGCTGCAAAGAAAAAGGAAATAGAAGAGATGCCGGGAGGCAGGTCCCGGATTCATTCAGCCGCCCATCGGCATGGCACTGGGAAGTGGAAGAAACAACCACTAGGAAATGTGGGTCAATCAGTGACTTGGAACCCGGTTGGATGAACAATTCCTTCTCCTTTGGTAAAGGGAAGTGGTAGAGGAGACCAGGCAGGCAGAAATTGGGCAGAAGCTGCCCTCCCCCTAACCACACGTGGCTGTAAGGCACCAGAAATGTGGCTAGTGCAACCAAGGAACAAAATTTCTGAACTCATTTAATTTTAAAAACTGCAGCAGTATAAAATAGTTCTCCAGTAAACACAGCTCTTTTGTTTAGGTAGCATTGTATTTCATTTAACTATTTTGTGTGTGTGTGTGTGTGACATGGACAGAGAGACAAAGAGACAGAGAGAGGGACAGATAGGGACAGACAGGAAGGGAGAGAGATGAGAAGCATCAATTCTTCATTGCAGCACCTTAGTTGTTCATTGATTGCTTTCTCACATGTGCCTTGACGGGGGGTGGGGAGCTGGGTGGGAGGCTACAACAGAGCAAGTGACCCCTTGCTTAAGCCAGCGACCTTGGGCTCAAGCTGGTGAGCTCTGCTCAAACCAGATGAGCCTGTGCTCAAGCTGGACACCTCAGGGTTTTGAACCTGGGTCCTCCATGTCCCAGTCCCACACCCTATCCACTGCACCACCACCTGATCAGGCTCACTTTAACTATTATGTTGTCTCAGATACTACTATTGTGGTATAGTGTATAGGTCAGGCACGTGTGCCATTTCTGTATTAACACGGACACACATCACTGATCTAGTTGGCGTCAACTTTTGATCTAGTTTGAACGATTTTGTTTTCTAGACGTCAATGTAACACAATGCATTTATTTGAATATTTTATACAAGCAGGTACATTATGATGGTTTCTATGTAAATTATAATTGGCAACTAATCTGAAACATACTTATTTTTTTAATAATGCAATTAAATCATTATTCCAGGTTAAAATAAGTTTGTTTGTTTTTTTAATTTAAAGTGAAGACTGATGCAGAATCAAACGGAGACCCAGGGGCTGGTCCCATGACCAGAACAGTAGGGGAAGGACAGACTGCAAGAAGGTATGCTGCAAATCTCCCAATGAATCATGATTTGTTGAGTAAAAGTTTTTTAAACTATTGGTTATGTAACACATTTTCTAAGATACTAAAATGTACATTTTCAGCAAATGCATAATAAATTTGATCCATAGTCAAAAGAGGACCAATGAAATTAATGGCCTGAAATAAAAACCAACGAACGTACGATGACTAAAACCTTTTCCATTTTGGTTCCTATTAGAGAAATCGTAAGAATCATTGTTATTGATTTGTATTGGGCAAAGGTTTGATTTTCAACATGAATGCTTGACTAGCTAGGTCTTCTCTGAATTTTTCTTTTTCTCAGAGCTTCAAATTTAGTCATTCATTGAGAAGCATGAGAGTGAGATCGAATTGAATTCCTGAACATCTTTCTAAGAGTAGATGGAAAAAACCGGAGAGATAAGCCACATGGCTATTTTGAGGGTCTATAAACATAGCTCCATGAGTCATTTCGGTAACTTACTCTTATTGTAAGTCTACAGCTCTAAGGACAAGAAAGTTCTCAGACCAAGCTGTGCTAGCCTTGGAAAGAGGGGGTGGCTGAGGGAGAAAAATGAGTGTATGTGCACATCTCAGCACAATGTGCCAAATGAGTGTATGTGCACCTCTGCAGTCACATTGTACCTTGTTGGGCGGGGCAGACACTGATGTGATGCACCCGACTCAGTGCAGGGCCTGCTGCGTGCATATTTTGCTAAGAGCCCAGTACAGACAATCCAAATGCCAACTAATGGCACGATGAATAAAATAACAGCGGAATATTCATGATTGACTCCTGGATATGCAATGATATTAATAAATGTCACGAATATAATATTGATTAAAAGAAGGCTTACACGTAAGAATAGCTACTGTATGGTTCCACTTATATAAAGTTCTTTGCTTTTTAAAGGGAGAAACTAATCTATGATCTTAAATATCAGAATAGTAGTCTCCTTTGGAGAAGGGGGTAGGGAGAGCTTACTTGAGTATTTATATAATACTCTATTACTTGACCTGGGAGGTAGTTACACTGGTGTGTGCACGTCATTAAAATCCAAGTTGTGCCTGACCAGGTGGTGGCACAGTGGATAGAGCGTCGGACTGGGATGCAGAAGGACCCAGGTTCGAGACCCCAAGGTTGCCAGCTTGAGCGCGGGCTCATGTGGCTTGAGCAAAAAGCTCATCAGCTTGGACCCAAGGTCACTGGCTTGAGCAAGGGGTTACTCGGTCTGCTGAAGGCCCACAGTCATGGCACATATGAGAAAGCAATCAATGAACAACTAAGATGTTGCAACGAAAAACTGATGATTGATGCTTCTCATCTCTCTCCGTTCCTGTCTGTCTGTCCCTATCTATTCCTCTCTCTGTCCCTGTAAATAATTAATTAATTAATTAATTTTAAAAAATCTAAAAAGAAAAAATCCAAGTTGTACACTTAAAACAGATGGTTTGTTAACATTAAGAAACATTTTTAAGTTGGAGTTTCATCCACAACAAATGTTAAGATACATTGAAGGAATGGAACACTCATAATTTCTATAACCTTCTGAAATTTGATTTGCATAGAATTTCCACACTCTCTGAAAGGAGAGTGATGAGTAAGATTCAAGAGAGACCAGTACAAGTAGAGAGAGGAGCATGACGGTGACCAGTGCAGGGAGGGGGGAGTCCGAATGACTGCTTAGAAGGGAATTTGGGGTAAGAGAGATTTTGAATACAGGCAAGAGTGGTATTTAATGTCATAGACCATAGAGAGCCAATGAGAATTTTGAACAGGAAAGTAATAGTGCCTTCCCCAGGAAATAGAACATAGAGGGGTTCAGCGAGTGATTTGTTCATCGGGGCTGGGAGGTAGGAGGAGGGAGAGGAAGCAGAGAAAACCTCAGTAGCTTTCTACAGAGGCCACCGTCCAGGGCAAGTGGCTGGCATGGTTTCCATGGGAACAGATACCCACCCCTTCCATAAAACCTCATTCTCTTCTAGGCCAGAGAACCTGATTTGATGATGTCACTCAGGCTGTGCAGTCAGAACCACTCAATCCTATGTCAGCTCCGGGTGCTGCCTCTAGAAAAATACTTTTTTATTTTAGCAGGTCATTATTAATGATTCTTCTTTCTGGTCTCAGAAATGTTCTCTTGCTCAGTGATGTGCTGGGTGAAAGAGTGTTTCTTAAAATTTTCCGTCTCCTTCACAGCTTTCAGATTTGGCTCATGTGAAAAAGAGTGGAGAAAGTGGAAAATTTCCTTTACCCTGAATGAGCCTTCTTCACCGACTGTCTCTATATATGCAAATCTGCACTGTGCCATTTCCCGTTAACGTCCAATAGCATTTCAGATATCAGATGGTGGTTTGGATTCAGTGCTCAGACCCACCCCTTCCTAATTCTGTAATTTGGAGCCAGTTAATAGACCTCCTAAAGTCTCAGGGTTTTTATTTATTTATTTATATTATGGAATATGATGCTAGTCCTTGCTTCATAATGGAAAAATAGATAGAAAGTACTTAACAGAAAGCCAAAAGCTAAATAAATGATCATTACTCTCATATCTAGGCTATTTTTCTGGATTTTCCATTACTTAATGGAGAATTTAATTTCTTAATAATTTTTTAACACCTGTTATTCAACAGAGTCAGGAAATGTGGTGTTTCAACTAATTGAATGTTATGAGTAACATAGTTGATACACACACATGAGATCAAGAATGTTCAGGGAATGAGATTCACAATTATATTCCAGAGGCAATTTTATTGAAAAGCACTTAGAACTTTAGGCTTTGAATCTAGCTGGCTAACTCCGGAGTATACCTGCTTTGAACTTCAAAGACAGAAACATAAATGAGCTCTGCCTGTGCCCATTTCACAGATACATAAGCTCAGGAATTCCTTTTTATCTACAAATTTATGACACCTGAAAATACAGACCCTCATTATATAGCCCTAAGGAAGTTAATTTAAACCCTCCAGCATAGTTTTCCTTATCTGTAAAATGGAGACAACCGGAATACCTCTGTCCTGGGGTTGCTGTGAAGTGTAAGTGTGACAGTCACTGAAAGAGAACAGAGCATATGGTGTGCACTCACTAATGTTAGTGTCCTGGAGTCTCCTAGCGCCCCGCCTGGGTCCTCTTTACAGGCAGGGTACCAGTCCCTGCTTGCTGTTTCTGTTGATTGAGAACAATTCACAGCTGCCCTTACTCCTGACAATATAGCCCTCAGCCAAACAGAAGTCTCCTTGCCCTCAGCCAATAGCAATGGACTTAGTGATAGAAAAGGCGGGCCCCAGCCTCAAGCCTCCCCGTGGAATCAAATGGACGCGAGTCTTCAGCAGGTACCACACTCTTGTTTATGCTTTCTACTCTTTGTCTTACCCTGCTTCTTCCACTCCTCATATCCTGGAAACGCTTCCTCCATCACTTACAAGAATTTTCTTTATCTCAGGCCTAGCTGCTCGGGAACCCCACCTGAGACAACTGGCCTCAGACGTGGTCTTAGGAAGCCCACCCTGCAGACATGACGCTGGCTGGACGGCAAGGAGGACCCCGCCGCTGACGGTAGGTGGAGCGTTGATGCCCTGCTATGCTATACGGTGCAGATGCTAAGATGTCCATCTGCTAGGAGCTGGGGTGCGATGCGGGAGGAAGGGCAACGTGCTGTCTGGTGCAACGTCTCCGCGGCGTACGAGGGGCGTGGGAAAACAGTAACTGGAAGGTCTCTGGCATTGGAGTTGGGGGGGGGATTGAAGAGAGAGAATTACAGACTCGGATTTATTGGTCAGAACTCCTGCAGCTGGGATGAGGTGGGGGCAAAAACGGCTCAAGCTGGGGCTCGGGACTTAATTGCAATCATGCAAAGCTCCGAGGAGGCTGAGTTCTCGGCCCAGGAGGGGTTCTTACACTGGGGTTGGGCCCTTGATGGGGAGAGAGGGTGACCATTGCAGGGTTTTTTCCAGAATATGCTTCCATTTTCCCTCTGTGACACTGGACTCATAACGAGCACCAGATCTCACCATAGCTTAGTCAGCCAAGGGGGAGGTGACGTTATACGTTGCAGGAGCCTTAGGAACTAAAGAAAACTTACTGGAGAAGCTGGGAGAGTGTCTAAGAAGGCCCCTGAGAGTGTTTGACCGGGGGGGGGGGGGGCGAGCAGGGTATAAAGTTGGTTAAGGGGAAGTGTGGCTGTGGGAACTCTCCACCACAGCCGGAGGTAATAATATCCTAGCAAGGGCCTAGGGAATGACTCAGAGTTGTGGCTGGGACAGCTCGTAGAGGATTAGAGAAGGCAGTGACCTACATGCAGTGAAGTCAGAACACAGGAACTGCTGTGGCAAATGGTGGAGGAAGGCCTAAGCTCAGAGCATGGGTATCCTAGGTTGGGTCTGTCATGTAAGACCAGAAAACACCCACTAGCTGAGCAAATTCTCAGGGGGGGACCAGCGGTAACTCCATTTAGCAAGGCAATAAGGAATGCACTGGTGAGGAGGACTTCAGCAGCACTGAGAACCTCAGTGGTCGCTGTGTTTTGTGGGCTAGGACTAATTGTCACAGAGGTGGGCTCCCTCATGGCAGTGGGACAGGAGGGTTCTGGGAAAGCAGAGGCCACATGACGACAATTTCCAGAAACCAAGGTGCAATGAGGTCAAAATGGCAGCCAGAGACTATAAAACACTTGCTTCGGATTGAAGGGCCTAGTGAATGTAACAGGTGTGAGGTACTATAATTTGCATTTCCCCGATTAGTAATGTAGAGTACCTTTTTGTGAACCTATTGGCATCTGTATTTGTTTAGCAAAATGTCTATTCAGATCCTCTGCCCATTTTTAATTGGATTTTTGTTTTGTTTGCTATTGAGTTGTGTGAGTTCTTTTTTTTGTTTGTTTTTGTTTTTTTGTGGCAGACAGAGTCAGAGAGGAACAGATAGGGACAGACACACAGGAAGGGAGATGAGAAACATCAATTCTTTGTTGAGGCTCCTTAGTTGTTCATTGACTGATTTCTCATATGTGCCTTGATGGGGGGCGGGGGGGGCTACAGCAGACCAAGTGACCCCTTGCTGGAACCAGCGACCTTGGGCTCAAGCTGGTGAGCCTTGCTCAAACCAGATGAGCCCGCACTCAAGCTGGCGACCTCGGGGTCTCGAACCTGGGTCCTCCGCATCCCAGTCCGACGCTCTATCCACTGCGCCACCACCTGGTCAGGCGAGTTGTATGAGTTCTTAATATTTTGGATATTAACCACTTGTCGGTTAAATGATTTGCAAATATTTTCTGCTGTCCTGCAGGCTGCCTTTTCATATTGCTGAAGGTTTCCTTCGCTGTGCAGGAGCTTTTTAGTTTGTAGTCCCACCTGTTTTTGCTTTTGTTGACTTTGCTTTGGTGTCAAACAAAAAAAAATATTATTGTCAAGACCTATATTAAGGAGCTGATCACCTGCTTTCTTCTAGGAGTCTTATGGTTCCAGGTCTTAAATTTAAGCATTTAATCCATTTTTAGTTTAGTTTTGTGCATGGTGTAAGATAGTTGTCCCGTCTTATTTTGTATGAAGCTGTCCGGTTTTCCCAGCATTGAAGAAACTGGCCTTTCTCCATTGTATATTCTTGGTTCCTTTATTATAAATTGATTGACCATGTATATGTGGGTTGATTTTTGGGTTCTTTTTTCTATTTCATTGATCTATGTATCTATTTTTATTCCAATACCATACTGTTTTGATTACTTTGGCTTTTTAATCTAGTTTGAAATTGGGAAGTGTGTGGTGCCTCGGCTTTGATTTTTTTTTTTTTTCATTTTTGAGCTATCTTTGGCTATTTTATGATTTCACATAAATTTTAGGAGTGTTTTATTTCTGTGAAATATGGTATTGGAATTTTGATACAGAAAATGGTTGTATATAAGGTTTTGTGACATATGAGACCTCAATGAGAAAAAAAAGCATTCTGCATTGTGACGGTGCTGGGATGGGCTAACAACCTGTTGGAAGCATCAGTTGTATAAATTCATGGAGAGCAGGGACCACTTCTACCCATCCTGACCTTTCAGTGCCTAGAGCATGGGTACTTGTTACATATTGACCTTATCTTACTGTGAACTTATAAAAAATGAATTCTAATGAAACAACAAGAAATTAAATGGTTTTTTAATCAGTTAGAAATAAAGTAATATTTCTTTATAAGCATATCTCAGTAAGTAACACGAAGTTGATAGAAGTTGTACAAAGTAACAAGAAAAACACTTAAGCGGCCCTGGCCGGTTGGCTCAGCGGTGGAGCGTCGGCCTGGCGTGCGGGGGACCTGGGTTCGATTCCCGGCCGGGGCGCATGGGAGAGGCACCCATTTGCTTCTCCACCCCTCCCCCCCCCTTCCTCTCTCTCTCTCTCTCTTCCCCTCCTGCAGCCGAGGCTCCATTGGAGCAGGGATGGCCCGGGCGCTGGGGATGGCTCCTTGGCCTCTGCCCCGGGCGCTGGAGTGGCTCTGGTTGCAGCAGAGTGATGCCCCAGAAGGGCAAAGCATCGCCCCCTGGTGGGCGTGCTGGGTGGATCCCGGTCGGGCGCATGCAGGAGTCTGTCTGACTGTCTCTCCCCATTTCCAGCTTCCGAAAAATACAAAAAAAAAAGAAAAAAAAGAAAAGAAAAACAAGCACTAAATAGGTAAAGAAGCAGAGTTATAGACAGGTAATTAATTAAAATGAAATCTTAATTGTTATAAACAAACACACAGAAAAGTATGATACATTAAAGACATTTCCTCCTCCTCAGTTAGTAAAATATTTTCAGTACAACTATGCAATGCTGGTGAGTGTGTGGTAAGTCCGTGTGCTGTGTGTCTGAGTGTGCGATGAATTGGCCTCATTGCAGAAGTGGATTTTTTAAAAAATCTACCAAGAATCATAAAAATAGAATTCAGATTTGCTCCCATCTTTAGTTTTGGAACTATCTCTCCTAGGGAAATAATTCAAAAAATTTTAAATAAAAATTTAGACATTAAGAACTTCATGGCAGTCTTATTTATAACAACAAAATATTGAAAACATTAAAGTCTAACCTAGTGGAAGACTTCAGTAAGACATGGTAGATCTGTTCTGTGGACTATCTGTAATCATTACACGTGTCTCAGGAGGAAGGCAGGGAAAGGGAATGGAGGGTTTTATTGTTGAACGTGCAAAGTCTCACTGAAATCCCCGGTTTCGGTGCCTGGTGTTTCCACGTCTGGAGTCCCCCTTATTCAATTTCACCGGAGAGTCGACTTCTCATTTTTTGCAGGGGTTGGTCATCTGGCCATGTAGTTTTAGAAAGGGGATCTGGGAAGACTGAACTGTCCTTGCATAGATTCCAAGCAAGTCCCCATTTCCAGGCCTGTATGCCACCCTCCTCTTGGGTCAGGCCCCGGTCTTCACATGCTAAGCCTCCGCTGGGAGGCTGGGAACTGTTAAGCAAGTCCCCTTTCTGTCCACCGGCGTGTGCGCTGGTGCCTCCTCCACTGTGCGGTGTCTGCCGCTGCTCCTCCCTGGGATTTAACCTCAGTAGCAATGAGATCTTCCCACACTACCAAATCCTCGCTATGCTTCCCTTCTGTGTTCCCTTGTTCCTTGTGGATTTATAGATTTGGGTTCTTTCGCTGTGACAGAGAAGAGATTCCTTTCAGAATAAATGATCAGCCACCTTGTTTGCCTGGAGATAGATTGCTTTTGTAATGGAAAAATCTGGGAAAAAAAATGACATAGAAATGCCAACACCACTCACCATGGTTAATGGAAATCTGAATAAGTACGGCAGGAGAGGGGCCCGCAGACCTGATTTATTTGACCTTCTGTCTGCTCCCTCCCTCCAGTAACAATAAAGATTTCGCAGTTACGAAGTTGCTCATGCCGTTCTTGGAATATTAAAGTTCAGTAATTCAGTTTCATAAATATTTACTGTTGAAAAAAATCACGTCTTTGAAATCCTTTTCCAGAATTGTGTTCTGCAAATTGGCACCAATGGCGCAAGCAGGAATTGATAGTTGGGTTTTTCATTGCTCTTATCTTTGGTTCTGTCTCCAAGCAAAACTGTAAACGTGAAAAATTGACTTTCTTGGAGCAGGGATGAGATATAAAATTTTATCATTTGAATTGACTGTATTGTCATATAACCTCAGACGTATTTCTTCAATGTTTCTTTTTTACCTTACTTCTATTCAACGTTTTACTTCCTAAGGTGAATTTTTCCCTTTCCCGTTTAACAGAGAGCCAAAAGTGGCTTGTTTTCCTGCTCCCTCCCTCCTCTCTCTCCTTCCCTCTCCCCTCTCTTTCCCTCTCCTTCTTCCCTCTCTCCCTCCCCTCTCTCCCTCCCCTCTCTCCCTCCCCTCCCCTCCCTCCCTCCCCTCTCCCACCCACCAACTGTTTACCATGAAAAATAAAGTTTACCCCAGTATGATACTTCTGAGGAGTGTGGGAGGAAGCACAGCCCCTGTTCTTCTGGAGGCAGAGCTCTTTTATATATATATATATTTACTTTTATATATAAAGTAAATATAAAAATTAATATTAAATATATATTATATATATATCACATTTTCTTTATTCATTTATTTGTCAATGAACACTTGGGTTGTTGCCATATCTTGGCTATTGTGAATAATACTATAATGAACATGGGTTTGCAGATGTCTTCTTGAGATCTAGATTTCATTTCTTTTGGATATATATCAAGAAATGGGATTGCTGGGTCATATGATAGTTCTATTTTTAATGTTGAGGAGTCTCTATACTGCTTTCTGTAGTGGCTGTCCCAATTTATATATCCCCGTCCCCCAAAAGCACACAAGGGGTCCCTTTCCTCCACATCCTCACCAAGAGCTATCTTAGTGATAATAAGCATCCTAATAGGTGTGAAGTGATATCTCATTATGGTTTTACTTTGTACTTCCCTGATGATTGGTGAGGCTGAGTACCTTTTTATGTACTTGTGGGCTATTTGCCATGTTTTGAAAAATGTCTGTTTAGATGCCTTATGTGTTCTTTAAATCAGATTATTTGATTTTCTCCTGGGTTGTGTGAGTTTCTTACATATTTTGGGTATTAACCCGTCAAGGCAGATATTGACAAGAGACTTTGAGTGTCAGATGGTGAGCACGTGGGGTGTGGAGCCATGGTTGACTGGGGTGCTGTCTTGTCTCTTGTCTGGCAGTTGGGAGGTCTGGGGTCTTAGTGCTGGTATAGAATTTAACCTTCTCTTAGGGAGGGATGACTGTGTTTCAAAAGTGTGGGGCTCCCCCTTTCACCCTTATTAGTGGAGTTGGGAATGTCTGGGGAGATTGGGACTTAGTTTAAGTATGCAGGACCCCCTTGACACCCCAGGAAGTTGTGTCCCCTTCTCCTTTATAGCCCTGGTAGGGATCCCAGAACATAGTAGGCACGCTAATAAATGCTCACTGACAAGAAGAGGTAGGCTATCAGAAAAAAATAGGCATAGTGTTTGGGGGAGAGTTCTTGCACATAGAAATAATTACTTTAAAGTCCTCAGCGTATGGGTGGTAGCTGAAGAGTGGGTGGTGATGAAGATTTCCCATGACGACTCTATAAAGTATATAAACTTACGTGGCACAGTGGAACCCTAAGTGGAGAAGGGGACACAACTTTTAAAGGCTGTGAGACAAAGACTGAGAAGGAACAGCAGTGGCCTAGCAGCTGGAGGAGGGGGTGGTCTGTGTCTCAAAGAAGAGGAACTGGCCACAGTGACAAATGTCACCGAGAGGGTGAGTAAAGAGAGGCCGAACAGAGTCCTCTGGACACGACTATTTTGAAGGTCATTGATGATCTAAACAACGAAGCTTTCCTGGAGTCACGGGGCAGGGCCAGTGGGCAGAGAGTTGGGGCCCGACTGGGCGTCAAGTAAGTAGAGGTGATTCAGATGATGGCATCAAGACTTTACCTTGGCCCTGGCCGGTTGGTTCAGCGGTAGAGCGTCGGCCTAGTGTGCGGAGGACCCGGGTTCGATTCCCGGCCAGGGCACACAGGAGAGGCGCCCATTTGCTTCTCCACCCCTCCGCCGCCCTTTCCTCTCTGTCTCTCTCTTCCCCTCCCGCAGCTAAGGCTCCATTGGAGCAAAGATGGCCCGGGCGCTGGGGATGGCTCTGTGGCCTCTGCCCCAGGCGCTAGAGTGGCTCTGGTCACAACATGGTGACACCCCGGAGGGGCAGAGCATCGCCCCCTGGTGGGCAGAGCGTCGCCCCCTGGTGGGCGTGCCGGGTGGATCCCGGTTGGGCGCATGCGGGAGTCTGTCTGACTGTCTCTCCCTGTTTCCAGCTTCAGAAAAATGAAAGAAAAAAAAAAAAAAGACTTTACCTTGGAGAAGAGAAACGGGTATAGAAGACCCAAGTCTCCTAAGAGTACATTTTAAGCATATTTATGTGATAGTATGGAGAGTAGAAGAAGATACAAAAATAATGAATGATTGGTGGAACAACCTCAAAGAGAAGATGAGGGAGTAAGAGTGAGATGGTAGATGGTGGAAAGACTAGTTTTAATGGAGCACCTTCTGTGGGCCAGGGATTGTGGACTTTTTTTTCACACATATATATAATGTCATTCTAATCTAACAACTCTACAAGGGTTGTGTTTATTCCTAATTTTACAGATGAGAAAGTTGGCCTTGGCTCAGAGAGGTTACGCAGCTTGCTCAAAGTCACACAGCGAGTAAGCTTAGAGTCAAGAGTCAAAACCTAAGTCTGTTTGACACCTGGGTTCCTTGTTTTTCTAGCATGCCACACTGCCTCTACCTCGTCTTTGAGATGAGTAAGATCGAGTAGGAGACGTAGAACTGAAGATATGGTTGTAGAAGGGGGGCAAAGTGTTTTCTCTGTTTAATGCACATATTTGTTCACTGGGATCCTCTCTGTCCCTCTAAAGTGAGATAAAATTGCCTCATGTCATTCTAGATCTTGTGAAAGTCTCAAAGCCTTCCAGCATTTCCAATGACTTCCAAAACTGGTCTTTCCACAGGCTCCTATGGGTCTCACTCATGGCTTTCGCTGAATTGGTTCAGTCGGGAAGTCCTCTTGCGTAATGTATCACGGGCACTCAGATGCCCAGGCCTCGTCCTGCTGAACAGCATCCTCACACAGCAATTGTATCTGCAGTGCTTTTGACCAAGGCTTTTGATCGGGGCGCAAAGGAGAGGTGCTTATCCTAACAACACAAGCTGACTCCATCCAAGCACAACTCACTCTAGTTCTTAAAAGCGTTTTTTGTTTTCCCCACTGGGACTTCTCACTTTGGTACCCATGGGTGTCAGCCTACTTCAGCCAACTTGTTGACTTCCCCCCACCTTTTTTTCTTGCTTTCTCTCTTTTTTTTTACCCCTTTCTCTTTCATGTTATCCTTGGAAATGCTAGAATTTTCTCATTCTGTTATGCCAAGCGACTGTCCCTAGTCCGCACTTCCCTCTGCGGGGCTAAGCCCTGCTGTCCATGTCCAAGTTCATCAAGGTACTCCGTGATTGAAAGGGCCCCCAGGTACCATGGCCCAGCTGCCCGGAGCTGTTGCTCTATCGGTCTGGTGCTGAGACGGGACTGGGCGGCAGGTAGCAGGAGGAAGGAGGGCCTTGGGAGGGGGTGGGGACATCGGGAAAGCAACGCTGGGCATGGCAGAGGACTCACTGAAGCAGAGATGGCTGGATTTTCTCTAGCGATCAGCTGCCCATGCAGGAAAGGGCGACAAGATGGCTGGAGTTCCTTGGGGTGTCAGAAGTTTGCAGAGTGATGGAGGGGATGAAAACAAAGACACAAAGTTCTGTAAAGTGCTGATGAGAAGAGCTGTGGGTCTGGGCTAGGGGGGCAGTGAGGAAGGGGGCTGACAGGGGAAGGAGAGGGGAGAGGAAAAAATGAGTTATTAACAAGATAGGAAAACGAGAGGTGTGAGAGGAAGGGCAAGACAGGAAGAAAGTAGTGGTTAGAGAGAAGGTTCTGGAGTTAAGACTTAACAGCTGGGTGGCCCTCTGGGACCCAGGACCTGAACGCCCACGTGCTGGCATCCCCTCTGAGCAGCAGAAGGCTGTGTTCTGGCTCTCCCACTCCTCCCCGGAAGGCACCAGACTGTCAGAGCTGCAGGGACCTGAAATGCGCCATCCCCTTCACAGACGTGAGATGAGAAAGGCTAATTAGGACACCTGAGCCCCCTCCCCAGGTGCCATGTGGGCCTCCCAGCTGCGGTCCAGGGTAGGGACATGCACAGGAAACCAAGAGCTGCTTCTCTCTCCCCCACACTTGTCTCCCCAGCACCCCACTCTCTTCCCAGGGAACAGCGTTCTGTTTTGCCGGCTGCCACACAGACGGGGTGGGGGGCAGTGGGCACTTCCATTTCAAGTCTACTTGAGACTGGATACCTCTCTACTCCTGAAATGCTCTCCAAGTCACATCTGCTGTGTGTTATCGTCCTGTGGTCCTCTCGCTCCTAAGTTGTCTTCCTTGCCTTCCTCCCCTCCCCCGGGTTCCCCAGGCCTTGGTTACAATTCTTTGCATTTTCACTGACTGCTCTTCCAATCAGACATCATCGGGTAACACTCCAGAGCAAAGAGAGCGTGTCTACCCCAGTGCTCATTAAAGGTGAGCTGTTTGAGGCGCCACCTGCCATTGGTGAGCCAGCTGTCACATGGGCTCCGGAAGCAGCCTCTTTTCTGCCAGCTTTTCTCTCTGTGGTTTGTGCCCCCAAGTCACTAATAGCTTGGTTCTGTGTACTGCCACCCTACGGCAGAGGCGGGGCCCCTTTAAAGTTATAACGGGCGGGCGCTCTCAGCGGTGGGACCACATGGAGACTTGGTGGGTGGTACCGGGAACATCAAAGCTTGTGTGTGGCAGGTTCTCAGTTGCCTGGCCCAGAAGAGAGAATCCAAAACAGAGAAACATTTTGATAAAATATACTGGAAAGGATTTTAAGCCGCCCCACCATCCAACAAGAGCCTTCCTGTTCTCAGCTGCATGTTAATCCCCCTGAATGAGATCGAACTTGACATCTGTGGGCAGAAGCCCCTGACATTCTTGCATCATCCTCGACAACTACCTCCTCATCCCACGGTGGCCACGCCTGATTGTGGCTCTCCCCGCCACCGGGAGACCGTTTTCTTGGCCCAGCATTTAGGAGCTTCATTGGGAAAACAGCATTAGTTTCCCATTAATATTTTACCGTGAATCCACCAATGTCTGCTGAACTCACGAGTGAATAGCAAATGTCAGCGGGCAAGCTCTCTATCAGAAAATGTGCAGGAAGAATCCTTACTAGGGGACCTCCTCCTGCTCACCCTGCAAAGGGGACTCATCAGCGAACCAGGCAACATGCTTTTCTGTCACATGGACCAAAACAGTCCATGACTAGAAGTAGCTTGTAGGCAGGGGACGTATTTAGCTGAAAGTGGACCTTCGTGGCAGAAGTGAGCTGAGCCTGGGCTTGCAGGAGCCTAAAGTCATCTACTTTAAAATTTACACAAATGGGTTCCCTGCGACACTGGGGCCCGATGGGGGTGGGGGAGGAGACGGAGAGAGAGGCAACAAGTCTGAGGGAGAAGCACGGGCTGCTTCGTGGCCAAGTTGGGAAATAATGTGAGGAGCAAAGTTGTATTTCTTATTACAGGACATGAGTTTTTAAAGTGCTCTGAACCTTGTGACTGAACAAAAGAAGGGATAAAAGTGTGATTGTGAACTCGCACTAGAGCACTGTGTATCAGCTTGGGAAAGGCTAACCCTTATTTTATTTTTTTGTATTTTTCTGAAGTAAGAAGCAGGAGGCAGGAGGGCAGACAGAAAGAAGCCTGCATGCGCCTGACCAGGATCCACCTGGCATGCCCCCCAGGGGGTGATGCTCTGCCCATCTGGGGTGTTGCTCTGTTGCAACCAGAGCCATTCTAGCACCTGAGGTGGAGGCCATAAAGCCATCCTCAGAGCCTGGGAAAACTTTGCTCCAATGGAGCCTTGGCTGCAGGAGGGGGAAGAGAGAGAGAGGAAGGAGAGGGGGAAGGGTGAAGAAGCCGATTTTGCACTTCTCCTGTGTGCTCTGGCCAGGAATCAAACCCAGGTCTTCCACACGCTGGGCCAATGCTCTACCATTGAGCCAACCAGCCAGGTCTAGTTAAAAAGCTAACCCTTTTACAGGATCATTTTATAGATGGAAACGAGGCTGAAAGAAACGTCTGGCTTACTAGCACATCTGGGAGTAGAAGCCAGACCTCTCCCCACTCTGCATTTTCCACAGGGGTCCCCGCCCAGTCTCCTGCATCCCAGTAGAGGGAAAGAGCTGGATGAACAAGCAGATAGCATGACTCTGATGTCAAGTGTTTGCTTCTACCTTGACATTTCAGGGAGAAATGGCTTGTGCCTGTCAAAAACTATCCCTGATCAAGCAGCGGCACAGTGGATAGAGTGTCAGACTGGACACAGAGGACCCAGGTTTAAAACCCCGAGGTCACCAGCTTGAGTGCGGGCTCATCTGGTTTAAGAAAGGCTCACAACTTGAACCCAAGGTCGCTGGCTTGAGCAAGGGGTCACTCACTCTACTGTAGCCCCATGGTCAGGGCACATATGAGAAAGCAATCAATGAACAACTAAGATGCCACAATGAATTGTTGCTTCTCATCTCTCTCCCTTCCCATCTGTCTGTCCCTCTCTGTCTCTCTCTCTCACATAAAAAAGAAAAGCCAACAAAAAAACTACCCCAAACCTCTCCAGACCCTTAGTAGAGGAATGCATTTTCCCTCCTGAACTATGTATGCAGTTCCCAAATTTCTGATCCCTGAGCGGAGATGGCTTGCCCTGATTTATATTCATGTTAGTCCAAACTCACTTCACATACACACACACACACAGATGATCCTTTCAGAAAGAACCTTCATGGCAAACCCAAGGCCCTTTGCTGAAACGAGATAAAAAATAAAATGCCAAGAACAGCAGCAAAACGTGCATGGAACACTAGACAGAGAGAGGTGCGTGCGACGGTGTGGGGGTGACTTCTGAATCATTTCCCTAAATTTAGCAATGCAGTTTTTTTTTAAGTGTTTAAGATCTACTTCCCAGAAATTCTGTTATTTCTTTGCATGTGTCTTATGTAAGCCTATGCCACAGGCCTGCAGAATAATCGGATGGGAAGGGCACAGCCCAGTTCTGAAAGCACCACATGAAATCCAGCCGAGAACTGGAAAGGACCAGAAACTCCGGACCGCTGGACCTCTGCTGCCCGTGCGCGGTGCCGTCTGTGGGAAGCAATGTCTGTCAAGTGCTTCTCACCTAGATGTCGTGGGTAACTCACGGAGTTATTCATTTCTCTCTCCTGAACAAAGCTGTCGTTGTTGTTAATCCTTTCCAAAAGACTTTATCATGGTTCTTATTTAACTCCTAAAGGAGGGTCTCTGCCATCTGTCCTCATCCCCGGGCATGTCACCGTCCCCTCCCACTTCCCTCTCTCTAGCCTTATCTCTCAATGGCTCCAGAGTCAGGCCCTCAGTGTCTATGGGATTCCATTATTTAGAAGCCTTGTCCAGCGTTCACCTAGTAATTGTCAATGTCAGTGGTTCAGGTGGTCAGGGCAGGATTGGGTTGCTTATTACACAGGCGACATCACTGAAAGGAAGTGACATTAGGTGGGAACAGAAGCACTGACATTTTCCTGCCTGAGTGCTGTGTGTGGGTCTGCTGTGAGCGCACCGGTGAGGAGCACCCACGTGGTCCTGAAGGCAGACCCCTCACCTCCCCAGAACTCGGGTGGCCACACCTCCCGCCTCCCCAGCCGCTTTCCCCAGCTTTGCCATAACAAAACCTCATCCCCAGTCTGCAATCTTATTTAATCCTTTTGCTCCCCCCCACCCCCCGAACCTCTGGAGAAAGTCAGGAATTCTCGCTCACTGGTTCTCTGGAGAGAAGCTGATAAACAAATTCACAATACTCTATTTGGAGTTG
This sequence comes from Saccopteryx bilineata, assembly GCF_036850765.1. Taxonomy (NCBI): domain Eukaryota; kingdom Metazoa; phylum Chordata; class Mammalia; order Chiroptera; family Emballonuridae; genus Saccopteryx; species Saccopteryx bilineata. The sequence continues at coordinate 290,218,936 of NC_089491.1, read as the reverse complement.
ATAAATGACTTCATATCTTACTTGCTTAGGATGCTACACATTTCCATAGGCAACAACTAATTAATTCATAAAGTTCCTGAAATGCCTACTGCGTGCCAGGCCTTGTTCTAGGGATCAGTCTAGGCAAGGATCCTGTTCACGGTTTTGGGGGAGCCAGACACAAGCAGATCAACAGGCTGACCAGACCAGCTGTGACAGTGGTCAGTTCACTGAAAACAGCCCAGCCCGATGGCCCGGCAGGGTGACTGGGGGAGCTGGGCGAGCAGGGAACAGTTCATGGAGCAGATGACATGTGAGCCTCGCCTGAGCGGTAGAGGGTGAGGGTGGGGGTGTGGTGGGGGAGGGCGTGCCAGGCAGACGGTGGGACCGTAGAACTCCTGAGGCAGAAACAACTTGGAGGGGGACAGAAAAGAGGCCAGGGTCACTGGTGTGGAGAATGAGGAGGAGCTCAGTGTGGAGAAGTAAGCTGGAGTCAGGTCAGGTCGTGGAGCACCTGGTCGCCCAGAATCACAAGTGTGGCTTTTATATCATGGCCATGGGATGCCTTCGAAGGGTTTGCAGAAAGGAATGGCACCATCTAATTTAGATGTTAAAAGAGCAGGCATTAAGTTCATAGAGTGAAGTTGATTCAAGAAGTGGGGATGACAGCTGTGATTCTGCCCCAAGTAGCTGACCCAGCCGCTGCGCCTTATTCTGCTTTTCACCTGGGAAACGGTGAAGTTGGCCCCATTAGCATTCCCAGTTCTTTTTACGTCTCGATGCACATTGGAAGTGATGGTTGGGCGGCGCGCCTGGAAATAACAGGGCCCCCCAGGCTGCCCTGGGGGCTGAGCCACGTGCGCGACACCAGGGAGGGAATTTCTAGACTAGATGATCTTGAAAGTCTCTCTCAGTTCTACGATTTTAAGATTTCATGACATCTCCTCATGATACCCCTTAATTCATACCACACAGGCAGTTGTCTGTTCTAACCAAAGAAAAGGCAACACCAATCTAGGTGACAATGACTTGTGTGACCTGTTGTTTTACATTTTCCCCGAATCAAACCTCATCCAAAATAATCAAGCATCAGCTTCTGGTGCTTCCTGCTGCCAACCACGCAAATTTCCCAGACAGGCTGGGTCTCAAGTCGTCTTCCTCTGACACTTGGGTGTCAGTTTCTTCCTACTGTGGTGCCCAGCTCAGAACAGGGGGTGCTTCAGAATCCTCTGGCTTTCTAGTTGGCAAACTTGGATTTCAAGCTGAGAGACAAGACAATCTATCACACTGGCTTACTGAGGTGGAGATGTTCATCATTTTCTTTTTTTTTTATACTACAAAAAAGTTTTTAGCATAAAAAAGCAATAGCCATAGTGCAAGGTAATAGAGAAGACAGGAGACTGGTGGCATCTGCCCGAGGATCCAACATCTCTCAACCACAACAGAAGACAAATGTAGAAAGAGTGTGTCCCACCCCCGGGACACATTGTTTGCCTCCTACATTCAGTAGTGCAGATACATTTACGCATCACCATCATTATTTCCCTGTGTTCTGTGAGACCTGGACTAGTTTGTGCCAACTGCTTGAACTCTATATCTCTTACATTTATTCCACCTCTAGACTTAAATGCCCTCTCAAACCTTTTCAGTTTCTACCCTTCCTATGTTCACCTTTACTCTGTGTGCTATCTTGACCTCAGTCTTCAACCTCCCTTATTCCATCAGCCCATCCCCTACTCCCAACCTCACACCCCTTCTCACTCTAGACTAGTGGTAGTCAACCTGGTCCCTATGCCTCACTGGTGGGCGTTCCAGCTTTCATGGTGGGCGGTAGCGGAGCAACCAAAGTATAAATAAAAAGATAGATTTAACTATAGTAAGTTGTTTTATAAGGATTTATTCTGCCAAACTTAGCGAAAATTTGACATAAAGTACTTGGTAAGTAATTATTATTATATGCTTTAACTTGCTGTAACTCTGCTTTATAAATTTTACAAAGTAAAGTGACTTCCCTACTTTATAAATCACCATTACTGTGGAACTGGTGGGCGGTTAGAAAATTTTACTACTAACAGAGATACAAAAGTGGGCAGTAGGCATAAAAAGGTTGACTACCCCTGCTCTATACCATGTGTTTAGCAAACAGGATCCCTAGTGACCTTGACTGTCTTCTTCATCACTTCTCAAACATAATAACTCCCTGAACTCTCCAGCATTACCAGAGTTACAAAACCCAGACAACCGGGAATTGATTGTGGCCTGGTTTGGTTAGCATTGGGTCCCCCTTAGTCACAGTCTCCTGCATAAGAATCCACATCTTTGCAGATGGCTTTTTGGTATTGTTGCGCAGAGGTGATTTTAATAGGGAATAAAAGTACAGGCAGTCCCCGGGTTACGAACAAGATAGGTTCTGTAGGTCTGAAAATGTTTAAGTATTTATATACACAGAAAGGTAAAAATAAACACTGTATTAATACAAACTTACATCTAAGTTGCATTTAATAGGTAAATGTACTTCCAACTTACATGCAAATTCAACTTAAGGATAAACCTACAGAACCTCATTGGACTGGCAACTGCGGGCTTCGTGTTCATCCTTGAAGCCCTCTGTAATGATATCGTACCCAGATGATAGCAGTTACTCAGCAAGGACTTGCTAGGTCAAAGTCTAAAAGAACAAATGGAGGAAGCATTAAATTAGGAGACCATTCCCCTAAAGACATTAAGGCTTATTTTCAGGTGTATAGTGAGAGAAGGAGTTTTACTCCTTGACCGTGGACTGAAATTATGTTGGAGTCCTTTTTTTTTTTTTTTTTGGCATTTTTCTGAAACTGGAAACGGGGAGGCAGTTAGACAAACTCCTGCATGCACCCGACCGGGATCCACCCGGCATGCCCACCAGGGGGGTGGTGCTCTGCCCATCCGGGGCGTAGCTCTGTTGTGACCAGAGCCAGTCTAGCGCCTGAGGCAGAGGCCACAGAGCCATCCTCATCACCCAGGCCATCTTTGCTCCAATGGAGCCTTGGCTGCGGGAGGGAAGAGAGAGTCAGAGAGGAAGGAGAGGGGGAGGGGTGGAGATGCAGATGGGCGCTTCTCCTGTGTGCCCTGGCCGGGAATCGAACCTGGGACCTCCGCATGCCAGGCCGTGTTGGAGTCCTTTTTTACTTTTTATTTTCAATAAGAATTAAGTGCTTGCCCAAACCTTCTGGTCTATGATCAGTCCCGGCCTCCCAACTTATTCCTCAGTCACTCTGTCTTCACCAGGCACCAGGTTTTGGTATCCTAGCCTGTGGAATTCCCAGGAGATCTTTCTAAGTCTCAACTTGAATGAAAGACCTCCTGTTCTGTAGTCATCCACCATGAGTGCTCTGAATTTCTCTTCTCTCAATCTTGATATTTATTCCTATCTTCCTTTAACTAGGTAACACCTGTTGAGCAGGCTAATCTCACTAGGCACTACACTAAGTGCTTTTCTAACATTATCTCACGGACTCCTCATAACAAACTCTGAGGTAGGTACATTTCCTAATTTTAAAAGATATGGGATTCTGGCTTAAAGATGACAAATTGCCTAATTCACATAGCCAGTAGGTGGCACAGTTAGGAGACTTTAATCTCCTCTCTGTCCACCCTCAGTGCATCCGTCCATCCAGCCTACAAGCAAATACCGAGCTCCTACATGTTGCTGGCTCAGAACTTGGTGCCTTATTGGATACAAAGATAAATCACATGCTCTTGCCTTCAGGAGTAACAACTGCCTACTTGGAGGAGGAAGTAGAGGAGGATGAAGAAATGGCAGAAAGAATAGAAAGGGTAGAAAGAGAGAGAAACCATTTAACCCACAGACATCCATCCATACAGCGCTTCCAATGCAAATAACCTATTTCTTCTCTCCATCATAGACTACACTGAGACTTAGCCCTTTGAGTTTTGAGAATTTTAACCCAGGTCAGAATATCAAGACGTTCCCAAAAGATGCTAATAAAAAATATACTCCCTTCAAATATGTTCTCCACTCTAATAAAAGACAGAAAGGTCAAAGCTGGGAGGGGCTGTCCTAGCACTCTAACACCAGAGCCACCTCCTCCTACCAGCCATGTCACCAGGAAGAGTCACCAGCCCCCGGAAGTTGCCGTTTGTGCTTCCTGCTGGACCTATAGCAAACTTGGGATGGGGTTGGCCAAGTTAGAGAATTAAAGCTCTGCTTGTCTGTGTGCTCGATCCAGGGGACGGCACTGTATGTGTATGCCCTACTAGTATTCGTATATTACACATTAGCGTTATCCACCCTAGTGTCCTACCCAAGCTTAGCTTTTTAAGACTTTGCAAATGGAGTTGCAATGATTTAGGTTTGGGGACTGTCTATAGATACGAAGATAAATGATAAAATCGGTCAACGAAGGAGACAGTATACGAAGCATGAGAGAAGAGGGCATCCTGATTTGGAGGGTGGGCAGGGTACTTTGAGGTCACTGAGAGTCACACCCCTTCAGTGCTGCAGACCTGGGTGGGCCTAGCAAGCTCCCGTGACTGTTGGGGCCCTGGGGTCCAGTTCACTCAGAAAGGCTGATGGTGCAGTGTGCCTATCACACCACTCTGAGAGGAGAGAACACCCGTGATAATAACTAAAAGCCGGCTTTCTGAGCTATTAATGCCTCCTATCACATGAGCGACACCCCAGGAAAAGTGTTTACCTTTCATTAGCGTATCGCCCATTCTCCCGTTGCTTAAGAAACTGCACACACATGTAACCCAAGTTACATAACAAGTTTCAAAAAACATTTCTAAATAAAAACACGTCGTGAAGGTTCCCAACGTGACGCTCATTTTAGAAGCCCAATATAGTGTTTGGTCTTCTACCATCCAGCCAGAACTCACTTCCTGTATTTCCACCTGTATAGTTCTGTCTGCTTCTCCCTAAGTCTTGCTCATTTCTTCATCAAATTCCCTTTCTCCGAAGACTTTGAACAGACGAAACTTCTGTGATGCACCTGACTGTTTAGAATTGAACTTGTTACTTAACCTCTCTAAATGTCATTTCTCTTCTGAAAAATAAATGGGATAATAGTTGCTTTAAGGTTATTGCAAGGTTAAATGCTATAATATAGGTAAAAGACTGTCACTCAGTATTCAGACCATAAGAAGAACATAATAATTGCTAGCTGTTACATTTAGACATTGCTGTCATTGTTAACTGTTTTCATTTTTTACTCATTCCTATTTTCCCGGTTTCCTTCCTTTTTCCCTACATCAGAAAGCCAGTTCTAGATTTTTCCCGATTTTCTATTTAAGTCAGCCCCATTTAAAAAGTTCAGAGGCTTGCTTTGCTCATGCATCAAAATGTTTTCAATTCACAGCTGCAAGTATCGACGGTGAAAATATAAATGTCATAATGTTTACTCAGGCTGGGGAACCTGGGACTCCCTTTTCAACACATTCTAACACAAGGTCTATACGCAGCAGTTTCCAGTAAAAATTGTTGCCTGAGGACCCAGGGGCACCTTACTGCCCTCCCCTACCCCAGACTCTATGGAAATTTGACCCAAGCTATTACAAAGTTATTAGTCAACAAAAGGCAATGCAGAAGGGAACCAGGAAAGCTGGGTCCATCCCTTCCCTCACTCTGTGCCTGCATTCTTCCATCTTCACTCTCTCTGGGGCTCAGTCAGCTCCTGGCTCCTGGGACCACACCCAGAACAGAAGCCAGGAGGACTTAGAAACATCCAGCCAAGCTAGGCTCTCAGATAGCCCCAAGGGTGCCTGCTGAAATATGCATAACCCTACTCACTTAGAAATACATCTCATTAAATGAAATACTTCTTAAAGAATGGGAAATAATTTATAAAGATAAAAATAACTCAGCCTTGCCACAAAAGTGCAAAAATAAATTCTGTACCTTCTCTGCCTGGTTCAGGAAGGGAGGAGGGGGGGGGGAGAGAGAGAGAGAACAAGAGAACCTGTTCTGGCTGAGACCAAGTAAGAACAGAAACTGGCCCACTAGCAGTGGTGCCCAAGGCCCTGGGGTCTTGGGCAAGATAGTGGAAGAGAATGGAATTTTTTAAAAAATCCGTTCCTCAGTTCTTTCTAGATAACAATGCCTCACAGGTGCATGAATAAGCCCAGCCCTAGTTTCTCTCCCTCCCTAGCACCTTTCAGTTATAAGCCTCTGATAGCAGAAAATAATAGAGATCACTCAGAAGGGTCTTTCAGTGTTTTTTTAAAATATGCTGCTTGGAGCATGTTCTGGCTCTCACTTGACCTCAGTTTCTGCTAGTCCCATCCCAACTTATCATCTGTTCCAGCCCCACTGTTCTCTGTGTTGCTCCTTAAAAACAAAAAAACCCAGCAGCCCCGCTACCACCCCAGGGCCTTTGCACTGGCTGTTCCCTCTGTCCTCCAGGATGTCCTTCCTCAGACACTGAGAGCTACCCAGGCAAATTTTGGTAGCACCTGTGACTACCTATAAAATTTGTTCAGCTCAGTTTATACCAAACACCAGTGGCCACACTTGTACTTTTAGGAATTGGAAATGGAATCACAAGGAATCATGGAGCAGTCTCAGAGTGTTCCCCTTTACTGGTTTCCATCCAGTGCCTGGAGCAGAGCCAGCTGCAGGGCTGGCCGTAGAGGAAGTAGGGGCATCTCCTGCATGCCCTGTACAAAACCCCAGTATTAATTCTTGTGTTCTGGGCCCATCATATACCAAGCCAGTAATTGTAACTCTAGGAATGCATGGTTCTGTGCAATGTATGTGTGGTTATAAATACATCTTTAATGTTTTACCTGTTACTGGGAGGCATCCTGTTCAAAGCAGCCATGTGCTTCCTCCGATTGCCAGTCTGCCTTCCCCTATCAGTCCACCCAAACATGAGAAGTCTCCCAGCACCAGCTGTCAAGGTAGACAGCGTGCTCTGATTAGCTGGGAAGCAGCGAGGCAGCTCCAGTCACCTCTGCAGGGGCACCACGAGGCAAGGCAGGCAGTATTCAGGTCTAGTCCAGGGGTAGTCAACCTTTTTATACCTACCACCCACTTTTGTATCTCTGTTAGTAGTAAAATTTTCTAACTGCCCACCAGTTCCACAGTAATGGTGATTTATAAAGTAGGAAAGTAACTTTACTTTATAAAATTTATAAAGCAGAGTTACAGCAAGTTAAAGCATATAATAATAATTACTTACCAAGTACTTTATGTTGGATTTTCACTAAGTTTGGCAGAATAAATCTTTATAAAACAACTTACTATAGTTAAATCTATCTTTTTATTTATACTTTGGTTGCTCCTCTACTGCCCACCATGAAAGCTGGAACGCCCACTAGTGGGTGGTAGGGACCAGGTTGACTACCACTGGTAGATCATGGGGCAGAGGGCATGGCTCAAGCCCCAGCTCCGCCCCCTGTCAGCTCTGTAAGCTTGTGAGCATGTGTGAGCTGGTGGTCCAGCTTCACCTCCGTCATCTCTGAAATAAGGTAACATCGCTCGCTCCGTTTACTCCTTGGGGTCTTAATAATGAAATGGCTAATATCTATTGATGGCTTACTATGTACCAGACACTGTTAAAAGTGTGTGTGTTTATATATAAGTTTATGTGTATTTATATACACATATGTATGTATATATGTAATAAATGTATAAATATATATAATAAAGTACACAAATATTAAGAGTAAAGTTTAGTGAGTTTTTACATATCTATTCATTCTCAAAACCATTATCCAGATCAAAATATAGAACCATATCAGCACTCTTCCTACCAATTAACCTGCAAAGGTAACTGCTATTTGGCCTCTGTCACAAGAGACTAGTGATGCCTATCCTTGACTTTCCTATCAACTGACTCCTATAGGACACGTTGTTTTTTTTCCTGACTCTTTTTATGAAACACTAGGTCTGTGAGATTCATCTATGTCACATGTAGCAGTACTATTATATTCCTGTGTACTATCTCATTATAGGAGTAAACTTTATCCATTTTGTTGTTGGTATACATTTGAGTTATTTCCAGATTTTGCAATTATGCGTAAAGCTGCTATAAACATTCTTGTGCAAGTCTTTTGGGGATATGTTTTTATTTTTTTTGGAACATGTATCCAGGATAGAAGGTGCCAGATCTTGGGTTTATAGATGTTTACCTTTAGTAGAGGCAACCCAGTGGTTTCCCAAGATGGCTAAATCAACGTGTGCTTCCCATCAACAGTATGCGAGAGTGCCAGCTGCTTTCTGTTCTCACCAACGCTTGGTATTTCCAGTCTTCTTAACTTCAGCCATTCTAGTAGAGGTACAGCGGTATTTCACTGTGGCTTTAAATTTCATTCCCCCGATGATGTATGATGCTGAGCACCTTTTCATATGTGTATTGGCCAGCTGGGTAACTTCCTGTTTAAAGATCAAGTCTTCTTCCTATTAAATCTTGTTGCTTTGTATTGTGTTTTGGTTTCTTGATACAGTATAGATGGGAGTTTCTTGTCAGATATATATGTATACTAAAAATACTTTCTCCCTGTATCTTGAATTTTCACTCTGTTAATAGTTCTTAATTTTAAAGAAGTACAAATACTATAGCCATTCTTTTATGGTCATTGATATTTTTTTTGTATGTTCTAAGAATATTTAGCTACCCCCAAGGTCTACGAAAAATGTTCTTTCTTCTAGAAATCGTATTTTACATGTTATATCTAAGTCTGTGATCCATCTTAATTTGTATATATGGTGCAAGGTGGAGGGAGACACATTTTATTTTTATTTTTTTCCTGTACTGCCATGGAGTTGAGTCAGTGCCACTTATTAAAAAGGACCGTTCCTTCTCCACTGACTTACAATAGCATCTTTGTCATAGATCAAGTGACGGTACTTGTATGGGCCTATTCCTACACTCTGTTACATTTTATTGTCCCATTTACTCGTTCACTAATACCACATAGTGTTTATATTTCTGTAGCTTTAAAATGGTTCCTTGAACTTGGCTCTTCTTTTAGATTTTCTTTGCTACCCTAGGTTCTTTATCGTTCTAAATTAGCTTATAAAGTTCTACAAGAAAGAAGAGAAAACACTAACAATTTGTTTGGAAGTACACTTAATGCATAGTAGTATTCTCTAATTTTTTTCAATGGGGTCTGCAGTCTTCAGTGCCAGTATTTTGAGTGCTACACTCATCTCCTGAACAGTCCTAAGAGACAGGCACTGTTGTTCTCATTTTTATGGCCAAGGAAACTTAAGTCTCTTAGAAGTTAAATGACTTGCCCAGGGTCACATAGCTGGGTGTCACTGTGTGGGTAACATATAACGATGCAGGGACAAGAGCTTTACAGATTCATAGATTGTAGAGTGCTACTGAAGTGTCAACCATGATTATGGCTGCTTTCTCCCAAGCATGTGGGCCCAGTACTGCCAAGTAAATACTCAGAGCCCATCCCACTGTGAACCCACAGCCCTTCACATCTTGGCTAGGTGAGTTGTCTTCTAGATTTGACTTTGAATTGCCCCTTTGGAATAAAATGTGGCATCCTAAGGAAAGCTCTGCTGGTGTAGGAATGTTTTTCTCATTCCTTTGGTCCCTTGCTGTCTGGCTTGATGTTTAATCCATGATCTCTGTTTGTAGAAACGATGGTTTGGCTATGATACTGACTTGTGTCAGTACCCATAGTACTTTCTCAGCATAAGTCCGTTGGGAGCGAAGATCACCATGATGCAGCAGAAATTCAGGGGCCAGTTGCTGAAACCCAGAAGAGGAACTAAACTGTCCACGCCCAAGCTCAGGGGGAAGTGAGAGCAGAGAACATGGTCAGAGAGTCAGCTCCCCCCACCCCAGAAGGCTGCTCTTACCTGAGGTGCTTGAGTTACTGCCTCCCTGTTTCTGTTTCGGACACGCCCCTGTTTAACCGGTATGAATGCAATTTAGGGAACACTAGGTCATAGAACAGGAGGGAAATTATTTCAGATCTTTGAACTAAAGATTATTTTCTGTGTGAAAATGTCCCAGATGTGCAATTATGGTAGACAGTTTGCTTTGGAAAAACGTACCATAAAATTCATGGCTAATGGCTCCTGAGTTGGGCTCTTAGTTTACATTTTCAAGAGGGTAGAGCAGTCAGGGTTTGAAATTTAAAAGGAAAATTTCCACCTAATTTCTGTTACTATAAAATGGACAGTGCAGAGGGAAAACGGATGATCTTTCCCAATCCTGTCAAACTCATGTCACCTAAGCAGGGAGAAGATGTCAGTGGTTTTTATTGCCATTTCCCTGTGGGTTTCCAACATAGGATCTGAGGGAGGAAACGTCTAAGGTCTTAAGGGAGCAAGTTCTCTCTACAGTGCTGGTGTGTGTGTGATTCTAACCATGCATGTGACCAGTAGCCACCCTAAAATCATGAGCTATAATTACCTCATACATTTTTGCTGTTAATTTGGGGCATTGATGTTTGCTAAGATGGACAAAAAAAAAATCTAATGATGGGGATAGCAGAGAATCAAAGGAATGTAGGGAAAACTGTATAATTAAAAAGACAGCAAGGCAGAAAAATGTAAACAAATAACAAGGTTGTTTAACTTAGCAATCTGATTCGTGAAGAAACTTTTTAAGTATCAAATATCAGCTTTTTGTTTTTTTCTTTTTTCATTCAAGGGAACACAAGAAGGGAAATGTATCTATGTGCGTATAGGTTACGGGCTGAAAGTGCAGCAATTCTAACAGATTCCTCTCTGAATTTTTCTCACCAGCCCCCTCAAGGTAATAACTACTGCCCTTGAGAAGCACAGAAAATAATAATTATAGTAAAAATAATAGCATTGATAATTCACCTTGAATTTCTACAAGGACTTTCTTGTATAAAATGCAAGATGTTCCTTCTATATTTAACATTAATGTCACATAAAATTTTGGTGATTTCTGGGATTAGGTTCAAATAAATCAACCGACTTAACATTATACTTAGTTCCTTGGATGAAATAGGTCAGACAGTTCCCAATTCCCTCACCAAACCTCCTTCCAATAGGTTATACTTTTCTCCACTAATATACTTGTTTTTCTCTTTTCTAATATTATATGAAATTAGGGTACATGTCCTTGTACATTGTGTTCCTTTTATTATCACTGCAGGAAAATAGCAGGTGCCTGGTGAACAAGTCTAGAAACTAAAGTGCTCTACTGGTATCTGTACTTTGTAGTATTACAGATATTTCAACATGTAAAAATGTAGCTTTGCAGTCCATTTAATATTTAAAATTTAAGAATGCAATATAATCTTCCAATTTTATTCTTGTTTGTTTATTTATTTATTTAGAGATAGAGACAGGAAGGGAGGGGAGGAGAAGAGAGATGAGAAGCATCAACTCATAGTTGTTAATTGATTGCTTCTCATGTGTGACTTGATTAGGGGGAAGGGCTCAAGCCAAGCCAGTGACCTTGGGTTTCAAGGCAGCGACCTTTTGAGCTCAAGCTGGCAATCCTTTGCTCAAATGGTAAACTCGGGGTTTGAACCAGAGACCTCAGCATTCAAGTCGACACTCTAGCCACTGTGCAACCACTGGTCAAGCTATTATTGTTTTCTTAATCCCAGGATTCAACATATTTACTCCATATATATATGCTTAAAATATATATATATATATATTTTAAATAGTTCCTCAGGTAGAAATTACAGGCATGTCAATTATAAGTCACTATCAGGAAAAGATACCTAACAGTATCTGGGAGACTCAAAGGATAAGCATACATTTGAGAATAATCTATTGCAGGATTAAGGTTATTTCAAGAAACCATTTTACAGCCTCAAAAGCTGAAGGATGCGAACTCTATGACTTAAAAGGAAGACAGATCTAAAGGGAGACTAAACTGAGATGAGAATTATAAAATGAGATTAAAAGTAGGTGTAAGAAAGTTTGCAAAACAATTGCACTACAAATATTACAGATTGACAGATTTAAATTTTCCCTTGACAGACACAAAGAAGAGAATTGAAAATGCAGAGCACTGAAACAGTGGGGAATGTTGGGAAGATCTCAGAACATTAAGATCTCTGTTTAACCTGACATCAGATCAGGTTAAACAGAGAAGTAGAGGAAAATGCTGACCCAGAAAGCGTTACACGTGGACGGAACCTAAGGGAGAGCCCAGGGTGTGGATATAGAGCAGATATTCTGGACAACAGATCAGAGGAAATAGAACCAATACAATTGTCCCCCCAAAATAAGTAAGTAAAAGATTTTCCGTTACCTAAAAACAAAACCTGTTTGTTTTTAGGCGTTAGGCAAATTTAATAACTTTTAAAATGAAACCCATACCTAGATATAGCCTGATCAAAAGGTTTTCAATTAAAAATAATCCTTCAGGCATCAACAAGCAGACTAACAGCAAATGTATTTTTTTAATTAGCTAGGGCTATATTTTCAGCAGTGGTAGACTAGGTTATTTTCTCTTTCAATACACACAGCAAGAATATATTAAATATTCACCTGTTTGAAAGCACTGGAGAGCTTCCATTGCAGTGAGGATTTGCAGGGCTAAGATCCTGGGAGAAAAAGGAAGCAAAGGGGAAAAGCCCAGCGTGTCTCATACCTCTCAAGGCAGCTGTCAAGTTCAAGAGCAGCTGCTAAGAGAACAAAAAGCTAAGCGGGGCTTTAGACCCATGCGGCTGAGGGAACAAACATTGGAGTTAGGAGCTCAACTAGGAGAAATGGACCAGGTTTTCAGCTGGGGCTCTCAGGATGATATCCTAGGAATAAGGATAAATTAGGCATAGATCTGCTCCCACAGGGACAGAAAGCTAGTTTTGCAGCATTTAACTATCTGATGGCATTAAGTAACCTGGGATTGTTAGTGCTGTTAGCCTAGTGGCCGATGAGAAGAAAACAAATGGTCTCAAAAGGGAGGTAATATCATCTAGAGCCTCAGCTATCTATACAATTTTCAGTAACAATACCTAGCACTCAGTCAAAAATAACCAAGTACGTGAAAAGACGAGATTTAATTGAAAACCAAGAGAAATGAAAAACGAACATCAGAAACAGACCCGTGGAAAATACAGATAAGGAAGTTAAAAGGGAAGTTGGCACAGGCTTTAAACTAGTTTTGATTAGTATGTTAAAGGAATCAAATAAGAGGGCGAATTTTGGCAGAAAATTAGAAACTATTTAAAAATCAAACGAAAATCTTAGAATTGGAAAAAAAAACTGATTCAAACTATAAATAGGTTTAGATGCAGCTGAAATGGAAGATAGGTAAGAACGCTTTAAAGGAAAAAGTACAGGCCTGACCTGTGGTGGCGCAGTGGATAAAGCATCGACCTGGAAATGCTGAGGTCGCCAGTTCGAAACCCTGGGCTTGCCTGGTCAAGGCACATATGGGAGTTGATGCTTCCTGCTCCTCCCCCCTTCTCTCTCTCTCTCTCTCCCTTCTAAAAAAATGAATAAAAAACAAAAAAAAAAAACGTACAAAAAAATACAAAAAAAAAAAAAAAGGAAAAAGTACAAAATCTCAGAAAAACATTTAAGTGACACATAGGTTATGGTGAAAAGGTCTGATATATTTGTATATTTGTAATTTTAATCCCAAGAAGAAGAAAGAAGGAGGGCAGAACCAGTATTTGAAGCAATAATGTCTACTAATTTTCTAAAACTGAAGAAAGATTGTGAGCCACATCTTGGGGAAGTACAATCATTTCTCAGTCTCTGCGGGAGACTGGTTCCAGGACCTGCTGGGTGTCCACATCCACGGATGCTCAAGTCCTTTACATAAAGTGTCCTAGTAGTTGCATATAACCTATGCACATCCTCCCACATCCTCCTGTATACTTCAAATCATCTCTAGGCTTCTTATGTTACTTAATACAGGGGTCCCCAAACTAATGCCTGCGGGCCACATGCGGCCCCCTGAGGCCATTTATCCGTCCCCCCCCCCGCACTTCCGGAAGGGGCACCTCTTTCATTGGTGGTCAGTGAGAGGAGCATAGTTCCCATTGAAATACTGGTCAGTTTGTTGATTTAAATCTACTTTTCTTTATTTTAAATATTGTATTTGTTCCCATTTTGTTTTTTTACTTTAAAGTAAGATATGTGCAGTGTGCATAGGGATTTGTTCATAGTTTTTTTTTTTATCGTCTGGCCCTCCAACGGTCTGAGGGACAGTGAACTGGCCCCCTGTGTAAAAAGTTTGGGACCCCTGACCTAATACAATGTAAAGATCATGTAAATAGTTGTTATACTGCATTGTTTAGGGAGTAATTACAAAAAAGAAAAACCTATACAGGTTCAGTACAGATGCCGCCGTCACAGGCCAAACTACACAGTGCACGTCAGCAATAAGGTCACTTTTTCCAGCCCAGATACTTTTGATCCACGGTTGGTTAAATCCACTGATGGGGAACCAGAGGTGTGGCTGGCTGGCTGCACTATATAAAACTCAAGGAAGGTAACTACAGAGAAAATTATACTCGGGAACTTCAAAATAATTTTATAAAATGGTAATAAAGAGAAAATCTCAAAAGGAAGCAGCGTAGAGAAAGATCAGGCTGGGTCTCAGCAAAGGAAAAGAGTAAAAGGAGGAATAGATTTTATTACATTAAAGGTTGAAAACTTGTGTGTGATCAGAGCATCATGAGTCAATCAGAAGGTAAATGGGACATCGGGAATATGTCTTTTTTAACACAGATGGCAGATAATTAATCGTCATCCCATATGAACTAGCACTTCAAATCAGTAGAAAACAGGGAACTTAGGAAAAAAGTTTAAATTTACTAGACATCAAACCTGCATATTAAAAACAATAAAATTTCATTTTCACCTGTCAGATCTACAATATAAAAAAATGCTACAAATCAGTTCGGGCAGCGCCATAGAGGAATACGTACCCCCATTTATGGTCAGGACTATAAATTCAGACAAATCTTGATGGCAGTCTGACAATGCCTATTGGAAGCTTTAAATATGCCTTTAACTCTTTGCTCAGCAACCTGATAGTATTTTTATCTAAAGGAAACATTTAGACAGGAAGTATTAAACTGCAACATTATAAGAAAAAACTTAGTTAAAATAGTAAACATCAATATCGGACTGGTGGTGTATAATGTATCTGCTAAATGTCGACATTTTATCTTTCCAAATTGCACACATGCTACAGTTGACATGAAGAGGCTACCTACAGATGTCAGGTAGACCAGTGAGTTATGATGCGGTTGTCATTACTTTTGCATGTGTAAACTCCACTGTAGACTGAAACTTGACAGAAAATAGTCATTTCAGTTGAGTTATTTGCATTGGTATTGCACTGCCAAATCCCTTGTACTTGTAACTCATTTGGCATGCCTCTTTATTATAACAGGGTTCAGGACACAGGGCCCCCAACTGCGCCACACTGTATATTTCAAGCTGAAGGAATTTGGGCAGGTGCAGAAAGGGTCTTCTGACCCTCCTCTGAAACAGGTTATGAGACCCTCACGTGCAAGGTGCCCTCCATCTGGCTGGAGGAAGGAGCATTAGATTTCCCAGACAGGAACGTGGAGCAGACGGGGTAGGCCTTGCTGCCTGCTCCTGTTTACCGCCCTTAATTCATACCCCTGCCCCTCTTTTTTCATCTACCACATTTCCCCACAAAATCCCAGTCTTGATCAAGCCTCGTATAAACACACTCAGGTTTAAGCATTTCTTTAGATGTTCGTTTCCTTATGAAGACTCCTGTGTCTATAGTAAATAAATTTGTATGATTGTCTCTTGTTCATATGACTTTTGCTATGGCGACTCTAGCTGAGAACTTAGAAGGGCTAAAGAAAACAACAAGATATCTGAAAAGATAGATGTTTATTCAGTGCTTCATCATGCCGATATCTTGCAAATAGAAGACTGTATCTCCTATGAGGGCAAGACAATACAAATAGGTACTGCTACACACCCTGCGCTGAATAGAACTGAGTTAAGTACAGCCAATTCACATGTCAGGAAAGAACTATCACACGGGCCCTCTCAAATATATTTTTTAATCATAAAAATTTCCAAATAGGAAATGTACACAAAATTCTGGCATTCCTTAATGTACTTTGAAATAATGCTATCGATTCTAACATAGATCTAAAAAGCATAAAGTTACTATAGTTTTATATATGATTTTTTTTTTTTTTTGCATTTTTCTGAAGCTGGAAACAGGGAGAGACAGTCAGACAGATTCCCGCATGCGCCCGACCGGGATCCACCCGGCATGCCCACCAGGGGGCGACACTCTGCCCACCAGGGGGCGATGCTCTGCCCATCTGGGGTGTCGCTATGTTGCGACCAGAGCCACTCTAGCGCCTGAGGCAGAGGCCACAGAGCCATCCTCAGCGCCCGGGCCATCTTTGCTCCAATGGAGCCTTGGCTGCTGGAGGGGAAGAGAGAGACAGAGAGGAAGGAGAAGGGGAGGGGTGGAGAAGCAGATGGACGCTTCTCCTATGTGCCCTGGCCGGGAATCGAACCCGGGACTTCTGCACACCAGGCTGACGCTCTACCACTGAGCCAACCGGCCAGGGTCATTATATATGATTTTTAATGGCCAAAATGTTTTATAATAATCTTTAAACTTTAGATGAGAAGACTTAGATTCAAATGCCAGCTTTACTATTATAATAAAATATTGTATGGACAGATATGTTTTATTGCCTGCTAGTATAAACGAACAAATAAAAACAAATAACTTTTATATCCTTTAATGCCTTTTTTCTCCAAAAAGCTGTTATTTAATTAATGGTATAAAGATTAATGTCATCTTAGAAATGGAATACAATAACATAGGCATAAGATAACCTGAACTTATTAATAACAAAGCATTAGGTATGTTTATTGCTGGGTAGTATTTATGTGTGTTTATTGCTGGGTAGTATTTATGTGCTTTAATTTTACTTTGCCTAATAAAACAAATTAAACATTATACTTTTTCTTTGTAATCGTAAATCCCAGACAACAACGGAACACAATATAGAAAGTTTTGTAACCTAAGAATTTTGTGCACAGCTAAGCTTTCTTTCCTTGTAGATCAGCAACACAAAGATATGCTCAGATATTCAGGGATTCAGAAAAGGTCCTACTTACGTATATTTCTTTTAATAACTACTGAAAGTTTTGCTCTAAATAACCATGGAAACAAAATTAAAGGTCAAGATTAGGAATCAGGACATGAATGGGATAGCAATCAATGACTGTTTAATCCACTTAAAATAGAACTGTCTAAAAACTTTATGTCTGATCATAACATTTTATAAAAATTTAAAACAATTATTTAAAAGCATTAAAAATATAAACTAGCATAATAAATGGCACTATAGATAAAAAATGTCTAGACTATTGTAACAAAGACCAAAAAGTTGATGCTAATGGAAGGGTAGAATGGAGAGAAATGGTGTCAAATGAGGGGAATTAAAAAACTTTTTGAGTTTTTTTTATTTTAATGAAATAGAAGTTAACAGAATGCTTTTGAGATACTTGTAGGAAACAATGATATAATTATGAACTACTTAGATATATAATTAGGAACTGCTTATGTGATTCAAAAACTATAAATCATGAATATAGAGAAAATATGGTTTATCAAAGGGCTGAAAACAAATAACAAGAAAAGTTTTAAAAAATTTAGAACACCACAAAAGAACTGAGACCAAATTTGCAATTTTGAGATAAATGTAAATGAGACTAATTCATCCATTAAAAGACAAAGAAGTTTACATTGAGTAAAAAAGAAAAAAGAAAGCCTACCTATATTCTATTTATCAGAGACATTTAAAAGTGGCAATAAAATTTATAAGCAAACATGACAAAACTATTTATGCAAATACAACTAAAAAATATCAATGTTGGTAGTATATTTATGGTGAAAAATATCAATTATAAGGCAAAACTTACATTTTTACACAAAGAGAACCATTTTATTAACAAGAATGTAATTCTCAAAGCTAAAACTACAGTAAATCTTTTAAGTGCCAAATAACACTACACCTCAAAGTATTTAAGAAAAATGTGTTAGAAATACGAGAAGAAACAAACATAACAGATTTTAACATATTTTGAGTTTTTAACAAGCTGAACAGCTAAATAATCAAGGATACAAATAAACACATACACACACACACATTATGTATTGGAGAGAACCATGTTCTATAAAAAACAAACAAACAAAAAAAACCCATAGGTTTTTCCCTCTTGTAATTGATAAGTTATTTTATTGATCACATAGTAAGCTGCAAGGAAAAATCAGATTCTAAAATTGGGTCACACTCTGACCAAAATGCAGTAGACTCGGCATTATTCGTCACGAGGAAAATGCTAATAAAAACCACAATGAGGCCCTGACCAGTTGGCTCAGTGGTAGAGCGTTGGCCTGGCATGCAGGAGTCCCAGGTTCGATTCCCAGCCAGGGCACACAGGAGAAGCGCCCATCTGCTTCTCCACCCCTCCCCCTCTCCTTTCTCTCTCTCTCTCTCTTCCCCTCCCGCAGCCAAGGCTCCATTGGAGCAAAGTTGGCCCGGGTGCTGAGGATGGCTCTGGGCCTCTACCTCAGGCACTAGAATGGCTCTGGTTGCAACAGAGCGACACCCCAGATGGGCAGAGCATCACCCCCTTGTGGGCATCCTGGGTGGATCCCGGTTGGGCGCATGCGGGAGTCTGTCTGACTGCCTCCCCGTTTCCAACTTCAGAAAAATACAAAAAAAAACCCAAACCCTACAATGAGATACCCCTCACAGCCACTAGTATGACTAAATTTTTTTTTAAAAAAGACTGTGTTTGCAAGGACAGGGAGAAATTCTTGTTGGGATTGTAAAATGATACAGCTACTTTACAAAACAGTTTGGCAGTTCCTTAAAATGTTAAACATAAAGGTACAATGTATCCCAGCAATTCTACTCCTAGGTATGTACCAATAGGAATAAAAAACATATACACACAGAAACGTGCGTACAGAGGTTCATAGTGGCATTATTAGTAATAACCAAAAGGTGGAAACAACCTAAATGTTCATCAACTAATGAATAGATAAAATGTGGTCTGCCTATACAGTGGCATATTATTCAGCCATAAAAAAGAACTTGATCTATACTACATCATGGGTAAACCTTGAGAATGTTAAGTGAGAGAAATCCTATACAAAAGACCACAGATTATATGATTCTATTTATATGAAATGACCTCAATAAGAGAAGCTATAGGGATAGAAAGTAGATTAGAGGTTGCTCAGGCTGGGCAGGTAGGGAAGAGGGTGTTGAGGAATGGTGGCTAATGGACACAGTGATTCTTTACAGGCTGATAAAAATGTTCTAAAACTGTGATATCATCCAACTCTGAATATACTAAACACCATTGTACACTGTAAAAGGGTGAATTTTATGGTATGCAAAGGATATCTCAGTAAAGCTGTTATAAAAATGCAATGAAACTAGAAATGGAAGTATTTTTTAAAACAAGAAAACCTTTAAATAATTAAAAAAATTTAAAAACCTGCCTGACCAGGCGGTGGCGCAGTGGATAGAGCATTGGACTGGGATGCCGAGGACCCAGGTTCGAGACCCCGAGGTGGCCAATTTGAGCGCGGGCCCATCTGGCTTGAGCAAAATAAAAAATGCTCACCAGCTTGGACCCAAGGTCGCTGGCTCGAGCAAGGGGTTTCTCGGTCTGCTGAAGGCCCACGATCAAGGCACATATGAGAAAGCAATCAGTGAACAACTAAGGTGCCGCAACGAAAAACTGATGATTGATGCTGCTCATCTCTCTTTGTTCCTGTCTGTCCCTATCTATCCCTCTCTCTCTGTCCCTGTAAAGAAAAACAAAAAAACAAAAAAAACCCTTTCAAATAATTTTTAGATAATAAAAAAATTAAAATGATAGATTATTTAGACTCTCTCTAAAATTAAAACACTGTGTATAAAAACATGTGCAGTAGCCAAAGCTGTACTTGAAGGGAAAACTCATAGTGTTAAATGACTTATTATAAAAAATAATAATAAAAAATTAAGGACAAGGAAAGCAGAAGTTAATGAACTAGAAAACAGAAAAATAAAAACCAGTGTGATTGATAAATAAATACAATGTTCTCATTTTGAAAGGTCAATAGCGTAGACAAATACTCAGAAAAGCACTTTAATTCCAGGCTAGTCTCCTAATGGTAACCCCAGGGGGTAGATCACAGTTCTCATATTAGTTGATTACACCCTTTTATGGACATGGCATAGTATAAATCACACTTTAAAAGGCCATAAAAGATTGCGTCTTTAACGGTAAAGTAATGAAAATGAGATTTATCTGATTTCCCCATAGTTCCCACAGGAGTTCTGAATGAAGACAAACACAGGTAGATCTTCTACCCACCTCTTCCTTCTCTAAAGCACAGACAAAGTAGGACCAGAGCTCCAAGCTTCTGGCTTCTCAGCTATGTCCACTGTTAAGTGGTTTCTACCTTAGTGGGGTTGGACAGTGTCACATATCTTTGAAAACCTAATGAAAGCTAAGTAGCTCCTCCTGGGAAAAGCGACACTCAACATCCCCAGTGTTCTATGTCAGTGAGTCATGGCTCTCCCCTGCGTACCATTCAGGACAGATATAATGATAATGACAATGCTTAACATTTCAATTAACCTTCCAAAGCAGTCGTTCTCAAACTTTTTTTTTAGTCTCAGTGCCCTTTACACTCTTAAAATTACCCAGGACCCCAGAAAGCTTTTGTTCATAAAATTGGGTAATATCTCTCAATATTCACCATATTTAAAATTAAATTTAGAAATATATTAAAATAATAATATAATTATGTTAATATAAATAACAATTTATAAAAAATATTTTTCAAAACCATAAAATAAAGGATTGTTTTTGTAACTTTGGAAATTTCTTTAATATCTAGCTTGATGGACAACTTGATTCTCATACCTGCCCGTTTGTCACGGTCAGGTAGCCCTTGAAAAACTGCAGTGTATACTCATGAAAAAATGAGACTTAAAAAGCTAGTTATATCTTAGTATTAGAAAAATAATTTTGACCTAGCAGAACCCCTAAAAATCAATTGGGATTTTCAGAGTGGGTACCTGGGCCACACTTTGAGAATATTTTTCTTCAAGAAATTCCAAGGAACATTAATCCTTTAAAAATGTTAACAGATGTTAAAACAAGAAAAAAAAGGCAGCATATTCAAATTATTTCAGGAAAACCGGTTTCTGTACTATAAGACTTCTGAGACTTGATGTTCATCAGGATACAGGTGCAGAAATATGGAGGTGCTGCTGCATTAAGCAAGATGGCCACTAGATGGCACTACTATTCTACTCACGGGCCACCTGAATCACTATCAGGAAATGACCCCGAGTACTTGGAAGCCCAAATTCCCTGGAAAGCTAAAGGACTTATGCAGTACTTTCTTTGTTTTAATTTAAATTAAAAATGTTTAAAAGTTGTAACAAGGGGCAATGTAAACATTTCTTTTCAGTGCAAAGAACACTCACTTTTCACTTCGCCCCAAACTGGGGCTTGCAGCTTGTCAAAATCAGCAGGAAGGTTTGTGGAGCATTTCCCAAGTTCATGACTCTGGATCAGGAGTCTCTGGGTTTCATAAAGTGGAAACGACAGTCTCTGACCTAGGAGAGTTCACTTAGAATGTAAGAGAAACCAGAATGTTTTCAGCCAGTATCCCCAACTCTAGTCAGTGCTGATTCAGTAGCCTAAGTTAACTGAACCAGCTGGACACATCTGCACTGAGGAATGGAGACAAGTCCCAAAGGACCCCTGGCTCCTGGGGTGAGGGCCCCCCCCCCCCCCCCCCCCCGTAATGTGCCGATAGGCTAGCTGGGAAGCCATTCAAATGAATGAAGTGCCTGGTGGCGGTTTAGTGCTGACCTATGTCCTGGTTCATAGCTGTGTAGCCACACAAAGGGTGAGCCTGACTCTACCCCTCTGGGCTCTCGCACTCACCTCCAGCTCGCCACCTGGCTATGGCTGCAGCTCTGGCCAGAATATCACTCTTCAGAGGGAACTGGATGTCCCAATGCAAAGGCCTGGAGGAGGTCGGCGCCTGAGATACTTGGCCACTGAAAGTTCATTTGGCAAGACCGGTGTGTGTAGGGTCTGAGGGGTGTCTAGGGAAAAGTAGAGGCTGGTGAGATCGTAAGTAGGCAGGTGGAGGAATTAAGTTTTTTTTCCTGGGGGGGGGGCAGTGAAGAGGCACTGAGGGGCTTCCCATGGGTGCTCTGCTGGGTGCCAAGCACCGTGTTAAGTGCTGCAACACAGATGCAAATTACAAGGTGGTCAATGACGATTAAAAGAGTATAAAAGGAACAGCTAATACTATGTTCTCATCATTAATATTAACTCGTTTAATTCTCTTAACTACCCTATAAGGAATGATTACCACCCGCTCTCTATAGCGGGAAAGGGAGGCACACGGAGGTTGAAGGATTTGATCAACATCTCAGCCTCTGCTTACCTTATCGCACTTCCTTACTCACACAAGGCGTACATGGCCCTAAGGTACTACAGCTACTCTGACAGACATCAGCTGGGGACGGGGCGCCCAACGGAGGGGGTGTCAAATTATGCTGGGATTGGGTAGAAAGAGAAGTTGTAATGAGAAAGACATTTATAGAGGACTTGAGCAGAGTCTGACAATGGGGTTTGTGTTGAATGAGCATAGACAGAGGCAGGCAAAGTGGGAAGACATTTCGAACAGAAGAAGTGAGGCCATTCTGCAAAGACACGAAGGAGACCTGGGTCCAAACTGCAAGTAGTTATCTATGTCCCGAGTCTAAAAAACGGTGGCCACGGGTAAAGCTGGACCAGTAACATGGACAGGGGATGATGGGACCATATATTCCATGTGGAGGAATTGACCTGGCTCCTATTATGCTTAGACTGCCAGGCTCAGTCCATTTATCAAACATGTCAAGATCACTGGAGACTGCCCTCTCCATCCCAGCTGTTAACTTTCTTGGGTTTTGACATGCAACAACTTGATAAAAATGCCACCATCCAAGTAAAAGTATTGACTTGGGACAGAAATCACGTAGGACAAAGGTAACTCTTTGCAGTTTTCACACAGGTCTCGGTATCTTTGCAGACTGGCCTCACTTATTCTGAGTCCCTGAGCAAATGACATACTCCATTGCTTGTGGTCAACCAGTCAGTTCTATAGTGATCCCAGTGTACTGTCACCTAGCCCACACATCTTCATCTTGTCCACAGGGACAGCAGGAAGACAGATGTTAAGAGACCTCGTGTGCATAGCTTTTTCTTGGTTTCTTAAACTCATAACCACGCTGGATACCAATGAGAGCTTATTGTGGTGTGACTTCATGCACTCATGTTGATTTCTTAGTATCTTTTTCCATTTGAAAACCACCCATTTGGAAGTTCATGCTAGACTCTATAACCTAACCAGTGAGCCATTATCCTGTAGCATCGAACTCTTTCTCTCTCCTGCAAGTCAGACGATCCTTTGTCCATTGTAAGGGCCCCAGCGGCTGTACCATTATCCACGGGTCAGCAGGCTAACTTCTGACTTCTTCCTGACACGGAGGACATTTATAGAGGACTTGAGCAGAGTCTGACAATGGGGAGTCTTCCAGCACCATGGAAAGAGCTGTGTCTGTGTTTGTGGCCCTTCGTGACCTGGATTCCACTTTCCTCTCCCACGTCTCCCGAGCCTCTTGCACTCCACGGCGAGTCTCATGGCGCCACACTGTTCCACACATCTGTATATTCATACATACTGTTTTCTCTACCTTCAAGACGGTTTCTCCCTTCTCTCCACCTAAGGGCATTTTATTCTTTGTAAAACAAATTTTATCTAAGTGATACATATCCCTACAAAGTCAAATAGTTGTAAACCTTATTATGGAAAAAGGCAGTGCCCTGACCTTCCCCTTCTCACTCACTCATTCCCACTTCCCAGAGGCAACCGCTTGCTTCGCTCTTTGGACATTTGCTTCCGCATTGCAAAATAACATGTTTCTACCACCAATCTCTTGACTTTCCGTCTGAGGGATCACCTGTTGAATTCTCACTCTGCAAGATAAGATTTAGCTCTTGTTAGCACCTCCCTCACCCACCTCCACAGTTTTCCTCTCCTCAGCCTCCCAATAGACTTGTACGATCATTTTTAGTTAGATCAGTATTCCGTGTTTACATAATTATGACTGTATTCACAGCTAGCTTGCGTAGGGAAGCATGGCCACGTTTCCCTTCTGGTACAACTTTTACTTTTCCCCGGAGTTAATAATTGTCTTGCTTCTTCATTTGCATAGCTGTCTGTTCACCTACCACTAATTCTACCAGCCATTCTTCCACAAAGGCAAGTTTCCTCCCCATATGTTCACACACATCAGGTGTTTTATCAAGTTTATCTTCTTGGATGTATTTCCTCCCCATCTACCTGCACTTTCGGACCACCAAGCAGCTGTCTTCTTAATACCTCTTCCTCATCATCATCCTGGAGTTCTTGCCTTCTCTTCTGTGTGGGATCCCGTGTTTCCTGCATGCCAGGTCTTCCTGTCTTGACTCCTTCCCTTTCCGGGGCCACGTCCTGAAGTAGCTTCCTAAAAAAGTATGTATGAGAGGTGAATCTTTTTTGTTGTTGAAAACATGCATATGTGGAAATGTGAGTGTTCTACTCTTACCTTTGATTGATAGTTTGGCCATGTATAGAATTCCGGGTTGGAAATCATTTTCCTTTAGAATTTTGAAGGCATCGCTCCATGTTTTTGAGCTCCAATGCTGTTGCCAGTGGATTAGCAGTAAGGGCAGAGAAGGAAACTAAGGACATCTGATGCCATTCTGGTTCTTGATCTTGCATATACGCCTCCTGGAAACATTTAGGGTTTTCTGTCCCTGGTATTCTGAAATTTTCAGTGATGTGCTTTGGTGTGAGTACATTCTTCGCTGTGCTGGCCACTGGATGCACTTTGTCTATCCAGAGGTTAATGCCTTTGAGGTCTGGGCAGTTTTCTTGAATTAGTTATTTGATAACTTCTGTTTGTGTGATTCTATCTTTTTGAAATTTTTTAGTATTCCTGGGCTGTTTTTTTAAAATTTCATTCTCTCTCTCTCTCTCTCTTTCTCGCCTCTTAGTACTTTTGTTCTTTTCTCTGAGAGATTTCTTTACCTTATGTTGTACTTATTTGATTCTTCATGCTTTATTCCAAGAATTTTTCGGTTTTATGAGTGCCTGCCTGCCCTTCTTTGTAGAGAACACCCTGCTTCTGTTTCACCAATAAAATTCTTCTTCTTCTAAGACTATTGAAAAAGTATATAATTTTATAGGTATTCTTTCCCCTTATTTTTTTTAGTTTTCTTTTAAATTCCTTTTTTCCTTTTTGTCCTTTGTTTTTGCCTTTGATATAGAAGGCTTATCTCAAACATCTGGAAGTTCTGGGCTTTTCTCTCAAGTTTAAGGGGGAGTTGCCCTGTAAAGCTCCATGTTTGCTGTGAGGGGATCCATTGACTCGAAATAACTTTGCCATTGGCTGACCTGGCCAGGCTCTTCCACTGCAGCTCCAGAGAAAGGGCTTTCACTCTCTCCCTGGAGGGATGAGCCCAGTGCTGTTGCCTGGTTGCAGAGTGGAGAGGGCTCTCTTGGGGATGCATGAAGGCTTGCACTGACTCCTCCTGTTTTCAGGCAACTGCATCATGTCCCCAGCCCAGCCTCCCCCTAACCCACCCTCCCAGTCTCCTGCCACAGCGGAGTGGGGCGGCTCTCTGCACGTGGAGGGTTGTAGAGGGACAAAGCATTAGAGGGCCAGTGCTTCTCAGACCAACTCTCAGCCCTTCCTGCTGCTGTCAGCTTCCCCTTCACTGTTGGAGGAATCTTGTCACTGCCTGGGGTTCTGCAGTGCAGTGACTTCCACTCGCAGCCTACATTTCAGCCTTCCTGGCTCTGTCAAGTCTCTTATCAAATGCCCCTCTGCTTTTCCACTCCAAAATAATGTGTTTGATGTTCCACTCCAAAATAATGTGTTCTTTCCAGTTCTTTTTGTCCCTAAAGATTTGTTGTTGTTGTTGTTTTTTAGAAAGTCCTGTGTTGCCATTTTTAGTAGGGCTTCAGGAGTTAGGAGAGGAATTGTATGTTCAGTCCACCAGTTGTAACAGGAAGCACGCGTGCTTTTGTCCAGTCCTGTGCCGTGTGGCCTCCGGAAAGAGCCTCCCCTGACTGGCCCCACACCTGCAGAGCCCGCGGCCTCCTCCAGGACCGCGCTTCTGTGCCTGAGCCTTGTACACACTTCTCTTCTTGCAGCTATAACATGATTACATAACAAGTTTAGATCCTCTTACTGTTTTGTAAACTGCTCGAGTGAAGAAGTCCTGTTATCTAGTTTTCCATCCTCAAGATCTAGCACAGAGCCAGTACCTGGATGTTGGATGCATGCATGTTAAATTGAGTTGAAATTGGATGGTGTTTTTTGTAAGTGACTCAGCCCCGGAGAGAGGAATGACCAGTTGTCCTAGAAGCAGAAATCTGCTATAAGAAGGTATTTTCCTACATCTTATTTCATCATCCCTGGAAATGGTGAACAGTGGAATTGCAGACTTAACCTTTCCTAAGGACAGGGCCATGCATGGGGTTTGGTTATCACCCTCAAGGCTGGGGAAGCAGGGTTTGGAACTAAAGGTGGCCTTGGGATAGGGGATAAATTGGACTGTTTTTACCAACAAGGCAGGGTGTCACGGGTCTGGAAGGATGGGTGTTTATGATCACTGTCTCATGAATGGGGGACAGGGTGTGATCATGAGTGAACATTATACATATCCTCTCAAACCTCCTTGAATGTTCCTTGTCCCCAGAACACACTTACCTAGCTTCTTCTAATGAAAACAGACACACCCAAAGCGGGGCTGGGTGGGTTGAAACGCCTCCCCTTTAAGTGACATCAACAGAGAGGTCTGGTTGGGTGTCCCTGCTGGGACTCCAGCCCACAGTGAGGGTGCTGGACAGCCTTCTTGTGCTGAGTCGGTCAGTCTGCCTCTTTCTACTCGGCAGAAAATCAAGAAGCACAGCTCACACTGGGGACCAGGAAGCCACCTAGCAGTGGCACTGATCTGCTGGATCTGCGATCTTTCTGTGGGAGAATCTATTATGGAAAGTTGGTCTGGGATAGCAGCCTGACCCCTGAACGTCCACTGAGGCAGGCAGGCAGGTCTCTGGAAGCAAGTGGAGCTGGCAGGGCCCTGGGAGCAGGCAGGGTGAGCAGGCAGTGCCAGGCTCTTTGGCAGAATCTGAGGTCAGAGGCACCAATACCACACCTGGGGACCAATTATGTGCATCAAGTCTGTTGGTGAGGTCGGGCGGGATGAGTTGGGGCTCAGAGAAGTTGGTCTGGGCCACACGCCTGCCTTCAGCGGTATTTCTCTCTGTGTAGATCTTCTGGCTTTGAAAAGGTTGTTTAAGATCTCAGGCTCCTGTTAGCAGCTCAAGCCCCCTGCAGTCTGACACTTTATTCCACACGACAGCTCACCACTTACTGTGGTGACAGTGTTTAGGCAGGGCCTGTCCAGAAGAGAGATTGTAAGAAAGAACAAGTGAAGGGGGAAAAATATACCATTTCCCTAGTAGAGGGTAGGGATTATACATCCGTCCGGGGAAATGAACCTGTCAGGGACCTACGGGCCCGCTGGGGTCACTGGTGTGTGAAATGCCGACACTCGTGAGCCTGGACAGCTGAGCGTTTTGACACCATCAGATAACACATGTACTGGAAGGGGCTAGGCTCTCATTGGGAGGGAAAAATTGTAGCTCTGGAACGGACAGGAATAAACCCTCCCTCCCTTCCTTCTCTTCCTTTGCTTGTTTTTCTTCTTATCTGAGATTTAAACAATAAGTGAAATTTGGGCATGGATCTGGATGTTACTGAATTGCAAATACATGCATTGCCCTTAGAAAACCCGAAGAATCTTAGAGGAAAAGTCAGATGAGGCCAGGAATTTTCCAAGTGGCTTATGTGACAATCTGAGCTTTGATGCTCCTTGGGGGAAGGGAAGAAGGCCCTCAAGTGTCATGAATGGAGACCATGGCTGTCACAGACAGGCACTCTGGTCTCAAGTCCCAGTGCTGCCTCTTAGCTGGGACCCTGCACAGGTGACTTCTCTCTCAAGGCTTTAGTTAACACTTAGAAAATAGGGAAAATAGTAACAGGCTGGTTATGAATGGTACTCAAGTACATGTGAATAGCAAGGTTCACAAATGAGCTTGGCAATGGAAGCACCCAACACACGCTGCAGAGAGCTGGGTTTACTACCACTCTCGGGGCCAGGGGATGGTGATGGCCTGGCTATGTGACACTCTGCCATTCTTGGTCACTTGGATGAGATTATCTCAATTTGGCCCAAGAAATAAGTCTCTCAAAGAGAGTGGGGCATAGAAACTACCTCGAAAGTTGTAAGAATCCCAAGAAGAAATAGCTATAAAAGCATTTCACAAATGCCACTATCCGTTAGGAAGAATGTTTTCTGGGAATCAGTGCAATGGTGTAAATAGAACCAGACAGACAAACATGGGCTCTAGATCCAGCTCTGCTTGACCTTGGACAAGTTCTTTAACTTCTCCAGGTACCGGGACGTCTCTCTCTGTTGAAAAGGTACCATCAGTACTGACCTTGCACGTTGCCACTAGGACTTAAGAGGGCAGAGCATAGGCAAATATTTTGCCTAATACTTTGTGCATTGAAGGCATTCCTCAACGTCTGTTAGCATCTTTCCTTCCCGGAGTCTCTCTCCTATGCCCACTCAAGACTCTCTGATGCATAATTCATAACCCAGATCCCAGAGCAGAAAAAAAGGGAGAGATGACAGAATCAAGATTAAATAACATCTCAATAGGTTGGAACACTGAGCCTGGGAAAAATGAGCTAAAATTACACATATGGACGTGTCGGCATGAGCACAGCTCACATCTTGGGCTTCAGGGACAGGAATACCACACGCCAGTTACTGGAATTCATGGTTTCGTTGTGACCAGCACCGGTCAGCCCATCCCTAGAGCACTGAGTCCTATCTGGGAGTAACAGTTTAGAAGAAAGGAGCCCTGACTCCCCACGGTATCGTCCAGAGGCATTGCGGATGTGATGAGCACCCCAAGAAACAGCTAAGGAACAAAGGAATTTTAGTATGAAAAATAGGAGACCAAGGGAAAACGTGATAGCTATTTATTGCGTTTAAATATGATTTTATGAAAGAGAATAGTTGGGTGTTATGTCATACAAAACACAACATGAAGTTGAAAATTTCAAGGAGACAATTTTGACTGCTAAAATTTTTATTCACTCTGCGTTTATTTACTCACCCAGCAAACACTGACTTGAGTGCACATGGGTGTTAGACATGCTTCCTTATAGGTATGGTACGCTGGACAGTGTTTAATAACCAGCTGTCCAGAAAATAGGATGTATAGCATTTACCAATCTCTGTGGTGTAAAATACTCTCACCATGGCTGATTACAAGCTACCGATGTTAATGTGGAATTGGGACGAGATATGCCCATTGGCTCTCCCGAGCTGGGGCAGTGGGCTTTAGCACTTGGGAGAGCCAATGGGCACACCTCGTAGGTTGTGAGGATGCTGAGTTCAAAGGCACAGTCCTACACTGAAGAGACCTATGGTTCAGTGGAGGAAACCACTTCAATTTGGCTGTGACCTAGAAGTGCACTTGGTTCTGAGAAAGGACCCACATGTGACTGGGAGGATGTGACTAAGTGGGGCTGGCTAGAGAGCAAGCAGGGAGATATGCCTTCTGACGGATGGAGTAGCAGTTACAAACACACAGAATTATGTGGGAAGATGGGCCAATTGTTGTGCAAATTGTCTGATCTGACGGGAGCAGAGAGGATGGGGTTTACTGGGGAAGGCCCACACTGGAGGAGGCATGTGGTAGCCAGAGCACAAGAACAAATTTGAGCCTAATTTCAAATGCAGTCAGAAATGGAAGAAAGGTTTCTAACAGGGCAGTGATGAGTTGTTTGCATTTTTAAAAGTTCAGTCTGCAAAAAGGATGGAAAGATTGACTGCATTAGGTTAAGACTGAAGGTAGAGTTATTAATTAGAGACATCCATAGGTAATTGACCAAAAAAAAATGATAATGGTGTAATGGTAGTGACATTGGCAAATATAAAGAAGGGTACACATCTAAGTGATGTGAAAGCATTAAAATACCCGGGACAAGATGACAGGGGAGTGCAACACACTCTCAGGGTGTGATTAGGCCAGATCTGCAAAGTAAGGGGGAAGGGTGGGTTAGGGAGGATGTGGAGGTTGGTGGATCAGAGGCAGAGACATCCATCTTGTTAGGAAATAGTGCTTACAAGAACTAACTTGGAGAGCTTTATAAAATACTAATTCCTAGACTCTTACTTCCAGAGATTCTGATTTACTAGGTGGAGTTGAGTCTATGCACCTGCATTTTCAAAGCACCCAGGGGAATTCTATTGGACCGTGTGTTCATTTATTCCCTTACATGTTTACTGTGTGTTGGGTATTCTTCTAGGCCCTGGAGATGCAGCAGTGAATGAGACCAATTTCCTGCCTTTGTAGAGCCTTGAAGTGGGAGAGACCAGGAATAAGCAAATAAAATAGTATATACAATAAACAATAGTGTTGAGGTAATAGTACAGTCTATGAAGAAAACATAGGATAAGGGGCTGGAATTTAATGGAAGGTAGGGATGGCATTGCTATTTTAGGTAAGGTAGTTGGAGAGCCTTCTCAGAAAAGGTGGCATTCGTCCCAGGACATAAAAATAAATGAAAACCTTGGAGAAACACGGAGTTATAAAACATGAGGAAAGTTACAGAAGGTAATGTAAAACTGGCAGAAATGGAGGGACGGTTAGCTCTGTTCTGGCCAGGACTTGAAGCTCTCTGTTAGGCATCTGAGTGGAGCTATCCGGTAAGCCACTGACTGTTTCAGAGCTCGTGGAGCAGGTCTGGCTCAGGGTATAGATTTGGAAGACATCAGGTGATGGACTGTGGTTGAAGCCATGAGAGGATGTGGAATGAGAAGGGAACCCAGGGAAAGAAAGGACTCCGGGAATTAAAAAGAGGCAGCAGTCAGAGAAATGAGAGGAACCCCAGGAGGCAGTGTGGCCAGGGAAGAAGACGGGGTCAAGGAGGGAGGCCCAAATAGGTTCAAGAGCTGCCCAGAGGTCGAGTGAGATAGGGAGAGAAGTGTGTCAATTGCATTTGGCAATGGAAGGTTAATTTTCTATCTTGATGGGAGCAATTTCAGAAGGACAGTGGTGGTTGGGAGGGTGGAGTATAATAGAGGAGGTGAAAAGTGGAGATAAAGGTAGGGTAGGAAAGGAAAGGACTGGAGTGTGACAGAAGAGCATAGGAGTGAAGGAGAATTCTTAAGGAGGAGAGACTTGGGCATGTAGTTGTATTATAGGGGAAGAGCCCATGAGAAACTGAGAGAGAGAAGGGGAGAGGAGTTAAGACCCTGATGAAGGAGAGTGGCAGACCTCCTCCCTGAGACTAGACGGAAGGGTAGAGGCTTACACAGGCATGACTCTAAGTAGGTTTGGGAGAAAATGTGTTTCCAACGTAAAGACTTGTAATACGCTGTGAATTGCAAGCAAAGGGTGGGGTGGGTGGGGGGTCCAGAGTTGGGGAAAGTGGCAAAGGATGTAAACCTTGTTCTGGAAAAAGGTTAGAGAGGTGACAGGGCCACACCTTGACTGGTCCTTAAAGGACGTGTGTTGATCCAACAGCATTGTGTCCCAGACACAGTCCAGGGGGAAGGAAAGGGAGTAGATCTGGTGTTGGGGCTTGTCCATGAGTTTAGAGACAGAAAAAGAAAAATAGGACCATAGGAGGAGGCCCTGGGTGCTACTAGAAGGGAAACCTCTTGTCACGGGGTGGCCACTTAGTCCACTGCTCCCTCTCAGAATGTCTGAACTGGTGTAAGGACTATTTGCCCCACGATAGCCTCTGAGCTTATTAACACCCGCAAAGAGTCTCTGAGGGGCGGAGCCTAAGGATTTGCATTTTCACGGGCTTCCTAGATGATTTTAATGTATACAAAAGTTTAACAATCGCTCCTTCCTGAGGCTTAAACTCCCTGGATAGCATCCTGATACATCTCTAGCCCCATCAAGATACCCCCAAATAGCCCGGCCACGAGTGGGAGAGCCTACTCACTTGTCTCCCACCCCCAATGCGGACAAGTCAGGACCTGAACTTCCTCTGGCAATGCGGAGCTCCCGGGAGGCGAGGTCAATGTGCAAAGAATAGCGGGAGGGCAGTCCCCGGCCTCTGGCATCTCCCGCAGGCCCCTCTGCTTGTCTGCAAGCTCAGGCCACCCCAGCAGCTCCCTGGAGAGCTGGCCAGGCTCCAGCTGCCCACCCCTCTTCTGGGGGACCCTCCCTGGCTTTCACCTCGAGCTCCTGGTAAATCCTCCTCTCCCCAGCTCTCAGCTAGCCCCTTCACACAAGGGAGAGCTGGGATTTAAAAGCCAGAATTAATTAGGCAAATATCAGGCTGGCGTGAGTCACCGCAGCCCCGAGTATTTTAGTCCTTTACAAATGGGAGCCCTCACAGCAAGGGGGAGCCTTGGGCACTGCCGCCGCCCCCACAAGCACTGATCCAGGAGCAGCGCTAGCGGGCGCCTTTCACGGACCCCCAAGGCTCCAGCCAGGACTCTGCCAGGGAGCTGGTGTGGGCAGGGGGCGGTATGCGACCCTAACCCTCGGAGGGGATCCTTGTCAGAGTCCCTTAGGATAATTGGACACTGAAATAAACAACCACGCCAAACTAGAGGCTGGAAGGTTATGAAGTGGAAGCATTCTCCCTTGACTAGAAGGGGCGCAACCAAAGGGAAAATTTCCAGGGCTTGTAAGGGAACCAGCAACCTGCCCATCCTGAATGTCTTCTCGCTTTCTTTCCCAGACTCAGTGGACTAGAATACTCTCTAAACTGGAGTGGGGGGGGGGGGGCATCAGGGAAGTGCCTGAGATTTGTGTTGATGTCCTGGCTTGCAACAAGGGCTGAGTCCTGACCCCGCCACCAGAAATCTGCCCCCTTCCACTTCCCCTGCCACCAGGCTCATGCTCCAGACCAGGCAATGGCTGTCAAATAAATGTGAAAACTGGGAGGAGCCTTCAAGATCCACATTTCCACCTTTTAATGAGTTTCATCCATTTATGCAGCAAACTTATGAAAAATAGTATTATGTGCCATACTGCTGATAAATTAATTGGCCATCAAATCCTGCTCTTGGTAGTTTTCATCTATGAAAGTAGTCAGGTCATGCACATCCTGCAATATAATAAGAAATGGAGAGTGATGGAAGTAGCATGAGTGTGGGGTTGAGAGTCAGGAAGGCTATGATCGTTAAAAGAAGTGGAGATTATATCAAACTGTGAAGT
This sequence comes from Saccopteryx bilineata, assembly GCF_036850765.1. Classification (NCBI taxonomy): domain Eukaryota; kingdom Metazoa; phylum Chordata; class Mammalia; order Chiroptera; family Emballonuridae; genus Saccopteryx; species Saccopteryx bilineata. Next base: position 290,185,628 of record NC_089491.1, on the reverse strand, counting down.
CAGGGAAGGCTTCCAGGAGGCGGTGGCATTTGAAGCATTTGAGCTTGCATGCATGGTTGTCCAGGCAAAGAGTCTGGACCTCTTCTCTGAGATTGGAGAGTTAGGAAGTGGCAGAATAGGACCAGTGGTAGAGCCCACTGCTCCTGAAATCCACTCCAGTGGCATTTACCCATTATATGGCGGGCTGTCCTTCATCAGGCAATTCAAACTAACAAAATTTATAAAATATTTATGACACCCAGCACCAAGCTGGTCTGATGAGACATCTTCACTCAAAGAACTAACGAGAGGCACAGGCAGCCCAGCCAGGGCTTCCCGGCCTTCCCCGTGTCAGTAATAGCACCGTCTCCGCAGCCACACGAGCAAGACCTCGGGAGTCATCCCAGCCTCCCCCTTTCCTCCTCACTCCCTGCGTCTAATTGATCACCAGTTCTTGTTGTTTCTGCCTCATTAAAAATGGGATCAATACGTATTTATTGGACATCTCTGTTAGGTTCTGGGAAATAAAGATGAATAAGGCACAGTCTCAAGAAACCCAAGATTAACAACAGGAGCCGGCTTGTAAACCAGAAGTGTGGTGTAATGTGTACGTGGGCAATATGTCACACCAGGAGTGCTGGGAGCACATGGGGGTGGGGGCACGGGCCCCCGACATAAGGTTTTCTAGCCCATGCCTCCTCTCTGGCCCCAGTGCCACCTGGCCCCTCAGGCTCTCGGCACTGACAACCGGACAGTGGCAAAGCCTCTGAACAGTTTTCTTGTCTCCAAACCTCCACACACAGGTTTTCCGCTTGTGGCTGGACCCTAAAAGTGCGACTCTATTTACATACACACTTCACTTCCTTGAAGCTCATCGGTGGTTTCCTGTAGTTGAGAACAAAACCCCAACTTCAGTTGGGCCCCTGCTTTAGGAGAATCTGGAACAGATTCACCCTCTGAGTCTCTGAAGGAAGCAACCCTGCCAACAGCTTGATTTCAGACTTCTGGCCCCCAGGCTGTTGAGAGAATAAATTTCTGTTGCTTTAAGACACCCGCTTTGTGGTAATGCATTGTGGCGAAGCCTGAGCCGGAGGAAACGAGTCCCCAGCCTTACCTGGCCCCCTGAGGTTTGGAGGTCAGATGGAACAGTGCCCCTGGAAGCACTTTGTGAGACTCAGGGAAAGCACTGGGGGGTGGGGCGGAGTTCCTCCATTAGAGGGGAGCCAGTCCTCAGTCCCAGGGACCCCCTCTGCTCCCCACAGGAAGTGTGCCCAGCTGGCTCTGGTGCTGCCTAGAGAAGTAACTCCCCCACTTCAAAGTGCTTTAAGGGCCCCAGCCCATGGGTGCTACGGAGACAGAGGACAGAGATTCTAATCCATCACGCTACTTCCTGAGGGTGTTTCTTAAACATAGTCAATTTCTGGCTCCTGGGCCTAGGTTAAATTGATTCAGTTGAGATCATTTGCTTCCCTGGTTGCTCAGCTGAGCACTCAGACCTGAGATCCCTGCGAGCTGACTGAGTTTTGACTACTATGTAGAGCAGGGAGGGGTCCCCAAACTTTTTACACAGGGGGCCAGTTCACTGTCCCTCAGACCGTTGGAGGGCCGGACTATTAAAAAAACTATGAACAAATAACTATGCACACTGCACATATCTTATTTTAAAGTAAAAAAACAAAACGGGAACAAATACAATATTTAAAATAAAGAACAAGTAAATTTAAATCAACAAACTGACCAGTACTGGGGTCCCCAAACTTTTTACACAGGGGCCAGTTCACTGTCCCTCAGACCGTTGGAGGGCCGCCACATACAGTGCTCCTCTCACTGACCACCAATGAAAGAGGTGCCCCTTCCGGAAGTGTGGCGGGGGCCGGATAAATGGCCTCAGGGGGCCACATGCATCCTGTGGGCCATAGTTTGGGGATGCCTGGACCAGTATTTCAATGGGAACTATGGGCCTGCTTTTGGCTAATGACATTGTTAACGTGCTTCTCCTACTGACCACCAGTGAAAGAGGTGCCCCTTCCAGAAGTGCGGCGGGAGCCTCAGGGGGCCACGTGCGGCCCACGGGCTGTAGTTTGGGGACCCCTGGGATGTAGAGCATCCCAGACTCAGGGAGCAGACAGGCACTCCAGTGGTCAGCATGGTTACGATGTTGCCTCCTCATATGCCTGTCCCAGCGCCAGCCTGGGCCTGGCCTTGAGGGTCATACAGGGGAGAATCGTTTACAATGCAACATCCTCCAGTATCATCCTGCAAGAAGTCTGCCACCTCCCTGCCCCAGCGGGGCTTAGAGGGCCACCTGATCACTCATCCTCTGAAGGGGAGAAAGGACCTCAGTTTGGAGCTCACCTTAGGATGCGGCTCTGCTCAATAAGGAAGACATCCCCGCTGCAAGGTTCCCTGAGTCGTGCCCCTACCAGGGAATGCACCGGTTCGCTAGAGAGCATCCCTCTCCGCAGGACTTGATGGGAACCTTGAGGATTCTTGAGGAACATCGTCTTCTCTTCCTGGTACCTATGGAAACACGCGCTGCAGCAGGACTGAGCTGACTGGGGTGAACAGCTCTGCGGCTGCTTCTCTGGGTAAACGAGAGCAGGGAGCTCAGCCAGGGATCTGGAAGGCTCACCGAGACCAGGCGTCCCGGTGCAAAGTCAGACACCTAGTTCCGTCCTGGCATCGCAGGCAGATTCCGTCGGGGCGGAGGCATGGCTCACGGCTGGGAGTGGGTCTCCAGTTTCCCACCAGAATGGCAACTGGAGTGAAACCGTACCTCTTGGCACCTACCGGAGCTTCCAGCAACCTTTTGTTTTAACAGGGTGACGGGAATGGTAGGATACTCCTTCAGTCTAGTGTGGTGAGTCCAGCAAAGCAGCAAATGGGAAAGGCAGTGTTAGAGTCGCGGGAGACAGGAGGCAGCAGACCCCGAGTGTCTCAGACCAAGCTTGTGTAGGGCAAGAACTCTGTCCTGAAACCAGGATAGTTCCACATTACCCCAGCTTCAATGGTACCTCACCCCTTGGGTATTAACCAGCTGCTCCAGTCACCCATGTTTCATAATTCAAGATGCTTAGGATGTTTTGTAGTTCAGTTAATTACAGGTCTGTGTTTTTCAATGCTGGCTGAACAATAGACTCGCAGAGGACTTTTGAACAATATTGCTACTCAGGGCACACCTTCAAAGGTTCTGATTTCATCGATCTGCAGCAAGGCCCAAATTCTGGTATGTTTTTCAAGCTCCCCTGGGGACTCGACTTTGCAGCTGGGGCTGAGGACTGTTGGGATGGAGCCCACCCGGCCCGAGCCTCATCCCTGTAACTGTTAGGGCGACGGGCGTGGCCTGGCTGCTGGGGGGATTGATTGCTTTCTCAGCGTTGACCCACAACTGGTTGAACCAACTGGCTGTTCGTGCACGACCTGGGGATTCTTAACCCCATTTTTAGTAGTTTGGAGAGACTTAAAAATCCTCCTTGGAAAGAGGAAGTCATGTTTGATCCCAGGAAACCAGCCTCACATATGAAGATATGTGAGTTCCAAACCCACTGCCGAATTTGGATATTTTAAATTTTAGGTGCAAATGAGAGAAAATGGGGTGTTCCCAGAATGAGACGCCTCAGTCTTTGAAAGCCACTGAAGGCGGGACTCTGGACAGACAGAGGTGGCACAGACGACTCCAGCGGCTCCCTTCTTATAATAACCACATTTTCTAGTTTCTGTCGCTCCTGCTTTGACACTTTGGGGCCTTGCCTACTGGGGGGGGGGGGGCTATCCCTCCCAGAGTTAGCCAATTCCTAGAGCCTTTTAAGGGCCAGATTACAAGCATGGCTTTCATATGCAAATCAGCCAGTCATCCCACACCTCCAACCCCTCTGTCTGCTCTCACAAGGCTGACATTCCCCTGCCCAAATCTCCCCAGGGTCAGGTACCCAGCATCCGGGGACGGACCATGCCCCAGAGCCTGCCAAAAGTATTCAAACTCGACAATACTAAGCCTGCTTTCCCTGCCTCGCCAGTGTCTTCCCCGTGGAAATCCTCTTGCTCACGTGTTCCCTGGTCCCTGTGTCTCCTGACTGACCCTGGCGCTTCCTCGCGCGACCCCCGTGGCAAGGCTTGCCCCCTCCTCCTGGGAGCAATGACTACGGCAAACTGTCTCTCCAGTGGCAAACACTTCCTGGTCTGTCAGCCTTGACGTACCTGAATAATCATAAAGCCTACATTTTAAAGCACCTTCCTGGGTTTGGAGAAAGAAGAAAACTAGGCATCAAGCCAAGGGCAACTGGGAAGGAATTGACATCCTTGTCTCTGGAGGAGGGGGGAGGGGTGGAGAGAAAACCTTGGGTGTACATAAGTTTCAAACCCTGGGAAGGATTCCACCAGGCAGAATTTGATCTGGGAATGTTAGCCGCAGAAGCCTGCCCTCGCTGGCACAAACCTCAGTTGTTTCCATCTGGGTCAGAGTGAGTGGGTCAGTGGTACAGTCCCATGGCTCAAGGAGCCATCTGTTGATACTCAAGGCAGCGTGCCCCGGACAGGATTTCTGATCCGTGCAAAACACCAACCAGAGCGAAGCCCTCCTCCTGGAGGCGATTTGTGGCAATCTGGAGCAAATTGCTCTTTGCTAATTTCAGTGACCATTAAGGGAAACTTTGAAGGTATAAAGGAGGAGGACACTGTCCCAAAGGACTGACATCCACATGGTGGTGGTGGGGGCGTTATGTAGCAGGAGGGGGGTGTTACATGACCAGGAGTCTTCTCAGGTTCTCTTGAGGGTCCAGGGGAGGTGAGGGTGGCTTAAGTGCTGATCAGATAGAATATCTTAGCAACCGAGACACAGGAAATGTGTAAGTGCCACCTTTAGCTACTTGGTACCTGCAGTTGTGGGAGTTTCTCACATAAGATTTGGAAAATGAGGTTCTTTGTCAATTCTGGTGCATAGCTCTGATTCAAATGCTGAGCTGAGAGGTTTCCCATCTTGATTTCTAGAGCTTCTCCTAAATTAACAAATCTCCTTTGGAGTCTCAAATGGTGGCTCACCAGGGTTCATGCCAGATCACGGACATGTCTTGTCTTGTTTCATTGCCCTCATCTGTTAAATGGGGAATATATTTAGCTCCCTGCATATATTGAATATGTATATATGATTTTTTATATATATATATCTCATATATATATATCATATATATATATGTATGATTAAGAACAATACTTGTACTTAGTAAACATTCAGTAAGTACTAGCTCTCATTAACCACTAAAAAACTCCTCACAAGGGCCCTGGCCGGTTGGCTCAGTAGTAGAGCGTCGGCCTGGCGTGCAGGAGTCCCGGGTTCGATTCCTGGCTGGGGCACACAGGAGAAGCGCCCATCTGCTTCTCCACCACCCCCCCCTCCTTCCTCTCTGTCTCTCTCTTCCCCTCCCGCAGCCGAGGCTCCATTGGAGCAAAAAGATGGCCCGGGCGCTGGGGATGGCTCCTTGGCCTCAGCCCCAGGCGCTAGAGTGGCTCTGGTCACAACAGAGCGACGCCCCTGATGGGCAGAGCATCGCCCCCTGGTGGGCGTGCCCGGTGGATCCCGGTCGGGCACATGCGGGAGTCTGTCTGACTGCCTCCGTTTCCAGCTTCAGAAAAAAACAAACAAACAAAAAAAACTCCCTACAAGAAGTAACTCATTTGTTTCTATAAGGAGTAACCTATTCTTTTTTTTTTTTTAATAGAGATAGAGAGTCAGAGAGAGGGATAGATAGGGACAAACAGGAATGGAGAGAGATGAGAAGCATCAATAATCATCAGTTTTTCGTTGCGACACCTTAGTTGTTCATTGATTGCTTTCTCATATGTGCCTTGACCGCAGGCCTTCAGCAGACCGAGTAACCCCTCTTGCTGGAGCCAGTGACCTTGGGTCCAAGCTGGTGAGTTGTTTTTTTTTTTTTTTTTTCCTCAAACCAGATGAGCCTGCGCTCAAGCTGGTGACCTCTGGGTCTCTAACCTGGGTCTTCCACATCCCAGTTCGATGCTCTATCCACTGCGCCACCGCCTGGTCAGGCAGTAACCTATTCTTGACCTTCATGTGCAAGGTGGAAGTGGTCAGCATTCTTTGTCTTAGGTTCGGGGTGCTCGGATCTGCCGGAAGTCTTGGGTGCTCAGGAGCAGACATCAATGTGCCAGGTGAGGGGCACAGTCAGATGGGACTGTCAGGGTTACTGTGCCTCCTGGTCGCCTGGGACTCTGCTGTGGCTGGAGCTGTTCCCATTCCACCAGGGGTTGGCCTGGTTCAGGGAGCTCAGGGATCTCCCAGGCAGGAGGAGAAGAATGACAAAGGCTTTCCTATCAGTGAGGGCCAGGCTCTTGGTCTGTTCTGCCAGGTAGTAAGGAGCTCAGGACCGGCTGACACGTGCTGGCTCTCCCTTTCCCTGGACAGTCCCTTTGCCTTTCAGCCCAAACTCACCACTCCTTTCTCTAGTCTGTCTCCTTTTGTAGCAATGCACCGCCACTGAGACTGAGGGAGCAGTTGAGCTGAAACAACACATTACAGAGCCTCCCAGCTGGGCATCTTTCCTGCGTCCCCTGCGTCCGCAGAGCCGTACCTTCCTTCGCCCATGGCATCTCTTAGACCTGTCAGCTGCACTCTCCCTGAAATTATATGGAAATTCATGTCTTGTGGTTTCTTGGCACAGAGTCTCTCAGGGCTTGGAAAAATTATTTCTTCCCAAAAACTGGGTCCCCAAATTCACTTAAATATTTTGAGGGAAGCCCCAGAAATGAGGAGGAAATTTACCAGAAATAGCATGTCCTTGTGGAGTGCCTTTAGGGATCCAAGATTATTTGGGGGCAGAAACAAAGAAAGGAAGTTGTTCGCCTCCACCGAGAGCACCCCACAGCACGGGAGCTATTTTAGTCTGTTAGAAATATGGGTCTCATTCCTTCTCCCCTCCGCTAACCCTCTTTCCGTGATAGCTCCCCTGATATGTTCAGCCTCGGCACCTGTAACCCAGGAGGACGGAGGAGATGTAAGCCCTGGCTGTGGGTAAGGGGACTCCACCCCAGGAAGGAAAATAGGTTCATGTCATGAAGATGTTGGTCTGCAGAAAAAAAAAAAAAAAATCAGCAGTGCCCCTGGGCGTGTCCAAACAATCAAGCACAGGGCAGGTGACTCGGAAACAGTCCTTCTATGAGTTGCCCCACGATACTGTTTGCTCCTGCCAAGCTGTGCCCTTTGGGGGAACCCCAGGCCTCGGTGGCCCTATGGGGAGACCCCGGCTGGAGAGCCCCTCTCCTGCAGCTTTACGCAGGCTGCTGGCAGCACTGGATGGTGGTGCTGATTTGCAGGCGCCCGCTGCACAGGAAGCTGCCGCACTCTGCTAGATGCTGGGAGACACTGCTGAGTGTGCACTGGGCTTTCGAGTTTGCCTCCTGGCCCCAGAGGAGGGCAGAGCAGTTGACTGTAATACAGCCAGACAGCTCATGCACCCGCAGGGCATCTGGGTGTGCCCCAGGCGGGACCATGGTCAGATGGTCATGTCATCAGGAGTCAGTGCAGGTGCAGCACACGGCTCCTGAGTCCTCACTGCACTGTCTAGTCTGTGTGCAGTAGTAACACGTGTGCTGACACCGTAACTTCCCTGATTCTACAAGGGCACCCCGGCCACAGAGCATCTGTTCTGCCACCCCGAAAGACCAACCCAGCACACACCCAATGCTGCCGTGTTACTGAGATGGGCTATTTCAGGGTCACTTACAGTCATCAGTGCAGAATTTAAGTCAATCTTGGCTGAATGCTTCTAGGAATGCCAAAGGGACCATATTTTCGACATAAGCATTGTGCATACAAACTAATGTCCTAAATATGTGTCAAGAAGAAAACAGAGGAGCCAAAAAATTAATAATAAAGCCATTTGAATGTGATGACACTAGACAGAAACACTGTTTGGAAATGTTTTTTTATCTCTTCTGGAAAGTGCTTAAATAGGTTGCATGTCTGTCTCACAGAATAAAAAGCATTGTAAAATCCCTTTACAATAGGCCACAGCCAAATTGCTGGTTAATTTTAGTAAATCCTTTCCCTCCCTTATTCCCCTTACTTATTCTCCTGAGTTCCTTGCTTTAAGTCACAAATTTCCAAAGGTTCAAAAATGTCTGGCATCAAAAGCAAGACACATGAAATAACAATGTGTTGGACTTCACCAAAATTTTAACAACCGCTCTTTGGGAGACACTGTGTTAAGACAACAGAAGAGCCACGCAGAATGGGAGAATACCTTTGCAAAGCACGTATCTGATAAAAGACTTGTACTTAGAATATCTAGAGAATTCTCAGAACTCAGTAACAAAATAACCAAGTATTTAAAAGGGCAAAGGATTTGTGCAGACATTTCACCAAAAAGATATACAGATGGCACTTTAAAAAAACTAACTTTATTGGGGGTGACATTGTTTAATAAAATTGCATAGGTTTCAAGAGTACCATTCCATAATGCATCACAGATGGCACTTTTAAGCACATGAAAAGATGTTCAACATTATTAGTCATTAGGGACATGCAAATTAAAACCAACTGAAATGCCACTGCACTCCTTTTAGGGTGGTCAAAATGAAAAAGACTGCCCTGTCCAGGTGGCTCAGTGGTAGAGCATTGACCTGACATGTGGAAGTCCTGGGTTTGATTGCCAGTCAGGGCACACAGGAGAAGTGACCATCTGTTTCTCCTCCCTTCCTCCTCTCTTTTCTTTCTCTCTCTTCTCTTCCCACAGCCATGGCTGAATTGGTTTGAATGTGTTGGCCCAGGGCGCTGAGCATGGCTCTGTGAAGCCTCCGCCTCAGGTGCTGAAATTAGCTCGGTGCCAAGCATGACCCCAGATGGGCAGAGCATTGGACCCAGATGGGGGTTGCCAGGAGAATCTCCGTCAGGGCGTATGTGGGAGTCTGTCTCTGTATCTCCCCTCCTCTCAAATAAAAACAAAAAAAGACTAAGCATACTAAGTATTGGCAAAGATGTGGATGAACTGGAGCTCTCGTGCACGGTTGGTGGGAATGTAAAATGATATAGTTATCACTTTGGAGAACTATATAGCAGTTTCTTAACAAGTCAAATCTACCTACTGTATGATGCTGCTAGTCACTTTCCCGAGACATAAAAGCATATGTCCTTGCTATGACTTGTCCACTGCTCACAGCAGACTCATTTGCAACCCCAAACTGGAAACAGCTCAAATGTTCATCAACAGGTGAATGGATGAACAAATTGTGGTACATCCATACAATGAAACACTGATCAGCAGTAAAAAGAAATGAACCACTATTAGACATAGCAACATGGATAAATCTCAAAATAACTATGCTGAATGATAGAAAAGGAGGACACACTGTATGACTCCATTTGTATAAAATTCTACATACCGTGAAGTGACATACAGTGATGGGAGCATACTCGTGCTTTCCTGGAGGTAAGACTGGGAGAGAAGCAGGGGGAGGGACTGCCGAGAGGTGGGGGAAACTTTCTGGAGTGAAACACAATCACTGTCTTGATTGTAGGGATGGCTTGATATAGTGATAGTGTTTAAAATGTTAAACCATCGAATTGTGCACTATACATGTGTATAGTTTATAGCGTGTACTTTACACCCGAATAAAACCGTTACAAATGCCTAGGAGTGACATCCCATGGGATGCTTTCTCTGTAGAGGTAGTCGTGGTGATGGTCAGTCAGCATATTCTCCCTGAACACAGGCTCATGAGGCATCATGTGGGACACCTCCAGATCATCCTGAACCTGCAGCCTGAGACGGCTTTGGGGGTGAGGAAGACATCTTTGGGATCATCTATGGACAGCTTACGCCCTGGGCTTGGTGCTGATGGCTTAAAGCCAAGGATGTTTTAGTTTTTAGAGGAACTTACGAGTCTAATGGAAATAGCAACTCAGTCTCAGCACAGAATGAATCCACACAAAAATGATCTAGTAGGCTAAGATCTTAGTTTACTTCTGTGATTTGATTTGGAATTATTTCATTTATAAAATTAGATGGTAATACTTAGCCTACCTCTTGGTGGTGGTACTATGAGTATCTAATAGATAATTGTGGGGGATGTTTGATAACTACTTCGATGTCAGAGATCATTAATAGATGCACACAAGGAGAGGCAGGAGGTGAAGTGCCTGTGTGCAGGGTAAGGATTGGTGGATTAAGTAGGGAACATAGGAGAAAGGGGCTCTAGAAAAGTGGATTAGCTGGAAAATTATACTGGCAGAAACCCTGGGCCCAACTTATCAATGTGGAACATCATAACTTGAGATCAATAAGTGGTAGATATTTGCCACTTCTTGACGGGCCGAAAGTCATCCCCTCTTCTTAAAAAGCACTTGCATTTTCTTTAGGGACACTAGTTCTCCGTATGATAGATGTTCCTGGTGGAAAGGAGTCAAGTGTTTTGGACCCAATCCAAGGGGCTGAGACAGTTGACCATTGTGTCTGTCCAACAGCCTGCCCTTCTCCTGAGAGCAGCGCCTCCCTTCTCCTTGGAGCAATTTTTCTGTGGGTATTCCTGTGGTTGCAGGGAGCCTCCACGTCTTCACAACATCCCCATCCGTGGTCTTTGGTGATGGCTTCAGAAGTGGGTGTTGGCCCGAGTCAAGCCTATCAGATAGGGTCTTTTTTGGCCCTTTTTGAATAGGGTCTTCTCTGGAGGTAAAAGCTCTGAAAGGTGAGGCTTGGCCATTTTCACAGGGAGGAAACTGAACTACACAGTCAGAGAGAACAGAGAGAAGAGAGGAGAGAGCCCTGATGACATCGCAGGCCCTTCCTGCCTGATGCATACCTACCCCCACTATGGTTTGGCTCTTCCATTCTTTTCTTGCTTATGTGATTTATTTTTGTGTTCTTACAAAAACAAAACAAAACTCAGCTCTTAGCCTAGCCCAGTGGTTGGCAAACCACTGCTCGTGAGCCACATGCGGCTCTTTGGCCAGCTTAGGAGTACCCTAATTAAGTTAATAACAATGTACCTACTTATATAGTTTAAGTTTAAAAAAATTTGTCTCTCAAAAGAAATTTCAATCGTTGTACCGTTGACATTTGGCTCTGCTGACTAATGAGTTTGCCAACCACTGGCCTTGCCAGTTCAAATTGAATTTATATCACTGGCGACAAAATTTTCTATTCAATAATAAAAAAAGAGAATATGAATTTAAGATATTTACTTTAGGTAGCTATTTATTGATCATTTACTATTTGCCTACTGCTTAATATATATCTAATGAAATCTTTGGTGGAATTATTTCTCTCATTCAACAAATGAGGAAACTGAAATGGAGAAAGATTAGTAGAGCCAGTAACAGGTAATAGAGCTAATAACCAGGTCAAGTCTATCAGTTCCAAAGACACCTGCACTCTACCCACTGTACATGTGACCTACCTTCCTGAGAATGGAGCTCTTTGGGACCAAATCTCATCTACCCTGGTAGTTTCAGCACCTTGAAAACTACTTGTCACCCAATGGCCATCTTATACATGTCTACTCAATAAGTGAAGTGTTAAATTTAATTAGAATAGTTCTGAATTCAAAGAACTAGGATAGGTCCAGCCAAGATTTGTAGTCTCCACCAATAAGATACTTTACATAATTGATGTATTACTCAAGGTGAGTCTAGAATGAGGTTTCCCTGGACCTACTAATATTTTAAGTACAGAAATGAATTTGCTCCCTAAAGGAACTTATGATAAATCATTTTAAACAAGAATTAAGCCTTTTTTTAAAAAAAAAAATCTGCGTAAATCTAGATTTTTCTCATAATGGGTTTGTTGAAAGTAGGAATATGTTTCTGTTTAGTTGGCATGGTGTTAAAAATGGAAACAGTTGGCAACATTTTACAAGCAGGTGTTTTGCAAAAAAAAAAAGTCGAGTTTGGGTTTCTTTTTAAAAAACGTGATAATGTGGTAACGCTGGACCTGTGTGGCAATAATCAGCTGAATGAAGGAATGGCTGTCCCCTTTGGTCAGAGTGAGGCCACAGTCCCCGCCTAATTCCCTCACCCTGGTTACCATCCCGCACGCATGTGCGTTAGCAACCCTGGGTTAAGATGTGTTGTGTGGCTCTAGGTCAGAGCATACAAAATACACAGAGCAAGAGGACTCTACTCCACTTTCTCCTCAAAGAACCCCCAGATTTGGGGTCTAGCAGAAATGTTTTTGAAAAGCATTTGTTTTCCTGCTTACTTAAAATCTGTGTTTGGTAAGTGCCAATAAGTTACTGCTGACACTGGTTCCCTTGGTAAGGAAGGAGCTTGGCTTTCTCACTGGCCTGGGTACCAGAAGCAGACACATCTGCATTCTTTCCCAGTAATCTTCCCTAATGGCACTGGACTGCAAATCAGAATGAATGCAACACCCAGAGTTTAGAGCTCTGGCAATTAGCAAGCTCACTTGATGACTTGGCCGAGGGAAAAATGCTGAGATAGAGGAGAAAAACACTTTGTCACTCCTGCCGTGTCTGGGCTGCCCTTTTCATTTGGTTTCATTGTCTTATTTTGGTTTTTGGTTTCTTGTGATGTCACCCTGATGGGATGAGCGAAGGGCCGAGAGGAATTAAGGCGCATTTAACTCTCCTTGCATCCCATTTGTGAATGACCTCCTTAGACTGGGTAACGCCTGCCCCATATACAGTGAACCATGGATGTTATTAAGCCCACAGGGTCAGAGTCAGAATAACCAAGTTCTGATGTTCACAAGAGCAGGGGGTTACTAGTGAAGTTATGTAACTCTTGCAACGTCTCAGCCTTCTTAGAAGAAAGTTCAGAAGTTAAATGTGTAAATTCTGACACCATACTGCTTGGATTTGCATTGGGTTCTATTACTTGCCGTCTGTGTGTCCTTGGACAAGGAAGTAATTCTTCTGTCCCAGTTTCCACGACTTTTATATAGGGATAATGACTATAGCAACTGCTTCCTAAGATCATTATATTGTCAAAGTGTAATTTTCAAAAGTCAAAAATATCATGCTCATGGGTATTTGTGGTAAGGATGGTATCGAAGATTTATTTGATGGAGCCAGGAGGATGATAAAACTGGTTTAAAGGCTAAAAAGACAGTCACTGGAAAAAAGACAAAGAATGCTTCAACAGGGTTGCAGCATTTGATACAAAACTGGTTAATATCCCACACATAAAAGAGCTATGACCCTTGGGGTCACCTTTTCTAGCAGACAGAAATAATTCACAAAAATCATTTATAACATGTCAGTTCTCTAACAGTTAACAAGCGCTTGGAGCCTAGGACCTGAACAACAATAAACGTTGGGAGTCAAAGTGACTTCCCCAGAGAATCAGAACAGGACCCATAGGCAGGTTATTAGTCTCTGAAAGGTCATGATGTCATCTTTTTTGCCTTATTTCCAAGTGTTAGATAATTTTACTTAAAGGGATTGAATGCAATAAGGCTCATAAAACCCTTAGAATAGTGTCTATTTTCTGTTCAGTAAATGTTAGGTATTTTCGTTATTTTTTGTAAGATGGGGAAAATTAAGTTTTTTACCCCACATGATTGTGACTCCACTAAATAAGACTAAGTTCTTAACACCATGCCTGACACATAGCAAGCACTCCATAAATCTGAGTTGTTGTTACTGGTTGCCAGAATGTCAGAAACTGTCTGAGCATATATTATAGTATAACCATACTGAAAATCCATGACGGCAACTTTGCACATGATCTGAAGTTCTGTGAAGTTTGTCATTATTAACACGTAAAGAACGCACAACATTCAAGTAGTTTTGAAGCCAATGCTGTATATTCTTATCAAGTGGCCTTAGTCTGTTCTAAGTTATATACGGAATACCAGAAACCCTTCAGGATAAAGGATATTTGCAAAATAATCAGACTGTCAATCAACTAGTCAGGGGTCTACAGAATCACACTGACCAGTCTGATGGTCTTATTTCATGGAATTCATTTTCACAGGGAGTAAATATAATATATTGTCTACTTTCTTATAAATTGTGTCGAGTGAGGATGTCTATCTCCAAGTCCACTGTGCATTAAATGTGATGAATTGCTCATCATCAGAATGCTTCATGAATGAGATCCCTGAGCTTTGCTACCAGGGAGACTATGCCCACGTTCTGTGATCCTTTCTTCTACAGGGAATAGTCAAGACCTTCAGGGTGTTTGGGGGAAAAGAAATATCTGAATTAAAAAATGAGGACAGATACTTTTTTTTTTACCATCTATTTTGATTTCATTATCCATGTCTATACTTATTGAAAATCAGCCTCCATTTAGAGCTAATACCCAATAACAAAGTCTTGGAGGCAAGATAGTTCTTTTTCATCCACATTCAACATTTATTGAACACTGACCCATGCAATGTTCTGCTACCCTCTGGTCCCTATTTCATTTACCCTAAGGACAGAGATTATGCTTGGGGGACTGTGTTCACACCCAGCACAGTTATGGGACTGAGTGCACTGTCATAGAGGAAAGACTTTTCCTCCACCCTCTTCAGGTCAGGCTGGTGAACTAAACTAACAAAAAGCAGATTAACAGGAGAAAAGGCACATAAGTTTTATTAATATTTATGTGCACAAGAGTCTGCAGAACCAAAGTGTAGCTCAGAAATGGGTAGACTCAGGTCTTACACACAAGGAGCTTTGGTGGGTTTATACAGACTCCTGTTGGTATTAATTCCTAGTCTCTGTCTTCAAGGGATGATTATCATGAGCAAATGACTAGGAATTATATGGGGGGGGGACTAATGGAGGATGTGTTATTTTAGTAAATTCTGTTCGTGCAAACTCATTTCAGTGTCGACTCTCCATTCCCTCCCCTCCCCCCAATAAGAATGTACTCTTCTCCCTGTGGTGGGAGGGGGCGATTCCCTCAAAGGGAAATCTATGCACAGCTGTTAGGCAGATAAGGGGCAGACAGAGACCTCTTCCTAGATTTGTTGATTTTCAGTTGGCTGCACTTCAAACCAATTCTTATGCCAACATGGCATATTTTAAGGTGGCATTCTCTGGACCCCTTCAATACTGGCTGTGCATGCAAATGTTGCATCTCAAAGGCAGTCAGAAAACTTCAGGAAGAAAAGAAAGAAGAAATGGGCCAAAGGATCTCCTTAGAGCAGCTTTGCGTAAGCCTGTTACAGCTATCAGGAACCATAAAGCTTGGAATCTCACCCCTACTTAGGGAGACCAAGGCAATGAAGCCCCCTTGCACCTTCTCAAAGGAGAGGGGAGAAGCCAGATTGCTTGAGTTCCTCCCTGTTCCTCCCTGTTCCACCATAGAATTCCAAGGTATTAAGAAAAATAGAAAATCAGTAATTTAATTCTATACAAACTATGTGACATTAACAAAAATAAGAAAAGAACTTGGCCTTCGGTTTTGAGAAAGCAGCCTCAACTGATTGATAAAGTTCTTGATCAATAAGCAAATATATTTGAGGTCTGTTGCTTTCCATCACTTTCTTAGGATCCTGTATTTTAGATTAAGAGACCTAAGTTTGACACCTGGAGACACTAAGAATTGGAAAGAATCATCTCTCTTTGAAGGCAGTGTTTGTGTGTTTGTGTTTATGCTAAGGCTATGATACTTCCTCCCTTCACATGTGTAGGGGCAGAAAGACTTTGCTTCTACCCTCTTAGGTTCTGTATCTGAGGCCTGTGAATTAAAATGACAAAAGATGGATTAGCAAAAAAAAAAGTATACAAGTTTTATTTATATACTTTTCAAAATAATCAATATGCTGAATCAACATTCTGATATGCCACCCTCAAATACATTTTAAGGTAGTATATTCTGACACAATTTGAAGTTCCTCTTCACACAGTTTGAAGTTCCTTTTTTTCCTTATGAAATATGGGGAATGTTACTGGATGGGAGATCCTTTTTTTACATGGTTTGAATTTTTTTTTTACAATATGTATTTATTATTTTTAATTGAGGTTCAATTGATCTAGAGCAGTGGTAGTCAACCTGGTTCCTACCGCCCACTAGTGGGTGTTCCAGCTTTCATGGTGGGCGGTAGCGGAGCAACCAAAGTATAAATAAAAAGATAGATTTAACTAGAGTAAGTTGTTTTATAAAGATTTATTCTGCCAAACTTAGCAAAAATCTGACATAAAGTACTTGGTAAGTAATTATTATTATATGCTTTAACTTGCTGTAACTCTGCTTTATAAATTTTATAAAGAAAAGTTACTTCCCTACTTTATAAATCACCATTACTGTGGAACTGGTGGGCGGTTAGAAAATTTTACTACTAACAGAGATATAAAAGTAGACGGTAGGTATAAAAAGGTTGACTACCCCTGCTTAGAGCATCAATTTCATTTTTCTACATGTGGCTGTCCAGTTTTCACAACACTATTTATTGAATAGACTGTCCTTTTCTTGGCTTTTTTGTCGCAAATTGATTGACCATTTATGCATGCGCTCATTTCTGGGATCTCTATTCTCTTCCATTGATATATGTGTCTGTTTTTCTGGCAAAGCTGTACTGTTTTGATTATTATTGCTTTTTAGTATAGTTTGAAATCTGGGAGTATGATGTTCCAGGTTTGCTCTGAAGATTGCTTTGGCTATTCAGAGCCTTTTGTGGTTCCATAAAACCATAAAACCTTTTGGATTGTTTATTTCTGTGCAAAAAATGCCATTTCATTTGGGATTGCCTTGTATCTGTAGATTACTTTGGATCGTATGGACATTTTAACAATATTAATTCTTTCAATCCATGAGTAACTTTTCATTTATTTGCGTCTTTAATTCCTCTCATGAGTGCTTAGTAGTTTTCAGTGAAGTTTCATCTTTCTAGTCACTTTCTTGCCTCCAGAAGTGATCACTGCGCCAAGTATGCTATCATCAGCATAGAGTATGGGAAAGCCCCACCCTCATCCTCCAAGTGTGGTCGCTCATGTTAAAGCTGCCAGAGTTGAATCAGTTCTTTGGCTGTCACAGCTCAGAGCATGGATTCATTCCCAGCCTCTTGTCATGTGATTGCTAGTCCCTCTCACGTGTGCTATTATGAGCTCCCTCTTCTCTACCCTTACTTGTCCAGAGGCTTCTTTGGAATAAAAGCCAACTCTGGTGTTCCGAGAGGTGTTCTTAGATGTGGACATTTTAAACTTGTTCATTCATTTAGCATTTTTTTTATGATCTCCTATCCTGCAGTCATTCTTCTGGAAAAAAATATAAATTAATGAATATGGTCGACATAGTCCTTGGCCTCATAAATCTTTTCAATCCAATAAGGAACAGGAACAGTTAGTCTAATGGGTACAATGAAGTGAGATGAGAGTTCTAGCAGGAAGTACAGAACACTATGGTAGAGTCTCTAACCTAGGTTTGGGGAATCGAGAAGAACATTTTGGAGGAAATTAAATATATTATAAATTATACATTAGCTGAATGGTGACAGATATGGGGGTTGGCTGGTGAAGCAAAAAGAGAAGAATAATGATATGCCAAATAAAACAGCTTGAGCAAAGTAGAGAGAGCCTCTGCTAGGCTCAGATTGGGAGAGTGGGAGCAGGAGGTAGCAGGGAGAACAAGGCAGTAGAGGTAAGCCAAGTTGAGATAAAAACTTTATCCTAAAAGACAGAGGGAGCCATTATATGATGTGACAAGAGGAGTGGCATCAGATCTTTGCTCTAGAAAGATCACTCTGGCTTCAAAGTGAGTAATAAACTGAAGAGAGGGCCAGTTTTGGAGACAGGGAGACCAGTTAGGCTGTGGGTGTTCCAGGTGGGAGATGGTAACGGTCTGACACATAGCAACAGTGGTGACGGAGACAAGTGAAGGACGTATTTAAAGGTAGAAATGACAAATACCTGCTGAGAGATTAGCCCTAGGGGGCAAATGAGGAGCTGGTAAAAATAATACCTGGGGTTTTTATTTGAGTACTTGCCTGAACACGTGGCACATTCCCTGAAGGGGAGAATCTAGATGGAGGAGCGAGTGTTTTCTTGTTTTTGCTGATTGTTTCCTTGGGCACAGGGTGGGTAGTAAGTTCTATTTTGTGCATGCTGAGATTGGATTGACAGTGGAGATGTCAAGTACGCAGTTGAATACATGACTGTCAGTCTGCGAATCATCAGTGTACTGATGGGAAGTGAACATAAGGGAGGGGGGTGAGCAGTTGGGGCTAAGAAGAGGTGAGCATGGAAGGAATCCAAGCATTTTAATTTTGGAAGAGGCAGAGGACTCCACAAAGTAAGAAGAAAGGAAATATCTAGAATTACAGCTGGAAAACCAGGAAGGAACTCTCAAGAAGGAAGGAGCTATTGATGGTATTATGTACTGCTAAGAGATCACCCAATGTATTTCTTTTTATTACAATTCTGTTACCCAGACTTCAGCAAGTATGTCACTATATTCATTCTCTCATTCACTTAAACAAATATTTATTGAGCCCTTAGTTTATGCCAGACACTCTTCTAGGTGCTGGAGCTATAGTAGTTAATAAAACAAAGAGTGAATGCAAGGCAGATTAAAATGTTCAACCAGATGGAGAAGGAGACAGCATCCTGTCTTATTTTCTGTAATTTGAAAATCAACATCCTTGGGTTTCAGCTAACTTTGACCATCCCAATAATGTCTAACTGATATTTCGTTTCCTTCCCCAAAAGAAGACCACGATAGACCTTGTCAGATGGCGTGTCAAATGCCATATTGAAATCCAAAGATAGTATGTTTCTTGCACTTTCCTGATCTCCTGAGGTGGCAGTATCTATGGTTAATTATTTCTATTTTCTGGGAGATGGAAATGTCAGAAAATCAACTGTTGAAACTTGTCAGACACTTGGGTGGAAGCCAATTAAGTCCTCCCATAGGTTATTAAATATCTATTGATATTTAATACCTGCTTTATACAAGGCTCTGTTCTAGGTACTGGGATACTATGGTGGTCAAAATTGATGAAGTCCCCAACTGCTTACTTATTACAGATAAGGTTTCCCTGTGTGTAATATGAGGGAGCACATACCTATATTATGGCCTTATAGGATAGTCCCACAAAAAAATAACCATTTAGTAGTTTCACAATTCTAAATGTATTCTATCTGTTGCAGTGGGTATATTTAGAGGATGGATATGATGTCCGGATAAGTATCTAAGCAGCTGTTCTATGATAGATTAAAGTCGGGAGCTGTAAGTGAGACCACAAGAAACATACAGACTTTATACTAAAAAAAAAAAAAAAAAATCACAAGGTCAAAGAGCATTGCCAGTGGCTTCAGGCAAGAGACTGAAGTTGAACACCAGACAAGACACTTCAGGGCTGCCACTGTGATGTGGTTGTCAAAGGGACCACACTCAGACTCTCTGGGAGAGCCCTGGTTTCTCTCCTTCCCCATCCTTTTCCCATTTCAGTTGATGGTTCACTCATTTATATAGCATTTTAAAAATATGGATACCTGGACCACCATTCCAGGGAATCTCTTTTTCAACAAAAACAGTTATTGATGTTTTATTGACAGACAACAAGCTAAACCAGCGATTTTCAACCTTTTCTATCTCACGGCTCACATAAACTAATTACTAAAATTCTGTGGCACACCAGAAAATATATATTTTTTGCTGATAGAACAAAAAACGTTATCATTTTGATTCATTCACACCAGATGGCTATTGTGGTATTGGCTGTTGCCTCTTTTTTTCTTTTTGACAATCTAAGGGAGAAGAGGTCAGTGCCCCTGGCTTATTGCATGTTTTAAAAATTCTTGCAGCACACTATGCGTCCTGGCACACCAGTTGAAAATTCCTGAGCTAACCCTACTTAAAATGCACAGTTTGGAAGTTTTGACATTTGTATATACCCATAAAACCATCACCACAACCAAGAAAATGAACACATTCCTCACTCCCAGGAATTTCCCTCTGTCCCTTCATAATTCTTTCCTTCCACACCTGTAACCCCCACCCCCAGACAACCATGAATGTCATTTCTGCCACAGTATACATATAATATCATTTCCTAAAATTTTGTGTAAATGAAATCAGTACCTGCCTAGCATATTTTTCTTGAGATCTAACCATGTTGTTTGGTCAATAGTTCATTACTTTTTATTGCTCAGTAAGTATTTCCTTGTATGGCTGTATGGTGCTTTGTTGATACACATTTTGGTTGTTTCATGTTTGGGACTAGGATAAATTCAACTGATCTGAAAATTCATGGATAAATTATTGGTGAACATATGCTTACCATGTCTGTTGAGTAAGTCTTCAGGAATGGAACCACTAAATTATATGGTAGTTGTATTCTTAACTTTTTAAGAAATGGCCAAACTGTTTTCCAAGGTGGTTGTGCCCTTCAACATCCCCTCCAGCAGTTTATACAAGTTCTGTTCCACCATGTCCTTGTCAGCACTTACTGTGGTCAATCTTTTCTCATTTTAGTCATTTTTTTTTTTTTTTTTTTTACAGAGACAGAGAGTGAGTCAGAGAGAGAGATAGACAAGGACAGACAGACAGGAATGGAGAGAGATGAGAAGCATCAATCATTAGTTTTTCATTGCACATTGCAACATCTTAGTTGTTCATCGATTGCTTTCTCATATGTGCCTTGACCTCGGGCCTTTAGCAGACTGAGTAACCCCTTGCTGGAGCCAGCGACATTGGGTTCAAGCTGGTGGGCTTTTGCTCAAACCAGATGAGCCCGCGCTCAAGCTGGCGACCTTGGGGTCTCGAACCTGGGTCCTCTGCATCCCAGTCCAACACTCTATCCACTGCACCACCACCTGGTCAGGCACATTTTAGTCATTTTAAAGGCAGGTAATGGTATCTCATGTGGATTTAATTTCCATTTCCCTAACAACTAATGACATTGTGCATTTTTTCATGTGCTATGTGCCATCTATATATCTTTAGTAAAATGGGTATGGCTTATACCCATTTGTATTTGGGCAAAATTGGATTAACTTTCATTATTGAGTTGAGAGACTTTTTAAATAATTTTATTTTTTTAATGGGGTGACATCAATAAATCAGGATACATATATTCAAAGATAACATGTCCAGGTTATCTTGTCATTCAATTATGTTGCATACCCATCACCCAAAGTCAGATTGTCCTCTGTCACCTTCTATCTAGTTTTCTTTGTGCCCCTCCCCCTCCCCTTTCCCTCTCCCTCTCCCTCCTCCCCCCATAACCACCACACTCTTATCAATGTCTCTTAGTGTCACTTTTATGTCCCACCTATGTATGGAATAATGCAGTTCCTGTTTTTTTCTGATTTACTTATTTCACTTCGTATAATGTTATCAAGATCCCACCATTTTGCTGTAAATGATCTGATGTCATCATTTCTTATGGCTGAGTAGTATTCCATAGTGTATATGTGCCACATCTTCTTTATCCAGTCATCTATTGACGGGCTTTTTGGTTGTTTCCATGTCCTGGCCACTGTGAACAATGCTGCAATAAACATGGGGCTGCATGTGTCTTTACGTATCAATGATTCTGAGGTTTTGGGGTATATACCCAGTAGAGGGATTGCTGGGTCATAAGGTAGTTCTATTTTCAGTTTTTTGAGGAACCACCATACTTTCTTCCATAATGGTTGTACTACTTTACATTCCCACCAACACTGGATGAGGGTTCCTTTTTCTCCACAGCCTCTCCAACATTTGCTATTACCTGACTTGTTAATAATAGCTAATCTAACAGTTGTGAGGTGGTGTCTCGTTGCAGTTTTGATTTGCATTTCTCTAATAACTAAAGAAGATGAGCATCTTTTCATATATCTGTTGGCCATTTGTATTTCTTCCTGGGAGAAGTGTCTGTTCATGCCCTCTTCCCATTTTTTTATTGGATTGTTTGTTTATTGTTGAGTTTTATGAGTTCTTTGTATATTTTGGATATTAGGCCCTTATCTGAGCTGTTGTTTGAAAATATCATTTCCCATTTAGTTGGCTGTCTATTTATTTTGTTATCAGTTTCTCTTGCTGAGCAAAAACTTCTTAGTCTGATGTAGTCCCATTCATTAATTTTTGCCTTCACTTCTCTTACCTTTGGAGTCAAATTCATAAAATGCTCTTTAAAACCCAGGTCCATGAGTTTAGTTCCTATGTCTTCTATGTACTTAATTGTTTCAGGTCTTATATTTAGATCTTTGATCCATTTTAAGTTAATTTTAGTACAGGGGGACAAACTGTAGTCCAGTTTCATTCTTTTGCATGTGGCTTTCCAGTTTTCCCAGCACCATTTATTGAAGAGGCTTTCTTTTCTCCATTGTGGGTTGTTGGCCCCTTTATCAAAAATTATTTGACTATATATATGTGGTTTTATTTCTGGGTTTTCTATTGTTGTTCCATTGGTCTGAGTGTCTATTTTTATGCCAATACCATGCTGTTTTGTTTGTCATGGCCCTATAATATAGTTTGAAGTCAGGTATTGTAATGCTCCCAGCTTCATTCTTTTTCTTTAGGATTGCTTTGGCTATTCGGGGTTTTTTATAGTTCCATATAAATCTGACAATTTTTTGCTCCATTTCTTTAAAAAATGTCATTGGAATTTTGATGGGAATTGCATTAAATTTGTATATTGCTTTGGGTAATATGGCCATCTTGATTATATTTATTCTTCCTAACCAAGAACAAGGAATATTCTTCCATCTCATTATATCTTTTTCGATTTCCCTTAACAATGGTTTATAGTTTTCATTATATAAGTCCCTTACATTCTTTGTTATGTTTATTCCTAAGTATTTTATTTTTTTTGTTGCAATCGTGAAGGGGATTATTCTTTTGAGTTCATTCTCAAATGTTTCATTGTTGGCATATAGAAAGGCTGTTGACTTCTGTATGTTAATTTTATATCCTGCGACCTTACTGTATTGGCTTATTGTTTTTAGTAGTCTTTTTGTGGATTCTTTGGGGTTTTCGATGTATAGGATCATATCATCTGCAAAAAGTGATACCTTTACTTCTTCTTTTCCGATATGGATGCCTTTTATTTCTTTGTCTTGTCTGATTGCTCTGGCTAGAACCTCTAGTACCACATTAAATAAGAGTGGAGAGAGTGGACAACCCTGTCTTGTTCCTGATTTAAGGGGGAAAACCTTCAGTTTTGTGCCATTTAATATGATGTTAGCTGATTGTTTATCATATATGGACTTTATCATGTTGAGATTTTCCTTCTATATCCATTTTGTTGAGGGTCTTAAACATAAAATTGTGTTGTATTTTATCGAAAGCCTTTTCTGTGTCTATTGATAAGATCATGTGGTTTTTGTTCTTTGTTTTGTTGATATGGTGTATTACGTTAACCGTTTTATGTATGTTGAACCATCCTTGAGATTCTGGGATGAATCCCACTTGATCATGGTGTATTATTTTTTTAATATGTTGTTGTATTCGATTTGCTAGTATTTTGTTTAGTATTTTAGCATCTGTATTCATTAGAGATATTGGTCTGTAGTTTCCTTTTTTTGTGCCATCCTTGCCTGGTTTTGGTATGAGGGTTATGTTGGCCTCATAAAATGTGTTTGGAAGTATTGCTTTTTCTTCAATTTTTTGGAAGACTTTGAGTAGAATAGGAACCAAGTCTTCTTTGAATGTTTGATAAAATTTGCTGGTATAGCCATCTGGGCCTGGACTTTTATTTTTGGGGAGGTTTTTAATGGTTTTTTCTATTTCTTCTCTACTAATAGGTCTGTTTAGGTTTTCTGCTTCTTCATGACTCAGTCTAGGAAGGTTGTATTGTTCTAGGAATTTATCCATTTCTTCTAGGTTGTTGAATTTAGTAGCATAAAGTTTTTCATAGTATCCTATAATAATTCTTTGTATATCTATGGTGTCTGTGGTGATTTCTCCTCTTTCGTTTTGGATTTTGTTTATATGAGTTCTTTCTCTTTTTTCCTTGGTAAGTCTTGCTAAGGGTTTGTCAATTTTGTTGATCTTTTCAAAGAACCAGCTCCTTATTCTATTAATTTTTTCTATAGTTATTCTGTTCTCTATTTCATTTATTTCTGCTCTGATTTTTTTTTTTTTTTTTTTTTATAATTTTATTTTTTTAATGGGGTGACATCAATAAATCAGGATATATATATTCAAAGATAACAAGTCCAGGTTATCTTGTCGTTCAATTATGTTGCATACCCACCACCCAAAGTCAGAGTGTCCTCTGTCACCTTCTATCTTGTTTTCTTTGTGCCCCTCCCACCCCCTATCCCTCTCCCATTCCCCCCCCCCCGTAACCACCACACTCTTATCAATGTCTCTTAGTTTCACTATTATGTCCCACCTACGTATGGAATAATACAGTTCCTGTTTTTTTCTGATTTACTTATTTCGCTTCGTATCATGTTATCAAGATCCCACCATTTTGCTGTAAATGTTCCGATGTCATCATTTCTTATGGCTGAGTAGTATTCCATAGTGTATATGTGCCACATCTTCTTTATCCAGTCATCTATTGATGGGCTTTTTGGTTGTTTCCATGTCCTGGCCACTGTGAACAATGCTGCAATAAACATGGGGCTGCATGTGTCTTTACGTATAAATGTTTCTGAGTTTTGGGGATATATACCCAGTAGAGGGATTGCTGGGTCATAAGGTAGTTCTATTTTCAGTTTTTTGAGGAACCACCATACTTTCTTCCATAATGGTTGTACTACTTTACATTCCCACCAACAGTGTATGAGGGTTCCTTTTTCTCCACAGCCTCTCCAACATTTGCTATTACCTGACTTGTTAATAATAGCTAATCGAACAGGTGTGAGGTGGTGTCTCGTTGCCGTTTTGATTTGCATTTCTCTAATAGCTAAAGAAGATGTCTGCTCTGATTTTTATTATCTCCCTTTTTCGGCTGGTTTTGGGTTGTCTTTGTTCTTCTTTTTCTAGTTCCTTTAGGTGTGAAGTTAAGTGGTTTACTTGGGCTCTCTCTTGTTTGTTCATATATGCCTGAAGTGATATGAACTTCCCTCTTATCACTGCTTTTGCTGCATCCCATAGATTCTGATATGTTGTATTGTCATTTTCATTTGTCTGTATATATCTTTTGATCTCTGCACTTATTTCTTCTTTGACCCATTCATTTTTTAGAAGTATGTTGTTTAGTTTCCACATTTTTGTGGGATTTTTTTCCTCTTTTTTGCAGTTGAATTCTAGTTTCAAGGCTTTATGATCAGAAAATATGCTTGGTACAACTTCGATTTTTCTGAATTTGCTGATGTTGTTTTTGTGGCCCAACATATGGTCAATTCTTGAGAATGATTCATGTACACTGGAGAAAAATATATACTCAGTCACTTTGGGATGAAATGTCCTGTAGATGTCTATCATATCCAGGTGCTCTAGTGTTTTGTTTAAGGCCACCATATCTTTGTTGATTCTCTGTTTGGATGACCGATCTAGAGCCATCAGCGGTGTACTGAGGTCTCCAAATATTATTGTATTTTTGTCAGTTTTTGTTTTAAGGTCAATAAGTAGCTGTCTTATATATTTTGGTGCTCCTTGGTTTGGTGCATATATATTAAGAATTGTTATGTCTTCTTGATTCAGTGTCCCCTTAGCCATTATGAAATGGCCATTTTTGTCTCTAAGTACTTTTGCTGTCTTGTAGTTAGCATTATCAGATATGAGTATTGCTACACCTGCTTTTTTTTGGATGTTATTTGCTTGGAGTATTGTTTTCCAGCCTTTCACTTTGAATTTTTTTTTATCCTTGTTACTTAGATGAGTTTCTTGTAGGCAGCATATAGTTGGGTTTTCTTTTTTAATCCATTCTGCTACTCTGTGCCTTTTATTGGTGAGTTTAATCCGTTTACATTTAGTGTAATTATTAACACTTGTGATTTCCCTATTGCCATCTTATAGATTGCTTTCTGTTAGTTTTGTGTCTTGTTTGATCCTTCTCTTTCATTTTTCTATCTTTTGTTTTTATTTGGTTGTATTCCATACATCTTTCCTCTGTTGCTATCTTTTTTAAATCATGTGCTTCTGTGGTGGTTTTTTTCAATGGTGGTTACCTTTAAGTAATGAAAAGGTCTCCTATCCTGTTCATTGTAGTGCACTATTTTGTGAGTACTTTTGCATTCCATCGTCCTTTGCTACTGTTAATCTCCATCCTCTCCCCCCCCTTTCTTTTTGTTGTTATCACAGTTTAAATTTGGTTTTATTGTGTTCTTCTTGGAGCTTTTACTTGTGGCTTTGTTTTTTTTTTTTTTTTTGTTCTTTGTATCTGATTGGAGAACCCCCTTTAGTAATTCCTGGAGTGGGGGTTTTCTGATGATAAATTCCCTCATCTTTTCTGTATCTGTGAGCATTTTTTACTCCCTATTTCCTTCAGGGTTTGATTATATATTTAGCCAATTTTTCGCTCGACCATACCTTTGGGTGTATTTCGAAACATCTGGAGGCTCCAAGGATAGGTTTTTCTGTTTCTGGTTGAAGATCTTGTTGAGTTTTGGGGGAGATTTATCGGTATAGCTTCTTACCACACCATTACTCTGACATCATCTCGAGTTGAGAGACTTTTTAAAAATACATTCTAGATGATAGTCTGTTTTCTCCCCAGCTGTGGCCCATCTTTTCATCCTCTTACCAATGTCTTAGAAAGAGAAGTTTTTTTTATTTCCATGAATTCTGCTCCTTTACGATTTGTCCAGAACCATTGCTGCTCCATGAAAAGCACAGACAGGGCAGTGGAGGTAGGACCACAGCAGAGGGAGTTCATCTGCCCCACCCTTCCCTCAGATTGAGTTAGGCAGAGATTTACAAAGGCAAGAGTATTCCCCCTGGAAAAAGAATGCCACTGGGTTGCTGCTTGGGCAGATGCATTTACAGACACTTCAGACCTGCACATTTTAAGCACTTAATCCACAAGAAATAATGGTACTGAAGCTCCCTCTCCTAAATCCATTACAAGCTGTCTAGCTATATAGCATTTTGTATCATAGAAGCATCAGGCAGGAGCTCTTAGGCTTACAATTTCCTTTTTTTCCTTTTTCTTTCTTTTCTCTTCTTCTTCTTACTTCCTGTCTTCTCCCCCTTCCCACCTACCTACCTACCTACCTACCTTCCTTCCTTCCTTCACTTAAGACAACAAAAATGGACTCTTTCACAGATCTGAAGGCTAGACACCTGGAATCAAGGGGTGTCAGGGCCCTGCTCCCTCTGAGGGCTCCCAGGAGGACCCGCCTTGTCCTGTCCAGGTTCTGGGGGCTCCCAGCAGTCTTTGGCTTGTAGCTGCATCACTTCGGATTCTGCCTCCATCATCACATGGCTTTCTCTCTGTGTGTCTTCTGTCTCATATCCAAATTTCCCTCTTCCTTATTTTTATTGTTAATTCTGATAAAATGCATCTAACATAAAACTTATCATTTTAACCATTAAGTGTGCAGATCAGCGGCATTAAGTACATTTACATGTGTTATTGCATGACCATCACCACATTAAGCTCTAGAACTCTTTTCGTTTTCCCCAGACTGAAACACTCTACCCATTAAACACTAACTCCCCCTTCCCCTCCCCCAGCCCTGGCAGCCACCATTGTACTTCTTGTCTCTGTGAATCTGACTAGTCTGGGTGCCTCATATAAGTGGAATTACAACAGTATTTGCACTTTAGTGACTGTCTTACTTCATTTACCATAATATCTTCAAGGTTCAGGCTTGTTATAGCATGTCGGAATTTCCTTCCTGTTTCAAGGCTGAATAATATTCCCTTCTGTGGTGTTAGTTGTCCAGGGCTGCCATAATAAAATGCTACAGACTAGAGGGCATGAACAATGGAAATGTTATTTTCTTACAGTTCTGGAAGTTAGAAATCCATGATCAAGGTGTCAGTGGGTTGGGGTTCTTCTTGAGGCCATTCTCCTTGGCTTGCAGATGGCTCCCCTCTCACGGGGTCCTTAGATAGTCATCCCTCAGTCTGTGGTGTTGGTGTGATAATCTCCTCTTATAAAGGCATCAGACAGGTGGGATTAGAGCCTACCTATATGACCTCATTATACTGTAATCACCTCTTTAATGGCCCTATCTCCAAATTGTCACATTCTGAGGTATTTACTGAAGATGAGAATTTCAACACATGAATTTGGGGGAGACACAATTCAGCCTAGAGCACCCATGGCACAGTTGCCAAAGTCCGGAAATGAACATGGATTCTATTACGTAGTCTGCAGACCTCGTTCAAAGTTTGCTAGTTGTCCCAGACGTGTCATTGTCCTGATTGAGGATCCAATCCAGAACCACACTTTGGGTTCAGTGGTCCCTCTCGTGTCCTTGAGTCTGGAGCAGACCCTCATTCTTTCTTTGTCTGTCATGACCTTAACATTTTGAAGCACACTGTTTAGTTATTTCATACAGTGTCCCTCAATGTGTATAAGTCTTCCTTATGATTAAATTCAGGTTACACATTTTTTTTTCAAAAATGCCACAGAAGTGATGTCGTGACTTACTCAGTGTGTCACATAAGGCGGCAGCACGTAATGCTGATCAGTCCCATCACTGGCATGTTATCTTTGACAGGGTCATAAAAGGAGTGTCTTCCAGGCTCCTCCATGGAGTCTATTTTCCTTTGTAATGAATATCTATGGGAAGATACTTTGAGACCATGTGAATGTATTGTTTCTCATACTTTGCCCACTAATTTTATCTTCCTTGGATGATTCTGGCCTGTACAACTATGACTGTGGTGTTTGCTAAACAGTGATTTTTCTCTCTCCAGTGTTCCTTCTACACTTATTAATTGGAGTCTAATTCAAGAAAGAGCTTTCCTTTCTTCACCATTTAAGTATCTATTCAACTATTTAATATCTGTGGACTCACAAATTTTATTTTATTCTATAAGTCATAACCCACAATTACTTAGTTTGCTGTTCAAATTGCTCAGGATGGGGTTGGGGGTTATTCAGTTGGCTCCCGTGTCCTTTTGCTATGACCCTATCATTTTCTGAGCACTTTCTAATCTCTGACCCCACAGGATATTCCAGGCTCATCTCAAATTTTCCCTGCTGGAGCCTTGACTTGTGCCCTTTCTTCAGGGAGTGCTGGTTCCTTTTGTTGAGAGTATTTTATGGAAACAGTTTCTTTTACTGGAGATTACACACTAGGCATGCTCATTGACACAGGAACATGATTGCTTCTAGCCCTTCTCAGCAGACAGAGCTATGAAATAGATGTAGGAACACACACACACACACACACACACACACACACATCTAGAACTATTTGTATATCTATCTTTCTGAATAGATGTTTAAGTACTTGAACTTATACTGATGTCTCCCATTTCAGTCCAGCTCCACAAGGCTTACTTTAGCCTTCCCCCTTTCCTGATTCTCACCTCCTTTCTCTGCCAAAGAGCAACCTAGCTCTCATTACCCACAGCATATTTGCTGAATCATAGAACTCTTGTAAAATAGTTCTATAACCTGTAACCCAGGGGTCCCCAAACTTTTTACACAGGGGACCAGTTCACTGTCCCTCAGACTGTTGGAGGGCCAGACTATAAAAAAAACTATGAACAAATCCCTATGCACACTGCACATATCTTATTTTAAAGTAAAAAAACAAAACGGGAACAAATACAATATTTAAAATAAAGAACAAGTAAGTTTAAATTAACAAACTGACCAGTATTTCAATGGGAACTATGGGCCTGCTTTTGGCTAATGAGATGGTCAGTGTCCGGTTCCATATTGGTAACTGCTAGCCATAACAAGTGATATGACGCGCTTCTGGAGCCGTGACACATGTGTCCCACGTCACCAGAAGTAGTACTGTATGTGAGCGATACCGTGCTTTGCGGTGCCGCCACATACAGTACTCCAGGAGCACAGGATGGTCTCACTGACCACCAATGAAAGAGGTGTTCCTTCCAGAAGTGCAGTGGGGGCTGGATAATGGCCTCAGGGGGCCACATGTGGCCCGCAGGCCGTAGTTTGGGGACCCCTGCTGTAACCTATAACCTATAACCCATAACCCTGTGGAAAACAAAACAACTAACTAGAGTATTTATGTACAGTTTTTCCTTTTCTTTTTCTCTATTTTCTTACAGTCAGTAGTCTAACCACTGTTTTTCAAAGCTACGTTGGTTAGTTACCCACCACCATCATGTCAAGTTACTGGGAACAGAATTTGGTTCAGCCGTTTGTTTATATTCCATTTGGAGTCTCCTTCAACCCATTCCTTTTAATGATGTGTCTATTCCTTGAGCATGTGAGGCAGTAACACAGTTCTAAGTCGCGAATATAAAAATGCCATTGACTCGAGAATTACCATTTCCCCAACCTCTTCTACCAAGTTTCTATTTTTCACCCTGTTTCTGCCCACTGTTTCTGGGGAACCAGGCTTAGTTTCTGGTTCATCATTTTTATTTTATCGTAAATGAGCACATTCATGTACACTTTCTTACCTTTCGCTCTGACACTCAGCGTGGCATGATGCAGACACTCCTATGTATTCTGCTTCTATTCACCTAACATCCTCCCCTTAGATCGCTCTGTTAGTTCACAGATAATGTCCCTGTTCTTTTGTACAGTGTCGCAGTGCTGCACTG
This sequence comes from Saccopteryx bilineata, assembly GCF_036850765.1. Lineage (NCBI taxonomy): Eukaryota > Metazoa > Chordata > Mammalia > Chiroptera > Emballonuridae > Saccopteryx > Saccopteryx bilineata. The sequence continues at coordinate 290,155,165 of NC_089491.1, read as the reverse complement.
TGTGGATGGACCTTAGTCCGCTCACTCCCTGTGCTGCATTTAAGTTGCTTCCAAGAATGCATAATTGCTGACAATTTGCAGTGAATAATCTTGCACATGTTTATTTTCATATTGCTGACAGGTATGCAGGCATTCCCCAGTTTATTAATGAGATAGTTTCTGTAGGTTTGAAAATGTTTAAGTATTTATATGCACAGAAAGGTAAAAATAGGCCCTGGCCGGTTGGCTCAGCAGTGGAGCGTCGGCCTGGCATGCAGGGGACCCGGGTTCGATTCCCGGCCAGGGCACACAGGAGAGGTGCCCATTTGCTTCTCCACCCCCCCTCCTTCCTCTCTGTCTCTCTCTTCCCCTCCCGTAGCCAAGGCTCCATTGGAGCAAAGATGGCCCGGGCGCTGGGGATGGCTCCTTGGCCTCTGCCCCAGGCGCTAGAGTGGCTCTGGTCGCGGCAGAGCGACGCCCCGGAGGGGCAGAGCATCGCCCCCTGGTGGACAGGCATCGCCCCTGGTGGGCGTGCCGGGTGGATCCCGGTCGGGCGCATGCGGGAGTCTGTCTGACTGTCTCTCCCCGTTTCCAGCTTCAGAAAAAACACACACACACACACAAAAAAAGAAAGGTAAAAATAAACACTATGTAGTGACAAACATCTAATTTAATAGGTAAATGTACCTGTTTCAACTTACTTACAAATTCAACTTAAGAACAAAACTATAGAACCTATCTCATTCGTAACCCGAGGACTGCTTATATCTTTAGGGTAAATTCCAAGGACTATCCATAGCAATTGTTTTGAATCTTTTGCTGGGACAAATATACTTTTTATTATGTAATCCCAAGTTCTCCTCCAGAAGGACTGTACTAGTTTACATCCCCACCGGCAATGTATGAGAGGGCCTGTGTCCGCATAGTGTCACCAATAAATGTCTGTTTTATTCTTTTTTGCCTTTCTGATGGATAAGAAATGGTATCTCAATGTAATTTAATTAGCATTAACTTAATTTTCATAAAATTGAATTGAGTGAGATCAAGCATCATTTCATGTTTGAAGGCCATTTTTTGTATATGTCTATATCTTGCATAACTTTTTATTAGATTTTTTGGGCTTCCTCTTAATTTTATGAGTTATTTACATATTAGGGATATTGGCTTTTATTTGTGACACATCCTGCAAATATTGTCTCCTGGTTTACCAGTTCCCTTTTGACTTTGGTTGCGGTGGCTTTTGCCATGCAAATTCTATTTTATGCATTCAGATTTATCAGAGTGGTAGATAATTTCAAAACAGTGTCCTATAGCATAGTTGAAAGAGTTTCTAGAGAAGAAGAGCTTGCAGAAGAACATAATCACTGATTTTCACATGTTTGAATGACTGTCACGTGAAGGAAGGACTAGACTTAATCTTTTTCTCCATTGGAAAGATTAGGATAAGTGATTTGAAGTAAAAAAAGCCACTTGTTCATAACGTAACAAAAGGCTTTCTTGTGATGCATGGACCTTGGGTTCACAAGTGGCTTGTTCTGTATCACCAGAGAATTAAGCTCAAGGTTCCTATGATGGTGCTCTTCCAAAGGTCAAATATTAGCATTTGATATGAAGTGAGATGCTAGATAAGCTGGAGGCCTGAGGCCACAATGGATTGTCAAAGACAGGAGTGCAGTGGAGGAAATTTAACATTGAATGAGCCAAACTAAGGTTTGAAATTCCAAGAAGCCAAGAGTTGTGCAAAGCACATCAGAACGGGTAAACAGGCGGAGACTGGACCAGTTTTGGAAATGTGCGTTTAGTATCCTTGATGGTTTTTATGAGCTCTTGCTGCGTATCCAACAAATTGAGTCAACATCAACCATTCCAATAGACAGCTTGATTAATTTGCATGTTCTATAAATATTTATTGGGCTCTGGCCCCAACACTGTCTAGGTGTTCTAAATACAGCAGAACAAAATAGACACTTTCCTGGTTTTGCAAAGCATGCAATCTTGTCAGTTGTGGCTCGCCAGCTGTGAATCTGCTTACTGGAACATTGTTCCAGGCCAAATTACTTCACCCAGCACAGAAGCATGTCAAGAAATGTCATCTTGCTGAAATTCAGGTGACTTATCTGGCTGGGCTGAACCGAACCAATTATATTACCCATACTTTTCATTCCAGATGCTTAAAACATTATACACAGCATAGTCATCATGACTATTCTAGGAGAAGCGTTTTCAGTGCCCCTGTGAAAGTTTCAGAGGAGCAAATGGAAACGATAAGGTGGAAAGGGATAATCAGCCCAGACTGGGTGAGTCAGCAGAGGGCACCAAGCAGGACACAAGACCTCACACCCTCAGATTCCCCACTCAGTGACTAAGCCACACAGCACACGGTCTGGTGTTCTAAGTTTTTTTTTTTTCTTCCCTAACAACATACAGAGATAGCCATAAAAATTACAGGCTAGTGAAACATTGCTTGAGATATCAGGGCAAGCTTTACACTAAATGGCTGTATTTCTGGCAACTGTTGAATTTAAGCTAGTAGCCCTCGGGGACATGGAATAATTAGATGTTGTAGACTCTTTTGACCTTAGATCTAGAAGGTTCCTTACAGTCCACCTACTCCAACCTGCCATGATACCATAGCGTAGAGAGCTGAGAATATCTTCCCCAGACCACAACTGGTTGATGTTATTTCAGGGTTTTCCACACTGGGGTTCCTGTCGACCTCATCTTCATTGCAGGCTATCGACACCCCCTTCTCTATACTCTGAGTTATCTGAACTGTCTATTTCCTCACATGCATGATGCTCTCATTTGCCCCTAAGCCTTTGTACAAGCTTTTCCTACTGTTTGGGTTAATTCTCCTTTATCTTTCTCTGGAAAACTGTCAATTTTCTGATCTCAGCTTATCCCTTAGAGTAGACCAAGCGAAAGCCTTCTCTCCTGTGGTCCCGTAATACCGTTCATCTCCTGCATGGACAGGCTCATCACACCTGCCGTTGCATGTTTAATGCTTATCTCCGTCAACAAATCAGTAAGCTGTTATCGTCTTATTCCCCACTGTATCTCAGATGCTAGCCCAACATTTTTGGCTATACAGGTTGCTCAATAAATGTTCATTAGATTAAATGGAAACCATGACTTCACATTTAGTTTTCCTGGTTCCCAGTGTGACACTATTTCCACACTGTAGCCCTGCCTCTTTACCGAACATCCTTTTTCTACGGAGGTGTTAGGGGACATTGATGAGGATCAGGTACTTTCTGAGGATCATATGGTTACGTGTGCTAGTTAAAAAGTACTCGATGAAAGAAAGACATTTAGAGATTAGAGTGACTCCAAGTTAGATGGATGTGGCCCCCCATGAAATAGCAAAGTTAGCAGGATAATTTTTCAGTTGCTAGGACAAAACTAACACATTTGGTTTGGTGAAATGTCATCCTGGATTCTCTAGCCAGCAAGATGAGCCCATCTACCCTGGCATTTAACGATGTGATAATTTGCCCTGATAGCTAAGGGTTCTTGTGAATTCAAAAAATACTTAGGGAAATTCAAACAAAACTTGTTTATGGGAATTAATAAATAAGTAAAATATTCTTGCCTAATACTAATAAATTATTAAACTGGGCAATGAAATTTTAAGTAGACTATAATAAATCCTCACTTAACATCCATCGGCTCTGTGACTTTAAGCAAAGGAACATATAACAAAACCAATTTTACCACTGGCTAATGAATACAGACAAGAGTTAAGTTCTCAGGGCTTCTCTTCAATGTTATAATGAAATGAAACTGGCTGTGTTTCTTAATACATTTTTCTATTCGGGTTTCCTTTATATGGAAGTCATAAATAATGTAAGTTAATAAGATTACATCTTAGGGATCATTTTGTTCATGTGCGCATTTTAGAGTAGAGTGGAACAACGTCTTTCTTAAAAAATTAGGTAACTGCCTACGTTCACATAGATAGTGGCGGAGCGATGTTGTTTGTCTCTCCCCTCAAAATGCGACCAGTGGGATGTTTGTGAGTGTGGGAATATGCGTGAACTGAGATGTACAGAATGACAAAACCTTTTTAAAAATATTATTTTGTATTAGTTTCAAGCATACAGCACAGTGGTTAGACAATCAGATACTTGATAATATTTTCACAACCCATTTGGCACCATGCATAGTTATTACAATATTATTGACCATATGCCCTGGATTTTATATCCTGTGACTATTTTGTAACTACTAACCTACTCTTCTCACTTTTTCATCCAGTACAACAACCTCCCTTCTGGCAACCATCAGTCTGTTCTCTGTATCTGTTAGTCTGTTTCTGTTTGGTTTGTTCATTTATATTGTTTTCTAGATTTCACATATAAGTGAAATCATATGGTATTTTTCTGGCTTATTTTACTTAGCATAAAACCCTGTACTTCCACTCATGCAGTTGAAAATGGTAAGATGTCATTCTTTTTAAAGGGATGAGTAATTGTCTATTGTAGATGCGTACCACCACTTTTTTACCCACTCATTTATTGATGAACACTTGAATTGTTTTTATATCTTGGCTATTGTAAATAATGGTGCAATGAACATGGGGGTGCATATATTCTTTCGAATCAGTGTTTGGGGTTTCTTTGCATATATTCTCACAGATGGAATCTCTGGGTCATAAGGCAGTTCAGTTTTTAATTTTTGAGGACCCTTCATACTGGTCCCCACAGTGGCTGCACCACTCAGCTTCCTACCAACCGTGTACGAGGGTTCCCTTTTCTTCACATCCTCATCAACACTTATTGTTTGTTGATTATCAATGACAGCCAACCTGACAGGAGTGAGCTGATATCTCATTGTAGTTTTAATTTACATTTTCCTGATAATTAACGATGTGGAACATTTTTTCATATGTCTATTGGCCATCTGTATGTCTTCTTGGGAGAAATACCTATTCAGGTCCTTTGGCTGTTTTTTAATCAGATCTGTTTATTTATTTATTTTGGTGTTAAGTTGTATGAGTTACTTATATATTTAAATATTAACCCCTTATTGTATGTATCTTTGTTGACTATGTCCTCCCATTCAGTAGGGTGTCTTTTCATTTTGTTGATGACTTTCTTTGTTGTGCAAAAAGTTTTTCATTTGATATAGTCCTATTTATTTTTTTCTTTTGTTTCCCTTTCCAGAGGAGATGTAGCCAAAAAAATAATTATGAAGAGCAGAGTTTACTGCCTATTTTTTTTCCCAGGACTGTTATGGTTTTGGATCTTTCATTTAAGTTTTTAATTCACTTTGAGTTTATTCTTGTATATAGTTTAAGAAAATGATCCAGTTTTACTCTTTTGCATGTATCAGCCCAATTTTCCCAACACCATTTATTGAATAGAGTGTCTTTGCCTTATTTCTTTCCTCCTTTGTCATATATTAACTGACCATATAGGCATGGGTTCATTTCTGGGCTTGCTGTTCTGTTCCATTGACTTATATGTCTGTTTTTGTGCCAGTACCATGCTATTTTGCTTACTATAGACTTATTGTATAGTTTGATATCAGGTAGTGTGATACTTCCAACTTTGTTCTTCTTCCTCAAGAGTTTGAGGGCTATTCTAGGTCTTTTGTGGTTCCATATAAATTTTTGGATTATTTGTTCTAGTTCTGTGAAATACATCATTGGTATTTTGATAGGAATTGCACTGAATCTTTAGATTGCTTTGGGTAGTGTGGACATTTTAATGATGTTAATTCTTTCTATCTATGAACACGGTATGTGCTTCCACTTATTTGTATCTTCTTTGATTTCTTTCCTCAGTGTCTTATAATTTTCTGAGTACAGGTCTTTTTACCACCTTAGTTAACTTTATTTTTAGGTATTTTTTAATGCAATTGTAAATGGGATTGTTTTCTTAGTTTTCTCAGAAAGACAAAACCTTAAAAAGGAAAAAGCATAACATTTAGATACATACAGACACACACTCATACATGAAAAACAGACAACACGGGTGGCTCCAGACTAACATGGGCCATTTGACCGCATTAGAATCATGAGAGAGGAAGCTAATGTCATAAATGATGCTTGTTACCATTAGATTCTTTTGGAGAAATGTTCAAGAAACCAAATCAAGCAAGATAACATGATCAGGTTGGAAATTATGGTAGATTCTGTTTTCTTTGGGACAAACATCCATTTCATTTTCTTATGAATATTTTCACAAAATGCTCTGATTAACTCGATTCTGTTGGGTTGGAGGTAGGAAGAATTTTTATGACTCCCACAGGCAATCTTTCAGCCACACAAGCAGCCATTGACCCTAATCATAATTTAGATAATCAATATTTCAAAAACCACTTCTGCAGGCATCCCAGGACTTCATTGATTAGGAATTTGTTTCAACAAGCCCCGAGGTTTCCTTTTGATCTACCAACTATCTCCTCAGAGAGAGCATAATTCAAGTATGCTAATGTGATTTCTAAGAGAATAATCGGTCTAAAAGTCAGGATAATCTGTTGGCTTATTTTTGCATGACTTCACAAATACCATAAGCAGATAAATGAGATAAACATATTTTAGTGTTGAGGAGGATAAAATTGTTATTAAGCAGTAAATATCCCTCCCTTTGTCCCCAGCTCTCTGTTATGGGCATAAATAGGACTGTTTCAGCCACTGGCCACTTACTAGTTTAACTAGAAAAATTTTATTATTTCTAATTGATACTTGAATCTATAAAATTTGTCCTAATCATTAAGAATTAACATTCTCTTCATTATTTGGACCTTCTGAGCCTTCATCTCATTTAGGGAATGAATGCCAAGTTCGCTGCATTAGGGCTAGACTGGCACTGAGGAATAGAATCTTCCATGGTGAAGGAAATGTTTTTTATATGCGCTGTCCAGTATGGTAGCCAGTAAACATATGGCTATTGAGAACTTAAAGTATAGTGTGACTGAGAAGCTGAATTTTCTATTTTATTTTTTTAATTTAAATTTAGTGGCCACAGTATCATACAGTACATGGCCTAGGCACCATCATTTCTAGCTACATCCCAATGGCCAGAACCCATTTTTATTGTTCCAACCTAAATGCAAAGTATATTGGGTAATGTAGTCTTTTTCTGTGTGCTCAACAAGAGGAAAGCAGGGTTGGTGAGCATCAAGCAAGCTTCTGCAAGAGACTGCCAGTCTAATCGTGTTTACTCATGCTTTCCACACATAGGTCATACTGCCCAAGGGGGTCATTCACAGCCCTGGGTGTTATGCATTCCTTTCCATCAAGTCCAGAGATAGCTTTTCTTAGGCATAAAAGGTTTGATCTTATTTGACATCCTTAGATCCCTCATAGCACTGAATACAGCTTTTAGAATCTAGAATGATCTCAAGAAGTGATTTCCATTTGGAATCAACTTTTAAATACACACACATGCACTTGTACTTTTGACTATACAGAATCTACCCTACTTGTCTGTGTATTCTTTAGGTACCACCTTGCTGCTTTCACACAGAAAAAAATATAGTCCTTGCTAAAATTTATCTGTTCTTAGCAGTAATGGTTATTCTGCAAGTGTGATCCAAATAGGGAAGACCCTCCCCTCTCCTACAGCCCTAGTTGTTGAATTTAGGTAGAAAGGAAACGTGTCTTGTTTCTTATGTATATGAATACTTGTAAGAGGAATATGCTTGGGAACGGTGATACCACTCATCCCCTTCTGTGGGACACAGTCATTCCTGTGAAGCCCTACAGCTCCAGGCTGAGACGGCTCACAGTCCGTCCAGCCAGTGATTTTCAACCTTTGTTTCTCACTTACTGATAAACTAATTACTAAAGAAAAAGGGGCCCTGACCTCTTCTCCCTTAGTAACTAATTTATTTGTGCCATGAGATGAAAATGATTGTATTTAGTCAGGGGCACTGACCTTAGTAATTAGTGTGTGTTTGTGCCATGGAAAAAAAAAGGTTTCCAGACTGATACAAGTCTGATACAAATGATAGGAAAGAGCAGGTTTTGAAGGAAGGTTACAGCAGAGGTTGTTTGCAGCTTTATTTAGGCACTATTGACTTATCCACTTAGTCATTTTACACATTTACCAGGGCTGGGAATTGCTTTTGGTTTCCGTCTTTATATCCTCCTGGGTGCCCATTCAGGGTTGTATCAGTGGATCTCGGCTGTCCTAATTTCTCAGGCTCGTAGGGAAGGCTGATAGGTCTCCAGGATGAAAGGACTTGGGGGAACACCAGGATGAGTTTACTGTTCATCACTGGTTCTAAATCTAGGGAGTTCAGGCCCATAGTAAAACCTCCCTCAAGGCACAAAGCCCCTTTTGTCTACTTATTCAGCCTAATTATTTTTAGACTCTGCAATATGTATCTGGAGACCAATGAAAGGCAGCTCTTGCTAAAACATCTAAATATTTTCTTTTTATATCTTCAAAGCAATGCTAAAGATGATCAAAGCCAGATTTGGGTTAAAAGATGAGGGGCCTAAACTCATATTTTGCAAACTCACTCTTTCAGCTCCTCTTTTTCTTTGCCTAGTCTTTCTTCTTTATTTACATTATATATGAACTTGCTATTTAGAGGAATAAGTCAAGACTCCAATGTTAGTTTACACGTAGAAATGCGTTAAATAAAAGTTCTCTCACTGCACTTCTGTTTAAAGCCATGATAAAAAAAATAAGGACTTAGGCAAACCTCTTATTATAAAAAATTGTATGTGGTACACATATATATAATGGACTACCACTCAGCCATAAGCAATGATGAAATACTGTCATTTGTAACAACATGAATGGACTTTGAGAACATTATGTTAAGTGAAATAAGTAAATCAGAAAAAGTAAGAACTATATGATTTCACACATAAGTGGGATATAAAATTGAAACTCATGGACATAGAGAAAAGTAAAGTTGTTACTCAAGGTGGGGGAGTGTGGCAAAGGGGGACAAATATACGGTGACTGAAACGTTTCTGACTTTGGGTGATGGGCACACAACACCATCAACAGTTCAAATGCTAGAGAGATGTCTACCTGAAACCTATATATTCTTATTGACCAATGTCACTCCATTAAATTTAACTTCTAAATAAAAAACAATTAGAAAACTAGGTAAAATATATCTTATTCCATTCAGGTTGCTATAACAAATTGCCATAGACTGAGTGACTTATAACCAACAGGAATTTATTTCTCACTGTCCTGGAGGCTGGGGAGTCCAGGTCCAGGCACCCATAGATTCAGTGTCAGGTGAGAAGCCACTTCTGGTTCATAGCTGGCGATGTTTTCACTGTGCCCTTGCGTGGAAGAAGGGGCTATGGAGGTATCTGAGAGGTCTCATTCATAAGAGCATTAATTCTATGTATGAGGGTCCACCCTCGTGACCTAATCATATCCCGAGGCCCCCACCTCCAAATACCATCATTTGGGTATTAGATTTCAACATATGAATTTGGGGTGAACACAGATATTCAGTATGCATCAATATGAAACAACTGTTTTCAGCCACTGACCTATAGGTAGTACAGAATTAGGACCCCTAGTAGCTAAATGGAGAGAAGTATTTAAGGTGAGCCCCATAATCACCTTGGATTTGTGCCTGGAGGCAGCTTGTGGATGGTGGGCAGATGTGCAGTGGGGGCAGCCCAAGCAGGGCCTAGTGGCCTCAATGAATTCATGAGCTAGAAAGTTAGAGCTCAAGGCAGCTAAGGTGTTTGGATATCGTAGTGAGGAATTTCAGGAAAATGTGATGTGAGCAGGAAAATACTCCAGAAACCTGAAAGACAATCCTCGTGAGCCTTTGCTGAGACCCAGGCTGCGTGTTCACAGGGAAACCTCTCCCAGGCCAGCAAAGGATGCCCAAAGGATTGTAAGCAGAATAATCCCGAGCGCTCACACAGGCTGGTGCAGTGTGCATTCTGTGAGAATGTGTTCAAACTGTGACCAGCCAGATCGGAGAGCTATTGGTGACCACGCCAGGGCATTCAGTGGAGATCCCAGGCTTTAGCTGAAGGGCAGTGCTGTGTGCATCATGCATAAGACTGCTCTAGAGCAGTTCAAAGACAGGCCTTTATCCAAAACAAGGCAGAAACCAGGTTAAAAGGAACAAAGAATAGTTCAGACAGAAAAATAGTAGATTTTCAACTATATAAATAATTACATTGAGTATAAATGGTCCAAATACCCTAACTGAAATACCAAAACTGTCAGATTTGATATTAAAATTAAAAGAAAAGAAAAAGCAGGACCCAATGATATACTTTTAATAAGATACTTATTTTAAATATAAAGACATGGATATGTTAAGGAGGAGATAACATAAATCCTACCTAAACTTTTTCAGAAAATAGTGTAGGAGAGAATACTTTCTAATTCATTTTACAGAAGGCCGGCATTAATCTCATTCCAAAAATATTACAGAGAAAGGATACTGTAGGACCCCTATTTCTCATGAAAATAAATGTAAAGATCATAACATATTAGCAAATTAAACCAGCAATTTATAAAATCAATCTAGCAATGTATAGAAGGAACCAATGCAGTCCCAATCATAATTATAGTGGGCTATTGTTGAGGTTGACAAACTAATTCTAGAACTTATATGGAAATACAGAGGACTTAGCATAGCCAAAATGATTTTGAAACAGAAAAAGTTGAACAGCCAACAGTATTTAATTTCAAGATTGATTATAAAGCCACTATCATCAAGAATCAAGACAGTGTGCTAATTGTATAATCACATACACACATAGAATAATGGAGTATTATAAATATTCCAGAAATAGATCCCCATGTATATGGTCAATTGATTTTTTTTTTTATAAAGATCCAATTTACTGAAAAAGAAGAGTTGTTTTTGTCTTTTGGCATTTTTTAAAACGGTGTTGGAACAACTGGATATTCATATGGGTGAAAAATGAACCTCAACCCTTAACTCAGTGTCATAAACAAACAAAATAACGCAACATGTTTGTCCTACAGGAAAACACAGTTAATCATTATGAGAGGCTGGCAAGTGTTGCCACAGCCTTCTTATAATAGGCAGAATAATGGTCCTCCCAAAATGCCCACTTTCTCATTCCTGGAAATGTGTTAATAGGTTACAAGGCATGACTTATAGTAGAAAATAAATACTTGGTCTTTGTCCCTGTTTCTGGCACAGAGCTACTAAAACTTCTGAAATTTCCTAAGTGGGGAGAGTGATAAAGGTATCTTTTGTCATTTTAATGAGGTGATTTTTGCAACTCCCCTACTTAATCCAAGGACCATGTTGGTCGTGGATGAACCAATCAAAAATAAAGCATTAGAACTTTTAGCTCCACTCCCTGGTTTCTAGGGAGGAAAGAGGGACTGGAGGTTTAATCAGTCACTAATGGCCAATGATTTAATCAATCCTTCCTATGTAATGGAGCCTCCATAAAAACCCAAAAGGAGAGTGTCTGGAGAGCTTCAGTTGGTGAATACACAGCAATTCAGGGAGAGTAGAGTGCTTGGGGAGGGGATGGAACTTCTGGATCTTTTCCCATACCTTTACTGATGCATCTCTTCCATCTGGACACACCTGAGTTATATGCTTTTACAGTCGACTGTAATAATCCAGTAAGTAAGTGTTTCTCTGAGTTCTGTGAGCTGTTCTTGCAAGTTAATGGAACCCAAGGAGGGGTTTTGGGACCTCCCATCTAATTGGCCTGTTGGTTAGAAGCACAGGGACCTGTGATTGGTGTCTGAGGGAGGGATGGGGGCGGTCTTGTAGGACTGAGCCCTTCACTTGTAGAGTCCGCCACTGTCTCGGAACACAGAGCTAGTATAAAATTCTCTGGTGCTAGAGCTAGCCTTACTGGATGTAGCTGTTATTTGCAGGCAATGTAGCTTAAGTACTGCCTGTGCCTAGAATCTTAAAGGTTCTGAATGGCCAGCACCTTCCCTGGAATTGTTTAGAATCCTTCCGCTTTAATTTTTTTTTTAATTTTAGTTAAGGAATGGGCTAAGCAGCTGTGACAAAGAGACACCCCAAAAGAAGGACTCAAACAAATGTCAGGTTTATATATTCCTCATTTAGCAGTCCCAAGTCAGACAGCCCGCCCACGGTAGGACAGGCAGTTCTGTCCTACACAGTCATCCAGGAACCTGGGTCCCTTCAATCTATTGCTTCACCCTCCCTTGCCGTGTTTTCTATCTCCACAGGTTCTGATCTGGCTCCCCCACCCCACTGCCTTCCAGCCCAAAGAAGGGGGGGACAAGGAAGATGGCAGGCATTTCCTTTTAAGGAAGCTGTACACATCACTTCAGCTTATGTTCCCTTGGTGACAGCTTAGTCACTGGCCACATCTCGCTGAAAGTTTGGCTGGGAAATGTTTTCTCTGGTTTGGTGGTCATGTGAATTTTGGAGATGGGGGAAATATTATTCTTGAAAGAATAAGGGGAATGAATACTGGGGAACAAGCATCAATGTCCTCCACAGTTTCTAACTCTCATCTGAAAATACTACCATGATATGCTAGGTCCCCATTCTGCCAAGAATAATCAATGTTAAAACATTAGCAAAGCTTCTGCCCTCGTGTAGCTTATATGCTAATGGAGTGGATAGATAAATTATAATTTTGTGTGAATATACAATATTACTATAATAGGGAAGCTCCCAGGTGCTTTGGGAAGATACAGGGGAGATGCTCAATGCAGATGTGTGTCGCTGGGGAAGGTTTCCTGCTTCTCTGTTCTTAGAGGCTGAGTGGGAAGCTGGGCAAAATATAGTTGGAAAAATTTTTGTAGGTAAATAAAAGTGTGTCTTTATGAGACTTAGTGCGTGCACAATAAAGAAACCTGAGGAATCTCAGTGACCCTTGTAGGTCACTCTAGTACGTTCCATGCGAATCATTCATTTTTTTCAATAAGATATTTTTAGTGCCTATTATGTACTGGGTACCATTCTGGGCACTGGCAAGCTGCAATGAGAGTTAGTGACCTTGTTTTTAAGCCAGGAATTACCATTCCATAGCTGTGGGAATTTGGGTACATTATCTCTGTGAGCTTCTTTTTGTCTTTTTTCTTTGTGTTCATTAAATAAGACTAGACTGTCTAATTTTTCTTCCAAGTAAAATACCTAATAACCAATAATTTCACGGGGACTTTTTAATTCTAACCACAGACTCTCAACACATACTGAACTGGTAGTAGATTAGATGCCACAAATACAAAATCTCATAATTGATGTCATCGTAAAGGGTTCCGTTGGTAGAAGGCCAGTATATATAAAATAATTAAGTATAAAATTATTAGATTAGCAAGCACTGATAAAGAACCAGGTTCCATTTTAAATACTTTGTATATGAATCTGTTTAATTCTTCAGAACCATATGAAGTAGGAACAATTATTGCACTCATTTGATAGATGGAATTGACCCTCTCAGAGTCAAGCTGAGCCAACAGCTGAAAGGAAGTAGCTCTGAACTAGGCAGGAAGAGAGAGTGTACTTGAGCTTTTATTTTAGATTAGCTGTTTTAGGCCTATTGTGTGGCTTCCCAGAGCACAGATTTCTTATCAGTAAAATGGGGGGGGGGCTGGTATTAAATCCCTGATTCTAGACCACGAGTTCTTTGACCACTTGTAATTAAAACCATGCAGAGTGCTTATAAAATTGCAAAATATGGAACCCCACCCAAGGCTTACTGAATCAGGATTTTTCTGAAGGAAAAACCCAGGAATCTGCATTTTTAGTAAACAGCCGAGGATATTAAGGCATATTCAAGTTTGAGGGTCACTAGTGCGAAGAGGCCTAATACCCTTTCCTGTGAGATACTATCCCACGTGATAACCCTTCCACTGCGGAGGACCTGCAAGTAAGTTTGCCCTGATCCTACCCTTTAGGAAGAGGCCCGGGATCACCGATGGTTGCTTTGCCTGGGACCGGGGCGGGGAGTGGGGGGGTTTCCAGGATGCAGGCCTTTCAGTTAAACTGAAAAAGCTGGTCGCCCCACGAGGACCCTGCTGCGTGGTTATTTATTCCACTGCAGAGAGCTACCAGTCCCCCCAAATGCCAGGAGTTCCTCGGTGGCAGCCACAAGTACACAGCTGGCTGAGATGATAATTCCCTGGCATTCTGTTAGCAGAGGGTCAGAGGAGCTCTGGGTCCCACTGGCCTGCAGATCCGCTGAGAAAGCCCCAGGGCCCACTGTGCTGCACAGTCACTGGCGTGCCCCCCCCCCCCCCCCCCCCCCCCCGTGAGTCAGTCTCGGGCGGGCGAATCTGCAGGAGCTGTCCACCAGCCGCTCGCAGCCATCTGTGCAGCGTGTGAGATGAGTGGACGTGAGTCATCCCTTCTGCATCAGCGCGAACCACCCGTGGGGAGTTCGACCTCCACCTACTTCTAGAGAAGCAGTTAACAAAGACTGACCTAATTCAGACAAAAATAGGCCTCCATTAGTGTGTGACTAACCGCTGATTTTTCTAATTACCAAAGAACCTTTCTGCCGTGTTCGATGACTAGATTGTGATGCTCAGTAACGCTGCATGTTGGGTGTGTTAAAACTGCTCCTCTTTCTTCTTCCTCTCCTCCCCTCTCCTTCCCCTCCTTTCTTGATCTCTCTCTAAAGGAAATGCATGCTGCTGGGGAACAATCCTGGTGCCTGAAAAGCCTCTATTATTCATCTGATCTGGCAGAGTAACTGCCATTCAGAACTTTATTGCCCTAAGGGTCAAGCTGCCACCTCTCAGCTCAGAGCCCAGGGGCAGTCCAGTGAGGGTGCAAGGGCTACACCAGGGCTATCCTAGTGGGGAGCCAGCTGGTCCTGAGACCCCTTGTTAGATCACCCCAAAACTTATCTGGGAAGGGTTACCAGCCCCTCAAGAAACACTCAAGCCTGGGCAAGATAATTGACTTTATATTAATTCTAAGAAGCAGCATTTGTTTAAAACTGCACAGAGACTATTCGTAGTTATGATGTCTTTATAAAAAACCCTCTCCTCGATTTGTACTCAGTGTCTCACGGTTACAAGCAAAAGAAAAGTGGTCCGGAAAGAAAAGCCAGATTCCAAATACCTGGAAAATAAGAGAGAAAGGGAAGCTGACAGGTCAGGGGCAGAGGGGTAGCAGGGAAACACGGAGTCCCGGGCGCAGGGACTTAGATTCTGTAAATGGGGACTTCAGGTAAAATCGGTGAGCCAATTTTATCTCTGCCGGTACATAGTTTGTTTCTCCTGAGACAAACATTTGAGGTGTATTTCACTTTATGCCTAAGACGTGCTCCTGAAAATTGTTTATGAATCAATCTGTAGTAAATGCAATCATATTTTAAACATCTAAAGGGACCACTACTGCACTAAGCTTTAGTGAAGCAAAGAATGCTTGATGACATAAATCAAGCTTCTATAATTTATCTCAACTAGTGACAATTCTGATGGAGGATTTGCTTATTAGAAAATGAGATGCAGGTCTGATCTCTTTTAGTTCTTGTCTCACCCTATGAGAAATGAATTAAAGCCTAATGTGAGTGACATCTGTGTGAGCCATTAGGGCTGTGTGAAAGTTATCCAATGGAGGGTCCTTTGGGCAGCAGACAACTGGGCAGGGAGGACCAGAAGCTGCTTCTGCCAGAGCCGGTCCAACCAACTGCCTTCCCCTGCTATGTGGAGCTGCTGTTGCACAAATAATGACAGATACCCTCTAGGGTGGGCTGAGAAAGTCCCTTAAGCGTCTACACCCTGGAACCTGTGGGTGTCACCTTCCATGGCAAAAGAGACTGTAGATGTCAGTTAATGACCTCGAGATGGAGACTAGCCTGGATTAAGAGTAGACTGATGTAATCACAATGTTTCTTATATGAGGGCTGAAGGAGAAGTCCCGAAGAGGTGAAGGCAGTGTGGTGCTGGGGGTAGGGCCACGCCACAAGCCAAGGAATGCAGGCAGCTGCTAGAAGCTGAAAAAGACAAGGAAACAATTTACCCTCAGACACATGAGAAGGAACCAGCCCCCTGAACCCCTGACTTTAGCCCAGTGAAGCTGATTTTTGACTTCTGGTCTCCAGCACTTAACACAGTTTATATTGTTTTAAGCCATTAGTTTGTACAATTTTTATTTTTTGCAGTAGCAAAGTGAAATGAATACACCATCTCTCATCTTGACTACCTGGCTTGCTCACTTCGTGGGAACCACAGATTTGTATCTCAGTGTCACATACCAATCAATCAGTCTGTTGTTCCCTCCTCTTAACAGACTGCTCAATTCTGTCCTCTTCTTTTCATCTCCGCTGTCACTGTCCTAGTCCAGGCCTGTCACCTGTACCATTCCAGTGGGTTCTCCCCTTTGTGTCTCATTCTCCTTTCAACATTAGGGTGTGTGTGTGTGTGTGTGTCTGTGTGTTGCAGATCAGACCACATCCTTCCTATGCATCAACCGCCTCCCTGGCTGCTCACTGTCCGCAGGATGAAGCCTGGGGATAAAAAGCGTCATGGTCAGAGGGCTCCTTGGAGACCTGCCCGGCTGGGCCCTGCAGCACTGGCCTCAGGGATTCACCAGGGCTGGACTGTGTGAGGCTGGGAAGCAGCGGGGTTGAGGGCAATACATGAGAACTGTTCTCCCGCCTGCGGTTCTGCCCTGCACAAGCCCTGTCACCACGGTGTGACATCAAGATGGCTGAGGTGTGCCAGCTGAGATGTCCCCTGCCACTTTTCTGGACTAACCTATGGGGAGAACTGCTGCAGGGGACACTTAAGCCTCCAAAGGTCTGATGTGACCCTTGTTCACATCATTACCTTCAGCTCTGTGCCCCGAGTGTGGGAATTTGGAGGCCAGAAGCAGCATAGCCAGACATCTTTGAGAATGTTATCATCTCTCTGTGGTGCACCCCAACGACCCTGACTTTCTTCTTCATCCTTTAGGAGAGCAAACCTGGTTTGGCTCACCCGTGGGATGTCTGTGTCTCGTCTTCTCATGATTTAATACTTGCCGTTTGCCAATAGTGGATTGTGTGAAGGCTCAGCTGTGAATGTTGTTCATGAGCTCTCCCTTCCATTACAGCCTCATCTCTCTGGGTTCCTTCGAAGCTCTGCCAGCTCTGCCCTTGGACTACAGAAAGCTGCTTTCTCCCACACCCCACCTGGCACACTCTTCCTCATCCTCGTGGCTCAGCTAACCCCTGTCATTCTTCAGGCTTCCGCTCAAATACCAGTTCTCTCAGGAAGCCATTTCTGCCTCTCCAGCTCACATGTAGGGCTTCCATTGGACCCTGAAATTCCCCACTGGCACTAGTATCACACTACTATGCAATGGTTTTCTTTTCTTTTTTCTCTAATTGCTTTTTAAAATTTTTTTATTTTTTAAATCACAGTTGACACACAATATTATATTAGTTTCAGGTGTACAACAGAGGGATTGGCATTTGTATAACTTACAAAGCGGTCACCCTGACACCATACATAGTTATTATAATGTTATTGAGTATACTCCCTACGCTGCACTGTACAGCCCCCTGACTATTTTGTAACTGCCGATCTGTCCTCCTTAATCCCTTTCCTTTTTCACCCATCCTTCATCCCCAACCCTCTCCCATGTGGCAACCATCAGTTTGTTCACTGTATCTATGAGATTGTTTCTGTTAAGTTTGTTCATTTATTCTATACATTAGATTCCACGTATAAGTGAAATTACACAGTATTTGTCTTTCTCTGCCTGACATAATACCCTTGAGGTCTACCCATGGTGCTCTAGATGGCAAGATTTCATTTTTTATGCCCAAGTAATATTCCATTGTATACAGGTACCACATCTTCTTTATTCGTTCATCTGTTGATGGACACTTAGGTTGCTACCATATCTTAATTACTGTAAATAATGCTGCAGTGAACACAGGGATGCATATACATCTTCAAATTAATGGTTTGGATTCCTTCAGATAAATACCAGAAGTAGAACTGCTTGATCATATGGGTAGTTCTATTTTTAAGTTTTTGAGGAGCCACCATACTCTGTTGTTATAGTGGCTGCACCAGTCTGCATTCCCACCAACAGTGCACGAGGGTTCCCTTTTCTCCACATCCTCGCCAGCACTTGTTGTTTGCTGATTTATTGATGACAGCTATTCTGACTGGTGTGAGGTGGTATCTCATTGTGGTTTTAATTTGCATTTCCCTAATGATTCGTGATGTTGAGCATTTTTTTTATATGTCTATTGGTCATCTATAAGTTCTCTTGGGAGAAGTGTCTATTCAGGTCCTCTGTCCATTTTTAAATCAGATTGATTGTTTTTGTTGGTACTAAGTTGTAGGATTTCCTTATATATTTTGGATATTAACCCCTTATTGGATCGGCAAACATGTTCTCTCGGTAGGTTGTCTTTTCATTTTGTTGATGGTTTCCTTTGTTAGGCAAAAACTTTTTATTTTCATGTAGTCCCATTTATTTTTCTTTTGTTTCTTTTGCTTGAGGAGACACCACTAAAAAAGTTATTACTAAAAGAAATGTTAAGAATTTACTGCCTATGTTTTTTTCTAGAAGTTTTATGGTTTTGGATCTTACATGTAAGTCTTTAGTTCATTTTGAGTTTATTCTTGTATATGGTCTAAGAAAGTGCTCGAGTTTCATTCTTTTGCAGGTAACTGTCCAGTTTTCCCAATACTATTTATTGTAGAGACTATCTTTATCCCATTGTATATTCTTGCCTCCTTTGTCATAGATAAATTGACCATATAGACTTGGCTTTATTTCTGGGCTTCGTGTTCTGTTCCATTGATCTATGTGTCTGCATTTATGCCAGTAATAATGCTGTTTTGATTTCTTGTATAGTTTGATATCAGGTAGCATGATACCTCCAATTTTGTTCTTTCTCAAGATTACTTTGGCTATTCAGAGTCTTTCTTTAGGATTATTTGCTCTAGTTCTGTGTAAAATGCCATTGGTATTTTGATAGGGATTGCATGAATCTCTAGATTGCTTTGGGTAGTATGAACATTTTAATGATATTAATTCTTCCTATTCATGAGCACAATATATCCTTTAATTTATCTGTATTTTTTTTAATCTCCTTGGTTAAATTTATTCCTAGGTACCTTATTATTTTTAATGTAATTATAAATCTTTTTTTAAAATTCTCTTTGATAGTTATTAGAGTATAAAAATACAACTGACTTCTGGATAGTAAATTTTTTCCTGATACTTTACTGAATTCATTTATTTTAATAATTTTTTTGTTGAATCTTTAGGGTACTTTATCATATCATGTCATATACAAATAATGAAAGTTTTATTTTTTTCTTTTCAATTTGGATGTCTTTTCTTTTTGTCTGATTGCTATAGCTAGGACTTCCAATACTATCTTGAATAAGAGTGGTGAAAGTGGGCACCCTTGTCTTATTCCTGATATTAAAGAAAAAGCTTTCAACTTCTCACTGTTGAATATGTTAGCTGTGGGATTGTCACATATGCCCTGTATTATATTGAGGTATAATGCCTCTATCCCACTTTACTGAGAGTTTTAATCATAAATGGATGTTTGATTTTATCAAATGTTTTTTTCTGCCATCTATCAATAAGATCATATGATTTTTATCCTTCATTTGATTTATGTGGTGTATCATGTTAATTGATTTGTGGATATTGACTCAATCTTGCATTCTAGGAATCCCACTTTTAAATGTATTACTGAATTTGGTTTGCTAATATTTTGTTGAGGGTTTTTGTATCTATGTTCAGCAGGGATACTGGTATGTATATACACACACAGCTATATATATAAATATCTAAATATCTATATATGTATCTATATCTATCTATATATCTGTATATCTATCTGTCTATAATATGTGTAGTCTTTTTCCAGTTTTGGTTTCAGGGTAATGCCGGCCTTGTAAAATGAGTTTGGGAGCCTTCCCTTCTCTTAATTTTTGGACTAGTTTGGGAATAGTTTACATCTTTAGTTGTTGGACTTCTGTTCAGCTAGTCTTCAGGTGGTGCTAACGATGGCTGTTCTATAACTTAGCTGTAATTTTGTTATGACTGTGGGAGACAGTGAGCATACCATTTACCTACTGCCATCTTGACCAGAGGTCCCATACTTCAAGGCCACTACTTCACGTGGCTTGTTCATTATTGAGACCCTAGTACATGGCACTGTGGTATGTGACTAATAAATACATTTAATAAATGGGTGAACAGATTCATAGTAGAAATCAGATTTTATTAAATGACTGCTACGTGATAGGCACCATGCCAGATGGGCACTCTGTGTGTGTATAGGTGTGTATGTATATGCATGTATGTATGTGTGTAATCTTCCATCTAACTATAACTATGCAAGGTTGGTCTTGTTATCCAAATTCTACAGTTAAGAAAACCAAGGGTCAGAGGCTCTGTAATGTGGCTGGGCTCACTACTCAATGCAAAGCTGGAATTTGGTCCCAGAACTCCCTAACGTTTATGTCAGCATATTACCAAGCTATATTTATATGAGACACGTTTTCACCTCTCTGCCCCCTCCTAGCTGTCCACACTATACTCCCACCCGAGTCAAGCCATCTGATTTGGAAGCGGGGCAACCAGTGTGTCCAACATGCCCAGGAACTGGACCTGGATTCTGTCCCTTATTTCCAGGTCTGAAGGGTTAGCTCTGTCACAGTGCTTCCTTTACATTCCTTTGATGCGAGTAGCTCTATTTTGTGCCTGGCCTTTCCCTAATATCTCTCAGGACTCTTGCAAAGGCTATAAACAAGCTCTGGTGGTGGAGCTGGGGATGTGATAATTGAGGTTTGTGTGTGCCCCTTGGACGGCAGAGGGTCCATAGTGTCTGTTAGATTCTCAAAGAAGTCTTCTGGACATGTGAGCAAAAGGCTTTCCTGGTTGTTTCTCTGTTGTTTTCTTCTATTCTTCTTTTTTAGAAGGTTGCGTTAGAGTTGCTGGGACCACCTCAAGACCCTATTATGACCGTCCAGATTCAGAGAAGACCTTTGGGAAGTCCACGTTCGAGTTTTCTAAATCTCAAATCCCTTACATATGAAATAGACGAGGACAGAATTGATACCTAGACACTTCTGCTTTACTATTCTGGGTTCTGTGGTTGCTAAGTGTTGAATCATTTAAATATCAGCAGGTGGAGGCTATAGTGATTATTTTTACATGTACAAATGGTCTTAAATACAGGAGCAGAGGCCAGAAATCTCGGATCACTGCCCTGAGGCATGGGAGTTCCTTTTCTGGATGGATTCATAATGGTTGGCTTCAGTCTCCCATTGCTGCTATGCCCTTGTGGTGTCCTGCATATTTTCCCGGCTGCCTCCTGCAAAGCATTGCACAATTTGCTTAAGTTCAGAGCTGATACCTTATGAATGAATAGTTCTTCACTGGCCACCTAGGAATGGTCTCTTAAAAGAATTATTTTTTTCTTTTAATGAGGCAACAATCAGGCCATTGGTGCTGAATTTATGATTCACTTATGTGCGCCGTTAACTTGTGAGTTGCTTGATATTTCAAATCGCCTTGACTATTGCTATGTTTATGTGTGTATAGTATTTTTAATGTCGCCATTAGGTTATCACTACTTTGACAATTACTACCTCTCACTAATGTTTCTTCCATTTTGTTAGTAAATGAATATGAAAATTAGAAGTAAAGAATAAGCACATTTAGGGCTTGTTTGTGAGACAGAAGTGGAGGCACTACTTAAAAATAGATATATAATAATCATTCGGTTGCTTTTTAAAGCTAATTTATTCCCTTTTCCTTAGAAACCTGAAGATCAAACTGTCCTCTGTATCTCACTAACAGAAGGAGACCACCCACTCTTCTGGTTAGAATGTCTCTAAAGGGTCAGGTTCCGTGGGTTTGGGAAATGTGCTTTGTGACGATGATGGCAATGGTGGCGGAGCCTGACTTTTATTGAATGCCTATTATGGGACAGACACTGGGCTGTTCTCTTCATAGGTGATAACTTGTTCCCTCTATTCAACTGCCTCAGGAGATAGATGCTACCATTGTTCCCATTTTAAAGAGGAAGAGAGTTAGTTTTAGGTTGGTGCAGATTTGAATTCAGTGGGGTCTGACCCCAGAACTTGCATATATAGCCTCTATTCTTTTCCTTGTCTTTGTTGTCTCTAAAGTTAAGGTGTTCCAGAGACAGTCACCTGTGACCAGTCCCATTATTTTTGTATTGTAGTGTTAAAGGAACTTCACTATTGTTCTGAGAATTTACCTAGCTAATCAGCAAGAGAATGGGGTATACAAGTAAAGACAAGTTTGTAATATCCTATAGGCAAGATTTTGGTTAAGGGACATGTTGTTTTAGGGTAACCGATAGATGCTGGAATCATAATACAGAAACACTAGAGAGAAGATCATAGTGTTTATTTTTCTTTATGTGTTTCCTAATACCATGACCCAGGGAAATATATACTATGGACCTAAGATCTACATTACAATGAAACCAAAAAAAACCAAAACAAAAATACCCCATCAATCAATGTAAAAATTCCTTACAAAACAACCTTTGCAGAAAAAAACCAATTAGTTATCCCATAAAAGTGTAAACTTAGGCAAAACTGTTCTTCAAGTTCTGTCTTTCCAACTTCAGTGATGATGGAAGTCATAGGCAAGAGTATGATTGGAAAATAGCACAAAATCAGAATTGAACAAGACCTTAGAGCCGTCCAATCTGGCCTCTGAGGGCTCTGACCATTTGAGCACCCACCACATTTTTAGATGGTTTTAATCATAAAAGAATTCTTACTTAAAAAAATCATCACAGGGCTGAGAAACCATCTTTGAAGCCAATTTCAGAAGAGAGAATTCTGGTTTCTATTAAATTGATGAAAGAATTCAGATTAAAATAACAAACCCAACCCTAGGATTAGAAGAAGATATTGTTTCCCCTGGGAGAATGGGACAGTAAGTTTTTTCTCACAGTGAAGAACCAAAGGGGCCAATGGACCCAGGCATTGCTTCTTTCCTTTAAAGAAGCTATTATGGTTAAAGGAGAAGTTGCAGGGGCCGAAGGAAAGAATGGACAGTGTCTCCTGAAAGCCCTGGGGAGTCTGCTCCTTCCCAGCAGTGGCAGCTAGGCTGGTGTCCCATAGTCTTCCTTGTCTTCTGGTGAGGAGGCTGAAGAGCGTTCTAGTTGAGAAGCCTCATGTTCTATAAAACGATCCAGTGCTTATGTTATTCTCGACACCTGGAGATAACATTTTTCTGATTTGAAAACCTGCTCAACTTTTTCAAGGAGCAAGTTTGTAAGTTTGTAGCCTTTTTTTTCTTTCCTCCAAAACAAGGGCACTTTCAATAAAAGAAATCTTTCAGGGTTGGGATATCCTTAGAACTTTGAGAAACTCTGGAAGTCTTCTTAACTGGCTGGGCGGAGCAGATGTCAACCCCCCTGGACTACAGAACCCGCTGCCCACTTGACCCGGGAGTCCTGGGGAGGCTTGACACCCGTGCACCCACTATTTAGGTGGCAAACAAACCAATCGAGTGAGGGGCATCAGGCAGTCAGTTCTTTACAACAAAGTTTTATTTATTTTCTTTGACCCCCTCCCAAAGAACATTAAAGTTGTTCATCCTTTTATTTTTAATGGTTTTTCCTTTTGGATCCAAAAGAGCATTTATATTACAGAATATCCACCTGGTCAACATGCAGTGCTGAGCTCTAGCTTCAGGAGCGATGCACTGGTCCTCTGGGTGGGCCAGCACTGGCCGCCATCCAGACACGGCTCCCAAAGGGGCATCGGGCTGGTGCACACAGCGGAGGCTGCCTGGAAGGAAGTGTCTCATGCGCCTTGGCTCACACGTTTTGTAATGCGGGTGGCAGTGTCTTAACAGCCTGAGGCAGGGCACCCTGATTCCCTCTTGATTCCATTTCACATGCTCATCATCTAAGAGCAAACCAAGGAGGGAAATGGCCTGACCTCGGGTCCCGAAGGACAGAGCGTGGCCTGGACACTGTCATCTACCTCCTTGCAGTGTTGTTATCCATGGAGGCTAGTGCCGGTGTGCCCTGCAGAGTTTGAAATCTATTTGATAGAGCTCACCCCCATCCCACTCGCCAACGCTCTCTTCTCCCATGGTGCTAGCACCACTAGGAAAATCAGTGACATCTCTCCACTACTGGCACTACTCTGTAAGAATTGCAAAAATCATAGAGATTGTCTTTGGGCTGATTGAATGCAATAGCCTCCTTCCTCTCCACTTCCCACATCTGGAAAAGTTCTTCAGAGATCTGTTAAGCCTCCAAGGCCTTGAAATCCACTACCTTATGTGAGTTTAATGGAAAGAATCCCTCTGAATCCAGTATCGCGCTAACAAGCTGACTGTGACCTAGTAAAAAAGTGGATCTCGGGCCACACATCTCCCAGTCTTCCTCCTCCTGGGACTCGCTAGTATTTTCTGCCTCAGCCTTGTCTTTCTATAGCGTGTCTTCCTAGCCTCTGCCTGAGTTGTCCCAGCCATGAAATGCCACACACTTGGGGCCTGAGAAATGCCACACACTTGGGGCCTGAGATTTTCCGCCTCCATTTATTTTTCTGGGCGAGTTCCAAATCTTGGATTCAGTTTGAGTGGAGTTGGCCTGCTCTCTAATGTCACCAAGAGGGAGGTTCCTCTGTAATTGCTGCACTTAGGGTGGCTTTGTAGAAAGTTTGGCTCGGTCACAAAACACCAGGATAGAAAAAACATTGATTGCATTTTGGACTGTAGGCTGAGTATATATCCCCATTGGGAGCCATTAAAATTCAATACCTGTGTTGTCACTAAAGCTGCTGGAATCTGCTTAATGTTATACAGCTCCTTACCAAATGTAACAAAGGCCGGGGATACTGGATGCTGAAATTTTGGCAGTTTGAGTACATTGTTTAGCCCTCATTTCATATTACCTTTATTTTTCAAAAGTGGATTAACAGCACTTTGATATTTTGGAGCAGGGGTCCCCAAACTTTTTACACAGAGGGCCAGTTCACTGTCCCTCAGACAGTTGGAGGGCCGCCACATACAGTGCTCCTCTCACTGACCCCCAATGAAAGAGGTGGCCCTTCCGAAAGTGCGGTGGGGGGCCGGATAAATGGCCTCAGGGGGCTGCATGCGGCCTGCAGGCTGTAGTTTGGGGACTCCTGTTTTGGAGTGTGTTTCTGCTGCTTATCCCTCGAGAAAATTTCTGATAGACTTGCGTTGAGTGGTAGTTCTGGGCAGAACTGACCATCACTCTGAGAAATCAGAGGACTGGAAAGAAAATTGAGTCATCAAATGAGGTTGGATTTGGCAGTTTTGTCTAATTTAGCCTGCTTTCAGTTTGGGGGGCTCTCCTCTGAGTGAGCCGAGATAAAATCCTGGGATCTGGCCCTAGAATACAGAGCAACCCATTCCTGTCTCCGACAAGCTGGGGTGCGGGGAGAGAGGGACTTGCTCAGACTAACATGTTGACTGGGAGAACAGGTCTTGGCAAAGAGTCCAGGTGTTCGTATTTGATCTCAGACTGGCTTACGTGTCCACAAAGAGGAGAGAGTGGGAAGCTCTGAGCATGAAAACTCAACTTTCTTCCTGGATTGAGGAAAATAAAAAATGTATGGATTGTTATTCTTTTTGTTAGAAAGCTAAGAAGGGGAAATAGGTAGAATAGAGTGTGAAATTAAAGCAAATCCTGGATTCTGGTTCCAGTAAATATGAAGTTTCTTTACAAAATTACATGTTTATAGCAATGCCAAGAATATGATAGGTTTTTCTCAAGCTCATTTGTAGAGACAGAGCTTTAGCTGAGGTATTAACTTACAAACACTTGACACACCTGTGAGCAAGGCAAATGTTAGCACTCCAATCTTCCTGACATGGAAAGTGGAGAGATGGGATCCCCTTGCTGAAGGCACAAGTTCTTAGAGAAGGTGGAATACATTTTTTTAATTTTTGACTCCCAATAATTTTTGTTTAAGAAAAAAAATTTAATTTTTCTCATCAAGACATAAAGTTGTATTTACTGGTTAAAGATGTCCTAAAAAAATTCTCTATTCATTCTATTACTTCTTTAGCTTTCATTGGAGTTGTTAGGTAGCTTTACATTATTCTAGATTAGGGGTCCCCAAACTATGGCCCGCGGGCCGCATGCAGCCCCCTGAGGCCATTTATCCGGCCCCCGCTGCACTTCTGGAAGAGGCACCTCTTTCATTGGTGGTCAATGAAAGGAGCACATTGACCATCTCACTAGCCAAAAGCAGGCCCATAGTTCCCATTGAAATACTGGTCAGTTTCTTTATTTAAATTTACTTGTTTTTTATTTTAAATATTGTATTTGTTCCCGTTTTGTTTTTTTACTTTAAAATAAGATATGTGCAGTGTGCATAGGGATTTGTTCATAGTTTTTTTTATAGTCCGGCCCTCCAACAGTCTGAGGGACAGTGAACTGGCCCCCCTGTGTAAAAAGTTTGGGGACCCCTGATCTAGATTATCCTTTCAGGACCTAGAAGGAGAAGAGACAGACAGGGACAGAGAAACAGAAAGACGAAGAGAAAGCCAGAGAGAGGGGATGGGAGCTGGTGTTGTGTGACCTCAGACTTCCAACTCGGACAGTAGGCCATGACATTCGACAAAAATTAATTCCTAGTGAAGCTGATTCAGAGCCATGGTTATCCTTCGTTGCCATTCTAAAGCTGGTCTGTTACAAAAAAATCTGACCAACAGAACAAAAATCCGACCAACCAAATAAAAACCCCCAACCAAATAAAACATAGATTTTCTCACTGCTTTTTACCCGATCTGCTCCAGTCTTTCAAATTCCCAAAAATAAAAATTCAACCCTCAATAATGTATTTACACAGTAGCATGGCTTATTGTGGAACCTGTTTTTGCACTTAGAAGGTCAAGATCCAGGCCCCCTATTTTTAGCATGGGGGAGAGAGCAGAAGGAAGCGAGGCAAATAGAAGGGCGGGTAGGGGCACCAGCCTCACCAGCGAGGCCACTGGACGCTGCTGCGAGTCCCACTCGCACTTCCCAACGGCTACGAGCTTTCCAGGCCCTCCTTCCGGGCAGGTGGGGACGATGGTCACTCTGTCATCTTTGGCTTAGAGTGATCTCTCTGAGATGCAGAAGCCAGAGAGTCAGGGCAGGAAGGACTCAAGGGAAGGAGGAAAATGGCCATGGTTGTTTCTGTTTCTAGTCTTTTGTCCCCCGAAGTGGCATGTCCATGTTCTATGACTGGGTGAGAAGCAGCTCATGACAGCTGACAAGTCACCCCTGCAGTCCATAGCTGGGCCGGGGACTGCAGCCAGCAGAGAGGCCAGTGGCTGCTGCTCTGTGGGGTGAGACCTGGCTACAAGGCACAAGGCAGTTCAGAGAGGAATCAACAGAAATCAGAAAGATTGATACTGATACAGGCAGGGCTTCCTAAGATGGGGCCTTCCTGGATCACTTCATCTGGCTTTTAAGATAAGCGTCTCAGTGTGGATATGCAGTTATCCGGGACCTGACTCTTCATGGGGCTCCTGTCTGGAGTGACACTCTAATGCCCTGACAAGCCGCTTGCAAGGGGCCCACTTTTCCCTTCTTTCCTGAATCATCAAGTCCTCAAGGTCCTGGAGTCAAGGAGGGAAGGGCAGACAGGATGGGTGAGAAGCACGCGAGGAAGAGTCTCCCCCAGGACAAGGCGATTCCTCTCCTCACCAGGATTCTTTGCGCACGTGGGCAAAAGGCCTTCGTGGGACTCCAAACACAACAGATGTCAAGCTGTGATACAAAGTTCCCTAACCCTTTGAGTAGTACAAATGTTCATGTACGCCTTCACTCAAAGAGTTAACAAAAAACTCATTATCCAAAGGGTTAACCTTCAAGTCTCACAGAATCCCTGCAAGGTAGGTGGACTCTCTGCCCCCCCCCTTCTTCTTTAATACAACCTTGTAATATTTCTATATAGTATATTTATATGATATATATATATATATATAGATATACACACACACACACATACTAGGCTGAGAAATTAAAAATCTCTCAACTTATCCCTGGCTCAACCCACTGAAGAAATATTGTCCAAAAATGAGACATCAGAGCAGGCTTTAGAAATAGGATGTAATGAAAAATTGAGAACATTCTTTAAAAATCCAGATTAGTAAATTTTTGTTCCATTATGCCCAGAGAGACCTAATTTCCCAGTGGGCTTTCATGGAGTCTGCGGACATTTCATACATTGTCCCCACACACCCCAACAGTCCGGTACCTTACACCATCTCGCGTCACCCGGTGAGTGTCCAGCTGTAGCTCACGAGAACGAAGCATTGTCCGAGAGCAGTGAGGACAGCGAAGGCAGGCAGGTCAGCGAATAAGCTCAGATCGGGTAGGCTAAGCCACCTTAGGAGCCGAGTCAATGTGAACATGCAGCAAACCAAGGCTGGGATGGAGAAGAGAGGGCACTGGCTCTGCACGGGATGTGTGTGGGGAAGGGAGATGCTGGCAGAATTGTGGGATAGGGGCTCTTCACTTTGTGGCCTCAGAGTCAAGGGAGGGCAAAATCCAGAACATCTGGAGTTCAACTTCAGAGAAATGTTCTCAATGATCTCAGTACCCCATGGGGATACTGAGTGGGGGAGCCCAGAATAGAAATGGATTCTTCAGCTAGAAGAATGAACAGGTCACCGTCCCTTTAGGGTGGAGGTCAATATTTCCTGACCTTGGCTTAGAGGGAACCTTGATCTGGGGTCTAGAGTTCACCCGCATGTCTGAAGGCCTGCTGGGAGTAGGGGACACATACATACACCCCCTCCTTCTCTTTTTCTCATTCCCTCTTGTTCCTGTTTTAAGGAGATGCTGAGGACTAATGTTAGCAAAGGAAACTGGACATATAGCTAAAGGTTCTTTTGAAGGGACCTACAGTGCTAAATATATCACGCTGTGCAGCTCAAACACAGGCCGTCACCCTCTGTTGCTTGGGATTTCTCAAGATGCTGCCCTAATTTTTAATCCCAATAGAAGAGGCATGGGTAGCAGAATTTGACATCCTGGAATATCCTGGCCGATTACTGTATTTGAGGGAAAGTTGGAGTTCATGTTCATTCAGAGGCGGAAGGAAACCATTGGATGATTATGATAATGAGTTCCGTGACTTAGCAGAAAATTCTTTTATTTTATGTTATTAAGAGAAGGGTAAATGCAGGCTAAGGGATAAGAAACCTGATTTATCGGTCAGGGGAAGTTGAATAAAAGAGTTCATCAGTTCATTGGAACTAGAAAAATCCAGGTGGTGGGTCAGGGGACTGTAATAGCAGTGCTTTCTGCCACTTGATTCAGGACTCAAAGGCGTGCGTGTGCGTTTAAGGTGTTCAGATGGCCAGGAAGGTTTCCTGGTCCAAGAAATTTCATGGTCATTGTGGTGTTTGCAGGCAGATTCCATTTCTGGCAATTGCTCTGCCCACCCAAATTTCACCTACTGTTGAAATGGCTCAAGGTATCACTTCAGTTCCCAATCTCCAAACAATGCAAGAGCAATAGGCTTGCTGGCTCAGAATGGCGGTCCATCTGCAGGCCTGGCCCTGGGAAAGCTGCATTTCCAAGGTGGAAGAGAGCAATTCTGTGCACAGAGAGCCACCCCTAGCAAAACCTTGGCATGAAATGACACCAAGCAGAGAGAATCTTTCAAACAAGACAAGGCTCAGCGTCAGAGTCTAATGTAATAATCATGCCTTTTAGAATTGGGATGTTGAGAGAGTCCTGGTCACATTCTCAACTACTCCTGAGCTCACAGGCTGAGTGGGAGGGAAAATGGAAGAGGGTCTCTGGATGGGGAGGCCTTTCTTTCTGCCTTTCTGGTCTCCTGCCCTGGGACTGCTTTGGTTTGCGGGCTGACCGTCGTGGGTCATGAGGCGCCAATAATATCTAGACCAGAAGGCAGGGCCATGACAAATGAATCTACAGCATGGGGTTGCATTTGTCTTTTCACAGCTGATGTGGCAATGCCTGATTTCTATTTCAACCAAAAAACAAACAAAACAGAGGCTCCTTCTAAGAAAAATCACAGTCACCGACTATTCTGACCCAAGAAGCGGAGTCTGGGATAAAGAGTGGGTGTCCACTATGACCTTGGTTCAGGGGCCTCCACGTCTCCCTATGGAGGGGTCTAGGCAGCAGGCTCCATCTGTTCCTGGCTGAGAATGGAGGGCCCTGTCCACACCCCCTCCAGGGGACCCTTCCACCAACCGTAATGGTGCTGGGGGACTGGGGAGGGACTTAAGGGGACAGGGCATTTCTACTAGAGAAAGGCTGACGTGTTCCACCAAATGGAAATTGTACAGATTTGCCAAGTAAGGGGTCTCTCTTTTTTTTAATACCTCTGAGTTTTGGGGGTTTGGAAGGATCGCCTGAGGCTGCCTTCTGCTCAGCGCTTACTCTGGGCAGGGGTAAAGCACAGTCCTGGCCCAGAGGGACAGTCAGGGCCCTGGTCTGGTCACATTGCATGACAAGGATCCTGCTTTGCTAGAAGGACCAGCCCAGGTCTCAGCTGAGGTATATTTACTAATCACCTTTTAAGCATCCTGACAAACTGACTCTCATCCACAAACCAGGCACAGAAGTTCTGGATTGAGGGTTCCCCCATTGCAGGAGGTCCTCAGCCAACTCTGACTCTTACTAAAGTGTTTGTTTCAAGGTGTCAGCCTTTTCCATCTCGATCAAAGGCCCAGCTAGGTGTGGTGTCCTCTCCGGGGAGAGCAGGGGAGGCTGGGCCCCTGGCATGGGGCCTTGCTGCTGGGCAGAGAGGCTCGCTGCCTCCTAGACCAGAGTCTGGGCTGCCTTTAAGCCAGGATGTGCTGGCCCTGCCTCAGCACTGTGCCCCATCCTGAATTCCGTCTGCTCTGGCAGGAAGACACACTCTGCCTGGAGTCCCTACATGTCCCTGCCACACTGACCCTGTCCTCAGGGCTTCCCCGTGACCAGCGCTAAGGCCGGGCCCCATTCTCATCAGCTGGTGCCCTGATCATATGGGTTGTAAATACTTTTAAAACATCACCTTTACCAGAGCCTCAGGCACGTCTGTGGACGCTGGGGGAGCTCTTTAGCCTAGCCTAACACTTAAAGCACCTGCTGTGTGGGTGACAGGCCTGCCCCCACCAGCACTGCCAGCTCTCTGCTTCCTAGACCCTCTCCACAGTGTGGGCTGCTGGGCTATGGCTTTGCTCGTCCAGACCAGCCCTGGCTGCTGCCGCCACAGCACCCTGCCCCTTCCACGCCAGCTCTTCCTCCCTCCCTGCCCCTACCCTTGGCATCCGATGCTCCTGAGTCTGTGCTTCTTTGGGGAAGCAAGCCACAGGGTGACACGTGAGATGCAGCTGCCCTGGCGGCGCTGGTGCTGGCTGGGAGCCGGGGAGGGTGGGGGGAGACGCCCCTTCCTAGGGTCTCCAGTCCCCTCCCCCCCAGTTAGAGCGAGAAAGGCTTCCAGGCCTCACGGGGCAATGGGTGTAGACATAGGCCAGCTCCGTTCCTCCACGGCTTTTAGAAAATGGGAAGGGGCAGTGGAAGCAAAGCCATCCAGATGTTCCCTCTCCCACGGGAGTAACCCTCCATGTTCTTGTGTCTTCTTTCCCCAGCAAAGAGGCAGAACTATGGCAGTGCCCGTCTTGCAAAGGGAAGTAAAGCAATCTGGTGGGTTTGGCTGGTTTGCCTTTTGTCCTTTCCTTCTTCTCTGATAATGCACGCGGTCCTTCCTTCTTCCTCCCCCCCACCAGCTTCCCAATTCGGTCTTGGTTTTTTCTCCATGTGAGAGAGGAGCATGCATCGGAGGGGGAAGCAGCCTCTAGCACTTGTCGTCTTCTTCTGTGTCACTCAGGAGGTCGCTGACGGCTCCACACATGCCCGGCCCTGGCCCTCCACGCCTCCGCCGCCGGTAGTGCCCATTGGGAAGCTGCCAGCTGTGTCGCAGGGGTGGGGCCGAGCCGATGGTGTTGGCGCGGCCCAGGCTGGTGGCCACGGCCGCTTCGAAGGTGAGTGTCTCCTCCTCGCCACAGTCCGAGGCGTGGGCGTCTTCGTGCAGGGCCAGGTAGGGCTCGGAGATGTAGCGCTGTGGGGAGGGCTGACTGGGCTGCGCGTGCCGGGACCTGGAAGACTCCGGCCGGCCAGCGTCGTTGCTCTGCAGAGCGTGGGACGTCAGCGGGGAGCTGTCCTCGCTCCCATCGGCGGGGGGAGAGATGCTCCCGGTGTGTCGGATCAGGGAGCTATAGGAGAGGAGGGGCCGAGGCTTGGGAGGGACGGGTGGGAGCTGCCGACGACTTCGTCTGGGGGTGCTGGTGTCCGAGATGGAGGGGATGGAGCTTTCACTCAAGGAACCCGTGCCCTGGACGGCAGGAGAGAGACGGCAGGTAAGACTGGGCAGGCATGGTCCCTAACCCTCCCACAGGAAGCCCTGCGAGTCTGAGCTGGGGTGTCCTCTGCTACAAGTCACGTCCACTCAGGGACTACAGGAGATCGACAGCCAATACCATTCAGACCAGGGCATGTCAACTTTTAATCTGGATACAATTTTCTGGAAGTCTTGTTAGACCACAGGTACAGGCTTAGAAGATCTGGGGGGAGGCCTGAGATTGTGCACTTCTGACACTCTCCCAGGTACTGTGGTCCACGGGACAAACACTTGAGCGGCAAGGATCTGGGAACTCTGTCCGCAGGAGTGGGGAAAAGTGGGTTTACTTATGGCTGTGAGTATACCAAACAGTTTAATTTTCCAAACAAGGCAACCGTAAGCCTACTTTTGCCCCACCCTGTATGTAACAAGTGCTCGCTGAAAGAAAGACATGGAAGTGTTCTGGAACGTGCATGCAGGCCCAGGGGGCGGCTCCGTCTGGGAAGTGGGTCTGTGGCAACGGCAGACCTCACTCTGCCTGCATGTCTTCAGCGGCTTGCTGAGGTCAACTCAGCTTCTACACCCTCGTCGGCTGGTTCCGGCCAAAGGCCCCTGAGCACAGCTGCTGAAAAATGGCCCTCTAGGACAGTTTCTCAAGGTGTGTGTGACCTCCAAACCACCTGCTCCAGATCTCCTGGGGAAGGGTCCTTCCAAACACAGAATTCTGGGTTTCCCTTTCCTGCCGGCCTCACTCCTGAGACAGAATCCTCGAGGTGCCAGGAATGTGCAGTTGTAACAAACCACAAGGGATTCTATTCTGCACTAAAAACCTGAAAACTACAGCTCTGGAAGTCAACGTCTCCACTACCTCGGTCTCAGAGTCCCGGCAGCCTTGTTCGCACTGTTGGTGGGCGAGTTTCCCGTCTAGGCTCTGAGAACCTTGAGGGGAGGTAGGGCTGGTTGTGAGCAGGAAGACAGGGCCCGAGAATGGCTCCCGGTAGGTAGTGATTTCTTAGGCACAGGCCAGAAGGAGAGGGCCTTCCTGTGCGATGGCTGGCCACCAGGGAAACGAACCAGAATCAGTTGGACTTAGGAAGCCTGAGCCGATAGGTGTATCACAGTTCCAATGAACACCAATGCTCCTATGACCGATCCATGAACATGATCTGGCTAAAGCACCATCCTTCCCTCTTACAGCTGGCTGAGACATTTGTGAACTTACTGGTTGTGACTTAGTACCTCCAGATTCTGAGGACTGGAGTGGAATGACCTCTAGATGCCCTTGTCTTTCCTGGGGGGCTGTCTGGTCTTCTGTGAATGCCTATCAAGCACTCAGTAGCTAAGCTCTGTGCACAGTGGATGTAGTGTCCTGTCTGACTGAGGTCTGTGTGGGGACTCCCCTTTTGCAGCTAATGCTAACGACCACCCTTCCCTGTCTCTCCACAGAAGCTCGGCTTCCTCCCCGCGCTCACCTGTCTGTTGGGGGTCTGTGACCTGCCCTCACTGGGAGACCTGGACTGACGACGCTCCGGGGACTCCCAGTCAGCCTGGGTCCCTCGCTCCTCTGAGTTGCAGCGGGAGACATCGGGGGAAAGAAGGTGCTTTCGCTCTTTCGATCGGCCCCGCTCTCTGCCCCCGGAGCGGTGAGTGTCGGACTTGTGGCCTATGAGAGATGACAAAAACAACCGTTCACAACTCAGCCCAGACTGGCCGCTGAAAGGAAAGACAAGTCTTAGAGCCTGGGACTGGGCCCCTGAAGACCCTGGCTTCTCCAGGCATGTCAGCAAGTCCTCTGAGAGGGAGACAGAAGAGAAAGGCCAGAGTGTACGCATGTCAAAGGATGGGATCAATTCTCTGCTGCTGCTGTTTATGCTAAGTCACTAGGATCTTTGCCAACAATACAGATCAGGAACTCTCTGTCCTGAGCAAGTTTGTGCAACTTTTGGGGGGAGGGGGAATGGTACCCAGACAAGGGAATGAGGAAGTGGCTATGAACTAAATAATAGCACAGCTGACGTACTGCCAGGGTGAGGACCCTTGGACTGAAGTCAAATGGTTCTAGTCTCGGTTCTGTCACTTACTGGCCCTACAAAATGGGGAAGTCATCACTTTTCCCATCTTTGTTTCTTCATCTAGCAAAATAAACTCCACTGTGCAAGCCCATTCTGGGCAGCGCTATCTGGGCTGAAGTGGGGTTGGTGGTTCAAGTCCAGCCCCCGCTAGGGGTCTCTGGTACATTCCTAGGAACCCTGAGGGCTCCGCAGGCCACCTGAGAATCTCAGCTTTAGTGATGGCTGTAGCCCTACTCTAGAAGGAGGACTCTCACACTCTCACAGGCCCGTGTTGGGGTGTGAGTCAGATACGGGACCCTCTTTGGTAAGGAGCACTCTTCCTTCCTTCACTCTCCTCGACCCTTATCTGAATTCTCTCCCAGAATCGGCTCACTGAGGCAGGAGCCCGAAAGGCAAACAGGGAAGCCCACCGCACCTGAGTCTGAGTTCAGGCGATGGGCTGACAGCCGCAGGGAGGAGTGGTAACTCCGGCGACGGGACTTGTAGGTGTTTTCACTGCTTCGCTCCATGGAGAATTCCTCCAGCCAAGAGGAATTTGAACGCTTATCCCGAATAGTGGAAAACGAACGTCTCATGGAGCTGGAGTCTGTTATCACCTGGAAACAGGAGTCCCGGGAGGAACACAAGGTATGGGTTAATTACTGAGCGGGTCCTAAGAGAAAGAAGTGGACTGTAATTGTTGAAGCTTGCAAAGTGTAACCGCCCTTGAATCCCTCTTGCTCAGACCTTAGCTGGGGGAAGCTGTCCCACAAAGTGTGCTTATGTTATATCTTGACATCACTGGACTGGTCCAGGGTCTTCTCTTCATGCTCAGGAAAGTGAGCAGCTGACCGTACTATGCTGCCTCCCCTAGAGCCGCCTACACAGGGCCTCAGCCAGGACCCACAGTGACCCTCGAGACACTCTGACATACGGGAGGGTGATTGTGCAAACATCCGCACCATGCAAGCAGCATGGCTTCGCCTTTTGCCTCTGTCCTACGGCTCCAGAGCTCAGGAGACCTGGTAACTGAGCAGCTACTAAGAATGCATTGCTCTCCATCATCCGTCCCACCACAGCCCCACCTTAAACTTGGGCATTGTGATTTGCTGCAGGTGTTAAAAAAACAGATCCACGGAAACTTGTCTCTGTCAAAACATAAGACAAGACAGCCAGGAAAACAGACACAGGAATGAGGCGTGGCCTGCACTGGTAGGACAGACAGTCCTGACACTGAGCTGTGTGTGTGAAAGTAACTGCACATGTGCTCCAGGAGCCAGGACACGGGGAAGGAGAAACACACAGGAAAAATCCTGGGAAATATTTTCTTGCATGGCTGGTTGAGTCTTGTGGATGTTGAGCCCATCTGGAGGGAGTCAGGCCATCTTGCTGGCCAAGCTGTTGTGCTATGGGCTTCATCGAAAGCCCACTGTGGGGCCTTCTCTACAGAGCCTGCTCCACGTGAGCCAGGTTTTGCTCCTAGGGAAGGAGTGGGACCAAGTCAAGGGCTCACCTGGAAATAGATGTTTTTTCATAACCCACCAATTTTCATACAGCCCAGGATGCCACAGCATATGGTAGGTGGTTGTTTTTTTACCTGGGGATCCACAGTCAGGCGTGGCATAGAGGATGCCCTCCCAGATCCCGCATGCTCCTGGGTGTCCGGAGGAAGGTAGATGCCATGGTTAGAGGGCTGCACGCTTTTTAATTCACTAAACTCTGGCTCCTGGAAATAAACATAGCCAAGCTTGTGGGACTCGGTTCCATCTCATTGCTTTTCATCTCCAGTGGATGATTCTGCCTCCTCCATACCAAGAAGGACTTTTAGAAGAGAGACTTCCATCTTTAAGGTCTGTTATATGAGTGTTTCTATATGTTCAGAGATATGGTATACCAGATGTCCAAAGCAGAAAGCTCTAACTGAGACTAAGATCACCTTTCGCAAGTGTCATGTTATTTATTTATTTTTTTTTGTATTTTTCTGAAGCTGGAAATGGGGAGAGACAGTCAGACAGACTCCCGCATGCGCCCGACCGGGATCCACCCGGCACGCCCACCAGGGGCGACGCTCTGCCCCTCCGGGGGGTCGCTCTGTCGCAACCAGAGCCACTCTAGCACCTGGGGCAGAGGCCAACGAGCCATCCCCAGCGCCCGGGCCATCTTTGCTCCAATGGAGCCTTGGCTGCGGGAGGGGAAGAGAGAGACAGAGAGGAAGGAGGGGGGGGTGGAGAAGCAAATGGGTGCTTCTCCTATGTGCCCTGGCTGGGAATCGAACCCGGGTCCCCCGCACGCCAGGCCGACGCTCTACCGCTGAGCCAACTGGCCAGGGCTTGTCATGTTATTTTTATCACTAAAAAATGCTTCAGATTTTATAACTTGGCAACCCAACATTATTGGTCGTCAATATGGGAAGCTTACTGTTTGAGAGTTGGTAGTGGCGGGTTTATTCTTTTAACCTAAAGAAGCCATTTGTCAATTAAATGGAAACCTGTATTCTGGTTGTATCTGATGTCAAATGTTTTTTCTCAAACCTTAAGACACATCTTATTAGCAGAGTTTTCTTATGATTGGAACCATCAAAAAAAAATGTGGGTGGCCATCTGTCAGGGATGCTCTAGACTGGTACAGTACGATAGAAACATAAGTGGTTTGCATTATGTAATTTTTAATTTCCTAGTAACTACATTTAAAAGAAAATATACTTTATGTAACCCAGTACAGCCAAATTGTCTCATGTTAACATCTAATCAATATAAAAAATTAAGACATTTGACATTTTTTTTGGTGCCAAAATGTTTGACATTGGTTATGTGTTTTCCACTTGAAGCACATCTTAATTTGGATAAGCCCCATTTTCAGCCCTGGATCACCGCATGTAGGCAGTGGCTCTTGTACTGGACTGTGCCACTCTAGAGTGCTAGGAAATTGGATTACAGACTTTATAATCTTTGTACAACATGAGGGTGGTTAACTCTCTCGGGAAAACCACTGCTCTAAAGGGGTCACAAGCGTCACTCTATAAAGAGTGGAGCTACCTTAGAAATTGAACGTGGGTCACCAAACAAAGAGACCTAGGAATATCTTTGGCATCTGGAAATTATACCAGAAAAAAGCTATTTTAAATTTTAGGAAATGATACTCTAAAAACAGATGTATAAGAAGGGTGCTGCTAAAAGTCAGCCTTCAGGACCATTTGGCTGAGTGGTTTATGGTGTCAATGGGAGGACTGTCATCCCAGGACATGTGATGTATGTGCTGAAGAAGGTAGTGCTTGCGGTATATGCTTCATATAGTACACAAGTCTGACTCGAAACACAGGGGTAACAACACTGCGGTCTACAGGTGTCAGAGGTGGTGCGAGACACACACACAAGTCACGGCCACGCCTCAGACGCAGAGCAGGGGCCCCGAGGGACGGGCAGGAGTACACACTGGTGAGTGTGTAGCACAGACTGACCCCTGATTCACAGACACTAGTACCGACAATGAGATGAACACATATCCAAAAAGTCCTGACACTACGGCTCAGCCCTGGGGAACCTGTAGGAATGATGATGTGATGAAGAAATCTCCCTGGGAAAGAAAGGAGACATTATTGAGATTTCCCTCACCACCACCAGGCAAGCCTTAAAATGCTGAGAGGCCCTTTTAAGAATCAAGCAATCTGTACCATTAGTCCCTGGGCCTCAGTGCTAAGTTCCTTAGAGAGGAAGGCAGAGAATTCCTCCAAGGGTTCCTGCCCACCTTACCACGGACACCCTCGGGCAGGCACACGCAAGGAGTGTGTGGTCTAGGTGTCTCCCCAGCACAACCACGTACACTCCCTCCACTCAGCTGTCACAGGGCAGGAATCGCCCACTTGTCTGAGCTACTGAAATGTTTTGCCCCCCTCTGAGAGGTGCCCATGGCATCGGACATGCAGGCCACTCTCCACCCATACTGTCCCTTCAGGGTGGCACTGGAGCACAGTGTAGCAGTGAGGAGGGCTCAGGACAGAAAAACAGATGCATTATAATCAAAGTGACATGGAACTCAGTACAAGCTGTCTGGACTTTCACGAAGGTTGGGTTTTGTCTTTTTTTCTCCAGGCCAATGAATGTTTGAGCTTTAATTCTAAGCTCAGGAGGACACGTGTGGCTCCTGGATGAGAATAATGGTGAGTCAAGTCTGGTGTCTCTGGGAACTGCAGTTTAGCATGATTTCAGCAACACCTAAAGTTGACTCTGTCTACCCTTCCTCAAGCTTAAACTGGACTCAACAGGTTTCTCAGGAATTTCACCATTTATGCTAGTGAAAACCTCAATGCTCAGGAAAATGATTAGGACCCTCTTAAACTGTGGGCAAAAGGGGCAATTTGCCTGAACCCGCATAGAGCAGAGGCAAGAGGTTCTTCTGTCTCTGCTGGTAGAGAGCTGTCACTGCTGGACAGGCTGCCCTGCATGCTCCAGCAGGTGGGCATCACTAAAGGGCTGGCAGGGGCATTCTGGCGTTCCCCCAAGCTTGGCATCTCCATCCATGCTAAGCTGCCTGGCTGGTGCCACTCACTCTATGATGACTCATCCTAAAGCTCCTTATCAAAGACAAGGCTTTGCGATGCTCACAGGCACACATGGAGAAGGGGCCTGAAGTAGTATAAATTCCTTTGGCAGATGAGGGGCTCCTGGGATTGTAAAACCTAAACAGGAAGCATCCATCAGAGAACACGAGAAACTCAGCTGTGAAAGGCAGATACCAGGAAACTTCCAGGGCCATTGCCTCAACTATCAGGAAGGGTTTTCCCGGTGGATCACGGCTATGAAATCAAATTTGTAAAAAAAAAAGTAGGAGGGATCAGGAAACCAAGGAACTCTTTTGAAGTCTTGTAAGACCTCATTGACTCACCAGAGACTGCTGCTCCTGGAACTGTCCGTCATCGGCAGGGTCCATGCACGCCAGCTGGAATACTTCCTGTGGGGACAGCGGACTCATGGAAGGGTATCCACTCCGGGCACTCCTGAAAAGCAATGCCAAGCTCAGAGGTCATGTGTAGATGACAGAAAAAACAGACGTGTCTTTGCTGTCACCGATTCCCAGCCAAGGCAACAACACCCTTTTATCTTGGTGGCCTTGTAAACCTGGTAAGTTATAGGTAGCTGGCCCTAGAATAGAAAATATTTAAAAAACAAACAAACATGGGAAAAAGAGAAAGCACTGTTTTCACCCTGCACTTGGAACCACTCGGCACTTGGCTGGTGACTAACATATCGGTGACAAATGACATCATTTGTCACACTCAGACATATGGAAGACCAAGGCTAGATTGTAAACTGGTTTCTGCTCAGTTTCTCCATTCGGCTGAAAAATGCCATACTTTACACAGTGAACAGTTTGTTTAAGTATTAAGCAGTCATGGTCTTTAAAAAATTTTTTCCTCCATGCTTAGTAAGAATATAGCTTTATTGTGCCAACATGTCTGCCAAACTAAACAATTCAATGCCATGAACGTTGACTGAAGTGTCTCTGCCAGACCCTGTGCCTGTTGGTTCATGAATGGGGTGGAATGATTTCAGAGGTCGGGGTAAGGAGGTGACCACCTCTGGGTTGATGGCTATGTAGAAGAATGCTTAAATGGCAATGGAAGAGAGCAGGGACAAAACCAGCTCAAAAGTATGGAGAGCTGTCACAGGATGCCTATTATTAAGCCACTTTGGCACCTGCACTCTTAGCCAATGGGATCCACGGGGCTGGCTGGGAGAGAAAATCAGCAAATCTTTCCTAAAAATTTGCCTGCTGCTGCCATTCACTGGTAAATAGGTACCCTCTAACCGGCTCGAGAATGAATTTCCTGATCATGGGGAGAGGGACGGCAGTCAGCGACTGGGCAGGTAGGAGGGAGAGATGGGAGACCATCATTTCATATTGAGTCTACTGCTAATGACTCCAGTAAAAATCTGAGACCTCAGCAAGAGCCTGCCAGTCACTTAAAAACAGTCCACAGGTGCACCCTACTGGGATCACAGGGAAAGCTGAATAGCAGAGAATCCTCCAGCCTGTCCCTTTGCTCTCACTGAATTCCCACAACAGTTACAGGGTGATCTGATACATAAATGACTGACTTTAATGTCCATCGTTTTCCTTCTCCCGAGAACCATTGGGAACAAGATGAGCATGGCTATAAGAAATGGGTTCCCTTGTGCCCTGCAGAAAACAAGCACGCACCCAGAGCTTGAGAGGCAGGACCCTGGAGCCACTAAGCAACCTCGCAGAGTTGAATACTTTGACCTCCTACTTCAAAAGCATCATCTGTCTTCTTGTTGTTAGGGCCAAGTCCAGAATTTTGACCACGGCCTCTCTCGTGATCTGGTCCTTACCTCGCCAGCCTTCGCTCCTTGAATTCCACTGGACTCTTTCATTCATTGAATGTGGCAGAGTTCTTTCTGTCTCAAGACTTGAATACAGGCTGCCCCCTGAAAACTTTTTCCATGTTATTTTGAAGTCGCCCTTCAAAATTCTTATCAAAAGTCACTTCCCTAAGGAAATCGCCTCTGCTCGCTCTCCTGCCTTACCTGGTCAGCTCTCCGTCTCCCAGGCGCTCAGATCATACTGCATGTGTTTCTTCCCCTCACTTACCAGAACTGTAATTAGTCACTGGAAATAAGTCTTTTCTTTCTAACAATTCTGTTTCCCATCAGATGTAAGCTAACCGCGGGAGAAGCCCCGTCTGTCATACTCGCCACTCTGTCCTTGGAGCAGTCTTCACTTGAATGATAGAAAGCTCTAGAAACACAGATGGGCCCAAGGAAGCAGCCAGCTGCTCCACCAGTGTCCCCATTAAAGGTAGTCTACCAACATCCACCAGATCTCTGAAGGCATCCTTGACTCCTCCCTCTCCTTCACGCCACGGGGCACATCGATCACCAAAGCCTATCCATTACCTCTCAAGACTGACCCCCTCTCCCTGTTTCCATCCTGTTAGTCCCAGCCATTAATAATTTACGATAGTAGGCCCTGGCCGGTTGGCTCAGCGGTAGAGCGTCGGCCTGGCGTGTGGGGGACCCAGGTTTGATTCCCGGCCAGGGCACATAGGAGAAGCGCCCATTTGCTTCTCCACCCCCCCTCCTTCCTCTCTGTCTCTCTCTTCCCCTCCTGCAGCCAAGGCTCCATTGGAGCAAAGATGGCCCGGGCGCTGGGGATGGCTCGTTGGCCTCTGCCCCAGGCGCTAGAGTGGCTCTGGTTGCGGCAGAGCGTTGCCCCTGGTGGGCGTGCCGGGTGGATCCCGGTCGGGCACATGTGGAAGTCTGTCTGACTGTCTCTCCCCATTTCCAGCTTCAGAAAAAAACAAAATTACGATAGTAGTCACTCATGAAGTGGTATCCTGTCTCTCGAATTGCTCTACTCCAACCCACTGAATCCATGAATGATCTTTGTAAAGCACAAATCAGATCACATCATCCTGCTATGTAAAACCTCATTATCCTTGGATAAAACTGAACTTCTGTATCCTGTTTGTAATGACCCTACGTCCTGGCCTCTGTGTAGGTCTCCAAGCTCAACACCTGCCACCTCCAGGGACTGTGCTCCAACCGTCCTAACAGTTTAGACTCCTTACATTGATCACACTTCCTGTCTCAAAGAACTTGCCTCTGAGTCTCACTTAAATGTTACTTCTCAGGGAAGCCTGCCCACACTCTCAGACGAGGCACACTGCTTCCTGTACATGGCGTCACAACAATCTACCCTTCTGCATTTTAATCACTGTCATCTGTAATTTCTTTTTCAAGATCTGTCTCCCCAGGGACGGTGATCACGTTGATGGCTGCATCTCCAGGCCCTGAGCCAGCTTTTGGGTTACATAAATATTGATCAAATCAATGAGGAAATGAATCAATAAACATGGGAGATTATGTTCTGATGGAAGGTCATTTGTTTAGCGAATTATAGTGGGTAAAATAGATCAATTTGACGGGGGGTGTCTGTCATTTCTAAGTCAACAACCCTGGAAAAAAACACTAAATCCTTCCTAAGTGGTGGTCTCACTCTGCACTCTCCTTCCTGCACAGATCAAAGAGAAACATCGACCTTGTTTTTTGTAGACAGGAGAATCTACATCTTGCTACCTTATCACTTTTTTAAAATGACTGGTGGCCTTGGTCATGACACTGGGCCTTTTCTTCCAAATGTGTTGAATTGTGACCTCTGAAAATGATGCTTCTCAAAAACAGGTCCCCAACACCACAGGCAGAAAGAAATTAATGGTGTGAGAGATTCTAAATGGCATTCGGACAGAGGTCTCACTCCCGAGACCTGGTTCAATCACCTGATAATTACTGAGGTTGTGACAGTGATTATTGGTTCTTTGAGAGCTATGACTGGGGTAAACCCAATCACAAACGCTCATTTCCTCTGGGTAGAGGGACTTCGCGCCCTCTGCTACTCAGTACACGATTGTTATAATATAATGTGATAATAAGGTGTATATGCGAGCATTTATGACCAAATTGGGGCTAAGGTTTGCAATTCAAAAGAACTAGCAAATTCCTTGAGTTTTGTTTCCACTGCCAAAACAGAAAATAAATTTTTTTTGGCCTGATTTAAGCTTCCTTTTGTTCATTTCACATATAATGTAGTGAGAAGATTCTAGAATTGAAAATAAATGCCTTAATTCCTGTTCAGCTTCCCACAAGCCATATGGCTTTGGGTCACTGATTTAACCTCTCAAACTCCAGCTTCTTCATTTTTAAAGTGGCGATGCTCCTCTCCACCCTTCCTTCCTTGTGCATCCCCAAGTGCTGTCTCTGGAGCTGGCCCTAGTACTACACATGCGTGGTTTGATCCCCCCACGCCCGCCCTATCTTCTCAACCTCTGAGAAAGAGTTAGTGTTATTGCACAGGCGTTCCTGGGCAATGGGTTTCCAGGCCAGCATGCTCGTACGAGTGACAGAATACGAACAGGAGAGCCGTAGGCCCTCTGGTCTTACTCACAGGCCAGACACGGGGTCCTGCTGCAGATAGGGGAGGGCTTTGGCATTGGCGATGATCTCCTGAGGCAGAGACGAGGGCTCCATGCGCTGGAACATGGGTGCATTTTTCTGTGTTAGAAAACAAGGGACTCAGATGATTGTGTGAAAATACAATTTACTTGGGTA
The DNA here is from genome assembly GCF_036850765.1 of Saccopteryx bilineata. Lineage (NCBI taxonomy): Eukaryota > Metazoa > Chordata > Mammalia > Chiroptera > Emballonuridae > Saccopteryx > Saccopteryx bilineata. Next base: position 290,111,773 of record NC_089491.1, on the reverse strand, counting down.
AAATAGCACGGTGGACAGTTTGTTTGGCTTTTTTTATTTCTCTTGTGACAAAGAGAGGGACAGACAGAGGAAGGGAGAGAGATGAAAAGCATCAATTCTTCGTTGCGGCACCTTAGTTTCTCATTTGATTGTTTCTCATATGTGCCTTGACTGGGGGGCTACAGCAGACTGGGTGACCCCCTTGCTCAAGCTGGTGAGCTTTGTTCAAGCCAGATGAGCCTGCGCTCAAGCTGGAGACCTCGGGGTTCTGAACCTGGGTCCTCCGCGTCCCAGTCCAACGCTCTATATTCACTGCACCACTGCCGATCAGGCTTGTTTGACTATTTTAACCTTTGACCCACTGGGGTATGAATCCCCTAACCCTAGAAAGGATGCACAGGGCTGTCCCCACAGGGGCCCCCCTGTGACTCAGGATCCACCCCACCCCCCATACACTGTCATTGACCTTCACCTGTTCCTCCAGCTGCTGCCTCTGCTTCTTCACCTTACTCTGTTTGTAGTAGTCCATGATCATCATCGCTGCATAGATTTTGCCCACAGTCAGGTCAGAGGCTGAAACACAAAGGTGGCATGGAAGGGTCAGGGGAGAAGGCAGGTGGGGGAGTCAGGACACCTCTAAAGCTCTGTGCTCCGCCCTTTGAAGCAGGTGTGCGCCAGGCACTGAGGATACAGAGTGAACAGGACCTCTGTCTCCTCAGGGAGCTTCCACAGCCACCCAAGGAGCGTGAGGCCATTACTAAGCATCACCTCCACTAGTCTGGATTTCCATCTCTGATAATAACATCCTTTTCCCACCCGCATGAGGGTCTGCTGCACAGTATGATGGGAAGGGAGAGAGCTATGCACCCCAAAACTTTCACCCACACATCCTAGTGAGAAAATGTTTTCAATTAATAATGGCAAAAGGAACTTTTGTTTCCTAAGGATAAAAGAACAAGTTTCCCTTACCTCCTTGATCACTCTGTCTCCCGCTCACCCCTCCAAAAAAGGATGTGGCCTTGGCATGCTGGGCCCACTGTGACAAGGTCTCCCAGGAGAGATGTCATACCTTTGGGCATTGGCACAAGCAGATCTAGCATCTTCTGGGACAGGTGAGGCCAGATGGCCAGGGTCTCCTTCTGGAGCTCTGAGTCAAGCTGCTGCCTGTCAGCACCACCTAGAACGAGATAAGTTACTAACCAACAGCACGGACACAGAAATGAAGATGGAGGGAGTAGGAACTGAACCAGCTTGGCTCCTCGTATTCTCAAGGGGGAATCCTGGTACTTAGGGGCACTCGATCTCGCGATCTGGGTCTTTCTGCTGAAGAAGCAGAACATACGATCTGACACCCGTTTTCAATAATTCGGGGAGATCCTGCCACAGAGATCTGAGGCCCTGAGACCAAGATCAGCTTCCTCATTCACTGGAAAATCCTCCCAGATGCTCAATATGTCAGAGGGGGAAATGGAAAGCCACCCGGGAGCCTCCCCCGCCTCATTAAACGGACATCAATTCTTCCAGCGACTCAGACTCTGCATTCGGAGTGAGCTGATTTTAAAAAGGATTTGGATCAGGCAAGAGCAAGAAGGCTGAAGGTTCATCGGGAAGCAGTAAATTTTTTCTCTCCTAAATCACTGAGTTAAAAAATCAGAGGAACCAAGTGCCGCCATGACAGCACCTGCCACGGAAGCCTTCCAAGATGTTCCAGGTACCACATAAGAAAAGGACAAGATGAACACTCATTTGTTCAATAAGCACACATGTCTAAAATGCCCACAATGTGCTGGACACCGAGGGCCATGTGCTATTAAAGCAGAAAGGAGCCATGGTGATGAGCAAACCGTTCATTTTGCCAAGAGGACATGAGCGATGTTGTGGTTACTGAATCTCAGAGCTGCAAGGAGGACCCTACTATCTGAACTCCAGGTCACTGCACTGTTAGAAGGATGACACAGTCCGAACACATCTGGCCCACACCACCCTGCAGGTGCTGTTCCGAAATCACTTTTTCCTCCTTGAGCTCACCTTTGGCGATTTTGATGTCCAGAGCTGTCCGGATCAGAGCCATCAGGGTGGAGGTGAAGTGGACTGTCATGTCCTCGGCCACTGGCATATTCATCAGGACCAACCTCTGTGCGAGAGAGAGAAAAGAAACAGCCCAGGGGGAAAACCTATCAAAAGCAACCTTGGTGAGAGGGGAAGGCAAGTGCAGAGGTCAAATGCAGAGACAAAAAAGAAGGGCAAGGATCCCACCCTCTCCCCAGCTGCTCTCCCTCCGCTACTGGAGGCTGGTTGGCTGTGGTTGGGGGTATTTTTTTCCCTAGGGAATGATGCCAAATTCCAAGGGAAGGGGGACAAATCACTCTGGAGGACTCCTTCCTCCACAGCCCTGAGAATGTCTTTTACAGGGACAGTGGTTTCCAGAGCGGCTCAGGGAAAGGAGTCAGCTCGGGGAGGGGGCTCCACTCCCCGTCACGGCTGCCCTGTGCTCCCCCTTGCCCCGCAAACACCCCCAAGGCTCAGACAAAGACAGCGAGGGGGGAAACTCTGCTCATCTGACTTGAAGGATACATCCTGATGCCCCCTTTTTGAGTCTTTAAAACATGGAATTTGCCAGCACGTGACTTAAACATGCAGAAGTCCAACTTATCCGATGGATGAGGTGGAGCAGAATGGGGAAGGGGATGCAAACAGGGTCGGGGTGACAGGAGAGAGGGAGCAGAGCAGACAGAATGAGAGAAGGGTGACCACGGCAGGAGCAGAGTGGGCAGGCCGCGTTCCCCTCGCGCAAAGGAAGGGGTCACACTGAAATGGCCAGATCCACTTTCCGGAGAGTATCTTGCTTTTGGAAATTCTTTCAACATTTCCTCCAATCCCAACACTCTTTCCCTTACCAGGGGCCATCCCAGAAATTCAGAGAGCTCAGGGCCACATCCCCACCCCCTGGTATTTTTGGATGCGGCCATCCTGAGCAAAAAGAAGCCAGCCTCTAAGCTGTGCATGGGGAGCCATGTGCTGGGGTGGGTGAAGATCCCTAACGGTCCCCATTCCAACGAGATGTTCCCTGGAGCTAGACAGCTTGGAGTAACAGGAAAAAGGCCTCTGGAAGGACCACCAGCCCTGCAGGGAGGGCTGTGTCTCTTCCCAAAGCAGGCTCTCTTAAGACTCCATTGGAACATTTTGCCTAACGTGATTCTACAGCTGTGGTGTCTCAGAAAGTTAAGCCAGTTTCTTGTTTGAATCTGTGTTCCATCTCTCTCCCACTTCCTTCAGCTTCCAGAGGAGTGGCAACACTGCTAAGCAGTAGTCCTAACGAATAAAAGAGCTCCAGAGTTCTGGGTCAGTCTCAACACCAAAGGGGTTCAGAGTAACTGACCAATTATGGAGAAAAGCAGCTCAGGCTTCAAAGCTCTTGAGCACCTGAGTGGCAGGTGATTTCCAATGGACAACGCTGCTCTGTGCAAACCAGGGGGAATCCACCCATCACTCGTTCATGCCAAGAAGGGAAATCTAAACCTGAATGCAACATGGCCCATTGTCAGCCTCTCCCATGTACTGCCCAGAGAAGCGGGTAGCTGGGCTAGTGGGGAAAGGGAGCTGTAGGGAACTGCATCCTTTATCAGACATCATGGGATAGAAGTCATGTTCCTCTTTTTTTCTGCCACCTAGAAGGAACCATACCACCATCCTTTCTATGTCACGGAGGAAGAAATTTGTTAAAGAGTTTTCCTCCTAAAATTTTTTTTCTTGAACCACGTTTACAGGAATTTCTGCATTACCTTAGCTTATCGGATTGAAGGTGTGTTTTTTTTTCCTTTTTTTATTATATATGCTCAGATAGCTGTTTTGCTGTGGGTCCCCTGCAGGCCACCACTCTGCCTCCTCTAGAAGCACACATGCTACTGAACACTTCCTTTCTAGGAACCCACTCACAAGAAGCCACACGATTGTTGTTAAACACAGACTAACACACAACAAAGCCCACATTGAATACTATGGCAAACCATCCTTGGCATCGTTTTGGGAAGTCATCCTTCTGTGAACCTTCCTGACCCTTCGGCCTCATCATTTCTTTCTGCCTTGCTCCCCTCCGCCACCGCCTCCCAAGCCCGGCTTCCTCCCCACGGTTGGGCCTCCCCACCGCTGGGTCCCACTTTCTGTTGGTCTCTAGCCCAGAACAAAGGAAGGGGTGGTCTACCTTATACGCCACTTTGGAGGGACATCTCTTGCCGAGGCCTAGCGGAGGTGACATGAGAGTCAGCATTTCATACATCTCAGTGTAATGGATGCGGCCACTGCTCATGAAGGGGTGGCGGGTGGGGGGGCAGGGCAGGGGAGGTGGCAGGGAGGAGGATGCAGACGGGTAGGAGAACAGGCATTCCCAGAAGAGCCGAAACAAAACAGACAGGTCATACGGAACACAGGAGAGGAAAACAAAACAAAATGGACAAACAGGAAAAGAATAGGAAACCTGTTAATCAAGGCAGATCGTACAGGTGACTCCATCCTGGTGTGGATTTATATCAGCCCCACACAGACCCGGGAACGCTGGCGGTAACCTGCGGTCCCTCTGCTGCGCGTGCGCACTGCCACGGGGGGCCTCGTCCGTCTGCACCTCCGGGGTGAGCGCCACCCTGCGTCCCTGTCCACGCCATCGTCCCTCACACCACACAAGCTTGCTTTCCATTCCCAGGGCTGTGTGCGAGCGGTATAAACCGGATAGACGGTGTTCCGGCTGTGGGTTCAAGTTTCCAGGCACTGGCCAGGAAGTCGGGCCTCTCCTGCTCTGAACCCACAGGCGGGAGGCCGTGTATCCCCCTCTGAGCCGTGTGCGCAGCAGGAGGCAGTGACGTGAGCGTGGCGGGCTGTGGCTGCGGTCAGGGTCGCCCGTTGCTTCCACCTGGCTCTGCGAGGAAGAGTGCTCTTGACTCCCCAGCATGTCCCAGGGCGATGGCATGCTGGGGGCACGAGAAACAAAGCCAGGAGGAGGAAGAGCGCCCTTGCATGCCATGCTGCCCTCCCCGGCTCTCCCCTCATGCGGCTGCAGGTGTCACCAGGGTCAAGTTTAAAGAGTCTCAGCAGAGGCAGCTGTTTGGCCTCCCACCTATGGGAATCACTGCGTCACCCTTCCAAGCCAGCTCCTGCCCGGGGCCCAGGTTGGCACCTGCCTGGGCCTGTCTTCCAGCTGCCTGTGCTGTGCCCCGGGGAGCCTGCGCTCCCCTCTGCAGCGCAGGGAGAGGCTTCCTTATCTAGGGGGCTTGGCCCTGGACAGCAGCTGGGCAGAGCCACTGGGATGGTCGAGTCCCCAGGGTCTGGCCGAATTGGAGAGGGAAGTTCTAGATGCCCTTGAACATGTCCTTGGTTTCACAAGCCAGCAGACTCCCTCGGCCTCCTCAACAGTATATGGCAGGACTCTGAGGCAAGAAATGTGCAAGAGCTCTGCATCCTCTACTGCCACCTTCCTAGCCCCTCTGAGCTATTAAATTCTTCCACCCCCCTCCCAGCGGTCCTCTTTTATCTGCTCTCACCTCCTGCTCTACTGCTCGTTTCTCACCTCCTTTCCTTCCTGTAGAGTTCATAATTGCTTCAGGCCAAGGGTCCAGGAGCTGAAGGGCGGGCAGAGGTAGGGTGACTAAATCACACCTGGTGACATTACGGGACATATGGGACGATGCTGTACCTTTGCTAAAAGGAGGCGTGTCTGTCTCCAGGGAGGGTAAAACAGAACTCTCTGCTTTTTCAAAACAGATTTCTGTATTGTAGGCGGGAGAGGCCCCTCTGGTTAGATCTATAGATTACAGTAGAGTGGAAACAGAGAATGTGTGTCCACGCACGAATGAGTGCGTGCATGGAAAGAAAGTGAGAGGTCCAATTGGCCTTTGTTATTAAGCCCTTTTTTTCCTCTCCTCCCCCACCCCCACCCCCAGAAAACACCAACGTGCCCTTCTTCCTAATGTAACAGCTGCTGGTTCTGGGAGGGTTGGGACCTCTTTAAACTCAAAGGAAAGCGACATGAAGGTTCCCTCATGTGGTGCGGTGGTGGTGGAGCAGAACAGAGGAGGGGTTCCAGGTGGCACCCCACCGCCAGTCGCGGCTGGGGACTGGGAGGCAAACCTTGCAAGCCACCCTGTAGGGGCAGTTCTCTCCCAGGCCCAGAGGCGGCGAGATGACCCGCACTAATTTGTACATATCCTTATACGGGATCCTGCCACTGGAAAGGAAGCAGAAGTGGGTTAATAGGACACTCAGAGACTGTGGGAAAGAAACAGCTTAGCCACGAAGGGCGTGGCTGGGCCCAGCACCGCCAGACCAGGAGAGACTGAGCCCGGAAAGCACCAGCAAAGCGTCATCTGGCGAACTGAACTGATCCCACTTTTCTAAGGCAATCGAGCCCATCTACTGCCCAAAGGGACTGCCTCGTGACTGAGCGCATCCTGAGACCTATCTGGCCAACACCTGGCCAGGTGCAGAAGATAGACCCCAGCTCAGGAGAGGCCTGGAAGAACAAAGCCCACCCATTCCCAAATGCTCTGACCACAGTCACAAGCAGATGCCAGGCTGCCGTGAAGTGGACGGCAGAATTGTTTTTCACAGACACGGCTGGCCGGCCAACAGCCAACTCCTCAGAGCCACTTGTCGGGCGGAGAGGTTGCCGGCGCCTTTCTGCAGACTGTCAGAGACACGTTTCCCATGAGGCTAATGAGCACAGAGCACAGTTGGCACAAGGGAAGCTGTAAAGGGCTGTGCTTCCCCGTGTGGCAGATCTGCCCTGCGTGGAGCTTGGGCAAGCTCTTCTCCGCTCAGGGAGCCCACCTGGGTCTGCACTCAGACAGAGCTTCTCTCCCCAGCTCCACGCCACTGACTGCCAAGCCCCCAGGCAGCTTGGTCTTCACCAGTTTGAATTCCAGGAACTGTAAGACCTATCTCACCAGCCCCTTTACCCCCGAGCCTGCTGGAGAGTTCTGGGTTTCTGTGGAATGGACAGAATCAACAACTGATTCGTTTTCAGTAGCTAAAGCATTTGGTGCAGAGGGGCCTGGACACATCCCGGTATGAACCAGGGTCTCCCACTCTGAGCACCAGTCCTCACCAGCAGCCGTGTGGAGACCTGGGCTTGGCCCAAGCTTCAATCCTCCTAGCCTGTTCTTGACCTGGGTGTTGATTTTTCCTCTTCCCAACAGCAGCTCATCAGTACTTCCAAGTCTCTTAACTCTTGAGAGGAAGTTACTTGAACCACTTGTTTTTCTGTTTTCTTATTGGGATAGGGACATGGATGGGCTTGTACTGCTGTCTCTAAGCTGATGGTCTTCAGAACCTGTGCCAGTCTTCATTTTGAAACACTGCTTCACTGTATCTTTGTTAGTCCCTCTCCCTTCTCACAGACAGGACCAATGACGAAACTCTAACGAGTTGTGCTGTGAATCTCAAAGCCAACGGAAGAGGGTCTCTTTTTTCTTTTTGCTCTCACAGCGCATGCGTCTTAGCCTCATGAGTTGTCCTCATGGAACTGCTTCTTCCCAGAGGCTGGTATGAGTGGGGAGGGATATGTTTGATTCACACGGCATTTGGGGCACAAGGTAATATGAAACCACAGGAAGTTGGGGTTTCTGACAGCCAAGGACACCTGACAGAGGCCAGGGGAGCAGGGGACTCCTCTGCTAGCCATTGGTTTCTCCTCCCTCAGGTTCCCAATCTTGTGGCCATCCATACTTTACTGACCATCTTTCCATGCTTTTCAGTCACTTTCTCACATGGTTACTGTCAATGATAACAACAATTACACACGCAATTTAATCTAATCCTCCCAACCAGCCTTCAAGGTTGGTACCATTACTACCGTTTTACAGAGGAGGGAGCTCCGAGCGGTGCAGGCCCTTGTCTAAAGCCACGAAGCTGACAGATGCCGGCCTGGCTGCATCCCCCTCTGACAGCCAGCCTGCCCAGTGCTCTCTAAGTAGCCTGTCTACTAGAAAGTAAGCCCAGAAAGTAAAAGCCATTGCTCAGCCACTGTAACAGGAAAGGATTTAGAGAACTCGGAGCCCTGAGTCACTACTAATGACTGAGGGATAAGAGGAATTTTTGATTCACAGTTCTAACCTGTAAAGCAGTGACCCAAGTTCAACAGCCTCACGGAAGGATAGATTTGGAGAAGAGTCTCAGATTATAAAGGGGTTCCAGGTGGAAGCAACGGGGTCCATTCTGTGAAGGATGGCGTTTCTTGTAGTACTTTCAGAGGGGGCCCAGAATGGATAAATGAGTGGGATAAGACCCTCAAGCTAAAGTGACATGGGACAGAGAAGAACCCGGGGAGTGAGCACTCGGAACTCTCACTCGTCTTCAACCACGAGGGCCAAAATGTTGTCTCTAAAGCAGGGACCGGCAAGCTTTTCCCATCAAGCTCAGAGAGTAAATGATTTTTTTTCTTTTTTTTGTATTTCTCTGAAGTTGGAAACGGGGAGGCAGTCAGACAGACTCCCGCATGCGCCCGACCGGGATCCACCCGGCACGCCCACCAGGGGGCGATGCTCTGCTGCAACCAGAGCCATTCCAGTGCCTGAGGCAGAGGCCACAGAGCCATCCTCAGCGCTCAGGCCATCTTTTTGCTCCAATGGAGCCTTGGCTGCTGGAGGGGAAGAGAGACAGAGAGGAAGGAGAGGGGGAGGGGTGGAGAAGCAGATGGGTGCTTCTCCTGTGTGCCCTGGCCGGGAATCGAACCCAGGACTCCTGCACGCCAGGCCGACGCTCTACCACTGAGCCAACCGGCCAAGGCCAATAAATGATTTTGAATTTGAGGGCCATACTGCCTCTGTCACGACTACCCAGGTCTGCTGTGTCATGTGACAACAAACAGCCTTGGACAACCCACAAATTAATGAACAAGTCTGTGTTCCATTATAACATTATTTGCAAAGACAGGCACTGGGCCACATTTAGCCCATGGGTTGTTGCTGCTAACCCCTGCTTTAAAGCCCAGAGGGTACAAATCCCTGCAGAGGTATTGGACATTGAGAGAGACCTGGGGTGGGGCGCAGTGATACCCACAAATTCCTGACATTTAATTCAGTTTCATGAAATAAAAATCCACAAGTGTTTAAGAAATCAGTTAGAAGGGCAACATGCTTGTTTTATATTTATATATATATATATATAAAATTTCAGTTATCTCAAACTGTATCTTTTGAGAGGGATGAGAGAAATCAGACTCTACTGTCGCTGACCGTGGTGGCCAGATGTCCGACTGGCCCAGAAAAGCCTTGCAAACCCCCCTGATGACTCAACCATCAGGCAGGAAAAGAGGGGATTATAGGAAGCTCCTTCAGGGGCTGAGCCCGAATACTCTGGGGTACGAGGACAGTGATGCGACTGGCAAAGAAAAGGGGAGCCTGTCATAGGAGGAAGGAGCAGGGGAAGGGAGAGAAAGAAGCTGCGTCTCTGACCCCGGAGCCGCGCAGAGGACTCAGCCTCTCCACTGGGCCACAACCAAGAGGAATCTCCTCTCTCTGGGTCACCAGCAAGCATTTGGGTGGCTCTGATGCCAACCTCCACCTTGAGAACTCGAGAGGCGCCCCCCCATACAGGCCCCAGGGGGTGGCCAGGCAGCCTACTCACCATGCGGCTCGGTCGTATTCTGCCCAGACGCGGACAAACTCGTCCAGGTGGTGCGGCCCCAGGATGGACGAGTCCCGAGTCAGGTACTCAAAGTTGTCCATGATGACGGCCACAAACAGGTTGAGCATCTGGAGGGCACAAGAAGAAGAGTTGGAGAGTTAGGAGAAAGTAAAAGCAGAAAAATGGGCATCGAGGCACATTGACATTTAAAAATCTGTAAAAGTCTGTATGGCGGAAGTCCTGACACAGAGCGCTGTTGATCTTGCTGAAGACGCCACCTTTACATTATCTGTGCCACATACTTCATTGTGCAATCTGCATTATTTCAGTGTCCTATGCCACTTTCTGTCTGCAAAGTACTCCAACAGTTGCTTTTCGCTTCTGTTATCTGCTCCAGGTATTTAACTGTTATTGTAGCAGCAGAGGGAGCAGCAGCGACAACACGCTCGAAGGCTGGAGGAAGTCAAGGCTGACAGCCACCTCCTTTCCAGCCCCACCCCTACCCTTGTGCCCCCAGAGGAGCTGACAGAACTGGTGGGACGTCTCAGTGCTGACTGCCTGGCTTACTGTGTGCCAATGTGAAGATGTTTAAAGCTCTTGAGCGGCTTCCAAGACCCTGTTCTCCCACTTACTTGTGCAACATTTATTGTCCACCCACTGTATTCCAAACAGAGAACCAGGTGTTGGGGAGAGGGGAGATGGTTCTTATCTGGAGACCGAGTCCCAGGCCTACATCGCTTCAAGCCCAGCAGACATCCACTCAATGTTCTCCCTTGAGTATTCTTACAGACTTATTTAGTATTGAGTAAAGACGGTGACATATTGCAAACACACAAATGTTACAGATTTTTTGTTTGTTTAAAAAGAGCCAGGAAAACCTGCATATGCAGGTTACGGTGGGAACAGACAGGAGTGTGGATCTGAATTTCACATAATTTTCTCTTCATGAAATATTACTCATCCTCTGACTTGCTTCCTCAACCATTTAAGAATGTAAGAACCGTTGTTAGCTCAGGGGCCTTACAAACACAGGCGGTAAACGGCCTGGCCGGTGGGCTGTGGTATGCTGACCTCTGGTCTAGATTGTGCAGCAGGCAAGGGGGACCACCGAAGGGGGTTAGACTGGGAGAGAGATGGGGAGTGATATCCGCATGCAGAAGAACCCCTGGCAGCAGTGGGGAGGGTGCCACGGGGCCCTGACCCCAGCCAGTGGCAGGACAGCAGCACCGAGCAGACAGTTAAAGGAAGCGGAATTGACAGGATGAGGTGGCCATAGTGAACGGCACTATTTTGTTGATTCTTGGGTGCCCAGCGCCCGTGGACCACACTTCTGCCCTTTGGGGGATGCACGTCTCACCTGTTCCTAGTTAATATGGTTCAGGGGGTACCGCCTGGGACCCAGGCTTCAACCAGTCATTAGATCCCATTCTGCTGGGCCACAGTGACTGGTGAGCCAATCAAGGCCAGTAAGATGGTATTGACCCTTCAGGGCAAAATACTTCTTCCCTGTTGGTCTCGAATGTACCAGGACTGCTGCAGGCGCCTTGGAGACAGACGCTGGGGGTGTTTGAGGAAAGAGCTCCCATGGAAGAGCCTGGAGCAAGAGAGCTATGAATAGAAAACAAGAAACCCCTGGTCCTGCTGATGTCATAGCAGCCCCAGATCAAGCTTGCTTAAGCCTGCCCTGCCCAAGGACTCCTCATTGCCATGTGCCTATAAAATCCTTTTTTGTTGTTGTTTGGCCAGATGTAGCGGGGCTTTGTGTCATTTGCAAATGAAAGAGTCCTGCCTGATAGAGACCAGTGGACTCTGCTGCTGACTCCAGGTGAAGCGGCTGGGTAGTGGAGAACAGGCTTCCTCCCTTCCTCTCTCCCTCCACCTAGAATACACCTGAGGTCTACAATCATGAGGATGAGGGACATTCCTGGAGGTAAAGGAGCAGAGAGAGTCTGGGCGCTCATCACTCTGTGAAGCTAGCACAAACGCTACCGTTCAAGGTTAATCAACATCCCTCTTGCTTAAGCCACTGTCATTCAGGGAGTTCTGTCTCAGGCAGCTAAACCTGACCCTAGCATGGGCCTGCCTTCCTGCCACTGAGACTGGAGCCACAGTCCGTGGCTGCATGGATTATAAAGGGGTTTCTGTGTATCCACACATACCTTGGACACTCCTTTCTTGGTCCCTATTATTCCTGCTAATGAAAACCTCAAGTATTTGTTACTGCTTTATATTTGCATAGTCTTGTATAATGGTGTGCACACTCACACCCATTATTTGTTTTGAAGCTTGCTCTAACTTTCCACGAGGCAGCTCTCATGGCCATCTGCCCTTCAAGGACAGAAGTGCTTCCTCACACATTGGCATTCCTAGTTCGAAGTACACAGCCCAGCACATCACAGCCCATCAGTAAACCTTTCCAGACGGCTGCTTTGAGCTGAGGAGCTGTGTGACTTGCCCAAGGTCACAAAGTCAGTCTCGGAGCTTTGAAAGCAGATCTCGGACTGAATATAGCCTCTTTAAAAATAACATTAATGTGAATTATGCAGCACCGTCCATCTCAGAATTCCAACAGTACCTTTATAGTCTCTAATTAATTTTCCAGTTATATCTCTGGTTTCTTTTAAAATATTTATTATTAAACACTTACACCATGTAAGATAAAACCGAGATGTCTACATGTTGTTCTACACGCCCCATTGCACCCCATCCGGCAGCGCCGAGACCTGTCTGCCTCTCCCTCTTCAGCTGTAGGTGACAAAGGGACCCTCACTCAGCTTTCCCCAGTGCCTAGCCCTTTAATCGTCACCCAGTACACGTGTGCTGAGCATGTGAATGAATCAACCTAAAACTCCCAATGAACATCAATCTAAATTGCTTTTCAGTTATTTTTATTATACAGTCTACTTCCATATTTCTAAATAGAATACTGTTTGTGTGTTTCACTTTAAAACCTTCTGTAGGGCATACATCGAAACACACGGATCCACTTACCATGCAAATACACTTAATCTCAAGTTGTCTTCCATCCCACCCTACGGAGGCTACAACAGCAGCAAAGCCCAGAACTCGGCATGGGCGACTGATGTAGTATTTAATTCCCTCTGTGTGCACTACCTGCTGGTCACCCTTAGTCGACCTGCAAGCCACTTGCCCACACCTGAGAGCTGGATATGTGGCAAGTCCCCTTAGGGTCACTTTAGACATAGAAACGCCTGGATGAAAGTTCACTTTTTGCAGTACGGCTATGAAATTGCCCACTTTCAGAGACATGGCTTTAGTTTTAGATTTTTGAACAGCCTGTGCCATTAGCAATGAAGCTTTACTTAAAGGACATCAGGGAGGCCAGAGACACTGGACTGACCCTGTGATTGACTTGGCAGTAACACCTCAATCATCATTCTGTCTCTGCACTTGTCCGGTTATGCAGTGTTGAGGTTTCTGGATGCTGGCATGCTGAGTCATGCTTTCTCCCAAAGAAAGAATGCAAGTGGCACCTAGGGCTTCTCACTATTCTATAAGTAGCTGTGCTCCACAGATAGTACTCAACATTTCCTAATGCCTGAAGCAATCATACCCTTGCCTGTCTATCAAGCTGGCCAACTGTCATCAAACATAACAACATAAGAATCACATCGATTACATTGCATATTATCATCAATCTTATTCTTATTGATGCTACTGCCTTATAGTTTCGAGGTACTTTTCTCAAACAGTTTGAAGATCTCCAGAGAGAGAGAGAGAGAGAGAGAGAGAAGACAATCTGGGCCTTCCTTATAAAACGTCCGAGGGCCAGAAGAGAAAGCACTCACCGTGGGTCACAACTTCCACGGCTCTATTCACTGACCCCCACCCCCACCCCTTCTGGCAGCAATCCTTCCCGGGAGGCGGCAAAGGCTTCCCTTAGGCCTGGGCAGTCACCCACAGGGAGTCTGAGAGGCACTCTGGCCTCCAAGAGTTCTCTTGAGAAGAACCTAGTTTTCCAGGTGAGCGGGGGGACGTGTGTGCCCCTCCCCAGAGGAACCCTCTGTGACTGTGTACCAGAGGGTGGGGGCTGGGCTGGTGTGGGCCAGGAGCACGCTGTGACTCACCAGGAAGGAGCAGAAGAAGATGAAGGAGACGAAGTAGACGTAGGCCAGGTCGGTGCCGCAGCGTTCGTTCTCGCTCTGCCCCGAGGGCGCCGTGGTGTCAGGCTCGCAGCCCTTCTCCCCGAGGCAGGACAGCATGATCTCCTGCCAGGCCTCCCCCGTGGCACTCCTGAGCCCAGGGCACAGTCCGGGCATTAGCAGCAGGTCTGCATATCCTGCCCCCTACGCCCCCCTCTCTCCCAATCCGCCCTTCCTTTCCTCTTGCCGGAGGCCCGGCGGGTTCACTTTGCACCTGTGGTGCTGGAGGCTCTCCATCCGCAGAAGGAGGGCGCCCACGAGGTGTCTCCCGGGTCCTGCCACCTCACCCACTGCTTCGGGAAGACTCTCTGCTGACTGTGGTGGTACTTTCTAGGGCGCCACACTAATCTGGCCATCCAAGGTTTCAGGCTGGACATGGAATCTGATCTGCAAGCAACTGTCCTTGCTTCCCCCCCTCTCAGAGCCCTGAAGGACGTGCTGAAGCTGCAACTTGCAAATTAACTACTGAGGCAAAGATGTGGAGGAAACTTTCCAGTATTACCCGGTGGTTCTGCGGAGACTTGGCCTCCGCCCCGCCCCTGCCCCGACTCCACTGTAATCCCGACAGGAGCTCAGCGAGTGGGATGAAGAGACAGAGGGGATGGGAGAGGAGAGGACCAACTATGTCCCCTTGGCAGGAGGCTCCAGCTACCATAGTAACGCATCCAGGTACCTGAAGAGTAGCATGAGGGACCCGAAGAAACTCCGGAAGTTGTTGTGCCGGTTGATGTGACTCTCTTCATCTAGTTTTATGTTTCCAAATACCTTGTGGAGAAAAACCAATGAGCATTACTGAGCTGTGAGATGCACTCAGCACAGCGATATTAGACGTAGGATTGGCAAAACCACATGCGCGCCTTACCACATTCTGATGGCCTTACCCAGAGAGGCCAATGCACTGCATGCCCTTGGCCTGCTAAGCAGGAGTAAAGAGAAGACCATATAAGGCAAGATCTTTTGAAATCATTCTGCCTGTATGTGGTTTGGCCCACACCTCATTGGGTCTTTTTACTTCTGTGGTACCTGTCACCATGGCACTCACCACGGTACCCAAGCTGTCTGTGAAAGTCATCACTCGTAACAGGAGTCAGGGAAGGAACTACCCCTCTCTGCCTGTCTCAGGAAGTAACAATGGGAGCATCTGTCTCTGCAGAAGGTTGGGATTTATGGCTTGGGAAGTTGCTGCCCTGAAATTCACAAGCAGTTTAGGTCAGAGAAGGGCATCTCTATCTTCCCTGGGCATGTCCCTATCCAGAGAGTCAAATATCAGGCTGCCCTGTCTGTAAACTATAGTCCATGAGAATGGGCACCCACACAGAAAGTCCAGGCTGACAGAACGAAGAAAGCCAGGACACCTGGATGCTTTGAAGAAGACAAAGGAAATGGATTTGGGCAGATCTGGCTACAGAGCGAGTTTACTAATCCACCAGTGGTCACTGGACTTGGAATGGGGTTACCATGCAAGTTCACATGAAAAAAGGGGGGGGACCCAGAGATCTTTATCCACAGACAGTGAACAGTGATGAACTCTCAAACACAGAGCTGCCTGGAGCCAAGGTCGACCCAAGTATCTCTGGCTGTGCAGGGTGTCCTCCCATGTGCACTCTCCTCCCCACCCGTGTTTCCAACATCACAACCTATTCTTTTTTTTTTTTTTTTTTTTTTTTGTATTTTTCTGAAGCTGGAAACTGGGAGAGACAGTCAGACAGAATCCTGCATGCGCCTGACCGGGATCCACCTGGCACGCCCACCAGGGGCAACGCTCTGCCGCGACCAGAGCCACTCTAGCGCCTGGGGCAGAGGCCGAGGAGCCATCCCCAGCGCCCGGGCCATCTTTGCTCCAATGGAGCCTTGGCTGCGGGAGGGGAAGAGAGAGACAGAGAGGAAGGGGGGGGGTGGAGAAGCAAATGGGCGCTTCTCCTATGTGCCCTGGCCGGGAATCGAACCCGGGTCCCCCCGCACGCCAGGCCGACGCTCTACCGCTGAGCCAACCGGCCAGGGCCACAACCTATTCTTGCAGGTCACTGTTTGTACAACTGAGGGCTCACAGGTCACTTTTCCAGCCTTTTGAGACGAATTGCAGCCTATATTTAATACGTTTCCATTGATCTAAAATATGCTCAATGCAACATCTTTTCCCCCTAACAGTTTTCAGAATGTGCAATTCAGGAACAATCTCTGCCCCCAGCTTTTTTGCTCATATAACTCCCACGGACACCTGCTTTGGGAATTTGTTCTTAACGTTGATTTTCCAAAACCCAAATACTACTTGTCTCTCGGGGAGAATGGAGGGGGCAGGCTCAGCAGCACTGGGGAAGTGGGGAAGGAGGAAGGTAAGGAGGTAGAGGGCCCCCGGGAGACAAAGAACAGCAAGTGAAAAAATCCCAAACCACCAAAACTAATTCTGGAAGCCCCAGAAGGAAACAGTCAGTCAGGTCCCCTTGCCTGTGTTCACACAGCCTTCTCTCTCTTTGCACCCTCTTGGTTCAGAATCCATGATTTATCCCTCATTCATCACATACACTAAACTTGGTGTATTTTCTCTCTGACATACCTGAAGCCATCCTTGGTTGCCATCATTATGACTTTCTCAAACACCATCTCCAGTCA
The DNA here is from genome assembly GCF_036850765.1 of Saccopteryx bilineata. Taxonomy (NCBI): domain Eukaryota; kingdom Metazoa; phylum Chordata; class Mammalia; order Chiroptera; family Emballonuridae; genus Saccopteryx; species Saccopteryx bilineata. Next base: position 290,095,409 of record NC_089491.1, on the reverse strand, counting down.
TGAACTATACAGTTAAAGGGCAGGCTGGGATTCTGCATGAGGTATGTGTGTAATAGCCAAAGAAACCAAAGCTTATATTGAATGCACTCCAAGAAAAATTTCAAAACTGTGTATTTAATGTGAAGGTGGTCTTTAAAACATTTTCACCTTTTTATTTTTAGCTTTCACTTAGTTCTTATCATTAACCCAAATGAGATACTGAGACCTAACAGAAAACTTACTAAAGGTACAAGCTGAAATCCATTTTCACTTGGAATCGCAGAACTTTAGAACTAGGAAGAACCTCTGGAGCTAGCTATCCAGGTCATCTACTGTATAGGTGAGGATGTGAAGCCCAGAGAGATTCAGTGACTGGACCAAGTTTGCACAGCTGGTCAGTGGTGGAGCTAAGGCAGAAAGCCTCACCTCCAGGGACCTATAGCCCCTGGGCACTTTTCCACACCCAGCAAGTTACTCCTTCCTTTCACGTTCAGATTCCTCTGCAAAGCTCTCTCTTCTTCCAAGGTGACTTTGAAAGTTCAGAATAACAGTCCTTCTCATAGAGACAACTTGTTGCCATTTATCTCTCTAATGCTTTGTCTACTGCCCTTTGGCCTTTGTTTTTATGGATCCCTCTGCTTTGTTATGACAATGTGAGATGCAACCCTTCTAGTTAGAAGCTTTGTATCTCTCTCTCTCTCTCTCTCTCTCTCTCTCTCTCTCTCTCTCTCTCTCCCTCCCTCCCTCTCATGTACATGCATACATACATGGAGGGAGGGATAAGAACATACATTAGTATAGTGCAGTGGTTCTCAACCTGTGGGTCGCGACCCCGGCGGGGGTCGAATGACCAAAACACAGGGGTCGCGACCCACAGGTTGAGAACCGCTGGTATAGTGTCTGGCACACTCAGGAACTCAAGTAATGGTAAACAGCATTACCATCATTATCAATAGTATTAATAACCAGTTAGTGTTGGAGATGGTGTAATTCTACTTTATTTTGCTTAAAAATGAAAAAGGAGGTATTTTAAAGCATAAGCAAAAAAAGAACTTAATCATTCCATCTGGCTGTGCAGGAACATTTTAATGCTAGAATTGAATATTTGAGAGTTTGAAGGGACTTAATAGAAGTCATCAAGCCAATCTCCAAGTTCTCTGGGATTCAGCTTATAACACACCCTGGACATCATCATTAACGCTCTACTGAAATATCCTTTGTGAAGAAGAACTCATTATTTTTCAACCAAGTCTCACACTTTTTGACACTCGACATCCTATTGTATATTTGGAGAACAAAACTCTCCAGTAAATGGGGTTAGAAGGAGAACAAAATCAAGAAATGCAGGTGAGAGAGAGGAGCAAAACGCAGAGCCTTTCAGATACGCCCAGGCAGGGGCTGCTGACGCCGCAAGCCTGGAAGGCGCGTCCAACGGCTCCAGATGGCGCGTACCACGGAGAAGACAGCTGGCCGTCCAAAGGGGGCCCAACTGCCTGACTGCACTTGGCTGGAGTTCCATGCTGGGGCTTAGTCTCCACACCTCTAAGCCTGAAGGTTAGCCTCCCTGAGGCAAGCAGAAAGCCCATGTTTCCAGCTGGGAGGTCCATGGACTGTGCTGCTGTTTGCTGGCGGTAGGAGCCCACCCACTATAAATGACAGTTGCCCTTGGAAGAACCTTTGGCTTTTTCTGCATAAATATCCAGGTGGGAACCTGACCCCTACTTGTCCATTCTCAAACTAGGAAGGACACGGTAACCCAAGAGAGCTGTCCAGCAAGGTGCGTGGCCCTTTGAGAGGGATTAGTGGGAATGTGACTCTTGGGTCTAGGGGTTTGGCACGCTGCCAGGAACGATAGTCATTGTTCCCATTGACGCAGCTAAGGGCATAAGTCTCAGCCATTCATCAACTCAGAGGTATTTTGTGTCGCTGTATACCGAACAACCATTTGACCTCCTCAGAAGCTTAGCTCAAATACGTGAGCTTCCGAGCAATGTGTCAGCAGGAGCCTTGGCCCCTCCTCAATCTCATGGGGACCCCCTGGCTAAGAACACTGGGGCCACCTTTGATGTGGTTTCATCGTTGCCCCCACAGAAGTCCAGCTGCTCCTAAGTCCCCGCCATGGTCTTACAACCTCAGGTGAAGCCCCTGGCCCGGAACACCCTGAAGACCCGGGCAACCCAAGCGGGAAAGCCAGCACATGGGAAATTACAAAGGTCACACTCACACCGCAACAAGACCTCGGCTGCTCAGGCAGAGACAGCCTGGGCAACAACCATCCCCTCCGGGCCCTGTGTCCGCCAGCTCACCTGCATCCCGATGATGGCGTAGATGAAGAAAAGCATGGCGATCAACAGGCAGACGTAGGGGAGGGCCTGAAAGGAAAGCAGAGATGTGACCACAAACTCAGAGGCAGGCGGCTGTCAGGCTCGACGACGTGTAGTCACAGGTGCACAGCAACTCCTGCCCGGAGGCTGGCTCACGCGGGGCTCTCTAGGGTGCTGGGTGCCCTGGGGATGTCCCGTTTTGGGGTGCCATACTTTGCCAATGGCCACATCCTCTGTATATTCCAGATGTGGAAGCTGTTGGCCACAGGGAGGCTTGTAATTTACCTTCTGTCAAGAATGCTCCCTCACACAGGAGTGCGGCCCAGGTCCCCAGGGTGAGCTGGGAGAACCTCCTGGGCCAGGGACTCATCCCACTTTGCATGTGGAATATTAATAACGTGGGCAATTGTGATGCAAATTACACAGCAAGAGTCCAACTCTGGCTGCCATCCTCACCTTACCCCTTCCCACTCCCTCGCTCAGTGCGAAGCCCCTACGAGTATCCGGATACAGACTCAAATGCTGGGGTCTCCCTTATTTGTCAGTTTCTAGAAGGATCCTTCATCCGCTGATAAAACATCTTTCCCCAAAGTTTTAGCCTCCTGACATTTCCATGTGTGTCAGGAAAAATTTCCCCAAAACCCTTGTGGGTGTCAGACACCTCAAAGCCCCGCCATGAAACCAGGTGGCAGAAAATCCCACACCAGGCGAGCTAATTGCCACTTGGGATAACGTTTCAATTATGGCATGCAGGGGGCCAGGCCAGGAGATGGATGTAAGGCCGGAAACTGCCCCGGGTAGCTGGGGGCATGCAGACATAGGGCAGCTTGGTTCGGGGGCCAGGGTGGGCACTGCAATTCTGGGTTGATCTCTGAGCTGAAATGGAAATCCCTCTTCTTTGTCGTCCAGTAAGCACCGGGAAGACGGTGCAACTATTGTCGCCGGTCTGCCTTCAGTGCGGACAGCGCCCAGCCCAGGAGATCAATTACAGGCTTCCAGACAGCATGAGCCGAGCGAGCGAGGTTCACCAACAGATCTCACCAAATGGAGAGTCCTGGGAGACTTTTGTAACGTGAATAAAGGATAAAAGTTGGTGGGAGAATCCCCTCTCCAATGAAGTGCTCACTCCCAAGATCTGTGGGCGGAATGCTGCATTTCGAGGGGTTGTGGGGAGACTCTCTTTGCTGCAAAGGAGAGCGTAGGGGGGGCAGGTTTCTTGCCACCTGGGTGCGGCCACCTTCTATCCCCTTCTAGGCTGACCTTCTGCCTTCTCCACCAATGGCTCCAGTCCCTAACTCCTCTTTCCCTACCCCGAGCTCCGGGAGAGGACCAAAGATTGATCTCCGATCTCCTTTCTTCTCACGTTGTAAATGCCAACACAGAATAAAGAAAAGGAGGGAAGAACTGAGTACAGGTGGGTGGTGGAGAACTGACCGGGAGCTCAGGGCTGGGGGTGGCGCTGTGGAGAGGCAGTGCCATGCTGTTTATATTGTACGGCTCCTGCTGTGTCTTTGCAGAGACAGCCTTTGTTGTGCCAACGTTAAGAAAACAACTTCCATGCTGTGTCCCAGGACTGGTCCAAAAAACCTATCCATCACAGTGGTACCTGGAGGCAGATTCACCTGTCTTCTCTGTATATTCACTGAAATAAGCCAACCATTTGGCCATCAATTTTTGACGTGCTTTTTCTTTGCCCTCGATCGTATCCAGTTTTACATCAGAGATCTGGTGATCATGATAATATGACAGGCTGACACATTATGTCTTAAGAGACCCGGGAACAATGGTTGCTTGTTGGGCAGATCTCTAAAAAATGGTTTTAAGAGCATCCGGTTTCAAATTCTAAATCCAAATTCACCCGAGACTTGTATGGTAAATTCTTACAATTTCTCCTCTGCCATTTAGCTTTTGAAAAATGGTTTTCTGAAGGCCTCCGTGGGAGCTATCACATCAAACAATTACGCTGGATACGGTAAAAATGTCAAGGTTGCTCGTAGGGGCCTGAACAGTCTTACACCGCGTCTCACATCTGACACCCGCAGGTCCTTGACGGAGAAGTGACTCAGCGATGAGGGCGTGGGGTGGACGCCCTTTCTGAATACTGAGGAGCTGTGCATTCACTGGCTCCCCTTCTTTGTTACAATTTGTCATTAAAATATATAAATAATTAAAATAAAGAAGACAACTCTGAGATTTCTTCATATCACTTAACAGCATCAGACTTATTTTTAGACCACATCCTGGGAGAGGCCAGTTTTTATAAGAGGAAAACAGCAGGCATTTCAACAGCAGTGAAGGTTCCCAGCACCTTAGACAGAACTGATGATGGTATTTACTAGAGCTTGAAGATAGTAGTTTGGGAAACTTCTTTTACTGGAAGTCTCGGCCACCAAAGTGGGTCTCAAGGTCTTGGTTTTCCAGTTATGTTTCGTTACACATACACCTCTGTACAGCCCCACGTGATCGTTCAAAAGCAGCTCTCTGTGGTCACCTGGCCAGACTTCCTATTCGTATGCAGGACACAGAGGTGACCATTAGCATGCCACGCACTCAGCAGGCCAGGAGACACGCACGGAGGAAGACATGGTGGGACTGGTATGAATCATCTGGCTAGGAAACAGAACTCAAGGAGTCCTTTGAAAAACTGTCATGTGAAATTAAGCTACTGTCATGTCCCCGAAAACTGCAGAGGGTGTGTGACTCTAGGTGGCTGGCTCTATACATGGACAGGATTGCTCGGGGGCAAGGGAGATTGAAATGCCTTGGGAGGCGGCAAACCTCATAAGATATGCTCCTTGACTCGGTGGACAGAAAAGATAACCAGAATGAGAATCTATCCAGTTAGACAGATGCTGATGACTGCTGCCCGGCCGAGCTGTGCCATGTTTCTCTAATGCTTCTGACAAACACCCATTCTACCAGCTGCAGAGGTGAAGGATCTTGTGTGATGATGCTGTGCTGCTTGGTTTTGCCATCTGCTATGACAGGCCCCCCCCCCCCCAGAGCGGAGCAGCGGGTGCCTCTTACCTTAAAGGACTGCACGAAGGTCCACAGCAGGATGCGGATGGTGTAGCCCTGCCGCAGCAGCTTGATGAGGCGGGCGGCCCGGAAGAGCTTCAGAAAGCTCATGTTGAAGCCGCTGGTGTTCACCAGCTGGCGGGCCAGACAGAAGGAAACGTAGAATTAGGGACATTATAACTATTTAGAAAATCTAAGCACTACTATCAGTGTATCGACCCCTCATCCAGATCATAAAACAGGACACAAATTCTGTCTTTCATTTTTAACCCCATCTCTAACTGACTGGCCGGTGAGAAACCTCTCTCTAAGCCTTCCCAGGCCTGCCTTCTATTCCCAGGGAGAAGGGGATGGAAGGACCCCAGCAGGGAGCCCTTGTTACACAGAACCAGCCTCTCCAGTCATCTCCAAGTGGTCCTAACTCTGCACTTAGATGCCGAAAGAGCAGATCTAATAATCCCTAACAATCCCTCCAGCAAATGGCGGCTCTCCAATACTCAAAGAGCGTTACAATGGGCTCTCCAAGTCTTTGTTGGAATGAACAATTTTAGGGAAGCAATTCAGGTCTAACAACTTTGAGGGCAAAGACACTGCTCCTCTTTTGTATCTCTTAACGACTCTAGCCCAGACTGTGCGGTAGGTCTCTTCCAGCGCCCTCTCTTTCTTCCACTAACCCCATGCCGGGTCGGCTATTTGGGTCATGTAAATGAAACAAGGCTTCCCTGAGATCCAGGGCCCTCTCCAATGTTATGAGGAAGTGAACTCCTCACACTCAGAGGGCTACACATTTGGTTTTAATGAGTAAAAAAATGGACTAAATGTGCAGAGGACTTTTTTTTTTTTAATGCTACTTTAGGGTTCAGTTTAAAGATGAGATCTCCGAGTCATTCACCTTGCTGTCCGTCAGAATGATTTCTGTGATACTGCCTATCACGGTGATGAAGTCAAAGATATTCCAGGTGTCTCGGAAATAGTTCTGCCAAGTGAATTCAGTCATGGGAGCACCAGATAAAGGGCAGGAAAAAAAGCAGAAAGAAAATAAAACTGGAGAAACGATATCTTTCATTACATCTTGTTGTCACTTGGAATCAAAACTTGTTAATTCACATACAAGTTCATTCTAACATTGGCTTTGGTTTCCTAGTTCTAACCAGGACTAATTTGGGAAGCAGTTTCATCACTATTTGAAAACCTTGTTATTAAAGGTGTCACTAAAAAATCTCCTATGTAAGAAAAAGATCTGTGACCAAGAAACATCATACGTCCAAGAAAAGAAAGATCATTGTCACCCACAAGACAAATTATTTACAATATTACTTCAAGGTTTTCTACAATTGTAACTTTTCAAATTAGCCATACTGTATCATGTGACCCTATAGAGTTCAGACTTTCAATTATTAATAAAAGCCACAGAGATGTCCTAAATGACAAAGAGTCAAAGATGTGCCAGAAATCTCCTCTAACTCTGCTGAGCCTTTTCAAACCAGATGCTGATTCACAATACAATGAATAGACTTACTCCTTCCCCTCTTTCTCTGCTCTACTACACCTTCCGGGGAGGTGTAATGAAAGGAGTGGGTTGAAGAAGAAGGAGGAGAAATAAAGGACCTAGAAAATCCACCAACCAGATAACATTCCACCTAATACAGAGAGTGGGCTGCGCGCCCATCTCCAGGGCTCGGGTCAACATAGATATTGGATGATATTCCTTAAAAGACACAAGACACTTGGGTCTCCCAAAGTCGCCTGCTTGTCCATAGGAGACTCTCAGAGCACTGCAGAAGTATGTCCCACCCATCCCCATGACTGGCACCATTGAATCCTTCCTCTGTGTGCCAGATATGAAGCCAGGCCCTGAGCCTTCACTCCATTTATTTACTCCTCCCATGGAGTCTACAGGTACATAGCAATACCTATGTTCATATAATAGTGAGAGGCAGGGTTAGTGAGAGTGGGGAGAGACAGACAATGAAGACAGAAAAGGAGTGTGGGGAGAGAGGAGTTACAGATGATGAACACCTACTCAGGACTAGATGCCTTGGGCATATTGGCTAGTTGGACACACACAACACATATCCAAACCTGTAAGGTAGCTATTGTGATCCTCATATTATGAATGAGAAAAGTGAGGCTTGTCTGATTCCAAAGCCACATACATGCACCTGCCAGGCATGCAGAGAGACGGAGGCACCTAACCGCACAATCTCTCTTTCCATAAAGAATGCCTACTCCTCCATAACTGGGGCCAAGTGAGTCTCCACGCTCCTCTATTCTTAGGGCTTTCCTATCCCAGCTTGGGGACACTTCGTAGCTCTTGGATAGCTCCCACAGAGCAGAGAGAACGCAAACCTAGGTCTCAGAGGACAGACCTGGATTCCACAAGAGGATGCTTTTCAATCCAGTATGGTAGAGAGCGGCACAGTGCAGTCCAGACTCTAGATTATGGTGGACAGAGTGTGGATGGGCTTTCAGGTCAGCCAGACCGGGATCTGAGAGCTGGCGCTACCTTTCAGCAACCTTGGGCACAGCAGTCAATCTTCCTGAGCCCTAGCCCATTCACGGAAGAAGACAACTGCCTATCTGAGCAAAAATGAATAACATATAAAGCACGTGGTATTTAATAGATAACCAATGTATGTCCATTCTCTCCCTCTTTTTCATTTTTCTTCCTTTTATCCCAATTACACTTTCTAATGCTACTGCCTTTTATTATGCAATCTTTAAAAAGCTATATACTTTTTCTGAACTTCAGTTTCCTCATCTGAACTAACAATGACAATGACGACACCTGCCATGGCTGTTTCCGAGTCATGGAGAAGACCGGACACAACAGGACCTAGGAGGGCATTCTGAAACCCCAGAGCACCCGATCAACGTCAAGGCGGACTTGGGGCTCGTGGTGCCTTTTATAGTGTGACAGTGCCTCGGGACCTTGAATGGAAATGTGGGGGTGGGGGTGGGGGTGGGAAGGAGGTAGGCTTTGGGGTCGAATCATCTGGTTAAGCTTGTAAGTATGTGGTCAGCATTCACCATAATTAGACAGGTAATTAGGGACTTAAGTCACAGACGGTGTCGCATGCACGTAACCAAGATGCACAGGAAAACTTTCTTCGCTGTGGTGCCACTTCTCCGGCACCCAGCCCTCCCACCCCACCCCCTCAGGGCTAGACTGTATTATCCAGGCATCTTTGTTGGTGCTAATTTCTTTTTACTCTTTTATTTCCCCACGTCTCAAGTCTCAAAACACTCAAACGGGAGTCAGGCAAACAACAATACGGCCACCTGCAATGGGTTTCCTTCAACTCTCCTCCCCAAGCCATCAGATTAATGACTTTTCAGAGAATGATTAGAGAGCAAAAGCAACCCCACAATCAGCGCTCCCAATTATCAGACCCTTGTTCGGATAACAAGCAAAGTTTCTCTTTTTGCCGGGAAAGCCACACACGTCTGTAATTTGGAATGGAAGCTCACACACTCAGGAAGTGTGAAACGGCTGTCAGGTGGGTTTTTCTGCACCCCACCGGCCTGACTGTCACCGCTGAAGCAGGGGCGGGGGCAGAGAGGACTATTTTGTTTATAGGACACTGAGGCAACGGGCTAGGTTTGCTCAACACTCTTGAGAGCAGGTGCAAGAATTTGCTGATTATAATTAGTAGTTGAGAAGTAAAAGGAAGGCTCATGCCAGAAAACCTCATTGCAACCCTTCCCAAACCCAATTCCGTAACACACACACCTCCCCTTCTCCCTCCCCGTGCCGCATACCTCAGAAGTTATTAGCTTTTGTAAGCTTAAGTAATAAATATTGGGGGAAGGGCAGAAATTACTCTTCATGTAACTAAGGAGAAGAGGGAAACTAGGTAAAACCTATTAACTACGCTTGAGGCGAAAGGGACAGAAATTTTCCCATTTGAGTTAAAAAACTTTATACCTTTTTTACTACTAAACAAGCACTCATGGTTTATCAGTCTAGTCCTTGTTTTGCTCCCTAGTAACAAGTGCTAGTGCTGATGCAATGCTGATGAGACCCAATAACTGTCACCTCTTGCTGCTGACGGGACTGACCGTGGATCTGGGACTCCCAGCTTCTTTGCCCCTTCTCCTGACGGCCTGGCATCCCGTCTTGTCTCTACAGCAGTTTACTGAGCCGTCGAAGGGAGCCCACAGTTAGGTGGCGAGGTATGGGAACCCTTTTTGAGTAGCAGTAAGCACCCTCCTTCCCACAAAGGCTGGGGGTGCACCCAAGAGGAGGGGGAGACCAGCGTGGTGAGGACAGGTGCCATGACGTACCAAGAAGCCAAACGCGATGATCTTCAGGACGCACTCTAAGGAAAACACCATGGTGAAGGCGATGTTCAGGTACTTCAGGGCCAGTTCGTAGGTACAGGGAGCAGAGTAGTACTGCCAGGAAGAGAAAGAACAGAGAAAGAACAGCACCCTTCAGGTGAGAGGGGGATTCCGCGTCACCTAGCCTGGCCCTCTCATCCCTGCCCTTGGGGGACACTCTGGTGCGTGGTGTGGGAAAGAGGGATATGGGACGCTGGAGAGAAGATTATATATTCTATGGAGCAGAACTAAACAAAACAGAGAAACAAAACATATCAGCCCCCTCTCCCCTCTAAGGCTACTTATTAGTAACTTAGCCAGTCTTCCTCGAGTTGAAGGTGGGTAGGACAGAAACATTTACTAGAGTTATTAGTTGTCCATGTAGTATTAAATAAGGTCAAATCTCTTCCAACACTCCATTAGAACCCCATGATCATCTGTATCTCCTGACATTTCCACCCTTGTTTGAATCTCACTGCCATCACCGCCTCTGGCCTTGGGGACTACTGGACTGCCATTACATTTTGCTGTATTTTGCCCAAAAGACCCAGAGACTGGGCTGTGGATGAGAGAAGATCAAAGAGGGATCCCATGATGGGAAAGTATAGGTAACAACACTCGAAATGGTAAGCTGGAGCATTTCCCCAGTGTCTCGGGCTCTTGCTCTGTGAGGGAAGAGTCACCGTGGTTCACCCGCCCCCGCACCTCCGGCCACCACCCTCTACCTTCATCATCAGCACGATGGTGTTCAGGGCGATCATGGCCATGATGGTGTACTCGAAGGATGGAGACACCACGAAGTGCCAGACGCGGTACTGGAAGGTGTGCCTGTTCTGCGGCATGTAGCGGGTGAGAGGCTTGGCGCTGATGGCGAAGTCGATGCACGCCCTCTGCAGGAGAGTCACGATTGTTACTGGCCCACCCCCACCCCCCACTCTGCACACTGGTGGCTGTCAGGTGGTCAGAAGAAGAGAACAGCATATGAAAAGAAAAAAAACAACAACCAGGGCTGCACACGCAGATGTAAAAATGACAACAGGGGTTGCCTGGACAAAACTACAGGGGCAGTGTCCCCTTAAATAAATTCACACAGCCGGGAGGGGGTTATTCTTCTGTCATATGGAGTAAGAGCTTGATAGTCATTAGTAATGTCCTTTTTTACATGGCGTGTGGCTGAGATGTTTAGGCAGGGAGCCTTACCTCATGCCTTTAGTCGAAAGTTAAAATAAACCTCTCTAAGCATTCCCATAGCACTTTATTTGCATTTCTCTTGCAGACTCTACCTCTAGTTCAGGTCCATTCTAAAAGCAATGAGCCCTACAACGTGCCGGAACTACCCTTGTTACTAGAAGAGCTGTAATGAGCAAGCCATATCCCCATCCCTTCCAGCAAATGCACGCCACAGAGGGACACGGCCAGGTGGCCAGGTGTCTTAGTCTCCTCTCCCCCCAACCCCACCCCCATGCTCCCAACACACTCCTAGACTATGCACTGCAACTATGGGCCATGTATAGATAGAGCAGATGCTCCAAGAATGTTTATTTAATGACTAACTTCCTTTTCTTCTCCTCTATAATTACGAATTGAGTTCAAAAGCTTGGTCTGCCTTCCTAACACTGCCCTCTGTGTCTCCCTTCTGGAGGCCTGGCCGCCCCGCGCTCCTGACCACAGGTTTTACCTCGTTCTTCTCCAGGCTGCACTCCTCCATCATCTTGTCGCCCTGCTCCTGGAAGGTGATGATGATGAGAGCCACAAAGATGTTGACGAAGAAGAAAGGGAAGACTACAAAGTAGACCACGTAAAAGATGGACATCTCCATGCGGTTGCTGCGGCTTGGACCTCGGTCTTCCTCTGTCACGTCGACAGAATGCTGCAAGACTCTGTGGGGACAGAATCGGGGGCAGGGATGGTAGAGGGCCACTCTGGCAGCTGCTCTGACTCAAGGCTTCACAGATGTGTCATCTGCTCTGTTTTCTCATCTGACCTCCTTGACTGTGCGGATCCTCCATTGATGTTTTTGGGGTCCATAATAACCCACCACTTTTCTAGTCTGCTCCATCACACACCCAACTTCTAAGCAACAGAGTGACATTATTTTATAGTTTAGGTTGTCATCTTCAATCCCGAGAGACTCCTGGATTTCCATTTGGCATTTTGCTGCCAACTAGAGCATGCTGCCACAAGCAAGGGGTGTCTTAATTTTTTGCCAAGTCTCTGAGAAGTCACCCTACAGCTACAGGCCACATAAGAAACTATATTCTGTTGTCTTCTTTGGAAGAGGTCTAATCACAGAAAGTGTCTCTGAGTTCTGCCAGCACCTCCCCAACCCTCAACCCTCGGGTGTGGGGCCAACTTGGAGGATAAATCCGTTTAAAACAGCTCCCAGGGCCTTGGCTGGTTGGCTCAGCGGTAGAGCGTCGGCCTGGCGTGCGGGGGACCCGGGTTCGATTCCCAGCCAGGGCACATAGGAGAAGCGCCCATTTGCTTCTCCACCACCACCCCCTCTTCCTCTCTGTCTCTCTCTTCCCCTCTCGCAGCCAAGGCTCCATTGGAGCAAAGATGGCCCGAGCGCTGGGGATGGCTCCTTGGCCTCTGCCCCAGGCGCTAGAGTGGCTCTGGTCGCGGCAGAGCGACGCCCTGGAGGGGCAGAGCATTGCCCCTGGTGGGCGTGCCAGGTGGATCCCGGTCGGGCGCATGCGGGAGTCTATCTCTCCCCATTTCCAGCTTCAGAAAAATACAACCCCCCCCCAAAAAAAAAAAAACAGCTCCCAGGAGCCCTGGCTGGCTGCTCAATGGATAGAGCATTACCTCAGTGTATAGACTCCTTGGGTTTAATTCCCGGTCAGGGCACACATGAGAAGCAACCATCTGCTCCTCTCCCCCCCTTCCTCTCCTCCTTCTCTTCCTTTTCCCCTCCTGCAGCCAGTAGATCGGTTGGTCTGAGTGTCAGCCTCAGGCACTGAGAATAGCTCAGCTGATTTGAGCATCAGCCCCAGACAAGGATTGCCAGGTGAATCCCCGTTGTGGCACATGCAGGGGTCTATTTCCCCTCTTTTCACTTAAAAAAACAAACAACACAAAAGAATACAAAACAGACAAAAGGAAAAAAAACCCAGCTCCCAGGGATTCTTGTAAGGGATGGAGAGCTGTTCAAAACTCATTTGTTCTATAGGGGTCAGATGGCTCCACTCAATTCCTCAGCACGCAGCTGAAACACTAAGAGTTTCAAACCTTTCTCTGACTTTGTCATCTCCCTCTTGGTTTTTGCTGTAAGGATTTCCATCTTCCTTCTCTCTGCCTCTCTCACCCACTCAGAACCACTTCCTCTCCCTGGTACAGTAACAAAGGGTTAGCCTTCCTCATCCTAAGTCAGCTGCTCCAGGCAACCCCGTGGTCCCACCCCACAGACACGCACGCTCACAGACACGCACGCTCACAGACACGCACGCCCGCCACTCACTGAGGCCAGCCTTCCCCCGTGGAGACAGTGAAGAGGGTCAGCAGTGCCCAGATGATGTTGTCGTAGTGGAACTCGTGGCGCTTCCACTCCCGACCTTTCACCTCCATCTTGTTTTTCTCGTGATCTACGTAGTTGCCTCTAAAATCAGTGCAGACATGAAACAGCATCCTCATTACGGCTCATAGAAGACTAAGCAAATTCTATGGACTTCAGTGATGCAGGCTAACAATGACCAAGGTACAAATGCAATGAAGAAGGAATTTTATTAAAGGCAGTGTGGGATAAAAATAGGATTTGGTGACCAGTGGGCATGAAAGATGAACTAATCCTTCCACTAGTCAGCATGCAACCTTGAAAAACCATCTTCCACGTTTTGAGCCTCAGCTTCCGTATCTTTAATACACAAATAAAACCTATCTCAAAAGGATGGGATAACGATTTAAAATAGAAAAAACTGGAGGTAAAATGCCAGGTACCACGCCTGACACCAAAGAGGTGCTTGATAAAAGTTTAGCAACTAACTTCCTATTTTGTCTTTTTCCTAAAAGGACTGGGATGGGAATGGGAGACAGAACAGGCCTGTGTAGGAGGTTGAGCGGGCCTTGTGGGAACACGCCGAGCAGAAAGTGAACAGCGTAGACGGGGTGTGCTGTGGCGCTTACATGCACTCCTTCTCCGTGTCCTTGGAACTGTCTGTGCAGTAAAAGAACTTGCCCTTGAAAAGCTGAACTGCGATGACTGCAAAGATGAACATGAAGAGCTTGTAGACAATGAGGATGTTGAAGACGTTCTTCAGAGAGGTCACCACGCAGTCGAAGACAGCCTGTGCGCAGAGGGAAGGGCCCCGCTGTGAGTCCCTGGCATGGCCTGTACATCGGCCTTCAGCTGAGCTGGGGCCACACCACTGCCAGCCAGCCCCCCGGAAGGCGCCTCAGGAGAGACCGCCTTGCTAAGCAGTGACAATCACGGGATTCCAAGCTGGCTTCCAAGTCAATCATGACTATAAGGACCCGCCACCTGGGAAGGGGACACACGCTCGAATCTGACAGAGAGCCCAGAGCACTAGAGACCAGATGCCATCAGGCAATGGAGGGACTCTTCCGAGGGACCCATTAGGTGCACCCTACCCTAATGGTGGGAGGACAGAAATCTAGTGCAGAAAGGAATCCTTGAGATCATTTAGCCCACGTTAGTCATGAAACAGCTTGTTCCCTGACCTTATATTTGGTGGTATTTCTTAGATTTCATTCATATACTGAATATATATTGTTTTCTCTTTACCTTTCTAAATGGATTAAAGTGATAAACCATTTTTTGCCCATTTTAACTGATGTTTTATGAGATGCTCATACATTTGCTCCATTACCATTCGACCTTTTACGTGAACGTTTTCCTGTTTGGAGCTGGGATAAAGATGCAACAGGTGATGTGGAACGGGATGCACAGCCGCCCACGTGTGGACCGAACCAGGATATTCAGTTAAAGGCAGTGAATCCCGCCCCCCTCTGGAAAAGCCATTCTAAGCCCTAAGCCGTAAGAAATTACATGCGAATGCGACATGGTTGGAGCCATTTTTAGGTTATTTTCTAGGTTTTTAGGCTTGCGCACTGGAGAGTCCAGCCCCACGGTGGCGTCACATCCCTGCAGTCATGTCTTCGCAGGGCTGGGTAAGCACGGCTGGTGCAATTAGTCCAACACTGCAGGGACTGTGAGTGACACGCAGCCCTGTGGGATCAGCAGAGCCACCTACATTTCCCTCAGGTTATGGAGCGGCAGAGACAGGAGCCAGCATCTCCTAATTAAATGGAATTAACCAAGGTTGGGGCTACTCCTCCAGTCTCTGTTAACTAATTTCATCATGCCACCTGTACCCGCCACAGGACCCCAACATAGCTCAAAGGAGACGAGATAACTGGAGTGCAGCTCACAAGCATGGTTGGGGCCCAGGCCCCCTGGACAAACCTGGTTGGGGATGGGGCAGAGAGGAATAAAAACTTACAGGCACTGACCCGGTCCAGGCCCAGTGCTGAGCCCATTACCCAGCAGAGGGCTGTAATGAACAGTATGTGAAAGACTGCCCGACACTGTGGGTGATGCCTCCTCCTGGAGGGAAGGCAGGGCAGGAGAAAATCAGGCAGTGAGGACACTTCCTGTGGGGCAGGAGTACCTCTCCTGGGCATCCCTGCAGGTGTGCCAGGGCCCTGGGCTCTAAGAGGAAGCCATGGTCCTTGCCCTGCCAGTTAGGGGCCTTTCAGAAGAAGAGACTTTCCTGCAGTCCTCAGCCTTTGATAAACCTAGCTTGGTTTGCCACTTCTCTGCAGAGAGCGGAAGGGGAAGCAGTAGCCCGAGGGAAGTGCAGGGTGGTGGTAGAGGGGCTGGTAGGGAATATCAGAGGGTATGTGAACCCAGTGATAAAGGGGAACTAGAAAGCAGGGTGAGTCCCTTGCTCCTTCCCCAGTGGTGGCTGGCTCTAATTTATAGGGATTGAAGACACAACTTTTCTCCCATGATACTTCTGCTTCTGTAACAACAAGGTATGTGTGTGGGGGAGGTAGGTTCAATCTGCCAGCAAACTGGGTTTGAATGGTATAGCACACCCTGAGAGCAGGAGGAATCAGGGAAGGAGCCTGGGCAGTTGAGCAGGAAGCGTACCTGTCAGGGAGCTGGAGAACCAGGACGATATACCCGTGACAGAAGGCATAGCTCCTGGCAACAGGAAGAACTTAATTCACCTTCAGTCACTCCCCCATTTCTTCCCCGCTTCTGCCCAATATGGCTCTGTTCTTGGGCAAGTTACTGACCTATCTGTGCCTTAAAACCAGGAAGGGCCAGTGCTAAAAGAGCCTTTTCTTTTCTAGAATTACGAGGAGAGAGAAACCATCCTGGTGATGTGGCCTGACCCAGCATGTGGACCACAGACGGCAGACTCCTGCTGCTTCCATTTTGGGAGGCTCTGGGACAGTCACACCACTTCTTCCTGAATGACAGGCCACAACCACAGTGCACACATTATCACTTAGGGCTGGACTAAAGAGGCAAAAGCCCCTTCTAGATTCTTTGGGATGTTGGTTATCTGCCTTTGAAACTAAGACCCCACAGCTCAGGCAAGTAGATAAAAATAACCTCAGTTCCCATTTGATCAAAAGGAATATACCCAGAAATAATTCTACCAAAGCCAAGCCCACCAGGGCTGAGAAGGGACTTGTTGGGAAGAAACGCAGAAAACATCACCTTGAGCTTGGGCAAGCGCTTGATGGTCTTCAGTGGCCTCAGTACTCGGAGCACGCGTAGAGACTTGATGGTCTTGATGTCCCGCCCCTTGTTGGTTCTGCAGGGGAGAGGCCCCCAGAGAATCACAAGCGGTGGGGGGAATAAAAATGACATTCACATTACTGCATTAACAACAGTGTAAAGGGAGAGAGGTATGCAAAAGGCCAGAAATTGGCTCAGAATAGACTCCTTATAGAACACCCCACAAAACATGCTTTGGGAAAATTTTCAAGGCATTCCCCAGTGTGCACACACACATATGCACACACACCCATGTATCCTCACCCGAACGAACACACAGGCACACACACACACACACACAAACTAATAAACACTCCTCTCCCTATCAGCCAGCAGAAGACTGCACATTACCATCCTGGCAAAATGAACATAAAGATAAATCGACTCGGGAACATGCCGGTCACCCACTGTGGATCCCCACTGTGTCTTGGCTACTGCTTCTGCCGTAGTAGGCTCTCCAACGATTTTGGTTCAACAGATTAGTAGGCCACAGTTGAGAGCGTGTCTCACCAGGGGACCTGACCGAGCCCTTCCTTTGGCTCTAGGTTTGTCACCTCTGCAGAATTCATCAGCTCAGTGGAGAGCAGGGTGAGGAAGGCTGGTGAGGACCTGGCACCCTTGCTGTGCCAGACTGCTTGTTCCAGAGACAGCATGTCATGCAGGCTTCTTGCCGGGACCTTGGCTCACACCCCATTTATCTGTGCGGCTACCTCTCTCAGCAGTCCTTTCCCATCTCAGATGCCGTGTGCCTAGCACACGCAACAGAGAGCCACACAGCTCTCTTCTCCTTGGGAGAAGGCCCAAGCTGCAGGGCCTGCCTGCTCACCTTTGTCCCACCCTGCAGCCCATGACCCTCCCTCTGTAGCCTCATTTGCTCCTAATCAAGAAAACGCATTTCTTTTTATTTAGAATCAAGTGAATAAGCCAAGCTGTTTCTCTTTCCACCCTGCTCATCCCGAGATCTTTGCATTCAATTCAAACAACCACAATTTGTAAAATACACAGATGGTGGGAAATGGGACTCTCAGTGGGGAGCCCGGGTTCTGGTTCTGTCCCCGTGATGGCTCAGGTGACCATCACACCAACTGCCCCAGGAAATGGGCCTGGAACATTCGGTGGGAACTAGGAGGGCTTTTGCCTCATCTTGACCCTGCCCTTCCTGTCAACCCACCCTGACAGGGAGATAAAAGCCATCTCTCTTTTACAGAAGGCAAGATGGGAAGACATTTAATGCAATTCAAGGAATGCTGCTGGCTCTGCTCAGATAGTAAATTTAAAGACGCTCTTAAAGGTTACAGGCCATGACCTATGAGGCATTTTTAGTCAACCCTGGATATGAATATTAATAATCCAAAAATGCTACACTGGTAAGGTGATATTTTTTGCATGCAGGGGCCTTGTACATTTCATTAACTTTTACCGTATCCAGGTCATCTATCTACTTATCTAAAAAAAAAAAGGCAACCTATAAGCCAAATCCATTATCCAAACCATTAAGAAAGATCACTTCCTAAGGAGGCTTGGTGACTCTGATTTGTGTTCTTGGATTTCAGAGACAACACACCACTCACATAAAGCCACCACTGTGCCTTCCTCAGCGAGCCACTCCTCCTCTCCCGGCCACACTTTCTCCCTCCTGCCACCCGCTCCCGTGTTGTTCCGGTCAAAGAAAAGCGAGACAATATTTACCCCAAGGCGTTCCTATGAAGCATCCAGGCAGAAAGCAGTTTAAAGAGAGAGAGAGAGAGAGAGAAGAGGGGATGGGGAGAAGGGAGGGTCAGAAACTTCATGGAGGAAAGGGAACCACAGGAGAAGGGAAACTGGAGGGGCCTGGGCCCACGAGATCCGTCACAGCCTTGGCACTGCAGAGCCCCAGCACGGGAAAGGAAGGTGGGCACGCTGCCCCGCAGCCCCCACCCGCCCGCAGAGGTGGGGGGCACAGCTGCCTTTGACTAGACAGCATCCCCCATACCGTACTTTCTTCCAGGGAACCTTAATTCAAGTTTTCTAAATGTAGGCTTTTACTTCCATCTCTTTAGTTGTTATCAAACATGTCCTGTTTCCTGCCAATCTATATGAAACCAGCTACAGGAATGACACCTGTCCTGGGCCAGGAAGTGTCTCTCTGGAAAGGCATTTCCGGTGGTCATGGCACATTGTGCTCATGAAGGACTTCACTGGAGGAGGGGCCCATGACATCCTGACAGGGCTACTCTAACACATCTCAAAAGCACAGATGAACGACACCATAAAACTCCCTCGAAATACAGGGGAAGACGTGACCTATAAGGTACTGGTTCACACAAAGGGATGCCCTTTGGTAAATAAAATGACCAACTAGCTATTGTGAGCTATTTATTGTACACCTTGCAGAAAAACTGTCTAAGTTCCACTGACAGGTGAGGCTTAACAACAATAAAAAAATTTAAAATATGAGACGGAAACGAGAGCTAACTTTTTAAATGCTTATTCCTGGCTGGACTCTGTGCTAAGCACTTTTAGTGCAGCTCTTTGTTTGGGCTTCCTACCAACTTTAGGGCATAGGTATTATGACCCCATTCTGCAGGGCGAGCTGGGATGTGCACCCAAGTCTGCATGATGCTTGGACCTCGTGCTCTGAACCAAGATGCTGCACCAGGCTCTACTAGGCTGTCTAACAGCTCACCGAATTCTAGAGCCGGACAAGCTCCCTGAAGTCCACTTAACTGCAGAGGGTGTGCGGCCCAGGAAGATGCACCTTGCATGAGATCGCTCGGTGAGTGAGCTACAGTGCCGCGGGCGAACCGGCCTGCTGCTACGAGGAAGTGCCTACAATTCGGGCTTTGGTTCTCAGTTGCTGGTTGTAGTCAAGGTGATTTTTTGTCCTTGTTTTTTTTTTAAATGTACCAAAACCTATGTTACACTACCATACACCACAGACATCTATTACCCACTTTACTCCTTACATGATACCATATCCCAAGTTATATTAATTTCACTGCAAAGGACAAGTGAAGAGTGATTTAGAAAGTAAACTTAAGGCCTTGTAAACCTTACATCCCTCAGGTGATAATCTCCCCATGTTAAGTGGGTCCCCTAAATTATAACAGCACCTTTTCACACAGGAGACCAGGGAGGTCAGGCAAACTTACCTTATGTGCTCATATGACAGCAATGATGGAGTCCTTTAATATGTCAGAGCCTCTTTCTAGGTGCTGGATATACAGTTGTGAACAAAACAAATGGGGTCCCTAACCTCTTAAAACTTACCTAGTCTGGTGGGGAAGACAGGCCTCAGATGAACGGGTAAACAAATGAAAATGTAATTGCAAGTTCCATGCCAAGGAGAAAATGGAATGATGTCATTGAAAAGTTTACGAAAACTACATAGTCCGCCCCTCCCTTTTCCCCAAGGCTGCATTTGTCTGAAGCAAAAGCTAAGGGAGAGTCTTCCCTATCCCCCAAGTGAGAAAACAGAGTGGGATCTATGGATGGACAGGCTGTCATTTTTGTTTAGACCTGGTCCTTAACCCCAAGACCCTTACATCATATATCCAGTAGCATCTGAGCAGGTTCTCAGAGGTTCATACACCCATCCCCCTTATGAAGAAAGGCCCAATAATTCTTGCTCCTCCCACACACCTTGACAAAGGACAGAATTTGCTTCCTACTATTAATTATGCCCCAGAATCCCAATAAAACATCCTATTAAGGAATAAAGGGGCTCTCTGCCCATCGTGGTATGTCCCTTACTTTGGGAAACAGGGCTCCTTGGAGCCGTCAATGCACTGTGGGGGTGGTGGGGGCTCTTTGTCTCACTCTGACTCCCAGGGATTTGAGGCAGGGGTCATCATCAGACACAGGTGAAAAGTAAAATAAACCATAGTCACTGCTCAGAACATTTTCCAGCGTGTCTCAGACCACGCAGGAGCCACGGAAAAGCTCCGATTTGGAGCGCCAGCTGAAAGGCATGCCTGCATTCTCAGATGTGTTGACATATGTTCAACACTGACTTGCAAATTGCCATCTGAAATGAAAGGACTCCTGGATAACAAAGCCACAGAGTCGGAAGAGCCTCAACAACTTAACCCCCATTAATTAAAACACGTCCTCCTTTACACACAGGCTAGGTCAAATGACCTTTCCCAACTCTACGCCTGTAAGTTCTTTAAGCCGTTGTCAGAGTCAGCAAGATCGCACAGGAGATCTTTTATCAAGCTAACAGCTCCAACTCTTCCGGCACTTTGAGGCACATTGTTTCAGAAAGCATTCATGTGCTTTTTCACTAATCACCTAAATATAATCATTTGATAATACTTGCTAGGCTTAGCTACTAAATGTATAATCAGATTTTTTTTTTTAACACTGCCTAGCTAATTAGTGAAATTGTACTGGGTTTAAAAATTGACTCTAATGTGAAAATCTGAGAGTAATTTCACAGGCTAGGTTGCGCTGGTCCCACGGTAACCGGGACTTAATTGGGCCACCCAATTTTCCATGGACTTCCCACCTATGCGATACATTCCTGGCAGCTCTCCAGGAAAGGAAAAAAAAAAAAAAGCCATGTTTCTCTTATGTCTCATCAGTAAAAGATGAGAATTTTCTAGCTCCATTGCCAAGTTGCCCTCCAGACCCTTCCGGAGTAATCACTCATCATTCACTGTAATCTCACTTCTCAACTGGCAGGTTCCCCTTCTCTCAAAGGACATGCGCTCCAAATGATTCCTGCTAGAAGCCACTTCTCCCACCATGGAAGGCAGAGCAGGGACATCAGCTTCTGGAAAGCCTCTCCTCCTCCCAGGCCCAGGAGGGACCAGCAGGGGGTTCTGAGGGCATCTCTTGCACTAGGGAAGAGACAGGCTTGCTAAGTGTACGGAGCAGGGAAGAGGTCATGCTGATAGGAGCCTCCCTCAAGTGTCCGGACTGTGATTGGGTAGGCAAAACTACCGCTCATGGGCATATATTAGACATTGGATATATTTTTCCTTATTAAAATCAAAATAGTTATTTTTAATTTCCAGTTAGAGATGAGCGCATGGATGGTCAGAGAGTTAAGGCAGCTAATAAATGGACAGTGTTGAGGTTCAGACCTCAGGTTACCTGACTCTGAAATCTATGACTTTATTTCCAACGTCATAGTGCCTTTTCAGAGGGGAACCGCTGGAGGGTCTTAGACAAAGAACGAAACAGCAAAAGACTCCAGCAGTTCCAGAGCTCAAATACTGAGACAACTATACTAGTATCTTTCATTAGTCTAGGGTCTATGAGGGTTCATGGTGAAATAGGCACAGACCGAGCAGTGAGATGGACATGGTCAGAGATGCCTCCTCCATCTGGCATGTAGGTCTTATCTGTCTCCAGGTAGACACTGAGCATCTGTAGGCTGAGGAGAGATCCTTACCAAGCCACTACTTTGAGTTTATAGGGGTCAATGGCTTGGAACTAACTAGAATATCAGAGATCGAGGACAGCTTAATGTTGTAGTCCCTGGCCAGTTGGCTCAGTGGTAGAGCACTGGCCCAGCATGTGAAAGTCTCGGGTTCGATTCCTAGTCAGGGCACACAAGAGAAGTGACCATCTGCTTCTCCACCCCTCCTATCCCTCTTTCTCTCTCTCTCTCCTTACCCCCTGCAGTCATGGTTCATGGTTGGCCCTGTGTGCTGAGGATGACACCATGGCCTCACTTCAGACACTAAAAGAGCTTGGTCGCCAAGCAACAGAGCAAAACCCCAGATGGGCAGAGCATCACCCCATAGGGGGCTTGCCAGGTGGATCCTGGTTGGGGCGCATGAGGGAGTCTGTCTCTCTGCCACCCTGACTCCCATTTAATGAAAAAAAATGTCATAGAGAAAGCCCTGAACTTGAAATTAAAAAAAAAAAAAATCAGTTGCTTAAGAACCCACTTTGCTTTGTACAAGTCAAATGAGTCAAACCAGTGAAACCTCAGGTAATCCATTTCTCAGCTGTAAAACAGGACTATCCAGTGATAAATGCAATAACAAGCTTTTGCAAACTTTCTCCTTTGCAAAACACAGCACCATTCTATAACTGGAAAGTATTTTTGTCCAAGCACGGAAAAGCAGCAGGAGACAGCAAAGCATCTAACTGTCTCTTAGCAATTTTATTATTCAATCTGGTCAGCCTAGTGACCTGATGTCTTGGTTCTTAGTCTTCATAAACACTCCTAACCCCCTCATCTGCTGATCTTTCTAATAAGGTCCTGGTGCTAGTTGAAGTCCAGCCAATATACAACCCTCCCTCCCCCCAGCTAGAGACTAATTCATAATGCTAGGCTGTGCCTCTGTGAGTGTGGATTAAGCAGATGGCTGGTAGGTCACATGATCTGAGCTCATACCTTCCAAGTCTCTTCATGAACTCTTCTGACCTGAATTATTCCAAAACTACTTTTAAATTTGAGGGCAGTGTGACTGGTCTCTACTAACCCTGCAGGACCAGGTTCTTCCCATGGCTGTGAAGATTCCCCTCCCGCGCAGGGTGCCTTCTGCTTCTGGGTCTCATTATCCATATTGTTGACTACCATGTGCACGGGCTATGTTCTCTGATTGGACCCATTTCATTTTGCTTGGTTCTATGGCCATAGGTTGAGATCCCACTTACAACCAACCATCTTCCAAATGTAAGCTTGTTAATAAAGAGAAAATACGTAGGCATCACACCCATTGCCTCCAAATGATAAAGATCTCCAAGTATACATTCCACAGAGAGTTCCCCAACAGCATCGATTGCACATGTAATAGACAACACATTCTCCAGTGCTCATCAAAGAACAGGACTCAATGCCAAGAGCAGGTGGACTGGGAACTTCTTTCTTTCTATCAGACATCCCACCATGTGGCTCTCCTCCCTATACTTTCCCAAAGCAGCTATAGTATAATACAGCATTAAGCACTCCAGGTGTCCATGGACATTAATCATCGTCTGTGTCCCTGCCTGGGCACAAAGTCAGGTAAAGTCACTCTCGAGGTGACTTAAAGCTGGAGTCTTGAGGAACAACGTCTTCTTGTCTGCTAGCACTGCTGGAAATGTCCAATTCCAGCTCAGCCGGCATCCTAACCCCACAGTTAACAGGTTGCCTTGATGGCTAAATTTAATTTTAGTTCTTCATTTTCTTCCACTGAACAGTGGACCTGGATGACCTGCCTTGCTCGGTGGTAAACGGGTCTTCTTTGCATGAAGCAGGACTTTGTCCACTCCCTCTCACCCCCACAAGACGAACGTGTACTCACGGCTTCCTTTGGGAGACTCCCCAAAGGCAAAGCTTGAGGTTGTGAGGGAGGCTGCCTTGGACGCAGGCAGGCAGTGAAGAACGGGAGGAAGGGTCGGCCAGGTGTCGAGTGAGATGGTGGTTCTATTGTTTCTACGCTCTGCTGAGTGTAGGCACATACTAGCATTTCAGTTCTAAAGAGTCACTCCACTCTCGAGTGTGCTCATTCACACCTTCACAAACACAGAGTCCCCAAAGCTAGACCAGAACCCGAGTACCATATCCTGCGGCTCCTCCTTCCACACCCCAAACTGTCTGTGCCTGTGTATTCCCCTGAATGAACGCGGAACCAGCTCTGCCACTGCGGCTCCCACAGACCTTATCCATCTTAGACTAGGGCACCACGTCAAGTGTCAGGAAGGTGACATACGTCAGTGAAAAGAATGCAATAAAAGCTGAATGTGGGAATTCCGGATCCTTCTGGCATCAAGAGGCAGACTGACTCATGTTTTTCCTTTCTGGCTAAGGACTAACGGAAGGTCAAGTGTGGCTGTGGTCCAGATCCCCCGCATGGCAGGGAGTCCTGGCCTTACCTCGGGCTGCGCCACGATGGCAGCAATGGTGTCAGCTGCCAGGGAGCCTGCATGAGTGTGACTCAGACCCCAGTGAGGGAAGAGGTGGGGGGGGCAGAATTGCTATTTTCTTTTTAAACGATTTGCGCTGACGAGCCATGATATGCAGTCAGTTTACTATTCGGAATCCGACTCAGGCTAGCTCACCTGGCAACCTGACTTGATCTGGGCAAGTAATGAGCGAGCAATGAAAATGGAGAGGGGGAGGGGGAGGCCCTGGGGCGGAGTGTAGGATCTCACACACACAAACGCTCCAGTCCTCTCCCGTGTTCCCTCCTGAGACACTGTCCCCTGCCCACCTGCCTGCCCAGAGCCCCTCCCTGAACACTGAAGACATGACACCTGAGGACCAGAGAACCTCCTGTCACCGTGCAGGGTCCCGGAAGGCTCACAAACTCAGCCCGGCACCAGGCCACACGCCTTCCCAGCTGGGTCTGGGGGGTGGGGGGGGTGGGGGGCAGGGAACGCGCCTTATGTACAGATACCCAGAAATGCCAAGGCTGGACCCATCCCCGTTCTTCCGCCCAGGAGGCCGGGAAGCACAAGTGGTGGCAACAGGGTGTGAGGAAACAGGGTGGAAATCTCTTCTCCGTCAGTGTAAAATAATGATCAAACAGAACATTGCTCGTTTTCAGAAAGCAGAAGATAAAAGGGAAAGGTTTCACAGATCCAGCCACTCACCAGACTTCTCTTGAAACCTCACAGGGGAGAAGGCACAGTCAGGACATTTATAGTTGGCAAACACGAGTCTCCATATGGCCTGGCAAGCGGGACGTTGTGGGCAGCGGACCGAGAGAGCCGTACCCCTCCTCTGCCAAGACCCCGCCCAACTCCCTCCACAGACAGGCACTGGGCTGTAGGCAGGAGACCCGAGTGTTCTCATAAATGTTTTATAATGTAAAGTAGACCGGAAGAGCAGGAAAGGTGCAAGGCCCGTGTCTTTCCATTGACTTTCTTGTCCCCGGGTAACTTACAAGTCCCCTTCCCCCTCCTCCCAGAAAGTCATCAAGCTCTCAGACGGGATTTGTCAGGCTTACATTATAAAGAATCCCTTCCCTGGATGGACGCAGCCAGAGAGGAGAGCAAGTGCTCTCCAGTCACCACAGAAACAACATATATGCTTCCGGAAAACATACATGAGGCAGGGGCAGGCCTCTGCCGTAGCAGGGCACGTAGCCCACAGGGCTTTCTTTGAGAATTCAGCTAGCGGCCATTCCCGCCCCTAGCTCAGGGGCGCTGCTCTTGGGACTTGGGCTGGGGTCTGAGATGGCTGCCACGTTACCTCGCATGTCTGGGGAACCACCTAAAGGTGTTGTCATGGCAACTACTCCCAGTTCTGCCAACATGGGGCAACTTTCAAGGAGGAGAGACAGGGCAGGAGTAAGGTTGTCTGAATAGAGGACATTCCCAGAGGCAAATATGCAGGACAGGACAATGAAAGGTGTAGCTACAAAAAGGGAGGTCCTTAAAAAGCCTGCAGAAAAACCCACATCTGGCTGCCTGCTGGGCTGAGCCCCTGTCCACAGCCCCATGGTGGGGACACCAGGGTTGACTCTGCTGTCTGCCCAGGCCAGGCCCTAGCTCTCCTGGAAGGCAGGACCCTGGCAAGTACCAGCAAAGTGACAGGAAAGCTGAATTCTCTGGAGCCCTTGACGAGGAGAGGAAGAGAACAGGTAGGGAGCGCGAGCACACGAGGAGAAACAGCGCTCCCCGGACCTCGGCGTATGCAACACAGGCCAGAGGAGGGGAGAGTGTGACCTGCTCCGGGAGCAGGAGAAAGGGGGGGGGGACATCTGCATGGCAAGCTCAGAAGAAGGAGGAAAACAGAAGAGAGAGTGGATGGGGGAGGGTGAGCGGGTACTAGGGATATTTCAGAGAGCAATAAATAAAAAGGTCAAAAAGTGGCGTCACTAAAAGCAGACGATGGATCAAAACTGAATCCATCACAGAAGCGTGGGCCCCAGAACCCGGGGATGCCTGGGGTTCCCTGCACTGTACCTGGTCTGAGCACCAACAGGGAGGCTTCGGCTCCGGGGCTGTGAAGGCCTCCCCTGCCGCCAACACCAAAGCCACCACTGCCGTGTGTCAAAGGGACAAGAAAGAACAAGACAGATGACAACCCTCCAGCCCGTCACCACTCTGGATCTGAGGGGAGACAGTGGGGCTGTGGACATGGGGCGGGTGTGCAAGGCTTCCTCTAAAATGCACCTCCCTCCCCATGGTAACACACCTGCCTGTTACCAGGTACATAGGCACCGGTGTGTGTGTGTGTGTGTGCGTGCATGTAACAGTCTTGAAAACCAGCCTGTGGTCAGATTCAGATTCATGATGCAGTAAGAGAATGCAAAGATAAAGAAGGAAATTCACAGTTATCATTCACTGGTTTTGTCTCCGTATCAGAGCCGAGAGTCTGAGGTTAAGCGCGTTACTAGATTGCTATTATGCTCGGGGACACAGAGGAGCTGGGATTCAAGTCCAGATTGCCCGGCTCCCCAGCCCACAGCCTCGCTCCTGCTCTGCCTTGCTGCCACCCCAGGGAGCCCCGTTCTTCCTAAGGAGGGAGTGAGGCTCTTTCCTCTGTGTTTCTCTCTCCTTTACTTTTTCAGAAAGAGACACATTATTTACTGAGATCAAAACGAGAGAGAACAATATGTGAACAATGTATGCAAATAAATTGATAAAATGAGGAAACTTGACCTTTTCAGACCCTGTGGGTATTACTTATCTCTAACAAAAAATGCAGGCCTCCTGAGGACAAAGGCAGACTTCAGTGCTTCTTGCCGAGGAGGGAGAAGAGGACCTGGGGGTCCCTTTGATAAAGCCAGAGTTGCCTTCATAATGGGTTGAGAAACACCATGTTTTTGTGACATTTCCTCTGGAATAGCTCAGCCTTATCTAACAGGATGCTTTGTTATGGTTACGAGAGGGGCAGGTGATTACACCTGACCCTCAGAGGGTTAGTGCATTGGTGCCCTTCAGGACAAGAGACACAAGACTTGTTGCCAGCCCAGCTCATGGTCACAAGCCATACTCCCCCTGGCTCTTCTTTGTCTCCATTGACCCCCCCACCCACCCACCCATGGCTGGGGCAGCAATGGACCCAGGCCACCTCCAGGTTCTGGGAGATTTCCACAGCTGGGCGCTTCCATCTCTCCTGTGGACGGAGAGTTCCCTGCCCTCGGCCACATAAGGAACACGCCTTCTTAATTCTCAGCCCACTCCCTGCTCTGCTGGAAGGGACAGCGATGGGAGCTGACGGTGTGTGGGGAGAAGGGGGGGCGGGTAGGCTGTCTCTGACAGTGGGCTGTGGGAGGTCAAACCCAGGGAGGCATTGTGTTCCCTCCTTTTCTGGTTGCCATCAACGACAGTAGCTTCCACAAGCTTTTCTTCCTGCCCCTCATGCCGTGCAGCCAGCCTTGCCCAGAAGACTGGGCTCCCCCTGTACTCAGAGAGGCTGGAGGGGGTGCGCCTGGGTCGCCTGGATGAGGGCAAAGCTGCTCTGGTGGTGGAACAAGGCACAGACAGAGCCACCCACTCTCGGGGACACGCGATCCCCCAGCTTAGGGAAAAGGCCCTGACAACACGCCCATCTCCCAGCTCCATCCAGGAGGGCTGGGACATCCCTTTCCTTGGCTGGATTCCAGAGGAAATGTCAGAGTGTGTTTGAAAACCTGCTACAGCTGGATCAATGTTTGAAAAAAAAAAAAAAATTCCCGAAGGTAATGAACATGGTGTAGTCACCTAAATGAGGGTGTAAGAACATCTACCGATGTGTGTTATCAGGAAGGATGACGAAGTCTTTCCTCCTGGAGTTAGACATGTTCACGTGGCTCTAATGTCCCTGGAATAGCTTGGGGCACCCCTGCTCGTGAGCCTGCCGAGGAGCCTGGGATCCACCACCTTGCTCTACCCTCTGCATAGTTCTTTCAAGCTGCTCCTTTGACAGAATCAAGCAAAAAAGAATACATCAGCCATGCCTGGGTCCTTCCCTGAGCCCGTGGAGGCACTGCCCACACAGGTGGGTGCTTGCCCACCCTTACTCATCTCCAAGAAAGGAAGGCCAGGCCTCCAACTTGTCCCTAGGGGTGCTCCCCACTCCTCTCTCACCAGCCCTGTCACTCGGGGCATGCGAGCTAAAGCGGAAGGGCTGTCGGAGCTCTGCAAGGGCCACCAGAACAGCATTCCCGGGCACCACCCTGCAGCGATCTAGTTTCTCAGGCTGTCCCCAGAGATGGCCCCCAATTGGCCAGGCTCTCAAGAAGGATGGAGGGAAGGGACTCCAATAGGAAAGAGTTACTTACGCCAAAGCAAAGGCCACCAGTGCACCGACCACCACCACAAAGTCCAGGATGTTCCACAGGTCTCGGAAGTAGGACCCATCCTGCAGAATCAAGCCCTGGTCTATCATCTGCAGAAGAAGTGGAGAGCCATCGATGAGCCCAGGGGGCACGGGCAATGTGTGCCCTGAGCTCTGGCTCCCTATGGCAGTGACTCCACTGCCATCGTCCCCACAACCAACCCCATGTGGGGACCTAAAGAGCAGAGGACAGGCTCTCTTCATATAGCTGAAGCCGGAGGCTCCTTCTCACGGCCACCAGGGTTCAACTAGACTCCTCGGCTCTCACAGAGCCCTGCCACATTCTTTCCGTTAGTGGCCCAGGGCCCCAGGCATCACCACATACACACAGATGGGAAAAATCCCAGGTGGGTGAGGCTGGGCACCAGACAGAAATGTGGGTGTCAGAGTGATGCGGAACAGACTAGGGGCGGTGATGCGGCTGGAGCTGGGTGGAATCTAGGGGAACGCAGCCCCGCCTACCCCTGACCGTGGCACACACCAGCGTCAGACCAGTGAGCATGTCAGGGAGGTGACTACAGTCCCCAAGGCAGTGTGCATGCCCATGGCCTTCTGAGAGTGGGCCTGGCTCCTCTTCTGGTCACATCCACAGGTCAGCCTCAGTCTAAACAGACAGTCACCTGGGCACAGGAGAGGTCTGCAGGGGCCTTACTGAGGTTCTGTCATTGGCTCGTAGGTGACAGCACTAGGGAAGTGCACTAAGTAGAGGTGCAGACAGGTGACCCAGCCAAACCCCACCCACCCAAGGTTTCTCTAGAGGCTTTTACCTTTATAACCATCTCAAAGGTGAACACGCCAGTGAAGACATAGTCAAAATACCTCAGGACCTGCAAGACACACACAGTGGAGCTGAAGAGGTTCTAGGTAGCCCCCAGGGCGGCACGCTCCCCAACTGCACAAAGGAACCCGCGGGCCGGCCAGCACCCCAACCCCCACTTGTTCCTACTGCAGAACAAAAAGCTTGGAACTGTGACTGCTAGCTGGATGCCCAGGAAAGAGAAGCCATGGCTCCTGCTCTGCTGGAGCTGCACAACGGGGTGGCCGGTCCTTCCCTCCCCTTGGCCAGAACTTATCTTCTTGGGTCTCACCTGCCACGCAAACCTCCAGCCATAGTTGTGGCTCAGAACCTGGAATCCTTGTCAGTTCTGATCCTCCCCACCTCCCTACCGCCTGACATGCACCCTTAGGACCCCTCGCTATTCAACTTCACATCCATGTCCTATGTCAGACCGACACCCGTGTCCTGTGTCAGACCGCACATCCCAGCCCACGGCGTGGCTGCAGACCGCCTTCAAAGCCCTTCTGGGCTCCAGTGACCTCTCAACTCCTTCCTCATCCCACAGCGACCTTCCTCAGGTCACCTCTGTTACTGGGATGGGGAAGTACCAGAATGGGACCCCAGGAAGGTTGGCAAAGGGCCCCGGGCACCCACTTTGTTGCGCTCCGAGTTGGACAGGACGGGGTCCTCGGCCGCCAGGGCGATGCTGCTGGCCGCGATGACCAGGAGGATGCACATCTCGAAGTAGCGCAGGTTCACGATGTAGTGGCAGGCCCTGCGGATCCTGCGGGGGTGGGGGTGGGGGCCCACTGAACCTCCCACTTCCTTCTGTCCCCATCCCGCCTCCCCACCCCCCAAGCATCAGCTTCTTTCAAACAGCCAGGCCCTGGCCAGAGGAAGCCGTGGGGAGAGCAATTTAATTTCTCAGGCGCTGCCCTTGATTTAAAGCCCCAGAGGGGGAAGGTAATCGGATTGGCTGGAGGCTGCAGTACACAAGCCAAGATACATTATCTGAGAGCACGTCCGAGCCGTGGGGAGCAGCCAGCATCCGAGTACACACTCCCGGGGTGCCCTGCACTGTATCTCAACGTCTGCTCTCCACTGTATAGAAACTGGGGCAGAGCGAGCAGATCAGAAAAACCAAGAAACATAAATAGACTGTGATTCTAAGATTCTCGATGAAAGCACCACAGGTGTCCACGAGTTTCAGGCATTCCGATTACAGTGACTGTATCCCACAGACCACATTCTGGCCACGGCTGGCCTGAACATCCTTCACCCAGGTCCCTTCCTTTTCAGAGCCTTGTCTGGACACGGCCCACTTGGCCATGGAAAAATGTCTTTCTAGCCTCAGAAGCTGTGTATATCTTGCTCAATTAAAGGGCAGAAGAAAGTTTGTCTTTCAACATTCCATCTTTCCTGAATCTAGCCTTCCAGACTCTTCTCTGCCACCCCCCATCTCATGGCCCTAAGCACACCCATTTCAAAAGCCACATGGATTCTGGATTGGGCAATGGGACCAATACCCTTAAATAGCAACGGACGATCTAGTTATTCTAGGTCCCGTATTCTCTTCTATGGACTATGTGGTAACACATCCCAAGTAGATTTCCTTCCTACCTACCCCCAGTCCCCCTCCACTGACCAGAGAACAGGCAACGCGTCCTTTCCTTATGATGTTTCCCATGCTTTCCTGCCTTAAATTACTCTTTAAACCTAACAGAGTTCAGAGGCTAATTCCATAATTCCACGACCCACCTCAACCAGTGAGCACCCTGGGGGCTGCTCATGTCTGGCCGTATTCCACTGGGAAGGGCCAGGAAGATGACTGGACCCTCATCCTCCCATCTTTCCATCACCCTGCACTGGCCCAAACCCCTCTTGCTCACCAGGACCGAGGGGAGAGAGGTGGGGAGGGGCCTTACGGGTTCGTGGTGCTGAAGATGAACATGGAGCTGTGGGGCACCATGGCTTTGCCCGTCTCACGCTTCTCCTTCTGCTTCTTCTGCTCCACCTCCTCCTCTTCCTCCTCCTCTTTGACCTCTGCCTCCTTCAAGGGACTGGCTTCGCCATCAGTCTTGTTGCTAACTGCAAGAGGAACACGTTGACATTTTCACAAACCTTGCCACATGTGACAAGGGAGCCCTTCGTTTTCCACCAGAGGACGGGAAAGGGTTCGGGGAACGTGCCGAGCGAGGTGCCCTGCAAACATCGGGGTGTTTGTTAGTGACACTGACTGCAGCCCTCGCTCTCCTCCTGGCCTTACCCTCGCCTTAATTTTGTGTGGGATAGTCTTTGCCCTATACATCATTCATTCTCCTCGTGTTTCCCTGAGTAGCAGAAGGGTGGGTTCTGCTGCAAAGTTTACAAAGTCTATTTATATCTAAAATCTGGATTCTTTGTGTTTATTCATTTACTGAATTTTCACACCGATACCTCCTGAGTGGCATGTATTATTGTTCCCATTACACAGATGGGGAAAGTGAGGTGGAGGGAAGTCAAGCACCTATCCTAAGGTCATCCGGCCAATTCGGGTTTCTAAGCTAAACTCCGGTATCCTTTCAGTGAAATCACACTGCAGTGGAAGATTTTTAGAAACCATCACTCTGCTGGCGGCTGCCTTTCTGGCTGTGCTTTTCCCAGTCATAATTAGTGGAAAGATGAGAATGCAATATTCATGCGAATGTGGGTCCAAGACTGCATTCCAGGACTGGGAGGACGAAGGGGCCAAGACTGGGGACCTCCTGGGATTGTGTCTCTGTTTTCATATGTGGGTCACAGCGGGCTTCAGTGGCACAGAGGTCAAGGCTAACAAGTGGGGTAAGGGGTCCAGGCAACCCTTCCCACTGTTCTTTTCAGTGACCAACAGCTTGGAGGAGAAAAATAATAGATAATATTATAAGTTTATAAAATGTTAGTACAGGGACCTCAGAGATCAGTGTTCTCGCTGTACAGATGACAAACTGAGGCTGAGGCCTGAAAAGGGACTGAAGATTTTTGGAAGCCACGTAATGAACAGAGCCAGGGTCCCCGAGCCCTCCTGCCATCTCTGCCCCATCAGACGGCCCCTAATTTGTCCAGGTGGCAGGGCACCTTGGAAGTCCTGGAAGAGGCCATCAAATATTCATACAAGCCAAATAGCTGACTATATACCTATGTACAAAATCACACATAATCTTTCTGAAGACCCGAGGGTGGTCACGGGGGCCAAAGGCTTAAGGACATTTTATGGACAAAACTTAAAGTTGAGAAAACTCTAACTTATTTTTCCTGCAAATCAGAATAAAACTGTCACTGTTTTTTACTTGTTGAAGAATGACTGCATCCTGCTGGTGGGGTTTTCCGCACAGCTTTACTGGGGTGGCTCTGGAGCCATGACCCCCCCAGACTGTGGCATAGGGGATGGGGTGACGGGGGACAGAGACTGTGTCCTCACTGTGCACCACGGTTGAGTCCACGAGGGGGTCCACGTCGGGGATGGCAACGGTGACGCTGGTGCTTTCAGTGGCAACCTTTTCCGTGTTGGCCGTGACGCAGGAGAGGTCGGGCTCACTCTGGCTGATGACCCGGCCCATGTCCAGCTGCACATCCCCCAGCAGGGCTTGCTCGCTGCTGCCCTCGGGCTCCTGTTCCGTCAGTGCCTTCCCCACTTCCAGCTCTGCCTGGGGCAGGACGAGGGGTGTGTCAGCCTCATCAAGGGCTCCTGCCAGCCCGGAGCCTCTGGGCACCATCAGACTGTTGGTCCTGTCAAGATAGAGGAGGACACAGCTGGTGCTCCGATCTGAAGAAGCTGTTTCAAAGCAGGGAAAGGCGAGGGGGCCCTGAGGAGCCCCACTGGGAAGTATGGGGCCTCTGCTGCCTCCCACCCAGGCAGGCAGAGAGGGGCTAAGACCCGGAGGCAGTTCCTTATTCCCATCCACCCATCCATGACCCATGGCCAACAGATGTCCTAGAACAGACTCTGGTTTTCAGGGGGACAGACCCCACTGCCTGTCATCTCTGCACATTCCTTATAAAGGATGCATTAGCATCACCTCCATTTAAAAAGAGGAAACTGAGGCTCAGAGAGCCTTATACTGAAGAATCCTGAACACCAAACACCAGCGTGCGATGTGCCCCCAGGGTGCTTCTGGGACTCATTTACCTCCTTAAGTCCTGGGCTCTCCCATCTGCCCGGCCCATGCGCTCCTGGCCCCCGTGGCTGCCCTTGGGCTCGCAGTCCTTCTCCCCCTCGGTGGTCACACCGTCATCCAGACTCCGCTCCTGGCTGCCTGACCGGCTCTGGGAGGCGGAGGCGGGCTCCTTGCCTTCCGTCCTGACCCGGCGGTGCCGGCTGCGCCGCTGGCTCTGCCTGTGTCTGGCCCGGTCCTCAAAGGTCACCACAGTCTCCCCTCCCCCAGCCTCCTGCTGGGTCGGGTCACAGTTCCCATGACAGGGCCTGGCCAGCCACGGTGGCTCTCGTTTTCCCAGAGACAAGGGGCTCCTCTGGTCATCCAGGGCACTTGAGAGGTCCCCTCTGTCCCCCTTGAGGGACCCCCCGCGGCTGATGCGTTCCTCCTCACATTTCTCCAGGCCCAGGGCCAGCCCCTCAATGGGCCGGGATCTCCGGTAGAGGCTGGGGTGGGCGTTGAGCGGGTTGAGGGGGCTCAGCGGGTTGAGGGGGTTGAGCGGGTTCATGGGCGGGGCCTCCTCCTTGTTGAGGGCCTCCTGGCTGGACATCTGCATGTGCCTCCTCAGCTGGCTGGTGCGCTGCTCCCACACCGACATGTGGTGGCGGCGTCTCCGCTCCCTCCTGGCAAAGGGCGAAGGCCACGGTCAGAACCTGACAGCTGAAGGCCAAAGAGGGCAACCCTCAGCGGCCACGGAGAAAGGGCAAGACACATGCTGAGAGGGGCAAACGGGAGAGCCCAGGACCTGCAGACAGGAAGCACAGAAAGACGCAAGGAGCAGAAGGGGCCACGCAGGAGTGGGCGGCTGGACCAGCGCCTCCCAGTTCACGGGTCTGTCCACTCGAATCCCTGCTCTGCAGTAGCTGGGGGAGTGGGTAGGGGTGGGGTCCACCCTGGAATGAGTGCCCAACCCCCCGGGCCTGCAGGGCGAAGTGCAAAGGCTCCTAGGTACCCATGCCCCAGCTCTAATTCTCTTTCAGGGCATCAACCTGTCCCACGCTGTGCCCACCACGGGCCCCCAGTGCAAGCCAGAGACCTTTCCTCCCTGGTCTCCCTCCTCCTTTCCCTCTCAGATTCCAGCCAGGAATTGCAAGGGCAGAGCAGTTCAATGGTCAGATGCCATCACAAGGTGACGACAGCGACAAGCAGACCCACATTACAAAATGTCTTGGCATCACAAAGAAGAGTGCTTCGGGTCTATTTCCACACCAGCTGATTAAAGCCTCAGAGGACTGCACGGGCAGTGACCAAGGAGCTCATCCTCAGAACTGCTGCTGAGCCGTCAGCTCAGGGCTGAGAGGAGTGTTCATGTGGCGGCAAGAACACACAAACGTGATGCACGGGAGAGCATGTGGAGTGGGCTCACACGGCGGAAGGGGAGTCACCTGCTCCTTCACTCACACGTGCCTGTGCGTTCCCAGCCACAGACTGTTAAGGGGACACCCACGTGTGTCCACACATACCCTCACTAAGGCCCATGTGTGGCTGTACACAACTGGTTACGTGAAAGGTACACCCACGCCAACACATGCCCACTCACAGGCCGCACAGATGAGCAAACAGCACACAGGGTCACACACCTTAGACATACACTGACACAAGCACATGTGGAAAGGCACAGTAGGGCATATCCACAAACCATGTGCACAGAACACACGCGCGCGCACCACTTTGTCCACCGCAAGGACAAAGACACAGTGTCCCCGCGCCCACACGTAACCACTCACAAACACGCAAACCGGTCCACACATACAGGTGGCTGCTGCGTGGCTCCCACATCGACATGTGGTGTCTTCTCCTTCTGTCTCTTCTGGGAAAGAAAAACGAACATGTTCAGTTCACCCCAGTCTCTGGGAACCACCACAAGCCCCACAGCGACCTGCTGATGTGCAGGGACAGGTCCAGAGTCCCCAGTGTGCCCACGCGTTCTCCACACGCCCGCTGCCCTCCACGAACTCCCCGCCTTCCGCTCTCCAAGGGAGCGATGCGATTCCTGGCTCTAGGCAAACACGTGGCCCTAGACTCCGCAGCAACACACACACAGACACAAAGGGTCCTCCTCTCAATCCATTGAGTCGCCTGCTTCAGATGCTCAGCTATCACGCCCCACTGGGACTCACACTTCTGCCTAAATATCCTTCAGAAACCTATTTTGGAAATCCTATAAAATTGAATGAAAAGTTGTATTTTCCCCAATCATTTCTAGGATGGGATGACAGAGTCACGTGGGTGTGAGTCCCAACTCCTCTCTCCAATCTCACACCACGGGCAGTGAACAAATGCTCTTCCATGCACACCATGGAGGTCACAAAAATAGCCATGACTGAAGGCAGGGCCACCACCCAGGACCACCATCTACATAGCCCAGGAGGTGAGTGGTGAGACCTACATCTACGCAATGCAGTGGCCCTGGCCAGAGGCCCGTTATTAACTGTCTTAGCCTTGCACAGGGAAAAATCTCTTCCACACATGCACACTTGCTGTGCCTTTTCAAAGAGGCAATGGAAAGCCAGAGTGGCATGGTGAGGACATCACCCGCAGGGGCAGACAGGACCCCTGGAAAAATAAGACTGTCAGCTGAGGTGAATGCACAGCAGAGGAAATGTAACCGGGGCTGCGGAGAGAGCCTGCCCCAGTCCTAGGCTGAGAGAACCAGTCTGGCCCAGTGGACCCCACTAGGACCTGGAGGTTGACAAATGCTGCTCCTTTCCTGATAAAAGTGACACCCACCCATGGAGAATAAGCTAGACAAAACCAGCACTACTCAACGGCCATGTCCCTATCTGCTGGAGAGCCCAAGGCTCGGTGGGGCCGGGAGAGCAGGGGCAGCTGGTCTCAGCCTCCCTCGTAGCCTCCCTTAGTGTCTGGCAGAAGCACGAGGCACATGAGCACCCACAGGATGGGTGGAGACATCACTGTGTGGACACCTGCGAGCTGCCCAACTGCACGCACTCCTCAGCTTCAACAGCTGCAATGCGACGAGGAACACGTGGCGCGACGGTGCCAGGAGGCATGGGCCGCGTACAGAAATAGAAGTCCACACTCTAGACGGGCGGCACGCACGCCCACTACAAAAAGCACATCCTACCCTCTCACTGCAAATTCTCATCTATTCAAATACTGGAGGCAGAGGCGTGTGTAAGAGTGTAAGGACATGAAGAGTTCTTGCACACACGTGCCTGCGCATGCTCAGGTGTGCACACGCGTAAGCACAAGGCAAAGAGAGACCCACTCGCTAACTCCCACACAGATTAGACACACACTTCAAACTCCTCTTTTCTTCTGCACTTGCACATGAAAAAAAATTCAAGTTCACACCCTATCAGAACCGTTAACAGGCCTTTCTTCCTCACATCACCCAGAGACACTTCTACATATCTCTGACCCATGCAGCTGTGACCTCACACACAGCCCAAATCAACTTGTGGACCAGGAAGGCCAGTTAGTATTCTTCCCCTTTCAAAGAAACAGGTTTGAAGATCATAACAGGTTCTTTCCCCACAGCTCACAAAGCACTCTGGCCATTGGGTATGTCACAAAGCTCCTTCCCCACTTCCCCAGGGACCACGACTGTCTTGCTTGGACTC
Organism: Saccopteryx bilineata; assembly: GCF_036850765.1. NCBI lineage: Eukaryota > Metazoa > Chordata > Mammalia > Chiroptera > Emballonuridae > Saccopteryx > Saccopteryx bilineata. Next base: position 290,058,287 of record NC_089491.1, on the reverse strand, counting down.
TCGAGCGCTGTGCACATTCCTGATGTAATTCCTGCCCACGGCACCACGCGTACCACAGCCAGAGCCTGGACCTCTGTGCGTCCTGGACGGTTACCTTTCCACCCTATGGCGCCCGGATATACACAATGCTCAACACCCACCGCCCTCTGCCTACGGCATCTCATTCATTCTTCCATTCCATTAATAGCGAGCTTCTACTCTGGGCCGAGCACCTTCCCAGTCACGGCTCCAAACCCACTCTTCCCCCAGGCTTCCTCATCTCGGCAAACAGAGCCACCCACTGCAAGTGACAGCCAGTCCTACCCAGTGGCATGTTTGGATACCTATGTGTATGTATTTTTAACTCAAATTCATGAGTTCAGGGAAGGTAGGGTAGAAACTACTCAAGGGCCAGAGAATATTCTAGAGAGGAAGGAGCTGTTTTGTTTTCCTCCATTATATTTTAACAAAGAATTTGGGGGTGGGAGGGAGTGTAATTTTCTCACTCCGAGAGGAGCGGTCCAGAGGCCAGACCTTCCCAGTTTTGAAAGGTGAGGGCAAGAAGAGGGCCATGCATGGGAAAGAGGGCTCCACAAAGGATCGCGAGTGTTCCTGCAAGGGGAGGCGCCACTTTTACTAGTGTCAACGAGTCAGTGACAGGGTTTGGTGCCACCTCCTGGGGGTCTCAGACCCTCTCCATGGATACCCCAGGGCCACTCACACAGTCCTCATGCAGGCCCGGAAGCAACAGGAGTTCCATGCTGCTGGAGTCGCACCTTGGCCTCTCCTCCAACATCTTCCCCCAGCCCCATGCGGGGCCCAGGCCCAATGCTCCCAGCTCGGCCCGCAGCCACAGGCCCAGGTTGGGTCCTTAAGAATCTGTCCTCACTGACCACGCCATCACCTCCCGTCCACTCCCTAACCCCTCAGCTGGATGCTGCTCCCAGCAGCCACTCCAGCTGCTCCGGCGAAGGTCACTTAAACAGCTCTCATGATTCCAAACCGAATGGCCCCTTTGCTGTCCTTACCTCACACGGCCTTTCAACAGTCTGTGACTGCACTATCCATTCCCCCTTCCTGAAGCGTGTCCTTCTGTCGAGCGCTGGGACACTGTGCTTCCTGGTTCCCGCCCTGCTTCCCGGGAGCCCCTCGTCCGTCTCCTTTGTGGGCCTCCCTTCTGCCAGACCTCGAGGTCTGGGGAGGGGGCGGTCTGGGCCTCTGTTCTCAGCCCACCCCTTCTCCACCTTGACTGTCCCTGGGCAGCTTCAGTACTATCCAAATGCAAATGGCTTCCCCCAAATCTTTGTGTCTGACCCCAACTTCTCTCTTCTAAGCTTCAGACTCACGGAACCAACAACCTATTCAACATCTCCACTTGGACAGCTAGTAAGTCTCTCAAATGTAATGTGGCCAAAATAAACCCTGGCTTCCCACTGCTCTCCAGGGTCCCGTGTGTACCCCCTCCCCCACCTCACACCTTAGAACCAGGGAGAAACATTTCTCCTATTTTTTATTCACCCCCCATCACATTTAATCCATTAGTAGCAGCTCACCACAGGGTCACCCTCCAAAATAGAGGCCGACGGGCACTCCCTCTCCTCTTCCGGCGCCACCACTCCGCTCTAAACCCATCATCCTACGTCCATTTTAAGAGCCAACTTTCTGTGTCCCTGCCTTCCTCTTGTCCCAACAATCCATTCTCCACCAAGCAGAGTGACATTTTAAAAGTATAAATCATGTTATAGCCACCTTCTACTTTAAACTTCCAGGGTTGCAACTAGAATAAGAGCTAAAAATCCTTCACCTGGGCCTTGGGAACCTCTCGGAGCTGGCTTCTGCCTGCCGCCCTGCCCTTGTTTCGTCCTATTCCTCCTGGGTCCCTCCACACCAGCCACTTGCTGGGGAATACCCTTCCTTCAAATGTCACATGATGCTTAATACACATTTAGGTCTCTGCTCAAATGTCACCTCTCCCCAGAAGCCCTCCCAGACTGCCCGAAGGTACTCCATCCAGCCTTATTAATAAGGTTCCTCTGCCTTATTACCCCGTATCATGTAATTTACAGCATTTATCACTACTGAAAATGATTTATTATTGATCTTGCCCACTGAAATAAAAGCTCCACATGAAGAGAGACTCTGCCTTGCTCACTGCAGCACTCACAGGACACTTCCAGGTATGGAGTAGGTGCCCTCAGATAAACGGTTTCCGAATTGATGAACTACCTGTCAGCACAGGTGCGCAGGGTGAAATGTGGGGGGGACGACGACAGGTGACTCACTCGATAGAAGGCATGTTGGGCGCAGACATTGGGCTGACCTCCTTGGCCTTCTGCAGCGCATGCTTCTGGTTAAAGGCCTCCTCTTCTTCCTGCTCATCCTAGACACAAAGAAGTCATGTGTCTGGGGCCTCCTGATGGAGAGGGTGGCCCCCGGGCTCTCCTGGGAAGGAGTTCTGGAGGCCGGGAGGGGTGAGGAGTGCAGGGAAAGAGGTGAAACAAGGTGGAGTGACGTGAGACTGGCCGAGGGACTGCAGGGGGCCGGCGGCCGGGCCTCCTCAGTCCCGGCATGGCCGCAACTCTGGGCTCCGTTCCGCCCCCTAGGCTGCCCAGGAGAGCCCTGGAAGTCAAGCCCCCGCCCCAGCCTTCAGTGGAGCTGGCCACGCCTGGGAAGGCCAGAGCTGACACCTGCCCACTGTTCTGTTTGGAGGTGGTGGAACAGAGGCCCTTCTGGGCAGAGTCCCCAAAGCAAAGCGCCAAGGCTGTGCCCTCTTCCCTGCACAGCTAAGTGGTCCAAGGGTTTACTGTTTTATTCTTCAGTTTACAGACCAGCAAAGTGGCCGCTTGAGAGTTCATAGTAACTACGCGATTACTTTCTACACCCCATCGGAGAGCCAAGCTGGCTTGAGTCACCAATTCAGTGAAAGTGAACCAGGCCTCCTTTATGGGTGCGTGGTTCTCCAACTGTCCAGAAGCTCCCAGGAGGAGTCAGACAATGCAGACTTCTGGACAGAGCCCCCAAGGCCAGAGGGCATCCAATGGCACAAGAGAACCATCGGATTCCGGGAGAGCATTGCTTACCTTGGTCAGCTCCTGGGCATTGGCCAGATTGTCCACAGCGATGGCCAAGAACACATTCAGCAGCGTGTCTGGGGTGAGGAGTTAAGGATGGGCACGTGAGAAAAGCAGGGGCTTCAAAGCAAGGCTGAGAAGGCATCTCCATGTTCTTCTTGCTGGGGACACTAGAATCTACCCCGGGAGTCACTTACGCATGGGCTGTGGGAGGAGGGCAGTGATACTATGCGGCTCTGTTGGAAGGAGGACACGTCTTCTCTCCTTCCGCTTATCACCTCTTTGTACAGGACAAAAATGAATGAATGGCATGAGAAGGCCTCCAAACAGCTATGACGTCTACTCACACCAATATTGAACAGAGAGTCACTGATCAACAAGATGGGTAGGGAACTCAATGTCAGAGCTCATCTCTCCTTTCTGGGAGGCTAGAACTGAAGCCCAGCTGGACCAGTCATGCTGTTCTGTTCTTAAAGATAAAAAAAAACGAGAGCCCACAACCCCACCACTGACCCACTCTCAATAGCGAGATGTTAACTTATTTCTCTCATTCTTCTCGTCCTAAATGGCTTCTATATTTCATTTAACAAAATGTCAGAGCACACAAGATCATTATGGAACCCATTTTTAGTCTATCCTCGACTCTCTAAGGCAGCGGTCCCCAAACTTTTTACACAGGGGCCCAGTTCACTATCCCTCAGACCGTTGGAGGGCTGCCACATACAGTGCTCCTCTCACTGACCACCAATGAAAGAGATGCCCCTTCCGGAAGTGCGGTGGGGGGGGGGCGGATAAATGGCCTCAGGGGACCGCATGCAGCCTGCAGGCCATAGTTTGGGGACCCCTGCTCTAAGGTCTCAATTTTCCAACCACCTTTGAGGCCTATGTGTTACAGAACAAAAAAACTGGTTCTAGCAGAAAAGCCCAGGTCTGACTACCCTCAGAGTAAAAGAAAAGGTGCCATTGTGACAAACTGGCCTTCCACTTCCGTGACTCACTGCAGTTTCCTTCGCATGGGTTCTCTTCAGTCTATAGTCTGCTCTGGCTCCTATTAGTTTTTAGGGCAGAAAAGCTAAAGGGGCATCTTTTCTCTGTGAGATGATAGAAGATGCAAAGCCACAGCTGTCTCACATAGCTCTCCAATTTCACTCTACTGATCCCAGCTCAAGGCAAGTCCCACTCCCCCAAAACATCTAATGACCATGTTGAAGTTTGTAGTTTATAAGGTGCATTCAAATAAATTATCTCATTTGCTATACACAACCAACAGAGAAGATATAGTTATTCTCCTTTCATCTGTGAAAACTAGAAGCCCAGAAAGGTTTAGTGACTTACCTAAGGCCACACAGCTGGTAAGCAGAGTTGCCGGGATTAAAACCTCATCTTTCTTGATTGAAATCCTATGACCAGATATGGGTTTTGGAACAAAATGGACTTGGTTTCTACTCTCCCTTTACAGTTGAATAATTGTTTAGTCTTAATAAAATTATTTCTCCTAAAACTTATAAGGTAAGGATTAGATAAAATAGTACCCGTAAAGCACTTAGTACATACAGAGACTCACGAATAGCATACATGTGGTTAATACTAGATATGCTTAGTAGTACTAGCCTTAATCACAGTGCTAGTATTTTCCATATTTTACTATGTGGCTGGCTCTGTTCTGTAGTAACATGAAATTAACTCAAGAGTTTTATAGTCTGCCCACTGTTTCAGCCTACTCTGTCTCTCTTCTTTTCCACATCTCATAGTATCTCCAACCACTTAATGTCACAGCCTCACGTTATTGTGTATGTTATGGATTTTGATGATATTCTATCTTCTTAGTATTTATCCCCTTTACCCAACTAGTATGCCAATTCATTAAGATTAGGATCCTTGTTTCTCTTAGTACATGGAGCAATGTCTGTCCCCCCACCCTGCCCCACCCCAATTCTACCACCATCACCATCATGACCTTTCTGTTCCTCCTCCATCCCCTCCTGCACCTAACTACTATCCTCTTTCTCTACTTTCACCTCCTCCACCACCACCCCCTCCTCCTCCTCCACCACCACCACCTCCTCTTCCTCCCCTTCTACTTTCCCCTCTTCCACCACCATCCTCCTCTTCCTCTACCACCACCGCCTCCTCCTCCTCCACCACCACCACCTCCTCCTCTTCTTCCTCCTCCACCACCACCTCCTCCTCCTCCTCCTCCTCCACCACCACCCCCTCCTCCTCCACCACCACCTCCTCCTCCTCCTCCTCCTCTTCCACCACCACCTCCTCCTCCTCCTCCTCCACCACCACCCCCTCCTCCTCCTCCACCACCACCCCCTCTTCCTCCTCCTCCACTTTCCCCTCTCCCACCACCATTCTCCTCTTCCACAACACAACCACCTCCCCGTCTGCCCCCTCCTACTACTTCTCCTCCTCAAATGCTGGTCTGGCAGCATCAAGAGAAGCATCTTAAAAAGGATACAGTTTCCAAACAAGGTGAGCACAATGAAATAGATGGCGGACCACATGCCTGAGCTGACCCCACCCTGGGAGCGGATCCCATTGTACATGACCTCATTCCAGTCCTCGCCCGTCAGGATCTGTGCAAAGCAAACCACAGGCAAGTCAGGGGCCGGAGCGGGTTGAGAACACGGGGCTAGGCACAGGGGAAGGGTCTGGGTCTGAGTCTTTTGCATCTACCTCCTCACTTGGCCATCCTACCAGGGAGGGAAGTAACAAGTCACTCCCATGAATCATCTTAAACCTTCTTGTGATATGAAAGAGAATTTGAGGCGTTAAAAGGAAAGATTCTATTCCTCAAGTTCCAGAGCCCCTCCCACCTCCCTTTTGCTGGCCTCCAGTCACCTCTCAGGTCTGGTGCTCTAGTCACTCCCCACGTCACCAGGGCTGCCGAAGACAGCCACATTACAGGCACCAGTTCCAGAAACCGGGGTTCTGGTTCAGCCTCTGGTTCAGATTCTGGCTAAACAAACATTTTTTTTAGGTCTAAGAAAGACATTATATTGAATTTCCCCCTTCTTTATAAAGTCTTTAGGGGAGGTGGTAGAAAAATACTTCATTAAATAGTCATGTGTCAGAAGATGCTTCTGGCTTCAGAAAACCCTGAATGCACTATGTTACTGGATGTCTTTGAACATCTCTTACGAACTCATGAATATAGGGAGAAGGCTGTAAGGTCATCACAGCAGGGCTCTTCTACTGTTGGTAAGAACAGAGCTACAGACAGCCCAGGCGTTCCTGGGGTGATGACTCCTCAACAAGCAGGCACACCCAGGTGCCTGGGAGGAGTCTGGAGGGGAAGAGCAGGGTTCTCCTAACACATCGTCACCTTGCAGCGTGTGCCCGGGGACCTCACAGAACATGGTTAAACTGCTCGTTGGCCTCATACCTGGAATACAGTCATGATGGCTGCAGGGAAAGTGTCAAAGTTTGCTGAAGGAGTCCCATCATTAAAGTTAAACCTGAGAAGGCAATTCAGAGAGACGAGCCCAGTGAAAGTTCTCGCCCACCAAGTTTTCCCTTCCCAAGGTTATGCCACTGTCACCTCTTCTTCCCCCCTTGCCCACAGGCCCCTCTTCCCCACACTGTCCCCCTTCCATGTGACTTGTATAGACGGTATTGGTGGTTATGACTGAAGGACTACGCTCTGTGAAGGGCGTGGGTAAGGAGACGGAGTTTGGGCCGATCCTGAGTTACAGGGCCCTGCGCTGTCCATGTCGGGGACAGCTCCAGAGGAAGGGTCCCTGGAACAAGAGCCCTGCACAGCGTGAAAAGATGAAAAGCAGAGACACCTGTCCCGCAAGACACACAGGGGTCGATCTGGACCATGGGCAGGAGCACACGGGAGGTAACACAGTGACTGGATTAGTGGGCACGGTGCTCACAGGCTGAAGTTTTAAGGCCCCCCCTGGGTGGAAAGCTGATCGGTGCTTACCTGCCTCCAAACAGCTGCATTCCTAGGAGAGCAAAGACCACGATGAAGAGGAAGAGGAGGAAGAGCAAACTGATGATAGACTTCATGGAACTCATCAAGGAGACCACCAAATTCCGTAGGGATGCCCAGTACCTACAAAACCCAGACGACATTACCGCAGTGAACAGTGAATACCAGCTTATCCCCGAGTCCAGCTGGGCATCTATCTATCTGCCCGGTGGTCGGTAACTAAGCTGCATTCGTATGTTTGTAGGAAAGAAAGATGGCAGCAACAGGGTAGCTCCTCTGGGGAATGTGGCATGGGACTGGGCATCAGAGATGTTTTTTCTGGTTTGATCTGTGGAGTAGGAGGAAGAGCTGAAGAATGGAGTGGGGGATAGGATTGGGAAGGGAAATGTGGGGAGGGAAAAGAGGCGATGGAAGGAAATATTTATATGATAAGGCAGAGAGAAGCTCCCACTCTCAAAGGTGGTTGGGAATGGTCCAGATTCCGATCACTTACTTGGTGATTTTAAAGATTCTTAGAAGCCGGAGAGCTCGCAAGACACTGATTCCAAAAGACGTACCAGGTCTGAAGATTGCCCAGACCACTTCAAAGATACTGCCCACTGTGACCTAAAGAGCCAAACCCAGCCATAGTCAGAGGAGGAGGGGGAGGAGAAGAGAGGAACATTCTGGTATTCAGCAATCAACAGCGCTCCCTGAGCTGCAGTGCAGTTAACCCTCTCCCCTCCCCACCCAGCCCACCTCCAATAGGACTGCCTGTGTGTGAGGTCTGCCAAAGAAAAGTGAAACTCTACTGCCTCTCTCTGCACTCTCCTTGCTGACCTGAATGCTTCACACAGTGGATCGGGTTACTGATTGCTGCTCTGTCCTTGGGGAAAACTGCGGGTCACCACTTCAGCACAATTCTTTCTGATTGCCGTAACTGTTCTTACATTATAGTATCTTGACAAACAGGCAAAAGACTGGTTCTCACAGCAAGGAAACAAACATGAATGAATACAGGTTGCACTTCAATGTAAAAATCTCAGAGAGGTTCACCTTCTCTCGTTGTTCTAGAATTTAGTGCTAACAAGGATGGTTCGGGCGCCTGGATAATCAATATCTTTCAGTCACCCGGGTCCCACACTGTTCAATGTGACAGTACTACTGGGTGGCACAGAATCTGGTTGCTGTAGGAAGCAGCAATGACAAATTAAAAGCTGAATATTTTGTTTTGTTTTGTTTTAACTATATACCCATTGACTGTCTACTAACAGTCTATACATTGCACTAGGAGAAATCACCAATATTCATTCTCATGGCAATTCTGAATATAGCGATATCAGGAAACTAAGGTTAGGATGATCTTTCCTTGGCTGTTAGGTCTGAAAATTGCCTGTACCCAGAAACATATGTTCCAAGTTAAAATGCAGATTGGCAAGTGCTCAAAACCCTTAGTCCGTAACTAAAAATTTGGCAGAAAAAGAAGTAGCTTTGGCAGAGAGGGAAGTGGCTCAGGAACCCAAAGTTTTGCAACCCAGGCTGCTGCAAATGGGCTACGTGAACCTGGGCACGTGTCCTCTGTGAATGGGCAGGCGAACTCCTGACACGCAATATAGTGGACAGGGCTCCTGAGCGGCACGGGGGACCGTGCGTGCGAAAGGGCTGGAAGGCTGTCAGCAACGTGCCCAGTTACATGTGTATCAATATGATTTAGGAAGTGGACCCTGGACAAAATATTCTATGTGCGGACTTTATAATGTAAGATGTGCACGTGTGCATTCACATACGTGTTTGCATGAGGACTGGAAGACTGTCAGCAACGTGCCCAGTTACGTGTATATCAATATAATTTAGGAAGTGGACCCTGGACAAAATATTCTATGTGCGGACTTTATAATGTAAGATGTGCACGTGTGCATTCACATACGTGTTTGCATGAGGACTGGAAGACTGTCAGCAATGTGCCCAGTTATGCGTATATCAATATAATTTAGGAAGTGGACCCTGGACAAAATATTCTATGTGTGGACTTTATAATGTAATGTGTGCACGTGTGCATTCACATACGTGTTTGCATGAGGCTGTCTCTAGAAAACTTTCCCTATCTAATTCAACTAAAAAACCCAAATATATAATCTTCTCTTTTTTTTTACTGAATCACTATCTGGAACCAAGTCTTTTGTCCTCCTCTCTCAGGAATCTCCCAGGACAACAGTGGTTCAAACTCGGGTAGCTTTGTCAAATTCACTGAGCTGTTCCCTTAAGTGGGCCCTCTATGGTGTGTGTTATACTTCAATAAAAATATTTTTTTTAAAAAAGAGTTTAAAAAAACCCTCCAAATAAACCCTAGTAGGGGCAAGGATTGACTCATTTCTGATCTCCTTTAGCTAATCTTATCCACTGCCCTTTCATGATTTCTGATTCCCGGGCTTCAAGCTGGGCGAGAGAGAGAGCCGCTTATCTCAGCCTGTGGCGTATCAATAGGAAGCGGGCACAGGCGGGCTCCCGGGCACTTACCCCAAAGTCAAAGCAGTTGAATGAAGAGTGGAAGTAAAGGCGAGGCCCCATGCCGTACATCTTCAGGGACATCTCCAACAGGAAGAGGCCCAGAAACAAAAATTCTGCATAGTCTGAAAGCATCAAAAGCAGGAACATTTGTTCCCCAGATGGCGTGGGCACCTGCACTCCCCAGCCCAACATCCCCACCCCCAGAGGAGCCCTCTACACCAGCAGGACCTGCACCTATGAGGACGGTCAGCAACCCCGGCAGGTCAGTGCCAGGCAAAGCCTAACGGGGCCTAAATTCACTGTGACCGAGGGGGCCCCAGGCCCTCCACAGGGCAGCTGTGCTCCCCTTCAAGTGGCACTCCACATCACTGTCCTTTAAATGGTAGGTGGCTCTCCGGAAAGACCGGGCATGACTGTGGCTTTGACGAAAGAGCAGGGTTGGACCTGCACCCACCCAGCCGCGACAGCCTCCAGTACTCTCACTCACACCCAGTGGCAACTGTACCCAGAGCTAACCCTGAGGTTCCCTGTGTGCTCGATCAGAAGCATCTACCACCCTAAGAACCTTCTTCCTAGGACTTTGGTGACCAAAACTGCCTATGCCATTGAGCCTCCTTCAATCCTAAGTAAAGGCATCAGAGCACCTGAGTTGTAATGCTACGTTGTTGACTCATCAGCAAAGATTTATCTGATTCAATAAGGAACGACATATCGGAATGGTTATGTGACAATGCCCCCCCCCGCCCCCAGCGGACAATGCTGGCCTCCCTCACAATGCAGATAGGGAGAACTCTGGGCGGATAGAACTGCTGCCAGGCCCAGTATGACGCCTTGCTCTCTGACATGCACACCCCAGTCGAGCTGCACCGAGAGCCAGCAGTCACGGGCCACTTACAGAGGAAGTGGGTGAGCCACTGGGGCTGGTTGTGATGGACGATGGCCACACAGGCGGTGTTGAGGGCCACAACGCTCAGCACGATCCAGTAGAACACCTGGGACTTGACCATGTGGCGGATGGAGATGCGCAGCAGCCTCTCCTTGTGCCGGAAGTAGGAGGCCCCGTCCACCTTCGTGCTCTTGATGCTGGCTCGGGCAAGAGGGGTGCCTGTAGGGGAGGCGGGGAGGGACAGCGAGGCTGCAAAAAAGAGTGCCCTCCGTGGCAAGGGGGCATTCAAAGGGCAAGGCGGGCAGCGGCAGGCCCACAGCCAGGTGACCGCCGTGCTGCAGGTCCGGGTAATACCCATGCTAAGTAGTTTCCGCAGCAGAGACCCCTGCTTTTCCTCCGGGCACGCTCAGCCCTAGGAGAGACTCCCCAGTGTCTTGGATCCTAATAGGATCATGTTGGCAACAGGCTGGGCTTCTCTCTGGCCTGTCCTTCTAAATATGCTTCTTGCCCGGGAATCATTCTGCTGCCGTTGTGAGCTAAAGCCGCCGTGAGCTCCCTATGCCTCTTCTGCTTTTAAGGACGAAGACCTTTCCTTCCCTTTCCTTTTTCTGGGGAGGAAATAACTGCCATCGGTCAGGATCTCTATGAGAACCTGGGCTCAAACACTAGTCGTGCTGAAGGGCTGTCAGTAGGAATCTGTTTAAATATCATATGGAAGATGGTGACGGAAGGAGGCAGGGGCTCCTATAGTTAGCAAATAGTTGCAGGTTCTCAAACAGGGGCTATGAGGAGCAACAGACCCTCGGAATCCTTGGAACATCTCACAAAGTGGGTTCTCATGATCACACAGGGGTAAGACTATACTTTCAGGGATCATTTCTATAGTTTGATCACACAGGGGTGATGGGACACATGATCCCAACTGAGGAATCAATTGTAGGTTGGATTCTTGGTCCTAAGCCCCATGTTTTGGTAAATAGCACCCTCTAGCCCATCTTCTTCTAAGTCATTGTTATGCAGATGAAATTCCCACATTTTTCTCCCATCACATCCCTTGGTTGTGGAGTCTTTGGGTTCTCCTCCTCCTGGTGCTGCTTCTTAAAAGACAGGCTCCTCCTTTTTTGTGGGAGATTCACAGAAGTGAGAGACAGAACTGTTTGTACTCACCCACAGAGGAGATGTCGACACAGTGCTCATCGCTGGAGTCCCGGGTCATGGCCTCCGTTCGGCTGCGTTTGATGGTCGCCCTTCGAAGCACTGCACCAGGAGAGGGGAGGTAGGTGAGACCACACACAACCGGACCATTCCGGTCAAAACTGAGGACTGCGGGCGGGAGGCCTCTGTGACACAGGTGACAGTCTTTAAACACCTGAGCCAGGGTTATAGAAGCTGCAAATGTCTACAGAGACAGGACTCCCGTGCTCAGTGGCACCTGAGACACAAGGGCTCCAAACCCATGCAGTGGGGAAACGGGCACACCCCCACCCCCCACCCCCCACCGGTCTGTGCTGGCTCCTTGTAAACAAAGCCACTTCCTGGTGATGACAGTGGTCCCAGAGGATCCCCAAAGAGTTCCAGAGAAGGTCCCTTTATACGCCATGGGTTGTATGATGGACTTTTTATTGCACGTTCTCAATGACACGCGCTGGAACCAAGTGGCTCTTGGATTTGGTTTATGTACTTTAAAAAGCATTTATCTCTGTGACTCAATTCCCTTCCTTTTAAAGCATGAGGGAGTTTATGACAGAGACACTTTGGCTTCAAATCCCAGAGCGCCCCTTTCCCTTCTTTCTTTCTTTTTGGATCAAGATCGAGCGCCACGCACCAGAAGGGGCAATGCAAACGGAGCGAGGCATGGGCTGCAGCCTTACCTTCCAGGGCTGATGTCCCAGCATTTTTATTTTCTTCTGCAAGCATGACTTCCTCTACACGGAAACAAACAGTTTAGTAAATTATCTGTAAATGGCAAATTAGTTTGCAGAATGAAAATCCCTCCAGGAGGCTTGGGCTCCAGGGCAACAGAGACAGAACAAAGGGTTCATGGTTAGTCGCAGTCATCAGCGTCAGAAAGCCATCAAGGTCACTCGGAGGGACCTCCCAAGACACATCAGAACGGAAGGAAGTTCTTCAGTGAGTCAGTGAGGGGGCCCTTGGGGGCTGATTGGTAACATGGAGCTTTGTGTCTGATCTACTTGTTCAGGAGGATACCCATGAGAGGACTAGCTGATCTTTTTAACTGAAATCCCCTAAGCTGATCTTTTTAACTGACTGAAATCTCCTAAATTGATAGGAATGAAAAATTATCTTTTTTTTTTTTTTAATCTACCCAGGTTCTTGTCTTTCCTAACCCCTTTAACCGTTTCTAGCAATGGGAGCTACGTTAGTTCCTCTTGTCTGTGACATGACATCTACCTGCTCATTCAGGAGGGAAGACCATGTGTTGGGCCCTAGCCTGCCTATGTCGTGATGGAGCAGGAAAATGACAGTGCTTAATTAAGCCTCTCAGAGAGAGGAACAGGGCTGGTGGGCTGGCTTCCGCCCACCCCCCACCCCTCTGTCCTGCCCTGAGCAGAGCTTGAGCTGAGAGAGCTTGGGCCCATTGTGAACGTGTCCAAGATACTGGTTTTTGTCTGTGATTTATTCTTGGCTCTAAACCCTTAAAACCCTCGGAATTTACTGTCTTTTGTATGCTAATGAGTTGGGGCTGGTAACCAGAAAAACCAACCTCAGGATGAGAGGGTTACAACTTTCAGCGCCGCCCCCCGCCCACCTCCAGGGAAGGGAGAAGGGCTAGAGGTTATCTAGTCATCAATGGTCAAGGATGTAATCAAGCACACCAATGTGATGGAACCTTCATAAAACCTAAACGATGGGGGCTCAGGGAGCTTCTGAGCTGGTGGCCACACCAGGATGCTGAGAGAATGGCATGTCTGGGGACAGCATGGCAGCTGTGCCCCTCCTTCCAACTCTGCCCCCATACCTTGCTCTAGATCTTTCTTGATTTGGGCTGTTCCTGAGTCGTATCCTTTACAACAGCGGTTCTCAACCTGTGGGTCGCGACCCAGCTGGGGTCGCGACCCACAGGTTGAGAACCACTGCTTTACAACAAACTGGTAGCAGTAAGTAGTTTTCCTGAGCTCCAGAAGTTGTTCTAGCAAATTATCAATGCTGGAACCCTCTGACTTTATAGTCAGTGGGGCAGAAATGCAGGTCATGGGGGACGCTGCTTGGGGCTGGCCACTGAAGTGGGGGAGGCGTGCGGGATTGAGTCTTTAACCTGCACGGAACGTGCTAATCCAGGTGGTACTTAGTGTCAGAACTGAATGGAGTCGTTGGGGACCACATGGGCATTGAAGAATGGCAGGCCTGGCTGGTGTTGGAATGAGATGGATGGCTGCTGGTGTTTGGAAAAGAACCACGCAGTCCCCAGAGGCGCCATCCTCAACGGGACACTATTTTCTAAGACCTGTTGGAAGAAGCCTCACTAGTATCCCTCCAGACTTGCCAACCAAACAGCCAATGTCTGGTGGGACTCAAGAGTATTTGGAGGGATGTGGGACTGAGGGTTGGTCCCCACCCTCACCTGGCCCATAACAGACCAGGTTAGGGACCTAAGCAATCACTGCCAAGGGTTCCCGCTGCTGGAGAAACCCCTCAGCAGGCCCTTTACAGGATGGCTTCATTTAAACACTTGTAACAAGTACAAGGGCAAGCAGAAGAGGATCAAGTCATTACAACTCACCTGCATATAAAATTGAGAGTATTTAATGAACGTATTTCCCAGGCAGGGGGGCATTTTGAGGCTCAGAGGGTATCAGGAAGGATGGCCATTATACCAAGTCCTAATGTTTAGCTTTCCTTTTCAAGAATAACCTCTGGCAAAACTCCAAGTTAATAGGTTAAGTGTCACTGGCAAGATGCTCCTTCTTAAAATCAAAGAGGGTTTTAAAATCATTGGATAGTACAGTTTGAGGGCATCCTTTTAAAATAGGTACTTGTCAAACTACCTCATAGCAACCTGAATGACCTTAGCCAGAGTCTTGTTGGCTGTGTACAGTGCTTGGGCTTCGGGAGGTGCCGATCTGAGTACCCCAAAGCCGAGAGAGGTGTGTGGGGTGACTTAGTATCTCTGGGGAGCTCTGGAGGACTCTGGATGTGCTAAAACCACTCCCTCCCCCAAAGCCTTTTGCCAAGTTTGCTTTCAAACTTGAGAGTGTCTTTCCAGGGAAATGTAACCCATATGTCTCTGATTCACTCGTGCTCCATTTGTAATGGGAAGGGCCAGGAAGCACAAGTTGACGTCACAGTGCGTCTTTTTTTCTTAGAAGGAGGAGAGAGCCGGCTTTGCCAACTGGAAGAAAGTGCAGCCTTGCCTCCTGCGTGGATCTGAAAAGCAGAGCCACTGAGAGCAGCATCCCGGCCGCCTGACCCTGAGCGCGCCTGTGGGAAGGGCCCGAGGGTCCTTCCCCAGTGCTGCTGCTGGCCCTCTCACCAGGGTGCTCTGTCAGATGGCTCCTCCGCCCAGAAAGCCAGGGACAGTTGGGACTTCAAGCTGCCTGCCTGGCCGGTCAGATCTGCTCAGTAAGGCTGAGTTGCCATTTCTGGGAAGAGGGAAGGGATAGTTATGTTCAGCCCCACACAAGAGCCTCAGAGGAGAAAGGGCCAGAGAAAAGTGCACTTGACACGTGTAGCTCAGGCTTCCAGAGGAGGCAAAAAAAAAATGCGGCTAGTGGGGTGTGATTACTGTCTGGCTTTGAAATAGTATTTTCAGCCCCACGCTCTCTCTCTCACCCCGGATGGATAATCAAAAGTTGACTCCGGCGCTGAGAGGGAGAGCTGTGTGTGCTGTTGGGCAGAATGAGGGTCATGGCGTCATTCCACAGCTCTTCCAGGAGAATAAGGCTCAAATCAGAGTCCAAATTTTCCCCGAGGGACCTCGTATTTGTGCTACGCTTCCTACCAGGAACAGAGAAAAAGGTGCTGATGGTCGTGTCATTTTTTTTTTTTTTACTTTAAAAAATGTACTCCTTGCTCAGTAAGAAAATGGAGATAAATAAGAGCAAGGCAATCCGACCTTTAAATTAGTAAGGCAAGCAGATGCAGCCCTTCTCCTGCCGAGATGGGCTGACCAATGTCCCTCATACACAGCTGAGCCACAGTCCAACCTGCAGCTGGCGGCTCTGCGGGTTAATAAAATCATGATGGGTTTGGACCTACGCTCGGGGCCGCGCAAGAACCGTTCCTGATGTGGTGCCACAGAGGGAGGAACTGGCGACAGGCCAGGGACGGGCAGAGCCGGTGCTTCCGTCATCTGTTCCCCTGTCACGGTGATGGCCGCTCGACTGGTCTCCTGCTTCTGGCCTTGCCCTCCTAGTGTCTGTTCTCAGCGCAGCCGCCACGCGCTCCTTCGGAATCTTACATCAGAGCATGTCCCTCCTCTGCTCACAGCCCTCCGGGGGTTCTTGCCTCGCACACCCTTCCAAAGCTGGCCACGCTCGATGTGCCGCCCGCTCCCCCGGCAACTGCCCTCGTCCTGTCTCCTGGCCATCTCTCCTTGCCCGCCCCCTTCCCGGCCCTGGGGCGCCCCTGGCTGCTCCCACATTACAATCTGGGCATTGGGGACTCCTCACTCAGGTCTTTCCATGGCTCGTCCCCTCATCTCCTTCAAGTGACCCCCAAACAGGTTTATCCTGACCCCTCTATTTGCAACTGCGACTTCCCCTGCACCCCATGGCCCTACCTGGGTCCGTTTTCATGGCCTTATCACCTCCTTACAAGTGACTTCTGAATTACTCTTCTTTGTTCATTGCTGCCTTCCTCAACCAGAGGGGAATGAGCTTCACAAGAGCTGAGCCCTGGCTCGTTGCTGTACCCACGTGCCTGGGACCTGGCCCAAAGGAAGCCTGTGATCAACAGCTTCTTGGGACGTGAACGGTTTTATCATCAGTCACTGTAAGAGCACAAAATGTCACCAGCCCAAACTCAGCTCCAGGACTGGGTTATATTACCTTTTACTCAGTTCAGCTTGCTAACATGCCCATCTCGTGAAGGCACCGTTAGACACCAGGTAAAAGCAAGTGGGACCTGTAGGGAGCCCCAAAGCGAACGAGGCATCTAGGGCTTCTCTCTGCTCTGGCCTAGGCTGCCCCTTTGCATGGAGGTACTGGGAGTGAGCGGCGGGGAGGTCCCGGCCCCTGGCCCCCGCCTGCCAGCCTCACCCGCTTTGTCTATCCAGGCGCGGTACCCGTTCAGCTCCCGCTCGATCTGCTGCTGGCGACGCAGCTTCATGAAAGCCCTCCGGTTCTCCACTCTCTCTCTCTCTTTGGCAAATTCCCTGTGGACAAGGAGGACACGAGTCACCGGGAGTGGGCAGTGCCATAACTAAGAGAAAGGGTGAAGCAAGGAAGAGAGAGACGGTCTGAGCAGGCACCCCTGGGCACCCCATCTCCCCTGTTCTTGGTCCCAGGCGGCACCTGTGACCTCCGTACAGGGTTGCTCAGAAACTCACCTGGTTCGGCCTCATGAGGAAGCTTCCCAGGTCAGTTTCACTCCTATCAGCACTCACCCCCTCTGCTTGCTCATTCTGGAAAGATGTTTTCTCAGTCACGCAACAAACTAGGTCTCAGAATGCTAACATGTTCCATGCCCCCAGCCATGAAGGAGGCCTTTAACACTTCGAGGGGCACGGCTACTCTTTATGCTTTTAATTACAATAATGATTAATGTATATTGGCTACTTATTATATACGTCAGTCCTATATACATTTTTTTATACCCATTAACTCATTTCATACTCATAACCACCCTATGAAGTCAGCACTTAAAATTCTCATTCAACAGGTAAGGAAACAAGGCTGAGAGAAGAGAGGAACTTGCTGGGACCTGAACTTGAACCAGAATGCTGCACTTCCTCTGGAGAGATGATGAGACAGAGGGAAAGCCAAGGTGGGAGTCAGGGAGAACGCAGAGTCCACTGACAGGCACAGGGACCAGAGCCACCCTGTGGCACAGATTCTGAAGACTAAAGCCCCATGGGAAACAGAGAGAGAAGAGGAATGAGGTGTCCTGGCAGAGAGGAGCATTATTTAATTCACTGGGTAAGCAAACAGGATTCAAGAAATGTTCGTTTGCTCAGAGGCTCCTCCAGGAACCGCCTCTACCAATGCCCTTCCCATCACCAAACACCCTTCCAGGCAAGAACGGCCCTTGCTAGAGTAGCACTTCCCAGCCGTGGCTCAGGCACCCTCCCACTGTCCTGGAAGCTGTCAAGGGGCTTCCCATCAACAAAGAGGTACTCCCCGAAGATGCATGAGTCCAGCACCCACTATGGGTTCTGCCAGCTACCCCGCATGTCCAGGGAGCAAGAAACGAGCCCGGGGTTGAGGGACATGCTCCAGGCCCTATGCTGGGGAATGGAAGGGACCTCATCTGGTCCCTCCCGCCATGATCAATACTGAGTCCTTGGCACAGACAACTTACAATGGTCACAGTGGAGGGAGAAATTCTCCTGGGCTTGGCTTCAGGTTCAGTGGGCTCTACTAAGGGCGCTGTGTGGGGTGGGAAATACGAGAGTCACAACGAAGAGTGCCAGGGACAGTGAGTGATAAGGTTAACAATACAAGCCTGGGGGGACCTCCTTTCCCCACCTTCATTAATGGATTTCAGCCATCAGAAAGGGACAGGGAGCTGGCTTCGTTCATGGTGTCACCACCTACCAATGTTCTTACCTTTGGCTCCTTGTCTTCTTGGCCCAGTCGTGCCAATCCTCTGCTGGCTCTGTCTTTAGAGGGACACTAGACCCACCTCCCTCTTCATCCTCACTGCCCTGGGCCAGGACTCCATCCTCTCCTGCCTGGACCATTACGGTAGCACCGACCTGGTCCTTCAGCCACCTGTCTTTCTTCCCTTCCTTTCCTCCATCTCACAGCTATTGGAGTTCTCTTCCTAAAACATGCATTGGATCTGGTCACTTCCAAACCTAAAATAATATACTGCTCACAAAAATTAGGGGATATTTCAAATTGAATATGAAGCAATAAAAAAAAGCATTTCTTTTTTTTTATTAAACAAGAACATCAGAAAAGCAAATGACAAGTCAGAGAAAGTTGTTTGATTATGCAAATGAGATGCAAAACCAACTTTTATTTTATCGGTGAAAATGGACTATACAAAAGGCTGAAAGTACTGGAGTATCTGCACGCTCCTTGATCCCCTAAATTTTATGAGCAGACAACATGTAACATTTGTGGGATGCTTTCTGATTTTCAAGCCCCTCTGATTATTTTCCTCATTTCATCTTTACAACCCTTCTAAGAAGAAGGTATAAAAGTTATTTTCACCCACAGTTGAAAAGTTAAACAATGTGTTAAGTTTAAGAAACAAAGCCAGATTGGGGCCCAGATCTTTCTGCTCTAAGAGCCCAAGCTACTCGTGCCCTAGTGTATTTGTATGTTGTTTTCTTCATTGTTTTGTATGTATGTGTCTTAAGTTTTCGATTATGCTCTCGAGGAATCTAAGGAGATTTTAAGTAAGACCTTGATAAAACAGGCTGTGACCAGAGGAACATAACAATCCTTGAGCATCAAGAGTGAGATCACCAACATTTTCCAGCTCAGAAAACTGAATCTAAGGAGGAGTTTAAGTGGCCCTTTGTGGGGGCAAGTATCCAAGGACACAACCACAAAGAAGAACCATGACCTTTGGATCTTCTAAATTCCACCTTCTTTCTGTTCCAACCGCCTCCTCCACCTGCTGCTAAATGAAGTACACACATCTAACATGGCCTTCAGAGTCCTTCACAGTCTGATCCGGACCTTTCTATTCAAACCTCACCCTCCATCACTCCTGCACACCCCGTGCACGCCGGCTGCCCACCTGGGTCACGCTCCAACCCCAGCACGCTTCTCACTATTCCAGGGCAGGCTTCCCAGGGTTAGTGCACACTGCTTCTTGGCCAGGAATCCCTTTTCTGGCCGAGTCTGTTAAAACCTTCCTTCAAGGCCAAGTTGAAATGTTACCTCTTCTGTTTTATTCTCTTCTCTCCCTACACCCTTGATCTTCTGGCCTCCCATCTCCTTTCCATTTCTTTACAGCTCTTCATGCCCCCAGCTCTTTGCTGGGCGGAGCTGTACAGGTGACTCCTTTATGTGAGCCTTTTGTGAAAACAGGGCGTCTTAACTTGATGTCCTCCCAGACTAGACCTGGCACAGTATATGTTAAATAAATTAAAAAAATTTTTAAAAAAATATTTTTCTTAAGTGAGAAGCAGGGAGGCAGAGAGACAGACCCCCACATGCACCTGACTAATATCCACCCAGCAAGCCCACTAGGGGACGATGTTCTGCCCATCTGGGTGGTTGCTCTGTTGCTCAGCAACCAAGCTATTTTAACACATGAGGTGAGGCCATGGAGCCATCCTCAGCACCCAGGGCCAACTTGCTCCAACTGAGCCATGGCTGTGGGAGGGGAAGAGAGAGAGATAGAGAAACAGAAAGGAGAGGGGGCAGGGTGGAGAAGCAGATGGTTGCTTCTCCTATGTGCCCTGACCAGGGATCAAATCTGGGATATCCACACACTGGACCAACGCTCTACCACTGAGCCACAAACCAGGGCCTCAATAAATTTTTTTTAAATTAAAAATATTCAGGCTGACTTGGTGAGCACACCGAAAGCTCTGCTCTGGGTCCCAAAGGCCTAAGTGAAGGCATGTTCCCTTTCCGCGCTGATCCGAAGCGAGCCAGGTGAACGTGTGGGAATGCACTCGTTGCCAGGTGACTCCGGACATTGCCACCCCTGTTTCTCTTTGGCTCCACTCAAGTCTTTGTGGAATGAGTCGATAAAGCATGCTGTGTGTCACCTCTCACCAGCCCCTGCAATGACAGTGTAGTTTGATTTCTGCTGGGACAGGTTAACAAACCCAGGCTCACCTCCCTGTGCACTTGGAAGGTTCCTGGCTCCGGATGTCACCAACTGGCATCCCTGCTCTCCTCTGTCATCACAGGCCCTGTTTCCTCCCACCTGGCATCTTCGCTGGGCTCACAAGCCCAGAGCCTGACAAAGCTGGCCTGGGCTTTTTAAGAAGCTTCTTGGCTAAAGGACATAAGCAAAGAATGGTTCCCAGTGGGGACAGTTCCTCACAGCTAATGCACCTCAGTGGAGGAAGAACTGTGCGGGGTGGCAAGAGGTTTTCCTTCTGTTTATCAGGCGGCCCTTTCTGTTTTGTCATTGGGAACCTAAAGCAGAAAGTCTGGCACCAGTCTTTCACGACACTGCCCCCTCCTTCCCTCGCTGTCATCACCGTGTGTGCCTACGGCTCAGCTCCCGAGTAGTCTGCAGGTTCCACGAGGCCAAGCGGAGCCCACACTGTCCCACATTCCAACAAGGACCTATGAAGATTAATCCCAAGGCTGAGTATTAGAGCAGATGCCATAGGTTATGAAAATATAACACAGTGAGCACAATTAATCTTCACAGAACACATTCATGAAATTTCTAATTTACAAACCACTGTCATGTGAATTAGCTCACTTATAGTTGCAAAAACCCTGGGAGATTCAGAAAGGTTCTTGTCTAAGATCACTCAATTAGCTGGAATTCAAAGTAATGTCCTTCAATTCCAGGGTAAGTGCTGTTTCCACAATGCCTCGGCTGTTTTCTGTGCCATCTAGACATCAACCTTTAAGAGCTATAAAAGGGATTTGGTTTCAGCCCACGGATGTGGAAAATAAGGATGTAAAAACAAGAGTGTTTGTGTTTTCTTTAAAAGGACTACTGTTCTACCAGAGAAGCAGTATAAAAATCCACTGCTATGTGTTGGCTTAATAAAGACCTCGTATAAAATTCATAGCATAGTCAAGTGATGTACTGCTTGGTTTTTGAGTCTATACCACAGTTATCATTTATTTATAGGCATACTGCATTCTAGAGAAAACAGGGACAAGCAGGATTCTGTCCCATTACTTGTCAAAAGTAGCTGACTAGTCTAACCTTAGAGTCAACCACTCTCGTGAGTATGTGCGTGGCCAGACCCAGGGAAGGGAAGCATGTTCCTCCCACTTGCTCCTCCCTCCTCCCAAAGGACCTGAGTACTCTCTCCTCTTCCCAGAGGACGATGATGCTTTTGCAAAGATAAGCACACAACCATTACTATACTTAAATCATCCAGATGACCACTGCCAAACCTCCTACTGAATGTACCTCAAAGAGAGGGTCCATCGACTATCTCAGTTTTTTATCCAGTTCCTTCGAACTAAGCAACAGGGAATTTAAAAGGAGACAATCTGCCTGACAACAGAAGAGCATTGTGTCCCCTCAGTCCTCTTGGCATTGGCCTGTGGCTGAAAGTAAAAGAATGGGTAATCAGCTCCTTTTCACTGGCTCCATCAGTATATCCACCCCCAGGATGTCAAGGAGCTCAAGACGGGATGCACTGAGACTCCAGAATCCCAAACAAGGGCAACAAAAGTGAATCCCTATCTGCTACCAGCTCTGTTCTCAAGGTTACATACCCACATGGCATCCACCCTGAATAACCTAGACAGGAACCCCCCAGCCTCAGTTTCCTCATCAGTCACTGCTGACATTCGAAGGACACAAAATCCCTCTGCTTATCACCAGAGGCAAGAATTAACCTGATTTGCTTTGGGAGTCCTGACTGGATTCTTGTAAGACATTGTGTAGTGCTAAAAATCCAATGAAAAGGCAACATAACAAATGGAATATTGGCAAATCAGATATCTAAGAGATCTAAAATACGTATATAAAGAACTCATACAACTCAATAGCAAAATAGAATAACTGATTAGAAATGGGCAGAGGAACTGAATTGACATTTTTTCCAAAGAAGATATATGATGGCCAACAGGTACATGGAAATGTGCTAAACATCACTAACCATCTGAGAAATGCAACTGAAAACCACAAAGAGATATCATCTCATTTCTGTTAGAATGGCTGTTAGCAAAAAAAAAAAAAAAAAAAGAGAGAGAGAGATAAAGCCTAACCAGGCAGTGGTGCAGTGGACAGAGCATTGACCTGGGACACTGAGAACCCAGATTCGAAGCCCCAAGGTTGCCAGCTTGAGCGTGGGATCACAGACATGACACCATGGTCGCTGGCTTGAAGTCCAAGGTCGCTGGCTTGAAGTCCAAGGTCGCTGGCTGAAGTCCAAGGTCGCTGGCTTGAGCAAGGGGTCACTGGCTCAGATAGAACCCCCCTGTCAAGGTTCATATACGAAAGCAATCAATGAACTAAAGTGCTGCAACTATGAGTTCATGCTTCTCATCTCTCTCCCTTCCTGTCTGTCTGTCCCTCTCTCCCTCTCGTTAGCTTAAAAAAAAGAGAGAGATAACAAATGTTGGCAAGGATATGGAGAAAAGGGAACCCTTGTGCACGACTGGTGGAAATATAAGTTGGTATAGCCACACTGGAAAATGGTATGGAGTTCCTTAAAAAATTAAAACTAGAACTACCATATGAACCAACAATCCCACCTCTTATATATATCTGAAGCAAACAAAAACACTAATTCAAAAACATACATGCATCCCTATGTGCACTGCAGCATTATTTATAATAGCCAAGACACAGAGACAATCACACACACACACAACTATTCAGCCATGATAAAGGGAATCCTGCCATTTGTGACAACATTGATGAACCCTGAAGACATTATGAAGTAAGTCAGAGAAAGACAAGTACTGTATGATTGTATTTATATATGGAATCTAAAAAAGCTGAACTCAGAAACAGAGAACAGACTGGTGGTTGCCAGAGGGGGTGGCGGTGGAGGGGAATGGGAGAAGATGGTCAAAAGGTACACATTTCCAGTTGTAAGATGAATAAGGTCTGAGAATCTAATGCGTAACAGGGTAGCTGTAGTTGATAACACGGTATTAAATAATTGATATTTGCTAAGAGAGTAGATCTTAAAGAGTTCTTGTCACAAGAAAAAAAAAACATTTCTAACTATATGAAGTGATGGATGTTAACCAAATCTACTGTGGTAATCATTTCACAATATATCCAGATATCAAATCAGCATGTCGTGTACCTTAAACCCATACAATGCTCTATGTTGATTATTGCTCAATAAACGCGGCGGGGGGTGGGGGTGGGGTAGAGGTGGAGAATACAAATTGTGCTGCATTCTAGATAATTCTTCCCCAATTCTGTTATTCATCATTTCTGGCTGCCCCCTCAGCCCCACGCCCTGCCGGGAGCACGCCCTGCTGTTCCGCTCCTGACACTGCTCTTACACAGAGACAGGGAAGGTGAGCTGAAGCCGAGCATGAATGAGCCTCTATTCTGCTTGTCACATATGTATGCGAGGTTCGGGTTTCTACATTTTAAATTTCAATTATGGGAACTTAGGAAGAGACTGATCTCCTTGTACTGCATGGTTAAGTACAATTTTCTTCTTTAATCCTAGTGAATGAGTTTACATTTGTGACCACGTTTGTTTCCCAGCAGTTTACATGAAAGGCATAATTTGTAAAAATCAACTACTGATGCACAGCCAATTCTATTATTTTTCATAATTCGATGAATTACCTATAAATTATATAGATAGTCAAAAACAAGGTATACCACCCAAAACTTTTATCATGTGTGACTGGGGCTGTGTTTTGGGGGTGGGGGTGGGGTGGAATTATCTGTCAAATCATATTTAGGTTAAGATGAAAATTCATTGGAATTTATAGAACTTAGAAACCTATAAAAGAACCCCTGCCACAGCCAATTCATAAATAGGCTAATCTGTATGTTGATAAGTTAAAGTGACTGGTTTTAGTCCACAGGGTGATGAAAGGGGCTTTGTTCAGTCACAGACCTAGAAGTTATCATGAGGTGACTAACTTTTGGGAAGTAGAAGTGATGTCTACCAAAGCCTTAGTCCATCCAACCTGAAATTCTTGTGCACGCAAAGTCACCACAGTCACAGGGCACCTGGACAGGACCTACATGGACCTAGTGAGGAGGATGCTCTGGTAGGTATGCTTTGACAAGAAACACTATGTCGGAGGACTATTTGGCTCCAGTGTGCCTGGATCTCTAGACCCCCTCCTCCTGATTCGACAGACAGGGGGAGCTCTGTTTACTGCTGCAGAGGCTCTTGCTGCTGTCATGGCAACTAAGAGGAAGACGAAGCCGCCAGGATGGGCCGCCCGTGTGACTCAAAGATCTGTTTACTCACACTCCTTACACACTTGTACACTTCATCACACACACATTGGCGTAAATACACACATGCTCACACTGGCACATGGAAGTACATATGTAGACAGACTTTGCCAAGAACACAAATGGCCACATGGTCATGTCTCTATTACCCTTCTGAGTGCACATTTCCAAAGTGCTTCACTGAGCCCAAAGCAGTCTTGCCACCTATAAGACGCCTGCCTCAGGAATGAGGAATTCGGGTTAGATACCAAGAAAAACCTCTTCAACCCTATATGTTCTAGAAGGAACCGAGAAATTGAGGGAAGGGGAAACCAGATAGGCAGTGGTGTGCTGGCAGAGGTTTAATTTCAGTCTCACTGGGAACCAGGCAGGAGGATGAGGAGTGAAACAGCTTTGCTGAGTTCTTATGAGCCTAGGGAACATTTTCTTCCATTTTTCAGAGGAACAAACACAGCCCAAAGAAGGTAAACACCTTGCTAAAGGTCACACACTTCAGCAGTATTACAGTTATTTACACCCCATTCCTTGGCTTGTTCCGGAAAGGATTTAAGGAGACTTAGGCTGTCAGTCAGGAAAGTTCCCAGGCCTCTAAATGCCATCCAGGAGGTGAAGAATGCAGTATTCAGACACTGTGCCATCCTATGTCCCTCTTCCTTACAGATGAGTGGGGCCCACCCCCCAAGCAGTGAAGGCAAACAACTGACCTTGCAGGGAGTGCTGGATCCCACCCCATCCTCTACCTTATACCCAGACCAACAAAAGAAAAGGCTATGGGTCCCCCAGGCCAGAGTAACTGGTGGGGAGGACCTGGCAGGTCACCTCTCCAAATCTCACCTTTTACATGCAAGGAAACCGAGACACAGAGAAGTCACAGGGTATGCTGGTCCCAGGCTGCAGTGTGGTGGCTGACCTGGAACATCACTTTGATCTCTGGATTCGAAGGCCAGTGCCATTGTTCATACTCAAGACATTTCAGTCATAAGAATTCAAAAGAAGCAGATTCTTTTAGGATCTCAGGGAATGCATGGTCTTTTTTATCTTTCCCTCTTCCTGACATTGAGACTTTGTTTATTTATTTGTTCGAATAGGTACAAGGGAAGGCCTGGCAATTAACAAAAAGGGGATAATGACAGAAGCTGGAATAGGTTTCCTGTTTTGCTTTTTCACCTTGCAACTGGTGTAATCCAGACTGTTAGAGCATATGTGATGATAAGCTCTGACACTGGACCGAAGTGGGTTTGAATCCTGGCTCTGTTAGGGTGTGACCTGGGGCAAATTCCTAATCTCTTGAGTCTCAGTTTCCACATTTGTAAAATAGGAGTAGACACCAGACTGTCTCAAAGTGTTGTGAGGACTGAATCAAACAACAGATGACAAGTGCAAACAATAGTATCTTGTACAGAGTAGGTGTTCCAAGCGCCTATTACACTCCTGAGAATGTATCCTAATACACAGAACCTATGATCACGGCCTTCATACAAATATATTTCTTCTGCTTCCAAAATAGACTTTACTGAGTGCCTACTATGTGGTTGGCATGAGATACGTGATTACCGCCACCAATAGAGCCACCCTAGAATCTCCAGCACCCACCCCTTCTTCTCTCCCCTGCCAGCAGGTGCTAGAGAGATGTGAACCGATTTCCAGCAACATATAATGAAAAAATTGGTGTTGCTCTTGCTGCACATAAAATTTAGAGCAAAAAAAAAAAAAAAGTCCTCTCATATTCCTAAAGGCTGCCTCTTTCATTCCAACTACTTTACTATTTCCTTCCATCAGCAGGACAAGCAAGGAGGAACCTGCACTAAGAACACCATCAAGCGTTGAGTTCTCCCATGCTTGTCCACACAACTGACTAAGAAGGGAACCAGGACTGCGCTTTTATCCCCATTTCGCCGACTTAAGCAAGTCAAGGCCAAAAGAATCCATGTGACTGTGGAAAGACACAGAGGTACAAAACAGAACTCGGGGCCCTGGCCGGTTGGCTCAGTGGTAGAGCGTCGGCCTGGCGTGCGGAAGTTCCGGGTTCGATTCCTGGCCAGGGCACACAGGAGAGGTGCCCATCTGCTTCTCCACCCCTCCCCCTCTCCTTCCTTTCTGTCTCTCTCTTCCCGTCCCGCAGCCGAGGCTCCATTGGAACAAAGATGGCCCGGGCACTGGGGATGGCTCCTTGGCCTCTGCCCCAGGTGCTAGAGTGGCTCTGGTCGTGACAGAGCGACGCCCAGGATGGGCAGAGCATCGCCTCCTGGTGGGCAAAGCATCGCCCCCTGGTGGGCGTGCCAGGTGGATCCCGGTCGGGCGCATGCGGGAGTCTGTCTGACTGCCTCCCCGTTTCCAGCTTCAGAAACAACAACAACAACAACAAAAAAAACAGAACTCGGATCTTCCTGCTGTTTCATGATCCGTCAGCCGGTGCCACCTCGCTGTATGTAGCACAGAGATGCTACCAGGGCACAGATTCAGGTGCACACATGTCACCTTCTCGCTCTTCATGCATAACAGTGTATATTTCAGTCACAATAGTTCAGCGGGCTCAAAGCCCCAATGGTGCAGGAAGAATGAGCCACGGGAAGTAAGAGCATTAGGTATCCTTCTTTTTCCCCCATCTCCACCTCCCACCGCACTCTAATTACAGCGTGGAAGAGGCATCTCAAACAAGGAGATCGGCCTCATTCTTTCGTTTTTCCGGAGACTCTCGCAGCACTCCTCCGAGAAGTGGCAGCAGACAGCGCCTGGGGAGTAGGTGAGGCTGTGTTTGAGCGGGTGGCTGAGAGTTTATGGTCCACTCCACCCTGTGTGGGCACTCTTCCTTAGGAAAAAGCTTTGAATTTCCCAGAATCCTTTGTTCGACATCCCCAGATAATTTAAACATGAAAGGCTGCCTCTCAGGAAGGTGAAATTTCCCTGGTTCAGTATCAAAAGATTCTTCCGTGTGAAAACCAGCACTTGCTTCTGCTTCCAGGTGGACAAGCCGAACCAAAGGCCCGGAGCTGACAGATGGGAATGGTGGGTAGTGAGGAGGGAGCAGTGAGACAGAGAGAAGCTCACGGGAGCGGTCCTGAAGGGAAAGGAGAAAGTGTGGAGCCTGAGTGTGAGTTAAGGCCCCCCATGTGAGCTCACTGCACAGAAGGGCTTATCTGGGCCTTTCCACTCATGACCCTGTTAAATGCCTCCATAGTGGGTCATCCAGGGGTGTTTTCATTCACACACCCTTCACTCATGTCCTCAGGGTATAGTAGAAAGCCCTCAAACTAATTTCCATTTTTCAGACAGAAAAATCTAGGCGTCGCACAGCAACTCCACTTGTCCCAGACGATGCAGGTCCCTACTAGAGGCAGCGGTGCCTCAGCTGCTCATGGTCACGTTTTTTTGTAACCGTCCACCTGCTGGTGACCCTGTTTTGCTGAGAGCTCTGTGAGGGCAGGACTGGGTTGATTTGTCCTTGCTCAGGGTTGCGACCACAGTCCCAGCACAGCCTGGCTGCTCAACAAGTGTTGACTAATTGAATGAGCTGCAGCACATGCGGGACACAGAGCAGTTTTGGATTTTGGAACAAGAGAGAACAGGTGCCGTGGAGTGAGCACGACATCTGTCCTGGTTCTCAGTCCTAAGATGGGTGGATGTCACCAGGCACGGGGGGCGGGTGAGGATCACTTGATTCTATAATAGCTTATCCTTCTGGGAGAGGCATCTCCCCTTTGGCCTCTCCGCTTTGCTTCTTCTCAATCTCCTTTGCTTCTCTCAACACTGGCGTGCTCCAGGGCCCAGGAGCACATTCTCCCTGTTGGTCACCTAAACAGGCCCATGGACTCAACATCATGTCTGTGCTAAAAGCCACCAAATTTATATCTCCAGCCCAATTCATTGTAAAGCTCCAAACTCATTTACGGCGACTGTCTACTTGGATGTCAGCCACCTCCGACATAACATGGCCAACACAGAACTTCTCCCCCACACTGCTCTTCCTCTGGACTCGCCTGTCTCAGTCAGGACACCACCCAAACTAGGAGTCTATTTCAGGTCTTCCTTTTTACCACTGCAACTCCAATCCAATCCATAGCAATCCTAGCCATCTGCTCTCCAACTCTACCGGCATCACCAGAGTCCAGGCTACTGCAGTCTCCTACCTGGATGCTTCCTACCTATGGGAGCCCCTAATAGCTTCCCTAAGTCACTTTTTGTTTCCAGCTTTGTCCCAACCTTCCTAGTTTCCTCACAGAAGAAAAACAAGGACACAAAATAAATCGTATTGCTTCCCCACTTAAGACACTCCGCTGGCACCCCATGGGTAAGATCCAAGCTCCTCTCTGGAGGCTACAAGACCCTACATGAGTCGAACCATGCTCTATCTCCCTGACTTCAGGGGACCTTCCTGATCACAGCATCAAAATTAATAATCTCCACTACCTGTCCCACTCTACCATAATAACCTGTTCTATTTTATTAATATTATTGTTGCTGAAAGATTACCTTGTTCAACTACTTGTTTTTTTTTACTTTTCACAAGAATATAAGCTTTACAAGGAAAGGGTCACATTCACCATTACAGCCTTGGTGCTCAGAAAAGTGCCTGGTGTGTGTTGGATGAATGAATCAAGGTAACAGAACTTTCAGGAGTCTGTACTCTTTTCCCTGGAGGTTATCTGGAGTTGCAAGCACTGTAGACCCTATCTACTGGTAGTATGGTCAATCTCTCTACCGCCAAGAATTCATTCTCAACCAAGTCAACCTAAAAACAAGCTCAACACCTTTCCTTAGACATTTTATATAAGCTTTCAAAGCCACGCCATAGCTGTAAGCACCATCCCAGCAGGAAATTCTGTACCATGTGCAGCTTAAATATTTTCTGCTACAGTTGAGACCTTGTCCTTCTGTCCTCTCAAGTAAGTTGATGGTGATCATCTTTTATTTAGAAATCTTTCTTAAACTGAGGATATTTTAATAAATCACCAACTTCTTTAGCTTGTTTTACAGTTAATCAAAGTTCTTCATTAAAATGTAATTTAAAAAATGTAATTATTACCTCACCGGAAATGTCATGTCTGTTAGAGAAAATGTTACAAAAGCAGGTGATATACAAGCAAAGATCTCAGGAAAGCTGGAATGTGGTGGACATTAGTGCTTAGGACTACTGTAGGCTACATACTTTCCAATGATGACTCAGTAACAATAACTATACAGCTAAAGTAACACAATGTCAGAGAAGATAACAAAGTTTGTAGTACAGTAACTCGGTCAGTCTGCAGAGCTTTGAATCACAGCCCACGGGCAAGTCATTTAACCTTTCTGAGGCTTAATTACCTAATGCATGACCGTGATTAAAACAGTAACCTCACTGAGATGTTGTGTCAATGGGTTCACAGGAGCAAAGGCACTGATCATGGTGCCTGGCATGCTAAATCTGAAATACATGCACGTTGAATCTGAATCCCGAAGTAGCTGGTTCTCTTCAACTCCAAAGCACTGGGAGTGAATGACTCTCACTATTTTATCCCTTTGGGATAGTAACTCAGAACAGATGTTTGGGTCAAAGATAATATAAATCAATACCAGAAAGGCAGGAATACTGGTGACATTCTGAGAGGAGGATTGTACATCTTTTGATAAACGTTTAAAGACTAGTTGACTACCTTCTCAATTCTGACTGCTCACCTTACAGATTTTTGAATAATTCTACCACCTTCAGAAGGAACTTTTTTTCCATTGGGCTTTTCATTGAGAATTTCCTTCAGAGAGAAGACTTTCTAGAGTTCGGAATGTTCTGGGACATGTGTGCAAATGAATGCATTAGGGAGGGAGCTGCCGGCTTGGCCATAACTCTCAATGCAGCATAGACTTCTAAGAGCTTTGAAGGGCCTTCCCTTATCAAAGTCTACCCTCATAAATTCAGAGCCCTCAGTATGAGAGGGGAGAAGCCCGAAGAATGCAGGAGAAGTGGCCTTCAGGAATAACTGACTCAGCCAGCTACAGATGAACTCCATCCTATAGGTCTCTAACTGGTCTCCTGGAGACTCTTGCAACACTCACAAGAAAAACAGAATCTGTAAAATAGTTGGGATCAGTGGTCCAGAAACCCCTCCCCCCTTCCTAACTTGAGTCATAAGGTGTGTGTAAGACCTCAGACAAAGGAATCCTGTGTCCCTTGCATGGCCACTGAAAAAGGTATATAAGATGTAAGAAATCTAACTTCAGGGAGCTCGTGCTTTGGAGCTACTATCCACCAGTAACTAATAAATTCTCTTTCCTCTATTAAGTTGTCTGAGCATCATTGGTCTCCTTCATTGGGTGTCGCTTCCTGCAACAAATAGACCTGCTCTTCAGAGCAGCAGTACTCCAGGTGTGGTCCATGGACCAATGCCCATTTGCACTGTTACTAGTTCATGATAAGATCAATTCAGAAATTGAAAGTGCACAGTCATTTCTAGAGCAATTTAGTATATGTTTGATATCAATGAAATATAGAAATAAAAATCAGGGCTTAGATTTTATATCTACGTATGTTTTTTTAATTTCATTTTTATGTCAATCCATGTTTCTTACCATTGTACTTCACAAATGTTTCCATACACATTAGATACTGATGGTTGAAGGAGTAGTACCTGGATAAAACCATTTCTTTGTGGCCAGATGATGTGGGACTGAGATCACCATAATAATTACCATTTATTTTGTGCTTATGATGTCCCAGCGACTCTGCTGGAAGTTTCATAAGCATGATCTCATTTAATGTTCACAAAAATACAATATACATGATGCCATTCTCATTTTTAAAATGAGGCCGGAGGATGTCAAATGCCTATCCAAGGTCATAAAATGAAGCAGTGACAGAACCAATACTCTTCTGACCACAGATTGGTCTAGAGAGGCAAATGAGAAGCCAGGAGACCAGAGCCATTTAAGACTATGTCGGTAGCCTTTTGCCACATCTTTTCAATGTAACTATCTTTGCTATATTTCTGTGTGCCATTCTCATCTGCTTTCATTTTTCTTCTTTTTTATCCTTTTCTGTCTTCCTTTCTGTCTCTCATCCCCAAGTATGGACACAACCAAAAGAATAGGACCTGAGGTCACAAAAGCCCCTGAACCCAACTACATGAGGTCTCTGCCCTGCCCTGCTCTGTACAGGGGAGGAAAGGAAGCCATGGGAGGTATTAAATTCATATTCTCCTAGTGTGCAGTAGGTAGGAAATTTACATTGCCCTTTTATTGAGAGAAATGGATTCTCATTAAAAACACCAGTTTTCAATAGCATAAATAATAGCCATATCATTTCGCAAGTAAAAGTGTTCTGCTAATAATAAACAATGATCATTTTATAGGCCTCCTGCTTTCTAATATTCAATGAATTCTGTTTAAGTTAAAATAGTACTCCTTTCTCAATGTTCATTCTTACCTGAAAATACTTCTTGTCTGAAAATATTATCTGTACATACACGTGGTTACATCCACAGTCCTGAAAAGGTACACACATACATATGGATATACCCATATGAAAGTCCTGAAAAGGTACACACACACATATGGATATACCCATATGAATGTGTATACCCAGAGCCCCACTTATAGGAAGGCTGATGCCTGAAAATATACACCACACCCACATTTTTTGCAGAGTTTGCAGTAATATGCCCCCTACCTAGAAAACTGGTATAAGCAGGTATTATTTCTGAAGGGATCACTAAACAGGACCTAGCTAAATAATTCTGCTTAAATATAAAATAAGGTAGTCACTATAGTGCTATAACTGAATTTCCACTTAATGCTGCTCAGAAAACTACTGTATTTTACAGAGAATTGGAAGAGTCAAGGAGCTGACTTCTATTTTTGGCAGCATGATGCATTAGTGTTCTGAAATACCTTTTACAGAAAACTCCCAGATGCCTGATAAATTCAACAAGCATTCTAATGAATGCATTCCTGAGCTTATGGGAAAGTAAAAGAAATCTCCATGGTTAACAAAACCACAAGAATAGATATGTTTTATATAAATATTTTCTTCTAATCTGTGGCTTATCTACATTTTCTTAATGCTGTCTTCTGAGAAACAGAATATTTTTAATTTTAACAAAGTCCAACTCATCAACTGTTTTTATTGCTGGTACTTTTTGCATCTGTCCAAGAAATGTTTGTCTACCTGAAATTCTCATAGAGATTCTCAAATTAACATTTCTCTACAGAGAGATCTAAGTCTGGCTGCATCCCCCCACCCCCATATCCAAACAACTTAGCATGATTTATTAGAAAGACTTTCTTTTCTTTCCCCATTGAACCAACTTTGTACCTTTGTCAAAAATCAACCAAAGGTCTACATGAGGGGCTCTCTATTTGTTCTACTCACTTACTTGTCCAACTTTGCATCAATACAATACTGTCCTAATTACAGGAGCATCACAGCATTTTAAGATTTTAAAATCAGCAGGTGGAAGTCCTATAAGCTTTGTTCTTATTTTTCAAAATTGTTTTGGCTTCTCTAAAGTTTTTGCATTTCTCAATCAATTTTTGAATCATCTTGCTTATTTCTTCAAATTAATCTGCCGGAATTTTGATAGGGATTATATATTGAATCTATATTTTGATTTAGGGATAATGGATGCCTTAACGATAGTAAGTCTTTCAGTCTATAAAGATGGCATATTCATCCATATTTTAAGCACTTCTTTATCTCAGCAGTGCCCTGTAGTTTTCAGTATAGAGGTCTTACAGATCTTGTGTCAGATTTATTCCTAGACATTTGATTTTGTGTTACTTAAAAATTTTAAATTTATTTAAATTGAGATTGATAATTGCAAGTATATATAAGCCAATTAATTTTTGTATATTGAAATTATAGCCTGCGATCTTGCTAAATTGGCTTATTAGCTCTAGTAGTTTGTCGATTCTATTGTTAGTTACAAAATATATGATCATATCATCTGTGAAAAAATTACTGTTACTTCTTCCTTTCCAATCAGTGTTTCCTTTATTTATTTTTCTTGTCTTATTAAAATGGTACAATCTACAGGACAATGTTGAATAAAAATAGAAGTGGTACAATGAAAGGTTCTTGCCTCTTTTCAGATCACAGAGGGGAAAAGGCTATTTCAGCATCAAGTATTACGCAAGCTTAGGCTTTAGGATGCCCTTTTAGCATATTGAGAAAATGATATCCTTCTATTATTAGTTTCCTCTGAGTTTTTATTAAAAAGGAGTATTGGATTATGTTGAATTATTTCTGTGCATCTATGGAACTGTAATACAATTTTCCCTTTTATACTTTTAATGTGTCATATTACATTTATTAATTTTCAAATGCTAAACAAACCTTGAATTCATGAATTAAACATTACTTGGTCATGATGTATCATCCTTTATATTCTGCTAGATATAATTGGTATTTTGTTAAGGAATTTTGCATCTATGTTCATGATGGATAGTGTTCTGTGAATTTTTCTTATGACCTATCAGAAGTAAGTACTGGGGTTATACATGTTACATCAAATTAGTTGGGAAGTGTTCTCTCTGCCTCTATATTCTAAAGGAGATCAGGAAAGACTGATATTATGTTTGGTAGAATTGACTAGGAAAGCCATGTAGCCTGAAGTTTTGTTTGTTCGTAAGAAGGTTTTAGGTTATAAATTCCATTTCTTTGATATGGACTTATTTACATTTTCAATTTGTTGTATAAGTTGGCAATTCATGTTCTCAAGGAACCTGCCATTTTATTTAAGTGTTGAATTTACAGGCAGAATATTATTTATACTATACCCTTATAATCTAATTTCTGTAGTATCTGTAGTGGTAACTCCCTTTTCATTCCCGGTGTTGATAATTTGTGTTTTTGCTCTTCCTTTGAAATTTAAATTTCAAAGGTAAGTTACACTGCAGAGCAGATAGCACTGAAGAGAATGTCAGTGAACTGAGAGGTTTGTTTTTGTTCTTTTATTTTTCTTATGCAGCACAATGAAAAAAAAAACATGGAAAAAACAAAAGAGAAATTAGTAGGAATATTGGATAGGATGAAGGTCTTAAATAAGCCAAGTCATAGCTTCATAAAAAGGTGATAGAATGAAGAGTAGAAATATTTGAAAGATAATACTTGAATTTCCCAGAATTAAGGAAATACTGAAATATACAGCTATAGTAAACATGATACACCTAAAAGCAGGATGCATTAAAAGAAACCCATAACTAGAACCATTAGAGTAAAACTATATAACACCAAAGACAAAGTCTTTAAAAGAGCCTAAGAAATAAGAAAAAATTGATCACTTATTAAAGGACTACAATTAGATCTCATCAGCACTGAAGAAAGCCGAGAATTAAATGAAGATGAAATAATTGCCACTTTGTATTATGTATCCTGACGAACTAATTTTTGAGAATATGGCCAAAATAAAGATACTTTCAGATAAAAATGGAAGAAATTTGAGCTAAAGGAATCTCTGAAGAATGCACTACAGAAAGAAGAAAAATCTAATAAGACAAGTCTAAGATGGAAGAATGATAAAAAAATGTAGTAGATATGTGAGTAATTCTAACAAAATATATTTGTTTAAAATATTATAGATTATTGCTGGGCTCAAACTATAAATTAGAACTACATATTGGTCAATAATAGCTTATGAACCCAAACAGGGTAGTATAAATTACTTTTTACATTGCATGGAAAGAAGGTATTGTTTATAAAATTTTAACTACTTTAAAAATGCCTGGAAAAAAATAAAATTTAGCCAGCAAAAGAAGAAAAATAGGATGCTAACTTCAAATGTGGTATAGGGCAAAAGTAAAATAAGTGAAGAAAAATTAAAAAGCAATGATTCTCTGATGATAAAACTAAAGACTACATATAATTGAATGGAATTATGAGAGTATAACAATATCAATGAATAAAAATATTGATATTTAAAAATCATTAGAAACTAGACACCAGAACAATGAACAGTAGTAATAATGAAATATTAGCAACAAATATCATGAGGTACCTAGGACTAAATCTAACAAAAGGTTGTGCAAGACCTGTCTGGAGTTACAAAATTATATTGAAAGATATTAAAGAAGGCAGAAGTAAATTAAGATGCCTTTATGTTCATGGATGAACTTAATATTATTGTAAAAGTCAGTTCTCTCTAAATTGTGCTACAGAATATATAAAACATTGAATATAAACCTTAACAAAAGTTTTCCTGAAACCTAATAAGGATGTTACAATTCATATTCCACTCAATGATTTATCATGTAGGTACATGTATATAGGTAGTTAAACTAATGAAAAGCTAAGAGCTAATAAGCATTACCCTTGAGGTAGAGGCAGAGATACAGTTGAGGAATTCACTGGACTTCACTGCTATTGGTAATGTTCTCTCTTAAGCTTCATTGCAAGTACCCAGATACTCATTTTATTTATGTTTGTACCACCTATGTGGTACTCATCATATATAAAATTATAAAAAGAATATATATATATATTCTTTTGTACATGAAAAATATTTCAGACACAAGGGTTTCTGTAAATCAATGAACCATGGGCCATGAAAAGACACTGCTTCCCTGTTATGAAGGAGTCAGGGTACCCTGAATAATAAGGAACAGAGGACTGGACCAGAGGGAGAAGAGCTCTCTGGTCCCGACTCTGACCCATCCTATAGCTGTGGGATTCTGAGGAAGTCACCCATCAGCCTGAGTTTCTTACTTTACAAAATGGGGGTGATAATTTCTCTTGAAGTGTGTGGTGAGGATAAATAATAAAACATACACAAAGGTATTCCCTCTGGAATAAGCCATATAGTACTACCAGAAACCCTAAAAACACAAACAAGAAATAATTTTCTTCCAGCTCAAGAAACAGTCTTTCAGAGTTGCCCCAATGCCCCTTCTTTCAAAACAGTATAAAAGCATTCAGAAGCCACCTTAATCTGTACCCTTGACAAGTGCAGGACGAGCCCCTGGGACTCTCAGACCCGGCTGCCTTATATTCACTTAAACAGAACCTCTGGCACGCCTTCCTCCCGGGTTGTGCACAGAACCACCATCCAAAGCACCAAGCTCCAGCCAGCTGGGAAGTGGGCTGGACGAGCCAGAAGGAGCACGGTGAGGAACGCCCAGGCATTTCAGCGTAAGTAACAAACCTGATCTCCCAGGATACTTCCCTTGAGTGACTCCAGAGCATCAAGAATCAGATTCCAAAGCTCGTTAAAGGAACATTAAAAGGCAGGACAGAATGCAGGGAAATTTCAGAAGACTGTGAAGGTTGGTGGGAGAGTGACATCTGGTCTTTTCCTTTTCCTGCACCTGGTGCCCATTAACGTCAGAGTCCCAGTGCCCAACAGACTACTGCAGGTTAGATGATGCACTTCTCCCTTTCATGAGGGGTCCTCTGGGCCCCGAGTGAGCACCTCTCTTGAAATCGATGATTTGAGGGGAGCTTGTTGAACCTCCTCCTCTGTCTCATGTTTCCAATCACATTCCCCTAGCCTAGCCAAGAGGACGGCAAAAGACGGACCCACACTGCCAGCAGGCATAACAATAAAAATGAACATTACCTCTCTTTGAGGTGAGCTAGAAGAAATTTTAGAGTCTCTAGAGAATGCTCTTCACCCTTCACCCACAAGCCTGCTTCCTGAGCACCTCTACACAGGGGAACTCCCCACATGAGAGTCCTGCTAGAATCGCCAGCTCGGCCGGGGCTTCGAGCACGTCCTCCCTGGATGACAAGTGCTTTGTAATTCCTACTAGTGGCAATCGAAGCTGCAGTGTCTGGGTAGCAGTAAGCATTAGAACAGGCTCACCATCTTGCATCCAGCCATAGCATATCAGCCTGCAAGGCCGACATTCAGAGACACAAAGCCATCGCTTGGAAACCTGGGGTCTCACTGACATCCAAGGCTCTGTAATTGATCTAAGTGGGGAATAGAAACCGTGGTCTTAGCACCAAGCCAGGAGAAAGAAAGGAATAATCAGGATGGAAGTCAAACATCAAACCATTCATGTAATGACAGGTGGACAAAGAGCATTAAATAGGAGTCAGGGGCCTAGACTCCAGCTGTCCATGCCACTCACCACCCCGGGGATCCTAGTCAGGACAGTCTGTGGGGTAGGTGTGGCTCTTCCTCAGCTGTGAAATGCTCTCTAAGGACTTCGCTAAGGCTGAGCGCTCTAGGTTTCTAACTCAAACAAAGCCCAATGTTAGTCACATCTGATGGCTCCCAGGAAGTGCAATTTAAAGAACTCAGGTGCACGGGATAAGAAAATGAAGGAAAAAGCCATGTTATGTAAAAAGTAAAACCATCAGGGTACAGAATCAGTAAGCTTTGGGAAACCAGGATTATTAATAAAGCTGTGGGCTATAGGTGAATTATTCTAAAAAGTTTTGTAGTCAAAATTTGAGAGGTTCTATTAAACATAGGTCTACTGGTTCTGGCCGGTTGGCTCAGTGGTAGAGTGTTGGCCTGGCGTGCAGGTGTCCTGGGTTCGATTCCTGACCAGGGCACACAGGAGAAGCGCCCATCTGCTTCACCACCCCTCTCCCTCTCCTTCTTCTCTGTCTCTCTCTTCCCCTCCTGCAGCCAAGGCTCCGTGGGAGCAAAGTTGGCCCAGGCGCTGAGGATGGCTCTGTGGCCTCTGCCTCAGGCGCTAGAATGTCTCTGGTTGCAGCAGAGCAACACCCCAGATGGGCAGAGCATCGCCCCCTGGTGTGCATGCCAGGTGGATCCCAGTCGGGCGCATGCAGGAGTCTGTCTGACTGCCTCCCTGTTTCCAACTTCAGAAAAGTACAAAAAATAAAATAAAATAAAATAAAATAAAATAAAATAAAATAAAATAAAATAAAATAAACACAGGTCTACTCACTCTTCTCCTGCATAACATAACATAGCACCGGGCTCCTAGCAGGAACTATACATGCTCACTGAATGACTGAGGGGTTAGTTATCCCTAGTCCAGCCTGGTTCCACTGGGATCTGCCCAAGGCCTTCAGGACAAAGCCCCGTCTTGAGGGGCACAGTCTGTGGAGGCAAAACAGCTTTGTCATAAGGACAACATGAAATAATAGATGTCAAAAGAATTTCAAAAGTTAAAGTTTTTGATTTATGAAAACCCGTGTCTGAAATATTTTTCATGTACCAAAGAAAGAAAATATATAATTTTATATATGATGAGTACCACATAGGTGGTACGAACACAAATAAAATGAGTATCTGGGCCAAATGCCACCCAGCTAGGCAAAGGAGCATTTTCTTTGTAAACATGCACCTAGGGGGTGGGGGGAATCTTGATTTCTTCACCAAATTTTCAATTAGCATCTATTACATACCTCAGGTGATGCTGGATGTCAAGTTTAACGTTATTTGTTGTAAGTGTAATACTTGTAACGCTTCTAAGGGCATGCCACTTTATAGCTTGCTAAACACTTTCATATAGTGTTATCTCAAGAGTAACTCGGACTTTGCAACGCAGTAAGCCCACAAAGCCAAACAGACTCCTTCAAATTCAGTCTGTCAAACTGCAACTTAGAATTAACCTGCTTACTTCCTGCAGCATGATCCTAAACAGGCAAAAACAAAACAAAAACCCTTTCGTTTAGGTAGAAAATCTATCTCGAATGGGAATGTGGTATTATCACCAAAAGAGAAATAAATAAACCACATCAGCAAACCCAGTGAAGAATGGAGGAAGAAAATTTGAAAACAGTCTCTTAAACCCAGGCATGGGACATGATTCTGTAATAGATCAAAAAATTAGAAGTTGAACAAAATTCAGTGGCAAGTGACTGGAAATAAGAAATCAGGAGTCTGAGATTTTCATACCAACTCTGCCATTGCCTGTTTGTGTGGCTGAGAAAGTTGGATTTTCCCAACTGATGGCTCCCAGGAAGTGCAATTTAAAGAACTCAGGTGCACGGGATAAGAAAATGAAGGAAAAAGCCATGTTATGTAAAAAGTAAAACCATCAGGGTACAGAATCAGTAAGCTTTGGGAAACCAGGATTATTAATAAAGCTGTGGGCTATGGGTGAATTATTCTAAAAAGTTTTGTAGTCAAAATTTGAGAGGTTCTATTAAACATAGGTCTAATCATTCAGCCATGGAATCTCACCCAGGGCCACTGGGTCAAGTGCCACTTGCTAGATTGAAAAATACGAAGATTTCTCAGACCACCTCTGTACTCAGGTAAACCTAGTCTTCCCAGGAGACAGACAATATAATATGGCAGATACTATGCATGAGGCACATATAAAACTGGAAGAGAGAGAGGCGCTCCAATTCCATGGGAGGAACCACGGAAGGTCCAGGGAAGAAAACATTGTATTTTGAAGGCTACATAGGGAATAAGTAGTGACATCAGCCACTGAGAAAACACAGGCTGGACGATGGGATTTGTTCAAAGGCATAAGGAGAATTCAGGAGTGGACAGGCTAAGTCTAAGATGCCAGAGAACACTACGTGGGGATATCTTGCCCTTCTTGGCCCTTCTGTTTCCTCATCTGTCATGAGTAGAACTAACTAAAATATGGCTGACACCCCTTCTAGTTAGAGCATTTCTGAGTATGAGTTGTCTAAAGTCTTTGACGTGCTTAAAACTATGGCATGCCCTGTTCTTTTTCGGAAGACGGCTAAGAAAAGCCTGACAAGGTTCACTAACTAATGGTCACACGGAGTCCCTGTGTCAAATGGAGGCCATCCATCCAAAGAGCAAGGTCCGCCGTAACTGCTGTGGGATAATGGGGTAGCCATTAATGCTGTTCACATTATTTTTGGCTCTCTGCCTTCTGTGAAGTTAAATATGGCCACATGAGCAGTTCTGGCAAATATGTCTGAGGCCAAATATTTCACTTCCAGAAGTCTCCGGAGCTCTGTTTTCTGTCTGCCACAGTACGAGAAAGCGTGGCTACAATGTAGTGGGCAAGGAGCAAGGAGGAGGAGGTGATGAGGCCAGAGAGGGGCTGCTCCACCAGCCCAGGTTCTAGAATAAGCACAGGAACAACTGGGCATAGGGCCCCCAGCCAACTGGATGACAGGCACAGAACATGAGCAAAAAACAAAGCAACTCTTGTTTGGTAGGAATTATTATCTTCTCTTTTATAAACTGGAAAACTGAGTCAATGAGATGAAATAACTTACAGCCAGTAGGTGGTAGACCAGGATTCAAATCTTTGTCCGGCTCTGTTCACATGCAACCCTTGTTCCCCAAGGACTTGATATAATTTACTTTGTTCTGTACGTTGTAGGAAATTCTCAAAGGTTTTTACATAAGAAAGCAACAAGATTAGATTTATTCTTTAGGAAAGTAGCTATGTTGGTACCAAACGTGGAGATGAGAAGGGGATAGTGGTTGGTAGGCTATAGCAGGAATCGGGGCCTGACCGAGATCAAGGGCATTGCAAACGGAAATGAGGATGGATAGGCCAGCAGACATTTCACAGAATAAAAAGAAATTTGTAGACCAGACAAGGAAGAGCCAGAAATCCCCACGGCCTTCAAGATGGCTGAGTGGGTGTGCTTATAGAGAGAGGAGGTGGGGATTTATGTACAGGAAGTTCATCTGATTCGCAGTGTGATGAGCTTGAAGTAACTCATTCAGAGCTACCACACAGTAGAAAACATGGCTTTGCAGCACAGGAGAGAGGTACAAGTTGGGCACACAGATCAGAGGGTCATAAGAACATGGAAGGCTTATATGAGACCTCCCTAGGAAGAGCAGGACAAGAAGGCTTCGAAGGGCTCCCTATGGGGAAGGATGTTTCACCAGGACCTAGAGAAAAAGAAACCAGCAAAGACAGTGATGTCGACATTGCTGATATTCTCCCCCATCCAGTTCTCCTCAACTTCTGGGCACTCTGAGGATGCTCTTCTCCCCCCCTTGACTTTAGGCAGTGCCATGTGACTAGTTCTGACCAATGAAACGTGAGCAGAATTGTTAGGTAACACTTTGATGCCAAAGCTTTTGTCAGCTGAAGTCTCTGAGCGGCATCTATGATAAGCGACTTTGATCTTGCAGCTTGAGCAAAAACTAAACTTCTGTTGTTTTAAGCAATTGAGATTTGGGGGTTGTTTGTTTCCACAACATAGCCTAACCTACACTAACTAATACTGAGGGGGGAGGGGTCAGAAACGTGGGAAGTGAAAAAGAGAAGGAAACCTGAGGGAAGAGGGATGGTCTCAGCGATTAGGCCACCTGGATTCCCTGGGATGACGGAGGTCAGGTGCAGGGCTGGGGTGGAGTTTGCCGTGGAGGGACCTGTGTCTATACTGCCAGGGGACTTTCTGTTTTTGCCTCTTTATTTCTGGGGGCAGGGAGCCTGAGCAGCAGGGTCGGCTGGGCTGGGCTGGGCTGGGGCTGGGGCTGGGGCTGGGGCTGGGGCTGGGGCACATGTGAATCAGAAAATACGGGCTGGCAGAACACACGGTTCCTGACTCTCCCCGGCCCTGCGGGTTGGCAGCCAACATATTTCTCACTGTGACAGTTTTCACTTGCTCAGGCCCATTTGGTTGTCATATCCTTGGCTTGTGCACTCACCCCAAACCACATCCTTCACCCCAGTGGTTGGCGGTTCAGGCATCAGAGCACATCAGATCCAGTTCCTTCAAAAGCGCCCGGCCCACCTTCACAAGGATGACACAGAAGCACACGAAAAGCCCACTCTCAGCCCAGGGAAGACCTCCAAGGCCAACTCCCAATGCCCCTCGCCACCCCCTCCTTCCCACTGGTTCCTCCACCTGTATTCTGACTCCTGTCCCGTCCAGCTCCTTTAGAGCATCAGCCCTTTCTCTGCCTCTGGTCCTCCTTCTGGGCTTGGATTCATCAATTGTGCACACCGCTGTGGTGAGAAACAGGTGGCCCGCCCAGCCCAGGCTCCCCAGGCCACTGGCCAGTCAGCCCTGCTCTTGGCCCAATCACAGACAGGGGCACTCTCAGGATCCTAACCCCTGAAGGGTGTTTTACCTTGGGAGAATGGTCAGGGGCTCGGTCTGTCTCACCCAGACCAAGCCAGCCCTACAGGACACCAGAAGTAGAAATGATAAAAGGCCACTTTTCCTCCACTTTCCCCCCATTTCCCTGGTCACATCTTCACGTCTTCCCCAGGTTCACAGTGGGCTCTCTGGCATTCGTCCTGAGCTGCCCCCAGCTCTCCCAGGACCCACTGCTCCCTGAATTTCCTTCCTCCAACAGGCACTGTTGCTCTGTGCATTTCCCAAGGGCCAGCAGCATACAGGACAAAGCACATGAGCTTTGGATTAAGAGAGACTGGTGTTCAAATCCTGGTCCCTTCATTTACCGGCTGGGGATCCTTGGGCAAGTTCATTTAATCTCTCAGAGTCCATGTTTCCTTACCAGTAACATGAGAACACAGCCTACTTACTGAGTTGTTGTGGGGATCAAATAGATGACACGTGAAAACTTTCCTACCATATTGTGGTTATTCAATGTATTTTGTTAACCTCCCTCTTTATTTTTTTTCCACAT
Source organism: Saccopteryx bilineata (assembly GCF_036850765.1). Classification (NCBI taxonomy): domain Eukaryota; kingdom Metazoa; phylum Chordata; class Mammalia; order Chiroptera; family Emballonuridae; genus Saccopteryx; species Saccopteryx bilineata. The sequence continues at coordinate 290,015,300 of NC_089491.1, read as the reverse complement.
TCCTTCATCTTTTACAACTCCATGCCCTGGCTGTTGAAATGACTCTGCTCTGCCTCTACCCTGGGGCTCTGTTATTCTAAGGTGCTGATAAATGAATCCTGTGAAGGTGTTAAAGGAGCATGAGAGGAAATGTGTCACTTTCACCATATATCATATTTTTAGTCACTTACAGTGTCTTACAAAGCCTCAAGTTAAAGACATAATAGAAAACAGAAAAATTACATTTCACGGGAGGTTCATTAAGGAGGCTCTTAATACTAGCTATGCATTATTGAATATCTATTACATACCAGCCATGGTGCTAAATGTAACCAATGCATAGGAAAATAAACCTCTAGGAAGTATTACGATCCCCTTTTACAGATTGGAAAACTGAAGCTTATAGAGGTTGGGAAGTCTGCCCATTGTCACGCAACTAGTTATTTGAAGAGATTCAAGCTTGAGCCTTCCGAATCCCCAAACCACCGTGCTAGATTGCCTCTCACATTTGGAAAGAAGCCCTTCCAAAATCTTCACATCAAGTGTTGCCTTTTTTGGTCTGTATTTACCCCCAACACATTAAAATCCTAATGTCTGTTCAGTGTGTCCTTGTTAGAGACATAGGTGTCATAGATGTACCAAAACACAGTAAGGAAAGCCCTAACATGCAGTTAGCATTTATAAACAGTAGCTGCTATTACTATTATTATTACATACAGCCCACTGCTACTGCTCCCAGATAATGGTGTGTTTATAGGCGAATGGCAACTTTAATGTTTCTGACTTTTCATTTTTTTTTTTAAGTGAGAAGAGGGAGGATAGAGAGACAGACTCTTGCATGCACCCTGACCAGGATCCACTTGACAACATCTCTCCGGGGCTGATGCTTGAATCAACCAAGCTATCTTTAGTGCCTGAGGTCAATGCTCAGACCAACCAAGCCACTGGCTGCAAGAGAAGAAGAGGGGAAGTGGAAGAGAAGGGGGAGAGGGAGGAGAAGAGAAGCAGATGCTCACTTCTCATGTGTGCCCTGACCAGGGATTGAACCTGAAACTTCTGCACGCTGGGCCAACACTCTGAGCCAAAAAGCCAGGGCCGATTTTTCACTTATCTAAAATAAAAATGGTCTGTCTTTTGAAATCATGTGCATCCTGATGTCCAGTCTCAAAACTCAAAGCCATGGCCTGGGTGGAATAAATGTTCTTGATCCTCTTTTAGAATTGGCCTAACCTAACTTCGGTGCCAGGCATGTCTGCACACCATTGGGTGTCTGACAGAGGGATACAGCCATGGTCCTTATGCAGCAGCAGCTCAGGACATGCCCACAACTTGATCTTCCTAAATTGCCATGTCCTGTGCAGTCATCCTGCATCCTCTATCAGGCACCCACAGTATCTCACTCGTCTGCAGGATCAGGCTTAATCCCCTCTTTTGTGAGGCCCCCCCATAATCTGGTCAGACCCAACAGAGCCAACTTTGTTTGCACCACAATCAAATGCAACACCTTTTCTATCCCACAAATAAATTTGGGCTTGCCTTAAAGCTGCTCTTACCACCTAGCATGCTCCTCCCCAACCCCACTCTAAGCCATCCCTGCCTTATCTAAACTAGCCATCTCTCACAGCCCAGCTTGAATCCTACCCCTTCTGCAAAGCTGCTCTTATGATAGAAGCCACAGGGGAATCCCCAGTGACATAATGCTCATCGCAGTGATGGTCAACATGAAAGAATGGCAGGCTACAGCAAGCCCCGCGAGAAAGAACCAGTTCTCATATTTCTTTTGCAGTCTCCTATTTTGGGTGATCAGAAGGTCAGGCATCAATCAAGTGAGCTATGAAGATAATTTCTGTTCTGTGACTACTCTTTCCCAACTGACCTTCAATATAAATGTCTAAGTACATGCACTAGAATTTCTAGATCCCTTGGATGTGACAGAAATCATATCTTATACTGTATTGTATCATTTAGAATTTTAGAGGGAAAAAAAAGATTTTCTAATCAAGCATAACAGTACCTCGGGGATTAATATATTTACCCTCCTCCTGATTATGGAATCAACTGAGTGAAACAAGGTATACTGGCATCAGAGAGATCAAGACAAAAACATGAGCTTTATTTCTCTAATGGGGTAAAGCCCATTAGAGAACATGGCTTTTGCTTTATGACAGAATGGCATTTTGAGCCAACTGTCATCGGCGCAAGTATGTGAGCCTAAGCCAGTTCCTTTACAGGGCACTGTCCTTATAAGCTTAGAGTAAAAAGGAAGAAAAGATACATGCACTTAGAGGTCAGACTGATTCTGAAAACGAAAAGGGCCAAGAAAAGCATCCCTAGTTCTAAGCTCAGCAATTACAAGTCAGGAGGAATGAATGAAGAGAGAGGAGAGAAGCCCAACGTGTTCCAGAGGAAGCTCCTCCACAAGGAAACATGAAGCCATGGAAGAAGAGGTTCCTCTCACTAATCAATGGTTCCAACATACTGTTATGCAAACAATATGAAAAGATATTAAACATTAAAATAATATTATGCAAATAGCAATTTAACTGGATAATATCTGAAAGGGGCCAGAAGATTAGTTTAGTCTTTGCTGATCCGAAGAACTCACTCGGAGATGTGTTTATCTGAGTACAGCTGCTGTCCCCCTCAGGGCTGCTCGTTCACCTGTACCCCTACGCATCATCTGTTGACCTTGACCTGGATTACTGCCAAATGATCAGTTGTTGGAATCTAGCCAGTGTATACATAATGAGGGCCCGATACGTCAACCTGAATCAAGTCCTCATTCATCCATTCAACAAACATATATTGAGTAATGAGTGTGTGCCCGCTACTGCTGGGAGGTAGAGATACAAGAGTGTACAAGATTAGTGGGCACCGACACTAAGCAAACACAAGGTGGCAGCAGGGTCCCCAAATTTACCCAGTACTAAGAACAAGTGTGTGAACTCACGGATTGGTTCAAAATGCTGTTAAGATAAATGCTGATCATGGGGGGAGAGGAATACGTATTACAGTGTTAGCAGTTATTCTAATGAGGAACAAATGAATAATCCTTGAACCAGGACAGAGAGCACTGAGAGATTTCTTCATTAAAATACCTTTTGTAAGATGGAACAATTCCAAGATGCTTTGGGTGCATTTCCAATTTGAATATGGTAGACAAATCGCCCCTGACCCAGGAATCCTCTGGGCCCCCACAATAGCCCTCAGTATTGCCTGCCTTTGTCCGCAGCCCACACTGCTCAGGGGCATGCAGCTGGAGAGACCAGCCTTAAAGTTGTAAGCGCCCAGTAACGGGGACTTGATGTTCTCCGCTGTTGTGATACGCGTTGCTGCACACAATGTCACTTGGGGAACAATGGGACCCACTGAAAGGATGAGGCTGGGGTATGAGCAATAAGGACAGGGGAGAGAGGAGAAAGGAAGAAAAAATAGAAAAGGAAGAAAGCCTGGCGTCCTGAGGCTTCTCCCTGCTTCACACACAATGCAGTTTCTTTTGTCAGAATCTCTCAGCTGCGCATTGCCCAGAACCCGCGAGGTTGCGAAAAGCTTTCTAGCCTCCATCCACCATCCACCATCCACCATCCTCTGCCTGGGTCAGCCAGGAGCAGGCAGCTTCAACAGTCTGGGTCCCCCAAGAGTGCCAAGAAATGCTCACAACCTCTTCCCAAGTGTCCTTTGCTTCACAATCACCGTTTTATTATTTGTATTCTTTTAATTCCTTCCTTCTGGGCTCCCCTGCCTTCCATTGCAAAACTAGTTCAGAGATGCCACTTTTGGAGCTCATTACGTTGTCATGGCAACTGGAATTTTCAAAGTTTAATTCTCCTCCTCATCCCCCCTCCACGAACTCCCCTTTCCCTCTTCCCATCTCCTGCCACATACATGTTTTGCACAAGAAATAAAACATGGGAGAAAATAAGACCAACACCACCGCCAGGTAAACGTTTTGTCAGCAGAGCACGTCACATACTGGGTATTTGTAATTGCCCCTATTCTCTCTGTTTCCAATTAACATTCTTAGACTCCAAATCCCCGTGATGTTTGGGGGCAAGGCCTTGGGTAAATGCCCCCAGCGTACCTCCTCCTCTCCTCCTTCCCCTCTCTGAGAAGCAGATAGAGCCCTTCCTGCTTATATAAACCCCGGACATGCTGTATCTTATCATTCGTGAGCCCGGGAAGACGGCATTTAGAAAAACAACTGTCAATGAGGGAGAGTGAAGAATGCCTCAGATGTGCTTCACAGGGGATTTCTGGAGATCACAGGAGCGACAGTTGCCGAAAGGCAATCCCCAAAGAAAACGTACTAAGTTGATTGCTTAATTATAACATTAACCTTTGCTATCAAAAACCAGATGGAGACAGAGAGGGAAAAGACACCAACACAGGAAAAAGGGAGCCTGAACTGCCACCGTGAATGCAAGCCATCGGAGAGAGGCCGGCCTGGCTCCCAGGTTGTCTCCGTCACCCACGGGACAGAGCGCTTGGGCTCCGGCATGCTGAGCGGGGATCCGCAGGGGAAATGGTCGTTTGGTTCACACAGGTGCTAAAAAGGCTGGCACCCTAGGACCCCTGCTCTGGCCCTCTGGGGTGGGATCCAGGTGGCCAGAGAGATACAACAGTCCCCTTGTTTCTCCTGACAACAGCCTCATGCCTTTGCTGCTCTTCCCACTGGGCACAGGGAAGATGATCAGGCCAGAAAACACACAGATTCTGGGCCAGGGGGCACAGGTGTGTGTGTGAAACGGATAGATCCAGCCTGATTCAGCTTGTGGAGACAGGCTCCAAGACAGAATGACCCTCTCCGGTGACTGAGACCCAGTATTTTTAATTTACAGACCTAGTGAGTTTGAGATTAGGCTCCTCTGACATCAAATATGATGGATGAGGATTTTAATTGGGACTCTGCTGACTTATTACATCCTTCATCACTGGGAACCCAAGGAGATCCCGAACTGCTGAAGTCATGAGAGCTCCAGACTCGAGCCTTGCTTAAATTGGCCCTTAATGGGATTAGCTGTGTAGATGGGGACTAAACAACAATGATGGGCATGCTGGCCTTCTCAGTGAGGAGGAGGGTGAAAAGGGCAGGAGGTGGAGCAGGCAGGGGCACATGGGTACAATGGGAAGGCGGTGTGCTGGGGGAGGAGAAGGCAGAAGGGAAACAGGGAATGACTTCGAGCTGCAGGGTGGGTGCTGGGTGTGGATGGCTGAATGGGGCGGGGAGGAGGACCCAGGCTGCAGGAGAGGCATAAGGGTACGCTGACCTAAACTTTCAGGACTCTGGCTAGCCTTGTGGGATGTGTCCTGCCCAGCCAGCATGCCTATGTCCAGAGCGCCCGTCTCCTGGCCCCATGAGGGCTGTCTTCGTTCTGGACGGTGGACCTCCTGCTCTCCCAGCCCACTCCATACCAGTTCTCACCCTGCTTCTTTTAACTGGTCTGGATACTGACCTCAGAAAAACTGTTCCTGGCATATAGTAGGTGCTCACCAGATGTTGAATGAATGAAATACTCCTCGAATGGACAGCAAGCAGCGTGCACTCACCTCATTGCCCATCACAGCACCTCTGAGTGACCTGACATCGCAGTGGATAGGTAGGTCCTGGGCACTGTGATGGGTGTGAAAGCTCCCTCAAGTGTCCACATCATTCTGTTTCTCTGTCTCAGGGATTTCTTTACTCTCCTAGGCACATGCTCAGTCCACAAGCAGGGCAGCCCAAAAGTGTCATCCCTCAAGGAGGGACAGAAATTAGTGGAGATCACATACAGATATATAGTATATCCCAATTCCCCAGTCCTCTGTGGACCAATTCTGAGGCATATTCTATATGGTTCCTTAGAGCAGGTGTCGGTCTGTGAAAGAGTTAACCATCCTGATGCTGTATGAAGACCATAGACCCACCAGCATGAAATTTCTAGAGGTTGAAAACCACTGCCTCAGAGGGTTCCCAGGGGATTAAGCCTCGACATCAACCCATCATTCAACAGGTATTCTTCAGCTTTTTCTCCTCTCAGTTTCCCCACTCTCTTCCTTCTGCAGCGAGGGGTCCCCTCCCAAATAAACTACCCACACTCCATCCTGTCCTTCGAGCTTTCTTCCAGAAACACCCAGACCAAAGTCCTGGGTGTGAACAAGTTAGTCCATCCAATCATTGCCACCCGTTCCTGGCAGCAGGATGGGGAAAAGGGAAGAGTGACATTAAACTGGGGGAGAGCAAAGGGGCATGACCTCAAATACAAGATGCCATCCACTGTTCAAGTTTGGCCAGGAGAAAAATCTTGACTGTGGTCAAAAGATTATGTGAACAAGACATTCCTAGAAAGAAGGGCTGATTTTCACTTCCTTTGTCTGTAAAAATGACCAGCACAGCCCAATCTAGAGACAGTCCCTCACTGCTCCTTCTGAGGACAGCGTTGAGAAAGGCCAGAAGTGAGCGACTGAGTGACCAACATACTTCCTCGTGGAGAAGACAGTCTGGGACAGACCAGGCCTTGAGGTTCCCTCTGACTGTTTTAGACTCCCCCCATTCACAGGTGAATGCAGATGGTGGAGACATCAGTAAAAGCAAAGTCCTGGATTTCGGCTCATTATCTCTGGAAAGACTATGAAGCTGCTGAGTCCACTCGTGAATCTCTCACTGCTGGCGAACAGAGAGGCGCCTGTTAGCTGCCGCCAAGCCAGGCACAAGCAGCGTCCTGTGCAGGTTAGTGAGCGTGTTCAAGGTGCTGTTCTCGGTTATCTGCTGTAGCCCCACTGGCTGTGCAGACGTGCTCAGACTAATGGACGCTTTCCACTAGAGAAAAATACACGACATTTCTCTCATGGGAACAGTTGTGTCAGCTGAGAAGAGGACTTCCACATAGGTGACACAGAGGTCAGACCTGTGCAGGCCGATAGGGTCTGGGAGCTGGTCCCTCAAGTCTGATGCTTTTATTTTATCCTAAGACAAGGGTCAGAGCTACTGTTCAATGCCTGATTGTTTGCTTTGTAACATTTACCATTAAAACTGTGTGATTTGCATCTTTAATTACGTGTTTCCTATCTTCACCATTAGAATGTGAAGCTCATGACAGCAAGAGGCCACGTCGTCTCTTCACCATCAAACTCAGAGCGCCCAGCATAGAGGTGCTTAGTAATTGTGAGCTGCCAATGTATTTTATTTATTTATTATTTTTTTTTAATTTATTATTATTATTTTTTTGTATTTTTCTGAAGCTGGAAACGGGGAGAGACAGTCAGACAGACTCCCGCATGCGCCCGACCGGGATCCACCCGGCACGCCCACCAGGGGGCAACGCTCTGCCCACCAGGGGGTGATGCTCTGCCCCTCCAGGCATCGCTATGTTGTGACCAGAGCCACTCTAGCACCTGAGGCAGAGGCCACAGAGCCATCCCCAGCGCCCGGGCCATCTTTGCTCCAATGGAGCCTTGGCTGCAGGAGGGGAAGAGAGAGAAGTGTTCAAGGTGCTGTTCTCGGTTATCTGCTGTAGCCCCACTGGCTGTGCAGACGTGCTCAGACTAACGGCCGCTAGTCTGTTAAGAGAGGAAGGAGAGGGGGAAGGGTGGAGAAGCAGATGGGCGCTTCTCCTGTGTGCCCTGGCTGGGAATCGAACCCGGGACTTCTGCACGCCAGGCCGACGCTCTACCACTGAGCCAATCGGCCAGGGCCTGCCAAAGTATTTTAATGCATGATCAGAGGAGTGTTTCTTCCACTTAACTCCCTCTATTTAAAAAAAAAAAGTGATCTTGTGTCTTCTTTCTTTAATTCTTGGTGCCAGATACCTGCTGGTAGAGGTACTAAGTGGTAATAAGAGCGCTGCTCTCTTGTATTGTATTTGATCAGCGGGTAACTTGGTCTAAAGTAGGGGTAGTCAACCTTTTTATACCTACCGCCCACTTTTGTATCTCTGTTAGTAGTAAAATTTTCTAACCGCCCATCGGTTCCACAGTAATGGTGATTTATAAAGTAAGGAAGTAACTTTACTTTATAAAATTTATAAAGCAGAGTTACAGCAAGTTAAAGCATATAATAATAATTACTTACCAAGTACTTTATGTTGGATTTTTGCTAAGTTTAGCAGAATAAATCTTTATAAAACAACTTACTATATAGTTAAGTCTATCTTTTTATTTATACTTTGGTTGCTCCGCTACCACCCACCATGGAAGCTGGAACACCCACTAGTGGGCGGTAGGGACCAGGTTGACTACCACTGGTCTAAAGGAAAGTAGAATGTGAAAACATGGTGGCGAGGTGATGGAGGAGCTATCTCTCCGTGTACAGCACAGAAGGTTCTGGGGGTACAGGGTGGGTGGGTGGGGGTTGGGGAAGGGCCACATCCCATTTTACTGACATTCCAGTCATTTTGTTTGGGTTAGGGGGCCTCTTCTGGTTGGGTCAAGTTCAGCTTATGAACTTGTCAGCTGGTAAATAGATTAGTTATCAAGTTGAGTTTAATATGGGAAAGAGTAAGGGGCCCCTTTAGTGGGGTTCCCATTGGGGTCACTCTTGTTCCCCCAAATGCTCTCAATAGTTATTCATTTCCCGGACCCTCTGTAAAGCACAGCTTCCCAATGCTCTCCCTGCCTATCAGAGTTTGCTTCTTCAACAGGGAAAAGTAATTTCAATATTTATGCTAAATGAAGAATATTTTGGGATGCAATGATAATTAAGTGTTGAGCATCTACTTGACACCAAGTGGAAAATAAAGAACTTTTAATTCTACTATGTACAACTCTTAACAGCATAGAAACTTAACAGCTATAAATGGCAAGCACCCAGTATATAACCACGTTGTGAAGACTGTGATTATCAGCCGAGGAAATTGGAAGGTATTATTTCAGCCACCTAACGTGTGCACGTGTCTATGAGTGCACAGAAAACACACCTAATTATAGGGCCTTGACTATGGGCTATAAGCTCAGAATGAAGCAAGGCTCTAACTATTACGAATTTCCATGTGGTGAAATCAATTACTATGAGATGTCACAGATCAGAAAGAGAAACACAGGCTCAAGCAAAAAAAGTTTCTCCTAATCTCAAAAAGCCTAAGATTGGCATAAGAGCTATAGTGAAATAAATGAGCATATGGAATGCATTATGACAGGGATAATAAAGAAGCCAATAAAAGCCCCCTCAAATAGAAACAACTTGGGTCACATCCATCCTACTGATAATGACAAATGTTCCCCCTTTCTCCTTGTAATAGAGAAGGTCTAAGCACAGCTCTTAGTACCGTCCCTTGACATTAGCAAAATAATGGAGTTCTACTACAGTAACTTGTGCTCAGCTCTTCAACTAGTATTAAACATGGGATACAGGGGAATTATGCCCATGGAAAACAATCCCAAAATTGCAGGAACATTCCTATGAATACAGCCATCCCACATTTTGAAAGGTGGCCTTTGATTTGTTCACTGGAGGGTGTCCACTGGGAGCCACTGTAAGGCCGTTCATTATACTTGCTAAGTCCTGGGAAAGGGAAGGTGAATTCACCACGGTACCTGCCTTCATAATCCTATGAAAGGAGCAAAGAGCTCTACAAATAACTATAAAATAAAACAAGTGCTCTAATAGATTATACATAGTGCAAGGAGAACACAAAGGAGGAAACTTAAGGAGAACTTGACCTTGAAAGATGATTCAGAGTTCCCCAGTCAAATAGGCAGGTGGGTAGAGAGGGTTATGAGATCGGTTATTTCTAGGCAAAGGGAACAAAAAAATGGAGGAGCATGTACCCAGGAAATCCAGGAAAAGAGTGTGTGGCAGGCTAAAGGAGAAGGAATGTGGGATTGAGGCTGGAAAGGTAGGCTAGGTTAAGCTTTGAGAGGTTATGCAAGACGAGGACCATTAATTCAGACTCTTTAATAAATTGACAATGAGAGAAGCTAGTAGTTGATGCTGTGTTTGTGATCATTCTGTTTGTTTTAAAGTCTTTAACTGTTAAAAGTTAACTCTATAGCCATCATTTCTACCCATTAAATGTTGTTTTTTTGTTATTTTGCTTTTCCTGAGAATTTACTGGTCTATAATATTTAAAAGAATGCAATTTATTCAATAATCATTGGCCTACACCATTTATACAGTATTGTCTTAAAATTGCAACATAAATTTGTGATACTTATTAACGTTCAATTATTCATTATTATATAATTTTTTCAGCTAGCTGGTAAGCACATTGAAAAGCCAGAACTGTCAGATATTGCTGGCATATATGTAAAATGGTACAGCCACTCTGGAAAACAGTCGGCAGTTTCTTATAAACTTACACATGTCCTTACCATGTGATCCAGCAACTACGCTCTTGGGTATTTATCTCAGAGAAAAAAGAAACTTATGTTCACACAGAAACCTGTCCACAACTGTTTACAGCAACTTTATCTGTAATAGCTCAAAACAGAAAAATACAACCCAAACGTCCCCTAGGATTGCACAGTTAAACAAATGGTGGTACATCCATACCATGGAATAGTATTCAGAAATAAACAGAAACGAACTATTGATACATGCAAAGACCTGATGGGTTTCAAGGAAATTATGCGGAGTGAAAAAAAAAAGTCCATCTCAAAAGATTATATACTGTCTGATTCCAGTTATCGATATATAAGATTTTTTTAAATGACAAAATTAGAGATACAGAACAATGGCTATCCCGGGTTGTGGGAAGTGGGTAGAGAAAAGCGGGGTGATTTACCAAGAGGAAGTATGAGGGAGTCCTGCGATGGACCAGTTCTGCACCTTGGTTGCAGTGGTGGTTACACAAATCTATGATCAAATTGCACGGCACTACACGCACACCACGCACATACATACACCCAGGTAAAACTGGTGAAATCTAAATAAGTTCTGTGGGTTTCACCAATGTCAATTTCCTCGTTGTAGTACTTCATTACAGTCACACAAAATGTTATCATTGGTGGAAACCAGGTGAATGAAGGGTGCATGAGATCCCCTTAAACTTTTTTTTTTGGGGGGGGTAACTTCCTGCAACTCCATAATTATTTCAAAACAAGTTTTAAAAAGTTTTTTAAACTATCCAGGTCCTCTATATTACCAACTTCAACAGCTACTTTTCAGTCAACTTTGTACTGGGTCCCCGTGACTCATTCAACATTTGTGGTTTTCTCAATTCTTTTTGAAACCCTGTATTTCTTTGTTCTCTGTGACATGATGATTTCCTGATATCCTCTTGATCAATCTTGATATTCCAACTCTTTCATGGTTTGTGTTTCTTTTCCTCTCTCCATGCCCTCTGTGGATAACCTTATCTATTTTTACCATTTTCCCTATCACGTACTGACAATGTTATTTCTTTTCTCCCTTTGTTCTTAAAACATAGACATTGGCTGATCATATCTACTAGTTCGACCATCCTGCACCTCAAATACTGTCTGGAACTGAACTCATCTTCCTCCTAGCACAAGAGGTGTATTTCTTTGTCTATTATTCATCTCAGTACATGGAACCAACGTTCTCCAAGACATTCGCAGCTGAGTCTGATCTATGCTAGAATGATCTTCCCTCACCCATTACAGCCAATCATTTATGGTGTCCTGACTATTTTACCACCTCAGGGGTTCACCTGTCTTCCCTTTATATTTCTGCTATCAGTGCCTAAGTCTTCATTTTCTATTCTACAACTAAATCTTTTTTATAGTCTTATCACAAATAAATCACTTTTTTTTTTACCACCTTTCCTAATCCTCCATAGACTCAATTTAACATTCAAAACTAACTCAAGTTGTGTCTTTTGATCTTACTAAGGAATTATGGCAGCCAGTATATTTTTATTTTTACAAATTCAAATTTATCAGTTGGTTCCTTAATGGCTTATTGATTTGGATTATGCTTAGAAAGGCCTTCCCCCTTGGAGACTTTTTAAATGTCCCTGATCTCTTCGAAAACGTTTATGGTTTAATTTTAAAAATGTATGTACTTGTTCCACCTGCAATTTATTTTGGTATAAAATATGAGAGACAGATTCAATTCAATTTTTTTCTTTCCATGTGACTGCCCAGTTATCAATACCATTCGCTGAATAATTTATCTTCACTAACTTGAAATGACACATACATATGATAAATTCCCACATACCAGGTGGGGCAAAAGTAGGTTTAGATACGATGGAATACTACTCAGCCATAAGAAATGATGACATCGGATCATTTACAATAACATGGATGGACCTTGATAACATTATACAGAGTGAAATAAGTAAATCAGAAAAAAACTAAGAACTATATGAATCCATACATAGAAGGGACATAAAAATGAGACTCAGAGACATGAACAAAAATGTGATGGCAACAGGGGTGGGGGGTGGGGGGAGGGGGGATGGGGTGAAGAAGGAGAGAGGGGTTGGGGGAAGGAAGGGGCACAAAGAAAACCAGATAGAAGGTGACAGAAGACAATTTGACTTTGGGGGAGGGGTATACAGCACAATCAAATGTCAAAATAATCTAGAGATGTTTTCTCTCAACATATGTACCCTGATTTATCAATGTCACTGCATTAAATTTAATAAAAAAAATTTTTTTAAGTAGGTTTAGAGTTGTTTTCATGGAAAATAATACAATAATAACTAATAATTCAAGAATAAACTTTTGTGTATTATAAACCTACTTTTGCCCCACCCTGTATATACTGAGTCCCCCTTTCATCCTCTTATTCCTACATCATATCATACTGTTTCAATTATTATAGCTCTAGGATATATGGTGCTACTTATAGAAAAAGTCCGTTACTCACTGTTCTTTCTAAAAAACATCCTGGCTATTCTTACATACTTAGGTGTTCAGATCCATTTCCATTTAGTAAAGTAAAAAGTTAATTTGTGTTTATTAATATTAAAGTCAGAGACTACTTTATGAGAAATAGACATTTTTGTGAATTGAAGTATTCCTTTTTTCAAGAACAGAGTTTGTTTTTTCATTTACCTAAATGAGACTATACAACTCTTAGAATCTCCTCATACTGCAATGCAAGCTTCATGAGAGAGGACTTTATTTTCTTCTCTGCTATACTCCTAACTTCTAAAACACTGCATGGCACAAAACAGAAACTAATACCTATTTGTTGAAAAACTGAACAAAGGAACATATAAATGATTATAAATAATTAAGGTACACAAATCATGTAATTACAACATCTAATTAGGGAAGACGCCTTTAGTCATGGAAGCAGGCTGGTATAGAGTAGGGAGAACATTTATTTATATTTTTAATTTTTATTTATTTATTTTAATGAGAGAGGAAGGAAGAGAGAGAGAGACAGGAATATTGATCTGTTCCTGTATGTCCCCTGACTGGGGATTGAACCAGCAACCTGTACGCTTTGGGTAGATGCTCCAACCAACTGAGCCAGGGCAAGTAGGGAGAACATTTAAAGAGGCAACTGCTGGCCCTGGATATAGTTCAAGATACCTTCCAAAAGTGGAATCAGTAGGTGCATCTCTGAGCAATGAGATGCAAAAGGTAACTGGAAAGGAAGTCTGAGATTAACTAAGGCTACCATCTTGGATAATGCATGTGATCAAAGAAAACAGAGGAAGAATACAGGAGAGCAATGGGTGTGTTCAGCGGTGGGGGAGGAGAATGAGACAATGAAATCAACTGGGACATCCTGCATTTGAGACACCCAAGAGATATCTAAGCAAAGGTGTACCCTCTGGAGCTTAGAAGCAGACAGGTAAATTAAAATCTGGGTCTCTGTTAGCAAAGCCATCTTCTTAAACATTACTTCAAATTACACTAAACATTACTTCATATTATACTATTCTATTAAGTAAATATTAGCTCCTCCTCTAAAAAGCAGATAATTAAAAGGAGATTTTTTAAAAATGGAAATATTCTTGAAATAGGTTTAAATATTGCACGCAAGTGTGCAGTATAGTGTGCACGGTGCCAGACAAATTCAGAGAAATGTCACAGTCTGGGTTTCTTAAGTACTTCATGTAAAGACAAAACCTACAGTACAGTATGAACACACCGAGTTTGAGCGTGAATACAAAGCATCATGTACATAAGTGAAAATTTGTATATATGTGTGTATAGCTATGCATACACAAACATATGAATAGAGGTGTTGGGGATGAACCTATACTGTTAGGGTATGGCAGAGGAGGTCACAAAATTGTTTCAGCCAGCTGGGACTGGGCCAACTAGAAATTCCATGAGCAAAAACCCTTTATCAGAGAATGGAGGTTTTTATATTTGGCTGCTTTCTTCCCATCACCAGAATGTCACTGAATAAAGTCCCAATCTAATTGTTCAAATTTCACCATAAAAAGGATAAGTCCACGTAAAACTGTACCTTGTTTTGGTCATTTACCGTGATTCATCCTACTCACTGATTTCCTGATTCTTTTTCCCTTAACACATTGACCCTGCCTCTCGGAGTTCACCTTTCCAGGTATGACTGTTAACTTCTACCAGGTCCGACCTCACCACTCCGTCCCCATCACACGTCTTCAGCCAATTACCCTCCTGCCTTGGCCCAGGCCCCCGGAACCACCTATCCTGGTCCAGCCTCTGCTTCCTCAGATAGATAAAAGGGCACTGGAGCTTAATTTTTAAGAGGAAACAGAATTTAGATAATGATTTTTTAAAAAGCTAGAGCCTCCCCCCCCAAAAAAAAAAACAGCAACGTCACATGTCCCATGCACAATCTCAGCCAATACGTTATCAATATGGGACAATTTCAGGATACTGGCACTGGTGATACATCTTCCTAATTTATTAATACATCCTAAAATGGGGAGGACTAGTCTAGAAAATAGAGATGACATTTGCAAGCACAAGAATATAAGTTCCATAAAGGCAGAGAATGTTTAATTCCAGCACCCAGAACAGTATCTAACACACAGTAGGTACTCAATAGATGTGTGTTGACTTAATAAATTCCAAAGAGCACTTTGTTGTGTTATATCATGCTTGGAAACCACACCCTGATATTTTAAGTAGAGGCCAAGCTGCCAAGATTCCACTGGACATATCCAACTCCATACTGGTAAACAGTCTTTTTGCAACAAGAAACACTGGACTGAGGGTCAGGGCTCCTTGCTTTTAGATTGATGACTGAGGGCATGCCACTTGTTCACTTTGAGTGTCAATCTCCTTATTTGTAAAGTAACAATAAGACACTCCCTAGGGTCACGGCTAGAATCAAACAAACGAATGCATATGAAAATGCTTCCTGAGTGGATAGCTCTAAAGAAAGGAAGGGTAACAGGGTTAGTCTTTTTCCGCTCCTAACAGACTTAATTGCCCACTATTCCCAACAGGATAATAGCTTTAACTATTCCTGAAAAGTGACTATTCCCTAAGTGGTCAGCAAACTCATTAGTCCACAGAGCCAAATAGCAACAGTATAACGATTGAAATTTCTTTTGAGAGCAAAATTTTTAAAACTTAAAATATATACTGTAGGTAGGTACATTCCTTATCGAGGTAGCGCCCACATGTGGTATTTTGTGGAAGAGCCACACTCAAGGGGCCAAAGAGCTTCATGTGGCTCACGAGCTGCAGTTTGCCGACCAAGGTGCCTAACTATTTGCTACATATGACATAAAAGGGTTAATATCCGTACCATACAAATAGATCTTTTAATTTCCTATGAGAAAGTCATAGATGCCAATAGGAAAATGGGCAAAAGAAATGAGCAATTAAAAAAATAAATAGCAGTGTGAAAAAAAGTCCCACCTGTGACCATTACTTGGCTGTCACACCTGCAGGCTGTAACACCTATCAGCCCACAGAGCAAATAGCCTTTCCGGTGTTTTTTCCTGGACCTCCACCACCAGTGATTACACTCCTGACTCTAAGATGTCAGCTCCTCCCTCAGTCCTCTGCCATCCAATTCTGCAAGTCACAAGGGGTACGCAGTCTCCTAAGAGAAGCCTGATGCTACTGGTTTCCCTTCAAGTTGGCCTTTATTTATTGAGCACACGAACAAGGCCCGAGGATGTGGGGAGACATCTGAATACGTGGAAAGCCACCTCCAGCACAAAACAACTCCTAACAGATGATAGAGCCATTCGTAACTCCAACGCAGGGAGACAGGAAGTCATGGGGACAGGAAAGCTCTGTGCCTCTCTGGCTGTGCTGCCTTAGGCGAGACTCTTACACTCTCTCTGCCTCCATTTTCCTCATTTAAAAAATGGGGTTAACAACAAACAGTACGTGACTCTCGAGGCTGTGATTAAAATGAATCAAAATAATGTATATAAAGTATTCAGCCCAGTACAGCTTTCAATAAAGGCTAGCTCTTGCCTTTAGTATTATTAAGTTCTATAACAAAACTGAATGATGTTATTATGTGTAATAAGTTTTTATAACGGACAGGTACGTAGTGCTGTAGGGAAGTATGGGAGAAAGATGTAACTCCTAACTACAGAAGGGAGTCGGGTATGGATGGATTTGGGAAGAGCTCATGAAAGAGGTCAAAGCTGAAACAGGCTGTGATGGATGAGGAGAAATTCAACAAGGGGCCCATGTGGGGTATGGGGGTTGGGCTCAGGGG
The DNA here is from genome assembly GCF_036850765.1 of Saccopteryx bilineata. Taxonomy (NCBI): domain Eukaryota; kingdom Metazoa; phylum Chordata; class Mammalia; order Chiroptera; family Emballonuridae; genus Saccopteryx; species Saccopteryx bilineata. The sequence continues at coordinate 289,998,799 of NC_089491.1, read as the reverse complement.
TCCACTGTTACTGTTCTCAGTTGGGTGCCATGGAGGGTCAGGACTACCAGTGGTCCCTGAACACAGCTGAGCACATGCTAATTGACACAGTGGGGGTACTTGGTAGGTAAGAAGAATGGCTCTTTCCCAGTCCCAGCAACTGAGGTTCACAGAGACTAAGTGTTGACTCTCTTCCAGTATTTAACATGCACAATCTGATCTAGTTTCCCCAACAATTCCATACAGTGAATACTAGCACCCTTGCTTGCTATGGGTCAACAGGCTATGGAAATGTGAAGTGACTTGCCTAAGGTCATAGAGATGGCAAGTGATGGAAATGGGATTTGAACCGGATACAGTTTACAGAGTCTGTATTTTAGGAGCAGGTAGTACCTGCAGGGCAAAAAAAAAAAAAAAAAAAAAGAGCATGTGGACAGGGAGCCAGAGGACCTAGGCTAAAGTCAAGTTCTGCCACTACATAGCGGGGTGTGACCTCAGGAAGTCGCTTAACTCTCTATCTGGAGTTCCTCCATTGTAATATGGAGGCCAGGAGCAAGTGCCACTTAACAGTTCATTCTATCTCAGTATTTTCTTATTATGCCCTATATACAGTTTCCCCAACTGACATATACACCAGCATTGTGCGGAAATACAGACTCTTTCAACAAACTCTCACAGCTTTGGATGTGACCCCTGTGGTCACACAACTCACCCAGGAAAGTGTCCCTCTAGTCAGGGAGGGAACTCTGGTCATCATACCGTGTTTAACATGGAATCTCTGTCCGCAGGACTGGGAAGCACCACATGTCCTGGTCACCTCCAATGGGCCCCTTCATTTCCATCACCTTCTGCTGAACTAGATGCCAGGTCATTTCCTTCCAAAAAAAAAGACGTTTCAACTATATGGAGGATGTGTTCGAGAACAGAGGTGTTTGAGCCTGGCAGACCTCAGTCCAAATTCTGATCCTGCTGCTTAATAGCTTTGTGAACTCAGGCCAATTACCAAACCTCCTTGTCAGTGGCCCCGTTTGTAAAAGAAGATAGCAATACTTCATAGGGTCATTGTGAGCATTAAATGAAGCTATGTCTGTCATGGGATTGGCAGTGTTTGGTCCACAGTAGTCTCTATAAACTTAGATTAGAGGAAAAAAAAAACCCCAACTTAAAGCAAACCCTATACTACTACCATGAATAGGAGGTGTGTTAGGCTTTCTCAAACTCAGTCCACAATCATTTTTTTTTTTTTGCTCAAAACCTTTGCCTTCTGTTCTTCCCCAGCCACCTAGTGGCTCAGTTCAGGAATCTAGCAACAGTCCCAGAGCCTTCTGGCCCCCTTCTGCCCTCACTGTACTCCCCGACACACCCACTAGTCTCCGAGTCATGCAGACGCTGTCCCGCCAACACCTCCTGGATGTGGCCCATGCTCTCCACGGCCACTCCCTGTTCTCCTTCAGGCCGCACTGCTTCTCTCCCCAGCTGCTGCTCCTCATGCATCTCCCCCTCTGCCCTTCTGTGTACCTTCTCCAGGGTGATCACCTTTTGGTGCAAACTGGTCAGCTTCCAAGCTTCTGGGATCACGTTCAAAGTCACTAGCTCAGCCCATGTGAAGGGCCCTTCACAAGGAGCCTCTGCCTCTAGTTTCGTCTCCTCGACTTCCCCCATTGTGTTTCTGTCAATCACTCGGCATGGCCTTTTATGCCTTCTTGACTATCAACCTACCGGAATGTCCTCCTCTTCTGGCTAGCCATTACTCATTCTTCAAAAATACACATTGATGTCACCTTCTTCACCCAGCCTTGCCTGATTCTTGCCCCCTTCTAATTTTTGTGCCCACCCTGTGCCATCTCTTGACCTAGACTATAAGCTCCTTGAGGGTAGCAGCAGGTAACATTCCGCAAACAGGTAACATACAGTCACCGTCGGCTGAGTGAAGGACTGAGTTTCTACCAGGTGATTCCAGTATGAGAATCCTGGCAGGAGAAATCTCCTGTGGTTTGTCCACACCCTTATCTCGGCCAGTCCCCTTCCAGATCATACACACGTCAAACTAATGCCCATTAATCTCTCAGTGAGCTCATCTGGACCACTGGGTTGGGCATGAATAATTTCCTTCTTGAGATGACCAGCCATTCCTGCCTCAACTCAGGCCTGGGAAATACTCAGGGCCACCTGCTGATATTCAGAGAGAGGCAATGGCAGGTGCCTCACAAGATCCAAGGCTGAATACTGAAGGCACACTTGTTAGTCTCTTCCTTGTGGACAGGGCCTCAGTCCTACTCATTTTTTGTATCCTCAGCTATGCCTTGCAAGACAGCAGGTACCCAAAATCTGTGACATATGTGAATCTTAAATATGTGACATATGAATATTAAATAAATAGCTCTTGACAGGAATAGCATTCTGGATCTAGTTAAACTTGGACTCCATTACATGCATTTTGAATGAATCCCTTAATCTAAGTATCTCTTTAGTTTATTCATTGTTGTAATCCCAGAGTCTAGCAAGGTATAAAAATTAGGGGATCAGGGAATGTGCAGATACTCCAGTACTTTCAGCCTTTGGTATAGCGCATTTTCACCAATGAAATAAAAGTTGGTTTTGCATCTCATTTGCATAACCAAACAACTTTCTTTGACTTGTTTGCTTCTCTGATGTTGTTTAATTAAAAAAATCAAATGGTTCTTTTTTTTATCGCTTCATATTCATTTTGAAATATCCCCTAATTTTTGTGAACAGTATATATACAGTAAATACTCAATAAATATTTGTGGAATTGTGCTGAATTGTCAAACATACTTAGCAAATGAGTTGGTAGCAAGACAAGTTATTGTCTTGCTTTTATGGGAGCCACTCCACTCAATCACGAGATGCAACCAGAGCATTCCTTTCCCAATGTGAGCAGTTCACCACTCCCCATTAGTCCATGGGGCAAGAGGACCTGAACATGGCTCTTGGCACCCTCTACCTTGTATGTACCAGCTCATGTTGTGTACATGAAGACCAGTGTGTGTGAATAACTGTGTATCAGTGTGCGTACACATTAAAACTCACATCTACATCCACGGTCAGGATGATGTTTTAGGTTTAACCCCTGGCAGACTTTCTCTAGTTGTGCCCCCTGCATAGTACCATTGTTCCTGGATGGAGGCCACCTGGTATATTAAAATAACTACCTAACCAGAAGGTGAGAAACTGTAACCTCTGGCCCCATAACCTCTGCCAGTAACTATTTGGAGAGTCACACCTCCAAATCCCCCTCGTCTCATCTTCTGAATGAAGACAGCTCTACCTCCTGTGCAAGAAACAAATAAGATCATGGGAGCAAAGATGCTTTGAACTAAGACATGCTATACACGCACAAAGCTACCCATTGCTCTCCGCATGCCTTTGTAAGCAGTCTCTGGCCTGGCTGTCCCTGCCCCAGTTTGAGGACAATGCAAACGTTCCCCAAGCCTACCTCCTTCTCTCCAGAAGCATGGGAGCAGTGGGTAGAGGTGGTGGGACCGTGGGGGGTCACTTCTGTCTGTGTGAGCCTTCTTCCCTGCAGCACCTGACCGACTCCAGGACGTGCTTGCAGTCCTGGTCTGTTTCCACAGAGACAGGAAGCTCTGCTTCTCCTCAAGACAAAGCTAATGGTTTCCATCAAATCCCATTTCTTCCAAGACATGTAAGAATGCTGCAATGCCTCTATACACACTTCCTCTTTAAATACACCAAAGCCGACAAACACACCTTGTGGCCTTCCTTCTACTAACACCTGTGGCCCTGGCACTATGCCGCTACCATTGTCACACATGGTACCCGTGGGCCATGGCCACCAGCAACCCCTGTCACCTGGACTCTTCTTGTCCCTTGCTCGATACAGGGGTACCTCCTTCCACTGCCTGCTCTCTGCTTTATGAAATTGTTGGCACATAACATCCAAACTGCCTGCAGCTCACTGGGAACATGCCCACTGGAGACAAAGCCTTCAGAGCTTGTCCCTGGCTCTCAAGTGCAACTCCCAACCATGCCCTCACTCGGAGGAGAAAGCCCACATCCCATCCTGAGGCGTGTGAAGTCCTACCGAGCGGGAGCAGAGCCCAAGGCCTGCCCATTTCTGCACACAGAACCAGCTGTGGAGCTGTCTGCAGACGCTGGTGAAAACCCCACCCCGTGTGTGCTGAGTACCAGAATGTGACAAAGAAACCTGGATGGGAATAACTCAGTCCCCTACTGTCAACACTCCTCTAAATGTCAGAATGCATTCACACCAGCTGTTGCCAGCTGCTGTTGTCACTTCCTAGGCTCCCCTAGAACTGCTAAGGAGGCAAATGTCACTTCAGTTCTGTTTCCTCTTGCAACCCGAAGGGGCTGCCTCCCTGTCCGAGAGGAGCTGATGGCCTCATGACTGGTTTGAACCAAACGTGATAGCCACCCAGACCTAACATGTGCAGAAAACCAAGGCCTCTGCTTACAGAGAGAACTGCGGCCCTGTCTCAGAGGGAAGGAAGCAGGCTCAGAGGCACTTGTCCAAATGCACAAGGCTAATGAGAGGCAGAGTTAGGCTCTCCTCCGTGACTGACGGCTGTCTCACCCAACGTGCCTCTCTTCCCATTTGGAGAAGGATGTAGGAGATTTTAAAAATGCCATTCCAAAGCAGAGAGTCCACCAGTGTGGATATTCTCAGACACAGGAACTGTCTTGTAGGGCGGTGCTCTGTCCCACTTCCCGCCCTGTGAACTTGAACCCATACTGGAGTCTTATCTGAACACCAACAACGTTTTAGCATAGCACCTCCTTTCTCGCTCTTCCGATACTAAGGATCTGACTTGAGTTTCTAAACTAAGAATGAGTAATGATCAAGAACATCAGGTAAGCTCACACTAACCAGAGAGCCCTACCCTCGACCCCTCAGTAGAAATACAAGAAGAAAGACTATGGTCAGGCCCCAGCTGTAAGCAGTCACTGAGGGGAGCATTTGAGTTCCTGGCAGTTATGTGGAGAGAATTATCTAGAGCAGTGCTTGGGTGTGAAGGATGTCAATAAATGTGTCATGAATGAGTAAATACAAAAGAAATTCCATGACATCTTACAACTCTCAACTCCAGATACACACTATTGAAAACTCCTTCACCCTATCTCCTGTTTTTTCTTCACAATCATTTCCTAAGTCACCACAGGCTCTTAGCCCACCGAGTTGGACAACTGTGGTTGTTTCTACCTTCATCCTCTACTGAATCTGGTCTCTGCTCATGCCAATCCCTTCCCCACAGATGCCGGACCAATGATCTTATATATGCCTCCAGTCCAACACCTTTCTGACTGTGCAATTTTTACTTTCAAATTTAAATTCTATTTTCTCAAAGTAATGCATGTTAAGTTTTAAATTCAAATACTTTTAAAAGACTGGTAATAAAAAGAATAGCAGCTCAGAGCCTCACCCCCCACCTTTCCAATCTCTGAATCTAACTCCCCGGAGAAAAGCACTGACAATTCTTTTTTACCTGTTTCTTCTGGTATTCACTTCTAATTTTCTAAATATTACACCTATACAACTGCTATTTCTTGATCTTTCAATTTTAGATATTACTTAAAGAATTCCTCACTGTGGAATCTAAGATTTTAATCCTTGACATTCTTTTCCCCTCCCCCATCCTCTCAAGGAGATGACAGCACCGTGGAAGCTATCTGGGAATGCAGTTTGACCATGTAAATGTGGCTGACATCCTATCTGTATCAAGGGCTTACTATGCTTCTGCTTCTTTAGTGGTAACACGTTTGCATTTTGTGGAATTAATGCTTAGATCAGGGGGTGTATATATATATACACAAATACATGTGTGTGTACATCCACGCACATATATTCATATGTATATAGTTTGAAAAAAACCATTCAACTTTTTTTGAATATAATAATCATCAGGGGATATATTAGCTTTATATTTTTTCTAAACAGATTTTTTTAAGCCCTCTGTCATCCTACTAATATCTGAACCTGCTTCTCTCTTGGCCTCTGATAGCTTCAATCCTCATCATCCTGGGGATTAAATTAAATCCTCTCCTCTATTACATCCCTTGTTTCCATGAGTATTATGTCCTTCTCTTTCATCAGTTACTTCCTTCTTTTTAGTAACTCACATTCTCTAGAAACTTCTTCAGAAAGAGTGTATCTCAAAATATTGCTCTTCTAGCCTCACAAATAATTGCTATTTGGGCTGGGTATAGACTTCTAAACTGGGATTTTTTTTTCCTTCAGAAAGTTTTAGGCACTTCTCTATTGTTTTCTAACTTTTTATGTCATTTAGAAACCCAAAGACACCCTAATTCATAATTCTTTGTGGGTAAAATCCACCCCCCTCTCAGTCACCAGAAGTTTTTAGAATATTCTCTTCACCCAGATGCTCTGAAACTTCACAATGTTTCATCTTCTGGGGTCTCTTGGCATTGGTCATGCTGAGGGCTCAGGGGACATTTTCATTATACATCGTTCCCTTTTATCTCCATACCCACTTCCCATCTTCCTGCCACACAAACTACCACTAACAACATAGTCAATGTCTACTTTTTATTTAGATGAATTTTTACAAACTGTATTGTGTGCATGTATTTTTATTTATATAAATGATATATCACACAGTTTCCTTCTTATTTTCTATAAATTCTGTTTTTATGATATTCTATGTTTCCATGTGAACGTGGTAACTGCAGACTACATCATGGGATGCATCCAGTGGTTTTCCCATCTACTCTCCCAGTCATGGATACGGAGGTTGCCTCCGACTCCCCAGCAGCAAAAAACAATGTTGGAAAGAGTATTCTTGCACATGTCTTAACGAGTCCTGTAACCTGGTAATGTCAGTTTACTGGTGCTGGGAACGTTTGGGATATTTTTCTTTGTTAATTTCTTCTTTTGCATTTTATGTAACCCTTATTAGTTGAATGCTTGACCTATCCTCTGATTATCTTATTTTTAAATTTTTTTGACATTAGAAAGACAGGAAGAGAGAGGAAGGGAGAGAAGAGTGGAGGGAGGGAGAGAGAAAGAGAGAGACACACACAGGAACCTAGAATTGTTCCTGTATGTGCCCTGACCAAGGATCAAACAGGCAACTTCTGCACTTCAAGACAAAATTCTAACCAATCGTGGGCCAGGGTTGGTTATCTTATTTTTGTTCTATTTTTTCTACAATTTCATCAATTTTATATTCCAATCATTTATTATCTTTTAATTTTTATAACACATTTTTACATTAATTCATTTTACAGTAATGTCCAAGAACTCTTAACTGTTAAATGTCTTCTCTTCATAGCAGTCTGTTATTTTGTGGATGAAGTTATTTCTCATCTATGTCTGCTGATACCAATTTTATCTTTTAAAAGTTATCTTCTGCTCTCTGCATTGTTTCTATTTCCTCAGGCTCCTTTTTTCATTTATTTTGTTTTTGGCCTTTGTGTTAGACATTTTCTTCGAAGTATAATGATATCTAACTGTGTGTTCATATTTAAAAGCAAGGCACAAAAAGCTTATTAGAAACTGTGTGCATGGTTGGGGCTTGTAGAATGGTGGGTATTGTGTGTTTGTGTTAAAAGGTACCCCCCACCCCTACCAAAAAAAAACCCTAAAACAGTAATTCTTGGAATCTATAACTGATACCTGATTTAGAAAAAGGGCCTTTGCAGATATAATCAAGAATCATGAGATGAAGAAGTCATCCTGGATAATCCAGTAAGTGTCCTCATAAGAGAGGTAGTCAGAAGAGAGGAGGCAATGTGACCACAGGGGCAGAGACAGGAGTGACACAGCCACAAGCCAAGGAACGCCTGCAGCTAGCAGAGGCCATAAGAGGAAGGAAAGAAATGCTCCCCTACAGTCCTCAGAGGGAGTAGAGTCCTACTAGAGTTTGGACCTCCAGCCTCCAGAACCATGACAGAATTCATTTCTCTCACAGTTTTAAGCCACCTGCATATGATGATTTGTTTTGGCAGACACAGGACATGGATACCGTGAGCCCCACTGAAGGTAATGGGTGGGAACCCTTTCTCTGGTCACCCTCATTCATCAGTATACATAGATCTTTTCTCTTAAGCTTAATAGTTTTCCTACAGAGGAAGTGAACTCCCCACCGACGCTACGAGCTCCTGCCAGATGGTGCCATTTCTGAGAGATACAGTAGCAGTGGGCTGGGAGTGCTGAAATGCGGTCTGGGGGTTTCCACTTAACCCTTCTGTTCCCACCACAGCATATTAATGCCCCCACACACACACACCTGCTATTCCTTTCCCAGCTTCTCCCATTCAGCCTCCACAGGGAGTGGTAAGACTTCTGACTTTGTCTGGGCAAAGGCTGGGTGGCAAACACCTGTCAGCACTGTGTGGGAAGAGGGCTGCCGAGTGTTCTTTACAAGGACTTTTCACCAATGCTCTTATTTTTACCACCACCCAGACCAGACATACCTGGTGCCTCTAATTCTCAAGCCTTACTCAGGCTCTGTGAGGTTCTGACGGACACACATGTTGCTTTGTTTTTATTGGCATTCTCCACCCAAGACAATTAAATCTCAGCTTTTCCACCACCAGGTCAGTGACCATTTGTTCTCTACCCTCAAAAATTTTGCTGAAATCTCTCATCTGTTGTCATTTCTTCTGTTCTTTCTATCACCGTGCCCATCTTAAAATTTACTTCCTATGTTAGTTACAAGAGATTCCAAGTTGGTTCAACCTTCCATGTTTAAACTCTACCATCACCTTATAAATTTTCACTTGAAGAACTTATGTCACTCAGACAAGGAAGTTCAATTTTGCTTAGGAAAATGTAAGACTCTCTAAAATCGACCCCTGCTTTAGCCCTCTCATTATATGCCTTTCATTTCCCAAAGTGAGATTCCCGCTCTGATTAAACGTGGTTGGAGTAACTTCACTCCCCATGACAAGTCCCCTCTCTTTATCTTCGGTTATGTTGTGGCGCTCCACTTCCTGGAATGTTTATGCCTATGTTTTCTATTTTATCTTATTACATACATAACCACAGATCCAACCCAAACTGGTCCTATCCTGTTTCTAACAAAACCCAGAATGAAAGTTTAAACCTTGGATACACCACATACAACAAACACTTGTGGGCCCTTAATTGCTCCCCACTATAGAACCAAAGACCAGGACACGACCAGGACATGACCAGAACCTGAATGCCTGAACTCTTTCAGAAGAGAAGCATCCACTATCCAGGGAGATCCGGTACTGAAACCCCTTGTATCTTGCCCCAAACCTCTGAGTGGGAGACAGAGTAGGGCCTTGCCTCAGTCTCCTTCCCAGTCAACCTTGCAATAAAAGTTTTTTTCGTTTTTCTCAAAAGCTGATGCCATAGTATTGGCTTCTATGTGCCTAAGGCAGTGAGCCCTTGCTTAGTAACACATATATTTTATATTCCAAACAAAATCCCAATACTTCAAGAAACCACCTCTGATGACTTCAGAGGATATAGATTTGTCCCTTCCCCAAAATAAATTATCTGTATCTCATATTAGTCAGTAAAAGAACACCCATTCTCTGTTTTAAGTAGTTGTGTTGTCCTCTCCTCAAAACATAAGGTCCTTAAAGGCAGGAATAGGGCCTTACACATCATGTGCTCTTCCCAATGCGCCCCATGGCATTGGACACTGAGCACTTGCTGACTGATGTACACTAAGCCACACCCCAAATATGGCATCTGATGTCCAACCCACGCTAAAGTAAGAATCTCTGGAGGGTAGAGCCGACATCTTATTCAACGTTATATCCCTAACAACCAGCACAGAGTGTGACACAGAAGGTCTATGACTGCTGAGGGACTAAATGAAAAGATGGGTGGTCAAGTGACCTCTCATTGTACTCAGTCTCAAGATTTTTTACTTCCTAAGAATAATAAAGATGATTAGAAAGACAGTTCACTACTGCCTTCCCCACATCAGGAACACCGCTGGGCACAGAGGGGCTGCTCAGTAGATATCGTCTACATGCAGCTTCAATGAGTCAAGCTGCTGTGAGTCAGAAGCATTGGTTTACGGTTAGAAATAGGTTAAAAGGAACACGTGGCTTACCCGGAAAGCACTCCCAGGACTAGGTTGAGAACAAAGAAGGAGCCAATGATGATGAGGGGGATGAAGTACAGCCAATTCCAGGTGGCTCCTAAGGCATCATTGGTCTGAAAGAAAGAAAAATGGTTCCTTAATAATTCATCAAAACCACGTGCCAGCTGAAGGCCTCCATTCTCGCAGCTTCCCACTCAGGATGATGTGACAAGCACAGTGCAGTCCAGTTCAACATTGCCTTGTTCCCCTCCCAACCTGGTGCTGCTGGTGGTTAGCTCATTCTCCCATATGCGTACTGAAGGACATTGCGTCAGCCTCCTGTAACATCCTAAGTTGGAAGAGTCTAACACCCTCACTTAACAGATGAGAGAACAGAACGCAAAAAGGTCAACTACTTTCCCAAGATCATGCGAATAGTCACTGGTTTTGCAGTGTTTGATGATGGGGGTTCTAAGTTTTTGCGTTCTATCCTAATAAATTGGACAAATTCTCAAAAAGACGGACAGGCTGTGTCCATCATTCTGTTCCACTGATGCTGGCCAAGGCCTTGGCAGGATTGCTTGGGAGAAATTAGGGTCATCCACATCCTGTGCAGCCCCTGACCTGACCTCTGGCTTGCTTTCTTCCATCCTAGCCCCCTAGTACCGAGCTGCCCCAGGCCTGGCCGAGCAAGGCTCTGGACAGAATGAGGAATAAATCTAGACTTGAAGAGTGATCCCTTGCTCCCTTCCTAATGTTAATGCACAGTCACCTGAAAATGCATGACTATCCATATTCTAGATTCTTCTACCACAAGTTAGATGTAAGGCTCTTGAATGGTGGGGGCTGAGGGAGCATTATACCACCTGACTTAGCCAACAGAAGCAACTCTTAGCGGGGAGTCTTACTAGGACCTTAAACAGGGTCCGGGCATTTTGAAAAGTCCTCTGGAGCCTCTCAACAAAGCTTCACCTTGACTCTCCCATGATATCAACCCCAGATCTTTCCAAATAGTCTCCTTGAATCATCTTTTACACATGCAGGGTTTTCAAATCTTACCTCCCCCCCCACACACACACACAAAACCTTTAATACCTGATTGAAACTCTATGGAAAGATGGTTTATCCCTGATTCACTGGAGAAAAAGGCATCCCAGTCAAATGCTTACCCCCAATTCACAGACTAATCTAGTAAAACAAGCCTATGAACTCAGCCTTTCTATGGCAAAGTGTTTCTTGTCCCTGTGGTTTACCTTCCACTAAACTTGGCAAACATATTTTGATTCATGGAACTCACGCTTTCTGTGGACACCTAATGACAGTCTACCTTGTTTTTCTTCCAAGTTATGTCACTTCCATTCTGCCTCCCATTCAAACATGTCAGTCCATAGACAATAGGCTCCCACTGGTAATTAGGGCAGCCTGGACAGATTTTTCCATTAAAAAGAGCTTTTGGGGCAACCTCTTGGGGCACGAAAGACCAAACTTGTGTCTTTTGTGTTGTCCCTACACTGTTCAGAGAGATATGATTGCTAATGTAACAAAATAAAAGTTAAACACAACTTTCTGAACTGGATAGGGCAAAGACAGGGGTCTGCTAATTTCAAGGTATGGGATCTAACTCTTTGTGTCCACTAGGTCTGCTCCGTTAAATGTAAGCAAGGAAAATGTGAGCCAGCCCTCAGCACAAACTGCCTCTAATTCAGATACATGCCAAAAGACTCAAAGGCTTTGAGTGGACGTAGAAAACTTTTTCTCTGAGATAATTGAGACATGGGCCCTCCTGTGCACTGCAGGATTGGCTGAATGATACCAGTACAGCTAGCTCTGTCTTTACTCATGATTATGAGTGCAACAGTTTGTAAACTAGTTAGCTCAGACATTCACCAGTGGTGCTCAAATTGACAAGTTTCAGTCACTCTATGGCTTAGCCCAGTGGTTCTCAAAACTTTTTAAAGATGAGGCACATTTAAAATCCTACAAATAATTGTAGGCGCACTATATACAAATTTCTGAGAAATATGTTATAATAATTAAGTCAAATATTAAAGAAAAAATATAAACTCCAAGCGTGCTTTTATGGTAATTAAACAAAATAAATATGACAAAATTAAATTTATTCTGACATTAAAAAATTTTTGTTACATCTTTTGAGTTATGCTTTTTAGAATTCGTAAAAAAGAGGGGCTAAAAATTTTTAAAAAGTTATTTTTTTATATATAGATACATTCTTAGTAAGATTTAGTAAATTTGGCAGGTCCCGGCATGAATGTGTTAAGTTTTTTTATTCTTGTGTTTATGAGAAACATGAGCCTGATGTGTCCTAGCGATTTCTTCAATGTTTGGGCATATATTTGAAAGGCAAACTTTCATTACCTCATCAATACATTGAAGAATTCCTCTTTTACTCTTAATTGTGTTGAGTGCAGAAAACCCCCACCATACATATCATCTTAACTTGACACCAAAGGATAGAAGAAACTTGCCTCTCTAGTCTTTCCAGGGAACATGGTGGGTAGTGTAAACAATCCAGCACCACAGCTTAACAGCCTTTTGCAACCTAATCAGGCAAGTGAGGTGGAGGGTTGGGCAGATTGCCAGTTTATAGCCAATTCCCCACACCTCTGTCCCCCAAAAATCTAAACTTCAAAAACCCTGTTGGTTTTTTGGTCCCCAATAGGCACATACAGTGTGTCTGTAAAGTTATGGTGCACTTTTGACCGGTCACAGGAAAGCAACAAAAGACGATAGAAATGTGAAATCTACACCAAATAAAAGGAAAACTCTCCCAGTTTCATACCTATTCAGTGCAGTTCGATGTGGGCTCACGCACAGATTTTTTAGAGCTCCTTAGGTAGCTATCCCGTATAGCCTCTATAGACTCGTCACTGACTGATGGCCTACCAGAACGGGGTTTCTCCACCAAACTGCCGGTTTCCTTCAACTGCTTATCCCACCAAGTAATGTTATTCCTATGTAGTGGCGCTTCGTTATAAACTCGCTGATATTCACGTTGCACTTTGGTCACGGATTCGAATTTAGCGAGCCACAGAACACACTGAACTTTCCTCTGTACTGTCCACATCTCGACTGGCATGGCCATGGGCTACTCCGCTGTATACATGGTGTTACGTCATCATCTGCGCATGTGCACATGCTGCCACATCATCCTACAGAAACTGGGAGGGTTTTCCTTTTACTTGGTGCAGATTTCACATTTCTATCATCTTTTGTTGCTTTCCTATGACCAACAGTGCACCATGACTTTACGGACACACTGTATTTCTCTGGAATACCATAGGGTGCACCAGTGCACCCTGGCACACACTTTGAGAACCACTGGCTTAGCCAGGCCCCCCATTGGCCTTTTTTGTCAGCAAGGACCGAGTCTGCTCCTAGCACCCTGATCAGGCCTCAGCTGCCAATAAACACTAGCTGATGTCAGTGACGATAATTTGTGACCTTTAAGGTGCCTTTGGGCTCAGGAGGGACTGAGCGACAGTTTGGCGAATGCTAAAGCCATTCCAGTCAGGTGACCGTGTGTCAGAGATGTTGTAGTGTGAAGAGCGCTCCCCCAACGGTGCTCTCGTTGCTAGCTCTCAGTGGGATGTTCGTGTGTTCTGTGGGAAACGGGCTTCTGCAACTTGGGCGGCACAAATGAGATCTTCCCTTTCATGTGCGAGAAGACCCACACTAAATGGACGTTACCTTTGCTCACTCCATCATTTTCTACTCTTCCTTGATTATGAAAGCCCCTTTCTCAAAGAAAATGCGTGAACATACCAGGAAATCGAGCCTGCGAAGTGCAGGAATGACTCCCCTCACTGCCCCAGAGTGTGGGGTCCGATTCTCCCAAAAGTACCAACGATGAACAGCAATCTTCTTATTCACAGTTTTGTGAGAATGTCTTGGTTTTGCTGCAACCCACCTTAAGCCAAGAACCTTAACTCGTTTCTGTGCCTAATACCTAACAAAGTGGCAAACACAGCAGCTCAATTGATCAATAAACAACCACAATCTGAATAAGATGATTCTCATGTTGGAAATATATCCTCCCCCAAAAATCATTCTGATATCACCCTCTATACCCATGAAGCTCTGTGTGAATTGATTAAAAAAAAAAAAAAAAGAGGCCATCCTCTATGGCACTGGGGCCTGTTGGATGAACAAAAGAGGAGGCTGGGAAGAGGGAGAAAATGTGGGAGGAGGCAGCACCAGGAGGCACTCTGCCCTGGGTGGGGGTTGGGAGGGTTGTTGTTAAAGATGACTGACACTTTAAAAGGTTCTTCTGGAGAAAGCAGCTTGACAGCCCAGAGATTATTCACAAACCTTTTAATAGACTCACCACCCCCTCTCTACATCTTTCTTCTCTCCCTTCCATCCTTCCTCCCCAGGTAGCCTCACCTACCTGTCAAAGGGTCAGTAACACATCCAGTCCACTAGGACAAGACCACATGCCTCAGCAGGATGGGGCAAGCAGAGGACTAAGCACTTCCTTCCCCCAAAAATGCCAAGGTTCTTTCTGATGCTAATGACAGCTTCAATCTCCTTCTTGTTTGTCATTAATTAAAACCTTGAAACTGTCCGTTGTAGGAGAGATGACTCCTAAAGTGTCAGATTAAATAAGAACATAATTGACAACTCCCAAGGGAGCAAGTGCCCTGGTCCCTTGTGAGGTGGGAGTCAGGGACACCAAGCCTAAAGTTGACAGTTCAGCGGGAGTTGTGACTCCTCTCTTGGAGCATGTATGTCCATGTCACAAGGGAGGTGGAAGACATAAGGGCTTTCTGGGTGACAGGGAGAATTTCTCCCTCCCCTGCTTTCTCTACTGTACCCCCTGCTGCGACCCTCTGTGTGGAGGACCATCATCCCTTATTTTCCCTAGCGACTCCCTTCAGAAACAGGGGACGCCGTGCTAAGGTCTCTGAGCAAGGTTCCAAAGAAGGAGGCCCACAGCTTTCCAAACATGTCCCACTGGATTCTGGCCCTAGGAGAGGCTCACAGTGAAACTTTCCCTGCCCTGATCTCTACTATGAAGCATGGAGTGCAAACCAGGCCCCTCCCTGCAAAGACAGCCCCTTTCTTCCCACCATCCTGGGAACACCGGCTGTGTGTCAGGCATTACAGCAGCCTGCTATTCTTTAGGGCCAATGTCCTCTTAATCTGAGATGCCGATTCCCTGCCCACATGAGCCAGCCAAGCCCCTAGACAGGCAGGCTGGCTGCTCCCCCTCTTTCTCACCTGCTGATCGCCTGGGCGACACACACATGCACACGTACGCTATGCATGACAGGGGTGATGACAGATGTAGAGAAAGCAGTCGGGGGTGGCAGCCCACCTGCACAGGAGTGCTCAGCGGGCCCCAGCCCTGACACCGTGGGCTTGTGTTCTGTGGGAATCTGCCTGATTGGGGGTGGAGAGGGCACTCACTTCCTGCGTAAACAGGCACACATGGCAATTATCGCATTAATCTCGGGGGGCTGGGGAAGGTGGGGGAGGGGGAGCACAGTGGAGAGAAAGACAGAGATAGAGACAGCAAGAAGAAAGGGTCCCAGGTTCTCCTGGCCTGAGGCTGTATCAACAGGGCCAAACTCCAGCCTTGGAAACAGGTGTCCCTGAAGGTCCCACTGGGCTCCATGGGAAACACGTGAACTTGCCTTTCACAGCCGGGGAGGCTGACTGAGTCAGGACTGGAATTAGGATACTGATCCCAGGGTGTTTGTTTGTTTTTTAATGAGGGTTTCTGGGCTACACCTGGTCCCCAGACTGAAGGCAGCACTGCTGGTGAGCCCTGGACTGACTGGAGCCGGTTTTCTCCTCCGGGGCTGGGGGCTATCCTCATGGGGGCTGTCCTGGGTGGTACAGAAGCAGCGTCCCTGGCCTCTGCCTACTGGATGCCAGCAGCAACACCCCCGTGCTCCAGTGCCCTAGGGCGGGGATGGGGCACACAAACACAGCTTCTAGCTGAGGACCGCTGGCTACCAGGCTCCATGCAGAGAGAGATCTTTGGAATTACCAACCAAGCTCAGGTCCAGGAGTGGGTGCAGCAGCTGCCCCAGGCTGCCCAAAGGCCCGGCCATTCATCTCACCAAAAGTGCCTGTGCCAGGCCTCTGCTGACACCCACGCAGAGAGAGGAAACTCAGAGAGGGCGAGAAGTGGGAAGGAGCAGCACAGAGGCTGAAGACAGAGTCCCCTGCCTGACACCTCCTCCACGAGCAAGCCACCGGGGTATCTGGCACTTAACCAGCTGACTGGCTTCCCCGTGGCCCCCACTTCATCCCTGCACCCAGTGTGACAGCTCCTTCCTCACCCCAAAGGACTTGGGAGTCCATGTCTCAGAGCTGAATGTCATACTGTGTTCAACAAATTTGTGGACCACGCAGTGTGTGGCTGACACTCCTCTCGGTGTTGGAGATAAGTGAGCAAAACAGTCAGGCTGTGGCCCGTGTGAAACACTATAGTGGAGAGGTCCACATTAAAAACAAGAGCACAGGAGTCTGCATAACTGAAGCGTGGTCAATGCAAATGTGCAGGTGCGTCTGAGCACATCCGGTGGTCAGGAAAGGACTTGCTGAAGCTTTCAGAGGAAAGAATCATATGAAACACTAAGAAACTACCTTGGCTGAGGTAAGAGGACAGAAAAAGTTTATGTGGAGGTGAAAGGAAGAGGAGGAAAAGGTTAAGTTTAAGAAGCACTAAAACCTGGGGGACATAGAAGAATTGGGGGGGGAGGCCCTCTGGGAATGATCCCCTGCCACTTGCAACGGTGGTCCCCAGACTCCTACATGGATGCTATACCGAACCACATGCCCCGAGGGTGCCCGCATGGCCCTTCCGAGGTACCATCTAACCCCCATAAATGGAACATTATCCTGACTTAGGTTGGCCTAGCCAGGAAATGACACTGGATATCTCCCTGCGTATGCTGAGCCACCCACGTTCCCTCTTTGCTCAGAACTCACATTCAGAATAGCCCTTTCTCACCTCCTTCCTGCCCCTCCCTGTTCAGCGCTCACTAGCCTGGATGTGGCAGATCCTGGGCTGCCCCCTCAGGCCCCCTCTACCGGCAGGTGTGAGTGTTAGCTATGGGTATTAGCTGCTAAGGACTCACACCTGCACATTATCAAAAGTCTGCCCCTGCCTCGCCTGTGAGTTTGTGCCAACCTATGGGGTGGTAGGGTGACCTGTCCCCAGTAACTAACTGATGTGGGGCTATTCCTGGCCCAGCCTCTTTGCCTCTGAGTGGGACACCCTTCGTGGTACAATCCACACAATGGAGTTACCAGTGGGATCAGGCTGAGGCTACAACTTTTAAAATTCAACCTTGTTTAGCATCTTCCCCTGACCCATCTTGCTTCCTTTGTATCCTTACAAGTTTCTTCTGAGAGCAGTCCCTCTCTAAATCACTACCACAAAACTCTGCCTCCGAGTCAATTTATTAGAAATCTGACTTAAGGTGTTATACCCTTCTCATAAGGGGTTGAACAACCTTCAAAATAGCCAATACCTGGCCCCTGAATCACATGGCTGGATGATGTTTCCAAGGATAGAGCCACTTGAACTCCTCTGACCACGCCCACATTTTAAGAAGGGGGCACTGAGTACAGTGTACCTTACATCGGGCAATTGAAGGCCCATGGAGCGTCCAACCTAGCTTCCAGCATCCCAGGAAGTCTAGCCGTGATCTTGGAAGTTTATCAGAACACACTATAGAATCCACCTCTTGATAGAACAGGAAACTGAGGCCCAACCAAGAAAAGTGACCTGGAGCAGACCTGGGCCAGTCTAGAACCACAATGGGTTAGCTTCTTGAGAACACTGCCCTCTCCCTGTATCGTTTAGTCTAGGCTCTCTTAAAAGCAATCCTCGGCCCTGGCTGGTTGGCTCAGTGGTAGAGCGTCGGCCTGGCGTGCAGGAGTCCTGGGTTCGATTCCTGGCCAGGGCACACAGGAGAAGCGCCCAACTGCTTCTCCACCCCTCCCCTTCTCCTTCCTCTCTGTCTCTCTTTTCCCCTCCTGCAGCCAAGGCTCCATTGGAGCAAAGTTGGCCCAGGCGCTGAGGATGGCTCCATGGCCTCTGCCTCAGGTGCTAGAATGGCTCTGGTTGCACCAGATCAATGTCCCAGATGGGCAGAGCATCGCCCCCTGGTGGGCGTGCCGAGTGGATCCCAGTCGGGTGCATGCGGGAGTCTGTCTGACTGCCTCCCCATTTCCAACTTCAGAAAAATTAAAAAAAAAAAAAAAAAAAAAAAAAAGGCAATCCTCCTCATGCAATTACCAGCTTCCAGGAAAGAAGAAAAACAGGAAAGCCCGACACTAGGATCCAGCGGCCAGAAAATGAGAGCTTTCTTCCCAGCCCCCCAGCAAGCAAGAGGGCGAGGGAGCCGGTGGGAAGAGTGAGAACATAGTGGAACACAGCCTCCTGCCGCCGCGCAGCAAGGCACTGAACCTGTGAGTCCTGGAGGCAAAGCAGCTAGTCCTGTCTCAGATCCCTGAGCACATCTAGTGCACATGCTAAGTCTCCCCACACAGACAAGCCCCGCCAGGGGCCGGGTCTAAGCCATCAGGAACCAAGGCTCCCCAGTCCTTCCGGCAGCTCCAAGCCCCCGGACTTGATGGCCAGCAGCTACCTTCTCCCACTTGCCTAGCTGTCAGTGATGGTCACCGACGGTGCATCAGTGCCTTTGTCCAGATGCAAAAGCCCCTGTGGGAGATGCCAATACCATCTCCAATAGGCAGTTACTCTCCCCCTTCTCTTTCTGGTGGGAAACAGAGCAGAGCCCGTCTGGCAAAGAGGAGAGCAGAGGAAAACGGCGCTCTGCCCTTGTCCCCAGGCAGCGGTCTGATGCCAACGAGACCAGGCTAGGAGCTAGGTTCGGCCTCAGTCGCAAGCTCTGTGCCCTCCTGGATGGGGGCAGTGACCACCACTGGCGCTGGGTACAGATTGCAGTAAAGACCTATCCACACTCCTGGCAAGATGACTCAAGAGTAAGTCTCAAGCTGGGAGAGGGTGAGCAGGGCCACAGCGACCAGGAAGGCTGCCATGACCGTGTCTGCAGAGCCAATGCCTCAGAACTCACACGACTCAGGCCCTGCTGTGCTCAGAATCTCTACAGTTCAATACTAAAATCTCCAAGCCTCATTATGTAATGTTTATCCCGTTACCTCCCTTTCTGAGCTCCAGCCCAGAAACCCAGCATGGAGACAAGAAAGCCTTTAAAAGGTCCTATAACTGCTGAAGTTGAGTTTGGGTTACATACAGGCTCGATAGCCTGTTCTCTCTTGTTTATTTAAATTTTTCAGTACTGAAAGGTTTCAAGTTTTTCCCAAATAAAATTGAGTAGTTTGTTTATATAGTTCAGGGTCTTGTGAACTCAAGAGAAAATCCTTTGTTAGTCAAAATAGTAAAAAATGTTAACAGTGATGATAACTGGGGGGGGGGGGAGTAGAAATAAGTGATCTTTTAAAATATCTTTTGATTAAAAATTTAAAACCTTTTATTGATTGACGAGACACACAGAGAGAAACATTTGCTGTTCCACCCATTTATGCATTCATTGGTTGATTCTTGTATGTGCCCTGACCGGGGATAGAACCCACAATCTTGGCATATCAGGACAATGCTGTAACCACTGGAACTACTTGGCCAGGGTCAAAATATCTTTTCATTCTTTTCTGTATTTTTCTTTTTTTTTTTTTATTTTTTATTTTTTTATTTTATTTTATTTTTTTTTGCATTTTTCCGAAGCTGGAAACGGGGAGAGACAGTCAGACAGACTCCCGCATGCGCCCAACCGGGATCCACCTGGCACGCCCACCAGGGGCGATGCTGTGCCCACCAGGGGGCGATGCTCTGCCCCTCCGGGGCGTCGCTCTGCCGTGACCAGAGCCACTCTAGGCCTGGGGCAGAGGCCAAGGAGCCATCCCCAGCGCCCGGGCCATCTCTGCTCCAATGGAGCCTCGGCTGCGGGAGGGGAAGAGAGAGACAGAGAGGAAGGGGGGGGGTGGAGAAGCAAATGGGCGCTTCTCCTATGTGCCCTGGCCAGGAATCGAACCCGGGTCCCCCGCAAGCCAGGCCGATGCTCTACCGCTGAGCCAACCGGCCAGGGCCCTTTTCTGTATTTTTCAACTTTTGCGTAGGAACTGTTTTTTGTTCATTTGATTTTATGGTTATAGAGAACAAAATATATTAGAAAAACAATCAAAGACCAGGTCCTCCTGCCCTTCAGCTGCAGTCACTGGGAAGCCAGGACAGCTGACCTACAGTGAGCCATCCAGGCTGAGATGCTGCTTTGTTTTGGGAAAAGGCGAGTATGTTGCTCTGACACCACCATATGCAGGTTGCCCAAAGTAGATAACTGAAAGAGGAAATTAACAAGGATGCATCCTACATGTTCTACAGGGCTTACCAATGAGAGACTTGACTTCCTCTTTCAAGACAGGCACCAGAAAGAGCTCAAAGAATGACAATTGAGAAGAGTCTCAGAAGACCCTTCCTCTGAGATCCAGGGACAGACGGTACATACATAAGGCAGACAGACGCTCTACACTGGGAGAGCTTTGTACAGGGTTTGTTGTGTTCTAGAAAAACTGCTGATGATACTAGGACAACAAATCTTCAACCAGTTCCTAACGGGTACTCCACTCTATGCCATGGTCCCCAAGGACCAATCCTTCCAATTGCCATCATCTACTGCTTTTCTCTTGGTCCCTGTCCTCTCCAGCTAACTAATCACTATTTTCCATTCAGTCTAATATGAGTACTCTAATTTTCCTCATCTTGCAGATTATAGAGCTAGAAGGAATCACAGCATCTTCCACAAACCCTTCATTTTGTGGATGAAGAACCAAGGATCAAAAGCAAGTGACTGCTGGAAGATACTCCACCAGTTGACTTCAGAAACGGAACCAGCTTGCAGGACTTCTGGCCTCCAGTCGACTCTGCACAGCCCTTCTATCCCATACCACTCTTCCATACTTAGACTGAGTAGCAAATTGTCCCCTCTGGTTGTTTATGTATCTAATTAGTCTAGCCTCATGATCTCATTTGGAAGCTACATCAATTTGTAGTCCTTTCTAATCTCTAATGAATTCTCTCACTTCTAAAGGTTCAGAGTGTGGAGCTCAGAGCTGTGAACCCTGCTATCCGATTTAAGGAAAAAAGGCAGAAGGCTAGGGGTGTCACAGAAAGCTTCCTGGGTTGTACCTTCACCTGGACTTGAAGTAGGAGGACAGAGTTTGCCCAGTCAAGAGAGGAAGAGAATCCAACGAGAGGGAAAGGGCTGGGAATAATGAGACCACAAAGACTTGCTGTTAGCAGAAATGAGTAAGGCAAGACCAGGGGGAGCAGGTCATGAAGAACCTGAATAGTGGCCTAAATATCTGTTTGGATTTGTTCATTCCCCATGAGCTCTTCCTTCTTCCCTCTCCTAGCCCCTCCCCCCACCAAACCACAAGTACTCTCAGACTGGAAAACACCCCTCTACAAGGCTTCCTCTAAGCACAGTACTCCACTTCACTGCAGAACTCCCAGCACTGAGGCTCACCCTATAGTAACAAACATATTCCTTCAAAACTTTGAGTGTACACTCTACACAAGATGAATAAGAAAGAAAAACAACACTCATGGGCCTTTGTATCGGTTAAGATGACAAAATCACGAGTATAAATACCTATAATAGAAAACATAACATTAAGGGCTGCACTAGGGTTTTTATTTGTTCTTATTTCCCTTCTTTATATGTCTTTTGTCTCTTTCACATATTGGTCCTACCTTCCCATTAAGGTGGAATTTTCTCAAACACAGAACTGCATCTTTTATTTCTCTGTTCACTCCACCCACACCTGAGGAAGCCCCAGGCCAGTGGGTTTCTTTTTCTTTCTTTTTTTCTTTTTCTTTTTTTGTGGCCATAGGACACACTCTTATTCCGAATGGTTTGAAAACAGGAGACCATGGCTTTTAAGACTTTGTGCCTTAAGAATCCAGGACAGATCTTGGGACAGCATGCTCAGTAAGTCTGCATCAGTATAGATGGGGATAATGAAGTACCCCGTCCTACCTGCCTATCTGCCACCTGAGCACCTGAGTGTATGTTGGGGGAGCCTCTCCACTCTGGTCCCGCGGGATCAGAGTTTCTCAAAGCACGCAGGGCTACAGGTGTGCCCGAGACACTGCTCCACTTGCCCGCAGTGGCTGCGGGCAGAGCCTGGCATAGAGTCCCCAGGCTGACCACCTCCACTTGTGAGCTGTCCTGCCTATTTACCCCAGTGTTAGACAAGTGTTATTTTCCATGTGTGCCACAACGTGAAAAAGAATGAGAATCGCTGTGCCAGATGACCATCTGTTGGGGACACCAAGGAGGGAACTCCTCGCCTGGGTAGGTGCCTACATCAGACAACAGATGTGAGGTGCTTCCCACTCAGACCCACATTCCTCACTCTGCTTCTCCTCTCTCCGGAACTCTGACGCTCAGGTTCTGATTCGACCACTTCCCCAAACCCTTTGCTTCCCTTATATCTCTTGATGTCTCCCATTTTGTTTATTCTGCTGCTAGAAATTTACCTTGGCCCTTCCTCTTTCCCGTAAGATGCACAAAACTCATTCCAACTGAGCATTCCCATTGGTTTGGGAGTATAACGAGGTTGAAATCGAATACAGAGAATAAAGCAATAATAATCATTGTTTCTCCAGTCTGGGAACCATTGGAAAGAATTCTTTTCAGCTTTCCCCACTCTTTGCACAACTTTCTTTGCTGTGTATTAGGGTGGAAGGTACGGAGGTCAGTGATGACAGGTGACTAGCAAGAAAATACATATGAACTGTTAGATGACAGCTCCAACAGAAACCCAGTTCCACTTGTTTCTGGAAGTACTAAGAGAACCCGATGACAATATCTTTATCTAAATATTGTCCTGTGACTTATACCCTAAGGTTCCAGTGTACCTGAGGAAGAAAAATAGGCATGGCTTCCACTTATTAAGCACTTATCTATGCTGGACATCAAACCAGGTGCATAATATGCATGAACTCTAACCTCCACAACCATGTACAAGAGAGATGCAATTGTAAGTTTACATATTAAACAACAAAATCCAAGCTCAGAGAGGAAAGGGAAACTTGCCCAAGGTCCCACAGTCAGTATAGTGTAGACACAAAATTTAAACTCATGTTTGACTTCTTCATAAGATATGACCTTGTGATGCCCTTCTTATGGGGGCGGGGGTGGGGTGGGGGGGGATAGAAACAATGTTTTAACTTGGAACGTATTTGAGAACAGAGCTGTGAATGCAGGCACAGTCAACCCTCGATATCTGGGAGCCGGGGTTGGTTCCAGGACTCATCCTGTGGATACCAAAATCCTCAGACACTCAAGCCCCTTATATACAGTGGCGTAGTATTTGCATGTAACCTGTATCTGCACATAGGCTACAGCAGGGTATGACTACACATCACTCCATTCACGTGGATCCAGTGTAGTGCTCAGCAGGTGACATTCAAGTTTTGCTTTTTGAATCTTTGTTTTTTTGTTTTTTGTTTTTCTCTCCTGGAAGCTTTTCAATTCGAGGTTGGTTGAATCCGCAGGTGCAAACCCACAGATACAGAGGACTGACTGTGTTTACAACAGCCATGCCAGCAGAGGAAATAATTTCTGTCCAATCTCATATGGTAATCCTGTCCAAACGTTATACTGTTTCAACGCCTTTGATGTTTACACTTTAATATCTTCTCTGCCCTGGATGTCTGATAGGCTGAAAGACAGTCACAGCAAGTTTCCTGGCTAGTAGTGCAACAGCCACTCTGTTGCCAGGGTGATCCTGTAAAGTGGGACAAGTGATTTTCAGTCATAGCTGGCTTCAGTCTTCAGAGCAGAGGAAAATTGTCATTTCTATCCAACCTATCCTCCCTGTTTCCCCTCTGCTTAAAACCCTCCTGTAGCTGCCCCTGCCAAGTCTCCTTCCAAGACTGACCCCAGCCTAACCCTCTAGCTCAGCCCACAGCCCCTGCCTCCTTGTGAACCAGCTCACACAGTCACACTCCACTTCTTGTAATTCCATCCAATGCCACGTTCTTTCATATCTCTGCACCTCTGCTCATGTTGTCCCCACTGCCTGTGATACCTTCTCTACCTTTTCCACCTGAAAAGCCTGCAGGCGGACCCTGATTAGCTGTTCTGCTAGCCAGGAAACCTTCCCAGAGTCTGTCGCTCTCATGTCCCTGTCCTGAATGCTACTACACCTCTTAACTTTGCACCATGATCACTGCTTGCTTGAATGTCACCCTCTACAATGTCTTGACACCCCTCTAGAAGTCTTATTTGTTTATATATCTGCCTTAGAACCCAACTTAGCTTTCTGTAGGTGCTCAGTGTTTGTTGAATGAATAAATAATAATATGAATGTATGTCTCTGATTAAATCTAAGGCAAGCAGAAAGAAAATAAAAGGTGATGAGAAAAAGGATTTCTCAAAGAGTTAATTAAATGTCTAAAGGGTTTTTTCATCACTAAGAGGGAAGAATCAGTGGATGATTAGAGAGGGTTATCAGCCATTATCACTTAATAACCCTTCCCAGGTGTAAACTACCACAAAAGACTTCATCCTCCAAGCCTCTCCGGAAGAAGACAGGCACTATCACTCTGATCTCTGACGAGCCCAGGAAAGGATTAAAACAAGACTGGTATGTTCTGCCATCTCAACTGGCTACAGGCTCAGCTGTAAGGCTGGGTCCCCGGTGGCAGAAAATACAGACGCCACACTCAACACACAGATGGGCAGTGTAGGGTCCCAGACAAAGTAGGGGAATATTCCCTGATCCCAGTCTCTAAGGGGTGGGGGTGGGGCCTAATGGGAGGGGGGTCCCTCTGGGGAAGCAGCAGAAGCACAGCCTCTCTGCCTGGTGGCACTGCTAGGAAGCACCCAGGTAATGCTGACAGCACCAGCCATATGGCAGCTGGGCAGGCTCTCTCACAGGGAAGGTGACCCTGATTCTCGATGCCAAAGCTAAGTTTGAACTCCCTAGCTCCCAGCCTGAGCATTCTACCCTCATAAACCTTCTCTCTGCTGGGAATGCTTTTAATCCTCAATCCTAAAAAAAAAAAAATCCCCCCTCATCCTCTCCAAAATAAACATCAGCATCATCATCAGCAGCAGCATCATCATCATCATCATTGCATTGTCAAAATCCTGGCCATTCAAGGCTCTCTAACCCACCTGGATTAGCTCACTCCCTAATGGCCCAGCAAGGGCCACTTCAGCTGACCGGTGCCCCCGGGGACTTTTAGGCCTGCACTGAGATCCTCTAAATCCCCATGTCCAGACCCAGCCCAAACCATTCTCTTGGCTAAACCCCAATATGAGAGTCTGAATTCTTCTACCTAGGCCAACACTCTGATATTCAGCAGGAGGTCACAAAACATGGATAACAAGAGCCAACATTTTTTTGGAGCAATTACTATGTGCATTTGCCTATATTAGCATGTTCAATGTTCTTATTGACCAATGTCACCCCATTAAACTTAATTTCAGAAGGAAGGAAGAAGGAAGGGAGGGAGGGAGGGAGGAAAGGAGGGAGGAAAGAAGGGAGGGAAGAAGAAAGGGAAGAAGAAAGAAAAGAAGGCAGGGAGAAAGGAAAGAAGGGAGAAAAGAAGGAAAGAAGGAAAAAAGGAAGGAAAGAAGAAAAGAATCCTCCGAAGCAGAGGACTTTTCTCTGATGAGGAAACTGAGGCCCAGAGTGGCTGAGTAACCTCACTGAGGTTGTACAGGTCGTAAGGGACAGGACAAGCCCCACAGTCACAGTCTGCCCCCTGCACTCACCAGTGTTCTCTATAACGGTACAGTGACTGGAACATCATAAATGTGCCACAAACATTAGGTGTGAATATTGTTATTTCCATAGGATAAGCTTAGTTCCTCTTACTTAACCCTTAAAAACAGGGGGGAGTATGACTGCATCATTATTATTTCTATTCACCTCATCTAAATATTTTATTTCCCTTGTGCTAGGAGACTGGTGCCCACTACTAAACTTTATATTATTTTCAGGTTATTGCAATATTTATCGCACCATATAATAATTACTTATTTGTCCCCTGTACAAATCTGTGAACTCTTGGAGAACGGGAATGTGTGTTTCTTTGTAGAGCAAGTACCTGCCACATGCTCTGACCAGGAGCTCAATAAGCACTGCTGTATCAATGGATGAATGGGCTAGTCCCTTGGTCGGCAAACTGCAGCTCGCGAGCCACATGCAGCTCTTTGGCCCCTTGAGTGTGGCTCTTCCACAAAACCAGTCACATCACTTAGAATCAAAACATAAAGGAATATTCCAGCTATAACTAGTTTAAATTGGGTGAACATAGCCTAGAACAGTGGTTCTCAAAGGGTGAGCCTTGGTCCTACTGCATCAGCACCAGAAGGTCTTGGGTCCCAACGCTGTTGACCTTCAGATCAGAACACCAGGGATGAAGGTCAGCACTCAGCAGTCCGTGTTTTAAGAAGCCTTTCAGGCGTTGCCTGCTAAAGTATGAGAACTACTGGGCTAAGGAAACAAAAGACATCGCCAGGGGTAGCCTGAGTTGCTGTGCTGATGTATCCAGAAAAATCAAGCGAGATTTGAGGAAGGAGAAAGCCCGAGATTGAGTGGGGAGGAGGAAAGATGACAGAAGGATGTGCAGAGAGGTGGGGAGAGATGGAGAGGGAGACGGGGAGTGGGTGAGACTGATTCACCCTGAAATCTCCTGGGAATAAAATGTGTTCACGATCTCAGCTGGGTGCTGCCATAGCAACAGGTCCAGCCTTCCTCCTGTCCCCTCCCCAGGATGACCAGGCACAGACACACCCACGCTGAGGCCTGGCCCTCTAGAAGAATTTAAGCTTCAGTGAACTGGAAAAACACAGTGAGGAAAGTTAAAGGAGAAGCTCCCTGCATGGGCGCTGGCCCCAAGCTGGGCTCCTGGAAGACCATCCGGGCAAATGAGCGTTTTCAGTCCCAATAGGCAGGCACCTGGGTTCATTCCTTTGCACCCCGCTCACACCAAAACACAGCATGGCGGGATGGCTCGCTGCCCCGTGGGACTTACTGGGAGAGGGGATGAGTGGCCTAAGAGGAAGGGGGACGGCTCACTGAAGAGCAGGGTTGGAAGCAGAGGAGGGAAGGACCACTGCAGAAGCCAGGAGAGGAGACCACATGGGGAAGGAGAATCAGAGCAGAACCCAAGGAAGATTCAAGGCCAGAGACTCTGGGGGGAGAGGAGGATAATGAGCAGACGGCTCACAATATTGTCACAGGCCGTCACTGGGGAGGGCTGGCGCTTCCAGGGCACCCACAAGGCCAACACCTCTAATTGGCTTCTTCTCTAATAAAGGAAGATGGGGCCACAGAAGGACACCAAGAGAAGCCAACACACAGCGTTCCACGCAGTTGATAGAAATAACTTAGTAAAGGCGAGTTTACAGCCAATTAGACATTAAAAGTAAGATATAATTGCTGTTGCTATGTTTGTTTCCAAGAAGAACTGTGTTATGATTAGACTAACAGGCCAGTGTTGGAATTCTCAGCAAATTGCCTGGAAGACTTCGTCTTACTCTCTTTCTCTCAGCATGAGAGAAGAAAGCAAATGAGGAAATGGGGGGGATCAATGAACCATCGCGCTGTTCTGGGTATTTGCCCTCAGAAAACCCTGTGCAGCCTTGGACCCCCTTTTTAGGGGGGAGGAGCATTGTGGGGGAGAAGGAATGAGAGATTTCTCATATCTTGATTTATTTTTGTTCTCATGATGAGCCAATGAAGATATCATTATCACCCCATTTTATGGATGAGGAAACTGAGCTCAGAGATGTCAAGTTGCATACAAAGAGTCAAACAGAGCTAGGATTTAAACCTGTATCTGCCTGACTTCGAAAACCTTTGCCCACAACAAGGATGTGAGTCTGTTCATGATAACGGAGAGGGAGAGAACTGGTAGTCCGTAAGTCACCCAGGGGCTGCGATTCCTGTTCCAGCCCGAGCTGGGTGTCTCTCACCAGACAGGTTAGTATAATGTAATGGGAAAACAATGGCCTGGCCTCTTATTTCTTCGGTGACCTTGGACAAATAACCTCGCGGTGCCTCAGTTTCTCCGTCTGTACAATGGGAATGAAAACCCTGCCACAGAGCAACGCTGTGAAGATAAAGTGAGACATGTAGTCTGAGAGGTAACTGCCCGGCCCACCCTCTGCCCACCATGCATTAGCTGGGCAACCTTAGGTAAGTGACTTAGCTTTGCTACCCATCAACGGCCTCATCTCTACGACATATGGGAGAGAAATAGTGCAGGTGGGAGAAAGTGAAGTGGAGAAATCCCTGGAACCGGATAAGAAATAAAATGTGTGGACACATTCTTCTTTCACAGAGGTGGGTACAGGAGAGTAAACAACACTGACAGCATGTAGAGATGGTAGGGGGAAGAGCCAGATAACAATGACCTTCGCCCGCCTCTCTAATCTCTCACCAACGGATTTCATGTAACCCCCTTACAACTTCCCCTTTGTTTCTGTTGTATAAAGTAAGTGCTGAAACTGCCATTTTCTAGAGCATTTCCTCAATCAGATGAGATTTTGTTTCCTGGCACTTATCGTCATTTGGCTCAAATGAGCTCATAAAAAAATTCTTCAAGGTTTGGACATTTCTTACATTGACATGAGTTACAGAACTATTATTAATCTAATTATTTCAGGATTACACTCTAATCTAGAAAAGGGCTTCACTTTTTTTTTTACAGTTAGTTTTATAAGTACTTACTAATTTACTTTTTTTAAAACCTCATGTTTTTAAAGAAACTTTAAAACAAATCTTTAACATTATACACTTAAAAAAAGAAAAAGAACGCAGCCTAAGTACCGCAGGCAGACAGCACTGGGTAAGTGGATGTCCTGTGCGCTAGCTCCTCCCCCCTGGAGGGCACACCCATCCCCCCAGCGGCTGGGAACAGGTGCCTCTGGCAGCCCACAGCCTCACTCCTCACTGGGATTGCTCTTGAACCTATGAGGGGGCTCTGCTAGGGGTGGGTCAGCTTCTCTAGCTTCCTCTCTTCCTCAAGGGACTTTCCAGAAAGCACACCCCAATATACACTCAGCACGCAAGTCTCCGGTGCAGAGTTGACTTGCAGGGACCCCAATCTCAGAGTACAGGCATCCCTTGCGTTATTCCAATTTGCTTCTATGCACTTCACAGGTGCTGTGCTTTTTACAAACGGAAAGCAAGACCCTCCAGCAGCAAAAAGATTATGACTCACTTTATTGTGGTACTTGCTGAATTACAGTAATCTGGACGGAACCTGCCATATCTCCAGGGTCTGATTGAATTGCTATCTCACAGAGCATCCATAAAGAGTCATTGGTAACAGCAGTCATGACAGTCTACACACTCAGAAGGCTGATAATGTATATGCAGCTCCTAGAAGTGTTATGACATTGTTGGCTGGGCTGGACATTCTTTGAGGACAGAGATTGTGTCTTGAATGACTTTGTTTCCTCCAAGCACTCTATCAACAACAGATCCTCTAGAAACACATCTGACCTGCGCAGGCTCTCTCTCTCGTCGGCCCAGAATCATACCCATCTGCACAGGTCCAGGGGGTACCAATCTCATTTCTGCAATGTCGACACACAGGGGTCCTAACCGGGGCACACCAGCTCAGCAGTAAGGGACTTTATAAATGAAATCCCTCTGATAGAATAACTTTGAAAAAAATGGGCCATACAAATCAAACCAGGGAAGTAGGTTATATGGGCTGTTGTTATTCTTCTTTAAAAATTAAGTATTAAGCAAACCTCACATCTTTAAAGACAGGTGCTACTGACCTGACCCTCCAGCATCCCTGTGAGGGAGGCATAAACTCCTTGGGGGACAGCCAATCCCAGCAGAATTCTCCCTCCACCCACCTCCTACCAAAGTGACACAGAAAGCGGGTGACAGTGCTTGGAATAGAGCTCATTCCCTTAGTCCCAAACCTTGGGTGATGCTATACCCTCTAAAACGACTCCTCTGGAAATGCAAGGAGAGATGCACAGATGTTGCTCTTCTGATGCCAGGAAGCAGGTGAGCTCACCCCTGCTGGTGTCCCTCAGTCATGAGAAACAACAGCTCGTGCGGAGCACCTACGGCCGCCGACACTGCCTCCGCTCGTTCAGTCCAACGTGAATCCATTCAGGCTGAAGTTGTTGGGGCACCAACGGAGGAGCTCGTCCCTTTGGCTGCCCAGAAGGGCTCGCTGTCATGTATATCGCCCTAAGCTGTGTGCACTGACCGAATCCCCTGAAATTCTGAGTTCTGGTGGGGTCTTGAGATTCACTAAACAGCAATTCTACCACCATAGGGAACCTGAGCCGACCCGATCTCCCTGGGCTTACAGAGCCAGATGTGGGCCCCAGGGAAGCCCGCGTAGACCAGGAGCCTCCCCCAGGGCTCAGCCAGGGCCACCAATCAGAAAAAGTGGCTCATCAATTGAGGGTTCATCAACTCTGTCCTTTCAGCTGGCAAAGAGAAGGGATACAATGGGCATGTTAACAGGTGAGCTTTCCCGTGTGGTCCCTGGAAACGGAGGACTCAGCTTCCCCCTCCCCTCAGCGGCGCCAGGGTTCACTTCCCTCTGAGGGGCTGACGTGACAGGAGGGGCATCCCCACTGCCCAGCCTTAGGCGACAGGCCCCTGCTGTCTGGGAATACAGCTCAAGGCACAACCTAAATCCTCAAACACCCCAGCTACGCCCCAAATACTGTGCTGCGGGGAGCAAACTGTTTGATGAACTTCCTGACCTCAGGCAGCCTACCATCCAGCCAGGGAGAATGGAAAGGCATAACAAATATTATACTCAAGCAAACTAACAGATGTTCAGAGGGGGGACAGGGTCTGCGGGCCTGAGTGGTCCAACACAATGTTCTCAGAAGAAACGTCACTCTACCCTCATCCACTGTTGGTGGGAATGTAAAGTAGTACAACCATTATGGAAGAAAGTATGGTGGTTCCTCAAAAACCTGATAATAGAACTACCTTATGACCCAGCAATCCCTCTACTGGGTATATACTTCCAAAACTCAGAAACATTGATACGTAAAGACACATGCAGCCCCATGTTCATTGCAGCATTGTTCACAGTGGCCAGGACATGGAAACAACCAAAAAGCCCATCAATAGATGACTAGATAAAGAAGATGTGGTACATATACACTATGGAATACTACTCAGCCATAAGAAATGATGACATCGGATCATTTACAGCAAAATGGTGGGATCTTGATAACATTATATGAAGTGAAATAAGTAAATCAGAAAAAACCAGGAACTGCATTATTCCTTACGAAGGTGGGACATAAAAGTGAGACTAAGAGACGTTGATAAGAGTGTGGTGGTTATGGGGGGAGGGGGGAGGGGGGAGGGGGGAGGGGGGAGGGGGGGAGGGGGGAGAGGGAGAGGGAAAGGGGAGGGGCACAAAGAAAACTAGATAGAAGGTGACAGAGGACAATCTGACTTTGGGTGATGGGTATGCAACATAATTGAACGACAAGATAACCAGGACATGTTATCTTTGAATATATGTATCTTGATTTATTGATGTTGTCCCATTAAAAAAATAAAATTATTAAAAAAAAGAGAAAGAAACGTCACTCTGAGACCTAAAATATTAGAGCTCTCTGCACAAAAGTCCATTTTGCCAGAGGTCTCTTACGTCAGCTCAGACTCATTAGTGCACACCCCCGGCTGTGGGACCGAGGATAATCACCTAATTAGAGGATCGTGCACCTGGCCGGCAGCTCGGCCGCCCTGGGCACTGTGCCCTCACAAGTGCCCTGTTAGGCAGTGTCAGGTCAGGTTGGCTTGTTGTTCTTGGAGAGTAAGTCTCCAAGGGGCACCTTCCAGGCAGGCCTTCTGGCTACCCGAGGGCAATTCTGGAAGGTGCCGGCCCACCTGGCCCAAGTGGAATTAGGTCAGAGTAGGGAGAAAAAAACAAACCCCAGAAATGCCTGGGAAGTGAGCAGCACTCAAAGCCAGGACACACAGCAAGTACCCAGCTGAGCTACAGAAGTTATAGCGAAAGTAAGAAAGTGATGAATGAACAGGTGTAGCAGGTGGTATCAACCACCACTGCCTTGTTCTATGCATGATGCAAAGACCCTGGGAGGAAGCAGAAAGGTCACCTCACTGGCATCAGGGAACTATTTTTTAACTGGTTTGAACAACAGTACGGCCAGACACAGCAGAAAAGGTGTCCTAATCCATTCTTAATTTTTAAGTACTTGTTAAGTTGTACTTGTGAGTTTTTAAGTTATGAAAGAAGTGTTAGCAACAATAGTCGAACAGTACAAAGATGTATGAGGTAAAAGTTTAGTTTTCCTTCACCTGCCTTCCCACCCAGCTGTGTCTACCACCTAGTGTGTAAGGTCTACCGGAAAGTTCTGTCCGTTTCTATCACAACAAGTTTCGACACGTAAGCACATGTTTATTTGGCGCATGTGTGCCTCTCTATTTTTATCATTTAATGTATACATACTGACGTAGCAAATTAACTAAAACAAAGTTGATTCACTTTAGTCTTATGTGTGAAGCGATAGTGTACCCATGGCTCCTGATAAAGTTCATTTACGCCACTGTATTTTTACGAATTTCAACAAGGAAGAAATGCTACAGAAGCATGTAGAAATTTATTGAAAGTGTTTGGTGAAGGTACAGTTTCTGATAGGACATGCAGAAGATGGTTCAAAAAATTCAAAACAGGTGATTTTGACCTTTCTGATAAGCCACGTTCTGGGCGACCATCTTTGATCGATGATGATGTTATTAAGACCATGTTGGAGCAAGATCCTCTTCTGACAACATCGGAGATCACAGAAAGGCTTAATTCAGCTCGGCAAGCCATTTCGGACCATATTCGGAAGATAGGATTGGTGTGGAAATATATTATTTAATAAAGTTTATTGACGGTAAAAAAAATTTGTATTTTGCTTTATTCCAAAAACGGACAGAACTTTCCAGTAGGCATATGCCTTCCCACCATCCTCCACACACAAGTAAACATACATATAGCATCCTGCTATTTGTTTTTTAAAATGGTATCCTACTATACAGATTACTCTGCAACTTGCTTTTCTTAATTAAAACACATTAGGAATGGCCCTCCAGGACCAACCCACAGATATAATCCTTTAGAACAGACAGATATAGAACCACACTATGCAACACTCCATTGATCTCCACTGAGGTTTGTTTGCTTGTTTCTGTTGTTGTGAAACTAGGCTGAGAGACTCTCTCCCTGACAAGTCAGACCCTTACCCACTGGTCTTTCAACTTCAACAGGTGGGTGTCTCAACAATGGGCTTCCAGGGTCAAAGCAAATAATGTATTTCTCAGTATCAATTGCTCCAAAGACTGTAGCAATCCTCCAAAATACTCCACCAAAAATTCATGAATGCCTCTTCCTTCACATCCTCACAGCTAGTGGATGGTATGACCTTGTTGGCTGATCTGATGGACAAAAAAAAATGAGTTCTATTTATTGCTTTCCTTTGCATTTTTTCTGAGTATTAGCATCATTTCACATGTTTATTAGCCATAAGGATTTTCTTTCCTTTGAATTACTTACTCATATCCCATGTGGTTGGTTGTCTTTCTCTTATAACTTGTAGAGCCTCTTTGCAGATCAGCTATTTTAGAAGTTTGTTACACGTGCCATATTTCTCAATCGTCTTACAACGTTACTAAGAGTGTCCTTTGCCATAGAAAAACGTGTAATTTCTATGTAACCATTTCTGAAAGTTGCCAAGTCAAATATTAGAGTTTCCACTAGAAATTAAAATACAGGTGTCCTTCATCTCGGGTGGGGAGGGGTTGCCCTGCTTCATGAACTCACTCTAATGGACTGAGTGGACAGACTGAAGCAAAAACAACTCAAATGACAAAGACTCCACCAGTGCACCTGACAGAAAGCCTGGGAGAAAAAGAGTAAAATAACCCCTCTGGACCATTAGGAAAACAAAGGTTGAGAACAAGTCTTCACCAATATTCACTCCATGTAGAAGGCAAAGGGAAGACCACTGACTGTCAGCTGCTTGGCCCAACTCATAGTATTCAACCCCAAAGTCCTCCTAGCCAATGGGGCCCCACAATGCCTCTGTTCCCGGTCACCTGTGGGTGGCCATCATCACCCAAGCAAGCTCCTCCTTACGTCTTCGTCTCCTTTAGCATTAAGCTCAAACAATGTCTACACCTTCCCTCACCACGCCAGAGGGACGCTGTGCTATCCTATCCTTTGTACTCCCTGCGCTCCTCAGTATTAATTCCCCTCTCATTTGGTAATTATTTATCTGTTCTTCTTATTGATATTCCCAACACCTATTGCTGCGTCTGATACACAGTACTTGCTCCTTAAGTGGCCGCTGAAAGAAAGAGAGCAAAGGGAAAGAACAAGAGACAAGAAAGAAGCACTAAAATCCAAAGCCAAATGTTCGCAGTGAACTGCCAACTCCGGATCAATCAGGAACGAATGTTAAACATTGCTGAAATTACAGGGTAAGCTAATGGGAAAAAGAAAAAAGATTCCACTTACAAAACGCTGATTGACACAGAATTTCAAGAGCATGCCTGGTTCAGAAAGAAAGGCCCGCCTACACACCAGGCTTGCTGAGCCACCTCCCCCCCAGCTCCCCTGTTCCACTGGGACAAACAGGTTTTGGTCAAGGACAAAGTCTCAATATTCATTTCTCAGACTCGTCACAAGTTTTGGGATGATCACTATCATCCAGCTCAAACTGCAGCCAATTTTCTCTGCATTAATCTTGACATCAACATCCCCCCCACCCCGAAAATATGATTCATGTGCTAGCATTCATACTTTAAGCTCACATCTCCCAAAAGCAACGTATTTTTGAACCGACTCTGAGACTACAATGAAGGCCACTAGCAGTGAGCTCCTGGAAGAAAGAGTTTCCATGGTTTAATAGGAGAAAGACACACAGAGTTTTTCTTTAGAAACAGAGCCCCTGCTTCCACTCAGTAAGTGCAATGGGAATTGACTCCCCTACGTGGTCTTATGTATTCCAGAGAATGGCTGTTCCCATTCCTCAGGGCTGCTGAGGAAGCTGAGAAAATGGAAGGTTCCTGAGACACCCCCAGTGATCACCAGTGTGCTAACTCTGAGCCAGACACATGAAGAAAGAGCTTAGCTTTTCACCTGGGACAGGATCCAAAGATTAGTGTCCTTGATCAGTCACTTGAAGGGCAGACAGCCCATCTCAACATCGTATCAGTATATCTAACTTCTTAGGGAATTTTTTTCTCTTTTAACCCAAGTGTCTCAGTAAAGGACAATCATATTTGTGAAGATCGAGACTGTTAAATGAAGATGAGTTTGAGAAAGGTAGTGATACATTGCAATATAGGCAAGTTGCTTTTTTTTGTGTGTGTGTGTGTGTTTTTTTTTTTTTTCTGAAGCTGGAAACGGGGAGAGACAGTTAGACAGACTCCCGCATGCGCCCGACCGGGATCCACCCAGCACGCCCACCAGGGGCGATGCTCTAGCACCTGGGGCAGAGGCCAAGGAGCCATCCCCAGTGCCCGGGCCATCTTCGCTCCAATGGAGCCCTGGCTGCGGGAGGGGAAGAGAGAGACAGAGAGGAAGGGGGGGGTGGAGAAGCAAATGGGCACTTCTCCCATGTGCCCTGGCCGGGAATCGAACCCGGGTCCCCCCGCACGCCAGGCCGACGCTCTACCGCTGAGCCAACCGGCCAGGGCCAGGAATTTTTTTCTTTTTTAAAAAATATGACTTGCCTTGGCCAGATGGCTCAGTCAGTTAGAACGTTGTTCCAACAGACCAAGGTTGTGGGTTCAGTCTCCAGTCAGGGTACACACAAGAATCAACCAATGAATGCGCAACTAAGTAGAACAACAAATCAATGTTTCTCTCTCACTCTCTCTCCCTTCCTCCCTCTCTAAAATCAATCAATAAATAAAAAATTTTAAAAATACATGACTTAGCCAGTCCACGATTCTGGCTTACAGCATTCCAGGATATTTGTCATGATCTCAGATGTGTATTTTAAAACACAGAAATAGTTTAGTTCACTTCTGTGAACTAAAATGAAAATGAACTGAGTGTCAATACAAGTGGAAGATGGTGAGACAAAGAAAGCAGGGGTGGGCTGGCAAGATGCCACACTAAAACAGTGAAATCAGGAGCACAATTCCAAAATCTTTAGCAGCCATTAGTCGTACACTGAATAAGCATGTTAGTGACATAGCTTACACCTCACTCTCCCTAATTTGTAATAATTAAGAACACTGGAGAGAAGCCTGATGCTCGCAGGGGCATCTACCATCTTGAAAGGTCTTTTTCGAAAATCTTTTTAAAATGCTCTCGTTTCCCAACTACTGAGCTGGCGTGATGAGTTCTCTATAACTCACCTGGCAGCTGCTGTCAGTCTCCCCAACACACTGCTCTACTGTGACCTTCCTCTGCTCAGAACTCTGCAGGGGCTACACTCTGTTCACCCCTTAGAGGCCATGAACACCATTGGGGTCCCATCTGTCCATTGAGCCTTCTCTCCTTTCACTCCCCAAAAGGATCCCTCCCAGATACCCAAACTTGACCTTTCCCTCGGTAACACGTTACATTTTCCAGATCCAGGTGCTGTTTCCTCTGCCTGAGATGTCCACCTTCCACATTCTATCAATTGCAATCTCTTCCCCTTGAGGTCTAGTTCAATAGCTTTCACTTCCGTGAAACGCCTTATCCTGTGAACAGCTCTCCATCTTGAATCATAATTATCTGTAACCCTCACAAGTACCTGTAATATTGTGAACGC
Source organism: Saccopteryx bilineata (assembly GCF_036850765.1). Classification (NCBI taxonomy): domain Eukaryota; kingdom Metazoa; phylum Chordata; class Mammalia; order Chiroptera; family Emballonuridae; genus Saccopteryx; species Saccopteryx bilineata. The sequence goes on along the minus strand of NC_089491.1, from coordinate 289,961,961 downwards.
TAAATAAATATGGGTTGAATGATATGGACAAGTGTTAACCAGAACTAATTTTTAAAATTTTTCATTGGTCTTTCGGCCTGCTATGATGTTAATTATTCTTTTTTATCAGATTGTGTCCTATTTATAAAAGTCATAAATAAACATTTGAAAAGTCCAGAAAGGCACAAACAGGAAAAAATATAACCTGCAATCATCACCTAGAGATAGCCACGCTCATTACCCTCTTAATTGCACAATTTACCTTCATGCAATTAAATAAGTTTATGTGGGGAAGTACTACGCCCTGTGCATATTTTTCTGAATTTAGATCAAGTCACATACTATGTACTCACCCAACATTTGGTTGACCAGAAATTTCCATCAGTGAACACTCCTACATTTCAACAGCACAATGCAAGCAAATGTTCTTGGTGATGACTGTGGGGCCCCTTATGTCTCTGCAGTGTTTTGAATCATAAATTCATAGAACTTTATTGCTCAGAGTGACCCCAGGGACCATGTCCACTAACACCACCACCCCTCCCCCCAGGCGCATGGTAAATAAGGCTCCTCATGCCAGGAACTCTTTAAAGATGGGTTTAGACGTGGTCTCAGAATCCTCCTCCAGGTAATCAAGTCCATCGACTGAAAACCGCGTGCAGCGTGAGACCCAGCTGTCCTCCGGGGTCCCCTCCCCACGTCTTGCCGATGCTAAAAGGTCCTAAGGGAGGCCGAGTCACTCCCTAAGGTTCAAAAGCCCACGCAAAGCAGAGCAGGAAGCAGAACTCTCTAACTTTGTTCTAGTGTCCTCTGCTTTGTGTCACACATCTAAGAAAGATGGGGTTGGTTTTATATTGTTTTGAGTATAAAATGTTTTATGGCAGTTTGACTTTTTTTCCCCAAAATTCACAATCCAAAATATCTACACAGCAATGTATTAAGTACTACGCTCAATTAAACAGAAATTTCTAAAGTTATAAACCCACAGAAATATCCTGGCTTCAGACAAGTCTCTGAATCACTTAATCATTCAGTCAACATTTGAGAAATTACTTTGCGTCTGCTCTCTGCCCAACTCTGGCGGAAAAAGAAATAATATAAGGTGTGTTCCTTGTTCTTGAGGGACTTATTGTGTCAAGTTTGAAGCACCCACTTCAGATCCCCCCTTTTTATCCTCCGGCTCCAGTGCAAATGGACGCCTAGAAAGGGGTCATGGGGAATGAAGACAGCAGAAGGAGAGAGTAAGAGCGAGCTTTCCCACTCTGACAAGCTGCAGGGTCTCTCTCCAGAGTTCATTTCGGGAGTCCTAATTCCCAGTGTCTCAGAATGTGACTGCATTTGGAGGGAAGGCCTGTAAGGGGGTGACCTTGCTGAAATGAGGCTGCTAGAGTGGGCCCTCATTCAGTCTGACTGGTGTTTTATAAAAGGAGGAAAGACGGGCACATGAAGCAACACCAGGCATGCATGCACACAGAAAGACCACATGAGAACACAGCGAGATGCTGGCCCTTCACAGGCCAAGGCGAGAAGCTGCAGGAGACGTCAAATTTGCCGACACCTCCATCTTGTATTTCCAGCCTCCAAAACTATAAGACGACAACTTCCGGTTGTTTAAACCCCCAGCCTGTGTTACTTTTTGGCTTCACTGGCAAACTAATACACCTACCAACTACCCTAATATTGCCTTCATGATCAGAGAAGGTTCAATAATAAAAGAACCTTGACTTCTCGAATGACAACCTTCTACTAAGCCAAGAGCTGGTTTTCTGAGAGTTCCAAGTAACTGTGGAAGACTCTCAGAGGAAGAAAGTGGAGGGTTGCACCTGGGGTATGCCAAGCACCACCTGAGAACAGAAACGGAAGCGAGGCAGCTCTGGTTGGCCGGTGCCAAGGAGAGTTAGTAAAGCCCCAGTTGACCCAACACAGCCAGGAGAAGGGAGAAGGGACTCTGCTACTCTGAGCAGTGACAGAGGCCCCATCCTGGATGTCTTAGCTCAGCAGGCTCCTGTATGCCTCCCAAGGGTGGCACATGCTCATGGTGGGTCTGAGTGTGACCCTCACCGGGCTCCGTGGGTATAAGCCCCCTTCCCTATGCATTGTAAAGAGACTAAGCTTGAGACTGGCAAGGGCTCTGGCAAGAGTCAAGGCTCCAACCCATGAAGCACAGAGCTAGTATCGAAGAATGTCGCCCTGCCATCCTCACATACATCCAATCCTACCTGTACTTCCTGCAGGATCTCCATGATAACAGAGGAGAAACACAAAATGCAGCACAAGGTAACATGGGAGAAGAAGCGCGTTATTTCTGCAGTCAGCAGTCAAGAGCATGAGGCATGCCCTGTCGCTTCCAGGCTGGGTGACATAATAGGTTTTCCAGCCTCACTGTACAGTGGGGATGATCATATCCATCTCACAGGTATAGTGAAAATCAACTATGATAATATATGGTCATGTTTTAAGCCATTATGGAGCTCAATAAATGCTAGTGGTCCTGGCAATTATTAAATGCACTTACCATATCTCTTCCTTCTTATTAACTTGTCCCTTCTTAACGGCAGATTAACTTGTGATGTTGACATGCATTTGATATTCAGTTAGACTTTGAGCAATTGAGGGAGATGGCCATATGTTTAATTCTTTTTCCTGTCTTCCCTTTACACATATTAGAGAACTGGGGATGCAGTGAGCATTAGCAAGCACCTAGTTCACTAACGTACAGCCCACCCTGTGGTTCTACGCCCAGAAACAGGCCCATGTCTTTCCATGACCCCTAACTGCAGGATTTTAACAATGTCAACTCTTCTCCTACCCTATGGTCTTCCTTCATTTCTCCACCACCAGTTACCTCATAACCCAAGCCAGCCAACCAAGATCTTTCTAGAACACTATTTTAAAACATCCCATCTCTTATGCAACAACTTCTAGTTGGCAACTGGCTGCTCACAGGGAAAAGTTCTAACTCCTTGACATTCAAGGTCTCACATAATGTAGCACCAACCACACACATCTGCCATGCTTTTCCTACACGACTCTTCTACTACAGTCAATGTGGCCTGCTTGTTCATGCTAGACAAGGAATATTTGCTGAGGAAGTAGGTGGGTGTTTGACTAGCATGACATGAGTGACCTTATCATGTCCAATTCTACCTCCCTGTTTTTGTCTATGCTCTTCTTCCCTCCTGGAGTGTCTCTGTGTCAAGGCCACTGATTGCTCACATGACTAAGGAATATATGGTGTTGTTTAGAGTTTTGTACATACTACCCACCTGACCACATACGGGAGCCTTCCCTCACTTTCTTTTACTTAAGTTCCTCCGGTGCTCAAAGTCCAGCTCAAAACTCATCTCCTGGGAGAACAAGCCTTTTCTGACTCTGTGGCCCTCAGAACTGTCTGTCTTCTTTGCATTCCTGATGACACACACTGCCTACACCATGCCCCCTGACTTCCAGCACCCTCCCTCTTGCATTATGATTTGAACTTCCATGGAAGTCCACCAATAATAAGTCCCTCAAGGAAACTTTCCAAGTCTATTTCTTTTCACCCCATGGTCCCCACTGCTATGAATGTAGTGCAATCCATTTGAGACTCCTTGGGAGGGGACACCATCTGATACAAGGATACATCTCAGTTTCCCGGGCAGTCACTGCCCAGTGGTGACCAGCCCTAAGCATGCTGTGATCTGTGTATCTCTGGCCCCTTTGTCAACTCTACCTCAATGTCTCACCTTGAGATGAATGAACCGTGAGAAAAACAAGAAATGAATTCAACTGCACATGTCAGCTCAAGTCCCCCCATGTGGATGAAGGGTGTCAGCATGGTGAAGTGACATTACCCAGGTGAGGCTGCATCTGCATATCTGTCATAGCAATCGGGATGTACTCCCCTTCACAGCAAGGATGATGGCACGGCTGACTCACCGCATGAGGCCGTGTTCCCGGGAGCGGGGCTGGCTGGTGCTGGCCTGGCCCCTCCTCTCATCAGGTTCACCTGCAGAGTTTACTGTACTCGCTCTGTACAGAGAACATGGCTAGTGACCTGGCAGCCAATCAATGGCTCCCCGCATAGGGAAACTTACCCAGGTCACACGGAACACACGACCACAACTTTGCTCTCATAGAATTTTCATGGCCATCTATGTGCTAGAATAATAAATACAATAATGTAAAATATGTATAAAGTGAAACAAGATAAAAGTAACACACCATTTATATGACATAATAACCCAGAAATGTGTATATTTACTCCAAGTCTCTTCTCTGAACTCCAGACTCATATGTCCTGCTGCCTATTCAAGTTCCTCTGTGGTTGTTCAATAGCCATCTCAAACTTAACATGTCGAAAACTCAGGTCCTGATAGTCCCCTCACAAGCCTCTTTCTTCTACAATTTCCCCTTCTTAGTAATTACACCATTCTATTAGTTGTTCGGGCCAAAAACCTTCCAATCACCCTTCTCACATCCTACTCCTGGTTCATTAATAAACCTGTCAGCCTTTCCTTCCAAGCTTACCCACAATCCTTGTCTGCCCCAACCCCCATACTGCTACCACCCTGGTCTAAGCTACCGTCATCTCTTGGATCATTGTAACAGTCTACTATCTGATCTCCCTGCTTCTTCTGCCTCTGCCCTCCTTTAGGCTGTTCTCAACACAGCAGCCAGAGTGACCCTGCTAAAAGGTAAGCCGAGTCACGTCACTGCCATCCTCAAAGCTTTCCAAAGTCTATATCACCCGAAGAGCAAGTCAAAGCCCCGTCATAACAACAGGGTTCTCCATGACCGGGCTCCCACATCTGATCGCATCTACTGCTGCCCTCCTGCTGGTAGTCTCTACCCATGCCATCCTCACAGCTCTTCCTCCACCTCTCTAGGGCCTCTCCTACCGTAGGGCTTTCAAACGGGCTATTCCTTCTCAGAGCGCTTGTTCCCCCCCATATTCATGTCTTAATTCCCAGATTCCATTAGGTCTTTATTCAGAAGTCCCCTTCCCTTGGAGGCCTTTCCTAATTACCCTTTATGAAATAGCACCTTCAGGTCTTCCTACCAAAACAGGCCACACCCCTTCGGATTGCATCTCCTTCTATCGCACCATGTATATCACTTACTTATTTTGCTTTTACATTGTTTAGAAATGTATGTCCCATGAAGGCAGAACTTTGTTTTGCTCCCTGCTGTATCCTCAGTACCTAGACCAGTGCCTGGTATATAACAGCTGTTCAATTAAAATGTGTTCTGGGCCCTGGCCAGTTGGCTCAGTGGTAGAGTGTCGGCCCAGCATCTGGAAGTCCCGGGTTTAATTCCCAACCAGGTCACACAGGAGAAGTACCTGTTTCTCCACCCTTCCCCTTCTCCTTTTCTCTCTCTCCCACAGCCAAAGCTCCATTGGAGCAAAGTTGGCCCAGGCACTGAGGACGGCTCCATGGCCTCCGCCTTAGGCGCTAGAATGGCTCTGATTGCGGTGGAACAATGCTCCAGATGGGCCGAGCATCGCTCCCTGGTGGGCATGCCAGGTGGATCCCAGTCAGCACATGCAGGAGTCTGTCTGCCTCCCCTCCTTGCTTCTCACTTTGGAAAAATACAAAAAAAAAAAAAAAAAAATGTGTTCTGTGAGCAAAGTGTAATAAACTGAAAACCACTTATTTTACCTGTTACTACTGTGTACCTATGACTCAAAAAATTTGATGGCCTTTAAGTACGTTATGACTAGATTAAATATCTTCAAAAGTAATTCACCTTGAAGAAATTTTTTCTAGCAGCAGCTATTTGGTGTTCATTCAACAAACATTTTTTGAGCACATGCTTTGTAATAGGTCCTGACATAGAGGCTAAGGATACAGCAGTGATCAAGGGCAATATAGCATTTGACCTTTTAAATATACAATCTAGCAGTGTAGGATTTTAAGTTCTTCACCAAGTGGTGAATCATCTCGATATCAACTGTGTCATCCATAAGATACAGATGACGACACTTTACCTACCCAAGGTCACAGGACTCAACCAGATGATTTTTGATGTCCCTTTTATGACTGTGAATCTTTTTTCTGCCACATCCACTGTCATTTCTTCTCCGGCATCTTCCTACTTTTCCCAAAAACATTTCTCTCTGGTTCATCTAAGTACCCCCATCTCACATGTCCCCATAAATATAAACACACAGCCGATTCATAGTTGGTTCATCTGTAACATTCAAACGATCCCTGCAAATTAAATGTCTTGCTGGGACTCCTTGTCCGCAGCTTTGGGCCCAAGGAGCAAGGCAGGGGGAAAAGCCATATTAAGTTTGGAGCCTTAAGAAAAATGGGTTGCCATGACGTTCCAACAAGCTTTTCTTCCCACACTGAAAATGAACTCCCTCAGCTCTGGGGTTCACCCAGCTAAATGTGGACAAAGCAGCAGTCACCCAGATGACATGAAAAGCCCTAATGGCATTTCCAAAGGAGCCATTGTGCTAATACCACATCACTCTGTCACTGTCACAACGTTGTGCTCCTTAAAATACCCAGAGTCATTTGGGCTCTTTTGTAATGGAGAAAGGTGTGGGAGGCAATCTTGCCTTGGGAGAACACTGAAAAGGAGGGGCCCTCAGGAACCCGGCAAAGAGCATGGTGTACACTTGAGCCTGCAGCACCTCTTGCTGCTATAATTGTGCACGATGGGGGTATGGGAGAAGGGAGGCAGAGTCCTTGATGAGGGGACTAGTGTGAAACAGATAAGCCTAACAGCTGCTAACTCATAGTCAGAGAGGCAAGCAAACAGAGAACAAAGGTACCCAAGAAAGTTGCACCAATTCCCTTGTGGCTGGACAAACTCCAATCCTGGACTACCTGTGTCCTAGTTTCTGGCCCTGGCAAAGACCTGGATGCTACTTTTTTCATCCATCCCACATTTTCCAGAAAAGCATACAATTTGCCATAATGAACACAACAGGCACAAAAGACATCAATTAAAAGACACAAATTGGGCCCTGGCCGGTTTGCTCAGTGGTAGAGCGTCGGCCTGGCATGCAGAAGTCCCGGGTTTGATTCCCGGCCAGCCAGGGCACACAGGAGAAGCGCCCATCTGCTTCTCCACCCCTCCCCCTCTCCTTCCTCTCTGTCTCTCTCTTCCCCTCCCACAGCGAGGCTCCACTGGAGCAAAGATGGCCTGGGTGCTGGGGATGGCTCCTTAGCCTCTGCCCCAGGTGCTAGACTGGCTCTGGTCGCAACAGAGCGATGCCCCGGAGGGGCAGAGCATCGCCCCCTGGTGGGCAGAGCGTCGCCCCCTGGTGGGCGTGCCGGGTGGATCCTGGTCGGGCACATGCGGGAGTCTGTCTGACTGTCTCTCCCCGTTTCCAGCTTCGAAAAAATACAAAAAAAAAAAATAAAAAGAAGAAGAAAAGGACACAAATTGCTTCTAAAAAACACACCTTAGATTTACAGATGCACAGAAAGTTCAAACAGAATAGCACACTAAACCCCACAAAATTAGAAGGAAAATGATAAAGAACAGAAATAAAATTAAAAGATTTACAATACAGAAAATCAGCAGAACCAAGAATTGTTCTTTGAGAAGCCTAATAAAATTGATAAACCTCTAGCAAGACTCAAGGATCAAAAAATTAAAAGAAAAGAGAGAGGCAGACATTATCAATACCAGAAATGGATAAATGAAAAAAAACAGGACATCACTACATACTCTATGGATATTAGATAAGATAATATCCATAGAGTATGTATGGTTAACAACTTTATGCAAATGCATTTGACAATTAAGATGCAATGAATAAATTATTTTAAAAGCACAACTTAAAAAATGGACACAAGAAGAGGTAGAAAAGTGAAATAGTCTGATGTCTAGCAAATAAATGTATGATTAGAAAAAAAATCACAAAGCAAACTTTATTAAATTTTACATTTTGATCTTCTTTGCCATGGTCACAATTTTCTTCTTTTAATAGTGTATTATATTAATTTCCCACTATTAAACAAACTTGTAACTTGGATAAAGCCAAAATAAAACTTGGGGGGGGAACACCTCACAGAGCCCAGATGGCTTCATGAATGAGTTCTAAGGAAACAACTTCAATCTCTAGATCTTACAAATTCTTCCAAAGAGTAGGGAAAAAAAGACAGAACATATCTTGCTTCATGAAGGAAACCTAACCTTGATATCAAAACCTGCCCAGGGGATTTCAAGGAAAGAAAAATAACAGGTCAGTCCCTATTATGAACACAGATAATGTAATCCTAAACCAGAATACAGCAAATCAAACCCAGGGATACTGACAAACCCCAGCGCAATAAAGTTGGTATTAGTTTCGGGTTGAAAGTTTAACACTGGAAAATCAGTGTAATTCACTATATTAAAAGATCATAGAAAAAAATTGTGATCCATGCAATAAATAGAGAAAAAGAATTTAATGAAGTTCAACCTCTGTTCATGATTTAAAATAAAAAAATCGCAATTTAGGAACAGAAGAAAACTTTATCAGCCTGGAAAACATTGTAACATCGTATTTAATGAGAAATACTGAATGCTCTCCCACTGAGACTGTGGATAAGAAAAGAACATTTTTACCATTGCAACTTAATTACGGGAGATCCTAGCCAGTTGCAGTAAGAGAAATAAATGGAATAAGAATTGGAAAGGAAGAAATAAAACTATCATCATTTGCAGATGACATGACTATGTATGCAAGAAATCCAAAAGGATCTTCAGATATCCTATTTAAAATAAATAAGTGAATTTAGCAAGACAGCTGGAGATACAAGTTCAATATACAAACTTCATTTTGTTGATATACTAGCAAAAAATTATTAGAAAACTTTAAAAATAATACCAATTACAAGTGCATCAAAACCATTGTTAAATAAATGATGCACCAGACCTCAACATAGAAGACTACAAAACACTAAGAAAAATTAAAGGAGATACAATAAATAGAGGAATGCACTATATCCATGAACAGGATGGCTCAGTATTGGAAGGATTTCAATTTGCTCCAATAATCTGCAGCGTCAATGCAGTTCCAGTCCTAACTCCAGCAGGATTTTTTTTTTTTTTTTTAGCAAAAATTGACAACTCTAAAATATATGTAAAAGTGCTAAGAGAAAATAAATTAGCCAAAACAAACCTGAACAGAGAACAAATGTGGAGGAATTACATTACTGCATATCAAAATTTATTATAAAGCTACCATTATTAAGAAACCGTGATATTTGCTGCAAGCAGAGACACAATAAAACAGAGTCAAGTCCTGAAATAGATTTATACACATATGGTCACTTGATTTATGATAAAGGTGACAGGGAGAGCAATAAAGAATAGTCTTTTCAATAAATAGTGCTAGGTCAATTGGACATCCCTATAAAATGAAAATGAATCTTAACTCCCTCTTACAACATACATAAGAATCAATACTGGGTGGATTGAAAACTAAATGTGAAAAATAAACCAATACAACTTGTACAAAATAAGACAGCAGAATTTCTCTGTGATCTTGAGGCGGGAAAAGTTCCTCTGTCAACCTGAGTTTTGTGTATATTCAAAAAGTGAATGGTCTCTTGCTAGGTGCTGTAGATTATAGTAGCTATGCAAGAAAAAGCAGCTATAAATGTGACATGTGTGTGTGAGAGTACATTCCATGGGAGTGTCCCAACTGACTGCTATTGAAGACTGCTACAGATATGATGGCTGGGGGCATCATATCATAAAGGCGAGGCCCTGGCCGGTTGGCTCAGTGGATAGAGCATTGGCCCAGCATATGAACATCCTGGGTGTGATTCCCTGTCAGGGCACACAGCAGAAATGACCATCTGCTTTCCTCCTTCTCCCTTTCTCCATCCCACAGCCAGTGGCTTGGGTGGTCTGAGCATCAGCCTCAGGTGCTAAAAATAGCTTGGTTGAGCATCAGCCCCAGATGAGGGCTGCTGGGTGGATTCCAGTCAGGGTGCATGTGGAAGTCTGTCTCACTATCTCTCCTTTCACTTAAAAAGGAAAAAATTAAAAAAAGGGGACAATGCCAAGGGCTATTTCCTAGAGGTCAGACAGACTTCCAGGAGGCCCCAAGTGACACACATGAATAAATTCCACCACACTCCACAGTCTAGCCCTGAGTGAGCAGGGGTTGCTCACAAACCTGGTTCTCAGCCTCAAGAACTGACTTGTTTCTCAGGTCAGACTGACCCAGCTGTGCAATGATAAACAAAACCATGCAAGAACCAGGGCCCACGTGTGTTTAGATTAGCCCATCTTCCTCCCATGGGTAAAATACCTGCGAAGCCAAAATGCAATTTAAATGTCTCTCAGAGCAAGAAGAGAGAGTCACAAAATTGGAAAGCTCAGCGGCTTTAGCCCCTCCCCCCAGGAGAGCAGAAGCCCCAGACAGACTTGAATGCCCAGCCCTTGGCTAGAGCCCCTTCTCCCCAACAGACGGGATGGGTCCTACCTATGCTTTCCTCTGGGGTTCCTCTTTTCCTCGCTTCCACAGTGGCCAGCACCTCTCTGAGGGTCACATTTAGTTCACCTGTGTTAATGCCTTCACAGTATTTATTGTGATTCATCCCGGGAGAGAGAGACTAGAAGGTGATCTAGCGATCTCTGCTCTTAGCTTTAGGCACCGACATGCAGAGGGAGATCTTATTTCTCTGATTTTTGTGGTTTTAAGGAATACCTCATTTTACCTCCTGTATGCAGTAAGAGAATAGTTTGTCCACGGGTAAAATTTCACCAAGGGTGATCAGACAGTCGGCTGCATACTAGAAAAATCAGATACAAGTGGTCTTCTCTTTAAGAATTTAAACCTACCTGCCCAAGGAAAGATCTCCTAACCACAGGTTTAATGGTGAGTATCCCTGAACAGCTTCAACAATTTAACACTAGACTAGCTAGCTGGCAATGATGTCCTTCTGAGCAGCCAACAGAGGGATGGGGCCAGGGGCTGAGGGCTGATCTCTATGTGGGAAAGCGCCCTGTCCCAATGGAAGCTATAGATCCTCAAGCAAGACAGAGCCTCTGGAGGTGGATTCAAATCATGCTTGAATGCACCTCTCTGCACCTCAAGTCTATCTTATCTTGAGGGGAAAAAGGCAGCTGTCTGGCTTGACAGCAAAGGCGTCTCTTCCCAGAACATCTTACCATCTGCCTGATGTTAACTGACAAGGTCTTCCATTTTCTGATTAGTAGTAAGTCCTCAGAAGCAATTGTTTTCCAAAAGAAAACATTGACTTAAAAATCCAGCAAAAGGATAAGTAACTCAAATTGGCACCTTCCCTTAGAGCAGCGACCACAACGAGCATGCAATAAACGTCAGCTGATGGACTGAATGGACCGGGAGGAGAATTTCAAAGGGAGGCAACTGAGTGACAAGCACGTGTTGATGGTGGTGACCAGGGTGGGCGGTTTTACAAAGGGTTTACTTGGGGAAAGGAAAGGGAGGCTGGTAGTTAGAAGACACACATCAGCATTTTTCCATGGTCTGGCTCTGATGCTCAGGATCATGAAATGGATTGGCATGTGAACTATTCCCTGCAGAGGGAGCTATGCAGGAAGAGGCAGGTCTTCCATAACTGGACAGAGGCTAAGAGCATGGACTGAGGACTCTTCTGTCAGATCTACTCCTCGCGTGACCTTGGTAAGTTATGAATTTCCAGTTTCTGTTCCCTCACCTAAAAAATGATAGTGATATTACATCACAGTTGTCATAAGAGCTGGAACTAATAATGGATTTAAAGCCCTCAACAAAGTGCCTGGTGTATAGTACAAGTCCAGTGAATAGCCACTTTCCATTGCTTTTATTTATACCAGAGCAAAGCTGCATGCTGCTATGCGTGGGGCTGGCCTGGCCATAGAAGGGCCTTATGGGAACCAGCCAAGATGCCCCACTGAGGCTGGTGAGCTCACTGCAATGTGAAACAGGGCTTTGTGGAGCCTCAGAGAACCAGTGTTGACATGGCTACCTGAGCAAGTACAGGTCTTTGCAGGGAAGACCTTATGATCAAGTTCACAAGATCCACTTTCAAGTTTTTCAACAATGTAAGTATGAGAAACAATGTTTGGATGGGGATTTTTCTTCTACTGCAAAAAATATGACTATTTGACATGTCAAAGTTAAAAACCAAAGGTACTCAATCCTGTATGCAGCTGGCTCTATATAGAACAGGCAAGGTAGAAAGTACTGTCGTAGAAGACCTGCCCCTGGGAATCTCCCAACAACTCCCATCTGCATGCTGTAGGTCCCCCAGTGACCCAGAGACCTGTCTGGAGGAAGGCTTCTTCTACACACTTACACGCTCGGGTTACCGGTCTCGGGTTAGGAACAGGGGTGACAGGAACAACTGGAGAAATCATCCACTTGGTACATATGCGCAGGGAAGGTAAGAAGACTGGCTCTCAGGAAGTCTGCCCAGGCCATAAACCCTCTATGTAGTACTGGAGGCAAAAGGCTTGCTCCCCTTTTCTTGGATAACATGAGGAGCAAACCATCATGGCGTTTAGAGTAAGAGGGTCAGGAAGATGTATTCCATCCACCAAGCTGATAGGGCTTCCCTCAGCCATTCTCAACCATCTCTGGACCAGCTCCAAGCACATGGAAGGTGGACGGTAAGGGTGGAGACATGTTCTGTGACGGCAACCCTTTAACCACCGGTCAGTCAGGAGTTCTCTCTAAGGAGCTCCATCCAGAGCCCTCGGCAGCCCTGCCTTCACCCCCTTGCGTGCGAGGCTCACCTGTGCCGCGTACCAGCTGCGTGACCTTATGCAAGCTACTCACTCTCAGCCTGTTTTGTCATCTACAAACTGAAGCTAATAGTTCTCATAGAAACGTGAAAATTAAATAACAGAACGCATAAGGGAGCTAAACAGTGCTTAATGACACAATGAATAAATGATTGTGATGATCCGCATTGTCTTGTTAGCAATTTTCTTACACACAAGCACCCAGGCACAGCCCTCAGCACCGCCCACCCAGTCCCAGAGCCCCTCCCACTGCGCTGAGTCTGGGGTGCCCCTCTCCTCTGCCCACTGTGCTTCTCTTGCTATTTCTATTCTGCCACAGTTGGGGCCATTCTTCCTAAACGCTTCCCCATCATACCTGGCTGTTTTCTGTTTAACAACACCCCCCCCCCCCATCAAAATTCATCCTTTCCAGACATCTTGCCTCCATTCTCTTACCATTGAAAGAAAAAGAAATACAACAACAACAACAAAAAAACCCAGAACATAAACATCTCTCAATTAAAAGGTTTGAAATAAAAGGAGTGTAGAGGAGGCCAGACAGTCAGGAAGCAAGCCAGCCCCATTGTCACTCCTCTGCCGGGGCCCCGCCCCCTGGGGTTGCGCCTTATTCTCTGGTTTGTCTTATTTTGGGCCGAAGCCCAGGAGGCACTGCGAGCATCTCACTCTGTCCCCACTGGGCTCCCATGCACCTTTTGTGCCTGGTGGATGATAAACTAGAATTGGCCTTACAATAAAGCCATGGGCCCAGATAGATGGGCAGGAGGTGGCCCTGCTGAGTAAAGCTAAAAAAAATTAAGCAAGGGAAGAAAAATGTTCTCTCCATTGCTTTTCCCCAAACTCAATACTCTTTGTGAGCCGAAGGGTCCCCACTGGGGGTGGTCACCCTGAGTCTCAAGCTGCCCGCCTGGGCCAGGCTGCAGAGGGTCAGTCAGTCAGGAGGGAGGGAGCTTGCCAAGCCCCATGGGCTCAGAGCGCTCAGGAGATCGTGTCCAAGTCGGAGACTAACAACACGCAAGCAGCAAGCGCAGACATGGAGGAGGCCTCCGGAAACGAGCATGCAGGCAGCTATAGCATGGACGCCCCACGGAAGGGAAGCAGAGAGCTCCAGTCGCAACGAAACGCCAGGAACGCCAGGGTTGGGGGCCTCTCTGCGAACATACCCAGTGAACGACAACCGGACACCCAAGTCTCATCTATTTCCAATGGTCCTCACTTTCATCCCTTGCTCTCCATTCTCACTTGGCTGTCATTCAAGCCAGGCCCCCGGTCCCCTCCCCTCAGGCCCCTTTACAACAGCCTTCCAGTCAGGCCATGCTCCCCTCAACCCACATACCTTTGCCTAAAACACTCCTCTAACCAGAGTCTTCCATAATGGGTCTCCTCAGTGGAAACATCTTCCTGAATGTCCCTCGTCAGCAGGGCAAAACCCAACCGGCCATGCTGACGGCCTCTGCATCTGCTCAACGCTACCTTCTTCTTAAATCCCATTTCCAACTGGTTTCAGTTGCTTCCTCAATACGTTCCAGCCTTCTAGCTTTTGCTCACACCATTATCCCCACCTGGACACCCTCACTGCTCCTTGCTCCAGTCTTCCCAAATTGCACCCACCTGTGCTGGTTACTCTCTGCTTGTCTCCCCTCCCCCAGCTATTCTGGGCCCTTGCCCATGCCTCCAGCTTCTGTGTGGCCATTCTTGTTGGCCTGGGTCCCTCAGTGATCACCCGCATCCCCTCCTCCCCGCTCCCAGCTGTCACTGGGCTTGTAATCCTAGTTCCTCGCTTTGCAGGGAGTGAAAAGGGCAGCCCGCTATATCTGTGTCCTGGGGTCTCCACATCGCTTATTGGTCCTGTCCATATCTCTTAAGTACCTCCTGTATTCCGTCCTGCCTGAAACATCATCTTGGCCACCCCAGTCCAAACCACACCTCCTCCAAGAAACTTTCTCTCCCATGGTGGCTGAGAGGGATTTCTCATCTCTTGCCAACATCCTTCCTTAATTCTGACCCTCTATGGAGCTCTACTGTTTCCAAAGCATTTGACGTGCATTAACTCATCTTTTCCTTATGACAGCCCTGAGAGACAGACAAGGTATTATTACCATTAACACTCTCATCTGCATTCGGCAGAGGGCTGAAGCTTCCAGACAACAGTCACAGCCGAGAACACGCAGCAGCGAGGCCGTCATCACGCAGGTGGTTTGGGCCACAGGATGTGGGGATGCCAGAGATCCAACAAGCGGACTAGGACTACATAAGAAGTCTTCAGGCCGAGACTCTTTGTTGCACCTTTCTGAATGTCCCACCCTACCCCTACGCTGTGCTTGAATCAAAGCCCCAGACACGGAGGTGGTCAAGACCTTCATTCCTGGGTTTAGTCCCTACACTGGGCCAGGCAGGGTGCCGACTCCCGGAGGCGCCACAGTGAACAGGACAGACACGGCCTGCCCTCCCGGAGCTCACGCCTAGTAGGAGGCATGCATCACATATAAAACATTACCCAAGTCACAGGACTAGCACAACGGTGGCAAGGGCTCCAAAGAAAAACAGAAAGTCCCGAGTGTGATTTCCTGCGGGTCAGTCCTTCAAACTGGGATCTAAGAGATGAGGAGGGGTTAACCAGTGCAGGGAAGAAATGTCCATGCACGCAGAGCAGCAAGTCCAAAGGTTTTCAGGTTGGTGTAGCCTGGAGTGGGGGACTTGAGTAATTCTGACAAAGGCTAGTATGGCCACAGTACAAAAACCAAGGACCAGCGAGGCTAGAAAGGCTGGCAGAGGCCACATGCCTTGAAGATCATGTTAAAGATTTGTGTCTAGCCTGACCAGGTGGTGGCGCAGTGGATAGGGCTTCGGACTGGGACATGGAGGACACAGGTTTGAAATCCTGAGGTCGCCAGCTTGAGCGCAGATTCATCTAGTTTGGGCAAGGCTCACCAGCTTGAGCACAAGGTCGCTGGCTTGAGCAAGGGGTCAATCACTCTGCTGTGGCCCCCCAGTTAAGGCACATATGAGAAAGCAATCAATGAACAACTAAGGTGTTGCAACAAAGAATTGATGCTTCTCACCTCTCTCCGTTCCTGTCTGTCTGTCCCTATCTGTCCCTATCTGTCTCTCTCTCTGTCACACACACACACACACACACACACACACACACACACACACACAGATGTCTATATTTCAAGTGCAACAGGAACCCAATAAAGGGTTTGAAAATAAAAGTGGCATGAGAGATGTGCACTGTTTAGAAGTCATTCGAGCTGCAGAGCAGAGAATGGATGGAAGACGCCCATGAGAGGACTGGAAAGATGGTCAGGAGGTGGCTGCGGTCATCAGGAACAGAAGACGGGGGCCGGGTCAGTGTGGAGATGGAGACCTGGGAAGAGGCTGGGACTTGGTGTTTGATGGGGACAGAAGGTGAAAGAGTGGCTCATGCCCCTAAATAGATGCTGGGGCTCTGTTACTGGGGGGGGGGGGCTGCTGGAGGGGGATGGTAGGGG
Source organism: Saccopteryx bilineata (assembly GCF_036850765.1). Taxonomy (NCBI): domain Eukaryota; kingdom Metazoa; phylum Chordata; class Mammalia; order Chiroptera; family Emballonuridae; genus Saccopteryx; species Saccopteryx bilineata. Next base: position 289,945,780 of record NC_089491.1, on the reverse strand, counting down.
GTCCAGGCATCGGTTTAAAGTTCATTAATGAGAGGGATTTGGGAAGGGTACTTACAGTTGGTAATTAACCATATAAACCTGGAGCTCAGAAGAGAGTTATAGGCTAGAAATATCAATTCAAGTCATCAGCATAGAGGCTGTGTCCCCCAGAGAAATGGTGTGGGAAAAGAAACAAGGGCCCAAAGGAAAAGAGGCCATCAGAGAGATGGAAGGACACAGGACCTTGTGTGTCACCGAAGCCATGGGCTTCAGGACGGAGGTAAAAAGCAGCTGTGTCGTATGTCACTGAGTGATAAAATGGGACACACGAACCCACAGTCATATACCCAGGGTAACATGGCTGAGCTTTCAAAGCTCAAATGACCTCAAGTTTATATCCCACACATCAGAATGAAAGCCTACACTAAAATCTCCATCTGCATAAATGACTACGCGGTAAAGCCCGAAACCTCTGCTCGCTGCAGTGTCCCAAGAAGAGGACCCTCTCGTCTCCCCACCCACCACAGAGCCCACGACAGTGGACCCCCAGCCGCTGCCTCCCAGACTCCAGGCAGCAGTGTGTGCTGCCAGACGGGCCCCTGGGAGGTGACAGAAATAGCCACAGAGATAGATAATAAGATCCGTGTCTGCTCCTGAACCGCTGAGAACACTGGGTGTTGATTAAATTTTCATACCTCCTTGACAGATTTCCTGCCTCTTTTTTCCATTTTTTTATTTTTTAATTGTTATTCCTATTTCAAAAACATAAAGAAGAGAAAAACACAATAAAAGGGATTCTTTCCTGGCATGTGCTTCAGTGTGAGGTTTTCGTGCTGCCCTGGGCATCGCTCTGGCTTGCCACAGAAGTGGTGTCACAGCACCTGGAAAATGGAGTGTGCGTGTGCGTGTGCACACACGTGCACAGGACTCTAGCCCCTCCCCCCACTCTCTGCCTCCGTTCCTCACTCCCTCCCCTGCCTCTCTTTCCCCCTTTACAGGCATTTCTGTTACTACCTCTTTGGGCAGCCTCTAACCTTTTGTTCATATTCTTCCTCACTGTTCTATCATATTTCCCCATGTATAAGATGCACCTTTTTCAAAAATTTTTGGGTCTAAAAACTGGAAGCGTCTTATAAAAGTGGTTGTAGTTTTTTTTTTACTTGTATTTCCCACTTTTTTGTGCTCATTGTTGAAGACAGTGATTCGTCATCAGACACAGATGAGGACAAGCTAATGGATGGGAGTTTTGACAGTGATGAGGAGTTGTATGACTTTTATGATGAATAAAACTTGAGTTTAATAACTTTATGTAATACAGTTTTCTTCAAAATTTGGGTCCAAAAATTAAGGTGCGTCTTATACATGGGGAAATATGGTAATTTCGGTTTCCTCCTCAGTTAAGTGCACAAATACAGGGGCTCGCACCCACTCAAGATTCATTCTTTTCTCTCCTTTCCTCCCTCACTCGCTCATTCTCTGGACAGTTCTCCTTATTTCCGTTCTCAGAGAAGAGTTATCAACTGGAGAGCGGAGCTCTGAGCAAAGACGACAGACAATTGCCCGTCCCTTCCTCCGCACGAATGACGGATGGGCCCCTCTTGTCTCTCCCAGAAATGGAGGGGTTTAGAGCTACTGTCCTCTCTTGTTCTACAAATCAAACAGAGGAACGGCTCAAAGATGCTCTGACCTCTGTGAGAAACTGCCCTCTAGGTTAAGGGACGCGGCCCTGAACAAGCTCCCACCCCAGCAAATCGGAGTGGCCCGCGAGGCCTTCTGTCCTCCCTCCAGCTAAAATATGGGATCAGGCTCAGGGGAGGCTCAAGTAGGGCAAGGTGTATAGTAAGCACAGTTCCACCTCAGTCCCACAGGAATTGTGACAGGTGACCCAATTTCATCCTAAGTGACGTGGTGGCCTGCTCGCTTTTGTCACTGCAAAGTGGCGCCTGGAGCCTAATTATAGTGTGAGGCCTGGCACTGCGAAAAAGGACCCACTGGCCCTAATGTAATCCTGCCTCTGGGGGCACCGCTCTGTCCCTCGTCCCCTTCCCGGACTTCCCCAGGGCAGGTGCGGCCAACCTGGGCTCCCATTCCCAAACCACTCCACAGCCGCCTCTCTCCACGCCCGGCATCGTGTCCAGCCCGCCTGAAGAAGGGGGCTGTCCTCCATGCTGTGTCAACTCGAATCCATCTGGAGGGAGGTAGAGGGATCTGATGGTCCTGATTTCTCCCCAAAAGGAAGGCCGACAGAGGTAGCACGGCCCCCCAAAGGCCTACACTCCGGCAGTGGATGGGACCCCAGTCTGAAGGGCTTGAAGGCTGGACATCAAAGAGTCAATAGGGACCTTCCTTTCCCATCAGGAAGAGTCCAGCCAACACAAGAAGCCCAGCCCCTCTCCTATAATCAGTACTCGCAGAATGAGAATAGCTGGCTGGCTGTCACTCCAGTGGGAGGGGGGGCGAAGTGGGGAGGGGTCCAAGAGCAAACCCCCAGGCTTCATCTCAGCTAAGTATTACGTGTCTTCTTGCCATCACTGAGTGACCATGGTCCACAGGTGACGCTGTAGGCATGGTCGCCCCTCGCCCTGGATACCTGGTGGTGAGCCAACACCTATCACCAGAGATGGAAGGGCAGGAAATGGGCTCCTCAGATAACTACAGAACCCTTCCTGCCTAATTAAGGATCCCTTAGCACAGAGGATCAAAGATAAAAAATGCTTAATAGCATCTGACTAGTCTTCAAGTGTCCCCAAACTCTCCAGGACTTTCATCAAAAGGACAGTCCTACTTTAACATTCTCTCTTATGAAAATACAAAAAAAGAAAGAAAGAAAGAAGGGAGGGAGGGAGGGAGGGAGGGAGGGAGGGAGGGAGGGAGGGAGGGAGGGAGGAAGAAAGGAAGGAAGGAAGGAAGGAAGGAAGGAAGGAAGGAAGGAAGGAAGGAAGGAAGGAAGGAAGGAAGGAAGGAGAGGGGGGGAGAGAGAGGGAGGGAAAGAAAGAAAGAAAGAAAGAAAGAAAGAAAGAAAGAAAGAAAGAAAGAAAGAAAGAAAGAAAGAAAGAAAGAAAGAAAGAAAAAATGTGTCATGAGCAAAGCCTCCAGCAAGGAGCAGTGAGGGTGGGAGTGGGGGAGGGAAACCTGCTATCTCTTGGAAATACTAATTACAGTGTTCACACATGCATGCCTCATAAAATAGTCAGTTTTCACACACAGCTACTCCCTACAACAATATCGCAAATCAAAATACAACACGTAAGCATATTAAACAACTTCTCTATTCTCCTAAATGGCCCTTTAGCAAGACTCATTTTGAGACAGTTGTAACACAATGGTTAAAAGCACAGACTCTGGGAACGGGCTGCCTTGGTTTTCTCAACTGTAAATCAGAGGTATAACGGTCCTATCTCAAAGGCTTGTTGGGAAAGTTCAGTGCATTTATATCCATAAAGTGCTTAGAACACGGTGATTACTCACCACGGTCCTTTCACAACACTGTACAGTCCCAAGGATATAAACAAGAGGTCTCCGCATTTCTATGGCCAGTATGTTCTCATTTCTGGCTTTAAGATTCACTTACCTTCATTCATTCACAGATTCAAACCCCACCCAGCAGTGTCTGAGGCTTGTGGTGGCTTCTGCTGGGAGCCTGGATGAAGGCACCCTGAGGACTCCCCTGGGAGTTCTGATCTCCTTGTCCCCCAGAGACCCCTCAGGTATCTTCATGCATAAATATGAGTTTTTGGACTGTCTAATGAATCACCGTTGCTTTTGTTAACAGGACCTCAATGAGGCCCTTTACGGGTTGATTTAACCTCCAACCTGGAATGGTAAGTTCACTAAAAATACTAAAAACACCCAGGTGAATGAATGGCTTAACCCTGTGGAAGTCAGCTGGATTCTTGCATGGCAATGCTGTTCAAAGACCAAAAATGAGGTTCCTAATGGCAGCCACTCATGTCACGGATGCACTGGTCACCAGAAGACCTGGTGCAATGACTGAGGGAGTAGACAATAACTATAACAGATACACTGCACTGACCTCCCCCGATGCCATGTACCCAGACCATCACTTAGTCATTCAGCAAATATGTCTTAAAAACTTATCTTGTGCCCAGTACTGATGCGAGCAGCAACTGTTCATAGCAGTGAGTGGGACAAATTCCTGCCCTCATGAGGTTTATACTCTAGTGCAATGGTCCCCAACCCCCAGGCCGCAGACCGGTACTGGTCCGTGGGCCATTTGGTACTGGTCCGCAGAGAAAGAAAAAATAACTTACATTATTTCCGTTTTATTTATATTTAAGTCTGAACGATGTTTTATTTTTAAAAAATGACCAGATTCCCTCTGTTACATCCATCTAAGACTCACCCTTGATGCTTGTCTCGGTCACATGATACATTTATCCGTCTCACCCTAAAGGCTGGTCCGTGAAAATATTTTCTGACATTAAACTGGTCCATGGCCCAAAAAAGGTTGAGGACCACTGCTCTAGTGGGCTAAGTCAGCCTTCAGAGAGAAAAAAAATGGGAAGAATATACACGGTGGTAAATGGTGTCAAGTTCTCTGGAGAGAAAGAAGTCAGGAAGGAGGACAGGAAGAACTGGGAAGGGGCAAGTTGAATATAAACAGAATAATCATGAAAAGAGTCACTGTGCAAAGTCCTGAGGTGGGGAAACAGTGAGCTCACGCTGATAACTGGGAAGAACATTCCAGCAAGGCAGAGCAAGGCTCTCTGAGGCAGGAGCAAGCCTGATGGTGTCTGTGGCAAGAGGACCCCTGTGGCTGGAGCAGGGGAGTGACAGGAAGAGGAGGTGGTGAGCAGCAGGTGTGGGGGGACTGTGTAGAGTCCTGAGGATGCTGGGAAGAGCTCTGGCTGTCACTCAGGGAGAGAGGAGGAGCCACCAGGGTTTGCCACGGAAGTAACGTGCTCTGATTTACCCTTTACAGGAGGGCAAGGACAGACTGACGTGGGACAATCAAGGAGACACTACAATAACTCGGGAAAGAGATCGAGTGGCGTGTACCAGGGTGCAGTGCTGGAGGGCAGGGTGGGTGCTCAGACTCGGGATCAATATGGGATGTAGAGCCAACGGGAATTACTGACGAATTAAACGTGGAGTACAAGAAGAAAACAGAAATCAAGAGTGATTCCAAGAGTTGGTAGCTACGGTGTCTAATAAACAATGATGTAGGGATACCTCGTTTTATTGCGTGTTGCTTTATTGCACTTCACAAATGCTGCTTTCCTTTTCTTCAAATGAAAGGCAAGACCCTCCACCAGCTACACACCGTGACTCGCTTTATTGTGACACTTGGTTAATGCGGTGGTCTAGAACCTACTAACACTATCTCCGAGGTACACCTGTAGCAGGTAAGAATAAGGATGTGCAGGTGACTGGGTAAGAAATGTAAACACATCAAGACCAGGTGGGAGAGGGTGGTAACTGACAGCAGTAGAGGAATGATCAAAGGAGCCAGGACTTGGAAAAGGGAGCACCCCAGCGCTTCACACAGTGTCTAGTACCCAGTCGGCCATCAGAAAATTTTGTTGAATGAAATGAAGCCCAGTTGCAGAAATAAAAAACAAAGCTTTAGAAACAACATCATCTTAAGGAAAATATAAGTTTTATAGGAGAAGAGGAGCAGACAAAAGGAAGATGGACCAGACCAGAACAGACTCAGACTGAAGAGCTCCCTCCACACCACTAGTCTACCCCGCCCCTGTGGTGAAGTAGTCCCTGCCATAATCAAGAAACTGGGCTTAGGCCAAGTTATTACCCTGCTAACTTCCTAAGAGAAGTAATAATGCTAAATGTGGGCTAAATTCCAGAAGAAATAGCTATAGGAGAAAACCCCCAAGTTCTCACTGCCTTAGTAGTATTCCCACTGCTGTGCTAAACTATATTAAGGTGTAGTTCCTCAAGGCTCAGCCCTTGGTCCTCTTCTCTGTCTACACCAGGCATCCCCAAACTACGGCCCGTGGGCCGCATGCGGCCCCCTGAGGCCATTTATCCGGCCCCCCCGCCGCACTTCCGGAAGGGGCATCTCTTTCATTGGTGGTCAGTGAGAAGAGCACTGTATGTGGCGGCCCTCCAACGGTCTGAGGGACAGTGAACTGGCCCCCTGTATAAAAAGTTTGGGGACCCCTGGTATACCTTCTCCCTACGGGAATCAGCCAATCAACCCCATGACTCTAAAACTATCAATAAATTGATGCTTCTCAAATACCTCTCTCCTGCCCTGCTCTCTCCTCTGTGCTCCAGACTCATTCGACTCATATATATACAACCGCTAGCTCATCCTGCCCTCTCTAAACAATACACATCAAGCAGGCATCTCCAATTTAGCATGTCCCCAACTGAACTGTTGATCCTGCCCAACCAACCTATCCCTTCTCTAGGCCCCTGTCTCGGTAAATGACACCACTGTTCACACATTAATGTAACTGAGGAGTCATACCTTGGTCCCTGCCTTTCTCTCTTATGCTACATTCAATCCATTAACAAGTCCTACCAGCTCTACCTCCAACATACATCCCAATCTGACCACTGCTCGTCACCACTGGCATGACCACCCCAACCTTCACCACCATGATAACCACCTCCACTCCTGCCCCCCACAGCAGCCAGAGTGATCTTTCAACATAGATCAGATCATGTCACTTGTCTGCTTAAAATGCTTCAAAGATTGGGAAATGCAAAACAAACCCAATGCAAAACAAAACCCAATGAGACCCAATGTGCTCTGGCCCCGACTCTCTCTCTCTCTCTCTCTATCTCTCTCTCTCTCTCTCTGATTCCTTTCCCCTCCACACCCCTCTTGGAGTGTTTCCTGGTCTTCTTGCTGTTCCCTGAACCCACCAAGCAACCACTATGCCAAACAACCCATTGGGAGCTTTCTATACAGGGCCCGAAGGAAGCCCATCGTCTTTCTGTCCCCCCAGAACTCGAGCCACCACACTTTACCACGGCACCCGTTGCCCACAGTCTGTCTTTTCTCCTTGAGGGTGGGAACCATCTTTACTACCATCCGACACCTGGCACAGGTCCTGGCAGTTAGGGGGCACGCTCAAGTTTGTTGTGTAATGGAGTCGAACTGAACTGCGTGATCACCACCACCTCCCCCTCTGCTCTCACTGATGGCAGCAGGAGTAACGGGAAGAGCCTGACCTTGTCCAGTTAACCAGCACCAGGGTCAGATCAGGCTTTCCACCTTAACAGCTGTACAACCTTGGGCAGGCCTCTTACTGTCTCTGTGCCTCAACCATCTCATTTATAACACAAGGGACCTTCAGACTCAACCTCAGGATTACTGAAGGATGAGAGGTCCTACATGTCAAGTGCTCCACCCAGTGCTGGGCACACAGTAGGGATAAAATAAATGGTGGCTGGTATTACTATTTATATGCTCCTTGTCTTTCATCTCTCTTTTAGGCATTAATGTTCAAAGAGCTCCCGACAAAGCGTGTTTCGTTCCGAGAGAGGAGAGCTAACACAATGACAGTGACATGAAGATGTATGAATGGGAGGAGTGACAGACTCAAGCCGTGGGAAGCAAGATGACTGACAGCAGCCAGAGGTGGCCTGTTTCCTCCCAAACCAACCTCAGCTCAGCACTCAACTGACCGTGGCCGCAAAAGCCACCGAGGCTCCACGTCCCCCCAGAGGTCACAGCTCCTCTGGGTGCCAGGGTAGGTCTCATGAAAGAGCTTGGCCGCCAGAGAGGTAGAGGACATGCAAGCTCTTCCAAATTAGAACAGGAATTCAATTAAACCAGGAGAGAAATGAGAGATGGAGAGATGATTAGGGCCCTTCGAGGCGAGGGGAGGGGGCAGGGCAGAGCCAGAACTCACCCCCACTCCCACGCACAACCTGCCCTTTCCCCCTTACCCCTCACCCTCTCTCCTCCACACCCCTCCTCCTTCCCCCTCTTTGGGAGACCGAGGCCCCAGCCCCAAAGCCAGCCTGTGCAAAGCTCCCCCTCAAGACATATGTGCTGCTGACTCATCCTCCCAGCTTGTGACAAGCTTAAAACTTTTAATTCCTCAATTATTATCTTTGCTCGCTCTTTCTACTTCATCTCCCTTCGTGTTATGAATTATGTACAGTACTTCTGGTGCTCAAGAAAGACCTTTTATCAAATCTGTACAAGAGAGAATTTGTGAGTGGTTCTGATCCACCAAGACTCGCTTGAAATGACGGAGAGCTAGCTGCCCCGGACTGCAGGGCGTCGGAGCTTGAATATGCAGACAGACAAGCACAGGCCTGGGGACACCGCTCGGTGGGGATGAGGCCCCTGAAACTGCCTTTGGGTCCACGACCACAGTACACCCTGAGGACACTCTCCCTCCCCTGCTGCCCTCTGTCAGGATGCACAAGGCCTGGGCACGCATGTGATCACGCCAGGCACCGAAGAGGTGGGAGCGACGTTTCCGGGTGGGGTAGCTCACTACCGACTACGCAATCTGCCATGCTAGGCCACGCCTTCATTGACTTATTTATAAAGTGTCAATCAAGATATGTCCACAGGTGACTGCTTCCCAAATGCCATAGACAGGGAAAGCACTTCAAGATCCCCTAGCAAAAGGGACTCCGTGTTTCTAAGCCACAGAGTGCACCTGTGCCTAACCCTAAGGCAAGGAGGAGCAGCGCCCGCGGTCTCTCTGGGCCCCTTCCTCTGGATCTCCGCAGCTCACGCTCCCACTGTTCTCCCTCTTCGCCGTCCACTTCCCCCTCGCTAAGGGTGTCTGAGAACCAGTTTAAATAAACTACTTTGCAGTTTATGGAGCTCTAAATGGAAGTCATAAGGCAAACGCAGTAAGTAATGTGGGTACAAAAGAGAGACAGGCACCCTCACTCTCGCTGTCACACACGCAAGCACTAATAAACAGGGGCAATTACTCTCTGCAGCGCCCTGTCCCAGGCTCCGCGTGCTGGCAGTCACAGCTGCTGCTAGTCGCTCAGGATGGCGGGCTAGGTTCGTGTTTCTGGGCAGACTGAGGTCCTGGGGGACCTCAGTCCCAGAAGGTGCCCTGAATGCCCTCTTTGGGGACCAAGAATTGGCTGGCCATGGGTGCCTCTGTGCTGTTTCTTCACAACTTGCTCAGATGGCACGCTCCCTGAGGGGCTGTGTGATGCCACTTCGATACCACCTGCTAAGGAAGAGGAACCTGTCATGGAGAGAGGAGAGTGAGAGACCGGGAAGATGAGGAACGTGGAGAGGAGGAGCCCCGCCTGGAAAGCCTGGGAGAAGGGGCGGCTGTGCTGGCCCGACCGACTGCCCCACCCGCCTGTGTCTGGAGGACACCTGTGGCCCAGAACCTGAACATGACGATAACTGGTGGTAACGGAGGCATGGTCACCTGGGTGTGCACATGCCTGCTGCCTTTGGGTCCTGCTTTTCCTTCCAAATCACGAAGGGCAGCCTCTTTGATTCAGTAAGACAGCTGTAACTGGACAGGTGGGCACACACCTCCATCAGTCAGACAAAGGTGGAGTCCCTTGGGAGGGGACAGAGCTCCCACATTCCCTTTCTTTTCCACTTCATGTAGCAATCCGCTGTTTTTATACAAATTTCTCAGGGAGTGGTGGCTCTAATTCATATCATCAAGGAAATGGCTGGGAAAAAAATCATGGTACTATGATGCTTTCTGCACAAAGGAAGGAAAAAGATCCCAACAAGATTTGGAATGTATATATTCCGCCTTTCTTCCAAGGGGCCCCACTGGGCATATGTGTCAAAGCACATTTAAAAATGAGATGTAGAGAATCTGCATGACGGAGCTCGATAATAGAAAGTCTAACATAACTGTTCCAAAGCTTAAAGCATTTTAATAATACCTTAAAATTTTAAAGCATATCTCAGTGCACAAAGCACTTCCGCATATGCATCCTTATTTAATTCTTACAACCATAGTGTGAACTTAGTACTGAACTGGTTTTCCAGTTTAACAGAAGCGGCAAATGAGTCTCACTGAGGTCATGTGACTTGCTGAAGATCGTGGTCTGGGGGAGAAGGAGTTAATAAAAAGCAACACCTAACCTAACCAGGTGGCAGTGCAGCAGATAGAGTGTTGGCCTGGGACGCTGAGGACTCAGGTTTGAGGCCTTGAAGTTGCAGGCTTGAGTGCGGGCTCAGCAGCTTGAGTGCAAGGTCACTGACTGGCTTGAGCATGGGATCATAGACATGACCCCATGGTCGCTGGCTTGAGTCCAAAGGTCACTGGCTTGAAGCCCAAGGTTGATGTCCTGAGTTCAAGGTTGCTGGCTTGAGCAAGGGGTCACTCACTCTGTTGTAGCCACCACCACCACTCCGCCTCAGTCAAGGCACATATGAGAAAGCAATCAATGAACAACTAAGATGCCACAACGAAGAATTGATGCTTCTCATCTCTCTCCGTTCCTGTCTGTCCCTGTCTCTCTCTCTCTCTCTCTCTCTCTCTCTCTCTCTCTTGCTAAAAGAAAACAAAACAAAGCCAACAACAACACCTGGACTTGAACTCAGTCTTCCTAGTATAATCCAATGCCTAATACCGCCTATCCCTATGGTATTCACTACACTAGCCTAACTGGGTCTCTGAGATTGTCATTCTTCAGTGATAAGTCACATAAGCCACTACAAATTCCTGTTAAAATTAATGTAAAAAGCTCAATGTCACCAGAATGAAAAAGAAAACTCAAGCACCAAGCTAACAGCAATACTGCGTGTTTGCAAGTAAATTATTTATATCAATGTAATTATATTAATAGAGTGATTTATCAGATAAATAAAATCTATATTACCATATATTGTTTTAGCTTTCACAGATCAGAGAACTTTCACACGAAAAAGAGATGGGCTTCCAATTGGGTTGTTAACTTTGTATTTTGCCAAGAAAGGACATTACCATTTAAAATTTTTAAATTCACTTTTAAGCTGAACAAATTTAGTTTCATGGAAAGCTATATCGCCATTTTTTTCTCATTAGGCCCGACTGGTGAAAACTTTATCAAGGACTCAGTCTCAGCCCATTCGGGAATGCACTATAGACTCAAGCAGGCTTCCCCAAACTACAGCCCGCGGGCCATATGCAGCCCCCTGAGGCCATTTATCTGGCCCCCCACCACACTTCCAGAAGGGGCACCTCTTTCATTGGTGGTCAGTGAGAGGAGCACTGTATGTGGTGGCCCTCCAAAGGTCTGAGGGACAGTGAACTGGTCCCCTGTGTAAAAAGTTTGGGGGCCCCTGCTAGAGAAATGTCAGGTCTCCCTCACAGGTACAAAGTGCACAGATTCTTGAAAGCACCTTAGAATTCAGTGGCAGCTTCAACAAACGCACTTCACCAGTTAGTCAAAGGTTGTGCAAGTTAGCAGGAACTGGTATGAACACTTCAAAGGTATTCAGAAGCCTTTTTTATACCAGATACAGGTATATTTTTCAACATATATGTAATATAAACAGCACTGTATTTATAAGCCAAAACAAATGTCATGAGAAGACCCAAGACACAGAGCAGGGAACGTGATGGGAGAATTTGCCTTATGTGTCCCTGAAGCAACCCCAGACACTTTCTGTGAATATGAAGAAAAAAATGTGCACTTAGAAAAACCAAGTTTATACAGGCACAACTCATAGAAGCAAAAAGTCATAAAAATATCACTCACATAGCAAGCGCTGAGTGTATTTTTCAAAGCACTTTCACATGTTTGAGCTCATGTAATTGCTACAGGTCTCTTTTGTGGGAAGAACAGCAGGTGGTATCACCCCCTATTACTAATGACTAGGCTGATGCACATTTATTTATTTAGCTGGGCGGACACTTCAAAAGAGAGGCATTTTGCCTGCAACCACGGGGCTCATGGTGGGAGGAGATGCAGCAGCAGCCCGTGTCCCGATCCTCACTGTAAAGATCGCGTCCCAAGCCGATAGTCACAAAGGTAAAGTGGAGCTTCTATAAAGGTCTAAGTCAAAGGTGAATTCAGCAGGAGAGTGATTCAAGAAACGTGTGTGTGTGTGTGTAGCCTTCAACTTGGGGGCTGTTCTTGGTCACATTTCATCATAGGAGACAGAACCTGCTTTTTCTTCCTTCTGTTCCAAATCCCTAACCATTTCTCGGATTGCCCAGGTACAGGTCCCTTTAAGAATATTTCCGAGCCAGGTTCCAAGCCAGTGAGGGCCAACTGTGTCACAGACACAAACTAATTATACACAAACCCTCTGTAAACACTCAAATGATTTACCATCCCCGCTGTTGGCTGGTTTCATTTCTCCCCCTCCACCCGTCACCGGAGAAGGAAGCAGGGAGAGGAGCAGAACAAGCAGACAGCAGTAAGGGTGGGAACAGCCCCGTGTCAAGCCGGAGGGGTGCCCTCCTGACAGCAGCTCATTCATCTGAACACAGAACCCTGCTGCCTGTGATGACAGCTGGCCCGTCCGGAAGCCGAGGGAGGTTCTCAGAGGCTCTCAGTGAAATCAGTTCACGGACGGATACTTACTGACTTCTCAACCAGATCTGGGGAACTGCGCTTGACATGGAGGACGGAATAACATTTCCATAGGGGAAAGGACACAGACACCTAAAAGACGACTCATAAAGGGTGAATCTGAGAAAAGCACCAAGTGAGGGCTACTAACGTTTAGAGCTGAGGGAGAGGGCTCAGTGGTAAGATCTTCTTTCCTTTGAATTTCTCCAGGACAGTCGGGGAAGGCTTTGGTGGAGAAGGTGACACAAAAGTTTTGGAGGAAAAACTGAGCTCAGGTAATTCAAAGAACATGAATGCAAGGCTGGCAAAGATGCAAATGGCAGGTACAAAGTGGCCAGGCAGAGAGACAGGAAGACACCAGTCTGACCTGTGCAGTGGGCCGCGGAAGGAGCTTTGCCTGTCTACACTAGGTGAGTGCTTTTCACAAGATGTTCTAAATAATAACGCAACACCACAGCACTTCCTACGTGCTGAGGGCTTTATCCGACTTACCTCACTTTATTCGCACCCCAACTCTATGAGGTGGGTAACATAAGGGTCCTCACTTTTCAGGTAAAGACACTATGGCACAGAGGTTAAGTAAGTTGTCAGAGTCACACAGGTAGAAAAGGTGGGACCAGGATCCCAACCACTGTTACTCCACCTCCAGCACAGAAATGATTTTTTCTTTCTTTTTTTTTTTATGTGTGTGTGACAGAGACAGAGAGAGAGACAGAAAGAGGGACAAACAGGGACAGGCAGAAAGGGAGAGAGATGAGAAGCATCAATTCTTCATTGCAGCTCCTTAGTTTCCTTAGTTGTTCATTGATTGCTTTCTCATATGTGCCTTGACCGGGTGGCTGCAGCAAAGTGAGTGAGCCCTTGCTCAAGCCAGCAACCTTGGGCTCGAGCCAGAGACCTTGGGCTCAAGCTGGTGAGCCCATGCTCAAGCCGGCAACCTTGGGGCTTCGAACCTGGGTCCTCCATGTCCCAGTCCAGTGCTCTATCCACTGTGCCACCGCCTGGTCAGGCAGAAATCAGTTTTTCAAACAAGATCTTCAGACCCGGGTTCGATTCCCGGCCAGGGCACACAGGAGAAGCGCCCATTTGCTTCTCCACCCCTCTGCCGCGCTTTCCCTCTCTGTCTCTCTATTCCCCTCCCGCAGCCAAGGCTCCATTGGAGCAAAGATGGCCCGGGCGCTGGGGATGGCTCTGTGGCCTATGCCCCAGGCGCTAGAGTGGCTCTGGTCGCAACATGGCGACGCCCAGGATGGGCAGAGCATCGCCCCCTGGTGGGCAGAGCTTCGCCCCTGGTGGGTGTGCCGGGTGGATCCCGGTCGGGCGCATGCGGGAGTCTGTCTGACTGTCTCTCCCTGTTTCCAGTTTCAGAAAAATGGAAAAAAAAAAAAAAAAAAAGATCTTCATCAGAACATCAAGGCATGCAACTTACAAAAAAATGGACACTCTTTGGCATAAAAATATTTTACCTATTTAATATAAATATATTTATAATTATAATATAAAACATTTCTTTGAGATTGATCCGATCACTCCAAATATGAGGTTGTTTTTAGGAAGGAAAAAATTTGAAGGCGGAGTTAGAGATGACTGTTGCGAGTCTTGGAGCAGCTTTGGCATCCAGCTTATTTCTGTATCTTGTTTTAGGTTCGCAGTATGGAGAAAATCCTGAGTCATCCAGAAAAGTAATAGCATGCTCACTTATAACACTTGATGTGGGAAAAAAGCTCAGGCCTAGATTTTTTTAAAAGACTAACACAAAACTAGAAGTTTTCTAATCAATAGCACATTGACATAAAGTTCAAATGAACTCAGAGATAGCAAGAGGTCAGCACAAAAAGCAATTAAGCCAGCATGACCAGGGGTGGCTTCCACGGGTGAATATTTAGTCTATCACACATTGATTACATGTGACTTTTTAAAATGAGGTTGGTTTTCTTTTTTGCCATGTTCTACTTTTTCAATTCTAAGGCCTACCTTTCCTCACAGTTGAAGGTTTTAAAACTCAGAAGATAGGAAGATGGAACCTACAGAAAGTAGTAGGGTTTTATTTATTTATTATTATTATTTTGTGTGTGTGTGTGTGTATTTTTCTGAAGTTGGAAACGGGGAAGCAGTCACACAGACTCCCACATGCACCTGACCAGGATCCACCCGGCATGCCCACCAGGGGGCGATGCTCCACCCATCTGGGGCGTTGCTCTGTTGCCTGAGGCAGAGGCCATAGAGCCACCCCCAGCACCCCGGGCCATCTTTGCTCCAATGGAGCCTTGGCTGCAGGAGGGGAAGAAAGAGACAGAGAGGAAGGAGAGGGGGAGGGGTAGAGAAGCAGATGGACGCTTCTCCTGTGTGCCCTGGCCGGGAATCGAACCCAGGACTCCTGCACGCCAGGCTCTACCACTGAGCCAACCGGCCAGGGCCAGAAAGTAGTAGGGTTTTAGAAGATCTTATCATCAAGGGTGTATAGCTTGGATTCGAGGAAATGTGGGAGTGAAAAGATACATTTTGAAAACATTCGAAGCCACCAAAGCCATCTATGGATCCCGGCTGGCAAATTCAGGGCAAAGGGCAAAGGGTAGTAGCCAGGGGATCACAGATGGCAGAGTGAGACCCAGAGGGCAAGGGAGGAGGGCACCAGGCAAAGTGCCCTGGGAAGGACAGAAATGCCAGCAGGACTTGGTCATGTTCCCTGAGATACCCCTGTGTAACAGTCACTTTATATCAGAGAAATACCAAATAAAGTATGACCTTGTAGAAATCCATCTTGTGGGAAGGGGGCAGGCCATCCTGTACCCCAGCTCACCCTCCCCAAGCCTGAGAAATATGGTCGTGAGGAACAGTGGCTCTCAAATTGCAATGTGACCTCAGAATTATGAGGGCGCCTGTTCAAAGTACAGAGTCCTCCCCCCTCCTTCCGGCGCTGCGGGTTCACCCGGCCCCGGCAGAGCCCAGGGGTCTGCAAGGATACTCCCGGCCCCCAACTGATTCATAGAGGGGCCACAGAGAAAGAAGTGCTCGATAAACAACTTTCCACTGAATGATAAATTGAGGAAAAAATAAATAGAGACCTCTTGGCCTGCCCAGTGTGCCAGAGACAGACAGGCACGGTGCCATCCTTGTCTGGCTGAGATTCCGTAAGGATTTCAGCTCCAGAGTGATCCAGTGGAAAGTGCCCAAAACAAACAACCACTGAGTCACCAACACCCACCCCAGTTAATTCCTGCCCTATAATCCTATGGCCTGGTGTTGCCTCAAAACAGGGAGATCATCGCCTGAGAACGCGTGAGACGCCAGGCCCCCGAGGCCTCTGGTCATGGATCAGGTATTACACTGCGTGTTCGCGTGGGCTGAAAGAAAGGAACCCGGGCCAGCCCGATGGCTCCATGCAGACAGATCTGGAGACCGGCCTGGTGCGTGGTATGACATTCAGACACCCGATCAGGAGGCAAACTTAGCATATTTGGAATGAACCCCAAACACGATGGCATCGCTGGTTTGACGAATTATTAAGAAACCAAGATGGATATGAAAGAGTAGGAATAACTTCAGGGTGGGGACAGCTACGGATGGGAAAACGTCTGAAGGAGAAAGGAAGAAAACCATAGTTTCTTCCCCTGGAGGGAGCCAGGGAATAGAGCAGTGTGGACCGGGCTCCTGGCCCAGTGGGCGGGGCCCAAGAGGAGGGCCCGGAGGGGTTGAGAGAGAGGACAAGTAATTAAGGAGGACAGGCTGCCAACGGCAGTAGCAGGAGCTGCAAATGTAGATGCGTTTTAATAAAGAGTTATACAGACATTCCGAGGAGGAAAACAAGATTACAGAGTACAGTGTCAGTGAGGAAGGTGGGTGGGTCTGGTGGGTGTCAGTCCCCACATGTTCCCCCAAGTTAATGGTCTGAACTGGGCTGAAGCCAGGCGCCCAGGAGGGAAATCTTAGAGGGCTCAGGAGGTGTGTGGAACATGCCAGTCATAGCTTACTCTGCACATGGCGCACATGGGCGCACACACCCCTCATTCACTCACTTACACACTCATTCTCCTTCCTCAGGGGCCAGGGCAGGCTAAGCATCAAGTTAGAAATAGAACATTTGGTTTCAGAACTCACTTCCTACTTCCTCCCTACCTCGCTCAAATCCACTGCTATGCTAAGATCACTTTCTGGACACTTCCTCTTATTTTATTTTATTCCCCTGGCAAGAGCATCCTGACAAAAGCCAATTCTCCACCGACGTCCTGCCTGAACTTCAGTGGCCAAATGTGACCAGAGGAGAACACACCACGTTCCCGGGTCTCACTGGAACCTCACGACCACTAACGTCGAATGGGTCCTGAATGCTATCGGGCATTAGGACCACTTACTCCGTCATCCTCCTAGAAAACCATTTCACACCTTCTCCTCAAACATGCATTTTCCTCCCTGCAGCCTCCACTGAGGACCTTACTGCCCGTTCCATTGAGAAAACAGAAGCATCAGGAGAATTTGCACAGGTTCCCATCACCACGTCTGCGTGCCCACGTCACAGCTTCCACAGCCTTCCTTCCAGAACGCTGAGCCAGTGTGGCACTCCGACCCAGCCCAGTCCTCCACATGGGCTCTGAGGCCTGGAGCCTGGCCCGGCCCCTGCTTTAGGAGGTGGCCCCTCCACCTGTCCACCCTCTCCTTCATTGGCAATGATTTTTTTTTAACCTCGAATGGTTCATTCTCGGCAGCAACTAAATGATACTCTTGCTGCCTGCCCCATTTTCTCTGCTTCCCTTCCAAGCAAAACTCAACACAGTGGTCTGTACTCACTGTTTCCAACCCTTTTTTAAACCTTCTCCAATCAGGCATGTGGCCTTCAACTTCACTCAGACTGCTCCTGGGCCCTGATGGTGAATTCTCAGCCATTATCCTACATGACCCGTTGGCGGCATTGACTCAGGTGATCATCCCTACCTCCTCTTTCCCGAAGCCCTCTCCCCGCTCGGCCTGCAGGACACCACGCTCCCTGATTTGCACCCTTGCTCCCTACTGCTCCTTCTCAGCCCCTCACTGGTAACTCCTCAACTCACAGATATCTTAACATTGGAACTCACTTCTGGGACCTCTTCTCTCCCAAGTTGGATATTCACTCCCTTGCTCTTTATTCCAGTCTTATGATTTAAACACTATCTATACACTGAAAACTCCAGCCTAGACTTCTACCCTGAACTCATTTATCCAGCTCCCTCCTGACACCACCATATCAAATTAGCATCGCAAATTCACGTCCAAACTCAATTCTTACTCTTCCTCCCAATCTACATCACTTCTCAGCCTTCACGGGAAAGGAGACGGACTGCCTTCCAGGATCCACTTAGCGGCCCCTCTGAGTATAAAGGTCACAGATAGACACTAGTATTGAATTCCAAGTGTCACCTGTATTATAGAGTCCCAGACTCCTGTTAGGACCCAGGAACAGGACAGCAGAGACACGGATGTGGGGAGAGAAAAGCCTATTCTAGAGCATGACTGATCCCGGACACAGGAATCCAAACATTTACCCACTATGTACCTGGTCTGAGGTCAGCTGTGCACCCTGTTGCTCTAGCACCATAAGATGAATGGCGGCTCCGGCCCCCTTTTTTTCAAATGAGTTTTGAGTATGTTCTGCTCTCAGGGCATGTGGAGGAGGTGGGGTGTAGGGGGGAGACTGAGGCAAAGATTCCTAGTCTCAGGGACGCATTCCTAGTCTCATGGACACATTCCTAGTCTCATGGACACATTCCCTAGTCTCATGGACACATTCCTAGTCTCATGGACACATTCCTAGTCTCATGGACACATTCCTAGTCTCATGGACACATTCCCTAGTCTCAGGGATGCATTCCTAGTCTCATGGACACATTCCTAGTCTCATGGACACATTCCTAGTCTCATGGACACATTCCCTAGTCTCATGGACACATTCCTAGTCTCATGGACACATTCCTAGTCTCATGGACACATTCCTAGTCTCAGGGACGCATTCCTAGTCTCATGGACGCATTCCTAGTCTCGTGG
The DNA here is from genome assembly GCF_036850765.1 of Saccopteryx bilineata. Taxonomy (NCBI): domain Eukaryota; kingdom Metazoa; phylum Chordata; class Mammalia; order Chiroptera; family Emballonuridae; genus Saccopteryx; species Saccopteryx bilineata. The sequence continues at coordinate 289,927,330 of NC_089491.1, read as the reverse complement.
ACGCATTCCCTAGTCTCGTGGACGCATTCCTAGTCTCATGGACGCATTCCCAGTCTCATGGACACATTCCCTAGTCTCATGGACACATTCCTAGTCTCATGGACGCATTCCTAGTCTCATGGACGCATTCCTAGTCTCATGGACGCATTCCCTAGTCTCATGGACGCATTCCTAGTCTCATGGACGCATTCCTAGTCTCATAGACGCATTCCTAGTCTCGTGGACACATTCCTAGTCTCGTGGACGCATTCCTAGTCTCGTGGACACATTCCTAGTCTCAGGGATGCATTCCTAGTCTCATGGACACATTCCCTAGTCTCATGGACACATTCCTAGTCTCATGGACACATTCCTAGTCTCATGGACGCATTCCTAGTCTCAGGGATGCATTCCTAGTCTCATGGACACATTCCCTAGTCTCATGGACACATTCCTAGTCTCAGGGACGCATTCCTAGTCTCATGGACGCATTCCCTAGTCTCATGGACACATTCCTAGTCTCAGGGACACATTCCTAGTCTCATGGACGCATTCCCTAGTCTCATGGACACATTCCTAGTCTCATGGACACATTCCTAGTCTCAGGGATGCATTCCTAGTCTCATGGACACATTCCCTAGTCTCATGGACACATTCCTAGTCTCATGGACACATTCCCTAGTCTCATGGACTGCAGAACCAATAGCATTTCTGCAGATACTATAAAACCAGAGACGCTTCAGGAAGTTGGAGGTGGCATTTTTTCATCAATTCTGGATAGGGTGCTATTCTTAGGCATGACACACATAAGCAAAATGTCAATGAGGCAAAAGTGAGTTGCTGTTAACCATTTAACAAACATTGACCACATGCAGCTGGGAGAAGGCACCTTAAAGGAGAGCCATGAGCATGTTACAGACCAAAGGACTTCTGAGGACTCAGGAAGACTCTCAGAAAGCATCCAGTCTACTAGTTGTCTCTTCTTGCCAAAAGCCAATAAAGTTTATGAAAATCCCTTCCAGCCGAACAGCAAAGAGCATCCTCAGCAGTCCTAACAGACACTGCTGGCATACCTGCAAAGCTAGAGACACACACGTCTCCAAGATATATCTGCATCTGCATTAGTGTATCAACACCAAGTGAGGAGAGAAATAGCTCAAGCTACAGAAAAACAGATAAAAAAACCTCTGGACTTAAAGAGCACAGATTAGAGGAAATGCCAACAGACACTAGGAATCTCTGCAACCCGAACAGTAATCCTCATAGCACAAACAGCAGATGACACAAACCCAGAATGTCAACAGAGAAACACGGCCAGAACCAGGAGAAAGCCAGTTCTTGGTGCCATGTCGCATCCAGGTGATGAGGGTTAGAAGTGAATATATGAGCCACACTGGCAGCTGTGGGGTCAAGAGTATTGAGCGGAGGACGAACGTATGGTACTGGAGTAGGAACTCCTATCCAGTAGAAATACTTGAATTAAACTAGTAAGAATAGGGGAGAGCTTGCAAGTTGGAGAGACCTTTGTTTGGAGAGATAGTCAAAACAGGAAGCAGCAGCCAGCAGAACCACAGACTGCTTTGCATTCTTTCTACCACAAGAAAGAGAGACGCCAAGAGTACAGTTGGAGTTTGACCAAGAGTGGAAGTTTTGGAAGACGCTAACTGGAGCATGTAGGACTCCAGGTTGCCCTGACAATGGGAACCCTCCTGCCCCCTTACAATAATGCATTATTAACGAGAAAAGCCACATGCAAATGAAGTTAATAATAATCAATGGAAGAGCACCACAAGGTCACAGGAGGCTTATAAGAAGAGTTTGTGTAGCAGAGAGGGGATGCAAACACAGAAAAGCATTAAACTGAGTCTGCTTGTGAGAGCTTTTATGTCCAGTGTAAACTTGAAAGTTCTCCTATGGGTTTGGGTATAACTGGCACCAATAAATCTCCCATATTTGTTACCACTAGTGACTAGAACAGGGGTCGGGCGGGGAAATAGGGGTTCCCCTTTTCCTTGTGGCCTGCGTGAGGAAAGGCAGCAGCTGGATGAATTGGGCCTTCCAAGATGGGTGGAGGGAAAAGAAATCAACACAGATACATTAGCATCTTACGGTGGTGGTGCTGATAATGCACAGTGAGCGGTTTCTCTGTTTGTAAAAGTATCACACATATATACACACATGTATTTATAATACTAAGTTGACTCGTTTATCGTTCATTCCATGGTATGCAACCAGTTCTACTATATATGCTAATTTTCCCCCTTACAGAGTTCTTATTAAAATTTAAAAAAGAAAACTACTCAGGTAGTGTTGACACGGATGACCAGAATCTGCCATTTTCAGCCAAGGTCCTGGCATCTCTAATCTTACGCTTTCAATGGGCAAAAGCGCATTGCAAGGATTGGTAGGTCAATCAGTCTCCCTGACTCTTTCCTGTCCTAGCTGAATGGTTGAATCTGTGCACATTAAAAGCTTGTATGATGGGACTCTTCCATATATTTCTAGCCCTGTGCCCAGACAACCCTAGCTCCAGAACATGTGTCCAGTCCCTGGAAGAGAGCGCAGCCTGCCTGGGCCATGCTTCACGCCCCGGTTCCCTGTCACATGAAGCCTGGCCTTTGCTGGCTCTCTCTCTTCCTAGAGAGTCAGACACGGTCCCTGTTCCAGTTCCACTGTCCAAAAACGGGTGCCTTTTCTACCCAACTTCAACCGAATCGAGATGTAGTCATTCACCTCACTATGACTATTGACTCCTGGCTCCATGGCCTGCCCCTAGATCCAATGCTTTGGAAAGTGATATCATTTCAAAGTGGGCATGAGGTCAGTGTGCCTATGAGCAGCCAGCTACTTTTTGGAAACCAGCCCTACAGCTCAACTAGCTCCCTCAAGCCTGGATCTAGCCACAGGGGTGCAACAGGAGGCTCTCAGTCAAGTGAAGTTCAATGGCTGACGGGCTGGCGGACAGGAGGAGTAAGGGTGCGGCCCTGGGAGCCCATGCAGTGAGAGGTTTCAGAGGATCTGCAGCTTGACCTGCTCTGCCCTCTTCCTCCATGGCACAAACCCAGAGAGGAGAGCAGGGTCACTGTCCCTTTGTGTGACCTCCATACATAACAACGAGGGAGAGATGAGAATTTGAAAATAACGCCATGAGAGCAGGGATCATGGCATTCTTTTTCTCTCCGTGTCCTTAATGCCTAGCATAGTGCTTGAGGTGTAGTAGATGCTCACTTAATACAGGTTGAATGAATGAACAAAGGAACTAATACAAGTGATGAGTGATTCTCCAGCTATATCCCTGCCTGTCTCACTACCCTCTGAGCCTTGGCTCTAGAGGACCAACAGATCCTACTGGCATCTTCAAAAGTGACATTTGTCCTTTCAGGTTTTCAATGCATTTATCACATCACTTAGGTGAATCTACACATAACTAAAATACATCACTCCCAGAGCCCCACAAATGACACCTGCCACTGTGGGGCCAGTGCTGTAATTTTCAGAAGCACTTGGCTAATCTGAGTGACATGGCCTCAAGACACCCTTCACATCTCAAATGAGGAGTGACAGCACTCATCAATCTTGCTTTCCTTCCCTCCTTCCTGCCCCCCCCCCCCAACCACCACAACTGGTGAGAATCCCAGAATGTCCTCAAGGTTTTTCTAGGTCACACGTAACCCCTGGGCTTGCTGGGCATAAGCCAGTCCTTGGCACTTCTTCACTGCCTTTTAGAGCTCTAGCTCAACAGCCTGTGGCTGCTTTCTGCAAGCTCTGTCCTGCCATGCTCAGCCGTAGGGAGATGGATCCAGGTTAGCAATGAACATTTATGAAGCACAGACCGGTATAGGCTTTATGCAAATCTGGGCTCCATAGGCATTGCATTATGGTGGCATCTCTCCTGAGATGGAACACTTCCTTTCCCTCCAGTACAGATTAGGTCCATATCTCCTTCTAAAGGGGGCTTTGTATAGGCCACACTGGGCCCCACCCTAAACATTTTATGCAGATAGCATTAGCTTAAAAGGAAACAGAGGGCACCTTAAGGTTAAGCCAGGCTATGGGAGTACAAAAGGAATGATCGTTCCAAAGGTATCTGCCTGGGGGTGGGCTGGCTGAAAAGCACCTACTTATAGAGACAAAGGCCGCCTGCCCCAATGGCTTTGCCCACCCATGTGCCTTATGCATCAAGTCATACCCACCCCCAGCCCTGACTTACTTTAGAACTTAGACCTACACCATGCCTTTCATAGCTTGATCAAATCAGGCTCCAGGAGGCAGAAGAGACTCCAGTGGTCACCTGTCTAACTTCTGTCCCCTGGCAGGAATCCCCTAACATCCCTGACAGGCAGTCAGACAGTCTGGTCATATGCGCCACCTCAGAACCTTGCCAACATATCTATCAGGGGAATCACAAGGGGCACTTGTAAGAAGCGCACCATCTACTCAGAGTGACACAAAATCAAACCCTGCATAGAAAAGGCCTGCAAATCTGAATTTTCCACCAGCATCCCTAGTGAGTCTTACAATTAAGCACGTTTCTTATGTACCTATAATGCAGTCAGTGGTTCTTGACAGTGGTTGAATATTAGAATCAGCTAGGAAGCTTTAGAAAAAAAATCAATAACAGGCCTTTACCCCTAGCTATTCCTACTTAATTTGTCTGGAGTAGAGCCCAGGGGGTGTAAATTTTTAAAGCTCCCAGCTGATTCTAATGTGCAGCCAGGATTGAGAACTGCTGTAATATCTTCCCAGGCCAATGGTAAACTCTTGGAAGACAGTAACCAAGAAATATATACGCCACTTGGTATCCTTCACTGAATTCCATCACCATGTCAAACCTGTCACAGAACATACTCTGGGTTGATCTAATTTAACTAGCTGTTCATCCATCCAATATGGGGTATAACTGCCTGCATTAAGAAGCTGTATACTTCCACTTAGCAAAAGGCCAGACAATAGTGGCTAAAATTTCCCATGGTTGAGAACGCACACACGCGTGCATACGCGCGCGCGCACACACACACACACACACACGGCGCAAGAACACACATGCTCACACACAGGCATACACATCCTCAGCCCTCCCTTTCCCTGGACTAACCAGCCCAAACAATGACAGAAGCCTCAGGCCACCTTCCTGCCCTCCTGCTCCAGCCCCTCGCCCCCTCTACTCACATTGTACAGCACGGTGGTCCACCCTTCCATGGTGATGCACTGGAAGACAGTCAGCACAGCAAAAAGGATGTTATCAAACTGGGTGATCCCGTCGTTGGGGCCGATCCAGTCCCTGCACTCATAACCAGCTGGGCAGCCCTGCACGCCACATGGGTGAGGGGGGTCAAATCCTTCTAGAATACCTGCAGGCACATTTGGAGGGTGGGGGACAAACCACATGGTGTTTAGCAGGAGCTGGAAATGACCCCGAGAGCCACAAGCATGCAAGACGTGTCCCTCGGTGTCTCAGGCTCCCTCCCTTCTCTGGCCTCTCTACACCTCACACCTCGCATACCATGTGTTCAACCCAGTATTTCCAACCTCCGCTGAAAGTGAAGCCACTCCTCCATACGGCCCCCACCCCCAACTGTCCACAGGCTGTAGCCTCTGCCCTTACTTGCGTACCAGGAATTTGTGGGACAGAGCCACACAGAAAGGTCTGAAGGGAAGGCAGAACCTTACTGAATTTCTAAACTTCAGATTCCAGGATAGACCTGAAGTTCTCTCTGGGACTCTTGGGGACAATCATAAACGACAGTCCCTTTGGTGAGTCTTAACTCTTATTTTTTTTTCCGGGCCTAAATTCCTGGTCTTAAATAAAAGACAAAAATCAAAAATCAAAATCCACAGTGAAAGGTGTCCTTTGAAGATTCTTTTGATTTAAAAAGAAAACATGGCGACTAATTGGGCTTCTTCAACCTCTTCCCCATCCCCTTTCTTCCAAGGGCCACTCTACTCAACTTTTAAAGAAAAAATGAAGTACAAATTGGTGAGAATTATTGGGAGTCTGTGCACCCCACCAGTCTTTCCCAAGCACCCCTGCCAAGCCACGCTCAGAGCTGCCTCAGTCCCACAACACTGTGTGAGGATCACAGTAGAGAGGGAGGAAGGCCATGAGATGAACCATGAAGGAAAAACTCTGGACTCCTAGGTCTTACTGGCTTGTGGGCTAAAGAAGCCATTGCATGGCCCTGGCCGGTTGGCTCAGCGGTAAAGCGTAGGCCTAGCGTGCGGAGGACCCAGGTTCGATTCCCGGCCAGGGCACAAAGGAGAAGCGCCCATTTGCTTCTCCACCCCTCTGCCGCGCTTTCCTCTCTGTCTCTCTCTTCCCCTCCCGCAGCTGAGGCTCCATTGGAGCAAAGTTGGCCCGGGCGCTGGGGATGGCTCTGTGGCCTCTGCCTCAGGCGCTGGAGTGGCTCTGGTCGCAACATGGCGACGCCCAGGATGGGCAGAGCATCGCCCCCTGGTGGGCAGAGCATCGCCCCTGGTGGGCGTGCTGGGTGGATCCCGGTTGGGCGCATGCGGGAGTCTGTCTGACTGTCTCTCCCTGTTTCCAGCTTCAGAAAAATGAAAAAAAAAAAAAAAAAAAAAGAAGCCATTGCACAAAGGGTCTTTCTCCAGGTGGATGGTTTCTGACATGCATTCTGATAGCTCTCCACCATGGGACGGTGGAGCTGAGACCTCCTGTTTGAAATCCTCCAACTGCACAACCTAGGAGGTTATTTGCTTTGCAATTATCAGTGTCCAGTGGGGATGTTTAGTCCAGGCTGGCTGTGCCTCAAATGTTTCTGACTAGGAAGTTTCTAGTTCTATTGGTAGCATTGGGATAGAACAGAATATCCCAAGCAGTCTCTAATTAATGCCCTGAAATAACCCCAGTGACCTGAGGGGAGAAGAAGCCAGAGACAGGAACTAGTGATCTTACCTGAATTGTTCATGAAGCACGCGCGGTGCAACTTCCCACTGTAGAACTCCAAGCCGATGATGGCGAACATCAGGATGGCAAAGAAGAGCAGGAGGCCGATCTGCAGGAGGGGCACCATGGCCTTCATGATGGACTTCAGCACGATCTGCAGGCCTGGAAGACAGAATAGAGAATGTCAAATGCAGCCTCGCTTAGCACCATCCGCCAGAGTGGACTCAGTTTCCCCTCTCCCAGGAGGAGAAGGGCAAGGCTTGGAGGGGAGAGAGCCACTGGTCCTGAAATGATAAGGACAGTTCACACAGGGAGGACCAGGACCGGTCAAGCCCACACTGCCACGCCCTACTTCCCCCAGGGATCCAGCCCTTCCTCCTCCTCGCCCTGATCTCTTTACATGCCTGCCACCCCTCCCTCATTTGTTTCACCCATGTCCTCCTCCGGATTCCTCTCAGAGATTAAACTTATTATAGGGTGCTTGTTTCCTAAGGGGAACTGGTCCCAGCCCTGCCAGGCTATAATCCTATAAGAGCAAGAGACAAAGCTCATATTCCCGGTCATTCATTCCGTCTCTGACCTGGTTCTCCCCATCGCTGTTGTAAGCAAGTTTAGTACAACCACATTCTCCGACCCAGAAACTGTACTTCTAGGATTCTAGCCGAAGAAAATAATCAAAAAATGTGAGTAAGAGTGAGGTAAAAAAGATGTTTGCCGCAGCACTATTTCTACTTGGGGGAAAAAAAACAAACTAGAAGTCATCTAAATATCTAGCAACACAGCCATAGCTAAATAAGTCACGGCCCATATGACGGATTATAATATAGGCTTTAAAATTAGACTTCTGTAGAATTTTGAATGTCAGGAAAATCAAATACTTATGGCAGGATCTAAAACTATATTATATACGGTATAATTGCGATCATATTTAAAAAATGCACAGGAAAAAAATATACTGAAATGTTAAAAGTTATTTCTGATAGGATAATGAGTGCTTTCCATTTTCATAGTATATCATTTTTTTTTTGTATTTTCCAAAGTCTCCATAAAGATCTTTCATTATCTTTTAAATTTAAAAAAAAGAAAAGAAAAGAAAAGCTGCTAAATTTAAAAATGCGATGTTGTGTCAGGTTGCTGTATCCACACTATTTATTACCCCTGGGGCTGACTCCCTGGAGATACTGTTCCTTGTTTATCCCACATTCTCTGAGACCTGGATCTGGCTGAGGACATATCAGGGAAGCTATTAGCAGAGTAGGAAGAAGAAAGACGGTGCTCACTGGGTATCCCTGACACGAGCTTCAGGGGCCTCAGGACACGCACAGCCCGGAGGGTCCTCAGGTCCACATGGGTGTTGAAGTGGGTTCCCGCAGTGGCAAGGATGCTGCAGATGAAGACAGAGAGGGTCAAGGTAACCAGGGTCTGGCTTGTCCCCCAGCCCGTCCCACAGGGAAAGCTGGGTTAAAGAAGGATCCTCCCCGGAAGGCACACAGAGCTGGGTTAGCTACGTGTGGGCGCACCTGGGCTGGGGTGAGTCACCAGGGGTTACCAGCGGGATTAAATTTAGCCGCATGGATTCCACTTTGTGAAGAAGGAAAACTTACCACCTTATTGCAATCCTAGTTCCAAATCATGAGTAAAATACAAGGTCCCCAGCACCTGTCCCATTCCTGTTCCCTGCGTTCCTCTCTGCTCCTTGCAAACCTCCGTCCCCGCTTTCCAAGACACCAAAGCCCTCACGTCTTTTATTTTAAATTTTTCTTAGATTCCTCTGTCTCTTATCTTCTTCAGGGGATTTCTCTGGATTAATTGCAGTAAAGGAGTAACTCACTCTTCTCCACCTTGATACTGAGAATTTTTACTAGACAAATCAATCACGTGGATGCGTATAATTAGGGAATAACTTGACTGATCCCCATACGGTATTTTTATAGAATTGTCCAATATCACTTGTGACCTGAATTTGGTTTCTTTGCTTCCATTTTTCCACCTTTCACAGCTATATCCAGAAACACACACACACACACACACACACACACACACACACACACCAAAATTCCATAAAAGTTCTATTAGATTGTGAACACTAAGTTCCTCGTCTTGAGGCAACAATTTATTGCATGTAATCCCACGACACTGCAGATACTTTGGAGCAACAAAGACATTTAAGTATTAATGAAAGACACAGCAAAAGGCCCAGAGTCAAAAGAACTGGGGGTACGGCCTGATTCATGCCCTTGAGAATCGGGCAACTTGAGGAAGGTCAATCAACCTCCAGCGGCCTCACTTTCCTCATCTGCAGAATGGGGGAGTACCAGGGCCTAGGTATGAAAATCAAATGACATGGTATTGACTACCAGGAGTGGTCTGTATACTACATACAATGCACAAAACAGACATTACATCTGACACAAACATCAATAAACGGAGTTTTGCTGTCTGATTTTACTCTTCTCTCTGTGGGATGGCTCCCTGTGCTCCCTAAGAACCACTCCAGGACAACTTCAGCGATCTGGTACCATCGGGAATGAGTCAGTTAGAAAATTGAGTTATCTATACTGTCAAAGGGTGCCAAGAATCCTTCGTTTCACTTAATTATTTTAGGTAGCACCCTTCTGAAATGTTTCAAGTATTGAAGAAGATACCTGAAGTGCCTTCAGTACTTGAAAGAGAACGTGGTTAAAGGCGTCTGCTGTACATTTCTAAGGCACAGACACAGAGTCGATAGGAACAAAGGGCGCAGATCCAGGACATCGTCCCCGTGAACAATCATCCCGATACAAGGAGAGCTGGCCAATACCGCCGCAGATTGCTCTATGTGGTGGTGCGCTTCCTGACATTAAAGGCACTCAAGAACAGACTGCAGAACTATCTCTTAAGAAGTTAAGAGGGTTCCTATTTGAGCTGAAGGGTATTTTAGACCAAGAGAGATTTCTTTGAACTTTAAGATTCTGTAATTCTAAACTAATCCAACCTCAAAATAAAAATTAAAATAATCCTTACTCTCACAGGGACTCTCAGGGGCGAGAGGAGCTTCCCAAGTTATCTCCACCTCTCCCAACCCCAACTTCCATGCCTGGGTCTGAAAAGGAGGGACTCGGGGAACGGGGTCTCCGACCCCTCATTTGACTCCACCTACTAAGGCCAAGGAGGGAAATTAGGGAGGGGAGTGATAGAATTTCTAATGAGTAAGGAGAAACCAAAAAGATCAAAGGAGAAACATGGAAAATAGGACAGAAATTTTTTTTTTTTTAAAAAAGGAAAGAGATAAAGAGAAACATGCAGGATAGGAGCGGAGCTAGGGAACCGGCACAGCAGGAAATAGGGCATTGTCCAGCCAACGCTGCTAACAGGGAAAGGAGCCCTGAACTCGGACTCTGCCTCCCTCTGGTTCTCGTTCGCTCTGTCTTACGTAGAGCAAGAAGAATCTTGCCGGCTCAGAACCCAGAGTTCTGTTTCCCAGGACACTCAGCCACACCTGAGACGTTCTTTCATAATGTCACAAGGGTTGTGGCAAATGAACACATCCTTCCCGACCCTGAGTTGAATGGGATGAATGTCAGAACATGGAGGTGGGGGCAGGGAGACAAAATTAAAAGGTGAAATGGCACAAATGTAGAGAGAGAAACTATGTTAGAGGGAGAGGGAAATGAGCGTGAAAGAAAACAAGAGGGAGAACGAGAAGACATAAAAGCTAGCGGAGAAGCAATGTCGGAGAGAGAAGAAAGCTCACCCGGGAAAAAGGATGGGAGTAAGTAAGGCTAACCTGAAAGCAAGAAGTAATGACAGGGCATCTGCTGCAGGGGCCCACGTGGCCAGCCAGGAGATAGGTCTGGGATCTTTGCACTAAGTGCAGCCCTGGGCTGGACGGACCTGCTCCCCAAGTCCTCCAAGCCCCAGTTCGGCCAGCTCCAAGCCACCTGCAGCCTGTGCTCCCTGGCACTTGAACTTCATTTTCTTCCAGTGCAGGGGGCTGTCTACTAAACCTTTAGCTGATGCACTCTGGCCATTGGCTGCTCCCTAACTCTCAGTGGTCAAATCACCCTTGAGGATAGGAATTACATTTCGGCTCCTCATCCACCTGTTAGAAGCAGGAGTTACAGGATTCTTAGGGGGAAAAGATAATTGAGGAAAAGGGCCCTGCATCCATAAAATTCTGTGCCCACCACCATCATTGTCCTTATCGACCGACACAGAAATTCTCTTGTTTTCTTGCCTGTCTCCTCCATGGGATCTGGAACACCTCAAGTGGAGACAGTCTTCCCCATTGCTATGTCCCCACACCCAGCCCAGTTCAAAAATATGAACCTCTAACCACCAGCCCAGAGTCTAGCAAGTAAGAGGTGCTTGCTTAAGGGATGACTGAATGATCGAACTGCACTGATGAAAGTAAGAAATGTCCGAAATCACCACAGAAATCCTAGAACTCACCAATGAAAAGATCAAGGAGCACAGCTGGGGTGCTACTCAAACCCATGTCTGTCTGACCACACAGGAGCGTGCTGGAATCTGACCTTGAGCATTCTAGAGTCTAATGGGGATGGTTGACCATAGTCTAAGACCCCTGCTCTCCAGCAGATCCATGGGACTGGATCTGCCCACCTTCAGTAGGAGAGTTGTAGAAAGAGGGAGGGCAGGGGGGAGACTCAAAATCCAAACGCTTGCCTCCCAGCCAAACCCCACTAGGTACAGCTCAGGACAGCGCTGGGCCTCAGAGGTACCAGGCCGAGGCAGGAGGCTAGGGGAGAAAGAACTGTAGGAAAGGCCCTGGCCCTCAGTCGAGTGGAAGCAGACAGACATAGAAATGAAGTGATCGTAATTTACCACAAAGAGAGTCCTAAGAGAATGGGAAACACCTCAGTGACAAATATAGTGCTATCGGCCAGCATTTTCAAATATGTTATCCCATGAAATCCTCAAAAATACCCTCCTGTTGGTATTGCCTCCATTTCATGGGAGAGGAAAGTGAGGCTCAGAAAAAGAACAAAATTGCTTATAAACAGCAAGACCAGGTGTGGAAGTCAGTTCCCTCCTGCTAGCAGCTAGATGTCTCCTCAGCACTGGACAGCTCCCGTTCTTTAGCCCAGCGTGTTTCTAAAATAACAATACCAAGGCCACAATGTTTGCTCCCCAAATAAGCCATGAACTTGGTTCCCTTCATTCCAAGGCCACAACCCACAACCTCCCACAGACTGGCCACCAATCACGCAGGGTGGGAGGCTCCGTGCACCGCAGGTGGCGGCTGTCGCAGAATCTGCGTATACACCCATGAAGAGACACACACACCACAAACTCAGAGTGAGGCCACTGAGGGTAACTCCAATTCCGAGTTAATAAAAGCCTAGGCTCTCTGCCATTCCAAGAGGCACAAGTGTGTGCTTTTCAGGAGCGGGGGCTGTGTTTCCCATTCCCTTTGTCGCCGTGAGCTCAGAGCCTGGCGGAGAGCTCCGTAAACAGAGAGGTGGGAGCTTAATTACTACTTAACCCACCCCCCACCAAAAAGCGCAGGACAGCCAGAGAAAAAATATGAACCTCTAACCACCAGCAGCATAGATACAACGTTCCGCATGCTATAAATGTTCAAAAGTGGTTTTCTGATAGACATCTAAGGTTCTTGCTTATAGTTGTCAGTAGGTGAGAAGAGAATGAAGGCTGTTCTGATCCTGAGGCTGGGTCGTGACCATCATAACAGTGACATGGCAGGGCAGGTGATGGAAGTGAGGCTCTGGGCAATTACAATCAAGACTGGTCTCTCCCCGGGACAGTCACCCAAAGGATTCTTCAGCCCAGCAATCCCTTAGACTTTGGGGTTCTGTCTAAAGCCACCTTGTCAATTCACGTCTTTTTGCACGGGCGTATTTTCCTGTACATTTCCGCAGCTGAAAGTACCCTGAAGCATTATACAAATATTCCACTAGAATTATTCCTTGTTTACCTGAAATTCAAATGTAACTAGGCATCCTGTATTTTTAGTTGCTAAATCTGGCAACTCCACTTACGTGGTGAGCAGAAACAACCAGGTACAGTGCTTCCCTCCCAGTTGTTAACCCCAGCCCTAAACTGATGGGCAAGTTCTCTCCTGAGAGAGACACAAGCCAGGGGTCTGCTAACATCAGGTCCTGGATTCCTTCCCGAGCTCCAGAACAACTTGTTTTGTCTCTGCTCATATAAATCCCAAGGGGGGACCATATTAGCATTCAAAAGGTAAGTTATTCATTCATATCTGTGGAAAAGGGTTGATTTACTAACAAAGGGTGTGAAGTGTTTAACCAGCCTATATTATGAGACCAAGAGGACATGGAAAGGGGTCTAATTCAAGTTGGATTTCCAACAGAGTTGAGTCATGCTATCATTCCCATGGATCGGCAACATAACTGAGTTGTTGTGTCCACTTAAAAGGGTCGGTCCCATAGAGCCCTGGCTGTATAGCTCAGTTCGTTAGAGCATCAGCCCTACAAGCAAAGGTTGTGGGTCCGATTCCAGTCAGGGCACATACAGGAACAGACTGATGTTTCTGTCTCTCTTTCTTTCCTTTCCACTCTCTCTAAAATCAATAAATTTCTTTTTTAAAAAGTTTTCCATAGGCAGCTGGTTCCTTCATGTCTAGCAATAGTAGTATTTTCCCTACTTGAACACATCTCTTAGATTCACCTGTTCCTCTCCAGCCTCCCTCTTGTCTGAAATCCCCCTCCCTTGCCCCTTCTCCCTGCCTAAATAATATAGTCCAGACTTCAGAAACCAGAGGACATCTACCTGTCCTTAGGGAGGAGTTACAATCAAAAGAGCCTTGAACTAGGATTCTGAGAAAGTAGGTAAGCACTTGCTCTCACTGATTGGCTTCAAATACCAGTTTCACCAATCACACTGATCGTCCGCCCTTATGCACTGGCCTCTCTGAGCTATAGATTTTTTGTTGTTGTTGTTGTTGTTTTAATCTGTAAAATGGGGACAGTGCTTTAAGAAGAAGGTTGATGTAAAAAAGTAATTTTCAAACACTTTTTTTTTTAATATTTTATTTATTGATTTTTTAGAGAGAGAGGAGTGAGAGAGACAGAGAGAGAGAGAAGGGGGAGGAGCAGGAAACATCAACTCCCATATGTGCCTTGACCAGGCAAGACCAAGGTTTCGAACCGGCAACCTCAGTGTTCCAGGTCGACGCTTTATCCCACTGCGCCACCACAGGTCAGGCTCAAACACTTTTTGATCATAGCCTACAGTAGAAAATATACTTTACACCACAAGCCAGGATACATAAACATACCTAATTATATACATTCTTTACAACATAATATTTTTTCTACGTGTGATATACTCATATTTTCCCTTCAATTCTTCCTATCTTTTTCTTAAGTGCTGGTTGCAACCATCAAAGTGGATTTCATGACTCTCTAATGGGGCTGACCTACAGTTTGAAAATCCTGGATACAGAGACCAGATAGACTGTTCCAAGGAAGACAAAGTGGACCGACATGAGTTGCTGCTCTAATAGCACCCTGCGGCTCTTTGATGCTTTCCCAGAACAATGAGACAGTTTGCCTTGAAAGATTTTAACACTTTTCCAAGAAGCGCAGACATACAGCAGGAGAGAGCCCAATCTCGGCATCTCACCCTCCTCCTGAATGGGCAGTCTTAGAGATTACACACCTAACCACCGACTTCAAAACTGTCATGAGATAGCTTTCTCTGGCTCGGGGTGTGTGTGTGTGTGTGTGTGTGTGTGTGTGTGTGTGTGTGTGTGTGTGTGTTGGGCTTGTGTGTGTGTGTGTGTGTGTGTGTGGGGGGGGCTTGTGTCTGGGCTAATACATAGCCAAAGCAGAGCATGGACTTATTTCTAAGCCCACAAACAATAAATAATTTTATGACTATACCCATTATTTTATATTTGGTTTAAGTCAATATTTGATTGGGGTTTTTATTACCTATTATTTTTCTCTCTTTTATTTTTTTTGTCCCTCCACATTTTTTTTATTCCCATAAACCAACCCCCCTCCCCTTTGACAATCATTTACTTTTAAATAAATAAAAATTCGGCCAGGAAGTCCTAATATTTCTTAGGAGAATGGGAAGCAGGGCAGGTCAAGTTGTCCCTTTCCAATAAAGATCCGTGCCCTTTCCAGAAAGAAATAAGTGGTTCTGCATTTAACTAAGGTGAGGCAACCGTGTTTGGAATTTAAAATGGGGTTCCCAATTGAGTGAGGTTCATGAGAATCTTAGTGTATATAAAGTGGTCTCAAACTATGTCTTTGAGGAAAATAAAAGTCATGGTCTAAAAATCCTCTTTTCTTTCCCACCCAAAGTAAGGTCAGCAATCAGACCCCGTCATACCAAGGAGTGGAGGCTGAGACCAGATCTTTGTTGTGAGGGGCTGTCCTGTGCAGTATACAATGTTTAGTAGCATCCCTGGCCTCTACTCACTAGATGCAGTAACCCCTGCCCCAATCCCCCCCCCCCTCCAGCCTATTCAGACTAAAAATGTCTCCAGATACTGTCAGATGTCCTCTGGGTGGCACCGCTGGTTGAGAAGCACTACTGTAAGAGAACCTCTCAGTTAGCGATTCCTTCAAACTGAGCCACAGCCTGATTAAACACAATGCACGTGTTGTATACCTAGTACCTCTGTACCCCAGGAGAGACACACACAGCCCCTCTCAGGCAGGAATGAGAAGGTTGCCAGCATGAACTCCCAGCCATAAGTCACAGTTTTGAGGGGCAGGCAGCAATGATGAAAATGCCCTTCTGTCTTCTCTTTTAAACATAATTTGGGGTTGCATGAAGCTTAACCCCAATATGTCTCCAAAGGAAGCCTTAATCCAAAAGAACTTTCCCCAAATGATGCAAAGTTAAGAACAAAGACATGTACAAGGGAGGATTTTATTTGCTTAACTTCAGTGTAATGGAAACAAAGGTTGAATTCCTACCAATGGTCCTGGATTTCTTTCTTTCTTTTTTTTTATAAAAAAAAGTCCCTGATTATTTACTCAGACACAGCAAAGAGAAATGTCAAGTGATGGGTAGAAATTCTATCATTGTCATACCGGTCCAGGAAATGACAACGATGATGATGATGATGATGATGATGATGATGGTGATAATGATAATGATAATGATGGAAAGAAAAACACATCATTGTTGTTTTACAGTTTCCATAGCCCTGTTCCATAGAGATACCATTATTCCCCACCTTATAAGTTTGAGAATTAAAGCTAAGACAGAGAAATTGGCTAGCCCAAGGTCACTAAGACAGTAAATGGTCAAACTGAGACTCAAACCCAGAAATTTAGATCCTAAATTTGGAGCGCTTTCAGTAACTACAAAAGATAATGGCTAATGGCTAGAAATATATCCCGAAGGCACATATATTTGACAAATGCCTTCTCTAGGACGACCACAGAGCCGCCTCTCTGCAGAATGTTATGGTGTCCTGTGATTGCAGCATCATATGAATGTTACCAAAACTGTGCTTCCGAGAGTTGGCAAAGATGGAGAATTGCTGGAGAGGGAAATCCCACATTATAAGAACTAGCTGACATAAATACATGTTCTTTGAGTTGTTTTGCTAGTAGCAGTGAGGAATTTCTGGTAATCTACCACCCACACACTTTCTCTCCCCAGGTCTCCCTCAGGACCAGGAATGAGCATTTGTGAGATGGCGAGTCAGGGACAGAACCCAGCTGAGGCACAGAACACAGCTCATTACCCACGTGAGGGCCAAGCCCCGAATGCTGGCCTCATTAGAAGAACACACTGGTGAACTCCAGTACCCGATCACAGAGACCAGCTGTGGAATCCAGCATCTCCTGCATGCAGTGGCCACCGACTGTTTTTACTGTCAGGACCTCCTCTTCCTCTGACAACCACTCTCCATCCCCACCACTCTTGTCACAATCTGCAATGGTCTTATGTGACGTCACTGGCTGGTTAACAGATTCAGGGACAACGAGGTTCCTCCCCTGGGATATTTGGGCAGAGTTTGGTTGATCTCTGTCCAAAGCTAAGGCAATGACACAAAAGGCCTCAGGAGTCGTCATTGATCATGTTTCTATCACAGAACAAAGCTGGCTACAGGGAGAGAGAAGTAAGTTGACTCTCTGGAGATCAGGAGGAATGAAAGAAGGAGGAAGTCTACTGGAGCCAGCACCCTGAGCTTGCAGTTCCTGAAGCCCGGCCACTTCCTGACATTCTTCAACATGATGGTTCTGTGAGACACCCCTTCCTTGAAAAACCCTCCTTGCTAAGAGTAGTCCAAGTTCAGTTTCGGTCACTCACAATGACCCACTCACCTATTCTGTCCAGACGAAACTATCCAGGTAAAAAAGCAAAGGAAAAGTTGATATAACTGGCATGGCCAGACAAGAACTAAATAAAATACATGAAAAACACTGAACAGTTCAGAACCATGCCCCTGGCATGGAGCCAATATACCAACTAAAGCATGGGCAAGCTTTTTTTTCTTGCACATTACTCTCGTCAGCTTCAGAAAAACTGAAATGCTATACACATCAAGATCCTGGAGAGAGCCAGAGTCTTCTTCTGAAAACATCAAAAGCTGATGCATGCTGGTTAAGACTGGATGGAAGGTTGACTGAAGGGGTTCTTCAAAGCAAGAGAAAAACCTAAATAATAAAATTCTACCTTCCCACAGTGTGTTGGAATAGGAGGCTTTTTTTTTTTAAGTGAGAGGAGAGGAGATAGAGTGGAAACTCCTGCATGCACCCTGACAGGGATCCACCCGGTAACCCCCATCTGGACCTGATGCTTGAACCAGTCAAGCCACTGGCTGTGGGAGAGAGAGAAGGAGAGGGAGAGACGAGAGAGGGGCGGGGGTAGAGAGGGGGAGAGAGTGGGGAGAGAAGCAAATGGTCACTTCTCATGTGTGCCCTGACCAGGGATCAAATCCAGGACAGCCACACACTGGGCCATCACTCTACCTGCTGAGTCAACCAGCCGGGGCCCATTTTTTTCTAATGTCTGGGAAATATCTGGCTGAAAGAACCTACTTGCTTTTATAAAACCTTCTCAAATCAGTGACTCTTTCAGACAAATCATGGATCCATAAATTTTAGAAAAAGTATATTTGTCCATTGTTCCTCTTTCCTAGTTCTGCCTACAATGCCGGGGAGATTGATTTGTGTGGCAGACAGATTCCATCTGTCTTCTAGAATGACAGGTATTTAAAAAAATACCCAGATAATTTCCCATACTTGCACAGAAGACAAACCTACAATTACAGCGCATGACAAAGAGGCAGCCATAAAGTTGCTCTAAAACATCAACCGTCTACAGAGCACCCGGATGAACCCAAGCCATTTGTCAGAGGAAACAAAGTGCTTTTTACTTGTTAGTGTCATTAAACCAAAATTCATGCTGGTTCTTCTGAGTCATATCATATCCCATTCCACCTATTTGGGATATAGTAAAATATAAAGCCATTTTAATCATTTAAATAATTGTGCCTATAATATAGCTCTTTAATTGTTGACTAGATCTACTTAACAGGGATATGTAAGCATGTACAAAGTAAGTGGTTTTTAAATTTTTCAAAATTTATTTTTCCATTGATTTGAGAGAAAGAAGGGAAGGGAGAAGGGAAGAGGGAGAAAGAGAGAGAGAAGCATCAGCTCATCATTTCATTTAGTTGTTCCATTTAGTTGTGTATTCACTGATTGTTTCTTGTATGTGCCCTGACCAGGGTTGAACCTGTGACCTATGGCATGTCAGGATGACATTTTATCCATTGAGCCATTGAGCCAGGGCCTAAAGTAAGTGGTTTTAATTCTACTTTCATCGTGAATAAATAAAACACTAAGTTGTTGCAGGAATCAAGTGGTTACTCACCTAGCAGAAGAGCTAAGTTGCATGGCCATTTTCTCAGAGAGGAATACAAAAGACAGCCTTTTTCTATTTATAAGGAACAATGGAGTGCGGTTATTAATAATGGAGTCTAGACGAAGGACTGCTGCCCTTGCAGAAGGGCTGGCACCCAGGGTCCAGTTTCACTTGATGGCAATGATCTTTCTTTTCAGCTCTGAAGTTATTTTTACCTTGCCAGCTATGCAAATGAGCTCACGGCCTCTGAGCATGAAAGAAACCAGGCTGAGACGAGGTTAATATTTTATGAAAACACTGTAAACCACTGTTCCTGGCACTGAACTTCACACACTCCACAGCTGACCCTGTATAGGTGCCGCCATGGCTAATGTCCGCACCAATCTAGCATCAAAATAGGCAAGGTTATCAACAATCCACAAAAGGAAAGACACAGAATGTTTAATGATTATATAGAAAAGGTCCAATGAATTATAGTCAAAGAAATTCAAATGAAAACGACACAATAGCCTTTTCTGTTTATCAAACTGCTACCACTATAAAGACAATAGATCAGTATAACCATTTTTGAAAAGCTGTTGGACAATGTGTACATGAGGGCATTGAAAATGTTCCCTCTCTTCGATGTAGTAGTTTTAGGAATTGTTTTAAGAGTGCACTTCAAAACAAGGGCAAAGTTTTGCATACAATGTTCTTCACTGAAGTGTTCTTTTTTGTTTGTTTTTGTATTTTTCTGAAGTTAGAAGCAAGGAGGCAGCCCTGGCCGGTTGGCTCAGCGGTAGAACGACGGCCTGGCATGCGGGGGACCCGGGTTAGATTCCCGGCCAGGGAACATAGGAGAAGCGCCCATTTGCTTCTCCACACCCCCTCCTTCTTCTCTGTCTCTCTCTTCCCCTCCCGCAGCCAAGAGTCCATTGGAGCAAAGGTGGCCCGGGCGCTGGGGATGGCTCCTTGGCCTCTGCCCCAGGCGCTAGAGTGGCTCTGGTCGCGGCAGAGCGACGCCCCGGAGGGGCAGAGCATCACCCCCTGGTGGGCAGAGCATCACCCCTGGTGGGCGTGCCGGGTGGATCCCGGTCAGGCGCATGCGGGAGTCTGTCTGACTGTCTCTCCCCGTTTCCAGCTTCAGAAAAATACAAAAAGAAAAAGAAAAAGAAAAAAAGAAGCAAGGAGACAGTCAGACAGACTCCCGCATGTACATGACCGGGATCCACCCAGCATGCCCACCAGAGGGCGATGCTCTGCCCATCTGGGGTGTTGCTCCATTGTAACTGGAACCATTCCAGTACCTGAAGCGAAGGCTATGGAGCCATCCTCAGCGCCTGGCCAACTTTGCTCCCATAGAGCCTTGGCTGCAGGAGGGGAAGAGAGAGGGGGGAAGGGTAGAGAAGCAGATGGGTACTTCTCCTGTGTGCCCTGACCAGGAATCAAACCCGAGACTTCCACACACTGGGCCGATGCTCTACCGCTGAGCCAACCACCGGCCAGGGCCCCACTGAAGTGTTTTTATGACAGTAAAACATTTGCAAATTACCCTCAAGTAACAAATAAGAAAACAACCCAATTAAAAAATGGTCAAAAGAAGTGAACAGACACTTCACCCAAGAGAGATTTGGATGGCAAATATGCAAATGAAAAGAAGCACCATTATATATGACCAGGGAAACACAAACTTAGTATGACTGAAGTTCAACAAATATAGAAGAAAATTCTCCAAGATTCATTGAATCCTTACTTAAAACAATCAAGCCTTCTAATACCAATGGGGACTGAGCAGAGGTGATGCTGCTTCTCATGCCCATGCCCGATGAAGCCAGTGCTTAATATGATGCCCAGCATTGCCCATCCTCAGCAGCAATGAGCCCCCTTCTCTGTTTCCTCAATTCCTTAGTCTCTAACCACTGACACAGCAAGTCTGGAGGTAGTGCTCGAGGGCCCCCCTTCACCCTCCTCACTTCTCTGTCCAGTTTCAGAGTTCCTATGCCCTTGCAACTCCACCTCCTTGGCCCATAGCCATTCTGGCTTCTGCCCTCACCACTCTAAGAAAATGACTCTCATTAAAGGTCTTCAATGGCCTCCAGGTCCCCAAATCCAATCTGTGGTTCTTGGGATTCAAATTATCGTCCTTTATAATTCTATAGACTTTGATGATCTCTCTTTGTAATTCCTCCCTTTTTTCCGAGTTACACTGTTATTCTCTGGCTACTCCTCTTCCTCCACTCCCCATTAAAAGCAATGCTTCCTAAGGTTTCATACTTGCCCCTCCTCCCCTTTTGTTTCCAATCTTCCTAAGTGGCCTCATGGAAACCAAGCTTCCAACTGCCTCTCGGATACATGGCTCCCCAGCGTTGGTCTCCAGAGCAGACCTCTCTTACATATCCAGAACCCTGTTGGGCTTGTCCACTCTTCAATCCAATGGCCTCCTACAGGGCTCCTGCCTTGCAGTTCATTTTTCACAAAGTGGAGTGAACTTTGTAAAGTGTGAATCAGATCAACTCTCACTTCTCATCACAGGTACAGTAACATCTGGAACTTTCCCATGAGGGAGGCCCTGAATGGTCTGGGCCCCACCGCCCTCTCTCCTGTTCATCCTCTCCATTATTCCCACTGCTCTGAGATTCAGCCACAATGTCTCCTCTCTGTTTCTTGGATTCTTAAGATTTGTTTCAAGGACTTTACTGGTCCTTTGGTTTGGATCTCTCTGTCCCACATCTTCACATGGATGCTTTCTTCACATTATTCCAGCCTCAACTCCAATGTCATCTCTTCTGTCTTCCTCCAGAGATTGTTTTATAGTACCGTATTTCCCCATGTATAAGACACTCCTATGCATAAGACACACCTTAATTTTGGGGCCCAAAATTTGAAAAAATATGTGTTACATAAAGTTATTGAACTCAAAGTTTCATTCATCATAAAATTCATACAACTCCTCATCCATGGGGAAAAAAAAGCAGGAAATGCAAGTAAAACAATGTACAACCACTGTATAAAATGCACCCAGTTTTTAGACCCCAAATCTTTCAAAAAAGGGTGTGTCTTTATACATGAGGAAATACAGTAACTCCTGTGGCTTTGTCTCCATTAATCCCATAATCCTATCTCTAAACCATTACTACAGTGATCTTTCTAAAATTCAAGTCTGTCTTGTAGCTTCCCATTAGTAAGTCTCAATGCCTCCATGCTGTCCTTAGAATACTACCACAATCTAGCCCCCTTCTAGTCTCATAGCCTTTTACCACACCTGCCACATGCCACCCTCCAGTCACCTGAACTAATTATAGCTTCCTAAATGTTCTCACATTTCAGTGCTTCTGTATGTACCTTTCCTTGTTTAGGTACAACCTACTCTTCCAAAACATCTCCCTCAAAACCCTGTTCAGTGTGCACTTCCTCTGGGAAGTCTTCTCAAGTTGCCTTTCCCTCAATCTTCCCATAATTCAGTTTCTTATTGGTCGTATCTACTAGACTGAGTTCTATTAGGAAAAGGCCTGTGCCATATTCCCAGTGCAACATGGAGTTAGGTATGTCTCAGTCCATTTGGGCTGCTATAGTAAAAATACTAGAGACTGGGTGACTACAAGGACAGAAATTTGTTTCTCACAGTCTTAGAAACCAGGAAGTCTAAGATCAAGGTGCTGGCAGATTTGGTGACAGATAAGGGCCCGCTTCCTGGTTCACAGACTGCCTTCCTCTCACTGTGTCCTCACATGGTAGAAGGGACAAGGGAGCTCTTTGGGCATCTTTCTTTTAAGGGCACTGATACCATTAACTAATCATGTCCCCAAGGCCCCTTCCAATATCATCACCTTGGGGATTAGCTTTCAACATATCAATTTGGGGAACACACATTCAGTCTATGGCAAGGTACTTGGCGCATAGTAAGGGACTCCATCAATGTCTGCTGCAGGAAAGTGACTAGGTCAACTTCATGTTGGAAATGACCTTGGAAAATATCAAGCCCAAAATCCCAGCCACCATATAGTGTTCTTGTGCTAAAACTATCCCATCCTATCTGAACTCTGGCACAGATGGGCAGCTCTCATTCTTCCAAGGCATCCCATCCCAGACCCCGGAGTTAGGCAAAGTTACCGCTCTTAAGGTAGCTGGCAAAACCGTCTTTCAAGGAAAAATATCGCATATTCCTAGAATTATTCTCTTTCCCAGACTTACCTCCTATTTCTTCTCACATTTCCCTGTAACTTTTCTTTAAGCCAAACTCTAGTTATTCTGGAAAACTTCATCTGGGACCACTCCTTTCTGTCTCTTCAAAAGCAGTGCCCATTTCAAAAACCAGGACTGAGTTTAAAAGTAGGGCCAGTCTGGCCTGACCAGGCAGTCATGCAGTGGGTAGAGCATTGGACCGGGACACAGAGGACCGAGGTTCAAAACCCCGAGGTCGATGGCTTGAGCGCAGGCTCATCTGGTTTGAACAAGGTTCACCAGCTTGAGCCTAAGGTCGCTGACTTGAGCAAGGGGTCACTTAGTGTCTGCTGTAGCCCCTCAGTCAAGGCACATATAAGAAATCAATCAATGAACAACTAAGGAGCCTCAACGAAGAATTGATGCTTCTCATCTCTCCCCCTTCCTGTCTGTCTGACCCTATCTGTCCCTCTCTCTGTCTCTGTCACACACACACAAAAAAGTAGGACCAGTCTGAATCTCATTCAGAACTCTACACTCTGGTCACCATGGGCCCCAATGGCATGTTCCTTTCAGCAGCCGCTTCACCCTTTTAAAGTACCCTGAGTCCCTCTCCCCGAAAGCTGCCATGCCGGCTCTGCCCTCTCCCCTCTTGAGTACGGGAAGCATGCGTGGCTCTGGATCATGGGAACATCGTGAGCAGAGTAAAGCTTTACAACATCGTCCAGCAATGGCTGAGAGCACTCAGGGAGAGGAGAGACACCTGGGCGCAGGATCCAGGGCCAGGCTCTGCCCCTGTCCTCTCGTCATGTCATGTCGTTCTGAACTTGGTGGAACTTAAGTGGGGTGAAAAGGAAGCTCATTGTCCCTGTCTCCCCAGAACACTGACCGCGCCGACAGGGCAAGCCTGCTCCTCACGGCTGTCAGCAGAGGGATGGTTACAATGTCTGAAGCTGTCAAAAAGAATCGAGCCGGTCACTGTGTGGCCCAGGGTGACTGCAGCGAGGTCAGAGTCGCTGGGGTAATTTTCCACAGGGGAAAATGGAGGCGATAGGGAAAAATCAGGAGATGCTCCCACGCACCACACAGAAGCCTCCTGAGCCCCTCTCTACGGACCCCGCCATGTTCGCATCAGCTCCACTCGGCAGCCCCATGGTTGGGGGACCCTGCGTGACACTGTCAGCAAAGTTCCACTGAAGGAATGGGCCGGGCCTTTCACAGCCAGAACCAGGGGCACAGGGACGAGGTGAGGGAAATGCCAAACCCCACACCAGCACCGCCCTGCCGTCGCTCCAGCCCCTTCTCCCTGAGCGGAGCAAAGGAAGGGACTCGCGCCCCCTGCTCATGCCCCCTGCTCATGCCCCGCGTGATGCTCCGCGCCCCCCCACCTCACAGTCTCTGACAGATTTAGAAGAAAAGAAACGTGGGGCAACTAAAGATCCTGTGTGAGCTGTGAGAAAGGCTGTGAACTTGCAAACTGTCTCTGGTTCTCCCTCCAAACACTCATTCCCACACCTCCCTGTAGCAGTGGGGCATCATTTGTGCTGATCTCCGCTCTAGTAACTTGGAGTCTGAGCCCCACAGTCCTGGAAGCTTCAGCATTCCTTCCCTCAATATGACCATAGCGCCCGCTCACCCCCCTCTACTTCTTCCCACCAGCCCGAAAATGGAACCTGAGGCCACACACCCTACGGCCCATGCAGCACGGGAGTGACGCGACTGTGGGAAGGAGGGCGCTCAACAGGCCTGAGTCCACAGGGGGCCTCCTGGGAGATGTTGTCCCGCGGGGCTGCGTCAGCGGCTGCACCTCCTGCCTCCACCGCCCACACGTGCCATCCCTCTCAGCACTTAGGATCCGCTAGGATTGGCCAGGAAGCCTGGCCTTCTGCATCTTAGGTCTAGTCTTGCTTTAGAGGTGGCTGTTATGGGGACATGAGGAGGCAGGAGGATCTCTCAGGGATATCGCAAAATTAAAATGTAGGAGGATTCATGGTCATGCAAACCCTACATGAAGGTATACTGCACCCCTGCCCCCAGAAGGATAAGGGGTGTCGATGCCACGCTGCAAGACGTCCAGTAAAATGATGCCCTGGACCACTCGAGTCTATAACCAGATTTGAGGCAGAAGAGCCATCGGGCACCCTTACGACTGCAGTGTCCTGCACTGGTGACAGGAGCTGGAGAACCAAGCACACCTACGTCACTCCAAAATCATCTGCTAGTCTAAGCCCATGTGTCCACCCACCTCAGAACATTTCCATTCTCCTGGCAGGGTCAGGAGAGTAAAGACTGGCGGTGCTTTCCTGATGAACTCTTTCTGGGAGCATTCTTCACAAAACTTAAGGGCTGCATATTATTCAGACTGGTGGAGACCACAGCTCCCATGGAAAACAAAAAAACACCCTTAATTCATTCCTTCAATCCTACATGTTCACAGACATTGGGGGCCAGACAATATGAGGAACTAGGTAGGATGCAACAGAAACAAGATGGCCACGGTCCTGCCCTCCTAGAGCTTACAATCCAATGGACCATGTCTTTTAAGAGCCAGCACAAGGGGTAGAATAGGGCAGCTCCTGGCTCTGCCGGTGTCATGACACCATGGAAGCCTTTGCCCATTCTTTTGTGCCTAAGTTTGCACAAAGAAGCAATTAAGGGGGCTGGTGCCACAGAAGTAAAAAGTAAGTTGCTCTCTCCTACAGCAACACCAGAAGAAATTGCATCCCTGCAATTTCTCCACCTGCTGACACACTGGCGGAGGGAGAAAGAAAAGAGGAGAAAATGAAAGTCAACGCATATGGCCCCCTCCTTCCAGGATCGATGTGGCTTGCTTCTTGGAGGACTTCTGCTGATTAGAGCAGACTGTCCTCTAGACGAGAGAATTCTGGCAAGGACCCTCTCCCTCCACACATCTGCAACTCCAGTTCGTTTACACCTCAAGCACAAACCAGAGGGGAAGATGGCGGGTGGAACCTCTTCTGGGTCTGATGACCACCATTCGGCCGCACTTCTGTGTGTCTTATCCGTCTACCAAATAATTTTAAAAGGGTAGGACAAATTCTGTGAACAGTGAAAACCAGATAGGAGATTACATAAGATAGGCTACCTAACCATTTTAAATAATAACAACGGCTCAAACATGTCTGGGTCTCTGCAATCTGAGAAGCATTGTCCTATAAGCATTCTCCTACAAGAGCATCTCAACATCCTTAGAAATATTCTGCGAATATTTTAAAAGACGAGGAGACCACAGCTCAAGAAGATTGAGTGATCTGCTGTTAGTCCCATAAATAAAAAGCAGTCGTAGAAATGGATTTGAACTCAGTCTACAGCTCCCAAGTTCAATGCTCATTTAGACCCAGCACTGCAAGAACATCCAAACCGGCAGCTTGTAAGAAACTGGGGATAAAATCTGAGATCTTAAAAACCTGAGCAAATATCTTGACTTCTAAAAAGAGGATTCTAGAATGATAACCAGTGAGCTCACTGTCAATCCCAAAAGAACTCAGCAATGCGTTGATAAACAGTTTGTGAGCAGTGAGAAAGCAAGGTGATGAAATACCGCATGGGCAGAGCTTAGCTCAGTCCCGGGAATAGGAGAGGGCTTGAAAGCATGAAGATTGTGACTATCACTATTAGCATTCTTATTATCAGGAACTGGCATGGGATTGCTTGGAACAAATCCATCCAACCTAATTTTGTTTCTTTTTTATATAGGGTTATTGGGAGAACAGATCAGGAAAGTGCTAAGGATCTGGTATCCCTTTGTTTCAGCAAGACCTTTGACAACAGAGCTTATGCTATCAGAATGGTGGAGGGTACCACTGGATACGTTTCTGACATCTGAAACATCCCACCTAAAGTGTAGTAGTGATCAGTGAATGAAAGATGTAGTTCAAATACTAACCTAGCTATTTAGAGCCTGTCAGACCTTGGGCAACGTATTTAAGCTCTCTGTGGTTCTACTGCCCCATCAGAAAAATGACAATAATAGCAACCATCTCAGAAGGCTAGTGAGTATTGATTAGATAGGTAGGTAGGTAGATAGATAGATAGATAGATAGATAGATAGATAGTAAACGTTAGCTACTAATGTAATTATGTTACTGATTTCAACCTATAGGGAGGTCTCTAGAGGTGTATCATGAGTTCTATCATTTCTATCATATTTATCAACAGCTTAGATGATAACATGAAAAAAAGAGAAAACTAGAGGACAGGGACAGTTGTTCATATGTAAAAGCTCTGAGGTTGACCCTCACATCTTCACATCTGCCAAAAGTGTGATGAGGGGACCAACCAATAAGCTCTGACTGTTCATGTTCACAGACGTGTAGTGTCACCAGAAAGAGCTCCCCAAGAGGCAGACCAGTGGAGCACTAGGTGCAGTTCTGAGTGCCATACTTTAGAGCTATGCTGAGAAACTTGGGAAATGAGAGCAGCCCAGGGGGGTCTCAAAATGATGTCAGATGAGAAGTGGCTGAGAAAAGTACAAGAATGTTTTGTTTGGTAGTGAAGTAGCTCTCACTGGAAGACTTCCACTGCTTCCCTGGCATAACTTGAGCTAGTGGATCAAATTTAAAGGAGCCAAATTTTGTCAAGAAAGACAGGGGAAAAGGAGGGACAAAAGGGGAGGGAAGAGGAGGGAGAAAGGGGTGAGAGAAAGAGGGCAGAGAAAGGGAGGGGAGATAAGTGGAGAAATGGACACAGGAGAGAAGAGAAAAGGAAAGGAAAGGAGAGGAGGGTAGAGGAGGGGAGGGGAGGGTAGAGGAGGGGAGGGGAGGGTAGAGAAGGGGAGGGGAGGGGAGAGGAGGGGAGGGGAGGGGAGAGGAGGGGAGGGGAGGGGAGAGGAGGGGAGGGGAGAGAAACGGAGGGGAGAGGAGGGAAGGGGAGAGAAACGGAGGGGAGAGAAACGGAGGGGAGAGAAACGGAGGGGAGAGGAGGGGAGGGGAGAGAAATGGAGGGGAGAGGAGGGAAGGGGAGAGGAGGGGAGGGGAGAGAAATGGAGGGGAGAGGAGGGAAGGGGAGAGAAACGGAGGGGAGAGGAGGGAAGGGGAGAGAAACGGAGGGGAGAGAAACGGAGGGGAGAGGAGGGGAGGGGAGAGGAGGGGAAGAGAGACAAGGGAAGGGGAGGGAAGGGGAGGGAAGGGGAGGGGAGGGGAGGGGTGGGAAGAGAAAGGGAGGGGAGGGGAGGGAAGTACCCAGGAGCTATCCAACAACATAATGTTGTGTCCTGCCCAGTAGTGAGCTGTCCATCACAGGGAAAGTCCACTGCAGGCACTTGGTAAGCAGCTGTCAGGGATATGGATGAAGAGATTGATGAACTAGATGATCTTAAAGTCCACTTTCAATTCTCAGAGGCTATGATCCACCCTCCCTGCCCTGGACAGAGCTCTCTTCTACAAATTCCTTCCCCATCAAGGTCACTGTGAAGCTCTGACTCCATCCCGTGAACACCTGCCCAAATGTGGCCTGTGAAATGCATATTCAACAATGGAGGATTCAGCTGTTGGCGAGCCTGTCTGAAGATTTCAACACTGCAGCCAGTGACCCTCTGGAATCCTAAACAAACTGTCGACAGCATTAGGAACCTGGGCTCCAAGCAGCCTGCACTGGGGACCTCAGTCACACAGGCCAAATGCTGCATCACTACCTCCCCCCACCCACCTACCATCACCATAGCAACCAGTGGGGCTGACTACCTCGCAAGGCATTTCAATTTAGGCAGAAGGAGGCCCAGTTTTTCTTGCAATTTCCAAAGTAGTGAGTCCTAAGGGTATGCAGGTAAGAGGGAGCATTTCTCCTGTCCTTCCTGGACAAGCTGTCCTGAGGCCACTTTGAGACACAGCCTGTCATCCTCATCTGTAACTTGACCTTGGCATCCTCTTACTCTAACAACAACAACAACAAAAAAAACCCACAGAAGAGAGAACCACTGGAGAATTTCATTATTTTTAGAAGCATGCTCACTTGGCAACCTGTCCCATTCTTCCCCACCCCTCCAAAAGCCCAGGAAAATAAATATAGTATAGAGGACTCCAGAGTTTGGCTTTGATACAGCGTGAGGATGTAATAATAATAATCCTTTCTATTTATGTAGAAATAAGACTTGCCTTCCAAGGATCTCAGACTGTCTGGCTAAAATTAAGGCACTGATCCCTCCCAGCCGGTCACTCGCCTCTCAGAGCAAACGGTCCCCGGGTGACTGTTCTGTGCTCTTTGACAAAAGCCTAGAACCAGAACTAGCTTTTCGTATGGAATCAGATGGGAACTGACACTTGCAAATCATAGGGGCAGGTCCCTGCCCATCACTGCTGGCTACAGAAAAGCACTTACTCCTGGCAAGGGGGCAGAGAAGGCCAGCTCCTCAAACATGTGCCAGCAGTGAGCGCCTTCCCTGCGTCTGACCCTATGAACCATTTCCTTCTCCTGGAAACTCTTCCTGCAAGTCCCTGCTAATGGTCTCAGCTCATGGGCTTCCTGCCCTGCTGGCCGCCTCTCAGCCTTGCTCCCAGGCGGCCTGT
This sequence comes from Saccopteryx bilineata, assembly GCF_036850765.1. Classification (NCBI taxonomy): domain Eukaryota; kingdom Metazoa; phylum Chordata; class Mammalia; order Chiroptera; family Emballonuridae; genus Saccopteryx; species Saccopteryx bilineata. The sequence continues at coordinate 289,897,957 of NC_089491.1, read as the reverse complement.
ATGTTCTGTACCTGTTTAGGGGAGGTTCCCCGGGAGCCGCTCCTCAGCCTCTTCTCTCTCTGCCCCTTTCCTGGCGCAGTTTCTTGATTTCAAACGGCAAGCATACCACAGGTGTCCACACACCACCAGACTCTACACCCACTGGTCCAAAAGCCATATCCCACCCAATGAAGATAGAATGCTCCTTGTCTCGTCCCCCAGCCCCCCGGACTCCAGACTGCTCCTCATCCAGGGTGTCCTCTCCCAGGGCAGGGACCCCACCCACCAAACCTGAGATTCATATTTGACTCTTCCTTCCCCTCCATCCCCCAATTAAAAGATCCCTCATTTATAGCCGTCCCCTCCTCGCCGGTATCATGGATGCAGCCAGGTTCACACCTTCATCTTTCTCTAGACAATCACACATGTGAAGGACAGCCCCTCACTGGTCCTTGGCTCCCATCTTGCCCCTTCGTCTCTAATCATCACCCCTCCCACACATGTACCACAACAAGAACCCAAGCCTTCGAGAGTTGGGAGGTCTCTCTATCCAGGGAGTCTACCGCTACCTTGCTTTAAACCTTCTACTGCTTTGCAATAAAACCCAAACGTGTTACCATGGTGCACAAGCCCCTTGTGTTGCCGCCTGCTCATGCTCCCTAGACTCCAGCCCTGCACACGACCTGCATGCCACTCTCCAGACACAGCGTGTTTGCTCTGGCCTCTGTTCCAGTCTCATTTCTCCTCTGAGACTTTCCTCCCCTGCCCCATCTCAGAGCCAGGAAACCCCTTCTGAATAAGTCTCTAGTCAAGCAACAGGGAAAGTGGCCTCTTCACCGACTCCTCCGCAGGTGCAGATGTCTCCTCCTCTGTGCTCTCTGAGCATCTGGTACTCCCTCTCCAACAGCCTTAAAACCCCGATTGCAATGGCTGGATTCTAGTCTAGTTTCCCAACATACTCTGAATCCTGTAGGACGAGGTTGTGTCTTCCATCTCTGTGTGCCCCGAACTTTTCACTGGGGACTTTTCACCATTTACTAATCAGCACTTAAAAACACCTGTCAGCCAGGCACTCTGGTTTCCAGAGCTCCACACTGTTCTGCCAACTCCTCTAAGGGCAGTCCAGATGGTCAGGATCCCTTACACAGCACGACACCTTCGATCAGCACATCCCTCACATGGGGAGTGAAGTCGGAAAGAGCGCTTTACTGTCCCTGCCTTTCCTCTGGACTCCATATTCCTCCTAACACAAATTAAGATAACTCTGGTTCAACCGGAAGTCCCAGTCTTTCCCATCTTCATCGCTGGAAAGCCATAGCTCTGCTACCTGGCTCTTCAGTTATTCAATTATAAAATCCTAATTCAAGAATTTACCACTTATCATTTTATAATTTATTTAGGGCTACGGAGCCACTCAGAGACTTTTGGAAACTACGCGTGATCACTCCCTCCCTTCCCCCAACATAAGACACGTGTCCAGCCCCACGGGGCTCCACTTATCAACAGCTCCTTCTGTCAACACCTCTTGCTCCAGAAACTATGATGGGAACCCACGAGTAATTCCCCCTCTCCCCTCTTCCCCCTTTGGACGGTTCAGTCCCCAGAAGTTTCCGGAAAGTTCTAAAACTGAGGCAATATTATTTTAAGGAAAAGAGGTAAGTGAATCAGGAAGCAGCCTGGAGATGAGCTGCTATCCCTGCGCCTCCCCACCCCTGACCCCTGATGACCTGAGGCATGACTGTGGCCCTTCTCTTACGCTTACTTGTCCCTTTGTCCGGAGAGGAGAAGCATCCTGAAGCAGAAGCAAATACCTGGGCTCCTCTCCCTTCAGCCCTTCTCCCACCCTTCTCTCTCCGACCCCCCGGTGGTCTCTGCACTCCTGTTCACATCAATTCACTTTGGTTCCTTTCTCGGTGCCGCCAAAGCACCGCCTGACAATCCAGTTGCGGCGTTTCTCCTGCTGACCTGGTAAAGCAGTGGCCAGAGCAAGCCACGCCAGCCAGCCGGACAGTGGCCCAGCACCCTGAGCTCTCACTGCTGGTCCTCACCCCACCCCGTCACCACCTGTCATCGGGTTTGGCTGCCTTTCTTTCTTTGGGCCTCCATTTCTTCATTCATAAAATGAGGCTAGACCTTCCAACTGTCAGAGTTGGAACCCTCTTTCTGTCTATTTCCCCCAGAAAAGCCTGTCCTTCCCAGACCAATTCAGTTTGGTTTCTGGAAAAAATGCTGCTTGAGCTCAGCTACCTGGGAATGTGCCTTATTCTCTGTGCCACAGAATAAACAATAAAGATGTCATCTTTTTATTATCTGGGCTGACAGAGGGAGAAAGAGACTCAGCCAACTAACCATAATGGATAAAACCAAAGTAATTTATTGTATATTTGACTCGGAGAGGCAGTTAGAGTCATATTCAGAGGCACACAACTGTGTCTGCCCATCTGGAAACCATCCCAACACCTCCCACTCTGGCCTTCGTCCCAGCCTGGGTTTCTGGCCACAGCACAGAAAGAGACCCTGGGCTGTGCAGACACACAACATGTGATAAGATGTTGTGAACCTTGTCATTACTTATAACATTCAATTCAACAAGCATGTATGGAACACAACAACATCCAAAAAACTGTGTGGCCAAAGAAACCCATGGGCCATACAGAGAAAGAATTATTGTCTCCAGAAGCTCAGAATCCAGGAGGAAGCAGGGTCTATTCATAATTAGCCATATGATTAAAGCAACAATGGAGATGCTAATAAAGAGCCATGAGCCCTGGCCGGTTGGCTCAGTGGTAGAGCGTCGGCCTGGCATGCAGGAGTCCCGGGTTCGATTCCCGGCCAGGGCACACAGGAGAAGCATCCATCTGCTTCTTCACCCCTCCCCCTCTCCTTCCTCTCTGTCTCTCTCTTCCCCTCCTGCAGCCAAGGCTCCATTGGAGCAAAGTTGGCCCGGGCGCTGAGGATGGCTCTGTGGCCTCTGCCTCAGGCGCTAGAATGGCTCTGGTCACAACAGAGTGGCACCCCAGATGGGCAGAGCATCGCCCCCTGGTGGGCATGCTGGGTGGATCCCGGTTGGGCGCATGCAGGAGTCTGTCTGACTGCCTCCTCGTTTCCAACCTCAGAAAAATACAAAAAATAAAATAAAAATAAAAAAAGAGCCATGAGAACAGAGGGGAGGGTGAACCTATCAATAATTCTAACCAGGAGGCTCTGGGAAACTTCTGATCAAGGACTGAATAAAAGCCAACACTGGTGTGGGTGGGCAGGTACCCGTCACAGCTCAGAGCTCAGATGTGAGCCTCGCCTGGAATTGTTCCTAAAACTCAGCAAATCAACAACAGGTAGTGAGCTCTGCTCCAGGCCAGGGACTGTGCGAGATGCTACAGGCTATAAAAAATATTTAAGACAGCTTTGACTTCCATGCATAAAGTAATTAGTGAGCAAAGCAGTGTTATATTCTGATATAATAAAGGGCTCAATGTGTGGACCTGACAATAAGAATGAGATCAGACTATAATAAAGCGCCGATTGCATGGCAAAGGCAATGAACAAGAAATACTCCATGAACATTGTTATTTTCTTCCATCGTGTTTCTGTTGATGTCAAGACAATACCTCAGCTAGCTGTGGGTGAGGACATTTCCTCTAGGTCTTTGGGCACCTGTGATAAGGAATGAGAGGGCCGATCCTAGAGTCAACTGGTATGTATCACAGGCAGGCGACGTCCCTTCTCAGGGCCTCTGGAAAGAAGCTGGACTCAAGGATCTCCAAGGCCCCTTTCAACTTGAATGAAGTGTGGTTCTGAATGTAGAAACTCCAGCTGATATCATGGAGGAAAGCTCTGGAAGCAGCGAGACTGAGGGTGCACAGGGGATGAATAAGGCAGGGCGACAAAAGTTACCTCAGACGAGGGCAGACCATGAGCAGAGGTGTGAAAGTAAGAGCCGTGAATGTAAGTTTAGGAGAACAGAGGTGAGCGGGTGGAGACAGCATTGCCAACTGAGCAAGGCTTCAAAGGTCAGCAGAAGAGGTCAGACCCGAGACCACGGAAAACAAGCAACATTCTAGGGCTGCGTCTTGCTGTAGAGGGGGCTTTAGGGAGATTCTTGACAGTCAACAGACTGAAACTAGGAAGGAAATGAAGACAAGAAGCCAACCAGTGAGTCACTGAATCACCCAAGTTATTGAGAGGATGAGGATGCGGGCTGGTGGTTGAGAGGATGACCTGGATCAGTTGCTTATTCTAAAAGGACAGACAAAACTTGAGAAACTCAGGTAGGAAGAACGCAGGAAACTGATGAGTCCCATACCGAACCTCACCACTTCTGATCCCAGGCTGACACCTGACCCCAAACCCCGAGTCTGAAAGAGCCAAACACCTGTCCCTACAGCACCCCGGGCCCCGAGAGATGGGCCGTAGGCATGAAGGAGCAGGTCAGGATTGTTGATGTGCTCAGGCCCGCAGACTCTTCAGCGGAGAAGAGGGCACCCAGAACCTCAGATCTCCTACTCAGCCAGCAGTGTTTGTTCCTGAATGGATGGAGTGACAGTTGTCTTTCAACTGAGAGCTGCCTTTCTACTCTGGACCCTCAAAGAATCCCTCGAGGAACTTGAGAGACCTTGAAAGTCATCATACACAGATGAGGACGAGAGAGGGTCTGCAAGAAGAAAGGGGACTATGAGAGAAAGCTGAGGGCACAGCCCCAGCAGGGCCGATGTGGAGACCAGGGGCACAGGAATTTGGGACGGAGGAAAGCTGATGGAGGTGAGGCCCTGAGGCATGTACAGGATGATGCCTGTGTTCAGAAAGGAGGGCAGAGGTTCAAGGAAAGAAGAAGGTGGCACGAACCCAAGTCTCTGCATTCTCAGGCCAGCGTGCTCTCCGCCAGACCTCCCTTCTCCTTGGGAATGGCACTCTCTGGCAGGCTTCCCAATTGGCCCAAAACCCGCTTCAAAACTTGAGGACTTGGCATACATCCCCTCTCAAACCAAGCTTGCACCTGCTGGATGTGTACTCTCCATTGATGAACTGGCAAGGGCCAGCCTGCCGCCTCCCTGGTGGCTCACTCAGAATGCCAGGGCCCAGCCCTCCTGCAGCCTGTCCCAACCCTATCCCAACAAGGTCGATGTCCACAGTCCAGAGCCCTGTGGTCATCCCCACCCCCAACAGGCGGCCATCCTGGAACATTTGGTGACTTAACACAGTACACAACCATGTCAGAGAGGACCAAGGAAAAAATACGCTCCCCAAAAACAGCAAAGCAAAAGACTGGATTGGGTGGGATAGGGTAGGGGGGTCCCTGAATGAGCCTTTGACCTAGACACAAAAATTTCTCTCTCCTGGAGACAAAAGGAATGGGTAGGGGTCTTGAAGCCTACGAGGGAAAGGGAAGGAAAGTGATACTAAAGATGTCCCTAGGACCAAACAGGCAGGCTGTGGTTTGCTGGTCCCTCCTCTCTTTCCTGTACTATCAGGAGAAATTCTATCCTGAGGCTTCTAGAACTCCCCTATCCTGCCCTGCCTGAGAGGTATGTAGCCAAGAGAAGTCACAAGGGCACCCTCACTGCAGGAGGCCTATGAAAGGCGGCTCAGGGTGGGCTGCTCAGCTGTGGGCTGCCAGCCCCTAAAGGAAACACAGAGCCCAATGTGGGCACCCCTGAAAGAACCTGAACCCTAAAACCTACAATTCCAAAGATCAGGAAATACTCGAATATAGTTCTCATTGACCTATTTCAGATATTCCAAAAATAACATTAGACACAATGTACACATTCATGCATAGTCCCATATTTAACGAGGTAAGCATTTTCTGATACTGTAATTGCTTCAAATCCGGTTTTCAAAGATATGAACATTGGAGCCTCCGCCCCAACCCATTTTCTCCCCCACCTTCCTAGCGTAAGCGCTGACCAGGGATGGGCTGGCGGTATCAGTCACATGCAGACTTAGGTACTTTCCCAATATAATTAGGTGTTTTTCTAGCTCAAATGCTTTCAACGGGGTCCACGAACCACCTGCATCAGAATTATCTGTGTGCCTACTTAGCATGCAGATTTCTGACCCTCTCAGGGTAAGGCCAAAATTCTGCTTTTTCAGCAAGAATCCCAGGTGATTATAATGCACACGAAAGCCCCTGTTCTGGCTCAGGACTTTCAGGCTTTTTAAAATGCAAAACAAGCAACAACAATGACCACAACAAACCAGTTAGCCCTGGGAAGGGTAACCCTTTAAATTGCTATCCTCACTTCCTGCCCCTGGTGAATGACAGATTGGACGTGAGCTTTGTACTCTCTCCAGTGACCAAAATGTCTGGGGCCAGCTGCCCTTCCTCATCACTTCCACAGCTCACTGGAGCCACAATAAACCAATAAACATTTATTATCTCGTGGGGGGATGGAGGGAAAGGAGAGAGTTAGGGGCCATGTGGCTGGCACCTTATAGATCAGGGGTCGGGAACCTACGGCTCACGAACCAGATGTGGCTCTTTTGATAGCTGCATCTGGCTCGCAGACAAATCTTTAATTAAAAAAATAATAATGTTAAAAATATAAAACATTCTCATGTATTACAATCCATTCATTTCCTACCGCTCATGTTCATGGTTGCAAGTGGCTGGAGCCAATCACAGCTGTCCTCCGGGACAACACCAAATTTTTATTGGATAATGCGTAAGGTACACGGGTGGTTGTGTAGCTCTCACAGAATTACATTTTAAAATATGTGGCTTTCATGGCTCTCTCAGCCAAAAAAGATTCCCAACCCCTGTTATAGATTATAACAGTCAAAATGGATGATCTAATTAGATATTCATATTTTTGTTGCTATCCTAATTTAGAAACTATATATGCATTCTTCTTTATAGCAGTTTTATTGAGTCTGTTTGCAATCACACAATTCTCCTGTTGAAAGTGTATCATTCGGTGGCTTTTAGTATATTGACAGGTGTCCAACTATCGCTACCATCTACTTCCGGGACATTTTCTCCATTCCAAAAAGAAGTCCCCCTCACTCTCCACTCACTCTCCCCCCAGCTTTCTAACCATTGTTCCACTTTCTGTTTCTATGGATGTGCCAATTGTGAACTTTTCTTTAAGTGGAATAATATAATATGTGGCCTTTTGTGAAAGACTTCTTCCACTTATCATGTTTGCATGGTTCACTCGTGTTGCAGCAAGAATCAGTACATCATTTCCTTTCATTGTCAAAGAGTATCCCATTGTATAAGAAATCACATTTCTTTATTCATTCATAGCTAATGGATATACTTGGGTGGTCACCTTTTTTTCTCACTATTGCAAATAATGGGCATTTATGGACAAGCTTTAGTATGGGCCTATATTTTCACTTCTCTTAACAATATCTCTAGATGTGAAATAGCCTGGTTGTATGGTTAACTCTACGTTTAACATTTAAGGCACTAACTGGAAAACTATTCTCCAAAGTGGCTACATCATTTTATATTCCCGCCAGCAATGCGCAAGGGCACTGACTTCTTCACATCCCCGCCCCACACCTGTTGTTGTCTGTCTCTTTTATTTATTTTTTATTTTTTTTAATTCATTTTAGAAAGAAGAGAGAGAGAGAGAAGGGGGGAGGAACAGGAAGCATCAACTTCCATATGTGCCTTGACCAGGCAAGCCCAGGGTTTCGAACCGGCGACCTCAGCATTTCCAGGTCGACGCTTTATCCACTGCGCCACCACAGGTCAGGCCTGTCTGTCTCTTTTAGTATAGCCATCCTCGCACATGTGAAGAGGTTGTGGCTTTGACCAGCACTTCCTTAATGGCCCAGGAGACTGAGCAACCCTCCCTGTGCTCACTGGCCATTCACATGCTCACTGTTTAATGCTGGGACCCTATAAAACAGTGCTTCTCAAAGCGTGGTCCACTCCCCGTACACACAGGCACACACTGGTGGCATCGCCCTCACCAAAGATCTGATCAGCAATGCAAATTCCCAGGCCCTGCCCAGACCACTCGCCTCAGAAATTCTGGGAGTGGGGCCCAGCAGTCTGTGTTTACCAAATTCTCCAAGTGACTCTGACATAGGCTTAAGTCTGACAATCGGTGCTGAGAATGTTTCTTACAGATGTCCACAGCATTTTTACCAAGTGATATTTGATAAAGAAGTTTCTTGGTAATATATTGGGAATTATTGGGCTAGCTGAAATACTCTTTATTCAGGACTTCTCAGATCCCTGAATATGTTTATGGGCATTGTGAATCTCCGTCAAGGAGACTTAGCGTGCAACTTTCCACAGAATTACATAAGCATCAAACCCCTTTCGTACAGAGCATCTTGCAGGACTAGTATTCTATGGAAACTACTGCGGGAAACGTTACTTTAAAAGTACTCTGTAGCAGAAATTAAAAGGGTATACTTCTATTTATTTTACCAAGTCTAGTCTGTTGTGAATAATATCCTTTAAACTAGGCCTTTATAATGTCCTTTGTTCAGTTGTCCATTGCCGCAGAGCCAAACTCAGTGTCTTGAAACAGCAGTGGCATCTCAGAGTGGGCCAGGGACCTGAGTGGCTTAGCTGCCCAGATCTTGTTCAAAATCTTGCTGTCAAGGTGTCATTAGAGGCTGCAGGTATCTGAAAACTTTACTGTTCTGGATTTCCAAGATATCTTGCTCACAGGCTTCAGCAGGAGTGCCCACTTCCTCACCACGTGGCCTTCCACGGGGCTCGCTGAGTGTCCTCACGACGTGGCCGCTGGCTCCCCCCCAGAGCAAGTGATCCAAGAGCACAAGGCAGAAATGGCCAAGTCTTTTAGGACCCAGGCTCAAAAGTCACACCCTTGCTTCTGCCGTGTTCTCTTAGTCACACAGACCAGCCTCGCCACAGGCGGACAGAACTACACAGGGACACGAAGACCAGGAGGTGAGGCTCACTCTGCTAATCAGTGACGGGTCTGCCATTTGACCCCGGCAGTCTGGCTTCAGAGTCCAGGCCACCGTGTCCTGTGGCCTCTCTGTTATTCATACTAAACGCATTCTCTGATATTCCTTTAACGACAGATGCTCAGGAAGACCAGGCTTTGCGGGCCAGAACTGAGCACATGTTCCTCAGCTTGGTGTTTGCTTGTCCGCACGCCCCTGCAGCTGCTGCTAAGCACTGCAGCCTGCCCACAACACAGTGCTGGAACCGTTCATTAGCTAATCAGGCTGTCCTTAACTAATCTGGGAGATGAGCATCAATTTTCTTCTGTTTGTGCTCTCAACAACCCTGCCACTACCACGGTATACATCATGCCTCTCTCTCTCTCTCTCTCTCTCTCTCTTTCTCTCTCTTTAGTTGTCCACCTACCTAACCGGGAGACTCAGAACTCCTAGCACCTCCAGCTTCTGAAACCCGATTCCTTACAAATTCCCTCCAAAGGTGTATCTTTAACTGCCTTTATTACAGCAGCAGAATGTCCAGTATAAAGTCTCAGCTCCTTTCAAAATGCAAAGTACAAGATGTTTGCCTCAAACCAGGTTAGAGCTTAGGACCCTTGAGACCTTAATAATATTCTCAAAATATCTGCCCGCCTTCCTAAATTCTCCCCACTTTTCATATCTACCATTCATTCACTGGCTTGTTCAATATTCATCAAACACTGCTGGATAACTATTAAGTGCTAGGCACACAGGGTGTAAAGCTACTGTTATAATATCATATAATGCGCCATTTGCCTTAGAGTGTGGTGACTACGGTTGTGAACTTAGGGAAACCAGATGTGGATACAGGAAATTTCTGATGATGAGACACCTAATCAAACGCCTCTGGTGTTTGTTGTATTGTACACGAGGGGAAGGGATTGAGAAGCACAAACTGGCAGTTAATACAAACACAGTCACCAGAATGTCAAGTACAGCATAGGAAACACAGTCAGTGATGCTGTGATAACCAGGTATGGTGTCAGGTGATCATTTTATAAGTTATATAAATGTCTAATCACTATGTTGTACACCTGAAACTAATATAAGAGTGTATGTCAACTGTAATTGAAAACAAATTCTTTTAAAGCTCCAACCCTACAAAGTATATAGGAAACGTGGTCACGTTGATGTGGGTTTTGTGGAGACTCCCCCACCTCCCTCGTTATAAACAGGCTTTAACTGTTCATTGCATTACCACCAAATAATAGGACGTCACACCCAAAGAGTACGTGTTCGTCATGATAAGCAGGATAGAGACCAAACAGGGACCGACTAAAAAACATTATTTGTTGTAAGACTGAGGACCTGAATTCAGACATCCCGGTTTCTAATTTCACCTTTATCCTATTTTAATGTAAGGTCTCGGGTCCAATAACACAGCTTCACTGCACACCACTTCTTACATGCGGTAATGGAGAGCAAAGTCTATACTCTCGGGCTATCTTCCATGGTGACAAAGAGCATTAACGGGAGTTTTATCCTTTAAGTAATGTAATGGTTTTCTATCTAATATTCAGAGGTTAATCCTTCAGAGGAAGGATTTCTGTTAACTAAGAAAAAAGCTCATCCATTTTTTTTCAGGTCGCTTTTACTCTGCTCAAGGAAGGCGCTAGTGGGACTCAGACACCATAGGACACGTGGGAATGAGCGGCTCTCATGAAGCATTAGTAATGTTAAAAGGACCATTAGAGAAAGGAGAAAGAGGCTGGGAATGATATATTCTTCCTCCCATGAAGGTGATCCTTGGACGAACACAGCATCAACCTGGCATTTCTCCATTTGGCCTTAAGAACATCCTTGAAATATTTTGCCCACCTTCTTAAATTCTTCCTCCTTTCATATCTGCTATTCATTCATTCATTCATTAATTAGCTTGCTTAGTCATTCCTCAGTTTCGCAACCATGTTTGCTGCTACGTGCCAGGCACACAAGTAGATGAAATAAGAATAAAACTCCTGTCCTCAAGCCCCCAGCAAGCAATCGGTGTAGTGAAGGAGACACTATTGGCAGTTGTGGTGGTGAAGTTCATCATGGGCCTTATCAGAGAGGACGGGAAGGTGGAGAGAAGAGAAGAATTAGCCAAAGGGGTAGCAAGGCAAAAGAGCATGTTCAAAAAGAAAGAGGCATGAAAGAGCCCAACATTCAAAGAACTGCAAGTCATCCAGTGCAGTTAGAGGGCAGGCTGCAAGTGGTCCAGCCAGGAAGGGTCGTGAGTGGCTCCTGCACTCTGCTGTAGACAACGGCAAACTACAGGAGGGCTTTAAGCCAAGTATTGTGTCATCATACTGCATTTGGAACATCCATGGTTACTGTCTTCTGCAAGGTCTTTCTTCAAACTTCAACAGAAGCCTTTTCAGATTATCATGGTATCATTGAACACATTTCACTTTGTAGATTCTCAGGATTTTGCAATTTACTTTGCTCTATTATTGGCTGACATCCTCCCATTTCCCCAAGTGAATGTCCTTTCTCACAGTCTCCATGGCAACCCCTTACCCATCTTCGATACCCAGCTAAAACAAACATCGTTTCCCCTGTGATATTCTTCCCCCAAACATAATCACCTCCTTTCTCCATGCTCCCAGGATACAGACTACAGAGCATCACTGTAGTGACACATTCCAATTACTTCTTACATGTCTCTGTCTTCCATTAGACCAGGGGTCCCATGAAGGTAGAGATGGGCATTCTAATTTACATATATGTGCCTGCTCATTTACTCAGTGGTATTTTATCAGACACGTGCTATGTACCAGATGTTGTGCTAGACACTTGTTTTCAATACAGCAATACTGAATGAAGGAAAGTTTTCTCATGCAGTCCCTGGTAAATGTGCATGTAATGTATCTATGTATGTGCATGTATACTTGTACATAAAATCAGAGTGTAAGTTCCCCGAAAATCAATCTTTTTCAGTACTCTTAATGTAAAAAATTACAAACAGCTGACTTTTTAAAACTTAGATTGGCCCTGGCCGGTTGGCTCAGTGGTAGAGCGTCAGCCTGGCGTGCAGAAGTCCCGGGTTCGATTCCCGGCCAGGGCACACAGGAGAAGCGCCCATCTGCTTCTCCACCCCTCCCCCTCTCCTTCCTCTCTGTCTCTCTCTTCCCCTCCCGCAGCCAAGGCTCCATCGGAGCAAAGATGGCCCGGGTGCTGGGGATGGCTCCTTGGCCTCTGCCCCAGGCGCTAGAGTGGCTCTGGTCGCGACAGAGCGATGCCCCGGAGGGGCAGAGCATCGCCCCCTGGTGGGCAGAGCATCGCCCCATGGTGGGCGTGCCGGGTGGATCCCGGTCGGGCGCATGCGGGAGTCTGTCTGACTGTCTCTCCCCGTTTCCAGCTTCAGAAAAATACAAAAAAAAAAAACCAAAAAAACTTAGATTAACTAAGTTATTTGTGATCATACCATAGGACAAAGCAGAAAGAGTTAAAATGTTTTCAAGTACCACAAACCAAATACCTAAAAATTTGAATATTGAGCTGGTATAGTAGGAACCAAGAGGGTATGTCCAGAAACCCATAATTGACTTCTTCATGACCTTGTGCAGACCAGGTGCAGTGTGCCTTTGTGTGTGTGGGTGGGTGGGTGGGGGGTCTTTTCATTCATTCATCACATATTTATTTGTTCCTGTTATCAGCCAGCTCTGTTGTTGGTTCTGAGAAGAATAACAGCTGCCATTTTTTGTGGTTTTAATACTTTTCAATCACCATGTTAACTGCTTTACATATATTAATTCAACAATCCTCAAACTAACCCTATAAAGCAGATTGCCTCTTATTGAGTAAATTTCTTAACCCCTCTATGCCTCTGTTTCTTCACCTACAAAATGGCAATAATAATATATATCATTGCCCTGTTGATAAATTAGATGAGTTTACATACATAAGTGAACAAAGAGAATAATGCCTGACATATACTATTCTTTCAAATATTAGCTAAGCATCACCACCACCATCACCATCGTCACACTTTGAACGTGAGATGTTAGAAGCTGCCCCTTGGCCTGACCTGTGGTGGCGCAGTGGATAAAGCGTTGACCTGGAAATGCTGAGGTCACCGGTTTGAAACCCTGGGCTTGCCTGGTCAAGGCACATAAGGAGTTGAGCTTCCTGCTCCTCCCCCCTTCTCTCTCTCTCTGTCTCTCTCTCCCTCTCTGTCTCTCTCTCCTCTCTAAAAATGAATAAATAAATAAAAATTTTAAAAAAAAGGTTACAAGTCTTAAAAAAAAAAAAAAATAGAAGCTGCCCCAAGTTCGCTCTCGGACAGGCAGATCGAGCACACGCTGTGGCCTCTTCTTTCTTCAAATGCCTAGAAATCACTTTACAAATACAAATACAATAACCACTCCAGGAAGCAAGAAGAAAACAGACTAGAGATTGTGATGAATGTTCTCGGGACAGAAAGGAGAGGCAATCTGATTTTTAAAAGAAAATCAGTGTCCCCAGCTGCCAGAGAACAATGGGACCACCATGACTGTGTGCTGGCTACAGGAGTGTTCCTGCGTGCAGATGGTGGATGCTGGGGTCCAGAGGGATCTAGGGGTGACCAACGGGGTGACAGCTTGGGTATAGTGGCAGAAAGATTAAGCAAGCTTTTTACTGCTCCTCCTTCCCCTCCTTACCTTCTTGGACCAGGCAGGACTAAAAAACTGTCTTACTATAAGATGGAGCAATGGGCTTGGATGTTGGGTGAGAAAGTGGGCAGCACCCTTTGTGCCCTTCTATTCCCAAGAGGAACAGGCAACTGGCCATGAAAATGAGCCACCCAGCAGCTGGTCTCACCCCTCACATGCTCTCACTAGGCTGTTAGCCTCAGAGTCTAATGTCACTTTAAGCTCTTTGCACAAGCAGATATGACAGATGATGGTACAATCAAGAATCACCAAACGCTTGAGGAAATTCAATGCCACAGAGAGGAAACAAACTCAACAATCAAAGAACTTAACACTCAACGAAAATGAATACATGTAATTACTAGCTTTGGGGAAAGTGTGAGACTATTGCAAGCATTTAGAAAAATTAACTAGAGATAGTGCAAATGAAAATTTCAATAACTGAAAATTTTTAAAACGGCTGAAGAGACTGAATAGCAAAACAGCCAGCAGAGTGAGAAACCTGAAAGGCGATACTAAGCCATGTGTCCAGAAATCAACACAGAGCATACAAAGATTTTTAAAAAGCAAAGATAAAAGCCATAGAAGGTAATATAGAAGTCCCAAACATTGTATAGAATGAATTCTAGAAATAAAGAATCCATAAAATAGAGAGAAAGCAATATTTTTTTGAAGGAGGAAGCAATTTGAAGGAAAGAAAAAACAACTCAAAAGTATTTCCTAGAGTTGAACTGGATAAAAGATTTGATTTTTTGGATTGAAAGACCCCCCAAAACTGGCATGAAAAATTAAAAATACAAGTAACAACCATATAGAAGATACATATTAGTGAAATTTTACAACACCAAAAGAGAGACATACTAACTGTCTAAAGAAATACTCAGGTTGACATTAGAATTATCATCAACCACAACGGATAAAAGACAATAACAGAAGAATGAGTTAAAAACTTGAAAATAATAATGTGTGTGTGTATTGAAATGGTATTGAACTTTCCTATAAAATTTTGTTCAAACTCAGCTGGAAATCTCCTTTGTAGTTACCCTGAAATATTTAACAGATATTCATGCTGATGTGACATAAAATCACATAACTTTTACATCTCCTTAAGTAATTTTCTTTTTATCAGAATAAAACAGTCATCATTAGCCCTTTAATGCTTTCATTTTAATGCTGTTTTTTTATAAAAAAAAAAAAACTGTTACATTTACTTTCTTTTGGTTAGCATTTGCCTACCACCTTTTACAACCCTTTCTATTTTCAATTTTCCATTATCATTTTTATTTAGCTAACCTTTTAAATATAAAAGTTAAAAATTAAATGAAATCATAGCTCTCAATATTTTCAAAAATTAGCTTAATCTATTTGCATTTGTTTTGGTAGCTATTAAGTTAGGACTTAATTCTACAGTCACATTATCTATTTGTCTTACTAATTGTTTCTTTTCTCTCCTTTCTTGCTTTTTGATAGACCTTCTGAATTTTCTTTGTTCCCTTTTTTTTTTTTACTGGTTCTATTTGCCTACCACTCCCATTTCAACTTAGAGAATAACAGACTTCATTGGCTGTGATTAAGAATTATGTGTCCATCACAACTCCATAGATTTCTCTTGCATAGGATTCTTAATTTACTAAAAAAACTTTGCTTATAAAATAACACCGTATTGTACCAAAATTATAAGTGTATTATTTCTCCAAAAATAAGTTAATTGTTAAATGTTAAATGTTTAAACTGAATTTTCAGTAGCATTCACAGTCCTTTCAGTGTTTAACCATATACAGAATAAACTTCCATAACCTTTGGGATTATAAATTAAATGAAAATATTGAGCTATTGGTGAAATCATTTTATTCTTTACTTACTGTATAAAATATATCCACCATAACACTATAACAAACATCCATCATCATGGTGAAGCTTTCAAAAATATTCTCTTTGATATGAGAAACAAAATATAAAATCCTCTTTACTGGCATTTTTCAACATTCTCCTAGAAGTTCTAGCTAGTGCAATATGGTAAGAAAAGGTATATATAATGGGTAAATTGGAAAGAAAGAAATATAGTAATTATTTGCAACAGATGTAATGTTCTACATAGGTAAGAGAATCTACAAAGAAATTATTATTTTTTTTTACAATGAAATGATTTTAATTAGAAAAGAGTTTGACATGATTGCTGGATATAATATCAACAACCAAAAAAGAATAATGTTCTTATAGACTAGCTGTACTAGTATAATTATACTAGTATATTTCTATACTAGTTTGATTAGAAATGTGAAAAAAATTATTTCATTCACAAAAGCAATAAAATTATAAGAAATAACAAAATTATATAGAAATAACCCTAATAAAAGATGTACATGTCCTAAATGAAGAAAAACCCAACAACTCTGATAAGATCTAAAATATATCCCAAGTTAATGGAGAGATATTAGTAAACTCAACATTGTAAAATGTCAGTTCTTCCTAAATTAGTCAATAAAGACCACATTTCTGAACAAAACCTAAAGATTTTGACAAGTTAATTCTAAATTCATATAAAACTATAATGCCCAAGATTAGCCAGTTTTAAAGACAAATGGAAATATGGCCAGCACTATCTGTTATCAAAAAACATTATAAAAATGTAGTCATTAATGGGATAAACAATTATAACCAATGGGATGGAACAGAGAGCCTAAAAGCAGACCATGTGTATATAAGAATTTGGCATATGAACAGATGGGGCATTCCAAGTCAGCAGCCACACTAAACGGAGTTGGGGACCTGTGGGAAAACATAGGTATAGTCATACTTCACATAGTACACAAAAATAAAATCAAGAGGGATTAGGACCTAAATTTGACAAATATAATTGTATAATTTTACTAGAAAATATAGGGAAATATCATTATGGCCTTTGGGAACAAACCCAGTCATTATCTTCATCAGAGCCTTGCACTTCCGCTGTCTCAACTCCCTATAACACAACACAGAGTCCGACCACCTAAAAGATAATGAACTCTGTTTGGGTAACAAAACTATTTTTTCTTAGCTAGCTTCCAAAAATCAAGGCATATTCTGGAGGGGATTTTTTTTCCCTATAAAATGACCAATTTTCCCCTATAAAATGACTAAAACTGAGAAGGTTTGTACAGTTAGGTATCAGTCCCAGGTAACATGCACACATGTATTGAAGAACAGTTTTCAAAGACAAGGAAGAGCTAGAAAATGAATAGTAACCAGGTGTGCTTTGTCTCCGGTGCAGATGTGCAAGGAAACCAAGCTAGCGTAGTAGCAGGCAGTCTCTAGGTTAAAATAAAACTGTCCCCTGACTGAGAAAGAAGGCAATATATTCCCTTTCCTTAAATGCTTTGAAAATCAAATTAGCCATCCATCTTGGGGAGGGCCAATAGCTAGTTTAAAGGGGATACACTCCAATTCATTGATTAAACTGACCAAACACAGAACCACTGATCCAGAAGGACTGACATGCAGACACCCAGGGAGAACCCTACTCTCCTGGGAGAAGCTTCAACCCTCTCACCTTTGATAGCACCCAGAGAGAAAGACTACGTGCAGCCTGTGAGGGATGGTCTACACCAGCACCTCCACCGAGCCAGGGAGAAGCCTCTGACCTTTTGTACGAGATACTGGACACAAACACACACACACATATCCTGTTGTCCCACCATATGGGCCATGAATCATTCACAAAGCTTCTGAATCAATTATTCATCCAAACCAAAGACCAAACACTTTGCTAATTGTCCAGGGAGGAGGGGTGCAGTGGGGATGGTAACTGATTGAAGGAAAAAGAATCCATGCCAATCTGACAATTGGCAGTATTAATACTTCATTTATTTTCAACAAAACATAACAAAGAAGCACAAAGAGAAAGGAAACAGCCTCCTCTAAGTTATTTTGATAAGAGTGTGGGCTATGGGCTGCCTCTGACACAGGGCGAGAGGCATCACTGCCACCCCCGCCCTGCCCCAGTCCTAAGCATGGCGCCCCATCTCCACCTTCCATTTCACCAGCCTCTGCTGCCCTGGGAGCCCAGTACCCACATACACACTGTAAGCTTGGTCATGGTCTACATTGTATTCCTGCTCCATGGGCTCAGGACTGGGAAACACTCCTGGGCAGAGGATGAGTGGAATTAGAATGCCATGCTTAAGTCGGGTCCATGATTCTCACACCTTCCTCCCCCTCCTCCCTTGTCCCCCATGCCAGCTCCATGGGCGGGCATGCCTGTCACCTGCTCATTCATCCCACATTTGTTAGGCATCACTTACGTATGGATCTGAGAAAACCCAAATCACTCTGGAGAATAGAGAAAGCAGAACGTGTCCCTACTGCCCTCAATCCCAGTGTAGAGACAAGAAAAACAGAGGGAACAGCAGCACATGAAGATGGAGGGGAAACGCAGGTAAGTGCTCAGAGGGTGCAGAGTGGGGTACGGTCTTTCTTCCTGAGGAGTTAGGTCTGGAACTGGTTCCCGCAGACAGAACATCCCGGCCTGAATTGGCACAAGACAGACACACATACACGAGGCCGGATGGCAGCAAGTAAAGGAATACAGGAAGCAGCTTTGTGGTGAGAAAGTCACCACCGAGTCTAGCCGTGGTTGGGTGCAGAAGCCCTGGGTGACAGTAATGAAACACAAGGGGCCATGGGCATGGCAAAACATTTCAGCTGGTGGACACCTGCAGTGCCATGCTAAAGAGCTTCTTTTCTATATTAAAGAGGAAAGAAGAGTCTGTCAAAAGGATCTGATCAGGAGAGAGAGATGATGAAAGAATGAATCAATAGCACATGTGACATCAGAGCAGAGCAGGGGCGAACCCCAATAGGAAATTCAAGTTACGAGGCTCTTGTAGGGGACGGATCCAATGACAACCATCAGACGAAGGGAGAGATGGTAGAAATAGGTAGGGAGAAAAATAAGGTGTCAGGCTGATGAAGGCATCAAATGTAACAAAAAATGCCTACATGATAGAAAGGGTAATGAAACCCAAATAAATTCTCAAGCTTGTAGGTTTCTTAGACATCATTTGATAAAACATTCCTAAAATGTGGGTCACAGTCTTCTTTGATAAAAAGCCAGGAAGCATCTCTTGGGCGGGGGAAAGGGGAGGGAAGTATTCATATATACTAACTTTTAACACCATTTCAGGCAATCCAAGACTCCCTAAAGTCTATCCATCCAAACCTTCTGGGCCGCATGAGCGTATACAGTGGCCAGGGTTTTCCCTCTGAAGGACCTGGCAGTGTCTAGAGCAGATCCCAGTACTCCCAACACACTTCAAGGCCTTTTCCTTGTAACCACAGAGACTACTGACATCGATGATACAAAGAGTGATGTTGTAAAGGTGTCACTTTGTAGAAAAAAAATTTCAAGTTCAAAGAGAAAAACCAAAGAGATAGGAAAAAGTTAAATAAAAACCGTAGTGTGAGCAGTTACCATTTCTTGAATTTCTCTTTTTGCTTACTAAAAAAAAAACCCCAGAAACCAAAAACCCTTTATGGTAATCATCTTGACTTTTTGCTTTGCTTTTGTTTTTAATATACTATGAACTTTGGAGGGTATTTGCCTTCCAAAAATCATCCAACAAGCTTTTCTTCCTCCCTCCCTTTATATGAATGCAGAAAAGGCCGTCTCTGCTTGCCCTGCTGGTACACGGGTGGGCCCTCAAAGAGCAGGTCAGTATCAGGGGTAAATTAAGGGCTGCCTTGCTGCCCTTATTGCGGCCAATTCATTTTCAAATGTCCATCAAGGCCCAGGACTTACTGATGAGCTGGAGGAGTTTATCCCTAGTAAAGTCTTCAGGTTGGGTCCTCCTGGCAAAGACAAGACCAACCCGGTTGGGTTTGGGGTTGGGAAGCTACCGAGGTGGGGCAAAGAAAGGGGAGATGGCCCTGGAGCAGTTTACAGGGAGGCAGGGTCACAGCCTTGGAACAGGTCATAGAAACAAGCTCTGTTCTTTCCAAGGGAAGGAAATAGCTCTTAAATCCTTACTAATGAAATCACTGAGACAGAGAACACTGCGCAGGGCACACAACCGCCATGCTGTTCACGTTCTAGAGTTCTCCTTGCAATAATGTCTGTTATGAAGGATACAGATGAAAGTATAGATACAACATGTTCTGGTGCAGCCCCAGGTGGGAACATATAAATGACCTGCTGGGAGGCATGCCATGAGCCTGTACCTATCTTCTTCTTCAAGAGCTGCGAAAACCTTTAATCCTATTCTTATTTCTTATTCCTTCTCTTCTCTTCCGTCTCACCACTCCAGCCCAGCAGCCCCCAGGAGCACTGTCACACTTTAATAGCACTTTCCGTGCATCACCATGGCCTGAATACAGACAACTTCATAGGTTCCTCCTATGGATGGGCAGGGAAAGGTACCAGTAGCGGGGAAGGTACCAGACACTCTCACACATACCGATCCATTCATTTCCTCAACCCTTCTGGGAGGAGAGTATTGCTGTGTAGGAAGGTTAAGCAACAAGCCTAGTCAGGCCACTAATAAGGTCCAGGACTGGGAGTAATCAATTTTGGTCTGGATGAGCTTTTTTGCATTATACACAATTTCTCTCTGGAATTTACTTGAATTTGAGTGTCAAACTGTCAGTTACCATATTCCCCCATGGATAAGATGCTCCCATGTATAAGACACACCTTAATTTTGGAGCCCAAAATTTGAAAACAAAATGCATTACATAAAGTTATTGAACTCAAGTTTTATTCATCATAGAATTCATATAACTCCTCATCACTGTCAAAACTCCCATCCATTAGCTTGTCCTCACCTGTGTCTGATGACAAATCACTGGCTTCATCAATGAGCACAAAAACAAGTGTGAAAACGTGGGAAATGCAAGTAAAAAATCTACAACCACTGTATAAGATGCACTCAGTCTTTAGATCCCAAATTTTTCAGAAAAGGTACATCTTATACATGGGGAAATGTGGTATACAGTAAGAATAAAAATCTACTGTTAGTTTAGCATCAAATTTAGTGTTTTATATGTATGCATGTCTACAAGCCTACAAAGATGTAGTGTATGAAAAAATACCATCTTCGCTATAGTATTTAATAATTTGGTTGGTTATTATCATAAGAAACTTATTTTTAAGAGTCTCATCAATACAGAATAAATAAGGAAAAGATAAATAAAAACTAATGAGGTCTAATGAATAACAAATATTACATAAATGGAAGAAATGAAAGCACATCCTTCCCTTGTAGCCTCTCCCAGAGACCAGAGCACTCAGCTCAGAGCTAGACTATGTCCTGAATACATTGTGCCCAGCTGCTGTTGTATCATAGATACTATATTCTCCTCCAATCAGACCATTCCCTTCATGAGTGTACCTACTCTGTCTAACTTCCACTTTCCCACCAGACCCACTCCAGACCACATGCCATAAATTTGTAAGCTAACTAAAATCAGGCAAACACTGGAGCTCAAGCCGCTAAAACACTCTATGGGTTTCAGTCCCCTTATCTGTAACAACGGGTCACAGCAGTTATTATCTCTTCAAATGTGAGGCTCCCTTCTTATTGTCAAAATCCAGGACCCATTCTTCCCCCGAAGGAGTTATCTCATTAATCCAGCCCAATACAACTTTATTAAATAGACGTTATTACCCACCACTAACCCCTCCTCCATTTTTAATCAACATGAAGATATGGAGGCTTAGAGGAGCTAGATAAACACCAGAAAAAAAAATATGGATTCAGGTCTGCATGTCTACAAAGCCCATATTATTTATTTAGTCAGTCTGCTATAGTGACTAAATAAAAAAAAAAGCCACTATTTATTTAACAATGCTTTTAAGTGTATTTATATTTTATCAATCACAATCGCACCCACACTCTTTAGAAAAATAATACTGTGGTACATATTTATGGGAAACATTATTCAGGAAACATCCAATGCTGGGCGTGGCCACAGCTCTGCACCCCCACCGCTCAGGGGTCTCTCGGGTCCCATGGCCCGCAGATTGAAACCACTGGAATGTGACCAGGTGGTTCTGTAGGTACATTCCTGCCTTCACGTTCTGTCTGAGGTCCTAAAATCTGAATTCTTGGATGACCTCTTGGTGCTCAGCTTCAGTTTGGTTTCAGATGGGTCACAGCTGGGGGGAGGTGAAGTCATGGAAATCGCTCCTCCTTTATTTGCAGTAGAAACCGGTCAAACTTTGAGCTTTCAGATTCCCAGCAGGGAGAAACTACCCCAAACTTGAATTCGTTTAAAAAGAGGGGCTGGATATCAATGTCACCCTAATAGACAGAGGTCTAAGAAGTCCAACAGAACTAGCATCACACACACACACACACACACACACACACACACACACACACTCCCTCCATGGCACCTGCGTGTACAACTCACCCAGTCTTTTATTGTAAACCAGGGTGAAAAGTGAAATGTGAGAAGGGTTAAAGAGAGTAAAAAGAGGACAAAGAAACAGCAAGGGGGAGGGAGCCCAACACTGAATACCAGGCTGTACTCATCTGAACAGAAGACACGAAACGTAAGTAGCCAATGAGAAAGACTGGGGTAAGCAGTGAACAGCACCCCTCCCCCCCAATCTTGAGCACCAGAGCCCAAACGTGAAACATCCATCTGGATGGCCTGTCTCTGGAACAGAGACTATAACATCTACTCAGAAAGGAAACCGGGAGGAAGACTGTACTTCTTCTTCTCAAATGAGAGTGAATTACAGCGCACAGGAAATCGCTCTCTGGAAGCTCTCCTCAGAAGGTGCCCCTAACTCACAAAATGTGATATTTATGGTGGTTACTAACCAGGGTTCAATTAGGATCCATGCTCAGAGTCATAATGTGTCACGGGCTTAGAGAGAAAAAAAGAGACCCATCCTGTAAACAAGCATGTGGGTTGGCTTGATCTTTTGACTATTGTTCTATCAGAAAAATGAAAACTAATAATCATATAGCAATGTTCTCGGCCAAGTATTTTTAAAATAATTCCTCTGCTTAACATCAAAAAGAAAAAGCCCACGCGCTCATCGGCTCTTCCCCATTGTTTGAATCAGTAGGAGAGGCTCAGAGGGTGAACCCAGAGGGCAGGGCGATGTCTCGGCTCCAAGCAGGGTTAGCACTTCCTTAGCATATTATGAGCTAGATTAAAAAGTCTCCAGACTGGGTTTTGGTACAGCTCCAATAGGTTAAACAAAATTATAGTTGAGGGCCAGTGTTGGAAGGAGGAGGCAAGAGAGAAGAAAGGGCAGCTTCAAAGACATTAATCCCATGGACCTAATTCTAAGCAGACTCAGAATCTTTCCGGGAAGTTGTTTGCTGTCTTTACAGCAAACATGGCCCTGTCTGCATTCATTTCCTGCAAACCCATCCACCACCACCACCACCCCCCAGGTTCAGAATTCAACGGCTTCCTGTGGAACATCCTTGGAGGTGCCAATGAGGCCCAGGATGATATGGCCCCTGCCTCACTCTCCAAGGTCCCCCAGTCACCGCAGGTCAGGCCCCACTGGCCTTCCCCTCCCTATCCCTGCCCGGGGCCCTGCCTCTGCCTCAGTTTTCTTCACCCTGGCCCCTCCCCTTGCCTCTTCTGTTTTTTTAACCAGACACTACTCAGTCTCTAGGTCTCAACATCAATGTCTTGACCCTCCTCCCTCAGAAGAGGTTAGGGCCCAATTTAAAATCCTCCCAGCGCTCTAACACTTCTCCTTGCTGGCACTGTAGACACCATTCCATTTAAGTTTGATTTAACTTCTGTCATCTGCGCTAGACAGAGCTCTAAGACAACGGAAGCTCTCTCTCTGTGCACGGCCGTGTCCCTCGCAGTCAGCACAATGCTTGGAGCATAGGAGGTGCTCAGCTGTCATTGGCTGCCTCTACCCTTTAGACATGGGTGCTAGGCAGGCTCAGCCCTGAGCAGGCTGGGGCTGGGAGCTACATCATTCTGGTGAGCGCCCCTCACCCAGAGTTTTGATTAAGACCCAACAGCAAAGATACCCTAAACCAGTTTTGTATCAGTTCAGGTCCCCCTTGGCCATTCATGTGGTCCTGGACTGCAGAACAACCCCCCTCCCCCAAGGACCAGCCTGGCTCTAAACAGGTGGTGTGGAGGAGGGGATATGCATGAGACGCCCCCACCCCAGTGACGTAAATCTCAATTCTTCATTGCAAATGCCACTGGAAGTGGGAAGCAGTCTCACCTGTCACTCTGTCTCCCAGTCACTGTCCCACAATTTGAGGCCAGGGAGAAAAGCCACGGTCTTGAATCCCTCTCCTAACCATTCTGTCACCAAGGGCCAGGTTCCTGACAGGAGAGTGGCAGCTGAGACGGAAGGAAATGACCAGGAGGGGGACGTCAGAGCTCAGTGTCTCCTGTCAGCTGTCCTCAAAGTGAGGATGACCTGAGCTCTGGGCAGGGTCTCACTGATCGGACATCCCTCCTGGGGAAAAGGGGACCTCCTCTCCGGCCTTCCTGTGTAATATCCAGACCTCTCTGACCTGTGTGTGTGTGTGTGTGTGTGTGTGTGTTTGTGTGTGTGTGTGTGTGTGTGTGTGTGTGTGTGTGTGAGTGTGAAGTGGGGGTCAGAAGACGAAGACAAAAAAGGAAAATGTGAGAAGTGTATTATTTTCATCGCTGACAAGGTTAAAAATAAAGGCCTTTGCTTCAACTTTTCCTCTTGGAATTTCTTTGTTGTTGATGATTAAAGAAGGATTTGAGGAGTTTTGACAAAACTAGATATACTGCTAAGAGGAAATAATATATAGCCTATGCTCAACTTGTAGTAAGCTTCCATCTTGAAACGAAATGACAACTAATGAAAATTTTTAATTCACCATCATTTTGAAATTTGCAAAAAGGGTGCAGTGAAACCTATCTATGGCTGCGAGTCTTATGGAGATAAATGCCTCTTCAGAACGAGGTCTGCAGAACCACACTTTCAGTTTTTACACAGCCTCTATTTAAGGCACTCAGATGGTGTCTGTGTATTTTAACATTTATCTTCGTAACATCGCTGTCCCGGGGGAAGTGATGACTGCTCACCAATTCTGCGTGTTGCCTCCTTGTCTCGCTTTTGCTGAGGTGGGCTGTGCTGTCCTGTCGAGGCAGTACGGGCTTTCAAATTGCTGGGAACAGAATTAATGTGCTGATCTCTCCCCTTTATTAGCTGTTTGGCCTTAAGTGTGTGACTGAGCCCCTGAGCTTTGGTTTCCCCATCTGTGAAACGCAGACCTCGTCCGCCTGGTTTTAGGTTTCTATGTGTAAAGCGATGCACACAAGTGCTGAGATGGCGTCTGAAGGCTTCCACTTATAGAACAAGACACTTGGGCTCTGGGAACCTGGGAGCCGTTGCCGTTGGCATCAGCCCCGTGGTTATTTTATTTGCTTGCTGCAAGACCTGGGAGGTAGCTACCTGCGATGCCTAAGTGAGGTTTCATGAAGGAAACTGAAGCCGCAACGGTGTACATGTCCCCTACTGTCACAGAGACAATGTATGGGAGGGTCGGGACCAGGACCTAGGGCCCCCGAATCCATTCAGTCCACCATGGAAGTTGTACCTACATATTCCAGCTACCTGATTAAAAAGAAAAAAAAGCAATCTTGTTTCTTAACACCCCCAGTATGGGGACACAGTCAAGCAGCAGGTACCCACCGCTAGAGGTAACGATACACAAGTAAAACTGAGTCCTGAATTTGGAGTAGCGCAAACCAGGATCCCAGGCCCCGGCTCAGCACCCTGGACAAGGCACTGGGGCCTTGGTTCCTCTTCTGTTAAAAATAAGAAATAAGAGGAAGGCGGATAAATTCATCCTTTTCCCAGGTCTAAAGCTCAGTGACTAAGTTTAGCAAGCCCAGCCTAAACCTTCCTTTACTGGCTCTCTTTTTCCTGCCGACATCGGCAACTCCCTCTCCCCGCTTCCCGCTTCCCATAGTCACCGCTCTGCCCACCTCACCCCTGCCGCTTACTGACCTCACCGCGGATGCGCACACTCGCTGCAGAGAGCGGCTGCCTTTCGCGTGTCCACTGACACGTTTCTACTGAACGGCGGGCTGTATTTGCAACACAGACACAGCGCACACACTTCCCCGCAGGTGAGGACACACACGTCACCCGCTGAACAGAAATGGAAACACTCCTTTTCATTTTCAACTCTACCATGCGGATCTAAAGAATGGGCACTTCTGCTATACCCATCCCTGCTTTCCAAACAGCCCTGCTGCCTGCCTTCTTCTCAGGACACCCACGCACAGAGCTGGCCACCCTCCAGATGGGAGCTGCAGGCCCAGGACGGTGGTCTGACTTAGAAAGCACCCTCACGTAATTTCTTTCCCTGTGTGATCCTGAATGTAGAACCAGAAAATAGTCCCAAACCAAACTACCGGGGATCCTGACACTTCCTCCACCTGCTCTGGCTTTCCTCCCCTTTGCTGACACCATGGCCAGTTCAGGCCTCCACTTGGTCCTCTCGGCTCTGAGCTCCTGTCAACCACTGAGGTGGCAGCCTTTCAGCAAAGAGAACCCATCCAAACCCAGTGTCTTATACCTAGAATATAGGAGGTACTCAATATGTATCAGTTGAATGAATCAAAGATGATTTTCAATATAGAAAAGAGACAGAGAACATATAGGAGAAGAACTTACCTATCACCCAAGGAGTTATCCTAGCTCAACTACCTGTCACCTAACACCTGGGTCTGTCATGTGGACTCTCCCTGAAGGAATGGGGTTTGTCACTGGCCCGGAGCTAACGGGACACCTCTAAGCTCCACATTCTGCCTTTTGCCCACCTCTCCCCTGAATCGAAATCCTATATTCTATCTCAATCTCTCCCAACATTCACCCATCTGGAGGGAAATGCAATGAAAAGAGAAATGTTCCGATGGAAGGAGAGGCTGCAAGTAGCTGTGTGTTCCCCGGCGAGGAGCTGGAAACGCACAGGAGCTGGAGAGGAGGTGGAGGTCTGTCAGACGAGCAGCCACCAACACTGTGGGGACAGAAAACTGGAGAGGCTGTCTGGCTTAAGGACGGGCATCAGCACGAGGACAAGGGAGACCTCATCTCCTTCGACTGACTCGGCTCCTCAGAGCAGCTCCGAGCCCTTTACATCGCCTCCCTCAGCCTCAGTCTCCAAACTGACAAGCTCCCAAACCTCCTCCCTCCACTCCATCCCTTCCTTGCTCCCACCTCCCCACTCCGCCCACTGAGAGCAGAGAAGATGAGGAAAAGACAGGTCTGCAGAACGCTGCCAGGCTCACTGCACGGAGACGCCCTATAAATACCAAGTGCAATCATACATACTATCACAGCAGAGAGTCAAGCCGGGCTGGGGGCCCCAGGACTGCGTTCGTTGCATTCGTGACACCTCCCCCACGTTCTCAGCACCATGGAGACTGCGCCATGGGAGGAAGAGCGTGTTTTCCTCGATCTCAGGAAACTCGTGTATTAGGGTGGCCTCCTTACAGAAACCCTCTAAAAATATCTATCGGTGTACACCGAGCTCCAGATACTGTCCTCCTACCCACAGGCTTCAGGCTACACCATTTGGCATGTGCCCTGGTGACAGGCTGGGGCCCGGCCATGGCAGCACCCAGCAATTCTGCAGTGCTTCCTTGGGCTTTCTCTTCCCTTCTCCTTCGTCTTTCCTCGCCCTGCTGGCTGACGCACACCCTCTCCCAAGGGCGACTAAGGATGTGGCCATGGCTTCCTTCCCCTGTCCAAGCCCTGTCCTCGGAGCTGATTCCAGGATATGCGAGGCCATGCGGCACTAATCACGCCGCCCTGCTCAAAGCCTGCAGTGGCTCCCCAGTGCCCTCTGGCTAAAGCACAAGCTCCCTGGCGTGGGCTAGACTGGCCCCCGCCAACCTCTCCAGTTCATCTTCCACTCCGCAGCTCACCAGGTCCCCTGAGGCATCCTGCTTGCTCGCTCTCACCTTCAAGGACTCATAGGGAGCACTCTTCCTCTCAGAAAAGCTCTTCTCCCTTATTGTCTAGCTAAGCCCTACCTGCCAATTTAATGTTGCTTCCTTCAGGAAGTTTCCCCAAATCCTCCAAAGTAAGGCTGGCGCCCAATGATGGGGCATCCTAGTGAGCAGCACTCAGCCCAGCCCACCCACACCCAGCACAGTGACTGGCACATGTGGGTATTGAATAATGTCTCAGGACCTGAAGGAACATGGCGGGGTGAGGACAGGTGGTTGCCTGGGCCCCGGAGTGATGGCCACGGTAAAGGAAGGAGGACGCGCCCCCGGCTCAGACATGCCTGCTGGCTCTCCAGCCGTATGCCCATGTATCTCAGTGAAGGGCACCGCAAAGCTGAAAAAACTGGTGGCAGAGCACGTCCTGAGCCGATTTTGCTCTTTGGATGGAACAATAAACACTATCACCAACATTCAGCCGTAGCTCTGTAATATCACCAATGCTTTAACATACAACTGGAAAAAGAGTTCTTAGACGGAAGGGCAGCTCACTTCTCACCACGGGGCCTGAACCCGAAGATACCCAGGGGAAGTAAGGAGACAACATTAGATTCCTATGGTAACACAGGCAACACCACTGGGCTTGGGAGGCATAGCGGCTAAGGCAGGGCACCCAGAACTGAAGGCAAACAGACCTGGGCTCAAAGTCTGCCTTGACCATACCAACCCCTTGACTTTGGGCAAGTTACTGAAGTTGTCTGTATCTCAGCTTCTTCATCTATAAAATGGGCATGGGTAACACTCAGGCTTCCTAATGCTCTACCCTGTAGTATGATCTTTAGGAATAACATATATGTATTTATACATATGGATATAAAATGTAGCTTTTGGCTTATGGTTCAATAAATGGCAGTTGTCAATCTATGGCTAATGTCTGATGATGTTACACTTGCTGCTTTCTCCTTACCCTCCCCCACCCTCAGCCCCCTCTAGGAGGTGGGTCTCCATATTCAGCCTTAACCCCAACCCCTCACCACCCAGGAAGCAATTCCCAAGATTTAACACTGAGTAGCCCCAATTATTGGAAGCTAATACTTCTTACTGGCCTAGACATTGAGCTCCCAGCTTACGTTGCCCTAACAGAGTGACTAAGACATGAGCAAACAGGGACAAACCACAGGTATATGTGTGAAGATACTGCCTGGCTCAGCCAGACCAAGGGGAAGGAAGGGCTGGGATCGGCAACGCTAAGCCCCACCCAAGGCCTCCCTCCATGCCCTCCTTTGCCTCCCACAGGTGATAAGAGAATCCTGGAAGAGCTAATAATCGATTCAGTTAGCATTTATTAAGTACCTACAAGAACCCAGGCATGTATACAGAGATGTGTAGGGGTGAAGACACGGTCCTCACCCTCATTGCCTGTTCTCACCCACGGCTCCGGAGTGCCACTGAGCCCTTGTCCTCTGTCATTTACTCATCTATTCCCAACACTGTGACTTATTATGAAGACTGATATATAACAACGACTTAAAATTATTCCAAATTCTCCAGGTGGCCTGACAAATGTTTAGAAATAGCATCTCCTGAATTGTTACTAATACAAGAGGAGATCGCACATTATGTAAGCTAACAGTTTGTTAAAAAATGGCAAACCCCACTGCCTTTTTAGAAGAAACAAGAATACATTAACTTTGGTGTGTCTCAGTCCCAGCAGCTGCTTGAGTATTCAACAATATGAGTTTTGTTAAATACATGAATGGATGGATATTAATGAATGAATGAACAAGCCATTATTTCTTAATGAAGAAATAAGCTGAAACTTCTGATGCAGAGTTTATGCATTAAGCCATAGGAGTTACATGCCTTCTCAACCACAGATCAGCAAGTTGTATTCCCAGCCCACAGAGAGAAGTCTTAGGATGGATACATGGGAATCTGGTCTTCTTCAAGTTACACAGGAAGCCTCAGCTTTGGGTTAGGAACAGGTGCCTGATTACGCCCTTCCCTCAGCCCATCCCAAATGCTTCAAGGGGACAAAGGAATGTACAGTTAAGGAGCTATAGAACCAGGAAGCCTGTAAAGCTCTGAGGTGACCAATGATATGGGAAAATGACTGTTGAAGAAGGAACTTGGACCCCAAAGACACGGGCTCAAGTCCTGGACCTAGTAGTACCTCTTCATGGGTCAGAAACCCTCTAGAACAGGGGTCAGGAACCTACAGCTCGCGAGCCAGATGTGGCTCTTTTGATGGCTGCATCTGGCTTGCAGACAAATCTTTAATAAAAAAAATAATGTTAAAAATATTTATATAGCCCTAGCCGGTTGGCTCAGCGGTAGAGCGTCGGCCTGGCGTGCGGGGGACCCGGGTTCGATTCCCGGCCAGGGCACATAGGAGAAGCGCCCATTTGCTTCTCCACCCCCGGCCCCTCCTTCCTCTCTGTCTCTCTCTTCCCCTCCCGCAGCCAAGGCTCCATTGGAGCAAAGATGGCCTGGGCGCTGGGGATGGCTCCTTGGCCTCTGCCCCAGGCGCTAGAGTGGTTCTGGTCGCGGCAGAGCGACGCCCCGGAGGGGCAGAGCATCGCCCCCTGGTGGGCGTGCCGGGTGGATCCCGGTCGGGCACATGCGGGAGTCTGTCTATCTCTCCCCGTTTCCAGCTTCAGAAAAATACAAAAATATATATATATATATATTTATATAAAACATTCCCATTCATTTCCTACTGCTCATGTTCACGGTGTGGGTGGCTGGAGCCAATCACAGCTGTCCTCCAGGACAACACCAAATTTTTATTGGATAATGCGTAACATACATGGGTCATTGTATGGCTCTCACGGAATTACATTTTAAAATATGTGGCGCTCATGGCTCTTTCAGCCAAAAAGGTTCCCGACCCCTGCTCTAGAGCCTTAGTTTCTTCATCTCTAAAATAACAAGATCCCATTTGGGGGATTATGTGGATTGGATGACTAATGTACATAAATTAACTTTCATACCATAAACTTCCACAGTTTACAGACCTAAGAATATTAAAGGTCAAAAGGTTGGAGGTGAAGACAGAATGTGGTGACGCAGGTGGCCCCACCTCTTAGCAAAAGTCAGGGACAGAGGCCTTTTGCTGAGCCAGCTGTCTGACACTTCACCACCTGCCTCCCTCCCTCCCTCCCCGCCAGTCACACACCTGGAGCTGAGAAGTCATCCACGTGTTGTGTTCCGGCACCTGTCAGTTCTCCTGTGCACAGGAGGAAAATGTGAGGTGACACCTGGAGCTGAGATGGGAAATAAGAGTTGTCAACAGGACCAGCTGAGGGGGCAGGTGTCAGGAAGCCTGGAGGAGAGCTGCCCAGGGCAGAGTTGAGAGCACCAACCCCAGGTCAGAGGGCACAGTTCCAACCCCTGGACCTGCTGTCAAGAGGCAGGCAGGTGGTCTTGGGCTAAGTCTGTCACCTCTTCAAGCACAAGGTCACTCCAAAGCATGCTCTGCCGCGTCCTTGGGTCGGTATCCTGACATAGTTCACCGCATCACAGACCCCACCAGCTGTACGATACCCCATGATTTTATGCACCACAAAGAAAGGAAGAGACATGCTGTTAGTTAAACTATATCATGCTATTTGTATAAGACACGGGCTGGTTTCAGAGATGTTCCAGCATGGGGACCATGTGTCTGAGACTGGATGTGATGACGCAGGCCCATGAGCTAGAACCACAGCCCTCAGCGCCGATCCCACAGTGCCAAGTCTTTTCCCACGGGCACGTTCCCATGTGAATTAAGGAGACAGCAAGAAATCCATAGGTGCAGGAAGTGCAAGGCAAAGTCCTATTGACTCAGATGGGCAGCAGCGGCCTTTCAGCAAAGTCTGAAGAGCCACTAAGAACAGGAGATACAAGGGCTGGGGGGCAAGAGAACAGAGGGACAAGTGCCTTGTCTGAGGGCTCAGCACCTATGCCCTGATACACACAGGAGGGGACACAGAGGGCCTTCTTGGCCAGGCTAACAGAGGACCCTGCTGACCCCCACAAATCTGCTTCTTCAACGACAACTCTTATTTGAAGTCAGTGCTGGGCTCCCCCGCCTGTCGACTCTCATCCCATCTAAGGGTCCAGTCCTCCGCCTTCCCTCACACAGCCTAGCTTCCAGACCCTGTGCCAGAATGGCAGATTCACCTGAGAAGCACTCCAACCTGTCACAATGCCTCTGAAAATGTGAAATCCAGAAGCTGTACACTGGAGCATCGTGAATAATTATTTATAATGGCCCCAAACAGAAAGCAATCTAAGTGTCAAATAACTGCAAAAATGAAGAAGTAAGCTGTGTATATCTATTGAACAAACTGCTGATCGGTACAGATTTCAACCGAAATATGGAGTGATATATAATATGTTCATACCCTATTGAGAACAAGCAGCAAAACTGCAAGCATTAACAAGAGAGCTTGCTTAGCATTTAAGGGCTGGAAGGAAATACCACAAAATAATCAACGGATTTTCTTAATCCGTTAACTGGTTTGTTTGTTTGTTTCTTCTTTTGACTTTTCTCTATTTTCCATGTTTAAAATAAAAATAAATAGGTGAGATGGGAACTCTCACATGGCCTCTGACATATATGGAACTCAGGGAGGCCAAGGAGTCGCATGATCTTCGCAGAGAACACACACACATCATAGTACTTTTCTCCTAAACAGAATTGCATTTCTATATGACTCAGGTACTCATTTATGCCTTGTACTGTGTTATTGGTTTTAGGGGTATTTAAAACATCATCCAGGTATGATCAAAAAGCAAAAACACAAGTGTTGGTGATGAGATGGAAATAAGGGAACCCTCAAGCTCTGTTGGTGGGAATGTAAACTGGTATGGCCACTATGGTAAACAGAATGAAGGTTCCTCAAAAAATGAAAAATAGAACTACCACATAACCCAGCAGCTCCAATTCTGGGTAGAGATCTGGAGGAAATGAAATCACTATGTTGGAAAGATTCATCTGCACCCCCATATTCATTTCAGCATTATGCACAGCAACCAAGACACAGAAACAACCTGAGTGGCTGTGAAAGGCGACTGGGCAAAGAAGGTGGTATATTTATATATACCCAGTACCTACACAATGAAATATTATCCAGCCCCAAAAAAGAGAGAAGTCCTGCCCCTGGATGCAATATGCATAAACCTGGAGAACATTATAGCATACTAAGTAAATAAGCCAGACCAGAAAGACAAATTCTGTGTGACCTCCCTTATATGTGGAGTTGAAAAAAAAAAATTAAACTCATATTAACAGAAAAGAATGGCAGTTGTCAGGGCCTGGGGGAGTGTGGAAAGAGGGCGAGACTGAGCAAAGGGTATACCAACTTTCATCTAAAGGTGAACGCATTCTGGGGACCAAAGACACAGCATGGTGATGTAGTTAATAACAATGTGTTGTATTCTTGAAATTTACTACGAAAGTGATACCAAGTGTTCTAGGCACACAGCACACAAACAGGTAGCCAGGTGAGGTGATGGATATGTCAATTAGCTTGACTGTGGTAATCATCTCACGACGCAAATGTATATCAAAACATCACATGGCACACCTTAACAATTTCTGTTTGTCAATCACACCCTATAAAGCTGACAGAGGATAATAAAACATCGCGCAGCTGTGCTACATCTTCTGCGACCATGTACTTCTGAAACACTAGGGATAAATTGGATTTTTATATACTAACGCATATTTAAAGGGCAGTAGAATTTTCTTTTAGAAAAGTAACCTCCAGAAAATCCTTCTGTCAGGTAACAGGTGTTTCTCAAGACGAATAATCACCTCTATCTATTTGCCTGTTCCCTGCACCGAGGAACTGGCTGCCTATGAGTTTCCATTTGTAAATTCCTCCGTTACAGCTTCAACTCGCTCACTTTATCGCAATTGGTGTGAAGGTTAAAGATACGAGTATTATATCTATTCCAGGAGACAAGGAACACATGCACACGTTCCCAAGCTCTTACTCTTCTCTGACTTTAGCCCTCCCCTTCTCTGGCTATTTCCTGGAAGAAGTTTCCACTTTGTTCTCCTCCCCTTTAGGTCAATTATAATGGTGGCTCATACTTCTCCCCTCTCTCCCTTTCTACTCCACTCTCTGCTTTCCCTCACAGGTGTGAACTACAATCTGATAGACAGCCGGGTAAGAGAGTTGCCATGCCCCTCCTCTGGATGCCACACCCACACAGACCAACAAGAAGCCACAAAAGCTCAATGAGGCATGCTCATCACCATCAGTCCCATCACCTAAACAGCCAATGGCACTGGATCAGCCCCAATACAGGCATGTTCCATTCATTTCCAATAGAAAAGATGACCTGTCAAATATTTAAATATATGTGCTTCCTAGGACACTAGCTGCAATGTGGTATTGCTGTGTTAATTTCCAAAGGAATGATTAATCAAACATTTTAGTGGGACTCAATTTTATGCCTCCTCATGTTGATAAATCTGTAAGTCATAAAAAATTCTGTTGCCAGAACACAAGTCTGGCAGAAGATATGGTTGGGATCTTCTCCAAATCCTGAAAAAAAACTCCACCTGATGGCATCTTTTGGTTCATTTTGGGGGGTGCCCCTCAGGCAAAGACCAGCAGGGACATGTTTGAAGCACTAGCCAAGCACAGGATGGGAAATCAGACATGGCAGCAACCAGAGCTTGGTCCCACAGCCTCTGCAGAACGCCACACACACCTCCACAGAAGACTCGCATATCCCCGCAGGTGGGTCACCTGTGGTCCAACCCCACAGGAGAATTTTAGCCTTGAACTTCTTCCTCTACACTGTCTTCCCACCACCCTGGGATTCTCTGTGTCGGCTGCTTCAGGACACCACAGCCCCCCCCACCCCCACCCCACAGACAAAAGAGACGAGAAGAAGACTCACCCGCTGAGAACCACAATGAAGTCCATGACATTCCAGCCATTGCGGAGGTATGAGCCCTTATGGAAGATGAACCCCAGGGCCACGATTTTGATCCCAGCTTCAAAGCAAAAGATCCCAATGAAATACGGTTCAGTCTTCTCCTGCGGGATGAGGAGCAGAGGTGCCAGTCAGGGGAGAGCTGTGTTTGGGGAGGGGCGGGCAAAGGCACGCCCCCACCACCCCTCTGCTCTGACTCCTCCTCTCTCCTCAGGGACACCTGGATGTGTGCCCGTGCGTGCGCAGGTGGGACGTGAGGGGGCTGGAGGACTCACAGCGGGCACATCACAAGGGAGGCCCAGGGGCTCAGCTGCAGAGATGGGTGGATGTGGGGTCACACCCAGGACCAGGCTGCTTCCCATGAAGCTGGTCTCCAGTGCTGGGTTTGCCCTGAGGCACCGACTCCTCCATGGCTGGCCTTCACTTCTGTGATGCTTAAGAGCTCTCACTGACAGGTAATTAGGTGGGAGACACCTACCCAAACATTTGAATTTTAAACTGTTTGCTCTCTTTAAGGAAAAGACAGTAGATACATGAACCATTTTTTTTAAGGAGAATATACATGTAACATTTAGGAAGTTCACAGCTGTGGATGGACACAGGCTTTGAACATCCTTCATCCTCGCCCCTGACCTTCCTTTCTCCTCTCACTCCAAAAGTCCTTTCAGAAGGGAGGGAAGAGGATCAATCCTGTCCCTGCCCCTCTTCTTTTCTGGCTGCTGTGCAGTGTGTACACAGCATTCACGATGCCCTCAAACTTCCCAGGAGCAGGTGTTAAAAGGTCAGTACTCAGTATAATGTTATCAAGGTCCATCCATGTTATTGTAAATGATCCAATGTCATCATTTCTTATGGCTGAGTAGTATTCCATAGTATATATGTACCAAAGCTTTTTAATCCACTCGTCCACTGACGGACACTTGGGCTGTTTCCAGATCTTCCCTATTGTAAACAATGCTGCCATAAATATGGGGGTGCATTTCTCCTTTTGGAACAATGCTATGATGTTTTTAGAGTATATTCCTAAAAGTGGGATAGCTGGGTCAAAAGGCAGTTTGATTTTCAGTTTTTGAGGAATCTCCATACTGTTTTCCACAGTGGCTGCGCCAGTCTGCATTCCCACCAGCAGTGCAGGACAAGAATGTGATGGTAGCAGCAGGGGGGGGGGGGTAGAGGGGGGTGAGAAGAGGGGAGGGGCACAAAGAAAACCAGATAGAAGGTGACAAAAGACAATTTGACTTTGGGTGAGGGGTATGCAACATAATCAATCAAATGTCAAAATAATCTGGAGATGTTTTCTCTGAACATATGTACCTTGATTTATCAATGTCACCCCATTAAAATTAAAGAAAAATAATGTTAAAAATAAATAAGTAAGTAAGTAAATAAATAAATAAATAGGTCAATCCTCTTCTTCTTATGCATCTCAGTGGGGTTCCGAATAGAACAGTAGGGCTGGGAGGAGGGAGAGGGGCCAGGCCAGGAAGCAAAGGTGAAGGTAACCAGGGCAGGAAAAGAAGGGAGAGAGGAGGGAGGCACCTACCAGTCTGCGGGACATAGGGGTCTTGTCATCCTCGGGCAGGTGCTGCTCCAGGGCCAAGACGATGCAGTTGGCGATGATGGTGGCCAGGATCATGTACTCAAATGGCGTGGGAAGGAAGAGTTAAGGAACAGATTCGCCAGAGAGAGCGGGATACAGCCTCCTAGATGGTGGTGCACATAAACACGCAAGCTTTATCATTCCCCACTGTGTGCAGTCTGCGTGACTTAGTCTAGCTCACAGAACAATGGCTCGTCCTCAGCCCAGGAAACCATAACCACTCTGATTGGCCTCTGAACACAAAGCATCTTCTCCAAGAAAAAGGAAAATGTAAAGACAATCAATATTATAGTTAGACATATGGTAGACACTCCAGGTCCTTAGTGAATTCGAGGATATATCCGGGAATTAACCAGGGCTGAAAGCGGATGGAAAGAAGGGAGAGAGAACCTGACCAGGCAGTGGAGCAGTGGAAGAGCGTTGGACTGCTATGTAGAAGATCCAAAGACCCAGGTTCAAAACCCCAAGGTCGCTGGCTTGAGCGAGGGCTCACCAGCTTGAGCGCAGGATCACAGACATGACCTCATGGTCACTGGCTTGAGCTCAGGGTCGCTGGCTTGAGCAAGGGGTCACTTGCTCTGCTGTAGCCCCCAATCAAGGCACATATGAAGAAGCAATCAGTGAACTAAGGAGCCACAAAGAATTGATGCTTCTCATCTCTCCCTTCCTGTCTGTCCCTATCTGTCCCTCTGTCAAAAAAAGGAAGGGAAGGAGGGAGGGAGTAATGCCATGGCAGACCCCTTTTTTCCCAGTCTGCAAACCACTGGACTGTATGGAGCTTCAGCAAGGACACAGCTGTGGGTGGCTGGCTGGCTGGCTGGCTGCTGCTGTCTCTGGGATCACAGCTGGAGTCCCTTTCTCTGGAATGTCTGTTCACCTTAGTGGAAGAGCTCTTGGAACGATTCTCTCCACATAAGCTTCCTCCTATGTTAATATCAATTCAGAAAAATAGTCCAAGGGGCCAGGAGAAGCTTGCTTTGTCCCCACCTCATTCTCTCCTAAGCCTCATCCACAGAAAACAGAGACACATCATGAGTCTGAATACAGGACAGCAAAGCCAGGGCCTCAAGGTACCAAACTACAAATGAATGGATAATGCATTCCAGCTTTTTTTCCTGCTGCACTTTTCTAAAGACAGGTGAAGGGACTCCCTGCGCCTTTTTGAAAAAACAGCATTATGATTCCAGTGCTGGCGTCCTGACTCCCACAGAAAGGTTGTGCCACGAGCCCAGGGGGAGGCCGGCGGGGACTGCCAGCAAAGTAAGAGAGAGGGACTCGCCGGCTCCTAAGTTGAGTCACTCTGCATGTTGGGTTTTATTCTTTAACTACTGTTGTGTCAAACACCAGTGAGCCGTTGCCACTGGTCTTGCCGAGCAATCTATGCTCTGGCAGATTCTGGAATCCAGGTGGGAGAGAGGAGTCGCTGACCTGGCAAGGTGGAGAGAAGGGAAGGGACTGCCGTCCTCATCTCCCGACACATCCAGCAGGGTGGCTGTATAAGATGGAGGACCTAGAGCCCTCCCTGGGGCTGACAGAATGCCTCCCCACCCCCGCTATGACATCAGTGCCCTGGAATATCAATAGCAATGAGCACTACGCACGTCCCAGAGGGGGGGCGGGGCACAGGGCATCCACAGGCAGAGGGGGTACGTGCTGCTCGGGCCCTGGTGCTGGAACGGGAGGCTGCAGGTGCTGATACTCACCATCGTCACGGGCAGAGCCTTCACCACCCCCGTCCCCATCATCCCTGAGTCACAGCCCATTCTCCAGCAGCTGGTCATCCTTCCTCCCCACAAACCCCCAGTTTCCACATGAGACCCATATACTAGGGACCGCTCCGCTGGCCGCTGGCCTCTGCTGCCCTGTGGGGCTCAGTCATTGGGTCTGAGATGTGGGTAGGGCTCAGAGGACCTCAGAGGCAGCCCCCTGCCTCCTCACCCCATTCTGCTTGCTCAACCCTCCCAGTTAAGAGCACAGCTTCACTGCACGGGAAGCCCCTCTGCGCACCTAGCCGTTCCTCCTCCTTCGGTCCCCCTGGGTTCCAAGCTCAGACACACAGGACAGATGCCCACCTGGCCTCATGCAGCTCATTCAGGGCTACCACTGACCACTGACCACAGGGGTTATTAATTCTCTCCGCCCCCATCATGGGCTCTAACCTAGAGCTCTAAACAAGTATAGACAGACCAGGACCACACCAGGACCTGGTGTCCCATAAGCCCTCCTCATAGGTGAGCTTGTCCTGGGCCTGGTTCAGGTACCCAGAATTCCCCAGACCCAGATGGTAGAATGAACACAGCAGAGGAGGACCCTTGCCATGGCTCAGGGACCCTTGCCTTTTCCTGAGACCAGGCCTAGGGGACAGGTATAGAAAAGGAACTGAGAACCTTCCTGCAAGTCACTGACAAGTGACCCCAGAAGCTGAAGGCATTTAGGGCAGTGTTCCTGAAATGCAGGTCACGACACACCAGTGCACTTAGAGACATAAGGGCAAATAAACAAGGGGTTCTGGGGCTCAGTAAAGTGAATCAGGTTCCTCACAGCAGGACTCCTCCGAGCCTTGATCACTACAGTATACAGAGAGCACCGCCTCCCCAGTGCGGGTCAGGAACGCGACACCGATTCCCAAGCTCTGGTCACAGTGTGCCCCTTTGGTCAGAGCATCTCTCTTTGGAATGGTGGTCACAGGAATGCAGTATTTGGGACACCCTGATACAAAGGGTGGATCTCACTGCCAGTCTCCACGAGTCGGGGGTGGAAGGCTGGTGGCTCTAACGGGAGTGGAACCAGTGCCTGTCCTTGTTCCTAACAAAAGTATTGACAAAGTGCGGGGCTCAGCTGGCCGCCCAGCATGGCTCGTAAGGCCCCATGCAAACTCACAAAGCTGCCTGGCCCCTGGCCTGGGAGGTGAGACTGGGAACGTGCTCGGTCTCAGCCAACATGCAGATGTCACGGGCTCGCACTGGTCTGACTAAAGTCAATAACTGCCTTTTAGGGTTCAGGCTCTTTCCCCTGAGAACTTTAAAGTACTAACCAGAGACTTAAAAGTAAATGAGCTCTTAGTTGCTGACCTGTAGGCTATCCACCTCCAAGGCCCCCACCCAGCAAGGCCCACCTGGACTGCTGCAGTTCCTCGGTAAGTCCGAGCGCAGATACGTGGCGCTGGTTAGGGAACAGAAGGCCAGCCTCAGGAAGGTGTGCCATCGCCACCGTAGGGTGCTCAGGGCAGGAGAAAGGCTCTGGGCCCCAGTGATCATAACCCCCACTTCCCGTGACTAACCAGATGTCTGGATGGCTGAGAATTCAAGAGGCCTCAATGAATGGCGCTGCCTAAGGCCAGGCGGCTAGAATCTAAAGGTGAGGGTTCGGTAAGTCAGAGGTTCTGAGAAGACCTCATTTCCATGCCAACACCCCCCAACCCTCTGTCTACGGCCTGATGTCTAAAGACCCATTTGGAGCAGTGATTCTTTGGCTTACAATTTCGAAAACTGTTCCAATGCACATGCCCCTGAGAGGGACGTACCTCTAGGCCTCATAGATCATCCACAGCTCAGGATGAACTCATGTCTGGGTTAATTAAAAGCTGAGATTCTGATGCAGAAGGAAAGGTCGGACTATGGGAGTGGCATGTATCTTTGGACTCGATGAAAGAGAGGACAGCGAGGGAGGAACCTTAGGGGAGGAGAGATAGCAGGAGAGGCCGGCAGTTCTGCTGGGCACCGCCACTGCCCTCACGGCCCTCCTCCCCGTCCTCTGGTCCACTTCTCTTTGAAAGCACCACGAGCAGCACTTGGCACGTTTGCTTCCTCCTGCAGTGGCCTTTGTCCTTCTTGCTGGTCCCGTGTCAAGATCAAGCTGAAATGGCACCTCGTCTGTGTAGGTCTCTTCCTGTGCCCCAAGGATCTTTGCATTGTGCAATTTTATTATTTGTCCTCATATGTATCTCTCCTCCCCCCTAAAAACCATCCCTTGAAAGCAGGGACAGTGTTCCGCTGTCTCTCCACTGGCAGTGCTTCCAGAGCTCCTAGCACACGGCAGGAGCTTGCTCAATGTTAAAGCACGCATGAATGAATGGGAGGCATCCCCCTGAGCAGCAGCTCTGTTGAGGAGCCATCACAAGACAGGGTTTTAGTCACCCACTGGCTCAGGCCAGGGGCTCCGCTCGCCCCCACTCCTAGGACTGACTCAGAAGCACCAACCCCATTTCTCCTGCCCGCAGAACTTCACGTCCACTAGCAATGGCTCTACTGCATCTCCAAAGGGAAGAGCCTAGACTCAAATAACGGCCCATAGGTCAAGTGAATGCACCTCCCGGGCCAGGCACAAGGTATGACTTGGGGAGATCGAAGGGAGCTCCAAGTTTCCACAGGTTCAGAGAACAAGGCCCTTCATGAGACCAGGTGGATAGAAGTCTGTCCAGGACTCTGACGCCTTCCACCCAGGAATTCAGTGATTTCTGTTCCATTCTGTGCCTGACACTAAACACATTTTGGACAATATCTCTCCCTGGTGTCCAGACTGATTGTGGTTCGGTTTGAGATCTTGAACAAATAGCTAAGGAAGCAGTGAGGTATGGAACCCTGAGGAGGGGCCCTGCTTGTCTTATTTACCTCTGCACCCCTGGGGTACAGCACACAGGGGACACTTGATAACTATTCTTTAATCAATCAATCAACTGATAACTGAACAGCACAGGAACACCAGAGCCAGAGGCATGCTAACAAAAGGTCCCCTGCTTCTTCTCCACACATCTACCCACTGGAACTTTTTGTACTGCATCCTGTGTATACATATTAGTTATTCACAAAAATAAATCAGCATGCACAGAAGATGCCTTTAATGTAAAAAGAAAAAAATCTTTTTTAAAGGAGCAAAGAAAAAAGACCTGTCTTACGAGAAGGATGATGAGTTTTCTTGGGGTAGTAGGGTTATTTTCATTTCCTTTATGCATTGTCTGAGTGTTATAATGAACATATATTAATTTGATTATAAAATCAATTAGAGCTATATTTATTCGGGGGAAAAAAACCTCAACACAAAAATCCACCTCAACCAACACAAAAGCCCACCCCAACCTGAAGGCCATGGAAATGGAACAGGGTTTTTCAGAGGATCAAATACAGGAGAACAAAGGGACCAGACTGAATGAGAAGGAAATGCCCATGAAAGTACTTTGAAACTTGCAAAGACACCTCCCCTCCCTTCTCTGTCTCTCTCTGCTCCGGCTCCCAGAGGGGCCTCGTTTCATAAACTTTCCTGGCAGTCTCCCCAAACACCCCTTCACTCCTCTCTCCCTCCCAGCCGGCTAATGAGGACCTGTGTCGCTCCAACTTTCTTTCCTGTCTAGCGGCTTCAAGACACAATCATTAGGGAAATGATAAAAATAGGTTTACTTATTGATTTATCTCCTTTACCCAAAGCTCCTTCCTTCCAATGGTTGACTTGTTTCCTTAGCAACACAGCTAATTTGAGCAGCGCTACTTGGCCTGCACACCTGCCATTTGCTCACTTCCTTCCTAAAACACAAAAAGCTGGGCAGGGAAAGAAGGCAGGGCTGTCCCACTGGCCACAGCGGTGGTGGC
The DNA here is from genome assembly GCF_036850765.1 of Saccopteryx bilineata. NCBI lineage: Eukaryota > Metazoa > Chordata > Mammalia > Chiroptera > Emballonuridae > Saccopteryx > Saccopteryx bilineata. Next base: position 289,856,417 of record NC_089491.1, on the reverse strand, counting down.
GGCCCTGCTGTGTCAAATGCTGGGGGCCTGCCTGGGAGCTGCGACCTCCCTCTGCCTGGCCCAGGGACAGGACGGGGAAGGACTTGGCCTCAAGCAAGTCCTGGTGCCCCAGGGGAAGCATGCATCTCTAGACCCCCTGGGCTCCCTCTGCTCTCAGCCACCAGCTCTCAAGAGACTGTGACATCAGAACACTAAGGAGTCTGAACTTGCGCAGGGAGGCTCAGGGCCACCAGGGAAAAACAGGCAGACACAGACAGAATGCGGTGCTCTCTCCAACTCCAGGCCTAACAGAGGTCTTGCTTTTGTGGAGAACAGACTCTGGCCACTCAGGCACTGCCTGTAAACTCTTGGGGAGTCTATAATAGCCCCTAGTCTCAGGGGAAGCACACCTCGGCCCCCTGTACCCACACCCACCCCTCACAACCTCATGCCAGGCCCAGAGCACTCTCCTTACAAGAACATCTTCTCCTCCCCCTGCCCCTTCCACCCCAGCCTCCTGCGTCCAGACATCTCATCCTAAGAGATGGAAGAGTCTCAGAAGATGCCGTGGGTGTTTTTTCGTGCCTGTCTTGCCACCCCTCCGTGACCTGCATATAAATATCATTCTAACCAGGAGGATGTTGACTCAAAGACAGTTACAGGGAAAGGGCCCTGTCTAGAATGTGACTTCCACAACGACTACTTCAGAGAGACAATTTAAGTATGAACAATATGAAAAACATCTTCCCAAGGCTGGCATGCTCCTTTGCTTCCGTGCGCAGACTCAGGACTTCCTGGAGACCTGTAATGCAATGGGGAAGATGCAGCTTGGCAACGGGAAACCGAGGTCCGATCAGAGTGGTCCTGGGTCAGGGAAAGCCGCCAACCCACTCCCGCCGAACCGAACGAGAACTACAAAAGGACCAGAGTCTAAAGTGTTAGGAGATCATGAAAGCCTTTTGAACACTGTAAGGAGCTACAGAAATGCACGTTTTGATGGCCCTACTAAAGCAACCTCAAGCGTCTGCTATGGCCGCAAGCTTTAGGAAACGCCTCCTTGCGTGGTCACGGCCTCCAGGAGTGGGCTGGCTGTCTGCAGACAGGGGCTGACCCTGGAGAGACCCACCGCAATAAAGACTTTAAAAGAAAATTATGGTAATAGGCCTCCGGGAAGACAGCAAAGACATTTGGCCCAGAACCTCCTGGGAATATGGAAAGCACATCCAAACCCCAGTCCCCAGAGGAGGATTTATGAAGCTGATGGCTCTGATGCAATTTGTCCCAGTGATTAGAACAGACATTAATCACACCCAAGGCCAGGGCTAAGAACAGGAGGGGCTGAACCATCAGAGAAGTCCAGCCCCATCTCCTCCAGATCCTGATGGAAACGCAGTGAGATCATGCTGGTGAGATCATAACCCCCTTGCATGGGCTGTGAGAACACTACATTTGTCTTGGGAGGACCAGCAAAATTGAAGAGACAAGACCCTGTGCCTAAACCCCAGACCCAGCGTGAGCCTCCACCAGCATTTCCAAAGAATGCCTGCTCCCCTCTTGGTATTCTCACAGAAACTGGTATTCCCGCAGGAGCATCTGCTTCCTGGCCTGGCCACACAGGCTGTGAGTGCAGGTCTTCAACCCTTCATAGACTGGGAAGAAAATGAAAACCAGCCCTGGTGCAACAGGCCTGGGGCAGCTCTCCTTCCAGGAAGGCTGTCTGTTTCACCTTTGCCCCCGATCCTGGGATGAAGCAGGAGTAAGTTTAAGATAAAAAGATGAGACGAGATCGAGAGGAGATTCTAAGAGGGTCTCTCCGAGCCTTCTCCACTCCACCTGGCCCCGTCAGGCGAGACACTGCTATGAGCGTAAGCAGAGGTCCGAGGACTCTCAGCCAGAGGCTAACGTGCACCTGGCTGGGCTCCTTCTGGACTTCCTTGCACTCACTCTCGTGGCTGGCCTGGCAGGACACTGAGGCCTCAAGGACACTAACCCAGAAGAGGGAGTAAACATAGGAACTGTATTCCATGAGGTTCTGAGGGGAAACAGATGAATTTTTCAATTTCCTGAAAAACAATGTCAGTCATCCCAAATTTATCGATATGTGGCCACCCGCTGGGGCAAGTCACATCTTCAACTCTATTCCCATCTCTTTTCTCAGTCCTTAATTTTAGTTGTCCATTGTCACCACACAGCAGGAGGGCGAAACCCCTGTGCTTCTCCATGTGACAGTCATCAGCGCACAACTCTGGCTGCACCCCTGGAAACCCACACTGTCCTTCCCTTCACCCCCACCTGTGGCAGGAGAAATACACTGTTTTCAAGCCGAAAGATGAGGCGGAAGCCCGGCCTACTTCGCAGTGGCCCATTTTCATGATCTCATCGCTTTCTTTATTGCAATTTTTCTCACCACCCAAACTCATCTTTTAAAAAGGAAAATTTAGACTGAAAAACCAAAGCCTTTTTCATTTTTTAAAAACAAAACAAAAATGTATCATGTGACTTCCAGCCTTAACATCAGTTTTTTAACTTTGGTTTCCATGGTGGTGGGATGTGACCTGCCATCACCATGACAACAGCTGCCTCTGTTCAAATTCACCATCTGACAAGCAGTCCTGAACAAACACACCTCTCTCTCTCTCTCTCTCTCTCTCTTTCTGGCTATTAAGAAGATGGTAATGCCATTATACCTACTCCTAAAGACTTAAATCTTAATGAATGAAAGACAAAGAAAGTGATGATGAGAACACAGCAAAGAGGCAGAACCCAAAGGCTCTCTGTTGGCCAGTACCACCCATCCGCTGCTCTCTTAGGGGAGGTCAATGGAGTCAGTTACTCAGAACAAAAGATTCTGAGCATTACTACTCTTTGAATGTTAACCTGAAGCTGCACTTAAACCTTCACTGCTTTTAGACCAAAGAATTCCCATCTGACTCCCATGTCCCTGACCTCTATATGAAACAACTGAAAAAATAATTCCCATCATTGCTACTTTGGTTAAACAGGACTGAGGTCAATTCCAGACTCACCCAACCCCAACCTCAAAAGGCAGGGCAGTCCCTGGCGGCTCTGAGGCAGAAGACAGTACCGCCTGCCTGATCTTCTGCCCCAGTTCCTAGTCAGCTGGGTAAGTCTTAACAAACTCACTTCTTACGTGTCTGACTGAATCCTGGACTCAAAACGCTGCCATGCGATGCACAGTTTTGGTGATCAGCAGCAGACAAATGATTGAATGGTACAGAAAAGGAGAGGAAGAAAAGGCGACTACCAAAAGGCCTCTGGGAGAAAACAAAACAGCGGTGGGAAAATTACCTGTTTCAGAAAGCAGACTCTGTTTTGATGCCAATCTCATGACTTCGAGCCCATCAAGAGTTCCAGCAGTAACGTGTATTTTCGGGAAGGCAGAGAGTGTGGGCGCACGGAGCAGCCACACCCAAGACTGCACCCTCATTCCTACCGACGCTCACTTGCTCACTTAGCGGGGCATCAGCCAGCACTCCGAGTGTGAAAAGAAAATGAAAAGCCTTTTGTGAAGGAGTCCACAGAGCATCCGGTAGAGAATTTTTGTTTTCTTTTGAAAACCCTGCAACTGTACCCCAATGTTCAAGAACTCCTACTGAATCCCCCAGCCACACGAGAAAATGCAGAAGGCACGAAGGACACTCAGCTTGGAAAGGGAAAGCTTGAGAGAGACCTCGGGGCTGTTTCCAAATATCTGAAGGGCTAGCTTGCAATAAGGGGGTTAGATGTTGTATTCTGAGGATGAGACTCAGACCAAAGGGTGGAACCCCCACCCAGAGGCAGACATGGGCAACATACAGAAGTCTCACTGTTCCACAAGTGAATGGACTACATATTTCAAGTAGTAAACTAAGTGTAGTACTCAAGGACCAAAGCCCTGATGTGTATACAGTGTAGCAATTTCTGGAGTGTAAATACTCTCTCCACGGCCAATTGCAAGCTACCAACGGTGACATCAATGTGTATGGAGTTGGGAAGAGACACACACAGCGGACACCCGAGAGCTGGGACTAGCCAGTTCCAGCACGCCACTGGTGGTAAGTCCCATGTCTCTGGGAGCCCATTAAGGATGTTGAGAGAGAAATTCTTGTATTTGATAGTAGTCAAGCTGGATCATACGCATAGGGTTAAAAAGTCAGCAGGAAGCAAGGTCAGTGCATCTTCAGTACTTGCTCAAATCAAGGGCCTTAGGCTCAAATCGTCCCCTTAGCTAGATCTGAGTTCACGGCGTCTACAGCATAACCCTTGTCACAGAAGGCTGGTCCTTGTGCACCTAGGTGTGTGCCAGAAGCATCCCTGGGTCAATGGTTTGCGGGTGCCATGAAACGTAAGAATTAATCACCCCATTTCTCAGGCTGACTTCGGGGATCCCCAGGGGGCTCTGGCTATTTCATGGTAGCCTGCAAGAGAACTGAGCTGAGTCAGCCACGCCACGTGAGTAAAAGCACAAGACAAATGAACTAGTCAGGGAAAAGGCTCACCTCTCAATCAGTGGGTTTCAGCCTTGGCCGCCCAGTATAGTCACCTGGGAAGTTTTTAAAAATTAAAGATACAGGTATCCCACCTCCAAAAATTCTGAATTAACTGGTCTCGACAGTCTGGGGGTCGGCACTTCTAGAAGGACTCTAGGCTGATCTCCATGTGCAGCCATGGAAAAGAATACTGATTTTTATGCTAGAGGCAACGAAAGCTAACGGTGTCCTCAGCTCAGGTGACATAACAACTGTGGAAAGAGAATCCCAAAGACACAACAGGAAGGACAGAAAGATGCCTTAGCTTTCGATTAACTATTCCAACACACTCATTTTACAGATGTTGATTTTACCGAAAGCAGAGGAAGAATAAGACTTTTCCAGACCAGGACTGGAAACAGCTCTAGATGCTCAGGTTCACATCTTCGCAAAGCTTAGGAATCTCTTATCAGAGCAACCAAATAAAAGTCCCTGGCTTCTTGGCTTGAATTGAGGGTTCCAAAAGAAAGAGATCTTTTTATTTGAGTTCACTTCCTCCATCCTAGGACTACTCAATTGCTCTCAAGAGTGTATCTCTTAAGGTAGGGTCTGGATGGTTTATTTTTCTTGGGCCACTGAAGAGTCTGGAAAAATTGGCGATGAGTGCTTGCCTGAGCACCCATTCTCTCCTCTGCTGTGACGTGACCTTTGTTTTATGCTGGGTAGCAATCTGTTGAGTGCAGTACTATCACTTCCTAAAGTTCTCCAGAATTTCAAAGGGATTCTTTTCAGGAATGTTTTTGGAAAAGGAGAACATTAATGATTGTTTGGAATCATGTTCCAATTTTTATTGGACCTATGCTGGTTGGCCTCTCGAATGATCCTTCCCTTATTCGTTCATACTTTTTCTTTTTTATTTATTTTTTACTGTTATTAAATTTATTGGGGTGGCATTGGTTAATGAAATGATACAGGTTCCAGGTGTACAATTCTATAATACAACGTATGTATATTATACTGGGTGCTCACCACCCCAAGTCAAGTCTCCTTATATCACCCTTTATTCTCTCTTTAACATCTTCCACCTCCCCCTACCCCCCTTCCCTCTGGTAATCACCATACTGTTGTCTATGTCTGGTTTTTTTTCTGAATCTGTTCACCTTTTTCACACAGTTCCCCAATGCCCCAACTCCTGACACCTGTCAGTCCGTTCTTTGTATCTGTAAGTCTGTTTCTATTTTGTTTGTTTATTTTGTTCACTAGATTGATTCCACATATGAGTGGAATCATATGGTACTTATCTTTCTCTGACTGGCTTATTTCACTTAGCATAATGCTCTCCAAGTCCATCCATGGTATCATAAAGGTAAGATTTCCTTCTGTTTTATGGTTGAGTAGTAGTCCATTACATAAAATGTAGCACAGCTCTTTTATCCACTCATCTACTGATAAGCACTTGGGCTGCTTCCAAATCTTGGCTATTGTAAATAACACTGCAATGCACACAGGAGTGTATATATTCTTTTGAATTAGTGCTTCAGGTTTCTTTGGATATATTCCTAGAAGTGGAATCCCTGGGTCATACAGCAGTTCTATTTTTAATTTTTTGAGGTAACACCATACTACTTTCCACAGTGGCTGTACCAATCTGTATTCCTACCTGCGGTACACAGGGGTTCCCTTTTCTCCACATCCTGGCCAACACTTCTTGTTTGTTGATTCATTGATGATAGCTATTCTGACCAAGTGTGAGGTGATATCTCATTGTAGTTTTTAATTTGCATTCTCTGGTGATTAGTGATGTTGAGCAGCTTTAGATGTTTATTGGCCATCTGGAGATGTCCTCTTTGGAGAAGTGTCTATTCAAGTACTTTGCCCATTTTTTTAATTGGATTGTTTATTTTATTGATGTTGAGTTATATAAGTTTTTTTTAATAAATTCTGAATTTTAACCCCTTATCAGATGTATCATTGGCAAATATATCCTCTCATTCAGTGGGTTGTCTTTTAATTTTGTTGATGGTTTCCTTTGCTGTGCAAAAACTTTTTAGTTTCATGTAGTCCCATTTGTTTATTTTTTGTTTGTTTGTTTCCCTTTCCCTAGAAGATATATCTGAAAAAATGTTGCTATGAGAAATGTCTAAGATGTTACTGCCTATGTTTTCTTCTAGGATTTTTATGGTTTCACCACTTAGTTTTTAAGTCTTTAATCCATTTGAGTTTATTCTTGTGTAGTGCATAAAAATGGTCTAGTTTCTCTGTTTTTGCACATATCTGTCCAATTTTCCCAGCACCATTTATTGAATAGACTGTTTTTACTCTGTTGCATTTTCTTGCCTTTTTCATCAAATATTAATTGACCATAAAGGCATAGGTTTATTTCTGGGCTCTCTATTCTGTTTCATTGACCTATATGCCAATTTTTATACCTGAACTATGCTGTTTGATTACTAAGGCCTTGTCGTATAGTTTGATATCAGGTAGCATGAATCCTCCAACTTTGTTCTTTATCAAGATTGCTGAGGCTGTGTGGGGTCTCTTGTGGTTCTGTAAACTTTTGGAATATTTGTTCTAGGTCTGTGAGATATACCATTGTTATTTTAATAGGAATTGCATAGAATCTATAGATTACTTTGAATAAGACTTTTGTTTGATGGGAGTTTTTTTTATTCCATTAGTTGTGATAGGTCTACTCAGATTTTCTGAATCTTCCTGATTCAGTTCTGGAAAATTGTATGTTTCTAGAAATTTATCCACTTCTCTCAGGCTAACCACTTTGTTGGTGTATATTTGTTCATAATATTTTCTTACAATCCTTTGTATTTCTTTGGTGTCAGTTGTTACTTCTCTTTCACTTCTGATTTTATGTGTTTGAGTCCTCTCTCTTTTTGTCTTGCCAAGTCTCGTTAAAGGTTTTTCAAGCTTATTTATCTTTTCAAAGAAACAGTTCTCAGTTTCACTGATATTTTATATTGATGTTTTAGAGTTTATTTTGTTTATTTCCTTTCTTCTACTTACTCTAGGCTTTGTTTGTTGTTCTTTTTCTAGTTCCTTTAAGTATAAAGTGAGATTGCTTATTTGAGATTTTTGTGTTTCTTGAGGTAGGCCTGTAATGCTATGAATTTCCCTCTTAAGACTGTTTTTGCTGAGCCTCATAGATTTGTGGTTGTTATTGAGTTTCAAGGTATTTTTTTATTTCTTCCTTAATATCATTATTAACCCATTCATTGTTTAGTAACATGTTATTTAGCCTCCATGTCTTTGTGTGTTTTTCAAGGATTTTTTTCCTTGTAACTGATTGTTTTCTAATTTCATACTATTAAGGTTAGAGAAGATGCTTGATATGATTTCAATCTTCTTAAACTTATTGAGACTTGTTTTGTGTCCTAACATGTGGTCTATTCTATAAATTGTCCCATGTGCCCTTGAAAAGATGCAATTGTGCTTTCTGGGGGTGACTTCTCTACTTTTTCTTAAGTCTTTTCTTATTAATCATGATCCCTATATCCAACCTCTTATGCCCAAACCCAAGAGAAACACAAAATATATATACTTGCTAACTAATAAAAGGATGAGAAAGCTGAAGAAGAAGATGAAGGGCTAGAATAAAGGTGGTTGAACAGAGAAAGGGTACTGAGGAAAGAAAAGAGGGAAGAGTCAGAGTCCTAGATTCCAGTCCTGGCTTTGTTATTTACTGAGAGACCTGTGGCCAGATATTTAACCTCTCTGGCTTTCAGGTTTCTTACAGATAAATGAGCATTTGATTATAGATTCTCTGAGGTCCCTGTAACTCTAATATGCTATTACTATGTGGTGCTAATAGGTAACATGATGAGAAGGTAAGTAAGGGAGAAAGAAGGGCCACCCATTATTATAATTAGGAGAAACCATTTTTGGTGAAGTTACTGATGAGAACCATCAACAATACTCAAAATAGAAATCCTGGCACAACTGAAATGCCTTTAAAGTATCTAGTCAATAGGAAATTTACTAAATTTTCAAGAAAAGGAACTCTATGACAAGAGGAACTGGCTAGAAACATCTCTAAGAGATAGTTATTGAAAGGTTAGAATCCTCACAATGGTGGCCTGGGGGTTAACATATGGCTGCTTTTCCATAAAACTAATGCAAGCCTTTTCTACACTCTCTCGGGATACTAAAGTATTTTCAGCAGCCACCTGTGCCCCCAACACCCATTTCCTCAACAAGCTGCAAAAGCAGGAGCATTCAATAAAGTGAGACTTCAAGAAAAAATCGCCCAAGTTGCCTCCTCCACACCCCACTATGAGTGCCGTGGAAAAGAGAAGGCTGAGGACAGACTTCTCTGAGGGCTGAAAAAAGAGCATGGGCTTTACACGCGAATAATGTTAAGAAAATATTAACAAATTGTAACAAAATTAACAAATTCTTCTTTTTATTTTTTGACAGAGACAGAGAGAGAGTCAGAGCGAGGGACATATAGGAACAGATAGGAAGACAGAGAGAAGAAAAGCATCAATTCTTCGTTACAGCATCTTAGATGTTCATTGACTGCTTTCTCATATGTGCCTTGATAGGGGTGAGGGGCTACAGCAGAGCTAGTGACCCCCTGCTCAAGCCAGCGACCTTGGGCTTCAAGCCAGAGTCCTTTGGGCTCAAGCTAGTGACCATGGGGTCATGTCTATGACCACACTCAAGCCAGCACCCCCACACTCAAGCTGGTGAGCCTGTATTCAAGCCGAATGAGCCCACACTCAAGTCAGTGACCTCACGGTTTTGAACCTGGGTCATCCATGTCCCAATCCAACACGGATTGGGCATTTCTAAATCAAAGGTCATTTACCGAGTGACGAAGGGAGAGTGGCAGTGGAGCTTTTGGTGAAGGGAAGACAAAATAGCAGAAGGTCACCCATTCTAGCTCAAGCTCACATTCCAATGACACCCAGCAAGATGTCTCAGACCCACTCATGATGACTATGATGTTCATAATGACAGGTAAGAGATTTTTGCTCTTCTCTCACCTACCAACCCTTCATTCCCCCATGGGTCTGGTCTCATACTCAGTGGGTGCTACAGATACAGGCAGGCGGGTCAGTGTCATCCTAAAAAGGAAACAGCACCTACTGGTCTGACCTGAGGCAGTGTGATACTATGAGAAGAAAAGAGCCAACTGAGTCTGTCAAACCACATCTACCTGTGTCCGTGGGCTAATCATCACTAAAATGAGAACAACACAGGACTGGGCTATGTGGTCTCTGCCTCTAAAGCACACTGTACAGTGTCGGCCACACAACAGGCATTCATGAAAGGTTAGTTTCTCTGTCCTCTCTAGGCCTGAGGAATGGATGACTCTCCGGGTCTGGGCCATGGCCCCTAAAGCATATCGGTAAAACCATATGGCCAAAAATGAAGGTAAAATAAAAAGAGATGATAAACCTTATCATTGTATAGCATTGTTCCGAACCCGGCCTTTTTCACAGTGGAAATGTGGAAGGCTGCTGGACAGTTCTCATTTCCCCAAATCTATGCCTTCGCTTTGCTCTCCTGAGCCTGTCTACTGGATGTTTGTGACAGAACTGAACACAGTCTTTCTGAGCCCGCACATTCAGGGTGGGCATTTGTCTTATTATTCCCTCCCTAGTCATCGTCAGGGAAAGAAGTTCCCAAGAGAAGATGTAACATCCTTATCCAGAGAACTTTGGGGGGGGGAAAGGCAGATGGTGATCTCAAAAAATACATACATACACACACAACTGTCTATGAGAAGGGAGCATTGTCTTGCCAAAATGCCCAGATCCTCTGAATTTACATCGGCCCATGTTTGCCACAACTGCCCCTCCTCAGGCTACCACCCACCCCACCCCCAGACAAGCCCACACCCTTCAACTGCTCCTCATGTCAACGGACCAGAACGCATGCGTCTTTGAGCATCCATATGGCTCATTTATTGCATAAACTCAAATTTCCATGCAAATACAATCCAAAGTTAGCAGAGAGAAGAGGCAGTTCCTTTCATTTTTTTTTTTTTTTTTTTTTTTTTTTTAGGCCCACTCCCTCATTTCTTTTCAGTCTTCTGCCTGGGCTCCAGCAACCCAGGGGCACAGCCTGGTTCTGCATTCCCATCCACACCGGTGTCCCGCTTCCTCAGGTACAATGTCCTCTAGTGTCCTGGTCAGATCACCTTCACCAGGCTCATTAGGCAAATATCCAAGGGCTCCAAGAAATGGAGAGTTCGTGCCTTCTGTCACATCCCTCCAATCCTTTCGAAATCTTCCTCTGCAGTTCATAGAGTCCAATCCGGACTCCCTTCACAGACAGAACAAAGATGGAGACACTGAATCCCACAAACCTGCTTAAACAGGGAGCCGTCAGCAGCGGGCTGGCAATCCCTGAGAGGAAAACTGCCCAGAGACTAAGCTGGGACTCTAGAAAGATCCTTCCATATGCCACCAACCGAGCTACCTGAAACTTCTGCCTACTGTTGATGCACCAACAAAAACAAAACTGAGTGAGACTGTTTCAGGCTGATGGTTCAGGCTGAATATTGGATTTGTTTTTATCAAAAGGTTGCTAGCAAAATTCTGTGCCATTATCACACCTGAAGATATATTTTTCTGGGTTATAAGTCCATTGGGTCCTTAGGGATGGTACCGGTATCAAATCAGCAATAGAAACATACAAAGAAAGTCAGGTTCTGATGTAGACGTGTTAAAATGTATCTTAAAAAAATGTAAGCCCAGTAACTTTAAGAGACACAAAGACTCATGAGAAGAGCACCTAGCCACAGGGGTGGAGAGCACAGGCTCTGACCCAGGCCTCCCCTTCCCCTCACTGTGTTAAGTGGGCAAGTGAGTTAACCTCTGCAGGCCTTCATTCCCCCAACTGTGAGATATAGGAAACAGAACGCCTATCTCTGTAGGAATAAATGCAATAATGCATGGGACGCACTAAGAACAGTAATCTAGCACCTAGTAAATAATAAATATTAGCTATCTATGGCCTCTGTCCCCATTAACACTAGTACTAATATCTAACATATTTCTAAAGGGCTTCCATGCGCGTCAGCTGAGGCAGGCTGCCTTACAACAGTCTTGTAAGGTAGGCAAAGCAGGGAAGGTGACCTCTGCCAAGGTCACATCTGAAGACCCAGGGCTCACAGAGGTTACAAGGCCAAGGTGAGGTGACGTACACAGTATCAGGCAGTGCTCAGGTTGGAAACCTGACAAGACTCAGGAGAAGGTATATATCGTTCGGAGGAGAACCTTTAGCTGCACAGGTTTAATGTTGATTCATCCAGAATAACCAGATCCTAACAGCTAAGATTTATTCACAGCTTATTATGTGCCAGACATTGCTATAATATTTTACATGTGTTACTTCATCTGATCTTCACAAGCATCCTATGAGATACACCCTATTTCCATTTTGTTGAAGGAATGTGAGGCACAGCAAGGTGAGGAAGCCCCCCAAAGGCACACAGCTAGGAAGTAGTGAAGACGGTATTAAAATTTGAATCCAAAGGCTGTGTTCTTAACCATGGCATCATCTAATGCTCCCAAGCAGGGATAGTATATCCTGGACTCTAGGGCAAAGCATTTATCCACTGAACCATGGGCTAGAATGATGTCTAATATCCATTAAACTCCTAAGTTCTAAGGTTCGACACTTCTAGTGTCATGTAAAGAAATAAAACATTGTCCTAAAAAGGGGGATTAAGGGTGTTATATTGAGTGGGACACTTAAAACCATGCTAACACAAATTAAATTTTTTAAAATACATTAAAGAATAAAATAAATATTGTCTCAGTGAAGTCTCTGAAAACCATACCTACAATAGACTTTGGAGATAGCAAGATGCTATGCCCCAGCCTAAAATAGACATGAAATAGTCACAAAAGTGTATACTGATTTCAGCAAAGCATGTGACAAGGATGTCTCCCACAATATTCTTACAGACAAAATAGAGAAATGTCAGCTAACCAAAACGCAGTTCAGAACATTCGAGAAAAGTTTAACACTCAATGAGCACTGACCAAGGCACTGGTGATGAGCAGAAGAAAGCCTTCAATTCTAATCTTATTTTTATTAATGATTTAAATGAAAACATGAAGCGCACGCTGGTCCTGTCTGTTATGTCTGCTGATGACCCAGAGCTCAGGGTGGAGAGCTCACTCATTAAACAGAGGGGTCTAGAGACAATGTGTAATAGAAATCACTTGAACTTTGGAGTCACACCACTAGGGTTCAAGTTCACTGGCGGTGACCTTGGGCAAGCGACGTACTCTTCCTTAGCCTCCATCTTCCCATAATTAAAATGTGGATTACAATGATCTCATTAGACTACTATGTTAAAATGCAGAATTTCTGAAGGTTGGTGGATGTTCAGTGAATGTTAAGTTTCTGGTCGCCACTAGAAAAAGGATTTCTACAAGATGAACTGTTGGACTAAAAGCAAGGAGATAAAACATGTCTGAAGTAAACAAAGATTCCAGAATTTAATTAAAAAATTAAATTGAATGAGAACAGAGTGAGGTAAAACTAACTATGTCATCAATGCATATTAAAAGATCCAGAGTTTGTAGCCAACTACAACCTGTCAAGTCAGAAATAGAATGCCATTTCTCTAAAAAAAAAAAAAAAAAACTAAAGTAAAAATTATAATCGGAATTTAAATTGATGTGTTAAATACCAATGTTAATAATTACTGTTCTATGTTCTAGTAATTTAAAAACTAATAGATAATTCCCCCTCCCTTGCAGGGATTTTCAATAGTACTAAAGCTACATGGTAAGTGTTACAATAAAGTTATAACCCAAGTGCCAGATAGAATCTGAGAGAAGGAAGCTGTCTGACTCTGCTAAGAGAAATCAAGGAAGGCTTCTTGGAGGAAATAACCTCTGAGTTTAAAGCCCAGAAGTCTGGGTGAGAGAAGACATTCCAGACAAAGGACACAACAAGTGCACAGGCTCCTGGGGAAAGGATAGTGCCTTCAGGCATCAGTGCCCCCCCATGGGGGGGGCCGTATTTTCCCATGTATAAGACTCACCCTTTTTCAAAAAAATTGGGGTCTAAAAACTGGGTGCATCTTATACAGTGGTTATAGGGTATTTCTCTACTTGCATTTCATGCTTTTTCAGGCAGATGAGGAGTTGTATGAATTTTATGATGAATAAAACTCAAGTTCAATAACAATGTAATTCATTTTTTTCAAATTTCAGGCCTCAAAATGAAGATGTGTCTTATACATAGGAAAATACGGTAGCTAGAGAGAAGGTGATTATGGGGGCTGAGGCAGGTTGGTGCTGTGTGCAGAGTGGATCATGAGAAGCCCCTCCAGACCAGGGAAATCTTGCCCAGTTATCAAGCAAACAAACAACAGAACCAAGACAGGAACTTGGATTTCTGACTCATTATCTACCTTTCTACCTCTGCTGTCCTATACAGCAGCCACTAGCCACGTGTGGCTATTGAAATTTAAATTAAGTAAAATTTAAAATTTAGTATTCAGTCCAATAGACACCTATGAAGTGCTTGAGAGCCACATGTGGCTAGTGGCTATCGTACCACACAACACAGATAAAATCATATCCATCCTCACAGCAAATTCCGGCCAATAGTACTGTTCTGTGCCATAGGACCATTAAGTGAACGAGAAGTAGATTGGCCTGTTGCTTCATAGGATAGAAAAAGGATAAAAAACAAATAGGTGGAAGCTATATGGAGAAATAGTTTGACATCCTACACCTTAAGTTTTTATAATGGAAGAGCAGCACCCTGTCCCTGAATGCTTGAATGCTATCTATCAAGGTGTTGTAGAAAGAGTATCCTGCTATCTATCAAGGTGTTGTAGAAAGAGTATCCTGCATTGATTTAATGCTCATTGGCTAGAGGATTGTGTTACATCATGGCTGACACATTAGCATAAATACATCTCTGTGGCTCCTTTACATGGTACATGTCACACTGGTACCCAAAGGATATGACGTTGGGTTGGGAGTCACCATTCCTATCAGCCCAACATCCCAATATACCAGAATATGGGGATTTTCTATCACAGTCAGCATTTTAAAATTGTAACCCATGGACTCCTCCCTGAAAAATGTATGCATATTTTTCAGGAAAGAAGAGTCCATAGCAGCGATTAGATTTCAATATTGTGCTCCCAATTCAGAAAGCAAATGCACACTGTACTAGAGAGACCAGAAAGACTCACCTAGATGTCATCCAGATAGCCACTCAAGTCATTCCCAGCTCTAAAGTTCCATTGCCTAAACCACCTAGAGACCATCACCCAGCAACTGAACAGTTTCAAGTAAACACAGCCACTGAACTAGAACAAGGAGAAAGGAGATGAGGGTATCGAAGAATACGGAAACAGCCCAAGGTACAGAAGCTGCATTATTCAGTCAAGTTGGGGAAGGTATGTCAACCTCTTGCCGAGATGCCTATTAGAAGCTCTCTCGGAAATCTAGGTGGTTCGTTTTCAACATTAGCCTATGTAAATGTGCACAGCCAGTTAGACTCAATACAGCATACCGGCTGGAGAACTTACCAGCAAACCTAAGGCCCCCTGAGCTATCCACCCATCTAAAAAATAGTGACTTTGCTCCAACCACCACCTGACAATATGACAAGTGTACCAGGATTCATCTTCAGGTCCTATAGTATTTCTAGAGCCGAAAGGATGATTTCCAGAACAAGGCAGAGAAATTCCTGTTATCTGGTATAGCTGGTTAATTTAACAAAAAAAGTGCTAAAGAGCTACTTCATATAATCGATATGAATTATAATCTTCAAAAGCTCTGAATACAATAAGGTGTGCACACCGCTCAAACCATGTTGAACAGAATGTAATGAATGCTTCATTGGCAATACTCAGAAAGCACTAGGTATTGTATTTTGTGGTGCTAGGGGGCCATCGGTAGAAATCTCATTTATTATTACACTACAGATCTCTGGGTGCCAATTAATAAAAAGCTCTGTATTACAAAATGCCAGATAGCAACAAAAACTATGTACTTTTAAAAAAACACCCAAAACTATGTACTTTCTTCACAGCCTATGTTGGGTAACACAGAACTTAGAATGATCCTTAGCAAGATTGAGAAGTTGGGAAAGCCTGTCTTTTACAACCTCCAGATTCCCGTGAAATGACCCTTCAGTCCCCACCCAGCCAGCCAGTGGCCTCACTACCTCTCAGCCACCTCTGCTCCCTGCACTAGGGCCATACTGGTCCTACAGGTCCAGGTCAGTGCTACACTAGACACGTAACAGGCACTTCATTAATACCCATTATTAATAGTAACTGATTAGACCATTCAACGACAGTTTACTGAACATCCACCAAGGACCAGCATTGTAGGTGCCGGAACTCAGTGGGGCATGTCCTATGCCAATTCTCACAAGAGCCTGCTCTCAGGGGTAGGGCCAGAAAGAATAAGAACTAACTTGCTGTTGATAATGTCAAGTGTTCGTTTATTACATTCTCCCACACAAGATCATCTGCATTTTGATTGAGAAATCTCTAAGCCTTACTTCCCGACCTCAAAGAACAAGGTTTTGTCTGCAGCAGACAGGGAGTCAGGCTGATGTACAAGATGATGGGGGCTCTTCTGAGCTATCTGTGAGACTATATTTCTCCAAAGGTGTGCCAGGAGGATAACAAAACTGTGCAGAGCGGTGGCTTTCAAAGTATGTTACCAAGGCCATCAGCATGTTTTGCCTGGGAACTTGTGACAAATGCAAATTCTCAAGCCCCCATCCGTTCTCCTGAGTCAGGGATTCTGGGTGTGTGGTCCAGGAATGTGCATTTTAACAAGCCCTTCAGGAGATCCTCAGACACACTGAAGTTTGGCAACCGGTGCTGTGGACGAAACAGGCAGAGTTCACACAGATGACTTCAACATAAAGACACTCAAAAAGGAACTGGGATGCTGAATGCTGATGGAAATCACCTGGTCAGGGGAGAGGGGAAATGCTTGTCACCTTCCTGCAGGCTCAGCTAGCACCACCCTCCATGGGAGACTCTTGATCTATCCTCTTGAGCCCTGGAGGCTCCACTCTGCTGAGCTTGCCCCTGCAGTGGGGATGGCTGGCTACACCCAACCTGAACCTGTGATGCACTCCTCCTAGGGGGACATGAGATGGAGATTCTGGAAGAGACTGAGTGGTATGGCTCTGGAGTAGGGCCCACTTCCCCCTCCCCACTGAGTGCCAGACCACGCTGTCTCCAAGTAGGAAACCCACTAACCCCGTTCTTCCAACCCAAGCCAACCTGTCCTACCAAGCTCATGCTTTATGGAAGGGTCTGTGGGTCACAGCCACCCTGGGCTTACTCTACAGTCTTTCTGCGGAAGGCTCTAGAGGAAGACCACCCAACCTCACAGGGTGACAGAGTAGCCGACAGGTGGAGGCAGACCTCAGGGAGCTTTGGACCTTTTATTGATCTTCTCCCAGCTCAGAGTAGAAGGAAACTGATCCTTGTATGCTGCTGGACCCCTTCCATGCGCACCCAGTCCCAGAAGACACAGCCACAAACAGAAAATAGCATAATAATTCCAGACAGGTAGCCCAAGGCCAGTTACACACAACATCTGCTACCAACCTGCCCCGGAACCCCACCCAGTGGACCCAGAACCAACACAACCAGTGGTAGGTGGCTTCCAACCACAGCAGAGCTCAACCCAACTAGCCACACAAGTGGCACACTCAAAGCAGGCATCAGACCCTGCTGGGAACAAGTCTACCTAGCTGGCAGCCCCTACACAGCAACTAATACACAGTGATCAAAGTTTATCCTTAAAGTCAGTCAGCCTGAGGGTTAACTCTACCCACAAATGGACCAACAGCACTCAAGACTCAACTACAACAGGCACACATAATCCATACAAGGAACATTCTTGGAGCACCTAGCTCAGGTGATCCGAAAGACTGTGCTACTGAGCCCCATAAGATACCTACCTACATCATAAAGCCCACATAAAAAGTTTGAAAATTGTAGCCAATCTATGCAATACACAGAGATAAACACAAAAAGCAAACAGACAGGTAGAGGAAATATGCCCCAAAATAAAGCACAAAAGAAATCCCCAGAAAAGAAATCAAATGAAATAGAAGCAACTAAGATCCCAGATGCAGAATTTAGAACAATGGTGATAAGGACACTTTAAGAACCTTAGGAAAAGAAGGAATGATCTCAGTGAGAACTTACACAAAAAAATAGTAAGCATTAAAAGGGACATAGAAATCATTAAAAAAAATAGTCAGAAATGATGACTACACTAGAAGGAATCAACAGCAGGCTAGATGAAGCAAAGGATCAAATCAGCAAAACACACAAGCAGAGCAACAAAAAGAAAAAAAAATTTTAAATGAGGAAAATCAAAGGGACTTCTGAGACAACATCAAACATAACAACATCCACATCATAGGGGTACCAGAAAGAGAAGGGAGTGAGCGAGGGGTGAAGAACCTGTTTGAAGAAATAATGGCTAAAACCTCCCTAACCTGGTGAAGGAAAAAGTCACTTAAGTCCAGGAAGCACAGAGAGCCCCAATAAAGATGAACCCAAAGAGGCCCACACCAAGACACATCATAATTAAAATAGCAAAGGTTAAAGATAAAGAGAGACTCTTAAAAGATGCAAGAGAAAGACAATTACCTACAAGGGAGCTCCATAAGACTGTCAGCTGATTTCTCAACAGAAACATTTTAGGCCAGAAGGAATTGGCATGAAATATTCAAAGTGATGAAAACAAGGACCTACAACCAAGACTACTCTATCCAAGAAGGCCATATTTAAAACTGAAGATGAACTAAGCTTCCCAAACCAAAAATAAAATAAAATAAATTTCAAAAGCTAAAGGAGTTCATTACCACCAAACCAGTATTGCAAGAAATGTTAAAGGGCATTCTTTAAGAAAAAGGAAGGAAGGGGAAGGGAAGGGGAAGGGGAAGGGGAAGGGAAGGGGAAGGGGAAGGGGAAGTGAAGGGGAAGGGGAAGGGGAAGGGGAAGGGGAAGGGGAAGGGGAAGGGGAAGGGGAAGGGGAAGGGGAAGGGGAAGGGGAAGGGGAAGGGGAAGGGGAAGGGGAAGGGGAAGGGGAAGGGGAAGGGGAAGGGGAAGGGGAAGGGGAAGGGGAAGGAAGGAAGGGAGGGAAGGGAGGAAAGGAAAGGGAGGGAGAGAGGGAGGGAGGGAGGGAGGAAGGGAGGGAGGGAGGGAGGGAATGGAGAGAAAGAGAGGAACATGGGCATAAAGAAAAAATGGCAATAAATAAGTACCTATCAATAATAACTTTAAATGTAAATGAACTAAATGCTCTAGTCAAAAGACATAGGGTAGCTGAATGAATAAGAAAGCATGACCCATATATATATATATATATATATATATATATATATATATATATGCTGTCTATAAGAGACCCACACAAACTGAAAGTAAAGGGATGGAAAAAATATTCCATGCAAATAAAAAAAAAAAGCTGGGGTAGCAATACTCATATCTGACAAAATAGACTCCAAAACCAAGACTGTAACAAGAGACAAAGAAGGACATTACAAAATACTAATGAAATCAATTCAATAAGAGGATATAACCTTTATAAACATATGCACCCAACACACGAGCATCTAAATATATAAAGAAAATCTTGGTAGAAATAAAAGGAGAGATAGACAGTAACACAGTCATAAGGGATTTTTTTTTATATTTCTTTTTTTTTTAATGGGTTGACATCAATAAATCAGGATACATATATTCAAAGATAACAAGTCCAGGTTATCTTGTCGCTCAATTAAGTCATAAGGGATTTTTACACCCCACTAACATCAATGGGTAGATCTCCCAGACAAAAAATCAACAAGAAAACAGAAACCTTAAATGACGCACTGGATCAGATGGATTTAATTAATATTTATAGAATATTTCATAACAAAGTAGCAGGATATACATTCTTTTCAAGTGCACATGGAAAATTCTCTAGGACAGACCACATGTTAGAACACAAAACAAATCTTAATAAATTCAAGAAGATTGAAATTGAGGATTTTCAAATCTATGTTCATAGATTTTAAATCGTATCAACCATCTTCTCTAATCACAATATGAAACTAGAAATCAATTACAATTTTAAAAATATGAAAAACACTCAAACACATGGAGGCTAAAAACATGTTACTAAGCAATAAATGGCCTAACAATGAGATCAAGGAATAAATCAAAGTTACCTTGAGACAAATGTAAATAAACATAACCCCAAATCTAGGGGACCCAGAGAAAGCAGTGCTAAGAGGGAAATTCATAGTATTACAAGCCTAACTCAAGAAATAAGAAAAATATCAAAAACAAAAGCAAATCCAACCCTACACCTCAGAGAACTAGAAAAATAAACAACAAAGCCCAGAGTAAGTAGAAAAAGGGAAATAATAAAGATCAGAGTAGAAATAAACAAGATAGACTAAAAAACATACAAAAATTCAATAAAACCAAGAGCTCCTTCTTGGAAAAGATAAATAAGCTTGAAAAACCTTTAACCAGACTCAGCAAGACAAAAAGAGATCGATCATCCAAATAAATAAAATAAAAAAATGAAAGAGGAGAAGTAACAACTGACACTGAGAAATACAAAAGATGGTAAGAAAATATAAACAACTATCTGACAACAAATTGGACAACTTGAGAGAAATAAATTCCTAGAAACACACAATCTTCCAAAATTGAATCAGGAAGAATCAGAAAGTCTGAATAGACTAATTACAACTAATGATATCAAAGCGGGAACAAAAAATCTCCCAGCAAACAAAAGGCCTGGATTTGATGGCTTCACAGAAAAATTTTACTAAACATTCAAAAAAGAATTAACACCTACCCTTCTCAAACTGTTCCAAAAAATTAAAGAAAAGGGAAGACTCCTGAGCTCATTTCACAAGGCCAGCATTATCCTAATTTCAAAAACCAGATATAGGAAGAAAATTGTAGGCCAATATCGCTGATGAACATAGATTTTAAAATCCTCAACAAAATATTATCAAACCTGATCCAGCAATACATTAAAAAGATCATACACTATGATGAAGTGTGATTTATTCCAGGGATGCAAGGTTGGTACAGTTTCTGCAAATTAATAAATGTGATATACCATATAAACAAAATGAAGGATAAAAGTCACATGCTCCTATCAATAGATGCAGAAACTGCATTTGATAAAATCCAGCACCAATTTAGGATAAAGACTGTCGGGAGAGTGAGAACAGAGGGAACATACCTCACCATAATAAAGGCCTTATATGACAAACTCACAGCCATCATCATGATTCATGGGCATAAACTAAAAGTGTTTCCTTTATGGTCAGGACAAGACAGGGATGTCTACCTCACCTCTGTTACTGAACAAGTACTGAAAGTCTTAGCCACAGAATTCAGACAAGAACAAATAAAAACCATCTAAATTGGAAAGAAGTAAAATTGTCATTATTTGCAGATTACATGATACTGAATATAAAAAACCCTCAAGACTCCTCCAAAAAATGAATTTGGTCAAGTAGCAAGATACAAAATTAATATTCACAAATCAGTGGCATTTTTATACACCAATAATGAACTATTGGAAAGAGAAACTAAGAATTGCAATTTATAATTGTAACATAAAAATAAGGTACCTAGGAATTTAACCAAGGAGATAGAAGGCCTGTACTTAGAAAATTATAGGATACTGAAGAAAAAAATTTTAAAAGATACAAATAAGAGGAAGCATATATTGTGTTCATGGATAGGGAGAATTAACATCATTAAAATATCCATACTACCCAAAGCATCTATATATATTCAACACAATTCCTATTAAAAACAACAATGGCATATCACACAGAACTAGAATATTCCAAAAATTTATACAGAACCACAAAAGACCCTGAATAGCCTCAGCAATCTAGAGAAAGAACAAAGTTGGAGAAATCATGCTACCTGATATCAAACTATATACTACAAGACCATAGTAATCAAACAGCATGGTTCAGGCATAAAAACTAGCATATAGGTCAATGAAACACAATAGAGAGCCCAGAAACAAACCCACACCTTTACGGTCAATTAGTATTTTACAAAGGAGGCAAGAACATACAATGGAGTAAAAACAGTCTATTCAATAAATGGTGCTGGGAAAATTGGACAGATATGTGCAAAAACAGAGAAACTAGAATAAACTCAAACTAAAGACTTAAAAACTAAGTGGTGAAGCCATAAAAATCCTAGAAGAAAACATAGGCAGTAACATCTAGGACATTTCTCATAGCAAAATTTTTTCAGATATATTTCCTAGGGAAAGGGAAACAAAAAAATAAACAAATGGGACTACATAAAACTAAAAAGGTTTTGCACAGCAAAGGAAACCATCAACAAGATTAAGACAACCCACTGAATGGGAGAATATATTTGCCATTGAATCATCTGATAAAGGGTTACTATCCAAAATATATCTTAAAAACCTCATACAACTCAACATTAAAAAAAAATCCATGCCCTGGATCCAAATCCCAGTTGATTCAGTGGTAGAGCGTCAGCCCAGCATGTGGATGTCCTGGGTACAATTCCTGGTCAGGGCACACAGGAGACACACCCAACTGCTTCTCCACTCCTCCCCCCTCACTTCTCTCTCTCTCTCTCTCTCTCTCTCTCTCTCTCTCTCTCCCCCACCCTCCTCCTACAGCCATTGCTCAATTGGAGCGAGTTGGCCCCTGGTCCTGAGGATGGCTCCATGGCCTCTGCCTCAGGAGCTACAAAGAGTGCTGACCAACAGAGCAACACCCCAGATGGGCAGAGCATTGCCCTCTAGTGGGCTTTCCAGGTGGATCCCTGTCCGAGCACATGTGGGAGTCTGTCTCTGCCTCCCCTCCTCTCCCTGAATAATAATAATAATAATAACTAATTTAATAAATGGTCAAAGGACCCTGAATAAAGACTTCTCCAAAGAGGACAAATGGCCAATAAACATATGAAAAGATGCTGAATGTCACTAATCATCAGAGAAATGCAAATTAAAACCACAATGAGATATCATCTCAAGCCTGTCAGAATGGCTATCCTCAGTAAATCAACAAACAAGAAGTGTTGGTGAGAATGTGGAGAAACGGGAACCTTTAGGTACATTGATGGGATGCAGACTGGTACAGCCATTGTTGAAAATAGTATAAAGTTTTCACCAAAAAGTTAAAAATGGAACTGCCGTATGACCCAGCAATTTCACTTCTGAGAATATGTCTGAAGAAACCTGAACTAGTTCAAAAGAATATATGCACTCCTATGTTCACCGCAGCATTATCTACAATAGCCAAGATCTGGAAGCAGCCCATGTGCCCAGCAGTAGATGAGTGGATAAAAAGTGGTGGTACATTTACACAATGGAATACTACTCAGCCATAAAAAAGAAGAAAATTTTACCTTTTGTGACAGCATGGATGGACCTAGAGAATATTATGCTAAGTGAAATAAATCAAACAGGTATCATATAATTTCACTTAGATATGGAGTCCAATGAACAAAATAAAAACTAACAAACAAAATAGAAACTGACTCATAGATACAGAGAACAGACTGACAACTGTCAGAGAGGTGAGGGATTGGGGGGAGCTGGACAAAAATGGTAAAGGGATTAAGCAACCCCCCCCACACACACACACACAGACAACAGTATGGTGATCACCAGAGAGAAAAGGGTGCGGAAAGGACACAGGGGGATCAATGGTAGTGGAAAGAGACCTGACTTTGGGCGGTGAGTGCACAATGCGGTGTACAGGTGATGTGTTATACAGCCATACACTTGAAACCTGTATGGTTTTATTTACCAATGTCACCCCAATAAATAAAAAAATTAAAATAATTTTAAAAAGACATCCTCTGCTCTAAAGAGAAGTCACTGGATTAGGACTATGGCAAAGCCGTCCCCAGTAGCACACAGCTGGAAGCTGCCGGGCCATTAGTGAGTGACTGCTGAAAATCTATTTCATGCTTTTTGACTCAGACCAGCCCCATGAGACCACAGTGTGGAAATCAAGAGAGAGGCATGGAAAGTTTGAAAAACTTCAAGCCTCCGGCTAAGCCGAAGGCTGGGAACGACTTGTGAGGACCAGTTTCCTCCTCACGCTGGTTTTCAGAGCCTCTCCTCTGGGCCCAGGAGGTGACCCACAGAACCCTGTGCCTCAGCCAAAGAAATGATAGCAGAGCCTGAGCCCCGCCAAGCCTCGGTTCCTGACTAACCTGTTAGCCACTGCTCAGACGAGTCCTTTCCAACCCTCTCTGAGAGGGGAGGAGGGAATAAAGACACCCCAGCACAGCTCCACCCTGTCACTTTAATGACACAACCTTCCAGAAAGCCAACGAATACATCAGGAAACAGCGTTCCAAACTCTCTAGAGAGGCAGGGAACTAGATGCAGCAAAGGAAGAAAAATGAAGCTTCAAAATGATGCTGAGTTGCGACAGCAATCCAAATCACCACCCATGAGCAAAAAGACCAGGCGAGGCCTGTCTGAAGGCTCTCAGGTGGCTGGACCACAGGGCCTGGAGGTGGAAATGAGTCAGGAGATATAATCCTGAGCCCTGCCCATCTGCCTGCAGCTGAGCTATTGTCAAAGCGGGTCTACTGCAGGCCTTTTCTTTTTTTTTTTTTTTTAATATTCAAGTGGCTAAGCCTAGAACTGTCTAATTCTACAAACTTGGAACTCACAATAGAATAAGAAAAGAAGCTTCTATGAGTTGCCCACTGCTCTACCAAGTACAGGGTGGGCACTAGCTTAGATAACTGACCTGTTTTAAAGTCATTCAGTGCTATTCTCCTGAATCTGGCCCATTATGGGTCAAGAGTTCATAGCTAAAGATTGGCTAAAGATGCAGGAAATAGAAAATTAGGTAAACACTGCTGGAGCCCTCAGTGGGCACAAATACACCATAGACAGCCCCTTGAACTGGCCTAACACACAAGAGAACACTAGGTGGGAGGACTCACCTTTGTGCTATATTTCCTGTTCTTAATTCAAAGTGACGCTGGAAGCTGGACTGGTGACCTCACACAAGCCCTCTCCATGTAGGTTCAGAATACTTAGTAAGAGAGGCGTTGACACCGGGCCCTGCACTTGTATTCCTCTTCGGAAGGGACTGTTTCCGAAGCCACACTGAGCAGCTGGTAGTTGAGATGGGGGGTGAGGAGGGGTGTTACACACCAATTTCGGTGCCAGCCCCCCATACAAATTCCAATGTGAACTGACTGGAATTTTAAAAGAAATGGTTCTAGAGCCAGCTTCTTAGCTCAGTGGTTCAATTATCAGCATGAAGACCCAAGAGGACACGAGGATGCAGAGTGAGAAGTCCTTGGGGACATAAATATCTTCGAGTTAACTGTGTTCCCTGAATAGAGGAGGGGAGTCACTGCATATACCCACATGTAACAGGACTACATAGAGGTAGTCGTTACAAAAGCAGCAAGAGAAAGCTGTAAAAAGAGACACCACTTTCTCCCCGGCTACTGTTCTTGTGTCCCAGTCTGACTGCACAAAACAGAAGGTGTGGAGGAAAATGTTCATTTGGGAGGCCGGCCCCTGTGAGAGACCTTGCTCACATCCAAGAGGAAGACAAATGACCTTCCCTTTCTGGAAATCTTAGGAAAAACTCACACATGTAAGTAATCATTCACAAAGCCTGAACCCAAAAATGGGACAGGGAGAAATGTAGAAAAATGAAAAGGGCGGAGGACAAGGCAGAAAGAAAAAGTGAAGGAAGGGGCCAGGTTCTCTCTCCACTCGAATAGAAAGGTATTAATTGCAGTCACGTTTGGGTTCCCTCTTTCATCTCTTTGTGGTCAGTGGTAAACAGAATAACACGGTCAGAGTCACCTCTGATGGGCAGACTGCAGGCAGGACTTGGGCGGGGGAGCTGCCCTTTCCCCGCAGTCAACAAAGGGAGGCTACTGATCTGCTCATAGAACACAGGGAGTCAAAGAGTCTGCAAGAGTTGTGATAGCTTAGCAAATCTTGACTTGGTTTTATTTTAATGAAGACTATGAAGATGGGCAGAAACCAGCTGTTCCTCTAAAGAGGAGGGAAGCAGCAGAGTTTGAGGGGGGGAACACCTACATTTTGTACAGAGACAGCTAGAAAGAGATAAGCAGTTTTGGAGGGAGCTAATAATTCAAGAGCCTGGATCTTTCAGAAGAAGATAAAAAAGCAGGCCTGTCCTCAATGTTTCCCTCATCCTCTAACTCACAGTGTGCACTGGAATGCAAGTGGGGTAAGGATGGCACACAAGCCAACAGGCAAAACTGCCACATCCGCGATATTTTTGTTGTCATTCCCAAGTCATTCACTACTGTCAAACGTCTTCACTCCACGTCGCTTTCCAGTTTGCATGCCAATTACAACTGGTTCCCACAACACATCAGAGCCTGGTTTCTACAATCCGTACAGCATATCAGGGGTAGAGCCAATGGGCCAGCTAGAGGCTGCCCTTGGAGCCTTAGAAAATGAAGACTTCTGTCCTGCAGCCTCGTGCCAG
The DNA here is from genome assembly GCF_036850765.1 of Saccopteryx bilineata. NCBI lineage: Eukaryota > Metazoa > Chordata > Mammalia > Chiroptera > Emballonuridae > Saccopteryx > Saccopteryx bilineata. The sequence goes on along the minus strand of NC_089491.1, from coordinate 289,830,453 downwards.
TTACAGTGGCTCTCTGTTTCATTGTCTGCACCACGGCCAGTTACACAGTTGATGGGAAGCCTTTCTGTATTATCTGATCACAGGATATAATTACAGGTTCTGTCCCTGTTACCTGCCACCCTCTGCCCTAATCAAGGCCCTCTGACTCATGACCCAATAAGAGTTACATCAAACCTGAAATCCTTGCCAGGGTTACAGTCTACAGTCCTGCATGGTACAGTCTACAGTCTACAGTCCTGAAAATATACATGGTGCTGTATATTTTCAGGCAACCTAAGCAAGAGAAAAGCAAATACCAAAATGGGATAGGTAGGAACTACAGTTTTCAGTAATCTTCACCAAAATCCTTCAAAACAAGTGAACATTTTACAATGGGAAATTCACCATAACCCCACACATCACCTCTGACCCAAAGCCAGAGTTCTTTGAGGCTACAGTGAAATTCTCTGCAACAAGAAATCATGGATAACTATCCACAGGTTCATTGTAATGAGCTTCATCATCTCAGTGATCTTCCTACTTTAAACCATGTTCATTTCCACAAGAAACATGCACTCCCCTGCTAGATGACTCACACTGTCAGTGGAAAAGAATCTCCCCTTGCCTGTCAATGGCACAAGAGTTTCCAAGTCCGACATACCATTTCTTCCCTTCAACCCCTCACCTGGCACCAAGTGCACTGAAGTGTGAGGCATCTCAGAGACCAGGACGAAGACCCTGTAGGTCCACACGGAAACTGGCCTTGGGCACAGAAGGGCCAGAGCTGGTAAGCCTATGGCACAGGGAACATGGAATTTCAGTCAACCAATTCCCTAAGAAAAAGACAACCCTTTTGTTAGTTCTATTAGATGAGCAAGAAAGAAAAGGAAGAAGCACATGAAATGTAATACTGTACCATGTTTTAAATCAGATTAGCATTTTCAAAAAGGTTATGGTCTCCACCACAGAAGAGAACGCCATAAGAAAATAAAATTATCTCCCTACGCAGATGTCACTTCCAAGAAAAATGAAACACATTCAGAGTGGGCTGCTGACGTGCCACCATCTTTCATGCCAAATCTGGATGATCTTAGGCATTTCTTCCCATAAGAACTAGACCTTCCCTATTAATAACTGGATAATGCCGCCCACTACAAGTTAGACTGTATAAACTTGTATACTCCTGCCAGTATAAACTAAACCATTCCTTTTATTTACATCTTTTCAGCCCAACCTGATTAAAGGCCAGTAACATGAAGTGTTACGAGACCACTAACATACTACACAAGTGCACATTACCTTCCAAGTCTAGAGATCTTCTGCAGCCAATGAATGGTGTATAAATCTCCAAAAGCATAGCACACAAATAATCAAAATCCTCAAGCATCTTGCATGTGCATGTGTCAGTTCAAAGTAGGTCTTGACCTGTTTTCTGAACCTTCCTTTTTTCAAAAATGTGCCCCCTACAGTGAGCAGAGAAGTACTTTCAAACTTGAATGTGCATATGAACCACCTGGGTATCTTATTAAGATGTAGATTATGATTTAGTAAACCTGAAGGGAGGCTTTGGGATTCTGAATTTTTATCAAGAAGTGAGAAGGATGCTGTTCCCCACTGTCTTTGAAAGGCAAAAACCTAGAATACTTAGTCCACCCAGAACTAAGACCCCTCCCTTAAGGGATGCTCAAATTTCTGAAGGACTTCACTAATAATAGCTAGTGTTCACTAGGTTATTGAGCATTGTTCTAGGAACTTGATACATATTCTTTAAAATTCTTCCAGCAACTCACTATCATCTTCCTCACTTTACCAATAAGAAAACTGAGTTGAAGAGTAATGAAGTGACTTTCAAGGCCATGGGGTTGGTGAGGAAATGGAATTTGAACCCAAACACCCTCGCTCTAAAGCTTTACTGGTAACTAAAGCTCACAATGACTCCCAGTTGGTAAAAGCAAGATAGTTCAGAAAGTTGGATGTTTAGAAAGGAAGGGAATTGAGACTAGGAACTTAGGTGCAGGTGGTATTAGACAAAACACAGAACACACAGAAGTACAATATTCCCACGTAGTCACCATCAGAGGGAATATATAATAGTTAGTTAGGTTGTACAGCCAGGAGAAGAAAAAACAAACAAACATAGTATATTTTAAATCTGCCAACCAGGCTCCTTTACACACCTTAGCAGATGTCCTCTGAACAGTTACAACTGCCTATACGCTGTAGAACCACTGGGAAATGTCCAACTATGGTAACAGATCAAACCAATAGAACAGGCTCACAGCCAAGGCACTGAGCATGATGTCGAAACTCCCTGGCCTTCCTTTGACTCCTTGCTTAGACCATCCAGGCCAGAGACAAGGAAAGGGAGGAGTAAAACTCACAGTCCCACCTTGCACTTCCAATGCCCGCCAGGCAGAAAGGCGGTGTCTGCAGTGGAAGAGAAAACGTGAGCAGCAGCGACCGCGTGGTGTAGGAAATGAGTAGGAGATCCCCGCCCCGGAGCCGAGCCAGGCCCAGACGGAAGTGCCCAAGGTGCTGCACCCGGGTGTTCATGGGGGGGGGGGGGGGGGGGGGGGGGTTTCGGTGGCGCTGTCCAAGGTGCCAACAATGACTGCAGGCACACTTTGCCACCCGCTGAAAGGCTGGGTGGCTTTGTCTAGCGCAAGGGAACTGAGGACGCCTAAGTAAACACGCCCCCAGGAGAGGGGGACAGCAACGCAGCACCTGGTGGGTGGGAAATTTTAGGGGATTGTAGAAGGCCGGCGGGGGAGGGGTCCCTGCTGGGGAAATCAGAACCCCAACTGGAGTTGTGTTTGCAGCCGCAGCATGCAACACAATGAGATCCGTCTGTTTTGTGCAGCGCACTGGCAGGCGGGGCTGCAGGGATCCGACCCTTTCTCTCCCCAGTACCCCTGCCCTAGATGCGTTTAACTCAGGCACCGTATGGCCCCATCCTTCTGCGGGGATGATGGGGGAGGGGAGTGCTGGGAGGAAGAGAGAGGAAGCCCAGCCAGGGGTGTCTGTGGGAGGATGCGTGCAGCTGCAGGATTAATATCTGCTTAGAGACGCTCCTTCATTTCTAATGAGGGGTGCTGCCTGAAAGCACCACACGCTAGCCAATCCTGGTGCTGCTGAAGCAGGGAACTAGGGAGGAAGGAGGAGAAGACCACAGAGCGGGTGGGGGAGCAGAAATATGCCCGGGTCCTGAGGGGAGTGAACGGTGTGCCTCACTGACACTAGGGATCCTGCTGTCTCAGTGCTGCACACCTGGAGGGTGGGGGTATGGAGGTGGGAGGTAAGGAGAAAAGAGGCGGAGCCTCCTTTGCAGGTGCATCTTCCCAAGAAATCTCTACACAAGCGTCAAAGTCCCACGTCTTCAAGTTCCCCCCATATTTGCCACCACCCCACTGACTTGTTTCCTACTAATCCCCCTCACTACCCCACCAACCCCCAATTCCTAAAGATCGTGCCAGACGCCCAACTTCTTAGCAAGGAACAAGGCAGAGGTGCCTAACCAGCAGCCGGCATTTGGTGCACTTGCTTAAACCTGCAAAGAAGCTCCCTCTAACGCCAGCTCACCCTGACACTGTCACCATCAGAGACACCCCACCAGCTCACTATGGAGAGCAGTTCCTTTGGAGCTAGGGAGAGATGGATTGCTTACACACCTCTGTGCTCAGCTGAGGCTGCCTTCAGCTGATGAATTCAGGCCCAGCAGATCTGCCTGGACCCTGGGCACTGAGAGAGCACAGTGGCCTCAAGTATTAAGAGGCTGGGGTACCCAATTCAGGACTAAGGAAAGAAGGGGCCATAATGAGCCACTCTTCCCTGGCTCCAAAGTGAACTCCAGCCGAGCCTTTTGGGCCGTGTCATTTGAGACTGCCTTCCTGACACACTCATTCACTCTACTTTTGGTAGAACTTCAACTTAGTCCCCAGAGTTAGCTGGGTCCCCCGGCAAAAGCCTGTTTTATTTTATCTTCTTGTCTACAGGGCTTTGGCCCAGAACTCCTGAAGCTTCTGAACTGGGAAATCCCTTCATGGAGCCTGGACCTCCCTGATGGCCAGATAATGCAGGTGCCTCTCCCACTGGAGGGGATGGGGGTCAGGGGTGGCTCTGAGGTAGGGAAGGAGAACTGGGGATGAAAGAAAGCCCTGAAGTTAGGACAACCCATCCAACGTAAAGGGACTGGGGGGCCTGGAAACCGGACAAAACCACAGCACCCTGCACCCAGGAATGCTAGAGACTGCCACACAGAAAGATAAAAAAACAAAAGTCTTACCTTGAAAACCACTAGTGCCCACACTGGTCTCCATGGCACCAAGCTTGCCCCTTAGATGCACTGAAGTAAAGAGTGCACTTCAGCAAAGGGGAAAATTGGCACCAGGAAAGGACTGAGGGACAAATTCCATGCTAGGTTTCCTCCCTCACCCAAAGAAATGCAAAGGGGGAGAGGGGAGTAATGGTGGGCAAGAAAGGATATGGCCAATCGATGAGCTTCTTGGCATATTTCCTGACAATGTTATCTTCTCCGAAGATGAACAAGGATCTGTTGACGGTGAAACAGTTCTGCCGGACGGGAATGGGGTTGTACAAAGCCATAGTCCGAGCCCTCTGCGCTTTCGACTGCTTGTAGGCGGCCGCTGGCCCCGAGGCCGGCACGGGGGTTCCTTGCCGGTTTCTGCTCTGGTCCGAGTCTCCATCGCCAGACCCCGGCCTGCCGACCACCGCTTCCCCGAAGCGAGCCATCCTGAAGTTTAAACAGAAGACACACAAAGGTGATCGCGGCCCAACACCTGCACACAGCAACAAGCAGAAAGATACACGGAGACTCAGAGCCGCATCCAGATGGGCGGGGGGACCACCGCCTCGGGGGAGCCTTGCAAGCTCTTTGGAGAGGCAGCAGCAGCGACCCCGCTGCTCTGAACTACTGTATCTAAATACAATCTCTGCGAAGCTCCATTTGTCAAGGAGAAAAAAAAAGGGGGGGGGGGAGAACAGGGCTGGGGGTGCTCAGTTTCTGGAGGCAATTTTTTTTTTTTCAAAATGCCAGTGTGCGGTGGCGTTCAGGGGCTGGAGAGGAGAGGGGTGGAGTAGGCTGCTCTTCAAACATAGCTCCTCTTCGGGCACACGCACCACCTAGTCCTGGGAGAGGCGGTCACACCAGTCCGCTAGGTAACAGTTTGGCGATTTATTGGTGGTGGGGGGAGGGAAAAAATGAAAACAAAAGAACTTTAACAACAACAACAAAAAGACAAGGACGGGGTTATGGTGACATGCTTCCGAGCAGCAGCCCCTGCAAGTCCGTCCAAGAAATTCCACAACCAAGACTTGGGTCTTTAAACCGGCCAGTACAGACGCATCCAAAGGTTGAGAAAGAGGGAGGGAGGAGGGAGAGCGGTGTAGAGGTTCCTGCATAAACCGCAACGCCCAAAATATCAAAATAAGAAGTCGATCCAACCAGAGAGAGAGACAAATGACTTCAAAGCTCCTGCGCCTGGGAGAGAAGTTGAGCAGCATCCAGAGAGCAGCGAAGTCCGAGTGCCAGCATCCGCCCGGAGCGCTGGCCACGGCCGCCTCCCCAGATCAGCATGCAACAGCGATCCGCGGCTGCGCCGGGAGAGGGCGGGAGCCGCACGCGCGCAGGCAGGGGGCGGGCAGGGGGCGGGCGGAGGGCGAGCGCTTGGCGGAGGGAGGAACAGGTTGCAGCTGAGCTTAGCGGTGGCCTGTCCTGGGAGCTGTCCAGGACCAAACTTGCTCACTATGGGCTTGGTCTTTCTCTTCCACTCCAGCAGCCGGGCTCCGTGCAGGGGAGAAGACAGCCAGGAGGGAGAAGGGTGGATGGGGAAGGGGAGAGCAAGCAGAGCACAGAGGCGAGGCGTGGGAGTGGGGGTGGGGAGCTGGGATGGAGTGGGGGATGGAGCCGGGATGGAGTGGGGGATGGAGCCGGGATGGAGCCAAAGGACCCTGACCAACTGTCTGGAGGTTCCTGAGGTGCAAGGCTGGTTTGGCTGATTGACTGCGCCAGGGAGCAGAGGACCACTACCTCTGCAAAGGTCCGGGCAAGAGTGAATGCCCTTTCCCTAAGAAAGGCCAAGAGGAGAGGAGAGGGCGCAGTTGGCGATGTCTCCGCAGAAGCGGAGGCCGAGAGGGCCCACAGGCACTTGTTCAAGCACTGGAGCCTGCTGTCCAGGGGCCAGGCCAATGCGGTGTCTGGCCTGCCATCCTAGCTGGAAACCGATGCCTTGGTGCCCTGCACACTGCACCGGACCGAGTCCACGCTCCTCCGCACCTCCCAGGCTTCACAAATGCTGCCCCAGGATTTCCATAGAGAAAGTGGCACCCACTCTGTAACTCCTCACTTAGCAGCTTAGAGGCCCCTAGGACTTCTGGGAGCTCCATACTCTGGTGTTGGTACCAGCTCCCTGAGGCAGTATCTGCCCTCCCTCTTCAAACAGGGCCATCTGGGGCAGCCCTGCTGCTCCATTCCTAGAAGGGTGGTCCAGAGGTTGGGGCCCTAGATGGTGAGTTCTGGTGGATCCTCCCATCTTTTACCACAAGCCAGCTCCACTGGCTTCCTCAAACCCACCACATTAATGAAGTTAAAAACACTTCGTATGTGTAAGCTGTGGGTAAGGTAGACTCCAAGCCCCAGAGAAAGAGTCCCTAGGTTTAGCAACTAAGCCCTTCCCCACAGGTGACTCAGTGGTCTGGATCAAGGGCAGGTACCAACTGTCCCTTTCCATGTCCACGGCTAGAACATACCTTCACCTTTCTCCTGTCTTGTCCTCAACACACAGCCCTATCCAAATGCTCCCTACCTGAGTAATGGAAGAGAAGGAGTTTTCTCCCTCCCATTTCTCTTGGAAATCCTGGGTGGGTTTGGCTTTCCTTGTATCAAAGGCAGTGTCCCTGTGTGTGAGATGACTTGGTGAGACGGCAGCTGTCTGAGTAAGAGGCACATGTGTTCCCACAAGTATGTGTCTGTGTGGTCAAGGCCATGTGAGCACAGACAAGGGTCTACTGAGTGACAATGTATGTGCACGTGTGAAGGGAAATCCTCTGAATTCTGGAAATCAAAGGAATACTCTCAACCTGTCCACGCACCAAGCACTGCTGACCTTGGGGACCTCTTGATTCAGAGGAGCCCATTTCAGGACAAACTATGAGTTAGGTGAGTCAGCTCTAATTAGTAATGCGATTTCGCATGACTGTCTTACTCTGTCTTTCTACCTACCTTAATTGGAGAATCCTTTTCTGTCTGGATACCTAGACCGAAGGAAAAGGGAATGTGGCGCTATGAGCCCTGAAGTGCCATCATCCTGGTAGTCATTGAGAACCAGTCACAAGTGGCTGTCTCAGTAGCCCTATAAATGACATAGGATTAGAAAGGGCTTTCAGAAATGATGAAATCCATGCTTTTGAGCAGGATCATAAACCACAGCACAAAATCCATTCAAATCATTCATCTGACAAATATTTTTGAGCACCAGGTACTGTTTTAGTCACTGCAGATACAATAATGAACAAAACTAATGTGTCTTCCTTTTGGATTAAATTGGAGTCTTTAACCTTACCGGCTAGAATGTTTGGTAGACCTCGCTCTCACACTGCAACTTTACCTCTTTCCTTTGTGTCCTGGACCTAGACGGCTGGAGAGTAGCTGGCCTGTTTGTTACTGCTCAGGGGAAGCAGGGCCCCCCCCCCAAACTCTCTCCTCCCAGAAGAGGTTCTTGGGCAATCAGGCACCCTTGACTTGTGTCTTTGATCTTAACACACTCAGCAGAGATCCAGCACTCATTCCTCCCTCCTCTCTCTACAGTGTCCTGTGTCCTCTGTAGCTGCCATCATTCTTTAGAGACCTTGAACCCCCAAGACAGGGCATTACACATAGAAATGTGAGGGCCCACTGGAGTTGAGACTTGCCTTCCTGCCTCCTGAGGAGACAGGGATCACAAATGCAGGGGTCTGGGGTGACACTGAAGACCCTTAAGAGTATGGACTCCTCTATGGGAGTTATAAATGGGAACTCTTGTAGCCCAAGAGGAGAGAGCATACATGATGACGTAAATGGCTCTGGGAAGGGACTTGGCCCAAGGCAGGAAGGCACAAACTCGTGTTCCCCGACCTTGGCTGTCACAGCTCTTGAAACCTTTGAGATCTACAAATGGCATTCATGTCCCCCACAGCCTCCATTCTCCCAGAAGACTACAATTTCAATAGCTGAACAGTACCTTATGTGTGTTTAATAGTTTTCAGTTTACATATACCTCATTCTACACCTCTGAGGTCAGCCTGGCAACGTGTTTTATGACTGATTTGTGAGCAAATCAGCAGTTTCAGAAACGTTAAGTAGTTGGCCCACATGTGGCAAGAGGGAGATTTTGGACTTCTAATAGATCTCAGACTTATATTTTATGGCTCTTGAATACCCATACTAATCTCTTCTGGGCAGTAATAGTGTTAATCCCAAATCTAATCACCCAGAGAAGAAGCTATATGATCATTCTAACCCTATAGGAATGCTATGCTTCCCAGCCTCAAGTTGAATTTGACCAGTGGCCAAACGCTCCTGGGACCATGCAGGGAAGACACTTAACTGTGAATTACTAACCACATCTACTGTCCTCAAGATCTGGGAGGCTCCTTAGAAAAAACCTGAGATCAGGTAATTGCCACAACGTTCTTCCTAAGGGACCTTGGTGGGCATTCTGCTTCCAGTGTTCCTCGTACCACTGTCCAGAAATGGAAATGGAGAAAATCAGCGATTGGTCATACCTGATTGGAAACTGGTTTCAGAAAACCCCTTTCCAGCCCAGGAGACAGAAGCCATTATTTTCCTGTTGTTAGAGCACCATCTACTGGTCACTTGTGAGCACATCACTGTGAACTCGGGTACCACCCAGGCACCACACCCCGGAGGAACAGAGACATTCCTAAAGTGACCTAACACCAGCCCTCTACTCCCCTGTGAGACTGTTGATCCAAGCCCCAAATTTCACCACAATGCAACCAGCCTACATCACAGGACTTGGAAAGTGCAGCCCCACACACTGTGCACAAGGTCAAAATACACACACACACACACACACACACACGCACCCTGAATTAAGATGGTACAGCTAAATACTCTACATGCTTTTACTGAAAGCAGTTACCTGCAAACTAGAAATCCAAAAGGACCTGAGGAAGCAACTGAACTACTTTCCTAAATTAATCAGAGCTTTCAGCCTGGAGCCATTCTACTCCAGTGTCCCGTGCAAAACTCAGGCAGGACGGGAGATGACAGGCAGAAGGTGCCTCCAGTCTCCTCTGGAAGAGACAGCAAATGAGGTAGTGGCAGTCCCCCAGACCAGGCAGGCCATGGCAGTTTGTACCAAGCTGGAAGGACGTGAGTGACAAGGTTGGAGAAGCACCCAGTGGTCGGCAAACTCTTTAGTCAACAGAGCCAAATATCAACAGTACAACAATTGAAATTTCTTTTGAGAGCCAAGTTTTTTAAACTTAAACTATATAGGTAGGTATATTCCTTATCGGGGTAGTGCCCGCACATGGTATTTTGTGGAAGAGCCACACTCAAGGGGCCAAAGAGCCTCATGTAGCTTCCGAGCCACAGTTTGCCGACCACTGACATAGCCTACTTTCCTCATTTATAAAGCTCTCCCAAGGTCTTTCAGGCCGTGGGCCATCTTCACATGAGACTTTGAGCCCATCACTGAGGAGTCTGCAAATCTAACGTCATCTCAAATCCCCACTCCCACATCTCCCCATATCCTGCCAGTGACACTCAGAAAGCTTATGCTGAAAGTATCAGAGCCCCTTTTGTTCTATTTTTCCTCTGGTGAGCTTTTCCAAGAAATACTCTCTTATGCAAAGCAGTGCTCTAAGGAACATGATGCAGAGAGGATTTGGGAGTGGATTCTTAAGACAAAAGCTGGCAGCAGACCATATGCAGACTCAGAGCCGACTACAGGAGCATCATATAGCAGTTCTGGCCTCCTGGGAGTCTGGTGGCTTTCACACCTGCCAGCCCTTACTTGGTGGAAACATGACTTCACATCCTTATGTAATGTCCATCTCTAGAACCAGCATGTCTCAAACCTGCGCCTGAGCAACCCCACAGCTCTAACACCCTATCAGCTAACTATAGATCTGCACATTTTGCTTTAAAATGTTTTCAAAACCACTCACTATGACAACTCAATATTTCTTGGGTGACAGCTGTGGTCATGTCATCTCATTGCATCTTTGTTGGGGGACTGTGAGACACAGTCTACAATCTGAGGCTGAGAGGGTCAAGGACTTGTCCAAGTACAGTACACAGAGTTGGGAAATAGCTGGGCTGGATCTCTTGATAATAAGGTCAGGATTCTTCACAGTGTGTGGCCACTATTTGTATAGTGCATATCAAAATAATGTCCCCCTTGCTTAAGAGTCCAGTCATAGGCATGATCTTGGACACTGAAGAGATAAAGAATGACCTTGAAATAGAAATCTCCCAGAGGGTTAAATGTCTAGGAATGCATACCACCTTTCCCATAGGGCTGTCGTGAATATTAAGTTAGCGCGTGTCAAACTCTTAGAACAGTTCTCAGCACGCAGTAAATGTCTATTAAATGCATTTCAGCTGTGGTAACTGCGACCACAGTAGCACACAGCAAACACTGCCAATCCAGCAGCGTTCTGTTTCTGAAAGCAGACTTCAGAGGTGTAGCCCAGGGATGGCTTCCATGGGTATGGAGTGGATGGAGGAGCAGGGAAGTGTAAGTGTCTGAGACTTGGTCAGAAGGGCAAATGGGCAAAAAGGGAAAAGAAAAAAATTATTAGAGACCGGTGTCAGAAAAGCCCAAAGACCTTGGTACCTGGGAGAGACGATATTTGTGTGCTTACTCATTAATTCATATGCCCAGTTATTGAATACTCAATAAACACTTCTAATGTGCCAGGCATTGTTCTTGGGGATTCTGAAGCTCAAGGATAAACCAGACACAGCCACAGCCTCTAAGCACTTACAGGTAAAGAGAGGAGAAGGAAAAACCATCTTTAAAAGGCTCTAACACAGGGTAGAATATAATGAGCACATCGAGAGCACTAGGCAGAATGGAAGGGAGACCCCTAGCTGGAGACACCCGGAGAAGGGGAGCTCCGTGAGCTCCCACTGAAAGAGAGGGCGCTGCAGGCGTCGAGAAGCCACAGGGCACCCGACCGCCTGGGCCACGGAGGGCGAGATACACGAAATGGATGAAACAGTAGGCATTTTTATTTTCTTTCGGTGCATCCAAGATCACAGAGATTATAGTCCTCTCTCTTCCAAAAGATGAGGTCACTTTTCATCCTGCACCAAAGTCAAACATGCTTAACTTAACAGACGCTAATGAACCTTTATTGGGAAAGTTAGTCTGGAGGCTCAATGGTTAGCCCTGTCACTGTGCACCCCAGTTCCCACCCTCCGGGTCCAGCCCTCCCTCCCAGCCAAAGCAAAGTGTGGCCAGATGTCTCTGCAGAGCTGCAGCTCCGACTGAGGGCTGGCTCCAGGGAGAGGAATGCACACCGACTTCAGATGGCAAGAACAGCTGACGGAAGCACGCCCATCCATCCACCCCCTTGGCCTCTTGACTCAGAAAACAAAATGCAGCCCACGCATTGCCAGGCTTGCTCAGCCTGGGTGGGTTCTGGCTGATTCATTCATTCAGGAAGCAGAATGAGCCCCTTCCACATGTCAGGCGTGGTGTCAGGTGCTAGAGCCCAGGAGGCAGAGCCTAAGGTAAAAAGGCACCTGGCCTCTGTCCTGAACCCACTGGGTTTGATCCACTCCCCACATTTCACTCTTGAAAACTAATTCCTAATCACAAGAAAAACAGCCAAAAGGGAGCTCAGAGGATCCCTAAGCGCCCAGAGAAGAAAACTCGCTTCCACCACACCCACCAGGCTTGCCTCTTACAGGACTCCTCGGGTTGGAACCATCAGCAGATTAAACCACCACCTGTCCATCACCACACCCTTTCTCTCCCACTCTCTCCTACACTGAGCAGCTGGTTACACCCACCTGGTATAAAATAATCGGAGTGAATAAGGCATTCCCATATGATACAGACTTAAGGCCAGTTTTGAAACGTGCACCCGGCCAGACCATGCCCCTTTCACTCCCCAGAAATTAAACTGAGACACCCCCGCCCCTGACTTCCAAGAGTCCCCAGTTCGACCCTCCGTTTCCTTGACTACTCTGCAGCATTTAGTACCACTGACCTCCCTTCCTTCTCAGAGTCCCCCCCTTAGTGTCCCAGTCCCCATACCTCCCAGTTTCTCGCTGTCTGTTTCCTTCTCATTCCTCCTACTTTATTGTGGGAGCACCCATGGGTCTGTCCCCAACCCCTTTATCTTCTCTGACTTCTCTCCCTTTGGGACATCTTTACCCGCAGTTTCAATCTCCTCTGTCTTACCTTTCACCTCATTTCCAGATACAAATGCCCAATAAGTACTGGGTAGCTCCATGTGGACTGTCCATCGTCATCTCAGACTCAATGTGTTTAAAACTAAATTTGTTATAATCCTTTCAAAGAAAGCTCCTCCTCCTAAAATTCCAGTTTCTACTCTGGTGACGTCATTCTTTCTGTCATTCCCTAAACCTCAGGGGTTCCTCGCTACAAAAAAAAAAAAAAAATCAAGACAACCTGGATTGCATCTACTTTTCCAACACCATCCCCCCATGTAGCATAGTGTTAACATGGTCATAACATGTCATGCCCACTCTGACCTCAAAACTCTTGCTCAGAGCACCTGATACAGACAGAAGCAAGAACTTCCTTCCCCTTTTCTGCTTCTCCAACTCCATGTTATATATACTTCAAAGTGTGGTTTGGTTCAGTTCTGCCTCCTCCAGGAAGCCTTCCCTAACCTCTTCAACTCTATGATTGCCACATCCTACACACTCACAGAACTTCAGTATCATTCTTATAGTTTTACTGTCATTGTTATCATGAATAGAACTTCACCAGTACATTCCTATTTAACTTCTTCAATTAGGTTTCCTTTGTCTCCTCAACTGCAGTGTAAACTTTTCAAGACCAGAAGATGGCTTGACCAGGCGGTGGCGCAGTGGATAGAGCGTCGAACTGGGATGCAGAGGACCCAGGTTCGAGACTCCAAGGTCGCCAGCTTGAGCGCGGGCTCATCTGGTTTGAGCAAGGCTCACTAGCTTGGACCCAAGGTCATTGACTCGAGCAAGGGGTTACTCGGTCTGCTGAAGGCCTGTGGTCAAGGCACATATGAGAAAACAATCAATGAACAACTAAGGTGTCACAACAAAAAACTAATGATTGATGCTTCTCATCTCTCTCTGTTACCGTCTGTCTGTCCCTGACTATCCCTCTCTTTGACTCTCTCTCTGTCTCTGAAAAAAAAAAGACCAGAAGATGTATCTTCTCCTTCATGTAATTACACAGAGTGCCTGCATTATGTTATCCCCATAGCAGACCTTTACTAAACACACAGTCAATGAATAAATGAATGAGTCTCCAGCAACTCTTTTTGGTGAAATCCAGTTTTGGCATTAGCCAGGCAGCTGGCACCTAACTGAGAGGCTGCCCTTCCCCTAATTCCTTCTGGCTCTGACTCTGAGCCTCTCAGGTGTTTCCGGGTGTTCCTTCTGGGTGAGTGTTCATCTTCCACTTTGTATCAAGAAAGGATGCTTACCTCTCTCATAGGAGGTCAGATGATTCTAACTACAGGGAACTTTTCCAGCTCTATAACAGCCCTACCTTCATCTTATCAACCATTAAATTATTGGGTTCACGGTTCATTCTCTTAAGAGGAATATCTCTGGCTGCGGTAGAAATGAGATTTGGGGGCTCCATTATTAAAAAGAGACAACCAGACCTCCACATTTGAAAAAAAAAATGCTTTCAGATCCCTTTCCACAGAAAATAACGCATAGAAGGATAAAATTCTGCTTCAAAAAATCAACTACAGTCTTAATTAGTTCTACCTCTTCTCTACAAAATAACAAACATCATCATACTCTTATCCCCAGGGGAAAATAACATGTGAAAGAGACACATTCTTTTTCCTCTATGCAAAGACACACACTAGATTCTGACCTGATCTCAGGTTCTCCCAGCCAACTGTACAAACATGTGCAACTAATCCTTCTATGCTGTTGGGAGCTCTCGGGTTTAACACAGTACATTCAAATATGAAGCATTAAAGCTCTTTGGAAAATTTCTAAATATTCTTAATGTGCCGTTTAAACATAGAATGGTGGAAATGTAATTCTCAATCAAGAGAATTTCTGAAATCCTCAATCCCTCAGGCATTCATATATAAGTGAGTGACACGTGTCCCTTTAGTTGTTTAGTTTAGTTTTGTTTTTTTGTTTTTCTTTACATAATCACTCCATCACTTAGTCACATTCTTCAGAACAATTCTGCTAGAAGTAAAGTGGTCAAGTATTAATATAATAACCCAAAGCTTCCTGGTACCCTATTTTTCCTTTCTTAACAATCAGGACTATGAAAACAGAGGAAAATGGTCAGGCGCCAAACAAGAATAATTACACAGAAAAGTACAAGCAATGGGGTTAATAATATTAACTGTAACAGGTATTAAATACCTGTTATGTATAAAGCACGGGACTAAGTCCTTTACTTTCCTTATTTCTCAGAATAATCCTGTGTAGTGGGACTTTATAATCTCTACTTTACAGATAAGAAAAGCAAGACTGAGAGAGAGACTAAATAATTTCCCTTAAGGTCAAATAGGCAGGGGATGACAGCAGAATGTCAACCATAGGTCTATTTGACTCCAGAACCTATTATCTTCACTACCACACTCTGGGGCCTCTCACTGATATCATTACTAGGGATCTGGGCACATCACTTTATTTCATGATGAACCTACAATTCCAACAGGCAAGAAAATGCCCAGACACTACAGCAGGTGAGGAAGGGCCTCGGAAGAGGCGTGCCATTAGAGCGTGAGACAAGACAGGACACTTGCTTCTCTGTCCTGGTTGGGTTTATTACCCCACGTGCAAAAACGACAACAGTCATTCATGCCTGTCCTCTGAATCTCAGGAGACTTCAGAAAGACCAATTGTCACAATAGACTCCAAGGGCATGGATTCCAGTACCTGCTGGAGGACAAAGCCTGCAGCACATTGCCCCACCACAGTGCGAGCCCTGCCAAGAACGGAGTCCTACTCCAAACACTGGTTAAATGCTTTAGAACTTTTCAAAATCCACTTTGGGTAATGGACACACAATGCAATCAACAATTCAAATGCCATGGAGGTGTTCACCTGAAACCTTATGTATTCTTATTGATCAATGTTACCCCATATCATGTAATTTCTAAGTAAAGGAAGAAAATAAAGCTTTTCAAAATCCAAAGGGTATATTATCACACACAATTTACTACGATGAGCATGGCTTTATACACCATTTGCTTGTTTTTTCAGTGAATGGCCAGATATACCCAGATGCCGTAATCTCTGAGCTTCCTGGTGGGTCAGACTCAGGTGGCTACCTGGAAAATCTTTCAGCCAAACAATGGAGGAATCATTGAGGGAGGGGGCAGGGAGGAGAGGACGGTCAGCAGCAGACAAGGAGGGTCTGCTACAGACCCAAATATTACCCAGTGCTTCTATAATGCTGCTGTTGTATTCTGCAAATCTAAGGATAGCGCTATTCCTACCATTCAGGAACATCAATCCTGATCATTAGGTCTGGCTTTAATCTTTTTCTTTTCCATGAAACCTTTTGCTGCTAATGTGTGCCACTAAAGGATTCAGCAAATTTAAATCCTCCTGCCTCTCAACTTGTTGTTCTGCTGCCTGCACTCCAGCAGGTGAGACACCCACAGACTCGCAGTGCTCCGGGCTGTAGAATTCACAGAAGTCTATAATGTTCAGGTTATTTTTAAACTTCCAGGCCACTTTCCCTCCTCACGAACAGCAGGCCTGCCATTTAGAACAGTGTTTAACCCACACCCCACCTGCTTTGAAACTTTAGCTTTGTGTGTTAAAAGAAAAGAAGCTATACTTCAAGTTGATGCACGAGTGCGCGAGAGCGCGCGCGCACACACACACACACACACATCTAAAAACTGAAGACAGTCTCCAGCTCACCGGGGCGAAATACCCAGCTTCCAAAACGCTGTTGAGATTGTCAAGATGAAGTGCGTAACAATACTTTGTAAATGCAGTGTCACACCGCGTGCGTGGTGCCATTGTTACATTTGTAGGGACAGACATCAGGCATTGTAGGTGATGTCAAAAAACAGCTTTCTATTCCCAAAAGGGAATTATATCAGAACAATCAAAGCACTGAAGGCCCTTCATTTGCCCAGGGAGCCAGACAGCAGCTGGCTAAAGGGTGTTAGGTTATAATTTTCTTCAATTTAGCTACTTTCTTTTTTTTAAGTGGAAAACACTGGGAAAGAAATTCTGAAAACAGTTCAACAAAAACAGACTGAACAGAAGAATAAAAGAAGTTTCAAAGCAGAAACAATAACCACCATTTGTTGGAGGTCTCCCATATGCTCATAACCCTGCATGTGCGTGACCGTGTTTGATCTGCCCAAGCCCTGAAAGGTTGACATATTCAACTGTTCAACTGAGAGCAGGGAAGTGAAGTCTCTATACTGAGACTACACGGCTAGTCCGTGGCAGAGCTGGACTCAGAACCTGGACCTGCTGATGCCAGAAGTTACATGTTACCAATACACCTCACTGCAAGAGACAAGCCGGAGAAGTGAGGGTGCCTGGGCCCTGAGGCTGAACAAGAATGGCTTCAAGGACCCAGAGTAGAAGAGCTTAGGCTCACACTCAGAAGTCAAGCAGTGGGCACAAAGACTCCTCCCCAGCCAAAAGCGAAGATGAGAAATGAGCTCCAAATCCTCACCCAGCCGCTCAACCATCCAGGCTATGAAGAACAGGACGGCACAGACAAAATCAACCGCAGACAGCCCCCAAATCCCTCCGGTGCTATACCTCTCAGGGGCAAAGACCATATAGCTTCCGTAATGCTATGGTCACCGCAGCGCGCCAGGAATCCATCACTAAATAAACCAAGCAGCTTGCTCTTGCTGCAAACCTTTCAACCACAACTCTGAACACACACGAAGGATGACTCAGGCATCCTCCTCCTCCTCTCTCGCTCCCTCTGGCTGAGGCACCAAAAAGTGACAAAATGATCAGGGGGCTCAATACTTCTGTGGCTGAACACACTCCAAGGGATTTTTAAAGCCAGAGTCTGTTTCCCTGGAGGCTATTAGGGTGTGTACACATTCTGCTGCCTGTGAGACTCAGCAGGAATTGGCTTCCCTGCCCCCTCCCAGCATTTCCTATCTACTGTTCTCCCACCCCCCTAACTGCCCCTCCTTCATCTCTGTCACCTCCTGAAGGTACACGTTCCTCAGAGCCTGTTCCCTGCTTTCACTCTGTAGACACCCTCTCTCGGCGATCTCATCCGTCCGATGGCTTCAACTGAAGCTGATATCTGGAAGACCCCCAAATCCTTATCTTTGGCGCCATTCTTTTGAAAGTCTGGTACGACATTAACAATGGGACTCGTCCACCTGGATAACCAGAAAGCCTTGCGCATCAATCAACTGGTTTAAAAGCAAACTGCCCTTTTCCTCCAAACCAGCTCCTCCGCAGGTCTCTAATTCTGTGCTCAGCCTCACAGAACGCACCCCCACCCTCAGCTCAGGTGCAAAACTATGGATGAGTCTTGGATTCTCCCTCCTGCCCGCCTCCAACACCAACCATTTCCTGAGTCCTCCGGCTTTTTCCTCTCTCTATTCCACTTTCGCAGACTTTCTTTTCCACTTGCACCACCACCTCTCAAGTTCAGAACTTCATACCGCCTCCTCAGAAGACGAGAAGAGCCCTCTAAGCCATCTTCCTCTGCCTGGTTCTATCACAGCAGTTCACTGCACAGCTCCACTGGGACCCTATCCTCACCCCCGTGCAATAAAATCCAAGAGCTTGTGCAATGTTGCATCCCCTATGCCTGGTACAATGTCTGATAAAAAGTCATTAAACACATGTTTTATTGAATGAATGAGGTTTGCAGTGCCTATCAAATATGACTATGAAATAAATAATGAGCACTTATCATCCTAGAGTTGAAAGCAAACTTAGATGTCATCCAATCTAAGTCCTTATGTCAAGGACCAGGACTGATGCCCCCCACCACCCATCCATGCCCCCAGCAATACCTCCTACTTCTTTGCATCACACACTGTCTGCTGCAGGGAAGCAGGACTGCTCACACTCCACACATACACCTGGAAACAGTCCCTCTGCACGCCATAGCTCATTCTTTCCCCCTTCCCACCCCCTTTTTCATTATCTACCTGTCAAATAATTAGACTTAAAAACCCACTTTATATACCTTATCTACGAAGTACTTTTATGATGACACAACAAACAGGATCTGTCTCTCTCTCCTCTGAGAACCTCTGGCACTTCATGTCCCCCTGTCTCAGATACTCTGTGGTATGGATCTCTTCTCCCCGACTACACTGCAAGGGGCTTGACTTAGTTATCCCTGCGTTCTCCATAGCAACTAATGCACCGCCTCACACATTGTGTGCACTGAAAAAAAAATGTTTATTGAATGAACCAATTAATCCATTAATAAATGAACGGTAACTATATGCAAAGCCACGTGGACACAAGCAGGACGTGAACTTCTTAGAATCTGCACCATGTAGGGCAGGTCATGAGGAAAACACTAGAAGTGCCTATTCTGGAGACAATTTGTTCAGCTCAAGAAAGTTTGTCATCAACTGTCACCTTGGAGGTAACAAGTACAACTTGCAGACATAAAATGACAAATTAAATGAGCCAGTGTGTGGAGGCAGCCACAGTGGTCACTGTGAACCTGCAAAGCTCACAGCACTTTGAGTACACGATTTTGCTCTTTGGTAGAAAAGGAGGGCGGGGAGTGTTTTTAACTCACTTTATTTGCTCGTGTTTCTATGGATGTGAAGTGGTTGAAGTGGTCCGTCCGTGTTAGATAGATGGATAATTTGAGTACAGAGCTTCCTTAATCTAGCCACACACATCAATCTCCTCTTCTACCCTCTTCATTTTATACATGAGAAAAGACATGTAGAGCAGGGTTTCTCCACCTCACCCACCACCACCAACATTTCTGAGTCAGGTGCTTGTCCGGGGGGCTGTCCCTGCATTGGTCAGCAGCATTCCTGGCCTCTCTACACGAGGTGCCAGGTGCACTCCCCCCACTCAGCAGGTAACAATAAAAATGTTTCCAGACATTGCCAAATGTCCTTTGAGGGGCAAAACTGTCCCTTGTTGAGCCCACCAGTGTAGAGTAATTCAATGAGCCGTTCAAATCACACCATGTGTCCCATTGTCACCTGGAATGCAGTACCTCCCCAAGGCACACCTTGTCACCCCAGGCACTTCAGTTACCTCCCTCGTGGGTGAGTCACAGCCTTTGGGGGCTGCAGTGAACTCAGGGCTCTACCTCTGGTTTCCTAATGGCTTCACAGCCCTGCAGAAGGTTCCAGAGCTCAATATATAATAAAAGAGACGTATTCTTAGCAGAGACTGAAGGGAGAACTCAAGCTGAAAACACAAGAGTGATCACAGGCCAAGACCATCTACTGTAGGCTTAGCAACTGGATCTCTAACAACAGCATGTCTCCTGTATTCCAGAGACTAACAAACAGGGTCACAAGGCCCCATGGAGAATCCGGTTCCCCTTCACATTGGCTTTGTCCTCAGTGAAAATGTCTACACTCATATTTTCAACACCATCCTTTATTAAACCCTTACCCCTGCTTCTCCTTTTGTTTGCTTTCCCTTCTGACTTTTAAAGCTATAGCAGAGCTTCATCTTCCAACTTCTCCTTCCACCAACACCCAGTGTGGCCCCACCTGGCTTCTGGAATTCATCGGCACTAGAACTTGAGAATCATCTCCCTGCTTCCAGATTCTTATCTGGCATTTCCTAAAGAGACTCTATCCCCATAGGCAAGAGATTTTTAGAGGCTGCCAGTAGAGACTTATCAATGATCACTTTTCTAAAGGAACTGCCATTAGCTAAGCATCAGTGTATATCATCTGAGAGGCAGAAAGTAATTGCCCATTAACGCACTTGAGTTTCTCTCCCACTTCCTTCCTCGAATTTTTCCCTACACTCAGTCCAACACCCTGACTAACCTCTTTCCATTAGGGATATCACAGTTATAAGTCTTGGGGGACTCTGTGTGTCCCCCAGGAAATACCTTATCCTTTCTTTGTATAGAGTATTCTCTTTGTAAAATGTATTCAAGGATCCAGTACTAGCAAGGTGGAAATAAA
This sequence comes from Saccopteryx bilineata, assembly GCF_036850765.1. Classification (NCBI taxonomy): domain Eukaryota; kingdom Metazoa; phylum Chordata; class Mammalia; order Chiroptera; family Emballonuridae; genus Saccopteryx; species Saccopteryx bilineata. The sequence continues at coordinate 289,810,140 of NC_089491.1, read as the reverse complement.
AGAAAAAACTCTTGCTAAAAATTTCTAGAAAACTAAAAGTACAATAATATATATTTTAAGTAGATTCTAAGACATGTTGCTGAACTTGCTAAATAAAAAAGAAAATTCCTAGGAGGAAATAAAGGCATAAAACTAAGAATGTGAATCAAAACCAAAGCTATACTTTCAAGGACCATTTCTACAGTTCGTGAACCAGAACCGCAGCTGTTCCATGAGCAGTGATCAGTCCTGGTAACCCAGAGAATTTAGTGGATGGGTTTTTATGCCCATTCAAGATCAAGAGATAAGCTTTTAAGAGTGCATGTGAACAGAAGCAAAATTAAAACTCTGCATTAAGCAGACACTTGAAGGACTACACCTCAAGTTAAACAACGAACTGCAGAAAAACCAACTCTGCAGCAAAGGGAGAGAACAAGGAAGCTTCTACCTCTGAGCAAATGAGAAAAACCAAACCCTGAGAAATCAAATCCCAAGGTTGTATGTTACATAAACTTATATAAGCTATATTAACACTACATATTCAGGAGGGTTTAGGAGCCCTTAAACCAAATAATAACAACAATAATAATAATGAACTAAAAAGTAGTTTAGTAATCATTCTGGGTCAAGAAGGAGAACCAAAAACTACTCTATGAAGCTATAGAATATACTGCATTACCATAGAAAAACAAGCATCACTAGACATGAGTTTGCAATCAAAACTTTTTAGTCATACAAGGAAACAATCCGCTATAAGGAAAAGTTAGCTGACACAATAAACAAGAGAATTAGAGTTGATGAGGCTGTGGAGAAAAAGGAACCCTCATTCACTGCTAGTGGGAATGTAAACTGGAAGAAAGTATAATGGTTTCTCAAAAAATTAAGAATAGAAGTACCATATGACCCAGCAATCCTTCTACTGGGTTATCTACCCAAAATATTCAAAAATATTGGTATTCAAAGACACATGCATACCCATGTTCATTGCACCATTATTCACAGTGGCAAGACATGGAAACAACCAATGTGTCCCTTGATAGAGGATTGGATAAAAAAGATGTGGTACAGCTATACAATGGAATACTACTCAGCATAAGAAATGATGATATATTGGCATTTATGACAACATGGATGGACCTTGAGAACATTATACTGAGTGAAATAAGTAAATCAGAAAAAGCTAAGAAACTATATGATTTCACACATAGGTGGGATATAAAACTGCAACTCACAGACATAGATAAAAGTTACTAGGAGGTAGAGGATGGGGAGAAGGGTTGGGGAGAAGGAGGTGAAAAGGGAAAAATATACAGTGACAGAAAATGATTTGACTTTGGGTGATGGGTATACTACATAATCAACAGTACAAGTGCTATGGAAATGTTTGCCTAAAACCTATATACTCTTATTGATCAATGTCACCACACTAAGTTTAATTTCTAAATAAAGAAGAAGAATTAGAGCACTGCAGCTTGAAATAATATTAAAGGTACATAGAGAAAAAAAATAATAGGATACAATGAAAAAAGTTAAGTGGCAAATATAATTTCTTTTAATAAAAAGTATAACCATTGCAATTAAAAACAGTAAATAAGTTAAATATTAGACACAACTAAGGAGAGTATTAGTGAATAGGCAGACGCATCAAAGAAAACTTTCCACCATACAGCACAGAGAGATAACGAGATGAGATGAAAAATATGATTAAAGCTAAGAACCAGAGAGGGCAGAATGAAAAGATCCAAAATATATTTATTGGGAGTTTTAGAATTAGATAATGGACAGAATAGAGAGAGACAGTATTTGTAGAGCTAAAAAGTAAATTTTTCAGTATTAATGAAAGACATAAATCCTCAAGAGTCAAAAATTTCAATGAGTTCTAAGCAGGATAAACAAAAATAAATACAACCTATGTACAATACATTCTAACGAAATATCAATCTTGTAATCTAAAATTGTGAAAAGAAAACCTTAAAAGCACCAAGAGAAAGATAACTTACGAGAAACAACACTTAAATTATCAACTATAATAACAGAGGTCAGAAAATACTAGAATAAGCCTGCTCTGTGGTGGTGCAATGGATGCAATGCTGACCTGGAATGCTGAGGTCACTGGTTTGAAGCCCTGGGCTTGCCCAGTCAAGGCACATATGAGAAGCAACTATTGTGAATTGATGGTTCCCACTCTCCCACCCTTTCTCTCTCCTCTCTCTAAAATCAATAAATAAAATATTTTTTTTAAAAAATAAAATAGGCCCTGGCCGGTTGACTCAGCAGTAGAGCGTCGGCCTGGCATGCGGGGGACCCGGGTTCGATTCCCGGCCAGGGCACATAGGAGAGGCGCCCATTTGCTTCCCCACCCCACCCCCTCCTTCCTCTTGGTCTCTCTCTTCCCCTCCCGCAGCCAAGGCTCCATTGGAGCAAGGATGGCCCAGGCGCTGGGGATGGCTCCTTGGCCTCTGCCCCAGGCACTAGAGTGGCTCTGGTCATGGCAGAGCGACGCCCCGGAGGGGCAGAGCATCGCCCCCTGGTGGGCAGAGCATCGCCCCTGGTGGGCGTGCCGGGTGGATCCTGGTCGGGTGCATGCGGGAGTCTGTCTAACTGTCTCTCCCTGTTTCCAGCTTCGGAAAAATACAAATAAATAAATAAATAAAATAATAGGATAATATCTTCAAGTGTTGAAAATACTCACCTAAACTGTTACTCAAAATTGAGGTTAAAATAAAGGATTGCTCAGAAAAATAAAAAAAAATTACCAAAGTTCAGGTGAAATAAATACTATACAATAGTCCTCAAGAAGAAAATTTAAATGGAAGAATAGCATGTAAGAAAATGACAGGGAGAGCAAAAGATAATGATAAATATAATGACAAATCTAAAATAAAGATGATAGATAGATAGATAGATAGATAGATAAGCAGGCAGATAGATAGATTTGTAAACACACACACACACACACACACACACACGCTGGAGCTACATCATTAGACAACAGTGCCATGTCTGGTGGGAATTGGGATCAGAGGGTATTGTCCAGATTTGAAATCAAGCCACATCTTTGAAGTGAGGTGTGTGACAAGGGCACCCACTAAAACTATTTCTATTCAATGTTGTGCTTAAAGTATTAGTGTAATAAGCAAAGAGAAAAGAATAGGCACATGGGTTGTAAAGGAAAAACAAAGCTGGCATTATATTATACATAGTTGATTCTGTTTACATACAAAATATAAAAGAACCTAAAAAAAATAAACATTCCAAGTAACAAGCAAGTTCTACAAAGATGCTGCATACGAAATCAGAATACAAAAATACAAGCTCTGATACAATGACAACAAAGAACCAGAAAACGCAATGATAAAAAAGATGTCATGCAGTAGCATCTAAAGTATAAGGCAATGAAAGTTGTAAGGAAAATTTTTAACCCTTGAGGTACTTTAAGAAAAATCTAAGCATAGGAAGAAATATATCATGTTGAGGGATGGAAAAACTAAATAGCTTAAAGATGGTGATCTTCCCTCTATAAATCTGTAAATTCAGTTCCAACCAAAATCCCATTTTTTAAATGAAATATGACAAGCTTATCCTAAAAGTCCTATGGATGATTAAAGGGTACAAATCCAAAAAATATTGGGAAAAGTATGGGAAGAATTTACCCTAACATAGTAAAACTACAAAGCTATAAAAACTCAATTAGTGAGATATGTGTAAAGGGAATATATCATTAGACCAGTGGAATAAAATGAGATGTCTGGAAATAGTGGAAACAAATTGATGAATCACTAAAGGGTGCTGGGACAAAGGACTAATCATGGAGGGTGGGGGAGACAAAAGATAAAATTAGAGCCTACCTCACACAATACATAAAAATTAGTTCCAGATGGACTGATAGAGCCAAATGTTATTAGCAACACTGTAAAAAAAATAGGTTAAAACAATGCAAATGACTTCTTTTTTGTCTCAGTATGTGAAATCTTTAAACAAGACAAAATGAACAAACGTCATAAAGAAAAAAAGCAGATAAACTTTATCACACTAATATTAATGACAATGTATGATAAAAAGCACCATAAACCAAGGGAAAAAGACAAGCGATATGAAGGGAAGATATTTACAACCCACAGATCATATCTAGAATATATATAAGAACTCTCACAAATCATCAGAAGAAAAAACAAAAACAAAAACAGAAACTACCTAATAGAAATATGGGAAAAGGATAGGAACCAACAATCTACATAAGGAGAAATCAAATGGTCAATAAACATACATTAAATACTCCATTTCACTAGTAATCAGGGAAAATGCAATTAATGCAAAAAGTGGATTTAGTTGCACACTCAGAAGATTGTCGAACTTTAATAATTCTGATCACCTCACATGTTGTGGGAGATACACATTGTGGGAGTACAGATGGCAGCTGCTCTGGGAAGGAATATGGCGATACCTATTGAAGTAATTCCATTTTTAGGTATCTATCCTGGAGAACATCTCTCACAGGCGCCCAAGGAGATGTGGTCGAGGATAATTTTAACATTGCTTATAATAGCAACAGAACTGGAGCAACCCAGCTACCCTCTAAAGGGGATTAATTAGCAACCTGAGATTTATTCATACAATGTAGTTCTAGGCAGAAAGAGATGATGAACAGAGCGTACATGTAATAACACTGGTAAATCTTAAAACTAAATGTTCACTTTGCTGCAAAAGGACACATTCCATATATCATTTAGATAAAACTTTAGGACTCACACACACAAAAATTCACATACATACTTGATAATACATACACATGCAATAAAATGACAAAAAAAAAATGCACCTGGTGATATAATACCAGTTCTAGAGGAGTGGTGGCTTCCTGAGCAAGGGATAAGGGATAGGGAGGAGGGGATATAAATGCATCAGTAACATTTTCCTTCTTTAAAATGGAAGAGAAATGAAGCAAATACAGCAACTATTAGGACCCCTTTCATCTTGGTGGAGAGTATAGGGATGTTTCTTGTTTTTTTATACTAAATGTGTGAAATACATAACAATTGAAAGACATGTTAAAGAAAAGTTCAGCAGATTGTCTTTCTAATTAAAATACACAGAGTTGGCAAAGATGTGGGCAATCATGCCCTGCTGGCAGGGTGTAAGGAGTACCAAGTCTCTGGAGGGAGATGGGCAGTGTTTCTCAAAAGAGTCACAGCTCTCCGCATCATCTACGCCCCAGCAATTCCAGTTCCAAGAGCTAGTCCTTACGAGACCATGCACAAAAATGCATTTGCAAAACTGTCCATCAGATTGTTAATTCTAATATAAAAAAGCACAATCCAAGCACACACTAAGGAACTGGTTAACATACTATCACATAGTCATATATTGGACTATTTTTTAATTATTAAAAATCATATACTGGCCCTGGCCAGTTGGCTCAGTGGTAGAGCACCGGCCTGGCGTGCAGAAGTCCCGGGTTCAATTCCCGGCCAGGGCACACAGGAGAAACGCCCATCTGCTTCTCCACCCCTCCCCCTCTCCTTCCTCTCTGTCTCTCTCTTCCCCTCCCGCAGCCAGGGCTCCACTGGAGCAAAGTTGGCCCGGGCGCTGGGGATGGCTCCTTGGCCTCTGCCCCAGGCACTAGAGTGGCTCTGGTCACAACAGAGCGATGCCCCGGAGGGGCAGAGCATCGCCCCCTGGTGGGCAGAGCGTCGCCCCCTGGTGGGCGTGCCGGGTGGATCCCGGTCGGGCGCATGCGGGAGTCTGTCTGACTGTCTCTCCCCGTTTCCAGCCTCAGAAAAATACAGGAAAAAAAATCATATACTGAAATAAATCATATGGTGAAACAATATTTAACGGTACAGTAAATTGCTCACAGTGTGTATTATTAATCAGTAAAGCAGGTTACAAGAGCAACAGGTGCACCCTAGAATCCCCATTTAGGAGAATACAGTGTATGTGGGTATATGTTTATACATATATGTATATATGTATGGGGGTGAGGAGAAACCCTAGAAGAAATTGTTATCCAATGTCAGTGATTAATGGTACATGCTGGGATTGTGGGTAACTTCAATTTTTTTCTGTGTGCTTTTCCATATTTCCTAAAATAAATGCAAAATACCTTTGTAATTTCAAAATAACCTACATTATTACATCTAAGATGGGTCTAAGGTTTATGGGCGTTGTTCACATCAGTCACCATTAGTGATTAATGATTTATTCTGCAGGAGTCAGCATTATTTTTAGTTGAGCAAGTGAAGAAGACAGAATCAAGGGGAAAATGCCTTCGAGTTTGACTGCAAAGTGGAAAGGCCACCTGTCAGAAGCACTAGAATCTTCCATCTATAAAAAGGATTGAACAACACTTGTCTCAAACTATCTCACCGGGGCCCCATCATAGTAATTCAGAGATATGTTACTTGGAGAGTCTCAGAAGAAAGGGCTAGACTCCAGCCTCCTGAATATCTCCAGAGGAATGTGTTTTTTTGTTTTTTTTTTTTTTATTATAATTTTATTTTTTTAATGGGGTGACATCAATAAATCAGGATACATATATTCAAAGATAACAACCAGGCAGTGGCGCAGTGGATAAAGCGTCGGACTGGGATGCGGAAGGACCCAGGTTCGAGACCCTGAGGTTGCCAGCTTGAGCACAGGCTCATCTGGTTTGAGCAAAAGCTCACCAGCTTGGACCCAAGGTCGCTGGCTTGAGCAAGGGGTTACTCAGTCTGCTGAAGGCCTGCGGTCAAGGCACATATGAGAAAGCAATCAATGAACAACTAAGGTGTTGCAACAGAGGAATGTTTGATAAGGATCTATCCTTTCCCTCATTGGCCCCGAGTCAGAATCTCCAGGCTAGACAGTAGGCTCACTGTTCCCTGTCCTGGGAATGTGCTTCCCTCCTCTTCTCATAATAATTACTTCCCAGTGCTCCCACCTCAGCTCACAAGCTGCCTTCTCAAGGCCTCCCTGGGCCACTCACTGAGCACCCTCAATGACATCACTGTATGTTCATATGCCACTTTTTACTAGATGTATTTTCTTATCTGTTTGTTGTTGATCTGTCTCTGAGGAATGTAAACTATTTGAGAGCAGAGAGTGTCAAACTTGTTCGCTGCTGTATCCCTATAGTTAGAACTCCTGGTTGTAATAGGTACTCAACAAATATTTCTTGAGTAGATTGGGTGAATGGATGGATAGGTGGGTGGATGCATGAATAAATGAAAGAATGGACAGATGGGAGGGAGAAGAGATGGATGAGTAAATAAATGATTTAAAATATGTATCTGTAAAAAATAGCCGTGAAGTATGACAGAAAACCAAAGTGAAAGATGAAAAGGCTACCAGGTGGTAAGGCAATGCATCCAAAACACAGGGCTCTCAAATGTGAAGTCAAGAGTCCTTAGGAAGACTTCTGTATTCCTGGACTCAGAGCCCCAGCTAGGGGCTGCTTACTTCCCAGATGTCAAGGGAGGGCCCATAGCATGTCAGACTATACGTTTTCTTAGAACTATGCTTTCAAAAGGCTCAATCCCACTTCCTCCTTTTCTCTTCCTAGTTGTGGCTAGACAGGTAGGCCCATCTTGTTCTCCAGGGGTCCTCCTCCCAAGCAGCCATCCACATCTGCCCCACAGCTCTACCCTGAGAGAGGCATTTGTGCCGCAGCAGACCATTTCTGAAATGGCCAGAAAAAATAAGGCAGTATTGTTTCCTCCCCTGCCTTTGCCTTTTGGCGGATATAGGTTTAGAAACTGCCAGGGACATGGGGTGGAGGATGGGACACAAAGGGGGCTTATGGCACGAGGAGTCTCAAAAATGCCAGCCCAAGGTCACCTGTGTCTTCTGCTGCAGGACAGCCCCAGACAGGTGCAGACGCCTACTCAGCTACCATGGCAACAAGATGACAAATTGGGGCGAGAGAAAAGCATGACATGCACTTAAAAGAGCAGTATGAAGAACAGAAACAGGCTTTCTGGTAAATAGCTAAAAAGGCAGGACAAGGCGGCGAGCGGAGTGAACGGAGCAGGGGCACCTGGTTCTCTGTGCAGAGCCAGCTCACAGACATGAGCATCGCCGGTGAGTCGTCTGTCATTCACAAACCATGCTGAGCTGCGGCATTTCTCCTATTCCTAGCTTCAGGCATTTGTTCAACTTACTGTATATGTTCAACTCCTGATAGGTGAGCAGGTGGCTACTCAGGCTGAGTCAGCACCAGGTAGTGAGCTTGAAGGGAACTTGCCCTTTCTACATATTCCCAGGGGGTAGCGGGCAGTCATGTACCTAGTTACATGAAATCTGCTAGGCCTTCCATCTAGAGGTAGCCCAAGCTGGCCAGCACCAAGTGAGACCAGTCCCAGCAATATCTCACACTCTCCCACCCATGCCATCTAGTCCCCAACTCTGGAGTCACTCCCACTGTAAGGAACAATGTCCCTTGGCTACTCCCCTTCCCAGGCTGCCCAGTGACTGGCCCGATCTCTAGGGCATCTCCCCAAACCCATCTGCCTACCAAACCCATCTTCCTTCTTTGCCTTTTAGTTGGGAAGCTAACACAAGACTCCCTGACTCTTTCCAGCAATCTCTGGAGTCTCAGCCAGCCAGTGTTGAAGATTACAATTACAACCTTCCCCTTTTCAAACCTCTAGGGAAAGACAGGTGGAGGAGGAAGGGAGAAATAGTCCTCTTCACCTACACCTCCCACAGTCCCACAGCTAATGCAGCAGGTAAATATTAGCTGTTGGAGCTGAAGACTATGGGGGAGGAAGAGAGAGAGAGAGAGAGAGAGAGAGAGAGAGAGAGAAGGAAAGAAGAGAAGAGAGTGGAGAGGGTGAATATAAATTTCTGCTGCTTAGCACCTTCCTGGCAGCATGGGTCAGGCAAAGTCAAAACTGGCAAGTGAGAGGATAGGCTGGAGCTAGAATACAGGGCGGGCTGGGTCTTGATTCAGTGACTGGGGCAAATAGTTCAAGACAATGACTTGGTTCATTCAATGGAGCCAGAGATCTATTTTTATTGAGGTAACAGCTGAGTGAATCTTTTAACGGGTATAGCAGGTACATGCACAAGGCTTCCAAACCTTCTCCCTACTCCCCTAAATAAACCCTCCCGTCTTACTCCCAAAGTTCTTCTCACATTACTCCTTCAAGGAAACTGCTCCCACGGCTCTTCCCTTCATCAAACCCTTCCACTGTCCCAGCGCCTGAAGGATGTCCGTCCTTGTCCCAGAGCGTTCCCTGCACACACACCGCTTCTCCCCTGGACCTCAGATGTCTTTGTATCTGCGGTTCCCTTGCTTCGAGATTTCAAGGATGAGCAAAACTGCAAAGGAAACCAATATAATGTGCCCAATTTATTTTTCTAAGCATGGACTTTCACAAACCACCACTAAAAATATCTGCCTGGCCTGACCTGTGGTGACGCAGCAGATAAAGCATTGACCTGGAACGCTGAGGTCACCAGTTCCAAACCCAGGGCTTGCCCAGTCAGGGCACATACAAGAAGCGACTACTATAAGTTAATGCTTCTTGCTCTTCCCACCCACCCTCCTCTCTCTTAAATCAATAAATAAAATCTTTAAATATATATATATATTAAAATGTCTACCCTATCACTTTACAAAAGGAAGGGCATTTTAGCACTAAAAGGTTGGAAGGCTATAATCTCAAAAAATCCTATAAAACATAAAAATTTAACCTTATGCAATAATCACTACCTGCCCTATTTTCCTCTTTTCACAGCAAACTGATGAAAATGTTGTCATCAAAAGGTACCAACCCATAAATTAGCATTTGGGAACCACAGTTATAGATTTCCTACCTGACAAACATATAGCACCTCGCATTTTTGTTTAGTTTTGTTTTCTCTCATATTGTTTATCCAATTCTTCCACTGTGCCTATCTTTACCACATGCTAGATAGTAAGACCATTCAGGTCAAGTTCTATCTTATATATCTTTGTTATTCCCCACAGTAGTCAAAACCCATATGTACCCATGGAATAAATATTGGGTGAGTGGATGTCGGGTCAGAGCAGGGAAGTGCCTAAGGAACCAAAGGTAAGGAAGGAGGTAAGCAACAGAACCAGAGGACGGCACATTTCTACCAGCAGTCTATGCTACCTTTATGCTATGAATCCTTGAGTGATACTGATGAAAACAGATTTGTCTATGATAAATCTGACAAGTCGGTGTGGTCCATCCACAAAATTTGGTACTCCAGCCCAAGTGATCTATTAGTTCATACTACATGAACTAATCTCCAACCCCCACATTGTCACCAATTTTTGGATCAACCACACGGAGGAGAAGCATTATAGTGAGCATGAAAACAGGGCTTCGTTCTCTGCTCTGCCTTCAGGATGTCATTTCCCCTCTGGGAGGCCTCCAGTACCTCTCCAGTTAAACACCCTTCAGTTGTATTGGAAGAGCCCTTACAACTCAGAATGTTGTGATTTTTTTTCACTCCCATTTTATCAGTGTATAAAAAGGTAGAGCATGCAGAGAAGGTTGGGAAGCTTATCTAAGGTCCCCGAGAGGCTCTATGGGAGAGCCTGCTTTCTAGACCCTCACTCTGCCATTCAGCATGGTTGTCCTGAGCAATGTGAGAGTCAGGTGTAACAGTTGTGCTAGGCCACCATGCCTGTGGTCCTTGCTCCCGCCATGAAGCCCCTATTCTCATACTTTTGATGTCCTGCTACACGGAGACAAGAGAAGGTTAACAACCAACAGAGCAGAGGAGAAAAAAGAGCAGAGACTTGAACCTGGATCCCTGCTTCCAGAGCCAGTGTTCTCCCACTGGTGGATCTGATGGGTGAGCTGTTCCAGAGGAGGGTCGCCCACAGCTTCGGTCTATCAGAGGCAAAGAGATCAGGACCTACAAGTGATCAGGGAGATTTTCAAAAACACCCTATCGAAATAGTCTGAGTTTGTCCCAGCACAAGAATCTCATCTGAAGCCAGAACTCCACCATCAGCCACACAAGAAGTTGGGCATTGATTTATCAGTGTCAGCTGTCCTTTGCTGGACCTTTCCTGCCCTCTGTCCCCAGTGGGACTCTTCCATCAACCCTGCAATTCTGGAGTAGGATATTAAAAGGTCACCTGTCATAAAAACCAATGTTCTAATTTGGAACCTTGAAATAGATTGATTACTTCCATTTTCAGGCCACCCTCAACACTTACTCTATCCATTCTTTCGTGCCTACTTGTATTAAGTACACGCTGGGACCATAAATGCCCTTGAAGACATAAACCGTTTCTTAGAGTCTTTGGCTTCTCTACAGAGTCTAGAACTAAGTTTTGCTCCCCTACTACTGAAGCTCAGAAAGGATTTAAGAAGGAGAGAAAAGCTTAGGCTTGTGTTTCACAAATTGTGAGTCAGGAAGTGGCCCCTAAGTTCTAAGAAATCCCCAGAATGGAAAGCACAGAAATATGAAGTCTTCATTCATCTATATAATTAGAAAGAAAAATCATTTTCTTTGACTCTGGACCCTTTCTCTCTACCCTCTAATACTCATACCCACTCAGGCATCAAGGAAAGCTGTAGCCTTTAAAAATATAATGGAAAGGGGATTGTTTTTAAAAAAACTAATTTCTGAAGACGAGGGAATTGGTAAATTGAAATGCCTGAGATGCACTGGTTTCAGGAAAACACTACCACTAAGTGTCCAAATTCAAGTCTGTCCAGATTTGAAGATAATGAAACTCTCTAGGGTCAGCAACAATGCGTACCGGGGAAAGAACCCAAGCTGATAAATGTTTATATTCATTCTTCCAGTATCTGGAGTGCCAGGAATCACAGGAGGGGGCGAGAGGACACAAAGCAAACAGATACCCTGCTCTGAAGAACCTTCACCCAGAGCACAGTCCAGAGGGAAAAGGCTAGATCTGGAGCCGAAGGGTCAGGGTGAGAACAAAGGAGGTGGCTTGCTGGGTGTTGGTGTGATACGCAAAGGAACCAGCACTGACTTCGGAGGACGGTTTACAGACAAGCCTGCCTAGAGAAGTCTTTGAAGACAGGATGGCGTAGGTTCCTCACATTGGGAAATGCTTTCCTGGGAGAAAACTTCATAGAAGGCTGATACAGAAAACTTGATGGATACTGACAGCCCTGCTGCTGAGCCCTGCTTCCTAGATGATTGCCACCATTTCCAACTCAGCACAGTCCCTTCAGGGCTCCAAGGAACACAATCTGCAAACCACTGGAGAAGTGAGAAAGCGCCAATCCTTGGATTGTCAAGACCCAGATTTGAAGGCAGCTGGCTCCATAACTTATTAACAACTTCAAACTTCTCTGAACTTCAGTTCCTTATCTATGCAACCTTCTCTCCCTACCTGCTGAAGGAATGAAATGAGGTAATGTCCATCAAGAGGTTTTGTAAATTGCAAAGTGCCATACAAAAAGCATTTTCTTTTATTAGAACCCTTCTTACTTAATCAAGAATTTAGGCTTCGAAAGGGAACTGAGAACCCACTTATCCCAAGGAGCAATCTCTACTATTAAGGACTCCAACAAAGGCAAAGTGATTAAACCCTCCACTGACCCTCACCATGAGGTTAAGAAAGATACTTCCCTCTGGGGGCTCTGGGCTCTGTTGTGGGACAGAACTACTTACTGTGGGACAGTGCTACTCACTGGCTACTTAATCACCACGTGTGGCGAACCAGTTCCTTTCCGAGGGGCAGGATTTATCTTGCTACCCCAATGAGATCTTAGGCTCCTCGAGGGCAACAGTCTTTGTCAGGCTTCTTTGGCACTCTTAGTCCCAAGAGTCCCACTAGTCGTCTCATGCCCCTGCTTAAAATACTTGACTGGCTCTTCACTTCCTGTAGGATCAAGTCCAAATTCCTTAGCCCTAGGCCTTCTCTTTTTCTTCCGTACACACTTCTAGAAGACTTTCGTCCACTCCAAGGCTTCAACTTTTAGGTTGATGACCTCAAACAGAGTATGCCTACCCATAAACTCTCCTTCTCCTGAACTCTCGACTTTTTACCCTCCACTCACCTACGGGACACTTAGATGGCTCTGGGGGAGATGTTAAAAAATAATGAACTGGTACGGCAAGGGCACTAACCAGTCAGATTAGGAGACCTCCTGCGGCGCCACAGATTATTTGCATTACCCATTTAGTTTCTAGATCTTGGGAAAGGTCCTAGCAAATGAGTGAGTTACAGCAAGCAAGGTGGTGGAAGGGAAACGTGGAAGAGGGGCTCCTCGGGGCAGCGGCTCTTTACCAACAGTACAAAACTATTTTGTATTTCTAAAACCAAGCCAGCCGCATGAGTCAGTACCAACTACAACGCAGTCCTGGCTCTCCCACAGCCCCTCCCCTTCAACGTGCCCATACTGCACTCATCTTTCCCACCCCCGCCTCCCACCTGCTCTGACTTGTACGTCCCTGTGACAAGAACGGCTCTACCATCCATCCAGCTGCCTGAGACAGAAACCTGGGTAGATCCTTATTGCCGCCTCCTCCCCCTGAACCCTACTGAATCAACCACCAAGTCCCAGCCTATGCAATTCTTAAGTGTGTCTCAAATTCACCCACTTTCTCCACCCTGAATTTAAGGCTACTTCTTTTTTCACTTACGATTACTGCAGTGAGTCTCCCTGACTCTAATGCTGCCTCCTCCAAGCCACTCTCCTCACCCCAGCTAAAATAATCTTATTTAAAGCCGAATCTGTGTAACTACTCTTCTATAATATAATCATTCAGAAGCACTCTATTTCTCTGAGGTTAAAGCACACATTTCTTCACTTGGCCTCTGGATCAGTATCAAGTTTCTTAGTTGCCACTAATCTGATCTCTCTCCACCTCCCATCTCTAATCCTACTGCACTCTGAGCCCTGCTCATAACATCTGCTTCTAATTCTCTCATCCACCAAATTCTCTCTGGCCTCAGGATGTTGCCCAACATTTATTCTACCTGGAACTCTTCACTTTTTCTTGAAACCCCTACACACACACACACACACACACACACACACACACACACAACACCCCACCTCACCCCTGAAGATCTCCGATTTGTTTTTAGGTTTAACTTGTATATCAATTCCTCAAGGCTGTGTTGGGAACCTTTCTGTGTGTCCCCACAATACCCTACACTTCCCTGCATCCACAGCATTTATAACCCTCTATAGCATTTGCCTTTTTAATTGAGGGAGAGGTTTTTTATTCTTTTATCTCTGAATATCCAAAGTAGATGTGTAATCAATATTCGCCAAGTGGAAACAAAAGAGCCTGCAGCCCGGCACCTGTACACACAGGTGGTCTGGGGGTAGGAACCGGTGGTCAACAGAAGGACCACCAGATGTCTGTCACCCCGGCTCCAGCAGGGCCTCCCACCCTCCGGAATACAAACAGAAAGAGGCGGACACCACTTCATACGACACTTCTGCCTCTCGATGCAGAAGCTGAGAGGGAGAAGAGATTAGCTTGTACATTATAAAGGCCTCAGCCGTCAGAGCAAGTTAGCAACGTGCAATCCGGGTCTGTCAGAGTCACTTTAATCAATGCACAGGGACAGAATCGTGATGCCTTGCCAGTCCATCAGAGCAGTCCCCAAATTAGAAGAAAAATGCCAGAATGTCAAAGCAGGACATAGGCTGATCGCATTATTTAGAGTGTGTACGTGAGTGTGCATATGTCTTTCTATGAGACTTAAATGGCTGAGCTGCCCTGCGCTGTCTCTGCACAGGCGTCTTCGGGCTGGGGCTGGGGCCTCTGTGGACTTTTCTAGTTGAGGCACAAACCAAATATCTCTGGCTTAAACTGTGAGCTTCCCAAGTCCCACAGCATCAACAGATCCAAACCAACTGCCTGTGCAGGAAATCAATTATCACACCACTGGGATGTTTTACAGAACGGGAGGCTTCCAGATGTGGTCCTGCCAAGAGCCACACCGATCTTGGCATGCCCTTCTGCCCTACCCTGTCTCCTTTGTCCCTGCAATTCCTGAAAGGTTTTTCCCTGCTGATCTCTTGTTCCGACATCACTTGCATGACCACCCCAGACCCCACAGCCCAGTCAGATGGGAGAGCGGGCAGGTGGTGCTCGCCCAAGGCCACTCCTGCAGAGCCCCAGGCAGCTGAGCTGAGCAGAAAAGAGGAGCGGCTTCGACCAGCTGCCCAACAGCCAGGGGAAGGCACAACTGCACAAGACATCTCTTCACACGTTCAGCCGCTCTGAAGTGACATAGAGCTGAGCCCAACCAAAGACCCTGAGACCGAGTTTGCTCTCTTCCATGATCCTTTTTGTCTAAGTTCAAGTAACGCAAGTGGGGAGGATGGGTGACCTACACTCCACCGGATGCTCAGACCTCAAACAGACTATAGCAAACCCAGAGGAAACAATTAAATTGAAACAAGCCGCTAATTCTGAGGCTCTTGATTGAGATCCCAGGAGAAATGACAGGATGTGATAGGAAGAGCAATGCTCATAGTTTGGAGTTCTATCCAATTCAGCACACATCCTGGCTCTGTCATCTACTAGCTTTTAGATTTTAGGCAAGGTACTTAAATTCGCCAAATCTCGGATAACTCATCAGCAAAATGAAGACAGTACTTACCCAGTACACGTAATGCCTGTGCACGTCGAGCATGATGCACACAGTAGGCATTCAATAAATGCCAGTCTCCCTCCTCGCCACTGTTCTCTCTAGAATTAGAACTAATGCAGTGTGGACTTTGCAAAGTAAATATGTATAGTAAGCAGAATCATGCCCCCACCAAAGGTGTCTACATCCTAATCCCCAGAACCTATTAATTAAGAGAATTAAGGTGGCAGACAGAATTAAGAGTTGCTAATCAGCTGACTGGAAAATGAAGAGATTGTCCTGGGTTATCAGGGTCTCTCCTATCTCTGATTACATGATCTCTGATATAATTAATCACTTGAGCTCTTGAAAGCAGCAGAAGAAGGCAAGAAAAGTGGGTCAGAGAGATGTGACAAGAGAAAGATTCAAGCTGCGACTGCTGGCTTTGATGCTGGAGGAGGAAGGCCGCCAGCCAGAGACTGTGGCCGCCCCCCGAAGGAGGGAACAGCCCTCACATTACTGCCAGCGAGAGAACGGAGAGCAGGGTCCTGCACTGCGCGGAAACGCAGGACACACAGGAACTCCCAGAGCCAGCGCCCCCAGAAGGAACATTCTGCTGAGCCCCTGATTTCTGTCCAGTGAGACCCATCCCCAACTTCTGCTACACAGAACTGGAAGGGAATACATCTGTGGTCATTCGTTACGACCTCAAGAAAAAAACAAACACTCTACTGTGTGTATATATAGATTTATCTTTTTAAAAGAGTTCTATTTGGCTAAGGAAAAAAAAAAATCCCTAAATGGAATAACAACCAGGTGTTCTTTCACTCAGTTAACCAGTCCTAAGAGAAGCCTGGAGAGTGTCGCTAGGTGAGCTCTACGACTCGAGCCAAGGCCCTTTCCTCCTGCTGCCTGCCAGTAACGTGAGGCACGACATTTGGGAAGAACTTAAGAGCCTTGAGAGTGGAGCTTAACCATCACCCTCACCACAGGACAGCATCTCAGACCGCGAATGCAGGGGCCCAGAGTCTTCAGAATCGAGAAAGGCTCCGACAGGCACCGTTCCCAGGAAAGATGGTGCAATTTGGTGAAAGGAAACAAACCAGACACCACTTATTCCAAACACGGGTAACTGGGACTGACACAGTGATCCAGTGGGAGACACGGCCCCACCAGCCACGTCGAAGAGCCCACGTCACGGTGTCTCCCAGCATGTTAGAATGTGCTCTGCAACCTAATGATGGGACAGCAGAGTCCCCGAGGGCACAGGGGCCAAAGAACAGCAGGGGTGAGTAGAGAGAGAAGGTAGACCGAGACCAAGTCCTACTTTTTAGTTCTGCTGCTTCTAGATTTGGGGAGCCAAGCCAAGAAGCTGTAAACATTAATTCAGCATGGCTCTGATCATCTCATTAAATGCCTCTGAATCCTCACATAGTGGATTAGCCACCCTAACATCAAGAACAAGAAGAAGCTGATAGCAGTAACTCCAGGAGGCATGCGCTGATGGGAGCCCACAGCCTCTATTTTTTATTTTATTTTTTTTTTTTTACAGAGACAGAGAGAGAGAGTCAGAGTGGGGGATAGACAGGGACAGACAGACAGGAACGGAGAGATGAGAAGCATCAATCATTAGTTTTTCGTTGCGCATTGCGACACCTTAGTTGCTCATTGATTGCTTTCTCATATGTGCCTTGACCGTGGGCCTTCAGCAGACCAAGTAACCCCTTGCTCGAGCCAGCGACCTTGGGTCCAAGCTGGCGAGCTTTTTGCTCAAGCCAGATGAGCCCGCGCTCAAACTGGCAACCTCGGGGTCTTGAACCTGGGTCCTCCGCTTCCCAGTCTGACGCTCTATCCACTGCGCCACCGCCTGGTCAGGCGGGAGCCCACAGCCTCTATAACGAAACAGGGGTCTGCTGTTCTGATTAGATAACCTCTAACAGCTTTACCCATCAGGCTCACTGTATTCCTATGCACTCAGAAAGCAGGCCTGGGACCTTTGGCTGGCATCCACTTCATCCTCTGTCACAGGCAAAGGCAAAATCTAGGCTGTGTTTCAAGTTCAGGGTGGCACCTATGTGGTGACCTCACAGATGCTGCACCAGATTGGCACCTGCCATATCCCCCTCCCAGTCCAGGAAGTCCCCCAAACAACATTGCAGTCTAGTGAGGTAAATAAGACTGCCCCATGCCCCAGACTCTGAGAAGTCAGACCTGCTGGGGGACAGAGAAAGAGACAGTCTTGAACCAGGATACTATTTTAGCTGGAGAGCAAGCTTCCAGGTGGGCTCCAAGGTGAATGAGTGACAGTCATTTGCAGAAAGAACACACAGACATCCTTACATTCCTCTTCTTCCTGGGAATGCTGGGGGTGCTCGGTGTGGTGGGCCATGACAGTTATCACCTCCCAGAAAGTGGGCTTGCTGAGGATCCTTTTAAACCAAAGAGAATTCAGGAGCCAATGCAAAGATGCTTTCCCTACACTGATGTCTCCCTTTGCGGAATCTGAATGAAACCTACTGTGTGAACCACTAACATGAAAAGTGAGGAGCGGCTGGGACCAGACTTGTCACGTGGCACAGTGTTTAACTTTCTAACTTGGAAAACTCCCCAACTGCTACCTGTATGTTCCACTTATCCCCCTGCTTCCCTGAGGGCCCATTTTTCCACGCAATTCATTGGCCACCCTGGCCCATGTACACAAGGCAGCCAGCCAAGCAGAAGCCCTGCAGTTAGTGGAGTTGACTTCCTTTGGTGGGAATCCAGTGAGCATCTGTAGTTACTCTGCCATGTCCCCGAGTGCCTTATCAAAGCATTCACTCAACAGAGCTGGTGTCCTCCAAGACAAGGGAGGACTATGCTACTACAACACAGGATTTTTCCCTCTGTTGTTTCATGTGAAAGAGGACAGAGAGATAACAGAGAGGGCTTAGACTAGGGGCTGGGAACCTTTTTGGCTGAGAGAGCCATGAACACCACATATTTTAAAATGTAATTCCGTGAGAGCCATACAACGACCGTGTACCTTACGTATTATCCAATAAAAATTTGGTGTTGTCCCGGAGGATTGACTCCAGCCACCTGCAAGGTAAACATGAGCGGTAGGAAATGAATGGATTGTAATACATGAGAATGTTTTATATTTTTAACATTATTATTTTTATTAAAGATTTGTCTGCGAGCCAGATGCAGCCATCAAAAGAGCCACATCTGCCTCTCGAGCCATAGGTTCCCGACCCCTGGCTTAGACTATGGGATGGCCAGGGGGAAGGGGAGGAGAAGGTTGCCATGAGACACTGCAGGGTGAATCCCAGGACGTGGGGATTGCCCGAAGACACAGAGAAGGGGAAGAAAGGACTGCTCCTAGGAGTCTGGCTACAGCAACAGCGTAGAATGAGATGGAGAATTCCGGAAAAGAACCAGATTTGAGGTAGGGTGGGAGAAAGAATAGTTTAGGAAAGATAATGTTGTTTCCAAATATGGGGCTTCCTTGCTATCTACTTGGGACACCGCCCATGTGTCTGGCCCTCACGGACGCGCTCCTTGCTTTCTCTGTGGGTCATCAGCTGAGGGGCGCACCTCCAGTGGGGTCCGAAGGAAAAGAGTAGGAGAAAGCAGATGAGCCACCCCTGAGAGAAAAGCACGGGAAGAAGAGAGATGTCAAAAGGGATTCTCAGGCCCCAGAAAATCTTCAGTGAAAGCGCCATCCCTCACCACCATGCTGTGAAATTAGATTTACTCTGCAGATCTGTCAAAGTGCTCAGTCCTGCTCTGAGCTATTCTGGAGCTGCAGGATGAGAGCTGTCCTGTCTGGATCATGCACAGTCAAATACATTGTGCTGCCGTGGGAAGAGAATGGGTCCTGGAGCTGGACGGACCTGGGATCAAACCCTGGCTTCAGCACTTAGCACTGGAGTGGGCTTGGTCTGCTCACAAAGCCTCAGTTTTCTGGTCTCTAACAGAGGGATGGGGACCCCCCTCCCTTAGACCTCCATGGATTAGCGGTAGAGAGACCAGACTGGTGGTCCTGCCTGCAGCAGTCTGTCTGCCTCCTTCCAAACCTGCAACACCCCTTGTGTTTCCTTGGCACTGACTTTGTTTTAAAGGGCCAGGACTCAAAATATGTTTAAGGCATTTTCTTAGTCACCTCCAAAACCTTAGAGACGAGAAAAGCGCATTTTCCTATCAAAGGGGAAAAGGTAGGGAAGAGATAAGCTGTAGAGTGACAATGGGAATGAACGCTGCATGTCTACGTGTGGCTGTGTGACTGACTGAGACCTGGAGCCTTGGTTGAGAAGCCCGAGCTGTACCATCCTGCTGGGCACCTCAACCTCACCTTAACAATTTTTTTTTTTTGTATTTTTCCGAAGCTGGAAACGGGAAGGCAGTCAGACAGACTCCCGCATGCACTCGACTGGGATCCACCCGGCATGCCCACCAGGGGGCGATGCTCTGCCCATCCGGGGCGTCGCTCTGTCACAACCAGAGCCACTCTAGCGCCTGGGGCAGAGGCCAAGGAGCCATCCCCAGCGCCCGGGCCATCTTTTGCTCCAATGGAGCCTCGCTGCGGGAGGGGAAGAGAGAGACAGAGAGGAAGGAGAGGGGGAGGGGTGGAGAAGCAGATGGGTGCCTCTCCTGTGTGTCCTGGCCAGGAATCGAACCCGGGACTTCCGCATGCCAGGCCGACGCTCTACTACTGAGCCAACCGGCCAGGGCCATCACCTTAACATTTTGCAAAGTATTTGTGCACATTTTGCATGTTCATTCTGTGAGGTAGAAAAAGTAGAGATATTTTGCAGAGGAAGAAAATGAGTCTTAAAATGTACAGTGACTCGTGTAAACTTAGATAGTTTGCAAAGCTAAGGTCGGGACTCAAACCCATGACCAGTGTGCTTCCTATTCTGTTAAGCTGCCCCTTTGGGCTTAGCTGGCTCATCACTGTCTGGACTATTCTCCTTGGTCTATGAGCTTTCTGTTCTGCCCCCCCCCCCATGCTGAGGGAAAGGAGAAGTCACCATGAGCTGGGTCTCCCAGGAGGGAGTGGCCCGAGAATGGGGTAGCTGAGCCCAGCAACGCTGAAACACGTGTTGTCACATGGCCTGAAACATCACTAAGCGAACCCCCTGGTTCACTGCATTCACTACCTCCTGGACGAGAAGGCTTGAAAGAAAGAAGACAGAAGGTTGTGGAAAGACACAGAATTAAAGACGTTTGAGTTTATCTGAAGACTAAGAAGCAGGACAAGATCGTGTTCTCACATTTCTGAGATATTATTGAACCCAGGACATTCTGAAGCTGAAAGAGGCCTTTGGGGTCTCCTGCCATCTGTTGACAGGCAGCTGGCCTGCTCCCAACAGAGGGGAAGGCAGGTCACTGGGAAGCTCCAGGGGGCAGCTAGAGAGGGCTCAAGAACAAGATGAGGAGCAAAGGGGAAGACCTGAACCATACCCCTCTCCCCTAAAGTAACCCCCTCTCCCTGTGTCCCCAGAACACAGGAAACAGAGCTGCTATTCTTACAGCCAGTTACAGTGCATGCCATGGTCCAGGGTCCACCTGGGATCTAAAACACTGTCACTGTCCTGACAGCAGGACCCGTGAATGAGTGGACATGCCAACTTCTGTTTCTGAGCTGTCTGATGAGATGCATTAAGGTCTCCCCAACTCTCCCCTCCTCCTTATTTCCATCAGCCTCTCCCAGGCTGCTTCCCGTTCCCCAAAACAGGGGTGCTCCATCTGCCAGCCACTGTCTCAGGCCCCTTTCCTACCGCACTGTGTAGAACCAGGCGAAGAACACAGAAGAGTCTGCCTCCAGCCCAAACATACCTGCAGCTGCCCACATCCCGCCTCCCATGCAAGCCCAGCAGGGCAGGAGGGGGAAAGCAGAGACAGCTCTTGACAGATTCCTTTGAGGTCCAATCATCAGTGAGTTCCCCCCTCATCCAATGAGATGCCTCTTACGTTCTGAGCCCCAGAATGCACTGTGATTCACGTGTCTGCATTCGCCACCTTCTACAGCAAGGCAAATTTGGCATGCTAATGTGGGTAGGGAAGGAAAAGAATGACCACCACCATGTGTTCTTAAATTGAGCAGGTAGCAACAGACTTAGTTAAAAGCATTGCATCTATAACTTAACCAATTTATAATAATAATAGTGAATGAGGCCTCATCACCCACTGTGGGACACAGATTTGACATCCTCTCTGAAAGCCACGAAGCCTGCTTTTCCACACTCTGGGAAGAGCTGGGTAGCTTCGTGGCCATGGCCGCAGGGAGGGAATCTTCTATTGAGAATACATGGTCACCCAGTCATCCCTTAAGCTATGTCAACTTTTCAGGAACCAAGGCCACCACCCCCGTTTGCCTCTGCCGGCCGCGCAGATATGAACACAGACCAATCACTCCCCCAAATTTGGCGGTGTTTCAATTCCTTATTGTTCTTTGGCTGATTGACAGCTTCTTTGACACACATATAACTTCCAGCCCCCCTCCTCTGGGCCACCCCTGCCCAGAAGCATTGTACTATGCAGTACATATGGGTATTTTAAAAATTGAAATTAATGACAATTAATTTCCTTTGAAATATTTCAAGATACCCCTGGGGAACCAATAAGCAGGGCTGGGAATCATTAATAAAAGGTTTCACTCCTAGGGATGGAAACTTTTCAGTCTTGGGTCCTTCCACGGACACGCACGGCTATTGTCTCTGTCCCCCGCACACTCACGCAACCCAAAAAGTAGGCGGTCCGATGCTGGAGACCACTTTCCAAAGAAAGAAAACATCTACCTGATCACAGGTACTGCCTGAGACTATGGTCACTAAATCGTGCCAAGATAATTGAGGTGAAAGTACTTTTGAAAAGTATAAAGCATTCTATAAATGGAAGTCCTTATTATTTCCTATTATTCCTACTACAGCATGAAGAGTTGAACTTTCCATACCACAATCTAGTTACCAGTCCCTCTAGAGCATTCTGGTCAGCTCCCTGGAACAGCCTCCCACCCCTGCCCCCTCGCACATAATGGGCATTGAACATATATTTGTGAGAGTGGATGAACTTGAACAGAACTCCGCAAAGGTCTTCTCAAATGGAAAAGATGCTGTCTCCTTGTGGGGATGGATTTGGTTTTCCTTCAGGAAAGTCTGTTTTAAGGCTTTTTACCTGTGACCAGATGACATACTATTCTCTTAGTAGGTAGTACTATACCGTCTCGCTGGGCTAGACCTGCCTTTTGTGGGTGGGGAAATGTCTTGATAAAGCTCTTGTCAGGGCAAGCATATACCCTAGGGAAGTTGCCAAGGAAGTGATGTAATTAAAAGTGCCAAGCAGCGCTGAGAGCCTGTCACTGCCAATCACTGTGCTAGGTGCTGGGGACACAGAGGTGAGCGAGTGCAGGCCTTGTCATTAGGGGCTCATCCTCCACCCAAGAGAGGGACTGACGACTGTGCCCAGTGGTTTCACACCGTCGGCAACACGGAACAGTCTGGGGACAGAAGGGAGAAGAAGTCCAGCCTAACAGCCATCACAAAGGCCTGGCCTCCTCACACCAGTCATAACCCTGAGTTTTCAGGTAGTTCTTCAAAATTAAAAAAAAAAGAAAAGAAAACACCATATTTGGAAAATATAAATCCAGTCTTCTGAAATTCATGGGAGCAATATGTCAAATTTTAACTTTTTTTTAAAAAAAAAAAAAATATTTTTATTTATTTATTTTAGAAAGAGGGGACAGAAAAGAGAGAGCACATGACAAGAACATCCGTCTGTTCCTGTATGTGCCCTGACCAGGGATCGAACCACAACCTCTGCACTTCCAGATGATGCTCTAACCAGGTGATCCACCTGGAAAGGGCTGAACTTTCTTTGATTTTATATATGTTATTCTCTGTTTCTGAAATGACTTAGGAGGCAACAAGGCTCTTTCCTCTTCGTTTTTAACACCCTTCCCAACCCCCTCGGGTGCACAGGCATCCTTTCTGACACAAGTAACATAAAATACGAGATTTGGAGGTGGGAGTTAACTTACCTAAGCCATATTGTTTTGAATTTCATTCAGTTTCTAATTGTTTTCACTCATTGCAATTTTTTACAACCTACCCATGTTGCCGTGTGTATGTAGGCTCTTGTGTCTCCACTGCACGTCCCAGAACCGCTTCCTCCGCACTTTCCTTATCTGCTCCCTTTGTGATGGACATGCAGGCTCCTGTGAACTCCTTGCCTTCACAAGCAACTCCACGATGAAATCTTCATGCACAGCCCTTCAGACATATGCCACGCGTTTCTCTAGATATCTACACCTGCGTGGGATTTCTGGGTCATAGGGCATCCACATGTTTAATTTCACTAGAATCTGCCAAATTACCTTCCAGAATCGTTGTACCCATTAGGCTCTCCCCAGCAGGACCTGAAATTCCCGTCTCCCCACATCCATGCCAACACAGGAATCACCCACCATTCTGAAGTTTGCCATCTTGACAGGTATAAAGAAGCTTCTCATAATTGTTTATATTTGCATTTTTCTGGGGATTTCTAGCTTAAAATACCATTTGACTGACAGTCCTTGATTTAGACTCATCTACTCCCCACAAAAATACCCATGATGATAAAAAAGTTAAAAAAAAAAAACAGAAGGCACATTTCTATAAAACCGTGAATGGATAGAACAGGACAAACCTAACCTACAGGACTAAATGGATTTCCATGACTGAGACATCCCTCGTCCACAATCTCTACTCCACAGCACGGGGATGCAGGGCGGCACCACCCAGACAACAGGAACCCGCCTGCTCTCACACGGACGACTCTTGACTTGCCAGAACCCCTCTGCCCACTGTAGCCTCCAGCACCTCTGCTCCCAGAGCTATTATGAGTCCACACTCCTAAGACAAAGGGACAAGAAGTGGGCACCGTGGGCAGACAGAACTGACCTCACAAACTGTGTCCTGCGGCATCGACTACAAAACGTGCAGGGTCAGATTGGAGAGAGGACACATCCCGGCGACAGTGTCCTCAGGGAACGTGATAGTTATCGCCACCGCACACCTCCCTGAACTCTCTGGAATGAGCTGGGATTGGAGCCACACCATGGAGGAAGGTATCATGTGTGGAGCAAGGGAGATGTGGGGAAGGAATAAATCAAAGGATGGGGTAAGTCAAAAATTCTGCTTTCGGTTGAAGGTGCTCACTAGATACCTGAGGTAAGATGACAAGGAGGCAGTTGGATTTAAGCCTCAGAATCCCAAGAGGAGAGATCAAGGCTGGATCTATAAATGTGGAAGTCATTTGCACGTGAATTTAGGAAAACCCATAAGAATGAATGAGATCCTAGAAGGTGCGTGCAGGCAGAGAGGAGAAGAGAGCCAGACCTGGGGGCACACCTACGTTAAGGATCTAGCAGAGAGGAAGACCTGGCAGCAGAGGCTGTAAGAAGCAGCCAGAGGCAGGAGGGAAACTGGGAATGGGAGAGCACGCTACCCCAAAGCCAAGGGAAGTAAGTGTCTCAAGGATGAGCGAGGAGTCATCTGTACCAAAAAGTCTGAGGAATCAAAGAAAAGAAATGCAGAGAAGCAACCTTGGGCCTCGGTAACAGGGACACCGCTAAGGACTTTAGCAAAAGCAGTCTCAGCGAACAGAACCTCTGAGAATTGGGTGGAGGGGAACAGCAGATGAGAGGGTAGAGACAACTCTGGACAACTCTTCCAGGAAGCCCTGCTGTGAAGGAGAGTGGAAACACGGAGCAGAGCACGGAGGGGAGCGGGTCAAGGCAGGGTCGCTCTTTGTAAGCGTGAGCATCTACAGCACGCCTTCACATGGGTGAAAATGATCTGGAAGAGAGAAACTGGGAGTTCAGACGATGAGATGCGATCGAGTGCAAACATGGAAAATTTAAAGGAAAATATACAAGAGTCAGAGGTTACCCTGCACCCATCAGCCACGTGGTGAGAAGTAAGCCTGTGGTGATGGGTGCCCTGCTGGGCTGCAGAATGAGCAGGCAACAATGACACCGGTGAGCACTCAGGGAAGCCCCAACAGTGTCACTCGGATCATGCAATTACAGTTAATTGTGTGTGTTTAATGGGTAACGCAATGTTTTGTTGCATTTTATTGCCTACTATTTAGTTGCCAATCACTGACCTCTTTTTGGACTAGAGGCCCCTCAACTCCAGAAACGTCATTAAGCTGGACTAGACCAATACTGGACATTGCAAGTGAAAGAACTCCTTGACTGTATTAGAATTAACCTGAGAGTCCAGCAAGTTAGCCGGAACGTATTTTGAGGGCCCACGATGTAACAGATACTGTCCTCAGCACTGGGAATAACTTGATAAAGAAATGACCATGGGTCTTACAAATAAGCAATTACAGACCGACAGGGTGGTCAGGAAAGTCCCCTGGGAAGAGAGGCTATGTGAGCCCTGGCCTGAAGGCTAAAAAGCAATCACCTGCGTAGAGAACAGAATTGGAAGTTTCATGTAGAAGGAACAGCCTGTGCAATGTGCTCAAACAAAGAGCTTAGCATGTCAGAGGAAGCAAGAGAAAGCGAGAGAGCCCAGAGGCCACAGAGAACACAGCAGGTGCAGGAGATGGAGCTGGACGAGAAGATGGTGCCCAAGGCCCTGGAAGTTCTGATTTCAGTGAGACACCAATAGAATTGTTCAAAATACATGAACAAAATATTATAGCTTCTCTGGGGCTCAGAGAAACAACTCACCTACTAGATTACTGATAATGTCAGAAAAAAGGTATCTTGTTCATAATAGCGATAAAAACTATATCTAGGGGAGAAAAAACCCTCAACAAGCTACATAGAAATAGGACTTGTATAAAGAAAAAAAATTAAAATATTTTACTGCAAAAGGTAAAAGAAGTCTTGAATAAATACCAGGTTCTAAGTTAAAAGAAACAAGTATTACAAATGTCCTTTCTAACCAAACCGATTAAAGGTTGTTGCAATTCCCCACAAAATCCTATTTTTTTTATATTGTTGCAAATTGATTCTAAATTCTGTTAAATGGGACTCTGCCTTATCAGGTATTCTAATACATGATAAAGCTAAAAATTACAACAGCATGATAATGAGGAAATAATAGATCAATGAAATTACATAGAAACAGGCCCTGGTATACAAACTGTAGATGATGACACAGGTAACATTAACTATCAGTGAAGAAAAATATTTACTCAATATACAGGGTGGAGCAAAAGTAGGTTTACCATTGTTTGTATGGAAAATAATACAATAATTAATAAATAATGATACAAGAATAAGCTCTGCTTTGTGTACTGTAAACCTACTTTTGCCATGCCCTGTCTAGTACTGGGACACCTGGTTCACCGTTTAAAATAAAGTGTCGAACTATTACCTGAGATCTTAAACCAAAATAAATTCCCACATGACTCTGAATGTGTTTTTTAAATGTAAGTAAAGCATAAATGACTATTCCTCTGGCCTCAGGGTGAAGGAGAGTTTTTTTAAACATGAAGGCACTTGAAATAAAAAATATAGCTCTTACTCCATAGAAATGTAATACTTTTATGCATTAAAAATAAAGAGAGTTAAAAAATAAACTAGGGCTTGACCTGTGGTGGCGCAGTGGATAAAGCGTCAACCTGGAAACGCTGAGGTCGCGGGT
Organism: Saccopteryx bilineata; assembly: GCF_036850765.1. Classification (NCBI taxonomy): domain Eukaryota; kingdom Metazoa; phylum Chordata; class Mammalia; order Chiroptera; family Emballonuridae; genus Saccopteryx; species Saccopteryx bilineata. Next base: position 289,783,017 of record NC_089491.1, on the reverse strand, counting down.
TCTAAACCCTGGGCTTGCCTGGTCAAGGCACTTATGGGAGTTGATGCTTCTTGCTCCTCCCCTCTTCTCTCTCTCTCTCTCTCTCTCTCTCTCTCTCCCCATCTATAATGAATAAATAAAATCTTTTAAAAAAATAATAAACTAGGGTGAATATTTGCAATGACAAAAAAATGAACACTTTTTTTTTTTTTTTCATTTTTCTGAAGCTGGAAACAGGGAGAGACAGTCAGACAGACTCCCGCATGCGCCCGACCGGGATCCACCCGGCACGCCCACCATGGGGCCACGCTCTGCCCACCAGGGGGCGATGCTCTGCCCATCCTGGGCGTCGCCATGTTGCGACCAGAGCCACTCTAGCGCCTGGGGCAGAGGCCAAGGAACCATCCCCAGCGCCCGGCCATCTTTGCTCCAATGGAGCCTTGGCTGCGGTAGGGGAAGAGAGAGACAGAGAGGAAAGCACGGCAGAGGGGTGGAGAAGCAAATGGGCGCTTCTCCTGTGTGCCCTGGCTGGGAATCGAACCCAGGTCCTCTGCACGCTAGGCCGATGCTCTACCGCTGAGCCAACTGGCCAGGGCAAAAAATGAACACTTTTAATGTATAAAGAGTTCTGACAAATCAATAAGAAAAATAACGACACCCATTTTAAAAACAGAAACAAGGCATGAATAAATAATTCAAGAGAGAAGATATACAAATGATCAACAAACAGACAGTCATTAATAATCCAATAGGATACCAATTTTATCTAACAAATGTTTTTTCTTTTTCTGTTTTTCCTTGCTAATAATCACAATTAGTAAGGGTACAGGAAAATTGTCTCTCGCTGCTGGTGGAGGCATAAATTGGTGAAAACTTTTAGAGGGCGCAATTATAGATAATTTTATGCAGTAACATCACTTCCAGTAATTTCTCCTAAAGAAATATTCAGAACTGCAGTCAAAACAGAGTGTTCAAGAATGTTCACAGCAGTTGCATCTCCCTATAATTCACTCTCCCCAGAGCAGCTACAGAAGTGTTTTTGAAACCTAGATGCTTTGTTCCAGTACCAAGCTGGTCAATGTATCTGTGGCATCTCATCCGCTACAGATTCCTGTGGTGTAAATACTCTCACCGTGGCTGTTTCAAATCATCAGCGTGATGTCATTCAACAATCACTTGGGAAGGAACAGGCATAATTGGCTCTCAGGAGCCCATATGAGCCAAGTGACCATTGACTGTGTGTCACTCCCAGCACAAAACCCTCCAGTGGTGGCCTTTACACTTCACGATAAATTCCACACTCCTCACCTTGCCCTCCAAAGCTCTCTGTGAAAGGGGGCCCCTCCTCACTCTCTCCTTGCTCACTCACTGCTTCTTAATTTTGGATGAACTCCACAAGTACATTACCACTTCAGAGTCTTCCAACTCACCCCTTCCCAGATCCTCTCCTCGTCATGCAGGTCACCAATTCAGAAAGGTCCTCCTTGACCACCCTACCTGAAGCTGCCACCCTGTAGTTCAATACATTATCTGGTTTAACTTCATTCATAGCCCTTGGCACCTCCGGAACTTACCTTGTCTATTTATCATGTCTCTCCACTAAAATTTAAACTCTCTGAGATCAGGCACCAGTCTAGTCATGGCTATCTCTGTAATTCCCAGCATTGGCAGCAATACTTGGCACTTAGTAAGTACTTGATAAATATTTGTTGAATATTGATAAATTAGTTTATTAATAGTAAAAAGTTTTAAAACAACATAAATTCCCAATGATAGGAAAATGGTACAACTAATATTTATTGATCATTTACTATGTGCCAGACACTGCAATATGCATATTATCTATTCACCTCATTTGATCTGTGCAAAGCCCCATGGGGTGAGGATGCTTGGTATCCCCATTTACACAGATGTGGACAGACCCCCAGAGGTGAGATGGTCTGCCGAAAGCCAGAGAGAGCCACATACGTAAATCACGCCCAAGGCCCATCCAGATCGTCTAAGAATCCCAGGGTGGGGAAGGGGAGACTTCCCTTAGACCAATGAGCTTAGAAACATGGACAGGGCTGGTTTCAGGTGCTGGGGCCCAGCGAAAATATAAAGTGGTTCCTTGTCTCACAGTTGGCTACTTCTCCCCATATCTGTACTTCCCTTGGTCAAGAGCTCCGTGGTCAGGAATCCTAAAAAGCAGGACGGGGCCCTGGCCGGTTGGCTCAGCGGTAGAGCGTCGGCCTGGCATGCGGGGGACCTGGGTTTGATTCCCGGCCAGGGCACATAGGAGAAGCGCCCATTTGCTTCTCCACCCCCCCCCTCCTTCTTCTCTCTCTCTTCCCCTCCCGCAGCCAAGGCTCCATTGGAGCCAAGATGGCCCGGGCGCTGGGGATGGCTCCTTGGCCTCTGCCCCAGGTGCTAGAGTGGCTCAGGTCGCAGCAGAGTGACACCCCAGAGGGGCAGAGCATCGCCCCTGGTGGGCAGAGCGTTGCCCCTGGTGGGCATGCCGGGTGGATCCCGGTCGGGCGCATGCGGGAGTCTGTCTGACTGTCTCTCCCCGTTTCCAGCTTCAGAAAAATACAAAAAAAAAAAAAAAAAAAAAGCTGGATGGGAACTAGGTTTATCTGTTTTCCTAGCTTAACGGCAACATCATAGCACCAAACTCCCTGAACTTCGACCCCTAGCCATGACAAACCAGGCTCTCAAACAATATTTGATGATATTGTTATAAGGCTCACAATATAATGAAAAGTAAAAGAAGCAGAACAGAAAACTCTATATTCAGTAACAGCCCAATTTGGGACAGAAAAAGAGAAATTAAAAACACTTTCGTATGTTGTATATAATGCTTAGAAAAAGACCAGAGAGAAAAGCACACCACACCAAATGTTAGCAGGGTTTGGACTGGAGTGAGTAGATTCCGAGTGATTTTGATATTCTTCTTTGAACTCTTCCATGTTGCCCAATTATTTTCCTTGAGCATGTATGTCTTTTGTAACAAGAGAGGGGAAAAATCTGCATCATTACGTTTCTTTAAATGGCTGAAGATTTTTAAAGGCACTGGAATGCAGAACTGGGAGAATGTTAAATTGCCCAGAGATGGCAGGACTGGGAGGCGGCAACAGGGCTTTCCCAGGGCCAGGCTAAGACCAGACAGGAGGGAACGGGCTTCCAACAGGGAAAGAAACAGTTACAAGTGAGTCATGCCCAGGGCAGACAGGGCCGGTGAAGAAGTGGCCAGCACGTTACACTTCAAAGCTTGGTTCCCTCCCTCCTACACCCGAAGGGAGGTAAATTTAAGGTTAGGATAGCTTTTTAGGTCCTTGGACCCAATTCCAATGTAGCCTTGGTGGAGGGTGTTCCCACACCAAGAACAGGTCTCAGGACACCAGCTGGGAGGCCTACAGTGGAACCCGATCTGATACTGTCTACCTGGAGACAGCATCGGATTCCCGATGGTTCAGTCCCATAAGACACCCCCGCACACCCTTGCCCACTTTGAATGATACTTTCCTGTGCTTCTGACCAATGGGCTGTAAATCAGAGGTTCTCACGACCCCCTCCTTGGGTTGGATTCATTTGCAACAGCAGCTCACAGACTCAGAGAAACAACACTAGATTACTGACTTATTTCATAACTCAGAAACAGCCAGATGGAATGACGCCTAGAGCACAATTTGGGGAAAGGAAGACAGCTGGGTGCAAAGACCCCCATGGCATCCCAGAACTGCCTCACCAGCCCCAGGCTGCCCCCTCCAGCGTTCCCATCATGAGAAAAATTAAAATTCCAATTTGTTCTGCAGGTCACTATCTTCAAAAGTCAAACTGAATGTCTAAAGCAGGAGGTAACGAATGCATCTTGTATCTATCCATCACACGGTATAAAACAGTCTTAGGAAAAGACTCTATTTTCAAAGGCAGGAACTTAACCAAATCTCAGGTGGCCCAGTGCAAAAACCTCGTCGTGAAAAAGCCTACAGATCACCAAACAAAGGAGGCTGATGGCAGCTGCAGAGATCTTTCGGAAGCCATATTCCCTGGGCGTGGCTGCGCTGGTCGTAGCTTTGTGCAGAGGGGGAAATGGAAGTGAGGCCTCTGTCAAGTAACATCAAAGGCCCAGGCTCAGTGGCATTTCTGTTAGTGCCCTGAAGCAACCACGCCATTTTTTTACAACTTACAGCTATCTGAAACTCTGAGAGCTAGCCATTCAGTCAAGCCCTCGTTTTCGCTGGCTTATAACACACACTATCAAAATTCTTATTTTGGGAGCCCCTTTTGGAAACTTCAAGAGTCATGACATCTTCAAAATGATAATATTATATACCTCTCAGGTTCAAAGTCATTATATGTTACCATCAAAACTAAGTCCAGCCTGACCAGGTGATGGTGCAGTGGATAGAGCGTCGGACTGGGACACAGAGGACCCAGGTTCGAAATCCCAAGATCATTGACTTGAGCACAGGCTCATCTGGTTTGAGCAAGGCTCACCAGCTTGAGCCCAAGGTTGCTGGCTTGAGCAAGGGGTCACTTGCTCTGCTGAGCCCCCTGGTCAAGGTACATATAAGAAAGCAATCAATGAACAACTAAGGTGCTGCAACAAAGAATTGATGCTTCTCATCTGTCTCTCTCCATCTCTGTCACAAAAAAATAAATAAATAAAATTCCAAAGCAACTGGGTAGCAAAGATGACACACCTCCTAGACCCTGCTGCAGCAAAAAATCACTCCACAATTTTGCCTCCTTCTTCAAGGCAAACAACCATCTTAAATTAAAGTTTACTTTTAGGCAGGATCTAAATTTACCTTTGGTTTTACTTGCACAAATTAAAATTTTTTTAACAAATGGTCATGAATTTCCACATGAAAGATTGAGTGACAGGCATAATTCTTTGGAATGTCATTTGTCTATCTTATGTACATGAAATAAATCAACAAAACAAATCATAGGCAACAGTGCTCATGGTGGTGCGTGTATGGGTGTGTGTTCCTAAAATGGGGAGAGTTCTGAAGCTTTTCTAGGATACTCTAAGAAGTCCATAACCCTGAAAAGGCAGTCACAATTCCAGCTCTAACAATTGCTGACCTACAGAAAGGTAAGTGTAGGTAGCCTCGTCCCTTTGTAACCATCCCTCAGACCCTGAGCTGGCTGTGGGCTTCACTTGCAGTCATCTGGAAAATTGCAAAGTCCCTCTTCAGCGAAGTTGTAAGTAAAGGAAAATGTGAATTCAATCCTACATCTAGCTGCATGCCTCTGGGTAAGACAATTTCTTCTCCTGAGCCTTTGACTTTATCCAGAACAACTCGCCAGGTCAAAACAAGCTCAAATTAGATGAGCGAGTGAATGTGTTTTGTCAACTAGAGCATGTTCTAGAAATGTAACGACATTATTATAAGGCACACGTTGTCCTCTGAATGAGGAAAGTGAGATTCGGGAAGGCTAAGTTATTTACTCAGGATCAGACAGCTAAGAACTGCGGGATTCACACCAGATTCAAACCTAGACAAGCCTCTAGCACCCCCTTACCCTAGGACTCAGCCTAAGGGACATTAGGTACCATTAGTGAGCCCTGTCCTCTTATTGTGCATATACAGAGATCCAGGACCCCTCAGAGAAGTTCTAATTGCCTTCTAAAAGACCCAGAACAGCAGTCTGCCCCCAGAAAAAGAGTACGTGAAAGTCACCAGAAGATAGTCTTGGACAATCTGCTGTGTCCCAGGAAAGATGGGACTCGCTCCTGACAAAGGCTGGGCACAGGTGCTGGCCCACCCTGTGGCCCCAGGTCTAGATGAAGAGTTCTAAGCCCCGACTGCACCTGAGAATCACCCGTGGAGCTGTGAAAGTACACACATCAATAACTATGCACATGTACGTCTATATATACCGAACTCTCAATGCCAGACTCCACCTAGAGTTCTCAGTGTGAGCCTGTCACACTGTGAGTGCGAAACTCACTAACACTGTGAGTCTAGTTGGAGTCTAGACATAGTGTATAAGGTGAACTGGGAATGGGGACAGTGAGGTCACCGCTTGAGGGTAGCAGGACAGAAACAGACCACAATGGACTGAATGTGTGGGTTCCCCTGAAATTCATATGTTGCGACCCTAATGTTAACATGGTGGCATTTGGAGGTGGGTCCTTTGAGGGAGGTGATTAGGTCATGAGAGCCAAGCCCCCGGCAAAGGGACGAGTGTTCTTATAAGAAGAGGCCGGAGAGAGCTCAGGGCCAGACATCAGCCATCTGCAACGTGGAAGAGCCCCCACCTCCACCAGAACCCGACCCTGCCCGCACCCCGATCTCAGACTTCCGGCCTCCAGAACTGTGAGAAACAAATGTCTGTTGTTTATGAGCCACTCAGTCTATGGTACTTCGTTATAGCTGCTTGAACTCACTAGGACAAAGATCAATAATAAACATTAGTGACAATGAGATTAAGCACATCACAAGAGCATGAGAAAGGATGAAACTCTTTGGTAAAGGTACATAGATGGACAAAACAATCCTGAGACTGTCATCATCCTCAATTCTAGAAAGATGAAGCAATGTGCCAGGCTATAGAGTGACAGACCAGGTCTGCCTAAGGCCAGGGACATTGGGCTTCCGCTAAGCTATGCTGCAGGAAACACCGGGGGGCGCCCTGGAGGCAGGGCCCACGGGGTGCTGGGCGGACCATCTCCCAGGCAAAGGAGAGGAAAGACTCAGACTGGCCACCAGGAGGTTCCACCATCCGCACAGCTGTCGGGAGAGCTCGGAGCAGAGAGGCAAGCACTTACAACAGAGCAGTGCCCTCGGGGTGTTCCAGAAGGCTCTGGCTGGCCCTGTGCCTCTGCTCAGGGACAAGGCTAGGCTGTGAGGATGGTGGGACACATGCCCTCCCTCCGTGTGGTGCCCGAGCAGCCCTGCTAGCAGCCCCACCAGCGGCACAGGAGACCTGTGACGTGTCTCTGTCCCACCTCAGGACAGCAGGTCCTATCTGCCAACTGCCGGGATGCTGTTGCCACAGAGCCCACAGCTCTCAGCCGCCTCAGGACTGGCCCTGGCTGGAGCTGGCCACCTGGACCAAGATCACGACACCTTTCTGGGGCAGTCCACACACGATGACTGGTCGATGAGGAAACAGAAAGGCCTGGTCTCTCTGCCCCACCTTGGGACAACTCCAGAAGACCATTCGAGCCTCAGAGCCCCCAGTCCGGCACCGTGAGGTCACCTGAGGTCTTTGTTGAGATGCATCGCAGCCCAGCCTCTCCCTCTGCCCAGCCTTGCTTACTTCCTTTCCTCTCTTGGTGTCAATCCCAAGACCACCCCTCCCCACCCCCAGTGACCCTCTGGCACGTTAACTCATCTGCAGCAGCAGCCTCCCCCCTGCAGTGGCGCGGCCTGGGAGGAAGGCAGGTGTCCCGGGAATGGAGGGCAGAGGACAGCCTGGCCCTCAGCCAGCTGGGGCCAAGGGCAGGAGGCGGCGCCTGAATCCCAGACAGGAGGAGGTGACTCTGGTCACAGAGTCCCAAAGTGGCTCCATGGCCTACCTGGGATGACAGCCAGTGGGGAGCACTGGAAAGAGGGCAGAGTCCCAGCCAGGTGGCCTCAAAGGTTTCATCTGGAGTCCACCTGTCAACCCACTTGCAAACATGAAAAAAAGTTACTTTTACCCGATCAGCATTTGCCTCAATTCCAAACTAAGACGAGCTCTGTATATGAAGGGATGAGGCAACGGAGGTCCAGAGAGGTGAAGTGACTTACCCAAAACCACCCAGCTTGCAGGCATCAGAGTCAGGACTGAAAATGGGCAGTCTGGCCCCACAACCTGTGCCTTTGGCCATCTTGCAACACTGCCCCAGACAGCAATGGAGGGCCCCCTCGAACCCACACTACAACACAGCCCGGAGAAGTGACGAGGCTTGGGCAGGGTCACACCTGGTGGCAGTTTCCTGTACAGAAACATTTCTTGAGCAACGCTCGTGAGCCTGGCCCTGTGCTTTGCAGAGTTAACGTTCCACACCTTGGGAGCGACTGTGCTGTGAGGTCAGTGGGGTTGGAATAGTATGTGTGTACGGGCACTCTGCCTGGCCCACCTCCCCCTGGAGGGACCCTGTGGTTTGAAGGCAGGCGCCTCCCTGAGACAGCGCCACCCAGCACAGCTGGGCAAGTACCCTTCACCTGCTGCAGAACCAGAACCACAAACCTGCCCCATGGGCCAGAGGACAGCATGTACCAGTAGCACCACCTGGACACTAACCCCTCATTCTGCCCTCCCCCACCACCACCAGGCGGCACACAGGATTCCCTGAAGGAGCCTCTGAATTCAGCAAGCCTTGAGCAAGGCTGCCCCCACCCCACTCGGGAAGGCTCCAGGGTCCCCCTCTGCTCCGGATGCCGCAGCGAAGCCCCAAGCATCCCCAAAGCAGGGCTCTGGCTCTGGATAAAACCGAAGCTGTCAGGGTGCTCATTAGTGAGCCGGAGCGGCTGGGCATGCTGGCTGACAATTAATGACTCCATCTCTCTGTTGCCTGCTGGCAGATTATTAATTCATGGGTCCTCTCTGGTGGGACCGAAGAGATAACACAGACTGTGAAAGTTCACGTTTCAATTTGAAGCCGAGATGAGAGGAGGGGTGTTGGGGAGAAGGGTGAGTCCTCAGGGGCGAGGGCACAGCGTGGGAAAGCAGGTTCACAGACCCGCTTCCAGGACTCTGGCCTACAGAAATGAAAGCTCCTGTCATAAAGGCACAATCCAGGCGGGCCCCTGCACACTGCTTGTAACGACAGAGCCACCAGAAGCTCCCTTTGGGAGGGGCTGTGTGAATCCCGAGTAAACAGTAAAAGGTGTTGGGTCGTGCTAAGGAACACCACGCAGCATTAAAGAGACAGTGTGGACATCTTTCCAGAACTGACAAGGGAGGATGCCCACGATATAGTGTTTATCTTTTAAAAGCAAAAAACTAAAATAAAAATGCAGACCTATATGTCTAATATGATTCCATTTTCATGACAAAAAGAAGGAAAAGGAGGTACAAGTCTTTTTCCAGCTTAAGAAATACGATGTGGAGAGCAACCACAAGAATGACAGCAGGGGGAGGGGGAGGGGGAGGGAAGGGGAATGAACTGGATGTGACCCCAGCAGACCAGAGCCAGAAATGTCAGGCCAACACTGCCCCACACCCAAGAGCACTGTCTCCGAGAACTAAGGTTATTTCTGCACTCCGTGAACAGAAAGGGAATTGACTTAACTCCTTCCTGTATTTCTCATAAATTTGGGAAGAGATGTTGGTTTCTGTCACTGAGATCAGCAGGCAGTGGGGTGACATTCTGAGAGGAGCAGTGGGCTGGGTACTGGGATGTGTGTGGTACTACAGAGGGGCTGCCTAGAGGACCCCTATATGGGGAGGAAGGAGGCAAAGGGGTCCTCAGCGCTGCATTTATTCACCCCTTCTCCACTTTGGGCTTTGGCGAGAGAAAGAGGAAGAAAGAGACAGTGAAGGAGGCCAAGAGCAGGAGAGGAAGACGATGGTGCAGATCGGGTGGGAGTGGGCCGCGGAGCAGTCTCCCCAGGGTGCCCCAGGCCAAGGGAGGCTCTGCCACTGGGAACAGCAGCGCCTAAAGCCCACAAGGCGGGTGCATGGCGGGGGCGATGCGCTTCTTTCTGCGTCTCACTTCCTCACCTGAACATTACAGAAAAAGTTACGGGTGAGATGATGTTTTTAAAGATCTTATCACAGTGTCTGGCATACTGCAGATAGTGTGTGTGTGAATGTGTGTGAGGGTGCACATGTGCACGTGTGTGTTCTTCAGCACTGCGCGTTTCCTTTTCTACCTGGGTCTTCAGCCATTCAGAGACATTTGAGAGAAAAATGCCCTTGGCTCATCTGCAGCTGTGCGTCCAGGTGAGCTCTTTCGAGCATGGAAAGGCAGTGCAGGGTGGTGAGGGAGACAGGAAGCCCTGGATGAGACCAGGATCCCTGGGTGCTCACCCTGCTCTGCAAGGCCCTTCTGCCTTCTGGCTTCTGTGTCCTCACTTGTGACACGATGGGTGACTACCGGGCTGCTCCAGGGTTCCAGCTACATAGCGTTCTGCGAAAAGTTTCCACATGAGACAGTGGGTGCAGTACATATGAATGACCACTTGGGGGCACCATAAGGCAGGAAAATTTTTCTGGGGTGAAAGAGGGAAGGTGTGACAAATTATGCAGCTGACACTAGAGGGCACTGCTTTTTCCATTTTCTTCAAAAGAGTGGCTTAGGCCGAGAAGTATCTTGACAGCTTCAAAAGGCTGAAGGGTCTCCTGAAGATACTCAGGTATGGCTATGGCTGCCAAATGGTGGGGAGGAGGACAGACTGGCTCACCTGCCCCTCAAATCAGAGGGCTCTGCTGGTGCCATCAAAGGGAAGCACTGACATGGACTGGACACCCAGGGCCCATCGAGACCCAGCGCCAGGCTGCAATCACAAACTCGTCTCCCCTGCCTTCTCCTTCTTGGCGTGACCTTGAAGGAAATCCAAGACAAGAGAAACACTTGACCCCCTAAGCTGTGGCTCTGGGCAACATGCTCTGGAGAAAATGCAAACACTTCTGCTTTCTTTAGGGCCACGCAGTGGCCTCAGGGAAGAAGCAGAGGCTTGCTCCCCCTGTTCCCGCCACACTGCACCTATCCCACTGCCTGTCCTCTAGGGGGAGCCCTCATAGAACTCCTAGCAGGTCTGAAGGAGGGGGAAAAAACACTCCCCAGAGACCAGACCTAGAAAGAGACCTTTTTATTTTTATTTTTTCAGATCCCAGGAGGACAGGTGAAGAAATTGAAGGATGTGTGCTGAAGTTCTCTCAAAATGCCCATCGTAAAGCCAGTCTCCAGGAGTCGCCCAAACTGTGTCACTTCCCCAGGGAAGCCCCGTTGTCTGTATTCTCCGCGCTTCCTATTCTGCTCAGAATTCTAAGAAGGCAGGGCATATGCTCAGGTCCCTGCTTGGCTCCATTCTCAAACGTGTCGCTGGCTGGCAATAACGTGTGGCAGGCTCACGATTTCTGTGTTCTGTTGGCATATGCTCAGGTTTCTGCAAGTCTGTTCTGCTAGAACCCTAAGAGTCTGCAATGCCTCATCTCTGAGCAAGGGGGCTGGACTTCCCCCGGCTGCAAACTCAGGTGCTGGTCACCTCAATGAGTGAATTAGCCCTATCTGAGGCAGTAGGGAGTGATAGGGACTGGAGTGACCTAAAAAATTCTTGCAAACTTAAATGGTATTAAAACATCAGATCACTCAACAAAGCACTATTTAGCTACACAAATTCTTCCCGTGAGCCTTCCTCACAGTAACGTTTCTACAGATTCTGGTATTCTAAGAACTAAACCAGGTGATGCCTCATTCTGCCAGCAAGTGGCAGCACACGGAATGAAGACCCCAGTTAGTCTGACTTGACGTGCAAGCGGTCAGCTGCCTTTCAAGAATTCAGAAAGAAAGTCGCCCAGTGGCTTCTAAAATTCAACCAGAAGCTTCAAGGTTAAGATGTTTGTACTGGCTGATATTCATGGACTCTTTCCCGCATGCTGGACACTGCGCACTCCCTCATTTGATGACCTGAGAGCTTTTGGGGCCACTGCCCTGCACAGTCCACCCCGACCCTGATGTACCGTCTGCGTCACGGGCATCCGCAGGCCTCTGAGGCTCTGCTGTAGAGCCAGGAATGGCAAGTGACAGGGTCCCGAATGAGACATTAGGAGAAAACAACCAAACACTGGACTAAGTATTTCACATGTTCTTCACAAACAATTCAGAAAGGTCGCTGCCCTCATCCACAATCCATAAAGAAGGAAAACGAGGTCAGAACGCATGCATAGTATTCCCAAGGTTGAACAATACATGGTTCAGTGGTCATCAAACGAAGGTGTGAAGAAGGGCAGCATCCAAACAACCTGCAACGTAACCGATGTGGATTTTCACAGCCTAGGGGGCTGCACACCGCAGGGGCTGACCCTAGTCTAGACCTAGAGGCCCCGCTGTCCTGAGCTCCCTGGACTAGACCTGACAATATATCAGCGGGCTGTCAGGGGTGGAGTGAACATCTAGAGCATAATCATAACCACGCCGGCTGCTTATTTAGCATTCATTCACGAGTCCTCAACAGAGAGTCTAGGTGACAGGCACTGTCCCCAGCACTGGAGCTATGGACTGGACTGGACAAGACAGTGTGCCTCTTGCTTTCACATGAGGGAGACAATCAACTGCATAGGGTGATGTGACTCAGAGTTCTGAGGTCTCTATTTTAGACTATGTTGTGAAGGGCAACCTCTCCGAGGAGGTATCATTTCAGCTGAGGTCTAAATGACAAGAATGGACCCAGCTTAAGATCTGGAGAAAGAACATTCCAGGTAAAGGGAGGAGTCAGGGTAGAGACATGAGTAGGTTAGGCCAAGTCTGAAAGAAGGTCAGTAAGCAGGAGTACTGGGAGCCAAGGAGGGAATCATAGCAACGAGGTCAGAAGCCACTCAAGGACCAGGCAGTGTTGGCTTTGCGAGCCTGGGAATGGGGCTCAGCTCTTTCTCTGAGTGCAAAGGAAAGTTATGTCATAGCATCATGATTTGGTATATACTTTTTGTATATCCCCATGAACAGACACATTCCTGACCACAGAGGAACAAAGATGGAAGGAGAGATGCTAATTAAGAGGTCACTGCAATGGCTTAGTACAAAATGGCAGCAGTGGGGATGGAGAAGTGTTCAGACTGGGAATATGTCTGGGAGAAGTGCGGACAGGGCTTGCCAAGTGATCAGAAGGGGATGGGGAAAATAAAGGATAATGAGAATCTTTGGCTTGAGCAACTGGGTAGATGGGGAGGACTGAGGGGACCAGGTTGGACCAGTAGAGGAGCAAGAATTTTGCATTAGCCATGTTGAGTTTTAGATGCTGATTGAACCACAGCATAGACCAGGGGTCCCCAAACTACGGCCCGCGGGCCACATGCGGCCCCCTGAGGCCATTTATCCGGCCCCCGCCGCACTCCCGGAAGGGGCACCTCTTTCATTGGTGGTCAGTGAGAGGAGCACATTGACCATCTCATTAGCCAAAAGTAGGCCCATAGTTCCCATTGAAATACTGGTCAGTTTGTTGATTTAAATTTACTTGTTCTTCATTTTAAATATTGTATTTGTTCCTGTTTTGTTTTTTTACTTTAAAATAAGATATGTGCAGTGTGCATAGGGATTTGTTCATAGTTTTTTTATAGTCTGGCCCTCCAACGGTCTGAGGGACAGTGAACTGGCCCCCTATGTAAAAAGCTTGGGGACCCCTGGCATAGATGCTAGGCTAGCATCTGGCTACGAGCATCAAGGGTTCTTAAGAAATCCACCTTTAGGAGTCATCCACAGATACATGAAGCTGGTTGAGGTCCCCCAGGGAGATTGTGCAGGCAGAGGAGGGGCCCAGAATAACCCTGAGGTTCACCAGCATGTTGAGGACCCATGCCTGCACATGTGATGGAATAAATGCTGTAAACAAAATTTACAGCACACTTGCAAGGTAAACACTATTACCCGCTCCACTCGAAACATGCAGGGGTCCCGTTGTTTATAGGTAGCAATGCCAGAACCAACCCTAACTGGTATGAACTGGGTTCCTGTCATCTGCTGAGCACCGTATCGTCACAACAGGGGACACTAAAGCAGGCAGGAAGTCCCAGGGGAATGAGATAGGTGCTGACGTCAGAGGGCCTGATGTGCGTCCTCACTAGGGCTGTGACACGCAGCGAGTACCGAAACCTCACCAAGCCTATGCTTCCTCGTGCATAAAATCACATTTTCATTTTGCAAATATCTATTAAGTGTCTATTACGTGCCGGGCAATGCTGTAAGTGACAGAGACACAATGGGGAGCAGACAGGCTTCTCTGCTTTATAGTCAAGTGGGGGCTACAGATGTGTAAACAGGCAATTACTATACAGCGTGATTAAGTATTATGATTACAGAAACACTACTTCCCTCTTCACAGAATAAGTTTTACCAACCTACGCAGATTTTCGAGTTACACATAATTTCCTTTCTTCCGAATCTATATGTAATAACAGTCCCAGATGAAGTGATTCTGTTCTTTATAATTTCCATTAGAGTACATAATATTTGGAAAGCACGAGCTCATAGCCAGCACTCAATAAATGGGGGCAGGCACTCTGACGACATGGGTTTTTGAACCTAGCGTCACCTCTAACTTTGAGGCCTCTTTTTCTCTTCTGTAAATGAGGAATAGTCATAGCTAGTTCATAGGGTCATTGTAAGGGTCATGTAAGACAGTACATATGAAAATATTTTGCAAGCTGGATGAAATTCAAGTACTAATAAAATGCAATTTCGCCCAGGCAGGGTTGCTCAGTGGATAGAGCATCATCCTGGCGCACCGAGGTCGTAGGTCGATCCCCAGTCAGGGTACATACAAGAAGCAACCAATGAATGCACAACTAAGTGGAACAATAAATTGATGCTTCTTTCTCTCTCTCATCAATGGAAACATTTAAAAAATATTAAAAAGGGAAAAACATGGTTTTGTGTTCACTCTCTAAAACTACAAAACTTAGTACACAAGGAATGCTTACTGTTAACCAAGAGGTCCACAGCCCACCCACTGGGCCCGAGGAAACCTTTTAACAAGGTTCTCTGGGAAATAACCTTCTGCCCAAGAAAATCGGCCTCATCTGAATGAGTCTGTCCACAGGAAAGCACACACCTCCTCTCCAGGTCTCCTTCCCTCCCACCTCCTACCACCACCAGAGTTTGGCTTACCCAGCCCAAGGCAAAATGTGCCGGGAACCTCCCAGTTGGTTTCTAGCCTGCTTCCTGCATCACCAGAGTGCCTGTCCATCGGAGCCAGGGAGGCAGGGTTTGTAAGCTGGCGGTGTGCGGCCCTGTCTCCGCTGTCAGCTGTGTGGGCGGTGGGCGGGGCCAGGAGCAGTAAGTTGCTGGCAGGGACAAGGACAGAGAAGGCTTCCTGATTTCCTCCGGTGGCAAACCTGTGCCTGAGGATCCAGCTGCCCGTCCTAGCACAGAGGGTCCAGTCTACAGAACGCCAGTCAGAGAAGCCAGAGGGCAGGAGGCAGAAGGGAGGAGAAGGCTCCACCTCTCCAGGCTGGGCAGGAGGCTCGGGCTCCTGAGCAGCCCCGAAGGAGGGCAGAGAACAGACGCCCCACGTCCTCTGCTCGTCGTCCAACTGGAGGGCCCTGTGCAGTCAGCCATCTGCACGACTGCAGGGCTGAGCCGGCTGCCTCTCCCTGGAAGCTGGCTGGCTGGAATAGGTATTGATTCCTCTCCGTGCACTTAATTTCTCCATCAGAAAACAGGTATTTACTGTAAGCCAACTACATCCGAGGCATTGCTCCATACACTAAAGACGGAGGCCTGCTTTCAAGAAGCTTACACTCCAGTGCTGGAAGACAGACACACACACACAAAATACATGTGTATGTTTCCATGTGACTGACTGTACATGTTTGTGTGCATGTGTCTGTGCTGGGGAAATGACAGTAAGGGCTGTGATAAAAAAAATATATAAAAAAATAAAACAGCCCTGGCCAGTTGGCTCAGTGGTAGAGCGTCAGCCTGGTGTGCAGGAGTCCCGGGTTCAATTCCTGGCCAGGGCACACAGGAGAAGCATCCATCTGCTTCTCCACCCCTCCCTCTCCCCTTCCTCTCTGTCTCTCTCTTCCCCTCCTGCAGTCAAGGCTCCATTGGAGCAAAGTTGGCCTGAGTGCTGAGGATGGCTCTGTGGCCTCTGCCTCAGGCGCTAGAATGCCTCTGGTTGCAACAGAGCGACGCCCCGGATGGGCAGAGCATCGCCCCCTGGTGGGCATGCCGGGTGGATCCCGGTTGGGTGCATGCGGGAGTCTGTCTGCCTCCCCATTTCCAACTTCAGAAAAATACCAAAAAATAAATAAATAAATAAAAATAAATAAAACAAAATAGAGAGAGAAAGAGAGTGATGATGCGGGAGGCATACTAGTCTCTACAGTGTGACCAGGAAGGTCCCTCTGAGCAGAGACCTAAGGAGGGCGGAGCCACGCTGGCCTATAGGGAGATGGCACTCCTAGCAGAGGGAACAGCGGGCAGTCAGGATCCAGGAAGAGACTGGCACAAGGCATTGGGTTCCAGGAATTAAGGGAAAGGTGTGTGAATTAGTCTGTAAAAGAGTGTGAGGGCAGATGGAAAAGGAGAAAGTCACAGGATTCCTGGGCAGTCGGACGGCTGTGAGATTTTCTCAAGCAATGCTCAGCTGCCCGAGCGCAGGGGAGGAGCAAGTGGAAGTGGGATTTAAGCAGGTTGGGGTTTTGCCAGACCAGGACAAGGCAGCAACAAAGGGGCAAGGAAGCTGAGGGCGAAAACGGGAAGTGGTCAACAATGGAGGTGAAGCAGGAGGCAGACCAGAGACCAACCTGGGGCTTTCAACAGTCTTACCCTTGGCCAATGATGGGCTCTGTGTCAGAAAGAGTTGAGGGGGTGGGAGGTGACCTCAAGTGAAAGAAATGCCACCATTTTGCCCCGAGGAATATTTTTGGTGCTTACAATGGAATGTAATTGGATAAGATGGGGAGTGAGGATGTGGACGGGAAGGAGGGCAGTGAAGGGTAGGACCAATGTCTTGGGGACACTAGTGAGACTACAGGATCCAGGGAACAGGGCAGCAGGGGAGACTAGACAAGAGAGGTGGCGGTCATCTACTCACTCGTATTCATTTTCAAAGCCACGAGAAAGTGACTTACTTGAGGTCATACCAGTGGTGGGGTCAGCCTGGGAATCAGCCCCACCCCCCAGCCCCCAGTGCTCTTGCATTAGTATCTCAATGGGAGGGAGAGACAAGAAGTCTGGTGCTGTGGGAACTGGAGTAAAAGGCCCTGCGCCATTGTGGTTAAAAGCATGGGTTCTAGAACCAGACTGCCAGGGTTCAAATCAAGAATCAACCACAAATCACAGGAACAGCACAGTAATTACTGAACGGACCTTTGAAAAGTCACTTACTTTCTCTGTGCCTCATTGCTTAAATGTGGATAATCATTATACTACCTCCTAGTAATGGTGAGGGTTAACATGAGTTCAACTAGGTAAGGTGCTTTGCTGTTGGCACCTGAGAGAGCTAGTGAGGTTTTACAGACTAACAGCCCTGGGAAAGGAATCACAGGCGAGAAGGTCAGTTGAGTGCTGAGTGGCCCATGCCTTTCTGAACCCCAGGATTCCAGCACACATCGGGGCTCAGTGAATGAATGAATGAACTCACACATGGATTAATATCCACTAGAAAAGACCAACAGAGATCAGTTAACCTACTGCCGTCTGCACCATCCAGAATGTCCTCTGAAACCAGGGAGGTAAATTCTACCATGACCACGACAGTCAAAAAGTACCTATTGCTAAGTTTCCTTGCACTTGATGGCATCTAACAGCTCTACGCTCAAGGCAGGAGGAGATAAACACATACAGCCCGCAGCACAAACAAACACAGAGTGTACGAGGCATCCAAGGGACAAAACAAAACCCTCGGGTGGAGGATAAACCCAGGGCGATTGACAGTTCGAAACTCTCTTCCTTTCATTTATGAGTCCTAGAAATAAAACCCCAAGTTCTCAACAGGCACAAATTAGGTTAAAGGTGGCCAAAAGTAGAACATAGATTATTTTGCTCTACACAAAAAGATCAAAGATAAAGTTAAAAGCCACGGGGTTGTGTGCGGGGGAGGGGGGCAGTGAATAGATCTTGATCAGTCTTTTCCACCTCCTGGAGACTTGCCCCGCATGGAATATGAGAAGAGCAGGCTGAGCCACAGTGTCTGAAGGAAAGATGAGATAGAGGATTCACACTCTGGCAGCTTCTCCAAGGTTTACAGCACTTCTTTTCAGGGAAGTCAGTGTGAAACGGAGCCCAGTTCTTTCTCCACAGGCTCTGATAAACCGGGTGTTTGGGGAAGCAAGCTTGATTCATCCATTTGACAGGTGTGGACCACAGGAAGGGTCAGAGCAGTCTACAGCTGGTTGGTGAGTGGGGGGTGACTGCAGGGACCTCGCTGGGAGGTCACACCCCTCTTTACAGACATGCATCTCTCGCTGGGCCCTGTTCCACGGGAGCCCCCACCCCCAGCTGGCCACTCCCCGTGTGTCCCTCCCACCCCGTGCCCCCACAGTACTCACTCCCACTCCTTGCGCCGGGCCTGCGGGGTGCTCTGCATCTTGTGCGCCTCGTGGGCCTTGATGATGTCGCGCTGCTCGATGAGGCCCCCGCGCCTCCGCTTCATCACCTCGGGGCTCACGGGCAGGAAGGGGCTGGAGCCGCCCTCCCAGCCTGCGCCCTCGCCCTCCTGCACCGGGAAGAAGTTGTCGAAGCCGGAGGTGGCGGTGCACGGGGAGGCCGGCAGCATGCCCGCCTCGTCCGAGGTGTCGGCCTCGAGCAGGGCGCACTGCTGGGGCCGCCATGCCTCCTCCTCGGGCAGGGTCAGCACGTGGCGGCGGCGGCCCGTGGACCCCGGCTCAGGGCTCCCGCCTGCAGCTGGGCAGGGGGCAGGCTCGGGCAGCCTGCGGCCGGGGCTCAGTCCACGCATCTCGGGCACCATCACAGAACATTGCTCTGCAGGGGTGGAGGGGGATGCAGGTATGGGATGGGGGCGGGGGGGGGAGTGGGCACAAAAAACACAGAGAAGAGAGACGGGTTAGTGACACTGTCCTCCAGAGCAAGGCACTGGCACACAGGCAGAAATCAACGATGGTTGAACACAGGAGCATCCACAGTGGACCAGGCTCGGTGCCAAATGCCAGGAACCAAGAGCTGAACAAACCCAGCTTGATTTCTGCCCCCATAGACTTCACAGTCTAATGCAGAGGGCAGAGGTTAAAGAAATAATTCTATGCCACAGTGATAAATGTCGCAGGAGAGAAGAATGAATGTCAAAAGCTGTCCCTCTCAACCCCACCTCGGAGGGCTAGCCTGCAGCTCTCCTCTTTGTGGACAAAGAACCCATTCGAACCCTCTCCCCAGGGCCCAGCCTCTCTGGGGAAGCCGCACCCACCCTGCTACCCCAACTCTCTCTCTCTCTCTCTCTCTCTCTCTCTCTCTCTCTCTCTCCCACCCCCCCCCCCCCACTCCCGCAGGACCAGCCACAGGGTCCCAGGTAGGATTCCTTTCCCCTTTTTCAAGCACATGCCTCTGTGCAGGATCCGGGAGCTGGGAGGAACACAGCCCCTCTGCTGGCTCCTCTGAGCCTCGTTTTCCCTGTCCTTGCCTGCGAGGATGTGGCCAGATTTGCCTCTGAAAGATGTACTCAGTTAATCAACACTGACCAGGGCCGGCCCTGGGCCGGGCACTGGGCCGGGCACTGGGCACACCGAGATAAACCAGATTTAGTCCACGTCCTCCTTGTGGGAGAAACAGGAGGAATTTCTCTGACCACACAACACGACAACACTATGATGGAGGCAGGCCTGTTGCCTCAGGAGCCCACCTGCCGGTGGTCGGGAGGGCTTCATGGAAGAAGTGACCCTCGGGCTAGCTTTAAACACAGCTTGCCGGGTAAGGACCAGGAGAGGATTACAGGCAAAAGGAAGAGCAGGTACGGAAAGGATTTAAGGAACCCGAAGGTATTCTGAAAACTCCCATAGCAAACTTGAGGTTGGGGACAGTCCTTTCAGCTTGAGAGAACCTGAACTTATCGCCTTTGAAAGACATCTTCTTACTGTCTCTCTCCACGCCAGGAGCCTTCCCTCAGTTCCCAGCCTTTTCCCCACCCACATTCCAAACCACGCTGCCAGTGACTACACATGCCCCTCAGCTGGAAGACATGTCCTGTGCTCTGTGTGCTCAGGGAAACTGGCATCCAAATCACCCAAGTGCTTTGTGGGCAGCACTCTGCATCGGGGACTGAGCTGAGCTACCCAAGGAGGGGGTCCTCCCAGAAAACCGCCCTCCAGCCCCTCCCTGCCTCTCCTGGTGATGCTCCTTCCTCCGTGGGGATGTGCTGGTCAGCCCTGCATCCTCGGCCGGCCGCCAGGCCTGGGTCAAGGGAGCAAGGGGAGGGTCCAGATCGAGCTTGGCAGGGAGGAGAAACGAAGGAGAAAATACATTATGAATCCTGCAAACAGCTGGGTGGGTCCCTCCAAAGAGTGATTCATGTTCCTCACGTTGTCATTCTGTCTCAACTGCGCTTGATGGGTTTTAAATTTATCCTTTATTCCTACGATGTTTAAATGTCTCTCCCCCACCACACACACGCACGCGCCCCTCCCTGCATCGCTCCCACACCCTCTGCAGGCTTCAGCTCCACCAGAACCGAGCCACTGTCTCCTCTCCCTCAGGTCCCTCCATGGCAAAGGCTCCTGGGCCACCCTCCCAGCTCTCTGCGAGCCACCAGAACCAGCCCCCTTCCCTCTGCTTCCTGGCCCACCCCACCCTCGCTCTCCTTCCTGGATCCCCCTTCCCAGACACTGTACCAATTTGAATTACGTACGTCTTTGCCAAAATTATAGCAGCTATAGTGCGCACTGCAGAGCTCGCGTTTCAACGGAATCAATTTTACGAATATCAAAACATGAAATTATCTCATCTTTCCTTTAAGAACTCCTGTTAAACAACTCTTCTATTATTGATATAAATGTTCATCAGGGAAATCTGCCACCCCCACTGTCTGCCAAGCTGTCCGGTCCCCAGGTCTGGCTATCATTAAGCTGAAAAAACACTTTCCATCTCAGGCAATTTCGGTAAGACAGAGCCTGGGTACTCCAGAGAAGGACACTTGAGTCTACTCTCTTCTTGGCCTTCCATCTCAATTCCCAAACCTAGCATTCCTTGAGTTCCTTGAGATCAGGCATCTGGTCTTATCTTTCTATATCCAGCGCCCAGGACTGAGTCCAACACCTTGCTAGATTGTTGTGGTGATCATTAGTACCAAATATTCTGGTTATCCTCTTCCTGGGTGTATATATAATTGGATGCACTTCCTGGCCCACTATGATTGAGCGGGGCCATGTGATCGTTGGTTGTGAATGGAGTGTGTTTGTCACTGCAAGGCTAAGCATTTAAAAATATCAGTAAAAGAGCTCAAGATCTAGAGGGACTGTCAAAGTCTCCCTTTAAAAAACCAGCCTGTAAATATTTTAGACTTTGCAGGCTGTGCGATTTCTGTTGCAACTACTCAAATTCTGCTGTCGAAGCATGGAAGCAACCAGACAATACAGACATGAATAGGCGTGACTGTGTTCTGATAAAACTTTATTTATAAACTTAGGTACACTCGACACTTTCAATTGCATCTCTTGGACTTCATCACTGTCCCTCAATCTGTGCCCATGACAGCAGTTTCTACAGAGCACCAGGCAAAAGGAGGAAATGGAGATCCACAGAACAGAGGTCAAGGGCGCACACACCAGTGAGAAGCTACCTAAGGGCAAAGACGCTGCTGTGGCCCCACCCCCAGCCCCTACAGTAGGAAAACAGGCCCTGCTGCTCTGAGATCATGACCATGAGCTTCCGCAGCTCCAAGGGCACCTGCTTTTCTCCTCTAACCCTCGCTTTCCACCCACCTCTCTTCTGATTTTTTTTTTTTTTTTTTTTGCTACATTTGGCTAATAGGCAAGAGATGAGATTTTAAATGATGGGGGTCTTGAGCAGGAAAAGGGCCTAGTGACACCTTAGCAATGCAGCAGTCCCATCAAAACTCTTCCCTTGCTTGTCAGGGCTCATGGGGTAGTAGGAAAGGGCTCTCCCCTGCCACCCAGCCCAAGCACCCTGCACTGCCAAAGACACTCGAGTCAGTAGTGAGCCCTCCGCCTCTAAATCTCCTCTCTCATCCTTCTACAAAGGAGGATTCGCCTCCTTGGCACCATATTTCCCTTGATGTCCTATCAAGATGTTTCCCTTTCATTCATCTAGTTTTAGTGACTTTAGAGATTACAGCCCATGTATCCCCTTGTCCATTCTGCGCCTCTCAGCCCCAGCAGGTGAGTCCGCCACGTGGAGGACACGCCTCCTCCTCTCACTGGGCTCATGCCCACCCCTTAGTGCTCCCTTCTGAGTCCTCCAGAGAATGTGCACCCTCCAGCCACCTTGTGAGAAATCAGTGTACAGGAGTTAACAAAGCTGATGCTCTGGTGGACGTACTGGCTTCATACTCTGAAAGCTTTGAGTTCAGCAAGGTAGGAGGAAGTCTTCTCTGCCTATACCACCAAGGGGCATGGGCTGGAAAGCAGTGGACAAAAATGGGACTGATGGTCACTAAAAAATGAGTGGTGGACACACAACTGTCCCTAAGATGACCCTGAGCTACATCCTGATCTATCTGTTCCCTCCGTCTTTCCTAGGAAGGAAGAAGGCAGAATGGTCCCCATTCCCAACTGTTAGAAATGAAAAAACACAAGAGGAGAGCAACTTGTAAGGCCCAATACTACACAGCTGAGACTCCATGCTGCATTCCTATCTGTGAATGATTCTCTGGAGCAAGAACTGGCATAGTAAACGGGCTTCATGCCCAGCCACAGGGAAGGCAGGGAGTGACCCTCTCATCCTCACCCACCTGCTCAGAGAGGAAATCCTCCTGGCACAGAAATAAATGCTCATGTAGATGTTTTTCTTATCTGAGCCAGCATGCCACCCGACCGCAAAGGAGGAGCAAAGGTGGGGCTTTATTTCTATTTGCTGTGACCTCCCAAGGCTGTGACTCTTGAGTGCACATCAGAGTCACCTACGTTGCTGGCTTTAAAATGCAGCTTCACGGGACCTTCCTCCCGAGAGTCACATGCAATAGCTCTTGGGTGAGCTTAGGAAATTCCATTTAATGAGAGCACCTTCTCCCCCTAAGAATCATGTCTTAATAAACACTGTCCCCAATGTAGCATACAGTCCTGTAAGGTTGTGCTAAACTGATAAGTCATGTCATCCTGGGTGAGCTAGGATGTTCAAGGTGCCCCTCTCACCCATTTTCAGTCTAGATCATGAAATGAAGTTGTCAAAAGTAGCCAGATTGAGTCTCTGACCGCCCCTGCATCCTGCAAAACTCTATTTTCCCCTGGACTGGCACCGGTTTTTGCCTATCCCACATTTCTCTCTATATGTCTATGTTGTTATGGTGATGGCTCGAGGATGGGCTAATGTCCAACAGCAATTCGACAGCTGGTGCATTCTGAATGTAAACCAAGACCCAGGGAAAATGCGCTGCTTTGATCATAGAGGGATCGCTGAAACCCCCAGAGTCCCTGTGGGGAGTGGAAAGACCCCGTGATCTGGTGTCAGAACTCTGGATGAGGGGTACAGTCACGCTACCTGCTAATCAAGTCACCTTTGGCAATTCACTTCTCTCTAGGTCAGTTTCCTCACCTAAACAATGAGAATAGTAATATAACCTACAGAAGTCTGTGGTGAGAATCAATTAACCTATCTTCTGGGAAAGAACCCGGAGACTGTTAGATTACTACAGAGGAAGGAGTAGAGGTTGGGCACCTACATGCTGGAGCAAAGGGATGATTCACACACAGGCAGGACGGAGGGGGATGGTGCAAGAGTTCACCATGCTACTCAGAACAATGTGCAGTTTATTTCTGGAATTTTCTATTTAATATCTTTGAACTGCAGTCAAATGTAGGTAAATAAAACCACAGAAAGTGAAATGGTGGATAAGGGGGATCTACTGTGCTCAACTCTGCCTCTAATGTAAAAGCAACCCACAGACAATACATAAAAAAGTTGGTGTGGCTGTGTTTCAATAAAACTTTATTAGCAAAATAGGCAGCTAACACTTGAAGCTAGAGTTTCAGAGTTCTCCACTAGACTTTTTCCTCTCCAGCCTGGAAACAAAGGAAAAAGAAAAGAGCTTGGCAGATTTTGTAAGAAGTCTAGAAGCCAGGCCCAGAAGTTGTATGTATCACTCCCCCTGTAGTCCATCAGCCAGAACTCTGTCACCTGTCACCCAGTCCTGCTTAACTGGAGGAGAACAGCAATGCAGCCCATCTGCATGCCAAGGAGGAAGAGGAGAAAACTGCCATCGATGACTCTTAGCCACTCCCATCACACTATTACTGTTTGCGTCACAACAGAATCACAAAAATAAATACCAAGGAAATATTTACAAGTATGTTAAATCCTCTGAATAGTGCCCAATCTACTGGGGCTTTAATCAACTGCTGAAAATTAGCCACATCATAATGTGTACAGATCTATTTTATGTAAAAGAAAAGGGAGAAACCCTAACTGTTGTGATAAACAATCAGTCTGCCACAGGAGTCTGACGATTTGGAAAACAAGACCTCAAAAATGGAAACGGGGTGGGTCCTTATCAATTACACAGCAGGCTCCCATCACAGACCTATCTGTCCCTAGAGCCCTTCGACTCAGGACTACCTCCTCATGGGCCAGCCTTCCAGCTACAAGACAGAGGCCACACCTGCTTTATTCACCACTGCATCCCTACTACCCTGTAGGCATTCAGTGCAAACTCATAAAAGGAAGGAATGAGGGGAGGCAAAGAGGGAAGGGGGGAGGATGTAGAAAGGAAGAGGCTTTGCAGTTGCCCATACTGTAATTTTGCTGTTGTGGCAAATGAGTCCTCTTTAAGAATCAGCTTCTACAGAGATCCTTACAACTGTACTTGAGTGGGTAGAAGTGGTTGTAGGGGCTTTTGCTTGCAAATTTCCCATTTGTTTAGTCACATGGACTCCTCTGCTTTAAGAAGCTGCTTAGAACCTCCACAGGACACCTGCCTGACTTAGGGAAGGGAAGGAAGACTCTTCGATGAGGGGAGGGGTGCGTTCACCTACCACTGTGCAGACACCGCCAAGCCACCGGAGAGGACGAGACTCACTCAGCAAGCTCCTCCTCTGTGCCAGGACTGGGCAAGGCACTGGAGACGCTTTATGGTCCCACAGCAGGAGTCCAGGAAGAAACCCAAGGGGTTAGGCCCAGCACAGTTGCTTCAACATAGACCAAGGATGACTTCTGTCAGAGTACCTCAAGATTCCTTGAGCATTTGTCACTTTTCTATGACTTGTCATTTCGTTTAGTCTCTCTAGTTCCCGAAAGCACCCAGACATAAACAGCCAAACAGACAAAGATAAAAAGGGACCTTTTTACGGTCCCTATTTGTGGTCCTGAGGACCACAAGGGAGGTAGAAAACTAAGGACAGCATGCTGTTCCTTAGAGAGTCTCTGGCAGGAGACGTCACCAGGAGCCAGTGATGGTGACAGCTGGAGGGGGAAGTGCCATGATCCCCTAACCTTGCAGGGACAGGTGCAGGTACCACCGTCGCCCGGGCTGGCCCAGGGAGGGGCGAGGGACCCCACGTTGCCCCTGAGGGCTGCTTGTCCAGTGTCAGGCTCCGACAGCTGAATCCACAGGGCTGCAGCCTTTCTCCAAGAGCATCTTTCCTGTCCAAACACTTCTCCAGTGACTCTCCCAACAGCCCTGGGGGTCCCAGCTAGTGCCTGCAGACGTCCCTCCCACCCACACCGACCAACAGTACTTGAGCTGATTTCCTTAGAAGTCATTTTTTTAAAGAGGCATCGGTTACTGACGCAGTAGAGTTAGGGTAGGAGACGGCAGTATTTGTGCAGCCAGATGGAAGCTTCTCCCCGATCCTAATACCAGCACTGGCTTGCAAGGGCCCTCGGCCAGAAGCAGCCCCTCGCTCTACAGCTCTAAGTAGGGAACGTGGTTTGCATTGGGAGCACAGGTCTGAACTGCCCACCTAGAGAAATGAGTGCAAAGCCCCAAGCCTGGCATTCAAGGTCTCCACAGTGTGGCCCCAGGGAAGAAGGACAAGCCTACCAGCCTTGAGGGCCTTGCGTTTTAGCTGACTGCGAGTGGTGGCCATCCTTCCAGATCCTGAGTTCCGGCCTGTCTCTGCCAGCGCTGGCCGCTCCTGCTGGGTGGCACCAGATGTCAACAGTCTGGGGACCCAGCCTTTGTCCAGCCACCTTCCCCGCTGTGATCAGGCACATGGGAAGTTACAAAGCAGCCTGCCCCCGAGTGGAATGATCAGGCACCCACGGAAATGGAAAAGGGCCCACAGACCCCTCCCAAAGCAGAACTGGTCTCAGAAAGCTTTCAGCCTCTTTCCTTCCTTCCTCTCGCCCTCACGTCTGCGCTCTCTGACTGCTCAGTCTTAGGCTTTTAAGCCTGGTCATTTACTGCATATTTTACCACATGATTACTAATAATGATATTATAATTAACCTGACTCTCGAGCCAAAGAATTCATTGAGAACAAAATTTGCATTTTCAGGGATAACATGACCTGAAGGATTTTTTGGCTCAATACATGCACACAGTGGACAATGTTGGTGATATCAGTTTGGCAATTAGGCCAATATCCCCAGAGTTATGCAATACAACACAGGGCACCTGTAACATTAGCCCAACCCGGAAGTGCTGGCATGCCTCCGACAAGCTAAAAAGAAAACATGTGGCAAGCAGTATGGAGACCTCCACGAGGTCCTTCCATACCCACCCTCCCTTGTGCAGTGGCTCCAACTCCAGGGTGGGTCCCAGTCGGACTGAGCCACTCAAGGTAGCCCCGTCCCTTTGCCAGCGATTAGTTAAGGGAAGAGCACAGGACCGGCCCTGGCCAGTTGGCTCAGTGGTAGAGCGTTGGCCTGGCGTGCGGGGGACCTGGGTTCGATTCCTGGCCAGGGCACATAAGAGAAGCGCCCATTTGCTTCTCCACCCCCCCCCTCCTTCCTCTCTGTCTCTCTCTTCCCCTCCCGCAGCCAAGGCTCCATTGGAGCAAAGATGGCCAGGGCGCTGGGGATGGCTCCTTGGCCTCTGCCCCAGGCGCTAGAGTGGCTCTGGTCTCGGCAGAGCAACGCCCCGGAGGGGCAGAGCATCGCCCCCTGGTAGGCAGAGCATCACCCCTGGTGGGCGTGCTGGGTGGATCCCGGTCGGGCGCATGCGGGAGTCTGTCTGACTGTCTCTCCCCGTTTCCAGCTTCAGAAAAATACAAAAATAAATAAATAAATAAATAAATAAATAAATAAGATACCTCTGCTTAGTGGAGGTAATAAAAAAAAAAAAAAAAAGAGCACAGAACCCACTGAAGGCCAATGAAGTTATGACATAAGGCCCCCTGGGGCTTTGGGACAATTCTCTCAACCCTGAAGGGAAACTTTTAAGGGAATTAATTCCCTCTGGACACTGCCCCACACAGATGTAAACCTTGACACTACTGCCACCACCTCACTGCCAGCCCAAGGAAAGCAGCGCCAGGACAGTCACAGGCAACAAAGATGGTGCCACCAGATTCAGATGGTGCTTCCAGTCAGCCTGGAAGCCACCCCACCTCCAGATCACCAGCAACACAAGGCACTACAGCTCCTGGTGGTGGAAACTCCTGGATGTGAGTTACACTCTCTGTTACTTGCATCCCCAAAGCACAGGAACTGACGGAGCCCCCAAAGCCACCCACTCAAGGATAAGATTGAATTACTCCGCAGCCTACAAAAACCATTTCTTTGTTCTGGTCACAGCAGGCGGAAAGTCCCCTCACACTCCTCTGTATGGGTTTTGGTTGTAGTTCACATATACAGACACTAGTCTTGAATCGAATGCTGAGACTAGGATTCTAATTCTAGGAATCTATGGTATAATGGGAAAATGACTCAACCCCAAATGAATCAAGTTACATTCAACTGAGCTGGCAGGAAGGTTTAGGTGGGGAAGAGAACATTATAATTGGATTATATGAAAAAGAGATTATTGCAATTTAGTACAAATCATTATCTTTATCAGCATCAATGAATATAATGGTTAATATTTATTAACTTTATATTTTATACTAGGTACTATATTAAGACATTTCAAGTAGATCCTTTATGATTGCATTTAATTCTTTTGAAAAAAATCTTACAAAACAACTATTATTAACTGAGTTTTACAAGTGATGAAACTAAGACTCAGAAGGGTGAAGTATCTACCCAAGGCTGAGGTCACAGTCATGAAGCAGTAGAACCTGTAACCCGGGTCTGACTGACTCCACGTCGTGCTATCACCCACTACACTGCCCTGGGCTCTAAGAAAGCCGTCATGTTCCTGGAACAATGGTAGTAATAACTTTTACTTGTGGAACACTTACTCAGGGCCAGAGATTCATGTTTCTTAACCACCCATTATGGTATTATTACGATGTTCACTTAATAATGGAAATTCACCCAAGGTCACATAACTGTAAACACTGAATCTGACCTTCAGCATCTGACTGCTCAGCCAGTGTCTCTCTGAGAAGCAGTACCTTGAAAATGAACGGGACTTCAAATGGTCCTAACCCTTGGGCATAAGTCCAGCTGTGTGTTTAAGTGACTGCGTGTACATGTGTGTGTAGGGGGTCAGGGATCCACGCTTGTGCCAGACTCTGGCTGGTCCCTGCCCCGAGCCCGGCAGTATGACTTCGTGCAGGTCTCTGCAGAAGCAGAACTGTGGCCAGTAGCACTCTCTAACTAAACACAGCACTTCGGGGGGGCTGAAAATGCTCTGGGACGGGCAACAGCCTCTTCCTCCCACCCCTTTCTGCCCCCTACCCCCTACCCCGCCCCCCGCCGGCAGCCCCCCAGGCAGCATCAGGCTCTGGGACCGCTCAGGGGGTGGGATCACCAACCTCATCTTGTCATCCCCTGATGCGACTGGAGCAGTGGCTCTGCTCTGGGATGAAACAAGGAGCAAATGGGCAAAATGAGTCTTGGGATCTTTCAGCCTCCTTTCCTGGTCCCTAGGCTGGCTGGTGCTGTCTCTCCTGCCTCTCTCTATCTCTGTCTCTGTCTTTCTGCCCCCTGTCTCTCTCTGCCTCCCTCTGTCTCTCTCTGCCTCTCTCTGTCTCTCTCTGCCTCCCTCTGGCTCCCTCTGCCTCTCTCTGTCTCTCTCTGCCCTTGTCTCTCTCTGTCTCTCTCTGCCTCCCTGTGTCCCATCTCTCTCTGCCTCTCTGTCTCTACCCTCTAATTGCCATGGTGCTGACAATGCTGTTGCCAAATTCCTGACTGTCTTCCTCATAATCTTACACAAAAAAATCCCCCATGATTAAGGCAATCTGACTATTCAATTCAAACACTAAAATAATTCTTCTCTGATTTACAAAATTATATATAGGAAATGTCTCATAGAGTTACGTAAATTGGAAAAACATAATTACACGGAATTGAGGGGCACCAGAGAGGCTGGGCGATGTAGTCATCACACCCATGATGGTCCATCCTGCCTTTCTCCTACGGCTTTCCCTCCCCTACCTGGAGTTCCCCTGGCACCAGGCTCTTAGTTAGAGGTGAAATAAAAGCCATTTAAATTCATTAGCACCTTCTCCAGTACCATTGTTCCCGGGAGCTGGGCCACTTGACTGCTAGGCAGTGATAACAGAAGGTGAGACAAGAGGAGGAGCCCCTGCTCCTGGTGGATGAGAAAACCTAGGACCGCCCCCTCCATCCGACACGCATTGTCCACGCCTTTCAGTCCAGTTTCTTCTATATAAAAGTCAGCACCGTGTGCGCTGGGACTAGTTAAATTACAAGCAATATGGAAGCTCGTGACAAGAGGCCCTCCCCTCCCATATCACATAGATCACCTGCTTTTGAGCCAAACACCATACTAAAAGCTTTGTAAGCCTTCTAGCTAATCTTCTTAACAACCTTTGAGGGTTTTTTTTTAATGAACTGAGTCATTCTCATTCAGCCAATCATTTGAGTTCTTCAACACATTTACAGGGAGCAGCTGTGACAGCCGCACGTGGTGCTGGGCACCACGGCCAGAACCAGACCGGAACACAGATGCTGACACGACACCGCGGTAGGCGCTCAAGTGAGAGGGAGAGAGAGTGAGGTGCTTTGGGGGTTCGGAGGCTCCTCGGAGGACAGGTCGTTTAAGCTGAGAACTGTACATTATGTAGGAGTCGGCCAGGCAGAGATGGGGGGCGCTGGGCTGGGTGACAATTTAATCAGGCCTCATTGAGAAGGTGATGTGAGCAGACTTGAAGGAAGGGAATGAGTGAGCGAGTCAGCGACCCGGGAAGACAGGAAAGGCCGTGCAAAAGCCCTCAGGAGCTTGTCTGGACCTTCTAGGAGCCACAGGAGATGAGGTCAGAGATGTCACATGGTGGGCCTTTGCCCTTTGCTCTAAGTGAAACAGAAAGCCACGGGAGGGCTTTAAGCAGAGTATGACACTATCCTACTCAGCTGTTGTTGAGAACAGAGTGGCAGGGAGAGGCTAGGAGACCAGTTGGAAGCTATTATAGCAAAAATACAGGAAGGGGGCCTGCTTTCTCTCTGGAACCCTGGGCAAACAGTGCCATCCAAAGCGCCCTGATTAACAGGAACTCAATGTTGCAAGGAATAATGAAGGCAGAGAGAGAGGGCCTGAGCTAGCCCTGAGTGACACAGGAGACTCTGAAGATAGCCTATCTTCAGCACACAGCCCTGCTTACAGAAAGGAGGAACGTGCCACAGTCTAGAACTGGCCTCAAAGTTCAAGCAAGAGAGAAACAGGAGACTGGAGGCAGGGCAGGGCAGGGCATGCAGAGGGTTGGGCCACTCCGGCACCGGTCGGGACACGACACCAATGCCCACACACAGGGAGGATGTCCCCGCTGCATCCCCAGCCGACCTTCAGCCAGCCCCAGGAGGGCCACAGGCCAGACGCCCCAACCCAGTGTCAGGCCATCTAAGCTCCAGGAGAGAAGGGGTAGAAGACAGAGTATTAGTTAACTGTATATTTAACTGAAAAAATAAATGACAAACCATCCTGTAACTAAGAAACCTCGGGCTGGACCTAAGGAAAAAACATGAAGGTGAATAGATCAAGTTGTTTTCCATCAAAATGGCTGGGGACTCAGAAATCAAAGAAGGTTCTAGAAGTAATGAAAGCTACATTTTCATAACCTGAGTTTTGTGACTGTGCAAATTCAAATCTGCTTGACAGTTATCACTGCAAAGAGCACTAAAACACAGCCCAGCAATACAGAAGGTCTGATTCCACGTTATTTATCTGGGCCATCGGTCCTACTCATTCTTTGGAACAGTCAGGGCTGAAATTCAGCAGTGAAGGCTTTAAATGTCCAAGGTCATGTCTGAGGACCCCACTTGTAATTTGCGCAGTCTTAACGTGGGTTGCCATGGCACCGATTGTCTTAGCTTCCTCCTAGGTAATGATAGCCATAAAAAAACGTGATTTGATGTGCCAATTATATTTTTACTATTTCTTTTCATTTTTTAAAAGACTTTTTTTTTTAGAGTACTTTTAGGTTCAAAGCAAAATTGAGAAGAAGGCACGGAGAGTTCCCAGGCCCCTGCTGCTCCTCCACGTGCGCGGCCTCCTCCACCGTCAGCTTCCCCAGCAGACTGGGGCGTTTGTTCACACTGATGGAACTACACTGATGCATCGCTATCATCCAGAGCCCAGAGTTTGCATTAGGGTTTACTCTAGGTATGCTATAGGTTTGGACAAATGTACAATAACATGTATCCAGCATTACAGCATCATACAGTGTGTTTTCACTGCCTTAAAAATACTTTGTGTGGCCCGGGCCGGTTGGCTCAGCGGAAGAGCGTTGGCGCAGCATGTGAAAGTCCTGGGTTCAACTCCTGGCTAGGGCACACAGGAGAAGCACACATCTGCTTCTCTATCCTTCCCCCTCTCCTTTCTCTCTATGTCTCTCTTCCCCTCCTGCAGCCAGGGCTCCACTGGAGCAAAGTTGGCCTGGGTGCTGAGGACAGCTCCCTGGACTCCACCTCAGGCACTAGAATGGCTCCTGCTGCAATGGAGCAACATCCCAGATGAGCAGAGCATCGCCCCCTGGTGGACATGCTGGGTGGATCCTGATTGGGCACATGCGGGAGTCTGACTGCCTCCTGCTTCTAACTTCAGAAAAATTAAAAAAAAAAAAAATCCTCTGTGCTCCACCTAGTCATTCGTCCTTTCCTCCAGTCCCAGGCAACCACCCATCTTTCTTCCCTCTCCATCTTCTGCCTTTTCCAGAAAGTCATAAAGTTGAAATCACACAGTGTATCGCCTTCTCAGACTGGCTTCTTTCACTTAGTAATGTGCATGTAACGCTCCTCCCTGTCTTTTCATGGCTTGATGGCCCATTTCCTTTTAGCTGAATAATGTTCCATTGTCTCAGTGCAGCACAGCTTACCTATTTGTTCTTCCCTACTGAAGGACATCACCTTCCTGCAAAGCTTTGGTGATTATGAATAAAACTGCTAGAAACTTGTGTGCATAGGTTTTTGTACAGACCTAAGCTTTCAGCTCCTTTGGGTAAACCCCCAAAAGCATGATTGTGAATCATATGGTTAAGAGCACGTTTATTTAGCTTTGTAAGAAACCGCCAAACTATCTTCTCAAGTGGCTGCACCATGTTGCATTCCCACCAACAATGAATGAGAGTTCCAGTTGCTCCAAATCCTCAGGAGCATTTGCTGATGTCAGTGTTCTGATTTTGGCCCATTCTGATAGGTGTGTAGTGGCATCTCGTGGCTGTTTTACACTTTCCTGCTTTGAATAGTAAATTCCTTGCCAATTAATATCATCCAGCATACCCTCGTGTGGGAAACCCTGTCCTGGTTGATATGCAGGCTCTTTCTAAAGTAAGTCATCCAAGATTTTAATGTTGAACATGAGACAGAGGACATTCAAGATTACCCAAGCTACCCTCCCAGTCATTGCCTGAGTCAGCTCTAAATATTCCCTGTGCATCAAGCCGATGTTTGAACACCTCCACTAACAGGAAGCTCACCGCCCCCAAGGCACCAGTTCCCGCTTTCTATAACTCTATTAGGATAGTCTTTCCAATCCAGAGCTGAGAGCGATGTGTATCAACCCAGAAATCAACGGATTGAGGACTGCGAGGAACACTGACTCATTCACCTCTGCCCACTGCTGACAATCTAGAAAAAGAAGATGTAGTCAGCAGTAAAAAACAATGAAGAGAAGCCGAATATCAATGCATCTCCCATCGAAACAGCACTCCACTGAAACGAGTCAGTGTTTTCTCAGCTGGCTCAGGAGATCATACCATCTTTCAGGAGCTTGTTTTTGTTCTTCCACTTCCCCTTTTTCCTTAAAATAAATAAATAAATAAATAAATAAATAAATAAATAAATAAATAAATCCCCTTGAGATTCTTCCCAGTGAAAAGCTAATTGTAACTTTCCTGCAAGCCATCACTTTGTGAGTCAGGTTATTTCGGGAAGAGTCAACTCTCACAACTCCACGAGGAGGGCAAAAAGGTCACAATACTGGGACAATCTTTAAGGGATTTGGGAGGTGGGGTGAGGGGATTTACTGAAGGATCAAGGTCCCAGGCAGGATAGGAAGAAGCTAGGAAAACTCCTTGGCAAGTGGAATGGGGAAATTGAGACAGATGGCGGCTGATTCACACTGGCCCCGCCCAGCACCCTGACTTGCCTGTCTCCTCCCTCATTGGACTGCTGCCTGAAGCATTAAGACCATGAGGTTCTGATCAGCAACAAATAATCTTAGGAACAAAGCCTCAGGTCTATTGACTAAGAGACAGAGTTTTTTTGGTCAAATTAGAGATAACATCTAGGCCTCAGTTGTGTTGCAGCTCCAGGACCAGAAAAGCAGCAAAACCAGATAAAGTGACACCATGGCTGACAGATGCAATGACTAACGACCCTACCCCTAGTGCTGACCAATCAGGAGAGACCAGGACCCTGAAAAGACACATCTGGAAAGCTGATGAATATTCTATGAAGTTGCTCCTTTCAGCCTGACCAGACAATGGTGAAGTGGATAGAGCCTCGGACTGGGATGCAGAGGACTCAGGTTCGAGACCCTGAGGTCACCAGCTTGAGCACGGGCTTTTTAGTTTGAGCAAGGCTCACCAGCTTGAGCCCAAGGTCACTGGCTTGAGCAAGGGGTCACTTGGTCTGCTGTAGCCCCCCTGCCCGGTCAAGGCACATACAAGAAAGCAATCAATGAGCAACTAAAGTGCCGTAATGAAGAATTGATGCTTCTCATCTCTCTCCCTTCCTGTCTGTCCCTATCTGTCTCTCTCTTTGACTCTCTCTATCTCTGTCACAAAAAAAAAAAAAAAAAAAGATGCTCCTTTCAGACCTTTCCTAAAACTCCTGCTTCTAAAAAAACAGATAAAATCCCTTAAGACAAAGAACCCAGTGCAGTCTGTCTCTATCTCTGGAGCACACCCATGCCTTTTCCACCTTCCCTTTCTTTCTTAAGGGGCATATCTTGCTTGCTTTCTCTAAGGGCCCTTCTTTTGCCTTGGTAACTTGTTTCCCGAGTCCACGTAGCCCAGCTGGCTCCCTTCTTCTGCGTCTGTGACTTTCTTTCTAAAAGACCAAGGCAACTCGCTGAGCAGTCTGCTCACTTTTTCCTTTCGAGTGTCCTTTCCCTTTGCTAAATACACTTCGTCTTGCGCTAAGAGTTCTTGACTCTGAATTCTTTCTTTGCCAAACCGAGGCTGCTCAACCGCTAACAGGCCCACCTAGAATCTGTAGAGAAGTTCTACTATTTATGTCATCTCAGTGTAGACAGAATTTCTGAAATGACATTCTACACAGCAGGAGCCCCTAAAGCAGGGGTCGGGAAACTTTCTGGCTGAGAGAGCCATGAACGCCACATATTTTAAAATGTAATTCTGTGAGAGCCATATAACAGCCCGTGTACATTATGCATTATCCAATAAAAATTTGGTGTTGTCCCGGAGGACAGCTGTGATTTGACTCCAGCCACCCGCAACCATGAACATGAGGAAATGAATGGACTGTAATACATGAAAATGTTTTATATTTTTAACGTTATTATTTTTTTTTATTAAAGATTTGTCTGCGAGCCAGACACAGCCATCAAAAGAGCCACATCTGGCTCGCGAGCCATAGGTTCCCAACCCTGCCCTAAAGGGAGGGAGCGAGTTCTGCTTCTAGTTGGCTCTCCATTGCGTTTTGCCCTCTGAATTGAGTGGAAAGGCTGATTTTTAGGGAAGGGCTACAGATCTCAGAGGTGCTTGATTGTTTCTGATAACACGCACGCCCTTGGAAACTAATCCTGGAGCAGGTCCAGCGGTACCAGACGTCTTCCCTGAAAATGAGGCAGAATGGAAGGTTGTCATGGTGAAAGGTGACTCAGGTTGGGAGCGGGGGAGGCAGAGAGGTGTGAGCAAGGCCCCAGGAGGGACAGCACTCTGCTGACGACCTCCCTCCAGCGTCACCTTGCCCTTGGATTGCCCTCCCTGGCCCTTCTGCCCCTTCCTCTAGCCCTAGTTATGTCACTCGCCAGCTCATGTCCTTGAGCAAGTCAGCTGGCCTTTCCGGGCTTCTCTTTCCTCGTCCAGAGTTATTTTGAGGATTAAATTAAGTAGGAGAAAGTACTTTCTAAGCTCTAAAGTTCATGGGGAAAAAAAGTGTTGTTAATTATTATTATCTAATTTAAAGTTTTATCAGGTTTTTCCTATTTTTTCAGGTAATAGGGAGGGAGAGGGTAGCTGTTCCCCACCCTCTGGAGCCTGTGTGAGGGATGAGGAGATGAGCTGCCCTCCCTCAGCCTACACAGCGGGGCAGAGCCCGTGGTCCTCAGCAACGTCGAGATGGCAGCGGTTTCATTCTACAACTGCCCTCAGAGTAGATAAATGTCGAGGGTCAGACCACTGCAGGAATCCCGTGGCCTGTGGAGCTCCCCGCCCCCAGAAACCTGGGGTTGAAGCAATAATGGAAAACTGAGCACCAGAGAAGGGACAGGCACCACTTGACAAGGTGACATCAGCACATTAGCATCAGGCTGGCTAATTGATTTGTTCTTGCCACAGAAGCATCTGTCTCTGCAAAAACGAGGTGGCCACCAGCTCTGGCTTGGTTGCTAGGAGAGCGTCCAGGATCTCCAGCATTATGTTCTTTTGAGAAGCAGGAGAGAGTGACAGTGGGAACAGCCTGCAGGACAAGACAGCCAAGGGTGGACCGGGTCTGAGGTCTGCACCTGGACGCCACAGAGTGGTGGAGCGGGCAGGGGGAAGGAAGGATAAGGAGACAGCAGAGGGCGAGATGCTGCCTCCTGAAGCTGGACTCTAGTCATCACAGATGTGGCTCATTCAACAGCCTCTCTCACTATCCTCCTCCTGTTTAGATCCTTCCTGTGGGCTCAGAGGACTGTCACCTGGTCTGGCAGGAGGCTGGATTGCTTAGGGGTCCAGAGCAGAGTCCTGACTGCTATTTATTCCAATGAGTTTTCACAAGAAGAGAGAATTTGATCATGGAAGACCTGCTGGGAGCCTGGGAGGCGTAGGGATGCAGCCCCCAGAAGCAGAGACGTTCTGACAGCTCCCACAGGTCCTTGCACTCTTCCCTGCAGGCTGAGCAGACACGCTCCATGCTTGAAATAAAAACACTCCAGTCTCCTCCCGGATCCCAGAAAAAAAGATCAGTTAATGAAAAGAATTTCTCATTATTAAGATTTCTTGCATAAAGTATTTATTTTGGGTTAAATAGATCTGTGTCTATGCCATTCCACAAAGAGTACAATGCCTCTGCAGATGCTCTACCATCTGGACAAGTTATGAAAATAAAAAGTCTACCTTCTAACTAAAAGCAAAAGGAATCAGGGGGAAGGTACCTGAACTGCAGCCATAGTTACTCATCATCAAAGCCACAAGTACTTTTAAATATATACCATCCAGCAAGCCCAGCTGACAACTTGTTTCCTAGTTTGCTGAGAAAAATGAAGCAATCAGACGGTAACTCTACAAAGTCCCATAACCATATCTGCCCACCTGCCACGCAGTTTGTCTTCCTGACTCTTACTCTAGATGAACCCAGTGTATCTCTATCTGAGGTCAACCCCTCCCCTTCTTGACATAAGCCCTCATCTCTCTCCTACTCAGAAGATTTCTTTTCTACATCCACCAATTTTTCACTCTCTACTGGACTATTCCCATTGACATACATAGTATTCTCTCTCATCTTAGAAGAAGCACTTCCTTCGTCAGATATTACCCCATTTCTTTGCTCCCTTCTGCAAAACTCTTCAAAAGAGTTGTCTAGACTCATTGTCTCAATTCCTCTCCTCCCATCCTTTCTTACAGCACCCTTCATTAAACATTTTTATTCGTGGCTTTGGTTAAGATCTCCAATGACCTCCACATGGCTACATGCAATGATCAATTCTTCCTGTCATGCTTGATCTGCTAGCTGACTTCCCAGATGCCCCCCACCTATGGTATATAAAGACATGGGGCACATCTCCTGCCAACATCACCCCCAGAAGGGGGTCGGGAACAAGAACAACGTCCAGCGCCACACGGACACAGTGCTGGGTGAGCACCAAGTAGGGTTGGGTAGTCTTCTCCCACATGTGACTGCGTTGGGACCAAGAGCAGCCAGATGGTATAACACTTCCAAAATTAGGCTATAAATGACTGGGACAGCTATCTTGGGTGCTCTCTTGTGCACGCATGCTCCCTCTCCCTCTCCCTCTCTCTCATGCTCTTCCTCTCTCTCTCTCCCTCCCTCCCTTGGATCACTTTTCCTGGGAGAGTTGCTGCCA
This sequence comes from Saccopteryx bilineata, assembly GCF_036850765.1. NCBI lineage: Eukaryota > Metazoa > Chordata > Mammalia > Chiroptera > Emballonuridae > Saccopteryx > Saccopteryx bilineata. The sequence continues at coordinate 289,745,572 of NC_089491.1, read as the reverse complement.
TGGGATGAGGCCACTCAAAGCCTACGGAAAACCTCCCATGGTGAGGAACTGAGGAATCTGGCCAACAGTCAGTGCGGAACGAAGGCAGGGGCACATCTCCTGCCACATCACCCCCAGAAGGGGGTAGGGAACAAGAACAATGTCCGGTGCCACATGGACACGGTGCTGGGTGAGCACCAAGCAGGACGTGGGTCTTGCTGTGGTGGGTCCTGGGCTGACTGGCACAGGTCCTAGAATCAGGCCAGGTGCTCTGTATGTATCCACCATGTGTGTGGCTTAACGTTGAACTTGACGAGATCTCCCCACTGAGTGTGTGCCTTGAAGAAGGGAAGAAGGGAAGCCCCTGCCATGCAGATTCTTCCCACTGGCTGGCTCCATGACATGTTTGCAGGTCAAAGTGTCAGCCAGCCATCACTGGTGACAGTGTTCCCCTTACAGCCACATAGAGCACCTTGGGAGAAGGAGGCAGAGAGTGAGGAAAAGGTGTTGGGTGGCCACGTTACCTGCTGATCAATGATAACACTGTGGAGTGCGGGGTTGCATCCTGGCAAAGTGTGTGTGGACCCCCCCCTTGGAGCATAAAGACAGTGCCCGCAGGGAGGTGTGCAGGCTGGAATACTCCTCTGGGGTAAGTGTCCTGTCCCCTCCTCACACTGCTCTGGCAGCGCAAGAACTGCAAGGGTGAGCTTGGAGTAGGGTTCTCCAGCCCCAGCCGAGCCATGATGCCTGCAGCCCCAGCTAACAACTACAGCCTGACTACAACCTCGCAAGAGATCTTGGTCAGAACCACCCAGCTCAGCCACCCCCCGATTCCTGTCCCACAGAAACTTTGTGAGATAATCAATATGTGTTGTTTGAACCTACTAAGTTTTGGAGTCAGTTTTTCCACATTGAATAATTAGAACACTTGACTCAGCACATGATTTAACACAGTTAACCATTCCTTCCTCCTTGAAACACTTCTATGGCGCCTTCCATTACACCAGTCTCAGTCTTCCTTCTACCTCCGGGATCACCTCCCCTCAAGCTCCTTCTACCTCCGGGATCACCTACCCTCAAGCTCCTTCTACCTCCGGGATCACCTCCCCTCAAGCTCCTTCTACCTCCGGGATCACCTCCCCTCAAGCTCCTTCTACCTCCGGGATCACCTCCCCTCAAGCTCCTTCTACCTCCGGGATTGCCTCCCTCAAGCTCCTTCTACCTCTAGGATCACCTCCCCTCAAGCTCCTTCTACCTCTGGGATCACCTCCCCTCAAGCTCCTGTTTTTCTTCTACTTCTGCCCAATTCCTTTAAATTGGAGGCTCTCCAACTTGGCCTTGGTCCTCTTCTCACTCCCTCAGTGCCCTCGTCCAGTCTCGTGGCTTTAATTATTACTCTCTATATGTTGTCAACTCCCAAATTTACATCTCAGTGAGATCTCTCCCCCACACTCCTGGCTCTCATAGCCAACTGTTTGCATGACTTCTCCACCTGGATATTTAATAGACAGCTCAAATTCAACATGATCAAAAGTGAACTCCTAATTATTCCCACTCAAATGCGTTCCCTATTCTTCTAAGTGTGGGCAACTCCATCCTCCTACTTGCTCAGACTTCCTTATACCCCACATCCGATCATCAGCAAATCCTACTGACTCCCTGCGAGAATATAAGAAGATCCAGTTATGTCTCACCAACGACTGCTACCTGGTTCAGGCCACCATCTGCTCTCGCCTGGATGGAGCAATGACCTCCTAACTGGTCTCCCTGCTCCCGCCCTCTCTATAGTCAGTTTTGGACACAGTAACCAGTGTGCAGGGTAATTCTCTTAAATAGGCAAATCGCATCATTGCTTTCCTCATTTTACTTAGAATAAAAGCCAAAGCCCTCCCAGTGCCCAGCAAGGCCCTCCCGGGCCTGGCTCCCCTGCTGCTCTCTGACTCACCTCCTTCCACTCCCCCTCACTCTGCTCCAGCCACACTGGCTCCACGCTGCTCCACACACACCCGGCACGGCCACACAGCATGAGCGCTTGCTGTCCCTTCTGCATGGGTGCCCTTCCCTAAATATCATCATGACTAAGCTCCTCACCTTCTTCAAGACTTTACTCAGCCCTGGCTGGTTAGCTCAGTGGTAGAGCGTCGGCCCGGCATGTGGATATCCCAGGTTTGATTCCCGGTCAGGACACACAGGAGAACTGACCATCTGCTTCTCCACCCCTCTTCATCCCCCTTCTCTCTCTCTCTCTCCCCCTCTCTTTCTCATCCCCTCTCACAGCCATGGCTCGATTGGTCCAAGATTTGAAAAGGACTCTGTGGAGCCTCCACCTCAGGCACTAAAAATAGCTCAGTTGCAAGCATGGCCCCAGATGGGGGTTGCCGGGTGGATCCCAGCTGGGGTACATGTGGGAGTCTGTCTCTCTATCTCCCCTCCTCTCACTTGGAAAAAAGAAAAAAAATTTTTATTCAAACACTGCCTTGTCGATGACACCCATCCTGTCCATCCTATCTAGCATGTACACTGTCCCACCCCCAGGTGCTCCCATGCCGCCTTAGCCTATGTTCTTTTTATATTTTCCATTACTCTTAACACCTTTCAACACACTAGAAACTTTATTCATTTGTTAGTTTATTGTCTGTCTTCCCTTGCTAAAATTTAAACTACGAAAAGGCAGGTATCTCTAGTTGGTTTTATTTGCTAATAGGCCCTAAGCCCTTAAGACAGTGTCTGGCATATAATCAACATTAAAAAGAAAAAAAAATCTGTTGAATGAATAACTAGTAACTATAATTATTACAAAAGCCTCATGAGATTGTTTTATTGTCCACATTTTACAGGTGATGAAACCAAGGAAAGGGGAGTTGGCATTTCTCAGTATTGCTATGATCCAGACACTTTATAAACATTATCTTCTTTACTCCGCCCATGTTCCAAGGCTCAGAGAAGTTAAGTGGTTTCCTAAAGTGATGAGAAGCAAAGCCCAGGTCTGAATCCATGCCTGGCTGTCACCATCGCCCCTGGGGATAGCATGCACCCCTCTTCCACCAAACTCTGCCACATCTGGACTGGTCAGGGATCAGTGGTCACCTGAGACACTGTCTTTGGCCCAGTAAAACCAACCACATCATGCTGTCAGGATGCCCCTTCAGGATCCCGTCTGGAGACCAGCAGACAGTCCCTACCTCTCCTCCTAGCCCCAAGTGTGGGCCCCAGTCCCAGCTGTGACCCAACCACTCCAGTCCCTTAAACCCACAAACCCAGGAAAAGTTTCTTGATATTCATTTTTTGAGTGGCAAACATTTTCCCAAGCATGGGAAATATCAGGGCTTCCAGAGCCTTTGCTGACAGCCGAGCACACGTGGGTCCGTGAAATGGGCGCCCGCCCTTCTCTCTGTCCGCCCTCAAAGCCTCGACGTCTGCATGGTCAGAGAAGACGCTGGCTGCTGACGGCACTAATGACTAATGTTACATTGGCTCTCACAACGTGCTAGACCTTCCTGAATGCTTTACATATATTATACCGCATTAATCCTCACAACAGCTCAATAAGGAAGAGACCATTATTAACCCCATTTTGCAGATGAGAAAGACTGAGGCACAGAGAGTAACATTCCTAAGGTACCATAACAGGTAAGGAGTAGAGCCAGGATTCAAACCCAGGGAGCCTACGCCGCAGCCCCAGTTTAGCTGATAAGCCACACTCCAGATAAAAAATAAAAAATTAAAAAAAAAGTCCTGGAACAGGTAAACAATGCCTGCAGCTGTTCGAGGCTACAGCCTGCCCAGAACAAACCCATTCATACTCACAGAGAGCATCCAGATTGGTAAACAAGCTGACACCACAGCCTCCAATACCACTACCCACATTACCATCTCACACACCCCAGCCCTACCTTCCTAGAGAACCAGCCCTTCATTTCCCATGAGATCAGTCATCTATTATTCATTGCTAAACATAACATTTCAGAATTGCCAGCATCACACAGGATCCTCACACCGAGCTTTCTCAGCCTGCTCCCCACCTCAGCCTCTCTCACCGCTGTCTTTTTCCAGCTCCTCATTAATTAAGGGTGGTCTCCCTTCTCTCCAGGAACCACAAGTTCACATCTGCTTCCCATGACTGCATTGCTGTCTTATTCCTAAAGCGTGCTTTTAGGGTGGGCGCAGGTGGGGCTCATTAATCATTAATCACACATTTCTACCTGCTTAGCTTTTCTTCTTTTTTTTTTAACACTGACTACTTGATCTTCAGGATTGCATAAACGGCCACTCACCAGATGTTGGTCGGGTATCCACTCTGTGCCTGCATTTAATGGTAACATCTCTGAAATAGCTCTCTTTGGAAAAGCTATGACTTAACCCAGTAGTGAAAGCAACTTTAAACCTTTTAGGAATTCTGAGAAGAAAAACATTCCTGTGGGCTGGAGGAAACTAGGAAGGCTTCATAGAGGAGGTGAGGTTTGAGCTATTCTTCAAGAATAACTAAGACTTTAAAAATAAAAAAAAAGGAGGTTGAAGTTATCAAGCCTTAGTCCTTTAACAGGGAAGAGATTCCAGTTGGGGAAACATGAGAGAGAAGACTGGAGAAAGGCCACAAGTTTGCAACCAGCAACGAGTCCCTCAGACTTTCTCAGGCCCCTCTGGCAGCAGGAGCTCAGCAAGAAAGAGTGTCAGTTGCTACCCTGGTGTCTACCAGGCCACAAAAGAATTGCTATCACAGCTGCCAGCTTGCCAAGCCTCGCTGTGTCCAGGCTTCTCCCACCCACCTGAGCATCCTAGACTCCAGATTAAGGGGTAATAAATCTACCTGTTCCACCATCCTGATCCTGCCTTCCTCCACTTCTCCCTACAAATGGACAGAACTCTGTGAAGCAGGTCAGTACCAGCCGCCCCCCCCCAAACATCTACGTCTCCCCACCCAGTCCCTAGACCCTGGCCTCCCTCCAGCCCCGCCCTGGGCAGAGAGAGCCAGAGGAAGGGAAGAGGCTGCAAAAGAGAAAACAAAATGACAAGGCTTACTGTGGAAAACAGTATGGAGATTCCTCAAGAAATTAAAAATCGAACTGCCTTTTGACCCAGCTATACCACTGTTAGGAATATACCCCAAGAACACCATAGCACTGTTTGAAAAGAAGAAATGCACCTCCATGTTTATGGCAGCATTGTTCACAATAGCGAAGATCTGGAAACAGCCCAAGTGTCCGTCAGTGGACGAGTGGATTAAAAAGCTTTGGTACATATATACTATGGAATACTACCCAGACATAAGAAATGATGATATCGGATCATTTACAATAACATGGATGGACCTTGATAACATTATACTGAGCAAAATAAGTAAATCAGAAAAAACTAAGAACTATATGATTCCATACATAGGTGGGACATAAAAATGAGACTCAGAGACATGGACAAGAGTGTGGGGGTTACAGGATGGGGGCGGGGAGGAAAAGGAGGGGGTTGGGGGAGGGGAGGGGCATGAAGAAAACCAGTTAGAAGGTGACGGAAGACAATTGGACTTTGGGCGTTGGTAATGAAGCATAATCGAATGTCAAAATAACCTAGAGATGTTTTCTCTGAATATATGTACCCTGATTTACCAATGTCACCCCATAAAAATTAATTTAAAAAATGACAAGGCTTGTGGAAACTGTCATCTCTGATGACAATTTTTGGTATTGTCTTAATTGTGGTAAAATACATGCAACATAAAATTTACCCTTTTCAAGTCTATAATTCCGTAGTATTAAGTAAATTCACAATGTGGTACAACTGCTATCACTATCTGATTCCAGACTCTTTCATCAGTTCAAACAAAACTGTACCCATTAAGCAATCTCTGCTGTCTCCCTCCCCCGGCCCCTGGCAACCACTAATCTACTTTTCCGTCTCTATGAATTTGCCTCTTCAAGATACTTCATATATATAAAATTCTATAATATGTGTCCTTTTGTCTTTGGCTTCCCTGATGATGTTTTGAATCCATTCTTATGTGTGCTGAGGACGCTGAGGGTCTAGGCTCTAATGACTGATGCCACACACCAACCATATACAACTTAGGAAACATGGCCCACCTGTCTCTGGATGAAGTAGTTAAGTGTCCCTCAAACTAAGGAGAGCCAGGCCCGCCTGTCCAGCCAAGGTCCAGTGAGGTCCTAAAGGACTTGATTAACCAGAGGCAGAAGCCACAGCTCCCCTGAGCAACCCAGATAAAAGGCTTCAGTTTAGAGCAGGGGTCTCAAACTCGCGCCCCACGGGCCGCATGCGGCCCGCCGAACAATTTTGTGCAGCCCGCAGACTAATCCACGAAGTTCAAAATATTTTGGATAAAATTAAGTAAGCCTAGGGGCCTACTTGTATTTTTCATTTCTCTAGCATCCTAGCTAGATATTAGCTTAGTTAACAGCAGTTGTGATGCGAACTACAGTTTCTGGTCGTTTTGTGACACTGAGTAAACTGCATGTACGATTGTGCTTGTTGTACTGATTTTTTTTTGTTTTCAACTGCAGTGAGAAAAGTGTTGCGTAACAGTTGCCTTTTGTAGACCTAGTGCGGCCCGCCGAACGGCTGTGATCTTGCTCTGCGGCCCACATGCTGAGTTGAGTTTGAGACCCCTGGTCTAGAGGGTAGGACAGGAAGGTGAAGGAAAGTCCTGGGACAGGCAAGGGAGGAACAGCACTGAGTCTGGTCCTGAAAAGATGGTCAGGACTCTCAGAGATAGCATTTAACCGCCATCCACATGCAGATGCTCCCAAAGGTCCACCTCATCTTTGACTTCAGCCCTGAACTTAAGACCTGTGCTCTCAGATGCCCACACAGCATCTCCACTTGGGGGCCCGATGGGCTTCTCTGAACAAAAACTCCAACTTCCCTACCCTCTGCGCCCTGACAGTCTGCTTCTCCGTCACCGCCTCTGGTCTCAGGAAACCGCACCCTGTTCACTCAGGTGCTCGAGTTAAAAACCCTGACTTCTCTCTTTCCCTAACACCCCACCTTCAGCAAATCAGCAAACCAGCAAATCTGACTGGCGCCACCTTCAGATTTATCGAGAATCTGGTCATTTCCCAACAAAAGCATGGCCGCGACACCGTGCCAAGCCACCAGCGTCCCTGACCGGTCCTCTGGCAACCAGCTCCTAACTCTGACCTCGCTCCCACCAGCTCCAGCAGAGCCTACTGCACAGAAGCAGTCGGCATGACGTTTTTCTTTTTTCACAACGGAAGCCACGTTACATCAATATGTGGAATCCAATGAACAAAATAAAAAAAACCAAACATAATAGAGACAGACTCAGATACAGGCTGACAGCTGTCAGAGGGGAGGGGCTGTTGAGGGGCTGAATGAATAAGTAAAAGGATTAAAAATAAAAAAACCCTCACAGACACAGACAACAGTATGATGATTACAAGAGGAAAAGAGAAGTGGGGGAGGTAGAAGACGGTAAAAGGGGGATGAATGGTGACAGAAAGAGACCTGACTTTGGATGGTGAACACACAATTCCATATATAGATGATGTATTATAAAATTGTACACTTGAAACATAATATAACTTTATTAACCAATGTCACCCCAATAAATTCAACTAAAAAAATTTTAAACCCTTGAATGGTTTCTCATCACATTGAGAATAAAACCTATAGCCCTGTCTGTTGCAAGACGCCCAGAATGATTGGTCCCTCACGCCTTCCTCCATCCCTATCCTCTCTCTTCATTCACTGTACTTCAGCTTTGCTGTCCACTTTCTCTTCCCGGAATGTCTCCTGCCTCAGGGCCTTTGCATTTGCTGTTCCCTCCACCTAAAACACTCTTCTCTATGACAGTCACCTGGCTGGCTCCTCAATTCAGGTCTTTTTTGAATGTCACCTCCATAGAACAGAAAGACCTTCCATGACCTCCCAAGTTAAATCATACCCTTCATTCATCACATTTTATTTCCTTACACAGTTTTATTTTCTGTGGAATTAGTCTTTAACTTGGCAAAAAATAAATACACACCCATAGCATATACATACATACATACATATATATATGTACACATCTTCCCTACTAGACTATAAACTCCATGAGGGCAGCTTGTTTACCTTATTCACCACCAGATTTTTAATGAGTAGAACAGTGTGTGGCATATAATAGAAAATTACTAAATATTTTTGGGGACAAAATGAATGAGTGCAAATTGGTACATCAGGGCCAAAAAGAGGCCATATCCACTAGGAGCAAAAGTCAGGGAACCATAGGAAATCCTCCTCCTCTTAAACTCACCCCTTCCACCTTTCTGTGCTCTCACATCTAGTGCATGGTCCCCTGCCCGCCCTCACCCCTCCACCCTTCCCACAGAGCCGCTGCTTCCTGTTCTCCAGACAGCCACACTCCTGAACCCTCTGGGTTTTACACTGCCCCCCAGCTTTCGTTTCCCTCCACCCTTCTGTTCACCTGCCACCGCCTGCTCACCTTCCAAGCTTGGCCTCACTCAGATGTGGGTGACCTTCATGACGCCCTGGAAGGAGCTGGTGGTGCCCCCGCTCTGGCCCTAGACGCTGTCACGCAGCTCTGTGAGCATGTGTCACACTGCATTGAGATGACCTGTTTACAGGTTCATCTCCTTTATTAGACACTGAGCCTATGTTCACATTTACATGAACACACTGTTTTACATTTAAATGTCTCTCCTTTTACACTGACGAGACCTGGTTCCCACCAGGCACTCCAATCCGTGATGAATAAATGATTCAATCAATTAACCAAAGTAGAGTTCCTCTTAAATTCACTAGTCTTTGCTAACGGCATCCCTGTGTCTAGACCAATTGTCACTGTAGGATAGCTAAACAATATTCACCAGTATGAAAAATGAAGTAAATATTTTGATGATTTCTGTGCATGTTTTGTTGTTGTTGTTTATGAGTGAACAAGAGAAAGGGAGAAAGAGAGAGAGAAAGAGAGAGAGAGAGAGAGAGAGAAGGAAAAAGGAGGTGAGGGAGGGAAAGTGGGAAGCATCAACTCGTAGTTTCTTTCACTTTAGTTGTTCATTGATTGTTTTTCATATGTGTCTTGATGGGGGATCAGACCTCAGCCTCAAGCCAAGCTAGTGTCCCCTTGCTCAAGCCACTGACCTTTAGGCTCAAGCCAATGACCCCACATGACAAGCCCGTGTGCTAGCTGGCAACCTCAGTGTTCTGAGTCGATGCTTTATCACTGCACCTCCACTGGTCAGGCTCTATGCATCTTTCAAAGTACAGTTCTGACTATGTCATGATCCTGCTCAGAAACTCTCCATGGCTCCCTATTACCCAACTGAATAACACTGATAGCCTTTACAGTCCTCCACAATCTGGCCTCAACCTGCCTCTCTTGACTTGACTTACCATCTGTCATGTTCTTTACACTCCAGCAAACCAAAGTTCTCATCTTTCCCAAAATGTACACTTTCCAACATCTCTGCTTGCAGTTTTGTTATTCCACTGTTTGAGAACATTCTTTCTCCTCTCGCATCACTGCTTATTGAGACTCTACTCAACTTCTGTGCTATTTATTCATTCACACCACAGGTATTTGCCAGGTGCACACGACGTCTGATATTATCCTCAGCGCTGGGGGTGTTCACAAGAGCTCACTCTGATGAATGGGACACATGGTCCCTGCTCCATGGCATTAAACAAGCGGTTTCCATGAAGTTTATAGTCGAGTGGGGAAGACACATAGGAATAAAATAAATGTAATGAAACAGGACGTGGTGGGCGGGGCACTGCTTGGCTTGGAGGAGAGGGGGGTCATGGAAGACCTCTCTGGGGGGGCCACATTTGACCTGAGACCTGAATGAAGTGAGGGGAGACAGAAAGGAAACAACAAACAGAATAACTTTGATTAGAGTCAGTGGCACGAAGAAGTGATATTACAGAGTAGCCATCACTAAGCTGGGGGGACTGCTTTCCGTGGGGTGGTCAGGGAAGGCGGCTCGGGGGAGATGCCATGTGGGCTGAGACGGGGGTGGGGGGGTGAGGAGGGGTGAACCAGTAGCCATGAGGGTGGCCAAGGGGTGCGTATTCCAGAAGAGAGGGCACTGTCCAGGGGCTGGGGAAGGAGAGGCCGCAGTGCTCCAGGCCTGCCAGGTGGAAGGGCAGGTTGGTACAGGGCAGAGGGGACAGACAGGTGGCCAGGGGCCGGCTGTGTGAGGCCCCACAAGCCATGGCAGAGCGCTGGGATGGTTCTCCTACTTGTCCACCTGTTTTCGCCCGTCAGGATTTCTCAGGCTCCCTTGACAACGGGCTCCTGGCAAAGTTCAGCCACTAGGAGGCCCTGGGGGGAGACTGGAAAACAGGATGAAGGGAGAAGCCAGGCTGCTCCTTCCTCTCCCTCTTGGCTCTTGCTGGCATTTAATGACAATGGAGGTATCTCTATTGTGGCTTCCCACCAGGAAGCCCCGCCCTTCAAGGGTCCCTCCACCCTGGACATGATAATGGCTTCCTCCCACCCCTATGTGTAGCTATGCAACAAAACCCCTGGATGAATATTCCCTCATGGGAACACCTGACGCGTCACCGACTAATCCAGGAAGCCACAAAGGCTTCTGGGCAGGCAGAGCCAGGATCTCAAATTGCCTTTTGCAAGGATGACTCTGGTTGCTGTAAAAACTACCGATAGGTGGGGGAGACGGGCAGAACTCTGAACCACTTAAGCGGTTCACTCAATAGTCCTAGCAACAGGTGGCTGTGCTCAGGTCCTCAGTGGCGTCAACGAAGGAAGGCTGAAACGGACAGAACCGGCCCCTAGGCTGGAGACAGATGCTAAGCAAATGTGACGGACTGGAGATGGGGGTGAGGAGTGGGGTCAGAAATGACTCCTCTAGATTTTTGGCTTGACCGGCTGGAAAGCGCAGAGATGGGAAAGTCAGGGCAGGTGTAGTGTGAGCGTCCAAGAGCATGTCCTTCTGCATGCAACCTCCAGCAGCCCTTCTAGCAGGAAGCAACTTCTTCCTCCTTCATAATCACACAGCAGGGGGGAAATGTTAAAATTAAATAGCTGTCCGTCAATCTGACTTAGTTCCCCTGCTGGAGGGTCATCGGTTGCAGCTCACTGTGTCTTACTCACCTTTGTGATCCCCTCCCCTCCGCACCTAGGGGTCTCGGCTCAGACCTGGCAGCTGAATAAAACAGAATCGCCCCAGGCAGCAGACTCCAAGGTCCCGCCTCTCACTGTACAAAAGCACACGGTTTTCAGCTGCCACTGTGAGCCATTGCTGTCCTTCCCCCAATCACAGACTAAACCCCGGTTGCTTGCTGGGCAAGTGTCACTGACCTGCCTGCTCAGAGTCCCTCTCTGCCAGCCCATGAGTCCATTCTTCCCAGCAGAAAGGACACACAGAGGCTCAAAAACTGTCTAATTCCACTGAATCAAACTGACATCACCAACCAGTCCTATGTCTCCTTTTATAAGCTGTCTCTACTTCTTTCACTTTCCTGATTGCTCATGATGTCCTGTCTTCTGACCATCGCCCAATTTAACAAAGCCATTACCCCCTGTCAGGTTGGTAACAATGGGGCCCCGGGAACTGAGCCTGTTCCCTTGAGGCGGTGGCTTACACGCCCTGAGCCCTTTGGTCATCTGGACAGTGGGCACAGCAGCCCTGCCCAGTCTCGGGGAGGTGTCCTGAAGAGCAGCCATCATTCATGCAGAGGGGGAGGCTCCACGTTCTCAAGAAGGAAAGTTGTCCTGGGAAATGGAAAACAACAGGCCTTGTGCCTCTCACAGTCATAACCCAACATGGTCTGCCTCTGCTCACACCCTCTCACTGCAGCTGCAGGCCCCTCAGTCTCTCCCTCCATGTCCTTCCACTGCCTCTTCATTTACTTCCTGAATTAATCATAAGTGCTCCTCAGGTCCCACATACATCCCTGGTCTCATTTCATTCTGTTTCTCGGCAGAGCAAGCAGACAGCAGTGTCCCCATGATCCCAACAGCAAATGTTCAGCAAGTGCCCACCGTGGGTGAGACAACATGCCAGACACTGTCTGTGCAGATGAGAGGTGCGTCCTCCCGGAGCTAAGACCCTCTGAGGACACGGGACGAAGGGTGACAGCCCTCACTCACTGTGGGCAGGACCACTCCGCTGGCCCCCCGTGATGGGCACTCGCACAGAGAGTCACATCATTTCTGCCCAGGGCGCTCGCTCCCCGTGTCTCTGCAAAAAGCTGACCCCTGTCTTCTGCTTCCTCCTCATGCTCACAACACAGTTGTTCCTCACTATTCACAGAATCCATAACTACTCACTAAAATGTCTATGTAACCCCGAATCAGTATTCGAGGCACTTCCACAATCATCCACAGACGTGCACGGAGTGCAGAAAATCCATGTCACCCTACACACTTCCCAACTGAAGCTGAACAATGTGACCCTCTGTCTCTTCCTTTCAGTTCTCACTGTAAATGAGTGTCATTTTCACTGTCTAGTTAGTGCCATGGGCTTTGCCTCTGCACTTTCTGTTGATTTTTTGTTGTTTTAAATGGTCCCCACACCTGGGGCCGAAGCGCTATCCAGTCTCCCCAAGCACAGGAAGGTAGTGACGTGTCTTACAGAGAAAATACATGTGTTAGAGAAACCTGGTACAGGCCTGAGTCATAGTGCTGTTTGCTGTGTGCTCTAATGAATCAACAATAAATACTACATAGTGTCTTTACACAAGAATGCACTTAAAACAAGGTGATGTGCTGACTGGCTGATGAAAGTGTGCACAGAGGTTTGCAGGAACCTGATTCCATATTTCCTTTAGGAGCAGAGGTTCAGAAGTCACCAACTCAGTGTTCACAGCGACTTCTCCAGAACATAACTATTGCAAATAACAAATATCGCCTGTGATTGCAACTCTGTGGCCTCCCTCAGTTCTGTCAGGTTGTATTAATGATGGAAAGCATCGTTTACAACGAGCGAGGATTAGGCTCTGCTCTGTGCACTCTGCTAAGGCCAGTGGTGGACGGTGACGTTTCAGCTCTGTATGCTCCACTCTGGGGAAAAACTAAAGACTATCAGCCAAGATGACCATGGTGCTTGATCGCGTGTCCTCTAAGAAACTGTTAGAGGAATTCTGGGAGCCTATCTGGAGAAGGAAAGAGTCAGCTATCATCAAATACCTAAGCATGCTCACGTGAAGGAGGGATACTCAGGCTGGGTTTACAGGGTTCCCAGGACAAGGTCAGGATCCAGGAGTGAAAGCTACAAAGGAGCAGATGTTAGCTCAAAGAAGTGTGTTTGTTCCAACAGTCAACAGGGCCCGAGAATGGGAGGGCAGCCGCATGCGGTAATGAGGTCCCCACTGTAGATGACCACCACCAAAGGGGACACTGAGAAAATGCGAGCATTGACTACATGATATTTGAGAATCTGTTATTCTTGAAAGATAAATTCCCCTAAGTGGGACCCAAGACGAGGCCAGGGCAAAATTCCTGTTCCTTCACTAAAATTCCACGTTCCCGTCTCTGTATGCTCTGGAAACGGGGCGACGCCATTGGCACTTGCAGAGAGGGGATAACTAGCCCTGAGCGCCATGTCACGTGTGCCTGCTGCCACCACACCGGAGAACGGCGCTCAGGAACGGCTCTCCCTCAGGGCAGAGCTCCACCGTCCCTGGCTCAGGTGGCAGACAGAAACCAGCGAGTGGCAGATCACCGATCATCCTCAAATCAATCGAGAGTAATTATCGCAGGAACATTTCCTTTCATGCCTCAAGCTGAGCTGAAGGCAGAAGCGCCGAAATAAGTCCCCGTTCCAATCATTTTACAACTGTATACGCCTCAGTGGGGAAGGGACTTGACTATCGAGAGAAAGTACAGGAACAATAAGCGAGCTCTGGGTCACCAGAAGGCTTTCAGGAGAGCGGCCAAGCGGCTTAGCAGCATGGCGACAAGGTACGATGAGGTGACATCCTGCCTTCCCGTGAGGAAGCAGAGAACTCCTCCACCTCACTCAGTCACGGCATGGAAGCGTTCCGGGGAAGGGTGAGTGAGAGATTCTGGAAGGGTTCCCACAGGCCACGTGGTTTGGCTCCTCGACAGCACATTATGTCCCCTGGGCATCTTGAGAAGCTGGCGCACCCAGGCCCCCTGGGGCAGCCCAGAGTCCACGCTGGTGCCTGCACCCTTGACCTTTCTACCTATCAGCCCACGAAGGAAAACAGGAGTCAGTCAAGGCAATAGAACTTACCTGGTGAACACAGGTGATGTCACTGGCCACGGGATGTAAACAAAAGCCAAGAGCCGTCCCTACCTGGACAATGTGAAGACTCACTGAGGAGGAAGGGAAACACACGTAAAAACTGGTACCCAACTCATCGGGAGACCCCGTTGGTACAACAGGCACAGTGGTTAGGAAGGTGAAAGAGAAGCAAAAGGGCCCAATGGCCGTGTTGGGCCAGAGAAATTCAATTTCTGGATATGAAGAGCAGACAATACAGATTGGCACCATCCACTATGGCAGTCTCTAGCCACATGTGGCTATTTAAATTTAAATAAAATAAAAATTAAAACTGAATTTTTCAGTCATACTAGTCACATTTCAAGCATACAATTCTTTTTTTTTATTTTGTCATATTTATTTTAAATCCTTTTTTTTATCTTGTCGTTCATTTATGTTGCATACCCATCACCCAAAGTCAGATTGTCCTCTGTCACCTTCTATCTAGTTTTCTTTGTGCCCCTCCCTCTCCCCCTTTCCCTCTCCCTTTCCCCCTTCCCCCCGTAACCACCACACTCTTATCAATGTCTCTTAGTTTCACTTTTATGTCCCACCTACGTATGGAATAATGCAGTTCCTGGTTTTTTCTGATTTACTTATTTCACTTCGTATAATGTTATCAAGATCCCACCATTTTGCCGTAAATGATCCAATGTCATCATTTCTTATGGCTGAGTAGTATTCCATAGTGTATATGTGCTACATCTTCTTTATCCAGTCATCTATTGACGGGCTTTTTGGTTGTTTCCATGTCCTGGCCATCAAGCATGCAATTCTTACTCTAGTTGCTACCATATTGGCCAGAGTAGAATTTCTATTATCACAAATAGTTCTACTGAACAGCATGAGTCCAGATTGTCCTTACTCCCTTCAGCCTCCTTCAAATACCTCAAAAGTCACTACCATGCCCTAGCTGGCCCCTGCCTGGTTCTCAGGACTCATTTTTGCCACTCTGACCTCACACACCAAATGCACCACATCTGCCACATTGAACAAGCTTCCTTCTGTCCTGCTCACAGGCTGTCCTTCCAGCAGCGAGCTGAACCACTTCCCCGCGCCCCTTCTGCCAACCTAATTTCTTCTCATTTGATTGCCAGGTTCAATCAAAGCATCCGTTCTCTTGGGGTCCCTCCTGACGCCTTAGGTAAGACAAGGTCTGCTACTTTGCAGTCCCAGAGAAGTCTGCATTTTGCCCACCAGAGCCCACTACAGCTGTTCATTGATGTCTCCCAAGTGCCTAGAACACTGCCTGGCTTGTGGTAAACTCACCTTGATTATTTGTTGAATGCATGAATGCCTAAATGCATGTAAAAACGGAAGCTCTTTGTTAGAAATCCTTGTATCATTGTTTGTCAACCATCATAGTTTGCAAATTACATCAGGGCAGGGGTCTTGTTTATTTTGTTCACTACCTGATTTCTAGTCTGTTCAATATACTAGATGACCAAAATTTTTGAGAAATAATGAGGAATTAATGAGAAACAAAAGAAAGAAAGGGAGAGGGAGGAAGAGCACTAGAGAAGAGAGACAGAAAAAAGGGAGGGGGAGGGAGGGAGGGGGGAGGAAGAGGAAGGAAGGAAGGGAGGAAGAGAGGGAAATAAAAGTAAAGAAAAGCAAAGGAAGAGGTAGGTGATAATGATGGATGCCGTTTCTGCCTTAGGGAGGGAAACCGGAAAACAAGGATGTCACTGAGTAACAGGATAGCTGGGAGCTAATGGCACCAAGCAGTCAGGCTTTGACTACACGACACTAGAACAATCATCTTTCCGTCACCAACTCAAGGACAGGCTTACAGAGCCTCCCTGAATAGCCTCATGCTTGCCAATCCCCCTCCCCAACCCAGTGCAATGAGAAACAGACGGAAGTGCAAATTACACTTTTTCTTACAATTAGCAGCCTAACACAGGCACCGGCTGTCTTGCTGAAATGTGAAATTTCATCTGAGAGGCTGATAATCAAAGCCTAGTGGTTGAGGCTATGAATCAATTCACTGCCTATTTTTCCAACAGCTTCGTATGAAAGGATTTTTATTCTACACGCTTGCTAGTTATCCCCAAGAAACTCAATGCAATTTACAAACTCCTAATTCTCCTGACACCCTGGGAGTGAAGGAGACGAATGTCTAGTACTTATAGACAGAGGAGAAGAGCCACGAGACAGGAGAAAGTGTCTTCCTTTGCCCAAACAGAAGAGACTCTTCCTGTCCCCAGAGCCCACCCTTTTGAAGCTGAATAGAGGGTCATTCTGGTAATAACCCAAAAGAAGATCGCAGCAGAGAAGTCAGGGCAGAGGCTGGGCTGGGGAGGCTGATGGTGAGTGAGGTGGGATGCAGTAGTGACAGCAGGTATGGGCACAATCATTGGAGAAGAAGAGAGAAGCAGGAAACTGGGAGAGATGGCTAAGGCTGAAGACAGAGGCTCAGAAACGAGCGTGGAAAGGCCTGCGAGGAGCTTGAGCCAGGAGCACTAGGAATGAGGATCGCCTCTTCCAAAGAGGAGGAACAGGGTGCAGGAGAGAGCAGAGATTTGAAAGATGCATTTTTAGAAAGACAAGCACACCCAGAAATCACTATTTTAAAGGTGAGGAAGCCAATACCCAGAGAAGCAATGTAACCTGCCCAAGCCCACACGGTGAGCTAGGATGGAGAGAAAACCAGAATCCTGAGCAGCTTCTGCTACCCTGTGCAGAAAAGGGGGATAGTGCTCGCTTCGTGGCCTTTGCACCCCCTAATATAATAGGGTAGGGCAAGATTGGGAGCTCAAGAGAGGTGAAAGGAGGTTCAATTATCCATTTAAGAATATTATATGATTGGGTTTGATATTATATATTGGATTTGTCCAGCCATATTGTTGCCCAGATGAACATGACTGCTATGAGTTTTCAGTGCAGGTGAAGCAGCAGGTACCCCTCACTTTATGAAACAGACATTGTATTTCAGTGTCTTAACACAGTATATGTTTATTTGTCAAGCATGTCACTGTGCAACTGAGGTAGACCAGAACTCTGTTCCATCCAGTCACGCATGGAACAGACTCTTTCCAACTCAAGTGCTGCTAGCCAGTATGTTAGCCACAGCCACTGTGGCTATTTAAATTCATTAAACTTGAATGAAATTAAAATTTTGATTCCTCAGTCACACTAGCTGCATGCATTTCACGAGCTCAAGGAGCACATGGCTACCGTACTGGACAGCAGAGATACGGAACATTTCATCATCGTAGAAAATTCTATTAGACGGTGCTGCTCACCACTGGATCTCTGGCATGTAGCCAGCAGGCAAAGATGAAAAAGAGCTTCGATGGTGATGTAGGAGGTTTCATGGGCCGGGCCTGGCGGTGCCATACATCACGTTTGCCCATACACCACTGGCCAGAGCTCAGTCACATGGCCACGCCTAACTGCAAGGGAGACAGGGAAAGGCAGTCAAATTATGCACCCACGAGGAAGAGGATGGGTTTACTGAGCACCTGCTCATTTCTGCCACAGATAAATTCTAAAAAAAATTCCTAAAACGAAAAGCTAATTTCCCAACTGGGTTCTGTAATAAAGTCAGACTGGTGATCCTAAGAGGAGAATATCTCCCCATAGACTGTTTTAAACATGGTGGTCTGGCTCAGGCTCAGAGTCGTAGTTCCCGAAAGGCATTTCATCATACATATACTTTCCTAAGTTTCCGCATTTCCAACTGTTCCATTTATGTCATTTCCTTTCTGCCCCCACCCTGCCCCATCATGAAAGGCAACCTACTGAATGGGAGAAAATATTTGCAAATCATATACCTGGATAAGGAGTTAAAATCCAAAGTAAAATTCACACAAAATAAAGAAGTGATACATATCAATAGGAAAAAGACAAACAATGTGATTTAAAAGTAAGCAGAGGGTCAGAAAAGGTATGTTTCCAAAGGAAACATATAAATGGCTTACAGGTATAGGAAAGGTGTTAAACATCACGAATCATCAGGGAAATGCAAATCAAAGACACAGTAAGATATTACCTCCTACCTGTCATTACCAAAAATATAATAACAATTGTTGGTGCGGATGTGGAGAAAAGGGAGCCCTCGTGCTCTGTTGGTGGGAATGTAAATTGGTGCAGCCACTGTGGAAGACAGTATAAAGATTCCTCAAAAAATTAAAAAGGCCCTGGCCGGTTGGCTCAGGGGTAGAGCGTCGGCCTGGTGTGCGGGGGACCCGGGTTCGATTCCCGGCCAGGGCACATAGAAGAAGCGACCATTTGCTTCTCCACCCCCTACCCCCTCCTTCCTCTCTGTCTCTCTCTTCCCCTCCCGCAGCCAAGGCTCCATTGGAGCAAAGATGGCCCGGGCGCTGGGAATGGCTCCTTGGCCTCTGCCCCAGGCGTTAGAGTGGCTCTGGTCACGGCAAAGCGACGCCTGGAGGGGCAGAGCATCGCCCCCTGGTGGGCAGAGCGTCGGCCCTGGTGGGCGTGCTGGGTGGATCCCGGTCGGGCGCATGCGGGAGTCTGTCTGACTGTCTCTCCCTGTTTTCAGCTTCAGAAAAATACAAAAAAAAAAAATTAAAAATAGAATTAATATATGATCCAGCAATACCAACTCTGGGTATTTATCCAAAGGAAAAGAAATCACTATCTTGAAAAGCTATTACACTCCCATATTCATTGCAGCATTACTTACAGTAGCCAAGACACCTAAATGTCCATCCACAAATAAATGAATAAAAGGACACACACAATGGAACAGTAGTCAGCCTTGAGAAAGAAAAAAAACCCTGCCACTTGTGACAACAAGGATGGACCCTGAACGCATTATACTAAGTAAGGTAATTCAGACCAAAACAGGCAAATATCATATCATAGCACTTATATGTGGAACCTAAAAAACTGAAATTATAAAAACAGAGAGTAGAATGGTGGTTCCCAGGAGCTGGGGTGGGGGAATTTGAGGGATGTTGTTTGAGGGCAGAAACTTACTAGTAGATAAGTTCTGAAGATCATATGCACAGGATAGTGATTATAGTCAACAATACTATATTACAAACTTCAAAGTTGCTAAGAGACTAGATCTTAACTGTTCCTAACACACAGAAAAAAAGAAATGACAAATACACAATAAAGGGATTAGCTAATGCTACTGTAGCTGTCATAATGCAATGTATGTGTCAATCAAACCAACACACTGTACACAGACTTACCCAATGTTATATATCAATTATATCTCAATTTTAAAGAACTTAATTATCATCTGAACTATCAAAATAATTCTTAAGTGATGAAGGATAAAACTATATTTTATTTACATTTGTATGTTGCTAGAAGTTCCCTGAACATTGTAGGGGCTCAATAAACATAGGGAACCAGTACGGTGTAGTATTAAGAGGATATAATACTGGAGACAGACCATCTGTGTACAAATGTGGTTCCACAAGTCACTGGCTATATGACCTTGGGTGAGTCATTTAATCTCCTAGTGCATTCATTTCCTTGGCTGTAACACAGAGACAACAGTATCAAACACAAGATTTGGAGATTAAATGATTTAATATATGTGCAATGCAGAGATCAATGCCTAGAATACATTAAGTAGTATGCGTTAGCTGGCATTATTGACTTGAATTGATCTGGTCTTGTTTGTAATTTCTCTTCCCTTTAATTTATCCCCCAGGAGATACTTCTTTTACAAGATGTTTCCTAAAATGCAAGTTTTATCCTATTACATCCCTGCTATAAAACCTTCTATGTCTCCCCATGTAAGCCCCAAAATGCTTCCATTCTATCACCAACCCTCCTCTCTAAAGCCACCACTACCATCAAATGAGGAAGACTTTGCTCCAATCACATGGATCCTTTAGCCAGATCCCAGATACGTCTTTCTTCTGACCTTTGCTCACATAATCACCACCTGGAATTCCATTCTGTACCCCGCCCCCTCCACTCAAACCTGCCTCGGTCAAAATCCTATGCATCCTTACGTGTCCAACCTGACTCCATCTCCCTATAAAGCCAATCCTGGTCACTCAAAGAATAATCAACCTCTATGTCCTCTCAGCAACTTTGGCAACAAATAGCTATGATGGACATGACCCCTATTTACTTCCTTTTCTTAGAACTTATCATACACCTGTGTCCCTAATAGGCATTCAAGAAACATCTATTCAATGAACAAATAAATTAATTTGAATCAGAAGACTAATGGGAAACTTCAAGGCAAAACAACCATACAGTGAATTCTTTCCTGGGCCAGTTCTTCCTGGGAGATGCAAAGGGCAGGAAGAACTGAGACCCTGCAGCTCAGCATCCCCGGCAGCCTCGGGGCTCCAGAAGAAGCAAAGGCCGTGAAACTCCACTTGCCAGTTTCCAGGCTCTTGAACTTGTCTAATTAACGTAGCCTCGCTGAGTCAAATGTGCCAAAGAGAAGCAGAACATCCCACCAAATATAGACTCAGCCGCCATCCTCCCCTGGAAATAGAAACTGGGAGGCAGCAGACGTGCAGGACGCAAAGGAAGAGTGACATGGTGTCACAGGACAGGAGCTGAGCCCCCTCCTGCCAGCCATGCAGTCACAGGCAGGAGAAAAGGCAGAGGCAGTAACCACTCCCACACACCTCCGACCCCAAGCTGTGAAGAACTTTCCCAAAAGACTGGGGAAGGAGGGAACAATGGCAGGGAAGTCACAAGCCACCGCCCAGCATGAGGTCCTCTCTGCCTCTGTCTCCTAGAAAAGAGGGAGGGAAAGAGCACTAAGATGTCAAAACCCGCCCCTGCAGGCTCTGCGCCCCTAAACTAGCTCAGGAAGCAGCTGGTAGGTCAGTGCTCTCAAAGAATGCCAACTGTCACCGCCTGTCTCCTTCCCTGCTTCTTGTCTCTGCCCAGAAAACTAAACAGCTTCCCTTCCTGGGTGGGTAACCCTGGCAGCGGTTTATTTCAAAGCAAACGACCACAACAAAAGAGGCAGCCACCATAGATGGCCCGATTTGTAGGTCTGTCCCAAATATCTCCAAACCCCACCTCCCTGCCCCTTTAGGCTTCTGCTGTCTACATACATCTCAGGCTCCGCTCACTCAACAAATACCACCACCTCCCGAGTGCCCTGTGTGTGCCAAACACCTGCCCTGGGGATTAAACAGTGAGAAGATGCACACGCAGTTTCTGCCCCAGCGGAGACTGCAGTCCACAGCGAGAAGCAAACATTAAGTAGATGATGCGCAGGTACGCAGATAAATATGCAACACGGGAAGTTCCCAGAAGGAAAAGTACACAGCACCGTCAGAGCTCGCAGCCGGGAAAACCACTCTCATCTGGGGTCGCAGGAGCGGTTCCCCAGAGCAGATGAAAAGAATGAGGGGCTCCACTGCCTGACATCTCTTATGAGCAAGGAGATCCAGGCACACTGCTTCACTCCCTTGTGCCTCAGTTTCCTCATCTCTGAAATGGGAATCATGCTAGTACCTCCTTCACAGAGCTACTCTGAGGATTAAAGTAAGTAAAGATGTTACAGAGTACATGCACGAAGCGATGATGTTAGCTCCTGACAAAGGAAGCACCAAGTGTTTGCTGCACTTGTTCCTGACCCTGCCCGAACCGGCTCAGGCCTCTCCTCCTGGCCGACCCCTCCTTCATTCCCTCCAGAGGAGTCAGGCATCTCTGGAACTCTCCATTCACACCTGTCACCGCTGAGCTTCTTGCCTATATGTGTTACCTGCACTGTCATGTGAGGTTCGAGAAAGCCGAGGCTACCTCTGATATTCATCTCAGCGCCTCCCATAGTAGCTGGCACAAGCAAGTGCTAATACACATGTAAGGAAGCGATGAATGGATTCCTTTTCAGTTTCACTTAGGCTCCTAGCAAAATTTAAATGTCAGACAAGACGATTGATGAGCTCCACAGCCAACCATCGTGCATTTGCTCCCTAATAAAACCTCTTTTGCCAGAACTGCTTGTAAGGTTTATGTCCCCAGCCAGCACTGACAAACCTGCTAGACACAGCTATCAACGAGGCTGTAAGCTCTGTGAGCACGGGACTGGGCCTCGTTCATTGTTCCATCCCCTCCACCAGACATAGAATCAGACTGTGCACAGTCTAGAAATGTTTGTTGAGTGAATTAACAAACGCTGTAGTTTTGTTATTCGTCCACACTGCTCTGAACCTTCTGGTCTCTCCATCTTTGGTGTTTGGAAACCTTCTCCGGAACAACTGTTTTTCTTTCATCTTATAAAAATGTGACACCTGGGACTCCTTGCCCTTCCCTTTTCATTCTGGCCGCTGAGAAGCTCAGAGCCAAGCCTGAAGTCCACTTTATAACTGCGCAGGCATTTACGGAATGCGGTGTGCCAGCTCTGTTTAGTCTCAGCTACATTGTAGCATTTCCCCTTCACTCTAGTCATTCTTTTATGTTTTTTCATCATTATGGCTTCATAGTTGTAGAGATGCAAAAATTGTACACACAACTCCAATATGTAAAAAAAAAACAAAAAACTTTATTTTTTTAATTCATTTCAATTTTAAAATTCATTTTCATTATTGACCCCAATCCCTTGGGTAGTAGGGGGAAATTTAAACCTGCTGTTTAAACTTATTTAGACTCCACTGACTTAAAACAGTTTATTTTAAGTTATGTCAGGCTTTTAGGGGCAAAAATTGAATTAATTCAGTTGAAATTTCCTACCATGGCTGTTGCTACTAATCCAATGATGTTCGAGTTTCAGGAGGCTCAAGGACAAGTGACCCATGGTCTTCGTGTCTGCAGGGCAGTGCGGCTGGGCTGGGTTGGCCTGGCCCTTGTGAACCGCAACTCCTTGTCTCTTTGGGGTGTGTCGTTCCCTGGTGGCACCAGCTGCTAAGGAAGTTTCTCCTCAATGGCAAGTGAGGGATCCATCAGTGGGACCCATGTATGGGAATTCTAGGATGACTTTCATTCAACAAATTCACTTGAGACGAGGTCTACAACGTGGCTTTTTGAGCTCCCAAGTCCCAGCTGCCTCAAAGCGAGTGTGTGGAGAATTATCTCCCCTCCCTGGGGAAGACTGATTGACAGTCAGAGCGAGGCCTATGACACCACAGACATCATTTTCTCCTGTGGCCCGTCCGTCAGACTGGGAAACAGAGACCGAAGAACGCTGCTGTTCAAAAAGACTTGGTAGCAAGCCAGGTAACTTCTCAAGTTCTCAACCCCCACACTTCATTTGTGCAAGGCTTGAATTAGTGGAAATTTCCAAGCTAGAAATACCTTGGAGCCAACTTAGCTTTGAAATGTTGATGTGCAACTATTTGCTGGTGTACTTGCAGCCCTGTGTGATTAAGTGAGGAGTGTCCTGGCCTGAACCAGGGGAGTCACGGAGACCAAAGAATCCGCCCTCTTCCATAGCATGTGCTTGACTCATTTCTTTAGGACAGAGCCATCATCTGGATAAATCAGCATCGACATAAATCCCGGCAGTAAATTAAAAAGAACCCACTGTGTCGTGGGTGATTGCTTTACATACATCATCTTTCCTCCTTTAAGAACCCACAAGGGAGGTATGATGAGGTCCATCCCCACAAATGTGGAACTGAACATCGTGACTCCAAAGGCTAGGCTTCCTGACACAGGCTGCCTCTAAGATATTTCATTTCTCTCCTTGGAATGCTGGAAACACAGTCACTGTAAATTGAGACCCAGAAAATAATTTATTATTTTTTTTTTTTTTTGCTTTCTTTACGCAAAATTGGTTTTCAAGATTGGCTCCACAACCACCAGTGTTAAAACTGACTGTGGTCATAACACTGCCATCTTCCTCGGTGGTCCTGCCCTCCACCGGCTTCTGCTTGCCTCTGTCCCCACGAGACAAAAGAAGGGAAACGTCACATGTATTCAATAAAATTTGAAAAGCACTTTGACGGAAAGCTCCAGAAGGATGTCTGAGTTGTTTGTGTTGAGCAACCGAACAACCCTTCTCTTGCTCAAACTGATATTCTAATTTCGGGCTCATTTTGATTTTCAGCTGCTTTTATTATTTCTGACTTCGATGTCTTTCCATAAGTTTCTGGAAATCTTGCTCCACAGCTTCCCTGTGGGAGTTACTTTCATTTGTCCCCTAACTATCTCCCTGTCAGTTATTCTGGCCAATCTGTGATGCATCTTCTCTCTGCCAAGCACTGCACACGGCTATTTATCTGCGCACCAGTCAGGTTATTCTGAACTTTGTAAGAAATAAAGCATTTTTTTTCCCCAAGGGAAGCAGAGTAAATTACAAACACGTTGGCATATTTCTCATGGTTTTGGCACAGAATTCTATCTGTTGCACTCAAATATAATTAAAATGTAAAAGCTGATTGGCTGTAGCTGGCCCATCCCTTATAAGACAGTCTTTTAAGTAGTCAACTTACACTTCTCACTAAAGGATAAGCTTAATTATTTAAAACCCAAATCAAGTTCCTCTGAAAAGCTTCAAACTTTATTGTTGATTAATTTTTCCTACAACTGCAAGTTCAATACTCCTGTGAACAGGTAGGCTTCCTAAGTGTTTTTTCAAGATTGTGGTGCCCAAGAGAAATAAATATCCAGATGGTCCTAGTATAACTGAGAAAAAAATTGCTGCAGCCCAAGATGGGAAAAAGACAATTTCAAAGGACGGATGAGACAGTGTCAGCTCAATTAAAACAAGAGCTTCATTAGCAGCACTTGAAACCAGGCACCAGGCCAAAGACCTACAACAAGTTCTAAGTTTCCCTAAGGTCTGCCCTGGTCCTCAGGAGTGATAGGGTCCATGAATGAAGAAGGTGCGACTACAATGCTCTTTGTAACAGCAGCTCCCATGGACTGGGCAGGCAGGAGGCACAGATCTGTCCCAATCGCCCCCCATCAGCCCATGGGATCGTCGAAGAGAGCTAATGGGATATGTTAGGCGGAAGGTCACCTCGTTCAGTACAGACACGGAATGACACAATGGAAAAAGGAACAAGTTCTAAGAGATGCTGGACTTGAAACCATTGTCCTTTCACTCATGAAACTGAGCTAAAAGAACCTCGAGTGGCCCTGGCTGGGTGATTCCACGGATAAAGTATTGACCCTGGCACACTAGAGGTCGCGGGTTCGACCCGTGGTTAGGGGGTGTTCAGAAGCAATCAATGAGTGCACAATTAAATGGAACAACTAAGTGAAACAAGTTGGTGCTTCTCTCTTTCATTAAAAAATAACAAACAAACAAACAATGAGAACCTCTGCTGGCTGGTGCTCGCCAAGGCAAGTACAGCTTGTGAGCTCCCGCCGGAGACACCCTCCCCACCACTGTGCAGAACCCATGGCCCTGGGCTCAGGGAAAGAAGGGAGAACAATCCACCCCAGCCCAGGTGTCCCCTTGCTAACTTTCCAGTAGAACAACCAGAAATGATGCCCCAGCTCAGCTCCTCGGATTTCCCAGGGTGCTTCTGAGTTCCCAGTAGCTCTCCAGGCTGGGATCCCCATCCCACCAGGGGCTGTCCCACCCTCCTCCACACTCACCCACATGCACTATTAAATGGCTCTGCCTCCCCAAAGCACATGCTCCATGCTGCTATGCTGCCATGCCAAGAGTGAATGGAAGCACCAGCCCCCCTCGGAGGGAGTGGCAGGCTTGGCTGGTGAACGTGTGCCAAGGGCTCTGGGCAGAGGAAAGGGCTGGGGCAGCGCTCTGTACCCCACAGCTCTGGCGGGGGGGGCGGGGGCGCAGGCCAGCGGATGGGAGGAGGCTCCTGTCTGCCCCGCTGTGGCACCTGGCTTCCTGGACACAGGCGTCAGACGCAGGCCCAAGTGGACCAAGCACAGAGCCACACCCCACGGCCCCCTCAGGGGAGACCTGCCCCTGGAACCTCGCTGCATTATGTATGCCTCCAATATGCTGCTCCTCTGAGAATTCTGTGCCTGGCGGAGCTACTGAGCAAGCACACGGTGCCATGCTGCTCTCCCTTGTCCTAATCGTCATCTTTCCCGCGTCTACCCCATCTGTCCCTGCTGCTTCTTCCACGAAACGTCTCTGAGGTCTAGGCCTCCCTGTCTAGTGCCTTCGCTGGCCACTCCGGAGAAATCGGTGAGCAGCAGCGATCCCTGCCCGTACCGGGCTCCCGTCCTGCCAAGGACAGACAGCCGACGACAGACAGAATAAACAGTAAGACACAGTGGACTGGGCAAAGATATGTGCTGTGACAAAGGAGGAACGCAGAGCAGGGAACGCGGACTAGGAGTGCGGGTGAAGGGAAGGCTCGGGGTGGGTCCAGGAGAGGGGCCGGGCAGGTCTCAGCGGAGACAGAATCTGAACCAAGCCTGAAGGAGTTCGCCAGTCACATCCACGGGGGAGAACATTCCAGGCACTAGGGACAGCTGGTGCAAAGGCCCTAAAGGGTGGTGCCTGCCTGACCTGTACGCTCGGCCACCTCCACCTTGAGCCTCAGTACTGGGCAAATCTTCCTGCTTTCCTTATGCCCATCACCTACTCAGGAATCTGCAAGGACTCACCATCTAATGAGGCCCCGGTCCAGACGTCTAACTCCGGCAGTGAAGACACACTGGGCCCTGGCCCCACCCCTTTACCTGCTGTGGGCGCAGGTGGCACTTTGCCTGGGTCCCTCTCACCGCTTCCCACCCTCCATTCTGAGTGTTGGCACCTGTGACCTTGTCAAGAGCCCTGCCGTCCCCATGCAGGAAGCTTGTGTCCCCCCGCCCTGCAGTCTGTATCCCCCCCCGAAGCCTATGCCCCCTGCCCTACAGCCTCTGTCCCCTCCTACAGCCCGCATCCCCCCTGCAGCCTGTGCCCCCCCTGCAGCCTGTGCCCCCCCTGCAGCCTGCGTCCCCCCTGCAGCCTGTGTCCCCCCTGCAGCCTGCGTCCCCCTGCAGCCTGCATCCCCCCTGCAGCCTGAGCCCCCCCTGCAGCCTGAGCCCCCCCTGCAGCCTGCATCCCCCCCTGCAGCCTGCATCCCCCCCTGCAGCCTGCGTCCCCCCTGCAGCCTGCGTCCCCCCTGCAGCCTGTGCCCCCCTGCAGCCTGTGCCCCCCTGCAGCCTGCGTCCCCCCTGCAGCCTGCGTCCCCCCTGCAGCCTGTGCCCCCCTGCAGCCTGTGCCCCCCTGCAGCCTGTGCCCCTCTGCAGCCTGCGTCCCCCCTGCAGCCTGCGTCCCCCCTGCAGCCTGCGCCCCCCCTGCAGCCTGCGCCCCCCCCTGCAGCCTGCGCCCCCCCTGCAGCCTGCGCCCCCCCTGCAGCCTGTGTCCCCCCCTGCAGCCTGTGTCCCCCCTGCAGCCTGTGCCCCCCCTGCAGCCTGTGTCCCACCCTACAGCCTGTGTCCCCCCTGCAGCCTGTGCCCCCCTGCAGCCTGTGTCCCCCCCTGCAGCCTGTGCCCCCCTGCAGCCTGTGCCCCCCCTGCAGCCTGCGGTCCCCCTGCAGCCCGTGCCCCCCTCCTGCAGCCTGTGCCCCCTTGCAGCCTGCGCCCCCCCCTGCAGCCTGTGTCCCCCCCTGCAGCCTGTGTCCCCCCCTGCAGCCTGTGTCCCCCCTGCAGCCTGTGTCCCCCCTGCAGCCTGTGTCCCCCCTGCAGCCTGTGTCCCCCCCTGCAGCCTGTGCCCCCCTGCAGCCTGTGCCCCCCCTGCAGCCTGTGCCCACCCTGCAGCCTGTGTCCCACCCTACAGCCTGTGTCCCCCCTGCAGCCTGTGTCCCCCCCTACAACCTGTGCCCCCCTGAAGCCTGTGTCCCCCCCTACAGCCTGTGTCCCCCCTGCAGCCTGTGTCTCCCCCTGCAGCCTGTGTCCCCTCTGCAGCCTGTGTCCCCCCCTGCAGTGTGTGTCCCCCCTACAGCCTGTGCCCCCCACCCTGCAGCCTGTATCCCCCCCTGCATTCTGTGCTACCTCCTGCAGCCTGTGTCCCCCGCCCTGCAGCAGTCTACAGACGAGTGAGACTGAGAGGCCATGTCCCTTACCTACAGGCTGGACAGGGTCAGCCATGTCATTTATACCCAGAGCTCCCCAAGGGATCCAGCTGACACCAGAACATCACCCTTGCTCAGTGCCCTCCCTGCCCTGTCCTGCTCCCTCGGCTCTTTGCTGGTTCCTTCTAGAAGCACTTCCTTAATAAATCACTGGCAAACCAATCTTTATTTCAGGGTCTGTCGGCCGGGAAGTGTCACGATTTAGCCCCACTATCTCCGCACCCGGATTCTCTCCTCCCTCCTGTCGCCATGCTGGCCGCTGTCTCTCCCCCGAGATGTATGACGGCAACAGACAGCGCACATGCACGTTCTGGCAAGCTTTCAGAAAGGGGTTTGTTTTACTTTTGTTTTTGTTTCAGTAGTAGTTTCTATCTGTCTATTTCTTATCTTCCCGGTGAGATTGTGCCTTGAGAGCAGCGATGACATTTTTGGCTTCTTTATCACCTTGCGCACCAGACGACGCACAAAATATGCCCTCAAAACTTGGTGGGGGAAACTGGTCATGCACGCCCATTTGTCTGTCTCCTGTGCGTCGTGCAGCAACCGGGAATGAGGGGTCCCAAAGAAGACAAGAGGCGACCACCTGCACCAGCCACCCTGACTTGGAAATGCAGCTGGGTCATGCTTCCCCGGGCAAACAGTCCATGGGGAGGCCTTTGGGGACCTGTAAGAGGCACAATATTTATACTTTTTCAATCTCTCCCGACTCGTCCAATGAATGCATGATGGGATTCCTAGTTGGCCCAAGAGTCGAGTTACAGCTGCAGGGCTGGGTCAGCAGAGAGAAACTGGACAGTCAGAAGAGTCTGTCTGTGGCTTCTCCCTTCTCCTCCTGCACATTCTTCCCCAGCCTCTGAGTTTCCCTTCCTGGGTGTGCATTTCTAAATGCTGTTCCCACCATACTCTGTTCTAAACTACATATGAGGCCTCGGGAGAGCTGCCTCTGAGGTCTTTGTGTTTAAGGGGGCTGACAGAACTTCAGGCAGTCAGGGAGTCCAGAACAATGATCCCTGACACCTGGTCAGCATGTTACAAAGTACAAAGTATTTTCACACTGGTTCCATTAGATGCCAGTTAACAATCCTGTAAGATGAGACATAACGCTGTTGCACACTTACCAGACTACAATATCGTGTGAACACACATATAAGCACTGGGAAACCAAAAAAAAAAAAAAATTGTGTGACTCACTTCGTTGTGGTGGTAAACCACACTATCTCCACAGTATGCCTGTCTTCAAAGGAACTCTCCAAATAACAGTGTACGCACCTTAATTCAAAAATACTTTGTTGATGCCTCACCAGGCAGTGGCACAGTGGATAGAGCGCTGGACTGGGATGCGGAGGACCCAGGTTCAAGACCCCGAGGTCGCCAGCTTGAGCGCGGGCTCATCTGATTTGAGCAAAGCTCACCAGCTTGGACCCAAGGTCACTGGCTCGAGCAAGGGGTTACTCAGTCTGCTGTAGCCCCACAGTCAAGGAACATATGAGAAAGTAATCAATGAACAACTAAGGTGTCGCAATGTGCAACGAAAAACTGATGATTGATGCTTCTCATCTCTCTCCGTCCCTGTCTATCCCTCTCTCTGACTCTCTCTCTGTCTCTATAAAAAAACAAAAACAAAAAAAAAACCACTTTGTTGTTAAAAAACGCTAGTCATCATCTGAGTTTACAGTGATTTGTAATCTTTTTGCTGGTGGAGGGTTTCGCCTTGACGGTGATGGCTGCAGGCTGATTGGGGTGATGGCTGTGAGGGTCGGACAGCTGAGGCAATTCCCTAAAATAAGGCAACAGGGAAGGTGGTCGAGTTGATTGGCACTTCCTTTCACATATTTCTCAGTAGCATATGATGCTGTGTGATAGCATTTTACCCACAATGGAACTTCTTTCAAAGTTGGAGTCCAAACTCTCAGACCCTGCTGCTGCTTTATCACTAGGTTTATGCAATATTCTAAATCCTTTGCGGTCATTTCAACAGTCTTCGGAGCATCTTCCCCAGGAGTAGATTCCAACTGAAGAAACCACTTTCTCTGCTCATCCCTAAGAAGGAACTCCTCGTCCATTCGAGCTTGATCACGAGACTGCAGCGACTCAGTCCCGTCTTTAGGCATCACCTCTAATTCCAGTTTTCTTGCTCTTCCCACCTTGTCTGGGGTTGCTTCCTCCACTGATTTCTTGAAGCCCTCAGAGTCGTCCTTGAGGGCTGGACTCCACCTCTCCAAATTCCTGTTACTGCTGAAATAAATCACAACTGATCTTAATGGCATCTGGAATGGTGACTTGTTTCCAGAAGGTTTTCAATTTATTCTGCCCAGACCCATCAGAGGAACCCCTGTGTGGGGCAGCTGTGGCCCTTACACGGTGTATGTCTTAAATAACAAGATCCTCTGGATAACTCGCTGCGGCTGCTACATCAGCACTGGTGGCTTTACCTTGTACTTTTATATTCTGAAGACAGCTTCTTTCCTTCAGCCTCACGAGCCAACCTCTGCTAGCTTCCAACTTTCCCTTGCAGCCTGTGCACCTCTCCCAGCCTTCACAGACTTGAAGAGGGTTCCGGCTCTGCATTGCATTAGGCTTTGCCTTAAGGGACTGTTGTGACTGCTTTAACCCTCCATCCAGACCATACGCAAACTTTCTCCATATCAGCAATAAGTCCGTTCCAATCTCTCATCATTCGTGTGTTCACTGGAGGGACACTTTTAATTTCAAGAACTTCTCCTTTGCATTCATAATTTGGCTAACTCTTCAGCGCTGGAGGCCTAGCTGGTGTTCCATAAATACCTGCTGAAAGAATTAATCCGCAGGCCTCTATTATACAAGTGGGAAATGAAAGCCAAGAAAGGAAGGGACTTACCAAGATTCTAACAGGGAGGCTAAGCCAGTGCTCAAACCCAGCACATCCAGGGGGCTTTCCAAGGAATGGCCAGAACTGCATCCAAATAAATACTCTAGTGTCATCCAAAATTCCTGTTGATCCCAAAGCTGCTTCCCTGAGTTTCTGACAAAATGACAAAAGTAAGGAAATGTGATAAGTGGGGGACACTGCAGGCACACGCATTGCACTGGCACTTGAGGAAGAGACCTAGTGGGGGAATGTTACAAGGACATTACGTGGTGTGCCGGGTATACTTCTGAGGAGGACAGTTTCTAGAAGTCTGCTTTATACTTATGTGAAATGATAGTTCACTTAGATTAAGTCAGCATTAATACCCAGCTCTGCAATGGCGAGATTCCCACCCACTAACCCCCCTCCTGCAAAACAGAACACTCACACCCAACCCATCCCAGGAGAGCCGCTGCCCAGGCTTTGCCAAGAAAGCTGCAAGGAAGGACAGACCTGAACATCTGTTGGTTCACTGGGTACCAGCCCACTGTAAGAGCTCTTATTTTGGCCCTGGCCGGTTGGCTCAGCGGTAAAGCGTCGGCCTGGCATGCGGGGGACCCGGGTTTGATTCCCGGCCAGGGCACATAGGAGAAGCGCCCATTTGCTTCTCCACCCCCCCTTCCTCTCTGTCTCTCTCCTCCCCTCCTGCAGCCAAGGCTCCATTGGAGCAAAGATGGCCCGGGCGCTGGGGATGGCTCCTTGGCCTCTGCCCCAGGCACTAGAGTGGCTCTGGTCGCGGCAGAGCGACGCCCTGGAGGGGCAGAGCATCGCCCCCTGGTGGGCAGAGCGTCGCCCCTGGTGGGCATGCCGGGTGAATCCCGGTCGGGCACATGCGGGAGTCTGTCTGACTGTCTCTCCCCGTTTCCGGCTTCAGAAAAAATACAAAAAAAAAAAAAAAAAAAAAAAAAAAGAGCTCTTATTTTATTTTTATTCTCCAATACATCCCTGCTGCAAACTCTTATACAAGATTACACACTGAATAAGATTTCACCCAATGCTCTATCAAGTATGCCTTTCTCACTGGAGTAGAAATCATTACAAACCCCACTGTTGCATCTTGCAGAGAAACAACACTGAGTACGTGACCATTAGGGTCATTTTGAATGCTCCCAAGGTCTTGGTTAAGTCTCCAGAAATAAGTCCCGATAAAGAACAGGAGTAGTGAGTAGAACTCACCCATTCCAAACTAAAGAAAGGCTACCTCCACCCAGTCCGCTCAAAATTTGAGGAGCATAGACGGCTCAGGTCACTAGCTTGAGGACCACACGGCACCCTCCATATGGAGAGCTGGCTGCAGATGGAGGTAGTCCAGTCTTGCTTTGATAGCCAACACCCTCCTGTTCTCCTGAAGAACAGGTCAACCCTCTCGACTCACCTCCCCTTTACACTTGGCAGATGAGCCGGTGTGACTGACAGGACCCTGCATCAGCCAATCTCTCCCTCGCTCCCATGACAAATGTCAGTGGCTCGCCAGCCTTTCCTCCCCTCAGCATACAGGAGCAGCAGGAAAGTAGCCCCCGACCTTCCTGCTGCTCTCACTCATGACGCCAAGAGGCAGAGAGTCCAGGGCTGCTGTCCCCAGAATGGGCACCCCAGGCTACCTCAGGGGACTGGACGTCCACAGCCTCTAGATTCCAAATGCCACTCAGCGGTATGGGAGTGGAAATCGGGGAGAACCAAGAACCCTTTCATCTGTCTCAAACTGAGCAGCGACGGGTTAGGCAGTGCTGTCTCCCGCAGCGCCGGGAGGAGGCACACAGCAATCCTGACTATGAATGATCGTCACTGGCCCACGCTAACGGAGCTCACGCTGGGTGCCTGGCAGCATCCTGTCTCAAAACAAGAAACAAATAAAAATAGGTAAACAAGAATAGGAGTCTGTCTCCACAACAGGGGTTAGCAGCTCAGGACAGGGGCAGAGGGACCAGTTCTGTTCACCACGTGGCCCAAGTAGAGTCAGAATTATGCCAGTGCCTTGGTTTTCTCAGACGGAGATGGGAATAAATCGTGGTTTCAAGTCCCCGAAGTGCCTCACTCAGGACTTCCAAGAAAGCCGCCCATTCCTGGAGGCTCTGAACCCAAAGAAGGAGGAGTGAGCACCAGCACCGTCAGCCACGGCTCCCAAAGCTTCGCCCCTACCCACTTTCTGCTCAGTGAGTTGTTGGGGTTAATGTGAGAACAAGAGTCAAGATTCCTTTCAAACGGGGGTGGGCGAGGAAGCTGCAGGTGGGAAGAGAGAGGGGGACACAATGACATTTGCTGCTAAAAAGAGAGACAAAAGGAAGCCTGGGAGACGGCAGCTTCAATTATTGGTAAAATAATCAGAAATTATTTTACCAATTATTTTACAGTCGTTCACCCGAGTACAACTTCTCCACACCCTCTAGCCGAGCCTCTTTGCTACACTGGTTATATTTAGAACAGATCTGAACAAGCAGTTATTTTGTCCACTGGAGCTAAAGAATAGGGTTTCTAGCAGAGCTTGGGAGTGGCGGCTGGGAGACATGGATGTGGAGAAGTGAGCCTCCCCCTGGTTCAAGCCCAGGACAAGGAAACCCCCAGGACGCAGCAGGAGCCCGGTGCAGTGGGAACAGCACAGAGAGGAGCCTGGAACAGCCTCTGAGGAAGTCCTGGCTCTGAGGCGGGGAAGAGCCGTCTAAACAAGGCTGAGGCCTCTGGGGCCCAGACCCCTTCTCCCAGCAAGGCTGGTGGCTTGTCTAGGGACAGTCAGACCAAGAGTCTATCACGCATCTTTGTGTCCCAAGCACCACACACAACGTCATATGTTAAATGAGGGGAAGGGAAGAGGGTTTGATACAGAGCAAAGAGATGACACAGGAACCTTCTACGTTGTCACAGTCAACCCGGACACACACATGCAATAACAACTGAAAAGCAACAGCCAGGGAACAGGGTGGATGGAGAGAGTCCTGTCCCCTTCTCTATCCCTGTGTCCTCATGCTCCTCCTCTCAACCATCTGAGGAAAATAATTCCGCCACCAGCACCTCCAAGTCTTCCAGAACATTCTTGATAAACCTGCCCACAGGAGCACCCCTGCCCGAGTCCAGAAAATCACCTGTTGGCCAGTGAGCCAAGAGTTACTGAGCGTTTTCCACAAGCCTGGTCCCCTGGCACCAGGCACCCCAATGGCACTGGGATGCAAAGGGGAGAAGATCTACCTGCACCTGCTCTGGCGCGGCTCCCAGGTGGGCAGGTGGTGCTGAAGGCGTTATCCTTAACCTCAGTAGAGTAGGGTGAGCTCAGGTTCTCAGGCCACTTCTCACAAGAAGCACCTTAAGCCCTCACGACTGCATGGACTCTGCACTAGAACGCCACCACAGGTAGCTGAGGACCACCCAGACCACCTGCCCACCAGGTGCCCCCGCTCATCCATAAAGGTGTTTCTATAAAGTGGGCTGTGGGAGGTATTATTGAACCAGACAAGCAAGATGCAGAAAAATGTACATATGATGATCTCATTTTTATAAGACTATGACAAAAATAATTCCCAATCCCTAAATCTATTTTTCAATAACAGAGAAAAAGGCACAAAACGGTGCATGTCAGGTGAATGTGGGAGGGTGTGCCCGATGGCGCCAACGGAAACGTAAAAGAGGGTTCTGCAAAAAGGAAACAGATAAATGAACAACTTAAAACAAAAGAGCGTACAAATTGTCTTGTGAAGTGGGTGTCAAAGTCCCACGAGTCTTCCCCAAGCCTCAGAGACGTGTCACCTTCACTTCCAATGCGTCCACACTGGGCAACGCCTTCTGTCAATTGAGCTTGAACATCCTCTGTCAGCCAGAAGTGTCCGGCACTTACTGATCTGTACACAGCACCAGGGCGGAGAGCTCTCTTTGCAGGAGTCCTTTCCAGAGTGCATTCCTAATTATGCATGAGTAAACTGAGCACTTAATCCACGGGGGCCCTGGGCTGAGCACTCTGTGCACAGTGCCTCCCGGAACCCTCGCCTCCACCCTGTGAGGAAAGTGTGGCTGTTTCCCCACCTTTCAGATGAGGAAACCCATGTGGAAGGCAAGACGTGAGCAATGAAGAGAAAAGTGGCGGAAGGCACTGTTTGAACTCTTGGTCTAGTTGAACCTGATGCTAAATCCACCCCTACTGTTCTCAGTTACATGAATAAAAACCTGCCTTTTTTACTTCAAGCCAGCTTGAGCTGAATTTCTGTCTCTTAACTGAAAAAAAGCCATAATACTTCACTGCCAAGTCCACAATGATCCCCCCCCCCCAACCCAGCTCTTTCTGTCTATAATTTCTGGGCCACTTAATACAGCTCTTTACCTTCTTATGGGTGAACTGCTTCTTGATCATCCTTGCTTCCTCCTCCACTGGTTGGAAATGCCTCCATGAGGGGCTATTATCCCAGAGTCCCTCTGACACCCAGATTTTCTCGTCCTGGGTGAAGGGAGGTCCACGAGTCATGAGGTTAGTTAGACCAGAGACAGGGAGCCAGAGGACGCACCTGAGTCCTCCCATCCTCGGACATGAGAGGCAGGAGGAGGGGAGAGGATGGAGAGAAGAGGAAAAGAAGGAGGAGAGGCCCTCAGAGCCCCAGAGAGCAGGGTCTTTGTCCCTCTGCCTCTTCTTTCTGTCACAGGACCTCCTTTCTTGGGGAGCAGCTGCCGGGGACCCACTCCCTCTTTAGAAGATTGAGGGCCCCCAGTACCAGGAGCCACCACTTATGTCCTCCGCTGGGCTCCAGGGCACTGTTTCCAGCCTGACTGATGACAGATGAAGAAAAAAATATCACATACACGAGTTTCCCAAAATTAAAGTGGAGAACGGGGCCTTTGGGAGGGCTGCCCGGATAATTAAGGCATTAATTCAGACTCTGGTTTGCCCGAGAGCAACGGCTCCTGAAAGTGCCACTAAGTTTCTCCCAGTAAATCCTGGTGGCTCCAGGCCACCTCCAGGCCAGAGTGCAGGGTCATAAGAGGCCCCCTTCTTCTCGGTCCCCCCATCATCCTCAGGGGAGCACTCAGAGGCAGTAATGTCAGGGGCTTGAGGGTACTGACTCAAAACGTCCCTCTTACGAGCTCTGGCTGGAAAGGTAACCACCCACCAGGAAACTGAAGAACAGAGAAGGAAAGTGACTTGCTCGAGGTCACACAGCTGTTGGTATGTTAAGAGTGAAGAGCAGAATTCAAAAGTCCTGGTATCAGAATAACACCTTTTCTGACTCTGTTCCCTCACACATGTCTTGAACCCTCATCTGTAACACACATGCATACACACACGTGTGCACAAGCATGCACATGCAGACACACATGAATCCCTCTCACCTGGGTCTGTCTCCTGGCTGTCACTCGACACCTCTGTGTTGTTGACCCGGATGCTCCCCACCTGGTGGCCCGCACACCCTCTCGGCCTCTCCCTTCTCACCTATCTTCAAGGCCTTAGTTCGAGGCCTTTTCTCTATCATCCCCTCCACTTTTTAAATTTTTTATTTTTTCAATTACAGTTCCTAGTCAATAGTATTTTGTGTTGGTTTCAGGTGTACAGCATAGTGATTAGACAGTCATACACTTTACAAAGTGTTCCCCCCAATATTTCTAGCATCCACTGGGCACCATACACAGTTGTTACAATATTATTGACTATCTTCCCCGGGCTGTGCTGTACAGCCCTGTGACTATGTCGTGACTGCCGATTTATATTTCTTAATCCCTTCACCTTTGTGCTGAGTCCTCCAACGCTGCCCCCCCCCCCCCCGGCAACAGTCTGTTCTCTGTATCTATAAGTCTGTTTAAATGTTGTTTGTTAGTTTATGTTGTTCATTAGATTGCGCATTTAAGTGAAATCATATGGTCTTTGTCTTTCTCTGACTGACTTATTTCACTTAGCGTAATACCTTCTAGGTCCAGCCATGCTGTTACAAATGGTAAGATTCAATCCTTTTATGACCAAGTAGTATTCCGTTGTTACCTATGTACCATAGGATACTTTAATACCAGTACTTCCCTCCCTTCCCCAGCACCTGGGTTCCCATGTAACACAGCCTAGCCCTGGACTCGACCCCGCGGCCTATGTGCAGGGCCATCTCGTCTCATCTTCCCAACAAGACAACACATCCCTGCCGTGTCCGCTCGGCAGCCCCACACACAGCGATAGCCCCATAACTACCTGCTCCTTGGAAACCAGGCTGTCAAGTCCATCCCAGGTTCTGTTCACTTTTGTGGCCTTAGATGAGCCCCACCATGGACCTGTGCTTCCGTCCCCACCCAAACAATGGGCATAAACTCTACCGAGGGACAGCTTTCTTCCCCACTGTGAGGTCTCTCTGCACATTCTGTTCCACACAGCCACCAGCCCAAGCTCTCGGCTCTCAAATCAATCAAAGGCTGCTGTCTGAGACACTGTGACAGCACGTCTGTCCACAGCCGCGATGCTGTCCCCGCCCACCTCCAGTGCCCTCCCTAGACTCGCTTGTGGAAGAGGAGGAGCACTGTGGTGGAGGCCAGAGCACTGGATGGATGGGAGCTCTGGGCTGGGTCCTGGGTTCTGATCCTGCCTGAGCCTTCCCCCCCACATACACACAATGCCTGGCAGAATGTGGCTTTAAAAGTCTGGGGCGTATAAGAGGAGAAGGAGGAAGATGTGCCTTTTCCCCAGAAATCTGGCTTGCACCTCCCAGAAAAGAGTGCAGTAAACACTAGAAGGCACAAGAACCTGAGGCAACAAGACGCCCACCTGACTCTTACACACACTCAGTCGCCACCAGGAGCACGGCAATGGTTGATAATATCTGATTAATGGTTAATTAATTGTATCAAGGCTCATCATTCAGAGAATGACAAGCAGAACTGCCACTAAGCAAACCCACGTTGACCCTGCAGGCCAGCTCCGCAGATCACAGCTGTTCCTTCCACTGTGAAATGAGGAGTGACGTCCATGTGGGGTGGGGAGGGAAAGATGAGACCCAGCCTCACCTACCACAGGCAGACCTCAGGCTTGGGAGCACCAAGTCACATGTGACCTTCCCTCTCCCCTGGTGACCAGGTATGCCCAAGTGTGCCCCTTCACCTCCACTGCCAGGCCATCCTGCCCACCTAGGCCCCGCCTAAGCTCAGAGGACAACGCAGTGCTGGGGCACAGCCTGCACTAACATCGCCCTCCCTGAAACAAGCGCCTTCCCAGGACTGAGTCTACGATTACAACTGTCGGTGCCCGCTGCTCATTTCAAACCCCAAGTCACCCTGGTGGGGGTTATCTGGAGAAGGTGACCCTGCCCGCCTTTCTCCCACATGCCAACCCGCACCAACTTAAATATCAATGACCAGATGGCGGCAATCCAAAGGAGTGGCCCAGCAGGAAGTCAGCCCTTCCCAACAAGCCAGTCACCTGAGCAGATGACGGCACAGAGCCCGGCTCCCGTGCCAACCCAGCCTGGCCCTGGGCTCTCCCCAAGGGTGGCCTTTGTGCCGCCAGCTGTAAGATAAGCAACCACCTCTGGACGGGCACCCCAAAGTGAGCCGTCATGCAGCGCCAATATTTAACACTGCGCAGGTCCCTTTTATGCCTTCTGTGGGGATATTATTATTATTTCTTGATAAGAATGGGAAATATTTACCATCTGAGAGCACTTCTAACTAGAATCCCCACCGAGACAAAAAGCCAGGAAAACCCTTTGTGATGAAGGGACACTGCTGGCCCACCCAGCAGGTTGAAGTTGCCTGCTGTCACCAATTTTGTCACCCAGGAGAGTGGACACAGCCATGGTGTTAATGACCCTTCTGGATTTCATGCTAGATGAAGGCAGGGTTACTGGACTACTATGTGTAATGTTGCTACTAACAGTTTGATATTTGTTTATTGGTACCAGACTAGTTTTCACACATGGATCAGACCATGCCACTCCTCTGCTTAAAAATGCTCCAAAATCAATCAATCAATCAAAATTCCTTATTGTGGCAACTAAGGCTCATGCTTCCTTCTCTGGCCTCCCCTTCCATCTCTCTCCCTCTTGCTCACCACATTCCCACTTCATCATCTTTCTGTAACTGGAAATGCCACGCTCACATCTACCTCAGGGCCTTTTCACTGCCTCCTCCCTCTGCCCAGAATGCAGATCTTGGCATAGCAGGCTTCCTTTTTAATTTTAGTCAAATTCTGTCTCCTCAAACAACACAGAGCCCCCCAAATCTCTTTCACAACCCCTCCTGTTTTCTGCAGGGCACTCTTCGCTATGGGAAGCCAGCTTATCTGTCTGTCTGGTCACTTGCTAATTGTTTTACCTCCTCTCACCTCCCCAAGTTCCAGGAGGTGGTCTTGCTCATTGCTGTGTCCTCAGCACCTGAAACCATGTCTGACATAGAGTGAGCCTTCAATACAGACTTGCTGAATGAATGAATGAATGTTCCAGGAAAGATGGCAGTGTCCCCAACCTAATGGCAGTTGGAAGAAGAAGGCAGAGGAAAGCATAGTGAATACTTTTAAAGAATAAAGGAAGGAAGGCAGGAAATTAATACTGATTGAAACCCTGTGCTCTGGACCCTGGGCCAGGGCTGTCCTCCTGCCCCCTGCAGACCTGGTCCCCTGGAAGGCTGTGCTCCTGGCAGCCTGGTGACCCTGGAGCCTGGGAGCAGGTCCCCTGTGAGGAAGGGGACAGTGAACCTCCGCCGGGCACAGCCAGCCCTGCTGGAGTCAGAGGAGGGGTGAGGCTGCCTGTGATCCGTGTCTAGACAAGGGCTGAGGAAGGCGGAAGTGCTACATTATTCTCTCAGAGAAGTTAAGGCAGCAGGAGGAGACATTTTGGGTTGTTAGCCTGCCTACGCGAACTCTGGGAATGACAAACTCTCCCAACTACTGCCTCAGTAAACAGCTAACAAGCAGCGGAAGGCGACATCACACCGCCCTGTCTCACAGCTGGGCTGTGCGTGTGCTCAAGGCAGCAAGTCTTGGGAAGGAGACTAGGGATGACAGCAGGCTCCTCCAGCGATGGGACAGGAGGGGATACTGCGAGGAAAGACGAGTGACTCTAAGACCCTGGACTGAAACGTGTGAAGCCTGAGTTCTGTCCCGGTCCATGACTATCTGTGTGATCTCAGGGGGCAGGGGGATCTTTTCTCTTTCTTCTTTTTTTTTTCTTTCCTGTTATTCTCTTCCTTTTTTTTTCTTTCTAATTACAGATTACATTCAATATTATTTTGTATGAGTTTCAAATGTGACAGCATAGTGGTTAGACAACCATATACTTTACAAAGTGGTCCCCTGATATTGCTAGTACCCACCTGGCACTGTACCTAGTTATCACAATATTCCCTATGCTGTACTTACATCCCCATGACTGTTCTGTCACTGCCAATTTGTACTTCTTAATCCCTTCACCTTTTTCACCCATCCCCCAACCCCCTCCCCTCTCGTAACCTTCATTCTGTTCTCTGTATCTAGGAGTCAGTTTCTATCTTACTTGTCTATTTTGTTCTCTAGATTCTGCATAGAAATAAAATCGTACGCTATTTATCTCTCTCTGTCTGACTTATTTTACTTAGCTTAATACCGTCTAGGTCTACCAGTGCTGTTTCAAATGGTTAAGACTTCATTCTTCGTTATGGCCGAGTTATATTCCATTGCGTACCTGTACCACAGCTTTCTTAGCCACACATTTATCGATGGGCCCTTAGGCTGCTTCCATGTCGTGGCTATTGTAAAGAATGCTGCAATGAATGTGAGGGTGGGTAACTTTTTTTGAATTAGTGTTTTGGGCTTCTTTGGAGGTAGAATTGTGGGTCATAAGGCAGTTCCATGTTTAATTTTTTGAGGAACCTCAACTCTGTTTTTTACAATGGCTGCACCAATCTGCACTCACAGTGGGGGGCGGAGAGCTTCTTAAACTGCCCATATGGCAATTACTTCCTCCTCATCAAATGATGCTCAGAAAACTGGACACCTCCATACAAAAGACTCAGTTTAGACCTGTACCTTATACCATATACAAAATTAACTCAAAATGGATTAAAGGATCAAAAGTAAGAGCTATAAAAAAATTCTTAGAAGAAAACAGGAGGGAAAACATTTTCTGACATTAAATTTGGCAATTATGTCTTGGATATGACACCAAAAATATAGGAAACAACAATAACCAAAAAAGGTAAATTGGACTTCATCAAAATATAAAACTACCCCTGGCCGTTTGGCTCAGTGGTAGAGCATCGGCCCGGCGTGTGGATGTCCTGGGTTTGACTTCCAATCAGGGCACACAGGAGAAGAGACCATCTGCTTCTCCACTCCTCTCCTTTCTCCCTTCTCTCTCTCTCTCTTTCTCTCTCTCTCTTCCCCTCCCACAGTCATGGCTTGATTGGTTCAAGCACACAGGCCCCGGGCATGAAGGATGGCTCCATCCAGCTTCCACCTTGGGTACTAAAAATAGCTCAGTTACAAGCATGGTCCCAGATGAGTAGAGCATAGGCCCCAGACGGGGTTGCCAGTTGGATCTTGGTCAGGGCACATGCAGGAGTCTGTCTCTCTATCTTACCTCCTCTCACTTGGAAAAAAATGAAAAACAAAAGTTAGAAAAATAATATATATATATATAGTATAAAACTATTTATTACACATTAAGTGACACCCATCAACTTAGTGAAAAGGCAACCTACAGAATGGTTGAAAATACTTACAAGTCATATATCTTCTAAGGATTTATTATAAAAAACCTCAATAGCTCAAAAAAATTGCAGACAACCCAATTTTGAAATGGGCAAAGTACTATATTTCCCCATGTATAAGACACTCCCATGTATAAGACACACCTTAATTTTGTGGCCCAAAATTTGTATTACATAGTTATTGAACTCAAGTTTTATTCATCATAAAATTCATACAACTCCTCATCACTGTCAAAACTCCCATCTATTAGCTTGTCTTCATCTGTGTCTGAGGATGAATCACTGTCTTCATATATTACCTCGTCCTCAGTTCCATCAATGGCATTTGAAATGCCACACTTCTTAAATGAAAATCTACAACCACTGTATAAGACACACCAGTTTTTAGACCCCAAATTTTTTGGAAAAGGGTGTATCTTATACATGGGGAAATATGGTACTTGAATAGACATTTCTTCAAAGAAAATATACAAATCTTCAATGAGCTCATGAAAAGATGCTTAAATCTCTAATCATTAGGGAAATGGAGATCAAGACCACAATAAAATACCAATTTATGCTCATAGATAGATATTATTTTTAAACATAATAACAAACGTTGGTGAGGATGTGGGGAAACAGGACCCCTACTACATTGCGGGCTGGAATGTGAATGGCACAGCCGCTGTGGAACACAGTCTGGCAGTCCCTCGATAATGTTAAACATAGAATTACCATATGGTCTAGGAATTCCACTTCTGGCTGCATATATGAAGGAAATAAAAGCAGAGACTCAAACAGATATTTGTAGTCCAGTGTTCATAGCAGTGTTATTCACAATAGCTAAAAAGTAGAAGCAATTCAAGTATCCACTGGTGGCCAAATGGATAAACAAAATGTGCAGTATACATGCAATGAAATATTATGCAGCCTGGAAAGGGGGACGAAATCCCGATACATGCTGCAACATATATGAACCCTGCAGAAATTATACTAAGTGAGATAAGCCAGTAACGAATGGCCAGGATTGTATGATTTTACTTGTATTAGGCATCTCGAGTATTCAAAGTCAGAGACAGAGGTAGGATGGTAGTTTCCAAGGGC
Source organism: Saccopteryx bilineata (assembly GCF_036850765.1). Taxonomy (NCBI): domain Eukaryota; kingdom Metazoa; phylum Chordata; class Mammalia; order Chiroptera; family Emballonuridae; genus Saccopteryx; species Saccopteryx bilineata. The sequence goes on along the minus strand of NC_089491.1, from coordinate 289,702,877 downwards.
TGGGGAGGGGAGGATGGAGAGTTGTGGTTTAATGGGCGTGGAGTTCCAGTGTGGGAAGAAGGAGAAGTGCTAGAGATGGAAGGTGGTTATGACCATAACGGGAATGTACTTAATGCCACTAAAACATACACTTAACAATGGTTAACCTGGTAGATTTCATGTTATATATATTTTAACACAATAAAAAAATTAAGAGAAAGAAATAAATCTTAAGGAATATACAAAGAAGAATGTAAATTTTAGAGTCAACGCTCCTGGGTTTGAATCCTTGGTATTATGTCACCTTAGACAAGGTACTGCACATTTCCAAGCCTCAGTTTCCTCATCCATAAAATGATAAGATTGGTACTGCCTACTCTTTCGGGTGTTTGGGGGCACACAGAGGACTCAGCATAGTGTCCGCCACATTGTCAGTGCTTAATAAGTAGTAGTAGTAGTTCTTCATTTATTATTGTCCTTACCATTTATTGAGCACCTATTACATCCAGGCACCATGCCAAGTACTGGGAACACAGAGATGAAGAGGATGGGATTCTGCTTTTAAGAACCTCATCCCTTTAGTAAAGGGGACCCTAATTGATTATGTCTTCACTCAAGCCCTCAACTTAGAATTGCTTCAAAAGTCAAAATGAAAGTATTCCATCAAGGAGAAACACAAGCGACTCAAATATTGAAGGTCTAAAGTGTTTCCTAATCATGAGGGCTGTCTGAAAACAGAACAGGCTCTCTTCAGAAGCACTGAGGGACTCCGGAGAGCGACTTCTCCGACATGTTGCAGAAGAGATTCAGACCATTAGTCCGGGTGATCTCTGGGACCCGTACAGCTCAGAGTCTGATGCTCAAGGTCAGGGCCAAGGACTGAACTATGACAGCTTGGCTGGGGAAAGGCTCCAAGGTGTCAGCTTTGCAGACATCTCTGCTTCATGACATCATCCAAATTCCCCTCAGCAGGAACCATAAGTCTCCATATGTCAGGTGTGGTTTCAAATGCAAAATGACAGGCAGGATTTGCACACAGATGAATGGAGAGGGACCAAGGCACGGTCATCCCTGGATGACACATGGAAAGGATAGAAGGGCCCAAAAGGGTCTTTTTCTGGGCCAGTGCAAGCTCCAGGCTCCAGGTCTTGGACTAAAACACTGAAGCAGGATTCATGAGTGAAGACCCGTAAGACCACACCCCACAGCAGCCTGTGGACCCAGAGAGGGTACCCACACCAGCCCCAGCTCTGGGATACCCCAGTTAATCCAGCAACCTAGGGGAGTCTGAGTCTTCTTTGTTAAGGAAGAAAAAAAGAGGTATCTTCCTAGGGGGTTTGAGGGTGTGTTACATGGAGAGAGAGAGGGTGCACCCTTCTCAGCCTTGTCAGTTCATCGGCATTCCTGACTTCAAGTGCAGAACCAAGTCAGAGCTGAAGAAAACAAAGGGCAGGGAGATGCTCCTATGTGGTCTCAGCCAATCAGCTTCACTAAGGGTCTCAGAGGAAAGACAGCTCCACTTCTCTTTTTTTGTATTTTTTTCTTTCTGAAGTGAGAAGCAGGGAGGCAGAAAGACAGACTCCCGCATGCGCCCAACTGGGATCCACCTGGCATGCCCACTAGGGGGCAATGCTCGGCCCATCTGGGGCATTGCTCCATTGTAGCTGGAGCCATTTTAGCACCTGAAGCGGAGGCCATGGAGCCGTCTTCAGCACCTAGGCCAACTTTGCTCCAGTGGAGCCTTGGTTGCAGGAGGGGAAGAGAGAGATAGAGAGAAAGGAGAGGGGGAAGGGTGGAGAAGCAGATGGGCGCTTCTCCTGTGTGCCCTGGCCAGGAATTGAGCCGAGGACTTCCACATACCAAGCCAATGCTCTACCACTAAGCCAACTGGCCAGGGCCCAGCCTCACTTCTCTTTGCTGAGTTCCTGAATTTCATCTTTCCCACGGGGTCAGGGGTGGAAGGAACAGTACATAATGTGGTCGAGGAGGCCTCATTGATAAGGTGATGTTCCAGAAGATACTTGAAGGTGGTGAGGGGCAAGCCACGCAAATATCTGCAGAAGGGTACTCTAGGCAGAGGGAACAGCAAGTGCAAAGAGACCAAGGCTAAGAGTATACCAAGGATACTAGGTACAGCAAGGAATCTGTATGACCAGAGCAGGGAGAGATAAGGGAGGAGTCACACGATATGAGGTCAGAGAGGTAAGGGGTGGGTGAGGGATTCAGAGCCCATAGTGCTTGCAGGCCAGGTTCAGGATTCTGGCTTCTTTTAGTGAGATGAGAAGCTATTGAAGGGTTTTCAGCAAAAGAGCCCTTGGGCTGCTGGGTCAAGAATTCACTCCACGTGGCCACGTGGCCACCTGCTTGAGCTGCTGCAACAATCCTAGAGAGAGGTGACAATAGCTTGAATCAGGGTGGCCGCAGCGGAAGTGGTGAGAAGTAGATATATCTTGAAGACAAAGCCAAGAGGATTTGCTGACAGATTGGATAAGGGGGGTGAGAGAAATAAAAAAGGTGTCGAGGATGACGCTAAGATTTTCTTAGCCTTAGCGACTAGAAAGATGGAGTTTTCATTAACTAAGATAGCAAAACTGAAGAAGCAGCAGGCTTATGGCAAAAATCAAGAACTCATATTTGGAAATGTAAGGTTTGGAATGTCTCTTGAACACCTCCAGGTGGAAATCTTCCACGGGCAACTGAATAGACACATTTAGGGTTCAGGGAAGAGACCAGGCTAGAGCTATATATTTAATATCATATTTAGTATAATCTGTGATAGCCACATATATTTAGCTATATATTTAATATTTAGACATCATTTACATATACCCAAGGGCTCTCGATAAGTGATTGAAGATAAAGAAGAGAAGAGGTCTGAAGACTGAGCCTAAGGTATCCAAGACTCACAGGCTGACTGATGAGGAAAAATTAACAAAAGCCCCAGAAGGAGTTACCAATGGCGTGGAAAGAAGCCCAGCAGAGGTCAAGGTGTCCTGAACGCCGTTACAGGGAGGAAGGAGTGATCAGCTGTGAAATGTTGTTGGTCGGTCAGGTATCTCAAAAAAAAAAAAAAAATTGACCACAGGATTTAGCAACAGGATGTTCACTGATAACCTTAGAAGGAACAAATTTTGGGAATAGGAGCAAAGGGAAGGCTCATTAAAGAGGGTTCAGAAAGAATGAAAGTAGCCAAATAGTGCAGAGTAAATCTCTATAAACTATCCTAACATGTGAGGAAGGAGTAACAGGATTCAAATATCTACCCCCTAATGAAACAAACTATCCAGGCCAGGGTCAGCAAACTATGGCCCTTGGTCTCTATCTGGACTGCTTGTTTTTGTAAATAAAGTTTATTGGACCTCATCTGTGCCTGGAGACACATGTATTGGCTATGACTGCATCCACCCTACAATGTCTTTTTTTTGTGTGTGTGTGTATTTTTCTGAAGCTGGAAACGGGGAGAGACAGTCAGACAGACTCCCGCATGCGCCTGACCGGGATCCACCCGGCACGCCCACCAGGGGCGACGCTCTGCCCACCAGGGGGCAATGCTCTGCCCCTATGGGGCGTTGCTCTGCCGCGACCAGAGCCACTCTAGTGCCTGGGGCAGAGGCCAAGGAGCCATCCCCAGCGCCTGGGCCATCTTTGCTCCAAGGGAGCCTTGGCTGCGGGAGGGGAAGAGAGAGACAGAGAGGAAGGAGGGGGGGGTAGAGAAGCAAATGGGCGCTTCTCTTATGTGCCCTGGCCGGGAATCGAACCCAGGTCCCCCCGCACGCCAGGCCGACGCTCTGCCACTGAGCCAACCGGCCAGGGCCCACCCTACAATGTCAATGTTGAGCTAGAGATCGCACGGCCCACAGACTAAAATACACTGATCACAAAAATTAGGGAAGATTTCAAAATGGATATGAAGCGATAAAATATCCCCTAATTTTTGTGAGCAGTATATTTACTGTCTGGTCCTTTAGAGAAAAGATTTGCCAACTCTGATCCCGGCAATGATCCTCGGCGGCTGCTAATGTCACAGAAGAGAAACAACCAGACATTAAGTGTCTCTGATGGAAGTCCATATTCCTCCAGGGTGTCATCTTGCAAAAATAATAAAATAAACAAGTCTAAATCAACCAAAACTAAGTACCAGTTTATAAGAAACACAGGGAACAAAAACATTCAGCAATACAAAGGGGGTACAACCAGCAAACTCTAGAACATGAGAAAATCTATAGAAACAAAGGCCAAGTTTCTTCATCGAATAAAGTGGAGGAAGGAACCTACAGAATAAGATTTTCTTTTTGAATCTTTTAGCTAAATACAATGTATGGTCATTATTTAGATTCTGTCACATAGACCAAGTACTTAAAAAAAATTATACGATTGGGGAAATTTAAACATCAACTAGTTATCTGAAGATACTAAGATATTATTGTTAATTTGGGCAAGTGTGGAAATGCTATTATGGTTATTTTTCTAATCCATTATCTGTTAGTGAGTGGTACTTAAACATTTATGAATAGAATTATGATGACTGGAGTTTGTTTCAAAATAACCCCGTGGGGAGGGAGAGAAGGAAGAGTTAGGTGACAACAACTGGCCATGAGCTGGGTGGTAGCGCTTGAGGGTTCATTAGACCAGTGGTCCCCAACCCCCAGGCCGCAGACCGGTACTGGTCCGTGGGCCATTTGGTACCGGTCCGCAGAGAAAGAATAAATAACTTACATTATTTCCGTTTTATTTATATTTAACGATGTTTTCTTTTTTAAAAATGACCAGATTCCCTCTGTTACATTCGTCTAAGACTCACTCTTGACGCTTGTCTCAGTCACGTGATACATTTATTCATCTCACCCTAAAGGCCGGTCTGTGAAAATATTTTCTGACATTAAACCGGTCCATGGCCCAAAAAAGGTTGGGGACCACTGCATTAGACTACTCTCACTACATTAGTGTATGTTTGAAATTTTCTACAATAAAACGCTAATTTGGAAAATAAGAGAATAAAGGGAGAGAATGTGGACCCAACAACTACAAACCACTCATGGGAAGAATCGTGCTACATTAGGAAAAAGAGAAATGCAATGATTTCTGAGGGGAGAAAAAGGGGTTTTGAAAGCATGGTCACCTCCACCAGACTCTCTCTTCACAGGCCCTGTGGCTTTCGTGGGAGTGTGACTGCCTTTCCGGCCTGCTCCCCTGAACAACACTGGGGGTTTCTGCTTACACGTCCCACTCTGAGCCTCGAGGCAGCCAGGCAGAAGGCACAGTCTTGAACTTTCGAAGCTGAGCTCTCGCTGCACTGTCAGTCTGACGGCTGAAAAGTTAACCAAAAAGACCAGGAGAATGAGAACAGGGAGCTCAGAGGACGTGATGGCCACAGTGACACTCTGGTTCAGGGAAGCAGTGACCGGGGTGGGCTGCGAGAGGTGCCAACTGCTTCCTGGAGGAGGAGAGACCCTGGACCGTGGCCAGAAGGAGGAAACAGGGCGTTTTAGGAAGGGAAGTAATGGGAGCAGAGGCTGAGGCCTGAGGGGAAGCCCCTTCCACCAAATTTTTCAGAGTCCCTGTTGGAAGGGTTTGGGGATGACCTCATCTGCTCTCCACCCTCTGCTGTGTCACTACCGATTGTGCCCCGCGGCCCACAGTGCGGAAGGCAGCGCCTGTTGCTGTCAGGTGCAGAAGGCATCCTCAGAGAGAGCAAGTGTGCACACTGCATGCAGCCCAAACACCAACGCACACTCCAGCGAGGCGCACACCGGGCCTCCCCTCCACCTGGCGGCTCTATCCTCTGAGCTCTGTCTGCCCAGTCTTCTTGTGACTCACACACTGAGAACAGTCTTGATCATGGGTAATCCAACCAGGCCCCAGTGAGGACAGGCTTCGTGAGGCCCCCGGGTCACCTAATACTGTATGAATATTTGGGGTGAGCCTTTTACCAGGTCAAGTCCACAGCCTTCATCAAATTTTTTTAAAATTCTGACTCCAAATGTTAAGAATCACTGTACTACAGACTTAATAATTTTTTGATGTACTGGATTTTGGGTGAGATCTTGAGGATAATTATATCTGTTAGGGCTCCTTCAGATGTCAGCATGGACCACTCCTACCCACCTCCTGAACAGAAGATTGCTTCTGGACCAATGAGTGCAAGAATTAAAATTCTTCAATAGCAGGTTAATGGCATCCTCTTCCTTTATGCACCAAGCAAAACAGCGCATCTCTCAGGAGCGATTCCCAATGTAACAACTGACATAATACATATTTTCCAAGCCCTGAGTTTACAGAGCAAATTATTTCACTGGTAGTTCATATTTGGGCTTGGAGAATTTTGCTTTGAAAATCTTAAAACACAGAGTAAAGCAATAAAATGAGCTTGTAATTTGTATTTTTTAAATTGAATCGTGTTTGCCTAACTGGCATGAATAGCCTCTAAAAATCAGCGTGCACACCCCACCCCTGCCAAAGCCTCACAACTTTACAGCGCCACCAAAGCCACACCTGCAAGGGCGGGGGATCCCAGGAATCTGCACGGACACCTCCCACAGACGTTTTCATCAGAATTACCGAAGACCCCTCTCTGCCCTTCCGCCTTCTCTCCCCTCCCCAGGGCTCAGCGCCATCCCCGGATCCTAAACTAGTCTCAAGAGCGCTAGCTAATATTTGTTGATTGCTTATACTGCTTCAGACCCCACACAAATCCTGTGAGGTCAGTCATATTCCTACATCCACTTACAGAAGCCGAGGTTCAGAGACAACGAGTCAGCTCGTTGTGCAGGGCCACTTCGCAATGAATGGCAGAGCCAGGACACCACCGGAAAGCTGTCTGAGCTCGGGGCTGGTGCTGTCAGCCCTGCACCACAGGGCCGAGTCCCCGTCGGCCTGGTTATCGCTCGTCTGACACCCCCCTGGACTCTCTCCACCCCATAAGGGGCCCTGTCACAGGGACCTGGACAGCTTAATGTTCCGGCAAAAGAGTTTCAACAACAGTTCTAGGATGGCAGCAAGCCTTGCCCACCGCCGGGGCAGAGAGTGGGACGGAAGCTGGAGGCAGCCGCTGCAGTCACACATGGCACATGGCACTCGGGTATGTTTGCCCGGCTCCCCGGGCACCTTCCTCCAGGCTGACCTGACCGGGCACTCTGCACTGCTCACTCCCTGGGCAGCCGGCCTCACTGGGATAACTAATGTCTGCTTTGACGTTTCTGAGATGTTTTAGTCCTAATGAAAGAGAGGCAGGCAGAGAACAGGGAAGAGAGAACTAGAGGCAGGCTTGGAGGAGGTGGCCACGGTAGGGAGAAGTGGGGGTCAAAAGGCAGAGGAGGCTGGAGGCAGAATGCAGACCTGGGCCCTGGAGACCCTCACAAGTCAGGGGGTGAGCTGAGAAAGGGGCCCTCGCTTCTCTGGCCCATCCCAGACCAGCCTATCAGCACGAGCCCCTTAGCAGTTTGCTCAGTAGGGAGCCAGCCTCGCCAGCCTGGTGATGAAGGGAGAGAGCAGACAGAGGATGAAGGGGGAAGCACGGAGTGTGTAGGGAGGGACAGTGCTGAGTCCTGACACTGTTTCCCTTAAGGAGGTTCACATTCTCAGAAAGAGAGCAACTTCAACTCCTCCTGGGTGTCCCACGTCCTTGCCTGTCCTGAGCCAGGGATTGGGACAGGTGAACCCCCACAAGACCCAGCCTCCCTCATCTTCTTCATTGCCTTAGACCTACACCTACTCACCCAACAGTTATGAAGCCATTGCTATGTGCCAGGATTATGCTGAGCTCTGGGACACAGCAATGAACAATCTTCTGGAAACTTCTGCCCCGAGGGACACAGATATTATATACACACAAACTGGGCTGAGTGCAGGACACTACAAGTATACAACAGAAGATGGATTGTGGGAGAGTGCAGTTGTCTAGGAAAATAGCCCTGAAGAGTGACATTTAAATGGAGAACTGAACAATGAACAGGCATTAACCAGGTAACTGGGGAGTTAAGAGGATGGAAGAATTAGAGAGAGAGAATATCCCGTACAAAGGCCCTGGGGTGAGAAGGAGCTCAGCACATTCTAAGAGAGTCCGGTGTAGCTAGAGGGTGGTGGGTGAAGGAGAGAGATGTAGGAGCTGGAGAGAGCAAGGGGCGAGATGTGCAGGGCACATAGGCCATGGTCAAGATCTTGGACTACAAGCTGAGAAGTGGCATGATGATGTTTATTCTTCAGGATTACGCAAGCAACCATGTGGAGCACGGATCTGTGAAGGGGACCAGACAGGAAGTGGGGAGATCAGTTAGGAGGCTGTTGTGTTCATCATAAAAGACTACTGTGGCCTGGTCTAGGTAGTGGCAGTGGGGGTGCAGAGAATACATGGTTAAGAAGTATTCAGGCAGTTAGAGTGACAGGGTTTCATAACAGATTGCCCAAGGGCACAAAGAGGTGCAAGTACCAAGAGTGACCCTGGATTTCTGGGAGGATGAAGGTGCCATTCACCAAGACAGAGAAAGCTACAGAGCAGGTTTGGTGGTAGAGATGAATATATCTGCCTGAACACATTAAGTCTGAGATGCCTGGGACTGCCAAGTGGAGACATTAAGATACTGTCAGGTCTGAGCTGAAAGTATAACTTGGGGACTTGTGATAAATTGTTTGAGTAATGGCCCTGCAGTGGCCATGAGAATGCACGAGGCAGACGTCTAACAACAAGCTGCTTAGCTGACCAAGAGCCGAGTCGTGGGGCTCTGACACTCGCCACTGCATTTGCACAGAGGGACCAGGGCAGGGACACTAAGGCAGGCCCACTCCTGGGGGGCACAGACCCTCTGATGGCTGGCTTTGGCTAAGGGGCTTCCTGACAGCCTTGCTGAGCATCCTTAGACTGCACAACAGGTACTTTCCTTCCCTCTGTCCATCACTCAGGGTCACACTTGCGTGGTGCTGATAGTTCTTCCAGCCTTTCCCAACTCCCTCCCTGTTACCTTTCATAGGAGCTTCCCCTAATTAAATCTTTGCACATTTAACCTGCTCTTTCTGTCTGCTTCTTGGTGGACCTTCCCACATTAAATCTCAACTTGACCCTGTGACTTGCTTTAGGCAATGAAACAATAGCAAACGGAACAATAGAGAAGGACTGAAAAGAGCTGTGCTTTGCCGCCTGCCCTCTCCTGCTTCTGAAGACCCTTCCGCAGCCATTGAACAGCCTGGGCTAGTCTTTCCGAGGATGAGAAATCACAAGGAGAGGCTCCAGACATCCCAGCTGTCCCCCTGCCTCAGCTGATGACCCACACATGTAAGGGAGGCCAGACTAGACCATCCAGCTTCAGTCATGCCAGTCCAGAACAAAAGAACCACCCAACCAACCGGGAGAATTGTGAAAAATATTAAATGTTCGGGGGTTTTTTTAGACTACGGGTCACAATGTAGAGTGACTATGGATTTGAGGGAGACAAGACATGTACAGTAGACCAGCAGAGAGATGATGAGCACAGGGGCAGTAAGGGTAGGGAGGAGGGACAGAATTCTGTGGCATCAGGAGGAACAATCAGTAGAACGTCCTTACTAACAGGAGGTAGACAGGGCACAGGGCAAATGGGAGGAGGCGGAGTCATGGATGACTCTCAGATTTCTGGACTGCACACCTGAATGGAGAGTAGTGCCCCTGCTGAAAGAGGCTCCGTGAGAACAGAACAAAACGTGCTCAGTGAGGATGCGTTCGGTTTGGGACAAGGTAAGGTCGAGGTGCTATTGCAGTGATGCAATAGAAATGTCTGTAGTCGGATGGAGAGAAATTCGGAAACTCAGAATCCTCGATTGGAAAACAAACTCACAAGTCATCAGCGTATGGGCAATGGCCAAAGCAAAGGGAAGGGATGAAACCCTTTGGGAGAAGGTGCACCATCAGAAGTGAAAAGGGTCAGGGCTGGATGCAGGAAGCACCTGCCCTTAATGGTCAGTCACTCAGTTCCCACCAGGAGGAGGAGCCCGCCAGAGCAAAACAAGGGAAAGACGAGGGAGTTGCGAAGGCGCCCAGACAACACTCCGCCTGGGCTGCCCTGCAGTCCCCTCCAAAGTCTACTGTGCACGGCCAAGGAAGCAATGAACACGGAGGTGTTAGCACCAAGTGGGTCCAGAAATAGCTGCCTTTTAATGAGGGGTCTACACCTCACAGCAATTCTGGTTTTGGAGCCAAGACTTGAGTCAATCCGAACTCCACCACCTACTGTGATCTTGAGTTCTGGAGGCCTTTGTTTGATAGTCTAGAAGCAGAATAACAATTTGTACTTCTCAACTCCCCCCACTTTTTTCACCTATCCCCCCCTCCCATCTGGCAACCATCAATATGTCCTCCGGACATGAAAGTCTGTTTCCGGTCTGCTTGTCCATTTGTTTTGCTTTTTAGATTCCACATGTAAGTGAAATCATGTGGCACCTGTCTTTCTCTGTCTGACATAGTTCTCTCAGCACAACAGCTGCTAGGTCCACCCACATTGTTGCAGATGGCAAGATTTCATTCTTCATTTTCTTCATGGCTGAGTCATATTCCATTACATATATGCACCATAGTGAATCTAGTCAATAACTATAATAACTATGTATGGTGTCAGACGGGTACTAGATTGATCAGGGTGGTCACTTTGTAAGTTATATAAATGTCTAATCATTATGTTGTACACCTGGAACTAAAATAATGTACGTCAGCTGTAATTGAAAAATAAAATATATATATTAAAAAAACAGGAATAACAATTTCTGTATTTCAAAGAGGGGTTAGAGATATCAAGTTTCTGGCACATGCCTTCATCCATGCCTCTGACGATAGTTCTAAAACTTGGAGAGGTTGGCCCGAGTCCATTTCTGTTGTGGGGCGTCTAAGATGACACTAATGCCACTGGTCCAGGAACCACAGCCTGGGACAGGACACTCTCCCTGAAGGACCCCACCATGTGAGTGAATACCCACTGCAGGTACCCCAAAACCAATCCTGTGACCCTAGAGAAGGGCTGCGGGATTAGAGCTCTAGGCTCTAGGTGCAGCAAGCATGAGAAAGCAATGGGAAAGTGAGGGACAAGGACAGGCCCACAGTCTTCTCTCTCAGCTGTCACCCAAGACATGTCAAGGGCTACAAGTTGAGTGATTCACACCTGCATGTTTGAAGAGCCGTGACTCACTGGACTCACAAGGTGGGCTGCATTGACTCAACCTTCAGGGAGGGTGGCAGGGACGGGAGTGGGCCCTGGACTGGAGAGAAGAGGGAGATGGTAGCAAGGCCGGAGGCAAGCAGGGGATGCAGAAACTTGGGAAGGGAAGCCTTCCTCCCAGATGTGGAGGGCGAGAGGAACTGGCAGCATCTCCTCCCAATTTCAGATAGGTTGGCCTCCAATCTGGATTAAGAAGACTCTGAAAATCAAGAAAAGCAATCTGGAACATCCTTGGGACAGCTACTCCCTCAGAACCGCCCACCCTTCTCCAACCCGCTCTGCCCCAGTGATGCCCAGGGAACTTTCTCTGCTCTCCCCAAGACCTCGTGGGCAAATCTCCAGGAAAGCCCAGTCGTGGCAAGAGTGGAAGGAACAAAGGTGTGTCGCAAACATCATCTTCTTTTTTTACATTTTAAATTCAATATTATTTTGTATGAGTTTCATAGTGGTCAGACAACCATATACTTCACAAAGTGGTCTCCCAATATTTCCAGTACCCACCTGGCACACACATAGTTATTACGATGTTATTGACTATATTCTCTGAGCTGGACTTTACATCCCTATGACTCTATTGTAACTGCCGGTCTGTACTTCTCAATCCCTTCACTTTTTCCACCCACCCCCTAACCGCCCTCCCCTCAGGCTATCATCAGTCTGTTCTCTGTATCTATGAGTCTGTTTCTGTTTTGTTTGTTTATATTGTTCTTTAGATTCCACACATAAGTGAAATCATATGGCATTTCTCTCTCTGTGTCTGACTTAGTTCACTTAGCTTAATACCCTCCAGATCCACCCATGTTATTGCCGATGGTAAGATTTCATTCTTCTTATGGCTGAGTAATATTTCATTGTATATATGTACCACAGTGTTTTTTATCCACTCATCTATTGATGGACACTTGGGTTTATTTTATTTCTTTAAAATCCCCTCTGCACTCCCCATTTTATATATGTAACTTTTTTCAACCCACACTTACTACCATGCTAAGTACTGAGATTATAAATATTAATTAATCAAAATGCTTACCCTTGAGGAATTTTGCCTAATGAGATATAAAAGGCGGGGCACTTATTTTGTAGTCCACAAAACACTTTCACGTACAACGGTCCTTACTCCTCACCGTAACCTCGGACAGTTGATGACATGGACCCTACTTCACTTCTTCCTGATCTCCAGCCGAAGAGTTGCCGCCTGGGGAGCCTTCCTGACACCCCCACCTGAAGAGCCGCCCAATCAGTGCCACTTCACTCGATATTCATTTTCTGAGTGACATTTATCACAGTCTGACTTTTTTCTGCAAATTTCCTTGACTATTGATTGTATCTCTCTTCCTGTAGTTCAATATATAAATTCCACAAGAGCAGGAAATGTGTCTGCTTGGTTCGCGGCCATGTTCCTAGGGCCCACCCTGTGCCTGGCCCAGGGAGGCGGCCGGCTGGCACCCAGGCCTCTCGGACTTCAGCGCAGAACAGCTCATTAAAGCCAGAGTCTGAGATACAACCAACAGAGAGGCATGGAGTGGGTACGTGTTCTCCTGTCATTACAAATCCCTCCTCTAAAGAAGGCATGAAAATTTGTCTGCATTTAGGATCGTTACAGTCAAGAAAACGTCAATCAAGGACCAAATAAGTCAAGAGAGATTTGATTTACTTTCTTTTAAAAGAAAGAAATATGAAGTGTTCTTTTTAAATTAAAAACAAAGAATAAAATTCCTATTTGGTAAACACAGCAGGCAAGAAAAATTTATACTGTATTGTATGACTGGGTAAGAGGAAGAGACAAAGACTAAAGAGAGAAAAAGAAAAAGAGAGAGAGAATGCATGAGATAAAAATCATAGAACATCATCACTCTATGGGAAAGGCCTTCAAACAATGGATGGACCCAGGCCCCTTCTCTGAAAATGGGGCTCTGGGCCACAGTATTGATAATGTAGCTGATGCCTGGGGAATTAACTGACTTGCCCATAGTCTGTAGCCAATGAGGCTAGAGCAAGACCAGACCCACTGGGCCATGGTCAGAAAACACATAATTTGGTGAAGAAAGAAAGACTTCTTCACCTGACCAGGCAGTGGCACAGTGGATAGAGCGTCGGACTGGGATGCGGAGGACCCAGGTTCGAGACCCCAAGGTCGCCAGCTTGAGCGCGGGCTCATCTGGCTTGAGCAAAAAGCTCACCAGCTTGGACCCAAGGTCGCTGGCTTGAGCAAGGGGTTACTCTGTCTGCTGAAGGCCCACGGTCAAGGCACATTTGAGAAAGCAATCAATGAACAACTAAGGTGTCACAACGAAAAACTGATGATTGATGCTTCTCATCTCTCTCCGTTCCTGTCTGTCCCTATCTATCCCTCTCTCTGACTCTCTCTGTCCCTGTAAAAAAAAAAAAAAAAAAAAAAAAAAAAAAAAAAAAAAGACTTCTTCAAAGTACTGTACTTAGATCTAGAAACCAACTATTTCAGAATGAGAACCATGTCGTTTTCATCTTTATTTTCCCATGCCTCCCAGCAAAAGGGCTGTGTACACATTTGGTTCACGAGAAAGTGGGGATGCTCAAAAGATACACAAGAAAGACATAAACACAGACCGCCTCTGCAGCACAGAACACACAGAGAGAGACTGGGACCTCAAATTGCATTTTTGCAACTACAATGATATTTCCATCATTAAAAGGTGTGCCCATCAGTGTAGCCCTCGATTTTGTTACCCAGGTAGAAGTCATATAAAAAGCCATAGGGGTGGACACACTGCCCTGCCACAGGCTGCAGTGCAGGGTCTGTACCCAAGACAACATCAAAACGTCCTCCCAGTGCTCCTCAGCGCTGTGCTCTCCCCCAACACCCAGTCACCTGCTGCTGCTGCTGCCACCACCCCAAACCCTGTATTGAAGATCTGGAGTCTTCTTAACCTCAAGCCCAGACTTGCATTTATAGGGAGTGAGTCCTTTTTTCACCTGAGCACTTTATAAAATGTACTTTTATAAAGGCTCTATGATTCCAGAGGATGGATCTTCCCAAGTAATACCATATGCACATCAGTGGGGAGGACTCCCCTTGGTAAAGCTCAATTGTGTCCTGAAATTTCATTCATTGAAAGCACCCCAGGTCCACGCATGTACAGCAGACCGCAGGACGCTCCGGAATCCTCATGTCAGCAACTAGGGTTACACCCCTAACACGTGTTTTCCAGGTAACGGTGGAAAAGGGCACCACACATCTTTGCCTCTGCCAGGAAGGTACCTGATTTGCCCATTTATAGTGCAACAAGTGGGCTTGTAAAGGGATCTGTAGTTCCAAATGGCTTTATAGTTTGTCACATGTATACTTAGCCAATGGCCTAGAACCAAGCTCCCAACACCCTGAGTGCCATGAGGACACAGGCTGTGTTTCCATTTTTTTCTTTTTGCAGACCCCGTTCTCCCATTGTCCTACCTCCCACCCCTTCCATTCTACTGGTGCTTTAGCTAGGCATGTTATAGATCAGGCGTCCCCAAACTACAGTCCACGGGCTGCATGCGGTCCCCCGAGGCCATTTATCTGGCCCCCACCGCACTTCTGGAAGGGGCACCTCTTTCATCTCTTTCATTGGTGGTCAGTGAGAGGAGCACTGTATGTGGCGGCCCTCCAATGGTCTGAGGGACAGTGAACTGGCCCCCTGTGTAAAAAGTTTGGGGACCCCTGTTATAGATGTTGATTAGCAGAGTGCTATGTTTCCTGCTCTTCCCAATTATCTGTCATCTATTGGGGATGCAAGGTGGTACAACTTATTGGGGATGCAAGATAACACAAAGCAGGCAGGAGGGAAGTCTGTCCTCTGGCCAGATACACCACCTTCTTTTTCAGACCAGAACAGGGCTGAGGTCTGCCCATAGGAGACCCAGGGCAGTCACTGCTCCTCCCCAGGATGTGACTTGCATGGTCCCTCCATCTAACTCCTGTCCAGCAGCCCCACCTGCTCCCCTACTCCCGACTGAGAGAGAGGCGGGGCTGTGCCTCGGATTCACAGAACACAGAGTGCAAAGCCACCCTGAAGGGCACATTCTTAGATTGTTAGAACTGGGAAATATCTGAGGGAGCATCTGCCCAATCTTCATTCCCAGGCAAGGTAAATGAGACCCAGGGAAGTCAGCGACTTGTCCAAGGTCACACGGCCACTTCATGGGGCTGAGTCAGGACTAGAAGTCAAGTCTCCCAGGCCAGTGCTCTTTTATCCACCCCGCTACCAGTTGTCAATGCCTTCTTTCCTCCACAGCTGTTCTTGGCTGGCTGATTATGGTGCTACTGAGTACACAGGAATGATGAATAGGTGGAAACAATGTCTAGAATTATCTATGTAAGGCTCTGTTTTTGCCTTCAAGATAGAGGAAGGCTCAGAGGGACCTGACCAAGATACTGTCACCTGGGTGTGGCCAGGTTCCCTTGACAATCTATAGAATTACATCTGGGCAAACCAAGGGGTGGGCAGGCTTCTCTCCAAGTCTACACCATGGTCAGTCTCTGAGACAACTGGAGTCACTCAACTATAATCCTGAGCGAGACAGGCTTCGATAACTAAGGTACAGACAGACCCCAGAGACCTGATCGAGACATACGATCTGCTTCCCCTGAGAAAATCCTACCAGCCCAGACAACCAAGCACCCTGGAGTGGGGGAGACCCTTCCAGTGACGGTCCAGGCAGCAGGGCAGGGAATGGGGGAGCATGGACTTCACAGACACCAAGAAAGGACAACGCTGACAGAAAGGCAACAGGAGTCAAGAACCAGGCAGGATGGCCAAGTGGACTGCCTAACCCACCCAACTCTGGAATCATCTATTGCCCCAAGCCCTCAAGCACATGGGACTAATCTATAAGTAAACACTGCCCACATCGACCTCAGCACAAAGAGGCCCCACTGCAGGGAGGGTCAGCTAGGCTTGGGTTTGAATCCCAGCTCTGCCCCTACTGTCTGCGTGAACTTGAGCATGTTTTTGAGCTTTAATTTCCTTACCTATAAAATGAAGATACCTACTTAATAGGGCTGGATAGGATTAGTTATGATAAAGTCTAGAAACTGCTTGGTATACTGGCTGAAAAACGATAAGCATTCAGTAAATGGTAGCTAAACTTTCAGAAGCCCTGCAGGGACTCGGCTGTCTGGCAGACCCACGGGCTCCTGGGGGTAGGGGGGCTGTAACTGGCACGTCCCCTCAGAATTCTCATCACTCCCTCATACAAGCTAGGAAGTAAAAGCCGGGCATTTCCCGGCCACAGGATGTCTCTTCAACAACATACATATCCCACCCTCAGCCTCGGGAGAGCCCAGGAGGTCTGACAGCATCAATCCAATAGCTCAGTCGTGTGGCTCAAGGGTCACTGTATATCATGCTGCCACCAACACAACACTCACAATTCCTGGCAGACAGACGGTCTCCTGGGAGCCCCAGACTCATAAATACCATGGCGAAGCAGACAGAGAGCTAGAAAGAGCTCCATGTAAATCACCCTCTATTTGTAATCCCTGCAGTCAGAGCATGAAGTTCCGTCCTGGGAATGGGATTTTTGTCAAAGGAAAGAGATTTGTCTCCAGAGCAGACTTCTTAGAAGGAACTGAAATCAAGTTCATTTGATATCTGAGTCAGGAAGAACCACACCAAGAAGGGCAATGCAAGATACAAAAATGACACGAAAGCATCATATGTTGCCTCGTGAGCCATCCCTGCTCTCACCGTACTCTCACTCTCGGGGCAATGATCCATCCCTATCTGTCTGGGCAGTCTCTTGTCCATATGCAATTATTACACTCTCAAAAGTGTCCTGGCTTGGGCAGTAAATTACACGACTACCCAACTTCAAGATGGTAAGAACATCTTACTTGGCCAGAGACTGAGTATAGAGAATGGCATCAAACAGGGGGAAAGGCCGTGTCCTTCTAGGCTCTGGAGGGGACTGCACAATCCTAAGATCCACACATTTGCCAGAGAGAAAGTTCCATATTTTCCACCAGCAATTTCTCTTGAAACTGTCAACAGGAAGTTTTCCCATGGTGTCCCCACTAGCTCCCAGCCCCAGTAAAGACAGCCTCTATTCTCTGGCTCGGATGTTTGCAAAGATAAAGCGATTCTCTTAGTTAAGCACTGGAAACATCCTTTAGCTCATGAAAACACCTCCCTGCATTAGGCCATCCTGGCTCCTTTCCTCTCAGGGTGATGTCTCTATGACAAGGTGCTGCTCTGGGCCCCCAAGAGTAGGTAAAAATCATTGTCCCAACACTCATGGAAGAGCATCTGAATCACTAAAAAAGACCTGATGTGGTCATCCACCCATCCACTCAGCCTGAGCCACCCCCTCTGAGCTGCCTCACAGTCACAGCCCCAGGGAGAAGGATGCCCCTACTTGAGCAAGTGGCTAAACTGCCCCCTTGAGGCTGATGAGCAGAAGCCTCGATCTCGGGCGGGGGGGAGGGGGGGGAGGGGGGGGGGAGATGAGGGTGGGGTCTCCCATCATCCTCTCCTGGGCAAGGACACAAAGCAAAGAGGGCAGAGAGCTGGGAGCTCCCTTCCTAGAAAAGGACACCAACCACTTTCGTGCAGGGGGACCAGAGCGCATCCAAGAGCAAGTCGCTCTAGGGAGTCTGGCTTTTTCCGCACCCCTCCTTCCTCCTCTGAGTTCCAGTTCCCAGCTCTCTCCCTCTAGGGTCCACTCGCTGCGAGGCTGCAGGTATACCCAGCCTACCAGTCCCGGGACACCTCCAAGGGCGCACGCAGCTTCCTTCACAAAAACTTCGCTGGAAGCTCAGTCCCTTCTCAGCGATCCCTACCCCCCCCCCAGCGGCCCCCTCCCTCACTAAACTTCCCAGCGCCCTGCAATGGAGCGGGGAGGCCCCAGGGCTTGCGGAGCCCGCGGTGGCACCTGCTCCGCGCCTGGCTGAGCTCTGGGGCGGCACAAGCCTCCTTCGATGCGATGCGGCTGCCGACTGAGCAAACGCGTGACCACGAAGGAGATACCAGCCCCGGGAGCCAGCAAGGGGCATACAGCTCACATCCCAAATCCCAACGGCTCGGAGCTTTCCCACGCCCAGGAAATTACTACTGAAGTTGCAAAGGAAAGGGCAGCGCGTGGGAAAGAAGAACCGGCTTAGAGGACGATTCCGAGAAGGTTCGGGCAAACTAGGACTCTCCAAGGTCCCTGCATCCCCAACAGGTAGCAGCCCCGGGGCCGAGCCGCAGCGGCCCGGGGGAGGGCAGCGCAACCCTCGGGGAGCGGACGCCGGGGCGCAAACTACCATTCCTCGGCATCAAAAACCCAAACCCGGGGCTTACCTTGAATTAATGCAGAGTCCCGCGCTCAGCTGAATGAGGAGAGTGTGCTAGTATTCCCGATGCATCCTTGGACGATTTTAAAAGAGCAAACACGTTGGAGGAGGGGACGGAGAAAGGGGACAGGCTAGGGTGCAATTGAAGAGGGAAGAAGGAGCAATGGAAAGAAAGCAAGGGGCTGGAGGGCGGGAGGAGGTAAGGGAGTGAAACGGAAAATAAAATAAAGGGAGAGAGTTTTTTTTTAAAAAACCTGTCTCCTACCCACAGAGTGGAAAGGAAATTTCTGACAATTCGAAAGAGAATTGGCATACATGCCCCCCAGAGGGGCAGACGGGGGGGGGGGGGGGGGGGGGGGGCGGTGAGGGGGATCGGTAATAACAAAGGAGATGGGAAGTCTGGAGCTGTATCCAAACCGAGGAAGAAGAGCTGTCCAGGCCCGGGCAGCACCCGCGAGTGGGCACGGGCGGGCGGGTGGGCGCGGGGCGCACGCGGCGTGAGCGTGCACACCGGCTGGGGCGGGGCGCACGGGGCTGATGGGCGGGGGCAGCTGGTGGAATTGCCTGCGGGCGGGGCTCCGTGTAGTAAACAGCCTGGGGTTTTGATTGAAGGCAATTTAAGACAGTAAGGAAATGTCAGGTCGGGTTCCGTGCAAAAAGTTCAGTGACCTCAAACTTCAACAGGCCATTTCCATTCGAAAACACCGTCCCGTTTGTGGGCGGGAGTGGGTGTCCAGGTCCCGCTCAGGAACCTCACACCGGCTCTGGGGGGTCCTTGCTGCTTGCCTCCTGGAGCAGGAAGATGGTGACAGGGGAGAGCATGATTACATCTAAAGAGAAACAGATGCAAGTTAGGGGCTTTAAGTATCAAGTTAAAAGAGCGGGGGAAGTGTGGGGAACCAGTCCCTGAGCCCGACGCTGCCCAAGGACAGGGAGCCCAGCCGCAGTGGGGAGTATCTTTGCTGCCTCTAGTCTAGAGGGACAGAGGCTCTCTGCGGGTCAGGAGGGGCCACCTGAGGACTCTAAGGGCGACCCTGTTCCCAGGCAAGGTATGGGGACAGCTAAAGAGCCCCCCAAATAAAACAGCCTTAAAAACAGTCAAAGTGACATCTCCAAAGCTTTCTAGATCTGAATCCCATAGAGTGCCTTCTCTCCCACCATTCCTCTGATTCTTTCCCTCAAGAATAGCAGAAATGCCTCCTAGAACCCTTCCTTGCTGGTGAAAACCCCACGGACCCATCTCGTCAGCCTAGCTTTGCCAGGTGGCTAGAGATAGCTGCCCAGGGGAGAGAGAAAAAAAGGAGTAGGATTCAAAGGGGCAAGAAGGAAGAAGCAGGGAAGGAGGAAAGAGAAAGGTGGGGGAGCGTTCTCTCTCTGGCAGCTCTTGTCCCTTAGGGCCTTGACATGAGTGGGACAAGTCCTCTGAAGGCACACTTTGGGGGTTGCCAGAGTTGAAGGGGGAAGGCGGACTTTCCTACTCAGCAGTGAGCTCCTCCTGGATAAAGGCAGGGACTCAATTCAACTTTGTCTCCTGAACACCAGCCGGCCCCCAGCCTAGCACAGCTCAGAAAACAGGCACTGAAGGGAACTACGGAGCCACAGGACCTGGGCCTCCTCTCAGTTTGGGATGAAGGAGAGAAAGCAAAGACCAAGGGCTGCACAGCCTTTCTGGCTCGTTTGCTCTTACCCCCAGAAGGTCTGATCGGCAGGGTCAGTCTGTGAGGACCCAGGACTGAAACTATCACCACACCTGAGATGAGGTGAGTCTGGTCTGTATGAATTAGACTTTTGGAAAGCCAGGCTTTGAAACTTGTCATTAAAAACTGCTCCATCTAGGCATTAGGAAAAGAAAGAAAAAGAAAAGTCAGGTCTATCCGTGAGTTGTTCAGAGGCTGATAGATTTTCAGAGCCTTGCAGATCTGGTTTCCCTTATTAATATTTTTCCCCCCAGTTTAAGCATCAGAACACAAGGGGAGCCTCCCAAAGGGACGTAAATCCTAGGACATCCTGGGGATCAGAATCTCAAGGGAGAAGGGGCACAGCATGGGGGTGAAGAGGGAGAGATTTTCCCGCTTTAGGAAATCACCTGCAGATCTACAAGGAAGGGGAATGGCTCCGATAACCCCACATGGACTCTTCGTGCCCCGCCCCACCCCCAACAGACAGACACAGTGCAGTTACCAGCCCCTGAGGTCCGTTCTCCGTCAGCCCACAAGCAGAAGCATTAACACTACAATCTTTGGGTTTCTTTTTATAATGAAAAAGTTTGAAGAGCAAGGATGCCAGAAGGCTGATGGTTTTCTTGGCTTGGAATCTCCTTAAGAGAAGAGCATCCATACTCACCCCCACTCCATTATCAAAACAAACAACAATTGTGCCCACAAACAAGATTTTTGGGCCCATTCATACTCCTGGGAGAGGGCCATGCCCACCAGCCAACGGTTCCAGGACAGATGGCCTTAACATATCCAGGAAGGCGTTACAACCCCAGATGCCCAAGTATGAAGGCCTCTAGGACACACTTGCCATTTTGTTCTTTGCCTCTCTTGTTACAAGTAACAATTAATGTGAACAATATGGTATCCTTTCAGACATAACAAAAATATTGGTTTTGATGCTCATCCCATGTGGATGAGTTGTGGCTGTCATGCACCCTTTTGCTCCAGACAGAGGAGGAGTGGAAGTAGGCTGGATCCAAGGGTTCACTTCAGCATGCCCAGCCTGTCTCCTTCCACATTTCACCCCAGCAGTTGTCCACTCTCCCTACCCCCTGGTCTCTTCTATACTGAGCAGGGGGAAAGGGCTCAGTGCTCAAGACACACTCTCCTTCCGTGAGCCAGATCAGCAAGGGAGCCCCCCTTGGACAGCCTGATGCAGACCTGTGCCCCATACCGCGCCCCCTAACTGGACTTTATTCTAGAGCCCAGGCTTCAAAGAAAAGACCCTGGTTTAATAATTCAGCCTGCTTGAATGCCATTTAGTAGCCATGGCAACCAGTTCCCTGACATCTAGTTGTAAGTAGGATGTGGTTGGAAGGGGAAAGAGAGGGAGAGAAAGAGGAAGGTAAAGGAAAGAGGAAAAGAAAGAGACCCAGCTGAGATTTCACCTAAACTTTCCCTGCTTTCATCCCACAGCCTGTGACAATCCTGACAGTGTGATGCCAAGGAGTCTCAGTGGGGGGCCTCTTCCCAGCTCTCTTCCTCCTCTTGACTTCCCTCTTTCTCCATCATATCCTTTTCCCTCTCTTTCTTTCTTTCTTAAACCTACTGCAAGCCAGGATATCTGATTCAGCACTCTAAGTAAATACTTTCCTGACTGGCAAATGCTTTTCTTTGCCTCAGTTTCCTTATCTGTAAAAGGGGAGGCTTCTGGGTGTTCGCCAACAATCCATAATTCTATGGTCCTCTTTCTGTCTCTATCCAGCCTTTCATCTCTGTCTCTCCCTCTTTCTGCCTCTTTGTTAGTTTCCTATCTTTCTCCCTATCTCTCTCTCTCTCTCTCTCTCTCTCTCTCTCTCTCATGAATATGACTTGCCACCAGATTTCACCTGTAAAGCAGTTTTTTTAAATAAACATTCCATTCACTCTTGCTAGAAAGTGTCCCATCACCTCCCTTTACCTGGCTGACCCTCCTCATCCTTCAGGCAACAGATCAGACATCAGTTCTTCTAAGAAGCCTTCCTGCCCACCGCATCAGCTACCACAGTGCCCAGGATAGACCCTATTGTACCTATCTGACTATTGTTGGTACCTCAATTGGCATGTGAGCTCACTAATGTCAGAGATAGTGCCTCCACTGCTGTGCCCCCAGTGACTGCCATTTGGGAAGCAGTCAACAAGTAGTGGTTGAATGAGAAGGTAAATCACCTCAAACCACAGATTCTATCACTGCTTGTTAAAGACTCAGGATACCCCCGGAAGGCACACAGGGTGAGAAAACAGAGCAGAGCTCATTCAAGCTCTAGATGGGGGGGGGGGGGGCTTCTCTCCAAAATGTTTAAATAAAGTGCTGAGCAAAGATCAAGGGACCCTTTCAGACATTTATTTTGGTGAGGACACTGCAGAATGGAGATCGCTCCTAGGGGTGACTGAGGACAGGCTCCAGCAGGAATGGGAAAGTGGGAGCTCCCTTCAGCCCATCTCTGGGGTTGCCCTGGTACCATGTGGGCAGACTGCTAAGGGAGCACTGGGAGTTCCCTCCAAGGTGCCTAACATCAGATAATTGCAGCCACTTAGCCTGACTCCTTTCTCCTGCGAGCAGGGCCATCAGGAAAGCAGACAGATGCTGGGATAGTGCTGACAGGGACATGTGGGCCATCAGCTGAGGGCCCAGGGAGCCTGTGGCCAGTGTTTCTGGACCCTGCTAAGAGCCACCAATGTGGATGTCTGCCATCCAGGAGGCAGCTGCTTTAAAAAAAAAAGAAAGAAAAGGAGTCTTTTGATAATCATCTTTTGATGAACAAACAAGACCTATCCATT
The DNA here is from genome assembly GCF_036850765.1 of Saccopteryx bilineata. Classification (NCBI taxonomy): domain Eukaryota; kingdom Metazoa; phylum Chordata; class Mammalia; order Chiroptera; family Emballonuridae; genus Saccopteryx; species Saccopteryx bilineata. Next base: position 289,679,955 of record NC_089491.1, on the reverse strand, counting down.
CTAGAAACCTTAGCTGTAAATGTGAATGAAAGGCAATAATTTGGAAGAGAAGGGTTTCTTCCCAGCACTCCCTAATGAATTCTCTTCCATTCGTAGGTTACATAAGGGGGGAGGGACAGAGCTGATAAACACATAAGCCCTCAGACTTGTGTGCACAGGGCTCCCATTAACTTTTGACAGCCTCAAGTACGGGGTCAGGCTTTGCAGGGTATGCAGTCCCCATTCATGACTCAGAAACCCAGGCATGTCTAGCTGAAGCCCCAGCCTGCAGATAGCTTCTCCTACAAATACTTAATCCAAATGGGGCTGCCTCCCGCTCAAAGATCTGCCAAGTGACACACCATCTTCCTGATACCGTGCACATACTGAATGACACATTTCATCAGCAGACTTCCATGATTGTCCCCACTGTCCCCTTCCCAAGTGCCATGTTCTCATAACCCTCAAGCCATAGGCAGGCTGGCTAAGCTTCAAAACAAGGAAAAGATTGAAAGCAGAAAGCTAGAAAAGAAAAACACAAAAACAAAATGTCAGCCCATTCCCTGAGAAAAAAGACACTGCTATGTAAAAATGACACCCCAAACCTGAACTTGCATCCACACTAGATTGCCGGAGAAGCTAGAGATGGGCCCACGCTGAATTCCCCCATCCCAGGGGAATAATACCCTCTAGCTGGTAGGGAAAAAATCTTTTTGTGCAACAGAAACCTGATATGGAAAAAATCAGCTAAAAACCCTCCTGGATGGCCAAGCCATGCCACACATCACCCTCTGCTAAAGGAAAATATTTGTCCTCTCCCACATGCTCTAAGCAGCTCCAAGTGCAGCACCCAAACATTAGGACAAACCTACGCTCTTTCAGCACCCCTGAGAGCAGAACCGGAAAGCCGGTGGCAGCAAACGCCCATGCTTATTTCACTTGATATACACACACGCAGGTTGTCAGGGCAGCACCCCCCACACACAACAAGCGAGACATAAGCACACGCATACACATACACACTGCCCTCCTGGGACATGTGTGAGTGTGTGTGTGTGTGTGTGTGTGTGTGTGTGTGTGTGTGTGTTTTGCTTGGAGACTGTTGATGCTTTGGATAATGAGGTTTCCATGGTTACCTTCTGTGGAGTGATCTGGGGTAATTGAACTCTTGGGGTTCACCATTCAACAGATGCAGCTTGCTCACTCCTGCATGCTCACTCGCTCATTGGATTGCCCTGTCTGCCTTTCATTACCATCAGTGTTTAGTTACAGTTTCAAATCAAGTACATCACCATCCAGTTGAACCTGCCTAGGGCTCTGGCTTTATGTTGGAGGAGAGATACTGAAAACTCTGATTTCAACATTCCAGTTGCTTTGGGAGAGTCTCAGACTAATTAGGGTCTAGCAGCAGCCAAGGTCATATAGACCCACCCTTTCTCCCCTATGCAAGAACGGCAATCATCCCAAAATGGGTGAGAAAAACTATATTACTAATTCATAGAAATCTCTAAGAGAAGGACCCAGGCTAGCACAAACCACAGGAGTGGGGACCTGGCTTTAACAACAGTGTTCCCTCTTCTTTCCAAGGCTCTTTCCAGGAGGCCCTCCAAATGGTTATCTTCTATCAGTCTGAAACAAACTAATTTCCCGAGACAGTGTTAGCTTCAGACCTGGTCCCATCTATATACATTGGAAACTGCCCAGATTGGCTTGTCAAATAAAATGTTGCAATTCACTTCACATACTAATGTCTCATTTCCTCCAAAGAGTCTAACACAAGGGTAGTCAACCTTTTTATGCCTACCTCCCACTTTTGTATCTCTGTTAGTAAATTTTCTAACCACCTACCAGTTCCACAGTAATGGTGATTTATAAAGTAGGGAAGTTACTTTACTTTATAAATTTATAAAGCCGAGTTACAGCAAGTTAAAGCATATAATAATAATTACTTACCAAGTACTTTATGTCAGATTTTCGCTAAGTTTGGCAGAATAAATCTTTATAAAACAACTTACTATAGTTAAATCTATCTTTTTATTTATACTTTGGTTGCTCCTCTACTGCCCACCATGAAAGCTGGAACGCCCACTAGTGGGCGGTAGGGACCAGGTTGACTACCACTGCTCTAACAGGACAAACAGGGCTGAGAGCCTGTGGGAAGTAATGGCCAGGTTCTTCTTCAGAGTTTGATGACCTAAGGAGTAAGGAAAAAAATCATTTTATTTCATCAGTGGGGCAGTATGGTAGGGCTCCGGTTGCTGACGGGAATGGGGAGACTCATTGTACTTGGTGTTAATGGGAATCTAGATCCCTGTCTCAGTTCAGCCATTAGCCAGCCTGGAGGCCTCAAGCAAGGCTCTGAGCTTCCCTCAGCTTCAGTATCTTATGTTTCTATGATTCTTGGTTTCTGGGGGTCCCAAATGTTTTCCATGTACAGGAGAGACCCTTTGACCTGGTAATTCAGCATGTGCAGTAGGACAAGGATCATGCTATTGTACAAGAGCACCTGCCTGGGAAATTAAGATAGAGACCAGAATTATTTTCCAAATCTTCACAGTCTTTTATATTCTTTTTATGTCCTCCATTTCTACTCTAAATTTTCTTCTCCAACCCACAATGGGAAATATCTAGGCATCAGTAGGAGGAAAAAGAAAAATCAGACGTAAATTTGAATCAACTACTTACAAAGCAGAACACAAAAGGAAACACAATTATGGAGAAAAGAACAATGTAGATGATTATCCGTTTCAAAAAGAAGACCTGGGAGGCAAACAGCAGAGGCGTGACTGTCCCCCATGTGGAGGAGAAGAAAGGAGGCAATTTAATCATTATGCACTTCAATGAGACCATGTTCTCCACCCACCACAACCCTACCACCCCACTCCACCCTGTGTTAGGGGCTGAACTATATCCCGTCCCAAAATTCACATAGTGAAGTCCTAACCCCCAGCACCTCAGAATGTGACTGTATATGGAGACAAGTCCTCCAAAGGAGTAATTAAGATTTAGTGAGGTCATGGGGTGGGTCCGAGTCCCATATGACCGGTGTCCTTATGGAAGAGACTAGAACACTTGCAGCCACACGCAGAGGAAAGACCATGTGAAAACAGAGGGAGAAAACAGCCATCTATAAGCCCGGGAGAGGACTTCAGAAGAAAAAAAATCCAACCATCACCTTCATCTCAGATTTCCAGCCTCCAGAATGGTGAGAAAATAAATTTTTGTTGTTAAAACCCCCCACGCTGTGGTGCTGTGTTACCAAGCTAACAACCACAGCCTGAGGCCAAACTATAGACAGGCGTCCCCAAACTAAGGCCCGTGGGCCGCAATGCGGCCCCCTGAGGCCATTTATCCAGCCTCCACTGCACTTCTGAAAGGGGCACCTCTTTCATTGGTGGTCAGTGAGAGGACCACTGTATTTGGCAGCCCTCCAATGGTCTGAGGGACAGTGAACTGGCCCCCTGTGTAAAAAGTTTGGAGACCCCTGCTAGAAGGTACATTGAAATGGAACCTGAAGAAGGGGTCCCACTGCAGTCCAGCGGGTGGGCTCTGGAGTTAGACCACCAGGCATTCACTGCCTGCTCAGCCACTAATAAATAACACGTGAGTTTGAGCAAGTTATTTAACTCTCTGTGGCTCAGTTTCCTTATCTGCATAATGTGGATAAGATAACACAACACCTTTCTCCTAGGGCAGTTGTGAGGGTTGAAGAAGAGAATGCCTGTCAAGTACTTCGAACAGTGCCTGGAACATAGAAAATGCTCAACAAACATTATTACAAAGACAGCCAAGCAGTTTTTCATTTGAGGTTTAAATAAGAAAGCTGGGCTTGTGTCAGCTCTCTGGGCTGGTCCTGCCTGAAGACATGAGTAGGGTAACTTCCAGTGCAGCCTTCCAGCACTGAAATTATACAGAAGTCTAAGAATCACCTCGCTATCTCTCAGAGAAGGCTGCACATTTAAATCCCTAAATCACACTATACTGATTACTGTGGAAAAGGTCCATGAGCCAGGCATAGCCATACGTTTTCAAACCATTAGTCTGTGAACAACTCTCCGCAGACACTCACATTCCTCCCCGACGAGCCGCTCGAAGCATCTCCCACCCCTGTGAACACTTTCTCTCTGACAGATCTTTGAAGGAAGCCACCACACACTCCCCCAGGTCTCCTTGCTCCGAGGACAACTGCTCGGATTCTGTCTCCACTCTGTCTGCATGGATGTTTAGAATCAGAGGAGAGAGAGCCAGGGATTTAACCTAATGACACCAGAATAGCACAAGCAGGAATCCCGTCCATTGATCGGAACAAATGGTGGCTGCCTTGTGCAGGAAACAGCAGGTCACGCCCCCAGAAGCCGCTGCCTCAGTGTCATTAAACGTCCCTCGCTTTCCATCACGTGGACCAGAGGCCACCCGGGCAGCTGTCCACTTGGGGAGCGTGTGATGTGATTGCTGCTGCTTCTACTCTGCGATATCTCCAGCCTCTGCTGCCCCTGGGAACCCTGGCAGGAAACTCAGACCTACACACAGTTGTTGGGACTCTGTCATTATTCAGACTTCCATGGGCCGTGTGTGCCTAAGGGAAGTCCCAGGCCAAAGAAGCAACATTTGTTCCCCATCTTCAGGGAATACCGGGAAATGACAGTGTGTCCCTTTAGAAATGACAGTGTGTCCCTTCAGAAAGCCCAGCACTATCTAAGCCATCAAGGCCCAGAATCCTTGAGCAGAGAGCAAATGAGCAACAGAGCAAGAGTTTCACGTGTTCTCTCCCCAGGCTGAGAGTGTGCGCCTCTCTGGACCCTCTCTAACAGCAGGTGCGGCTACTGGATGACAGATCCCCTGTCCCTCGGAATGTGCCAATCCTGTCTTCCAGGTAGACACACTTAAAATGTTGTTACATGCAATGACGACAACTTAGAATCTATGGCTTTCCTAGTCTCTGGAGGTGAGGCACAGAAGACAGAGGAAGAAAAGAGAAAACAATAAAGGCATGGAACCTTTGTGCCAGGGAAGACCTCCTCAGCAGTTAGTGTGCAAGATAACACCACCTTGCTTCTCTTACTCACTGAGATATCGAAGGCACTGGCATATTTTTCAAGAGCTATTTTGGGAAGAAAAAAAGAGAAAGCACAAATATTTTGACAGGTGAATCTAGCTTCTTGTCCACTAGAATTGGTAGTTCTTGAGTCGCTCGTTAGCTTTTTCTTTCCAGAAAATGTATTAATAGCTCGATCCTCTTAATAGGAAGGCTGGCAAGCTCTTTGCAAACTCTGCAAGCCTCAGAAAGCACCTCTTTGGGCTTCCGTGTCTCGCTGGTGGCTTTGCTGATCCAGAACCCATCCCCTGGCATCCGCTGGCTCTGCTATGTAATTCATTTAATAAAAAGCAAGAAAAGAAGGCCCTGGCCAGTTGGCTCAGTGGTGGAGCGTCGGCCTGGCGTGCAGAAGTCCCTGGTTCGATTCCTGGCCAGGGCACACAGGAGAGGCGCCCACCTGCTTCTCCACCCCTTCCCCTCTCCTTCCTCTCTGTCTCTCTCTTCCCCTCCCACAGCAAGGCTCCATTGGAGCAAAGATGGCCCGGGCGCTGGGGATGGCTCCTTGGCCTCTGCCCCAGGCGCTGGAGTGGCTCTGGTTGCGACAGAGTGATGCCCGGAGGGGCAGAGCATCGCCCCCTGGTGGGCAGAGCGTCGCCCCCTGGTAGGCGTGCCGGGTGGATCCTGGTCGGACGCATGCAGGAGTCTGTCTGTCTATCCCCATTTCCAGCTTCAGAAAAATACAAAAAATAAAAAATAAATAAAATAAATAAATAATTTTTTTAAAAAAAGCAAGAAAAGAGACCCACACTCTCACCAGCCTCCCAGTTACCCTAATCTTTACTTTCCCTGGTCTGAAATTCTTCTGTTTCTCATGGTTTTCTGCAGGTAATATTGAGTCAATTTCCACAAAGTCAACTTGAGCAAGCTTCTAGACTGATCAAGTAAGTTTAACTCTGCAAATAACATTCTGTAAAGTCATTGAATCCAAATATTTCAGATTCTTGTGCTTCCTTCTCTCCCCACCTTTGAGACATAGAGGCCCTCCCACCAAGGTCAATGTCAGGGCCTGGACATCACCTCTGCACCTCCCATGCCCCCAGGTCTCTAAAGATCTGGTGACCAAACCTAGCACCGCATACATTCATTATTCATTCATATTCCCTCTCTCATCATCATCATCATCATGATAAAATAAGAGATAACATAAAACTTATCCTTTCAATCATTTTTAAGCATACAATTCCGTGGTATGAAGTGCATTCACTGGTGTGTAATCATCACCACCATCATCCCCCCAAACTGAGCTCTGTAGTCATTAAACAACAACTCCTCATCCTCTCCTCCCTGAATTCCTAGTAAACTCTGTTCCATTCTCTGTATCTGTAAATGTAACTATTCTAGGTGTTTCGTGTAAGTGAAGTCATATAGTATTTGTCATTTGTGACTGGCTTATTTCACTTAGCATAATGTCCTCAAGGTTAGTCCATTTGTAGCATGGGTCAGAATAGCCTTGTTTCTAAGGCTGACTAACATGCCATTGTACATATGTATGTGCTACATTTTGTTTATCCATTAATCTGCTGATGGACTTGTGCCCATATTTGGGCTATTGTGAATAACGCCGCTATGAACATGGGTGTACAGATACCTGCTTTCCATTCTTGGGGACATATCCCCAGAGGTGAGATTGCTAGATAATGTGTTGATTCTGTTTAACTTTTTAACTTTTTGAGGAACCACCAAACTGTTATTCACATTCTTTTTTTAAAGGTTCTCATGTGCAGAAAAAGTCTTCACGAGAACATAAGTAACATCGTGTTTCCAAGAATTCTAAGTTGGGCCTGGGAAGACTGCCTTGGTGTCCTGAGTCCTTCACCCTCCTGCATCCACACCCTTTGCTGAGTAGCTTGATGGCATCTCCCACGAGAAATCCCGGCACTCTTCCTGGCCTTTGATTGGCACAGCCACATGACTTGCTTCAGCCAATGAGATGCCAGAGGACATGACCCAGGCAGGAGCTTGACATATACTTGCAGATTAGGGCTGTCCCTCTGTCACCACTGTGAATGAACAGAGCATGCCCCGATTGGCTCACTGGCCCCAGGAGGAACAGGAGTGACATGTGACACAGAGCTAGCCCAGCCACTGCACCTAAAGCAGAGCCACCTCAGATGATCTGTTGCTTCTTGAGAAAAAATGGTTACTATTTGAAGGCTCTGAGTGTTGGGGTGGCCCCTGAGGAGTGTTATTGGGGCAATGATGGCAGTTCGGGTAGAGGACCATTTACTATTTATCCTAAACGCAGGTGAGAATGCGATTTCTGGAGAATTGGTAAACAATGTAAGAATCTCATTGACTCCAGGATTTATTTTGATACACCCTATTCTGAATTAAAAGCCAAAACTCCCCTCTGCCTCACAGCTCTCTAGTGTTGCTGAGGGATCCATCTTAGTTTGTTCTTCATCTGACCTTGTCATCAGGCCTTGTTGACACCAAACCCAGCCTGTGAATGACTCTTAGCTTGCATAAAATAAGATGTTTCAAACAAAAACATCAATTAAGCAATTCTTTGAAAGGCTGTGATTATTCAAGAAATCTTTATAAATGGCCACGAGGGAGGCAGGCTACCATCTAAGAATGCCCCCTCCCTCCTGCAAGGCAGTGACAGCTCAGAAGAGGCATCTCCATTAGGACTGTGACCTCAGCCGGACAGTGTCAGAAAGTCCGCTGTGTTAGTTCCTTTCAAATTAACCAGTCTCAGGGGGAAAGTCACATAAACCAAAGTTTCCAGAGTCTGAGAAACCGGAATGCCAGCTTATTCGTTTGACAGGGGGTGGTGCTTTCTGGGGCTGGAGTCATGTTCTCGAACTCTGTAGCCAGCATTCCTCCTTCTTGCTATCAGCGTGTCTGCAAGACCAAATTAGTCACGGGAGGCTGCTTAGGGAGCACAAAATCATAACAAAGGAAAGAGGACGGGGTGGGTACATTTTATCCAGGCCATGGAAAATGCTAGTAAGTATTTCCATCCAAAAACAGAGCTCAATTCTAAGAACAAATATTGGCATAGTGTTACCTCTCTTGGGGGCTAGCCCTCTAACCAAATCAGTATTATTATTATTTTTTAAATTTTTCCATTGATTTGAGAAGAGAGAGAAGAGAGGGCGAGAAGGAGAGAAAGGGAGAGAGAAAAAGAGAAACATCAACTCATTCCACTTAGTTGTGCACTCACTGATTGCTTCTCACACATGTCCGGACTGGATATCAAACCCATGACTTCACAGGGCCAGGACGATGCTCTCTCTGAGCCACCCAACTAGGACCTAAATCAGTATTAACTGGATCAAAGGTTTTTTTGTTTTGTTTTGTTTTGTTTTGTTTTGAGAGAGACAGAGAAAGAGAGAGGGAGAGGCAGGAAGGGAGAGAGATGAGAAGCACAACTCATAATTGTATCACTTTAGTTGTTCATTGATTGCTTCTCATATGTGCCTTGACCAGGGAGCTCCAGCCAAGCCAGTGACCTTTGCTCAAAACAGAGACCATTGGATCATGTCAATGATCCCACACTCAAGCCAGTGACCTTGGGCTCAAGCAAGCAACCTTTGGGCTCAAGCCACCAATCACAGGGTCATGTTGATGATCCCATGCTCAAACCAGTGACCCTGCACTCAAGCTGGTGAGCCTGCACTCAAGCCAGTGACATTAGGAACCTGGATCCTCAGTGTCCCAGGTCAATACTCTATCCACCATGCTACCACCAGTCAGGCTTGATCAAAGTTTTTAAAAAAGTAATTTAATAAGTAAAGCATAAGAATCTGAGCTACCTCTGAATTTCTAATGTTAAAACAAATATCTTATCAACTTTATCAAATCTGGCCAATTCCACTCCTAGAATGTCTCTGGAATCCAAACCCTCTGCCATGCCTGAGGCCTGGCCACCATCATCTTGCCTGAACAACTACACTAGCCCTCCCTGGTCTCCTTGCTGCCACTTTGTCCCCTCCACTCTTTTCTAAAACCACCCTGCACCCCCAGTGGGACTGTTCTAATCACAGACCAGGTCACACCCTTGCTTCCAATCCTTCAGGTTATGAATGGAGAAAGAAGATGTGGTGTATATGTACAATGGAATACTGTTCAGCCTTTACAAAGAGAAATAAAGCATGATACAGAAGCACCACATGCTGCTTATTATTTCACGTTGATAATAAGGGTGGGCGGTGCTGAGTAGGTAGAAGCATACTGAACTGTTTGTGAAACCTCCGATTCTCATCACAGTTTTGCCATCAGATCACTGTGTGGCACTGGGAAACCGACTATGGCAGCCTGGGCCTTGGTCACCTCGGGTGTACCGTGAGTGAGTTGAATTAGGTGAGCATCAAAGACAGGCCACCTTGAGTCTATGGGCAGTCCGGACAACAAGTGCTGGAAGCTCAGAGGACGGAGAAATCAATGAGGTTTACTCACAAGACGGATCAGGAGAAAAGGCATGGGATAAACAGAGCCAGGAGCACTCCTGACAGACAATTTAGAGTATACCTTGTGGAGTCAGGAAGCAAACTGATGGATGCAGAATGTTCAAACCACTCATGACTAGAATAAGAATATTGTCGTTATAGCTGCTGATGAGAAGGCCTCCTGCTCAGAAAATTCCTTGGGCTCACAGAGCCTTTTGGGTAAAAAATAAAAAAATTAAAAATGTCAAGTTGACATTTAGTGCACAAAATGAGAATAAGTGCTGCTCTTACTCAGTGCTGTGTCTTTATTTTTATGGATGTTAAATTTGAATTTCAATTAAAGTGTCAGGATCATGCTCCGTGATTTAACTTGGTTAAATCTCTAAGCTGTTGAAATAGCCAATGTTTACTTTCTTGATCATTCTCATCCTGGCTTTAAGCCCCTCAGCTTAAGTTGAAATCTTCAAATACACACAAGTTCTTTATTTACTTATTTCTTCTTTTAAAGCTTTGCTCCTAATGGCCAGCTCCGGACACTGGGAGCCTGAATGGGTAACGTTAGCCTGACCTCCTTGGTGTGTGCCCAGCGGGGTTTTCAGACCACCCACTGTGAAATTTGCAGTCGTTACCTTCTTCTGCAAACCCAGGGCTCCGAGCTGTCAAAATTGTTTTTCTAGTTTTCAAGCTCAATTCAACTCTAATAGCATGTCCTATGCTAGGCACTGCTGGGTACATAAATTGTTTAAGAAATGGGACCAGCCTTCAAAATGACTGCAGTCTGATCGGAAAGACAGGACCAGCACATAGGAAATTGTTAGAAGACAACATAGGGGACAATATTGTCCCCAGACACTCTGTTGTTTGAGAGATTTTAAAAGAATGAGAGGAGAGACCATCGGAATAGGCTTTCTGAAAGTAGGACTTGAGAAAAAAATTCATAAACTATGAATGTTATTTTAAAAAAGAAAAAGGCAGAATGTATGCTGGGTCCAGTGATTGCATGTCTCAGGATTCCAGAAACAAAGCTTTTTATCCTGCTCCCCTTACCTTGTGCTTTTGTAGACACAGTGTTCCCCTGACGGAGATGAGGCAGATGGTCATCCCACCATCAGACTGAGGGACATCCTCATGCACAGCAGACTTAGAGAGATTTTGCTCCTATTGACCCTACACCTGCTCTGCAAACAGTGATGCCTTTGAGCGTGAGGCCGGCACACTCGGTGGGGGAAAGTGTGACACCTGACAGTGCCCGATTCCATCCAGCTGCGTGGCTAGCGAAGGCCACTCTGAGGCTCGCAACACAAGGGTAGGAAATACCCTCTCAGAGACGCAGTGAGCCCTACTACCTGCCTCAACCCAGAAAAGGTAGGCTCTGCCATAGGTGGATTTGAGAAATCATTGTTGAAAAACTCTTCTGACTAAAAATAATCTCTACTGGCCCTGGCTGGTTGGCTCAGCGGTAGAGCGTCGGCCTGGCGTGCAGAAGTCCTGGGTTCGATTCCCGGCCAGGGCACATAGGAGAAGCGCCCATTTGCTTCTCCACCTCCTCCCCCCTCCTTCCTCTCTGTCTCTCTCTTCCCCTCCCGCAGCCAAGGCTCCATTGGAGCAAAGATGGCCCGGACGCTGGGGATGGCTCCTTGGCCTCTGCCCCAGGCGCTAGAATGACTCTGGTCGCTGCAGAGTGACGCCCCGGAAGGGCAGAGCATCGCCCCCTGGTGGGCAGAGCATCGCCCCTGGTGGGTGTGCCGGGTGGATCCCGGTCGGGCGCATGCGGGAGTCTGTCTCTCCCCGTTTCCAGCTTCAGAAAAATACAAAAAATAAAATAAAATAAAAATAATCTCTACTGAGCCTGTTCCAGGCTGAATTCCTCCATAAACTTCACACTCTTGGGCCTTTTCTAATATAAAAATAGTTCTTCTGCTATGAAAGAGTAAACACTTACCAAACAAAATAAAAGCGATAAACCCCAGGGGAAGTACAACAACAAAAAATTACCTGGGAACTCCGAAGGCTGAACAAAGACAGGCCTATTCTGAGGGGAGGAAAACTTGGAGCAAGTGACCAAGATGGAATGAGTGTCCTGTTTATTGTGACTTTGCCCTGAGGGAGACCACAGCTGCAGCAACACTACTGTGGGAGGGTTTAAATTCCGGTAGAGAGTCCACCATTTTTCTGGCCACAGGAGCCATGCAAAGGATCCAAGACACTCAGGGCTTCCGGAATGTAACGGGGACACCAGAAAGGTGAGGGACAAGGAGAATCTCAGTGTCTGTGTACAAATCCAGCTGAAGTCTCTGGCTCACCTTTGAACCATGCACATGAGGAACAGATTATAGTAATAGAGTAAAGAATTGAACTAAGATCAGAACCTTCACCCAACAGAGGCATGATAGTTAGCAATCTGAGTAAAAACAAAACAAACAAACAAAAATAACCCTTCTTGAAGAAATATAACAGAATGCAGAGTCTCTACACTATAACATTCACAATGTCCAGAGTACAGTCCAAATTAGATAAAAGAAGATTGGGGAAAACGTGACCCATTCTCAAGGGAAAAAATAATTAACATAGGCTAATCCCAAGATGAGCCAGATGTTAGAATTCTCAGACAAGGACTTTAAAACAACTAGTACAACTATGCTCAGTGAGATAAAGAAAAATATGCCTGTAATGAATTAAAAGGTAGGCAATGTCTACAACGAAATAGACATGATTTTTTTATGTTTTAAAGTCCTCAGTAGACTACAAAACACTTACTGGAACTAATGAATGAATTTTATCAAGGTTGGAGGCTACAAGGTCAATGTACAAAAATTACTACTACTTTTATACACTAGTAGCAAAGAATTAGAAAATGAAATTTTAAAAAACATTAAGTGTATATTTACTGATAAATCTAAGACTAATTATGGTTACAAAGGAGAGTATGTACGAGTATGTAAAGTAATACATTAGAGATTTATGTTCTAACAACTCTTGTGCAGTACAACCATTAAGGACAGAGGGAAACTGGGAAGAATCTGTGAAAAGTAAAATAAGTTCCCTGACAGGAATTAATTGGGATAAAAGGATTCTTTCAAAATAGATTTGGTGGAAAGAAAAGGAGGGAAGAGATTATTAACTAATCTCAATGTTGAACAAATAGTAGAATAAAACAAAAGACAAAAATCCTAAATCCAGCATCTTGCAAATGAAACACCAACGGCTTTCTGCAAAATTCTGGAACCAGACAAAACAAACTATCTCTTAACATCGTCTTGGAAGTAATGCATTAGACAAAAGAAAGCTTCTAGAGAAATAAGAATTGGAGTAAAAGAGGTAAAACTCTCTGCATATGATAAAAATCTCAAAATTTGGAAAAACTCAATGGGGAAACCACTACAAATAATAAGAAAGTTTAGTAATTTAGCAGATACCAAAAGTACCATATACAAAGAAACCCAATTAGAAGATTAAGGGAAGAAAAAAAATCATTTTACTATAGTAGAAATAAAATAAAATACCGAGGCAGAAACCTAAAAGAAATGCCCAAAATCTATATGAGGAAAATGACAGAACAATCAGAAACAAACGTAGAATTGAACAAATGAAATGAGACACCATAATTTGGATAGAAAGACTCAGCCTCCTAAAGATGTTGTTTTTTAAAAGATATTTTGTTAATGTAATGCAGTCTCAATAAAAATACCAGAGTTTTTACATTTTTTAATTAGATAAGTTGATTATGAAGTTCATTTAGAAGAATAAACAAGCAAGAATCACCAGGAATGCCTGACCAGGTGGTGGTGCAGTGGATAGAGCATCAGACTGGGACGCGGAGGTCACTGGTTTGAGCACAGGCTCACCAGCTTGAGCACAAGGTTGCTGGCTTGAGCATGGGACTATAGACACGACCTGTGGTCACTGGCTTGAGCCCAAAGGTCGCTGGCTTGAGCAAGGGGTCACTCGCTCTACTGGAGCTCCCTGGTCAAGGTACTTATGAGAAAGCAATCAATGAACTAAGGAGCCACAACAAAGAATTGATGCTTCTCACCTCTCTCCCTTCCTGTCTGTGTACCTATCTGTCCCTCTCTCTGTCTCTCTGTCTCTGTCACACACACACGCACACACACACATGCACATGCACACACAAATGCCAGGAAAAGTCTTAAAATGAAGAGCAATGACTATGTGGGTGGATGGGTTAGTCCTATGAGAATTCAACCGTACTATAAACCTCTGTGATAAAATAGTTTGGTGTTGTTATATAAACAGAAAATAAAATCTGGAAAATGACCCAGATATGCACATTTTGCATATAATATGAATATTTAGTATATGGTAATGACAGCGTCTCAGATTAGCAGAGAAAACGTGGTGTAGAATAACTGTATAACCATATAAGAAAAGATAAGATCAGGTCCACTGCCCACCTTACACTCCAGAGTAAATCCCAAATGGATCAGAGATTCGAATATGAAAAATGAAATCATACAAATATTTGAAAAATATGAGTGAATTCCTCTATACCCTTGGAATAGGGAAAATCTTTCTAACCCTGACTTAAAACCTAGAAGTAACAAAAATACTGATACATTTTATTACATAAATAAAAGAACGTGTGCATTGCAAAACAAACAAAAACTAAGAATAAAGGCAAATGATAAAGTAGGAAAAATTATTTGTAACTCATTCACAAAGGGTTAACAGTCTTAATCTATAAAGACCTTTTAAAAATAGAGACCAACAACATTTTGTAAAATATAATATACATATAATAAAGATATGAACTGAGAATTCATAGCAAAAAAATGCAAATGACTCCTATCTGTTAGGTTAGTTTCAGGGCCCCTTATCAAAACCTCAATTAGCCAGGAGAAACTTGAAGTAATTTGGCTCCAGGGCAGTTCCTGTAGTTCTTCGCCCATCACTTATCTAAACACACTGTTGCTTAGTGATCAACCATCACCCTGCTCCTGGGTTCCTGGTCAAGGCTAAGCTCCTGGCTCTCGGGCAAGGGTAGCCACCTGGCTAACCTTGTTTACTAACTCTATAAAGGCTTGAGTCCCCACACACTCAGGGCTGACGCCACTAGGGTCTCAGCCCATCTGTTCACAGATGCATAAATAAATTTCTTATAAAACTCATTAGGCCTGCTGCATCCCTCCTCTGGTGACCTAACACTTACTACATAAAAAGATGTTTACCTTCACTCAGAGTAAGAGCAAAGCAAATTAAAACTACACTGAGATACCAGCTCTCAACAATCAGATTGGTAAAAATCTAGTTTGGCATCATATTCTATTGAAAGACTAGTGAGATAGCAAAATAATATAACCCCTATGGGTAAGAATTTGAAAATATCTAACAAATATCCCCAGTAAGCAAGAAACCTATCAAAGCCTACAAATCATGTCAAATGAACGTAGAAGCCAACGAGAATAGGCTCCTACAGCCAAAGATGGGAAAGTTTGACCTTATGGACCACTACAGTCAATTAAAACACATGAAATTAGTTTAAGTCCACAAATTTAATCATGGACTGCAAAAAAAAAAAAAAAAAAGCGGTAATTTTATTGTTTAACAAAACCTAACTCATGTGCCCTCCTTTATTTCTCTGTAACAGAAATTGATCTTTCCAATTCAAGGCCACTTAGTCTCTTTGGATTTAAATATAGTTAAGATGTACAGTCTCCCCCCCCCCCCCACTTTCTCTCTTTCCCTTCTAAATTCCTATTTTGTTTCTTTTTTATTTATTTATTCATTCATTTTTTAGAGAGGAGAGGGAGAGACAGAGAGAGAGAGAGAGGAGAGACAGAGAGAGAAGGGGGGAGGAGCTGGAAGCATCAACTCCCGTATGTGCCTTGACCAGGCAAGCCCAGGGTTTTGAACCAGCAACCTCAGCATTTCCAGGTCAATGCTTTATCCACTGCGCCACCACAGGTCAGGCTAAATTCCTATTTTGGAGAGTGGCAGGTGTTGTCCTGACACGGGATCTTTGAGCTGTCCTCGGTACTGCCCGACCCCACAGAGGTATGTCTCATCTGGTCTTCACCATTCATCATCCTGCTACAGCTTCTCACCAGCAGGGACACGTCTTCTGCACCTTCCTTGTAGAACCCAAGCCCACTTCTGCAGCCATTGTGGGTGCCATGGAATGTTTTCTGCCACCACCTCAGAGAGGATGGACCTTGAGGGGGATTCCATGAAGCTGTCATGCTGCCAACCTCTCCCCAGACTTCACTCTTCCACAGCCCAGCGCCATGTTGCCGGGCAGGGCAACTTGGTCCTTGGGCCACAGTCCAGGAAAAGAGAGGAACCATGTCTTCTGTTCTTGGAGTTCTCTCAATCCATTTCTAGTTTCAATGCCCAACCACTTCTCCCATAATTCAGCCCAGGAAAATAGGGCCACTGAACCCCTTCACGGAGAGTCCTAAATTCTAGCATCTAAGTTTTAACAACATCCACTTTGTTTGGCTCTCCTCCTTCCCCCAGCTGGTCACATTTTTATCTCCTTTTGAGTGGGAAATAAATTACATCATCCTGCTTTCTAAAATCTCAGCTCTCTAGACTTTGGCTCTTGATATTTAAAGCTGGGCTTTTTAGAATTAAAAAACAACAACAACAGTAAATCCTTCTCTTTTAAGCTAATTGTTTATGCTAGGCAGGTAAGAAGGTTCGATCAGCAATCCAATGGATGTCTTTGTTCTAGCTCCATCCATCTGCCCACTGAGAGCAGGGTAATAAAAAAGCTGTCGGTGTGTCCTGAATGGGAGGGAGACAGAGAGGAAAGGGTAGAGTGGGGATGGAAGCCGTGACTCAAGATCTAAAGATGTGAATCATGATAATCATCCTAGAATACCTTCCCACCCCTCCCAGCTCATGCTCAGGTCTGGCTGGATTCTGCTCTCTCCATCATTCTGTCTCTCTCCCCCTGCTCCCCAAGCAAGACGCTCACCACCTTCAGGACATTGCTGGCAGCTCGCCTCCACCAGGGAGCCTTTCCTGACGACACTGCCCATCCCGGTCACACACTTCACACCAGCAACCCTCGTCACAACCAACTTGTGTGCAGCTGGACTGGTGTCTGGTCAGGTCTTCTCTAAACTGTCTCCGGCCTCTGGACTGTTTAGGGAGGCTGCAAGGTGACCTGTTTACCTGAGTCCCCCTAGGTCAGGCGAGAGAAATAGAAAAGATAGCTTTGGGATGGACAGGCCCTCAGAACTTAAGACTTATGAGAAGACTTAGGAGACAAGCAAAGAGAGAGCTAGATTGTTCCAACTTGCAGTGGGGACAAGGAGTTGGAAAGAAAGAAAAAGACCCGAGAGACAGAGGCTGTCCTTGGCGTGTTGCTCAAACCTGACTCCTGCCCAAACTCTCACATACTTGTAAGTCTTCTGTTTTTATTTTCCATCTTGACATAAAAAAAAATTTTGATTTTTAAATATATCTATATATCGGCCCTGGCCGGTTGGCTCAGTGGTAGAGTGTCAGCCTGGCGTGCAGGAGTCCCGGGTCGATCCCCGGCCAGGGCACACAAGAGAAGCACCTATCTGCTCCTCCACCCCTCCCCCTCTCCTTCATCTCTGTCTCTCTCTTCCCCTCCCCGCAGCCAGGGCTCCATTGGAGCAAAGTTGGCCCGGGCGCTGATGATGGCTCCATGGTCTGCCTCAGGTGCTAGAATAGCTCTGGTTGCAACAGAGCAATGCCCCAGATGGGCAGAGCATCGCCCCCTGGTGGGCATACCGGGTGGATCCCGGTCGGGTTCGTGCAGGAGTTTGTCTGACTGCCTCCCCGTTTTCAACTTCAGAAAAATACAAAAAATAATAATAATAATAAAAATGTATATATCTTCTTGTATAGCAAAGGGTGCCATGTTTCTGTGTCCCAGCCTGTATAGCTCTTTGCTTGGACTGTTAACACTTCCCTTCCTAACACCAGCTATTATAAGTTTTGTTCTTTTGGAAACTTGAGAATGAGCACACCTTAAAGCCAGGGAGGGGCGCGGTGCTCTGGGCACCGCTCCTCACTGTCCTCATAGACCAGATGCTCAGAAGTGCTATCCACTCACTAAACGGCTGCAGGAGATATGTGCCTTTGGCAAAATGAAGCACTTTAGACACTGACTAGGAACTGGGGCAAAATATGGAATTACTCTTCAGAGATCTTTTAAAAAGGAGGTTCATCTCATCCTCACCACCAAAGTGAGTTTAGCATCCTCCTCCTCCTCTGTCCTTTCATTTCCCCTTTCCTCTGGCCAAACACTGCCAAGGGCATGGACCACAGCTGCTGAATTTCCCTCCAAGCCCGAGGCAAGGCGCACCGCTGCTTGATGACGGTGGCCATTTCCAATAATCCTATAATGGCAGTGCTCTGGGAAACCAGCTGGGCCCCTGGGAGTGTACTCTGCTGCTCCATGGGGCCTTATTAGACCAGTGAATTAGCCACTTAGCACCTCAGGTCCCCAGTCCCACCTGCTGTTCCTTCCCCAATAATCTCGGCCAAGGTTAGAAAAATATCACTCTAGGCCCATAAGTACAAATAGAAAAGCCCTGGAATTCACAGCCAGAAGTCAATATTCTGGGAGAGGAATTCTGGGAAGAGTTGAAAGAAGAGCATGGTGTAGGTTTTTAAAAAGGGTTTAAAGGCCCTGGCCGGTAGAGCGTCAGCCTGGCGTGTGGGGGACCCGGGTTCAATTCCCGGCCAGGGCACATAGGAGAAGCGCCCATTTGCTTCTCCACCCCCCCCCCTCCTTCCTCTCTGTCTCTCTCTTCCCCTCCCGCAGCCAAGGCTCCATTGGAGCAAAGATGGCCCGGGCGCTGGGGATGGCTCCTTGGCCGCTGCCCCAGGCGCTAGAGTGGCTCTGGTCATGGCAGAGCGACGCCCTGGAGGGGCAGAACATCGCCCCCTGGTGGGCAGAGCGTTGCCCCTGGTGGGCGTGCCGGGTGGATCCCGGTCGGGCGCATGCGGGAGTCTGTCTGACTGTCTCTCCCCATTTCCAGCTTCAGAAAAATACAAAATAAATAAATAAATAAATAAATAAAATAAAAAAATAAATAAAATTTAAAAAAAATAAAAAGGGTTTAAAGAAGAGCAAGGGTTTAAAGGAGACCATCACAAAACATTAGACAACAGGTATCTTGTCTCTGCACATGTCTGCAGTTTGGAGAGTGTGCACATTTGTAAACTTAATGGAAAGCTTAGGATCTAAAGTTAGACTTGCCCACTCAGTAGTTTCATGACATTAACTAAATCATTTAGTATATCCTGCCACTATCTAATTTAGAACAATGATATTAATGATGATGATGATGATGATGATGATGATAATGGCTCTACCTACCTCATAGTGCTGTTAAATTAGGTAGGTAAAAAAAGCACTTTTATAACTGTAATACGATAAAGATATACAAATATTATTATTACAATTTATGACATGCTATTAAAATGTTTTTATTGCAATCGAACCAAAATCTAATTTCAATCAATAGTGTACTGTAAAAGCGCACACACACACACACAAAAGCCTAATGGTTCTTTTACATGACAGTCCATTAAGTATTGGACAATTGTTCCAGTGCCATTCCCAAGGCTTCTCACTTCCAGGTTAAAGGTGCTTAGTACCCTTTGTTTCCCCAGATACCTGTCTCATGTCATTTAGTACCATGTGTTTAGTTGTGGCCTTAGTGGGCTTCTATGAAGGTTCCCTGGGCTTCCCCAAGTCTCTGGATTGCTAAGGGGAGCCACTCAGACAACTCAGGCGCCTCGGTGAGGGAAGTGGGCTCCATCTGTAGCATGTGCCCGTGTCAGGCTCCAGTCCCACCCTTGGTGCCGTACCCCACATCCCTAGACCAGCTTTGGCCCTTGCTTGCTCCTCCTTGTCGGCCTTGAGCAGCACAAAAAAATAGGGAGTGTGAAAAAAAATTTATACCCCAAGCTTGAACACAGCTGAGATCTCATTTTAGCCTACAGAAAGCACATGATTTAGATGGGAGAAGAATCATTTACGTATTAGACTTATATAGCTGTTTTCCTCTAAAATGCTCAGGGCATTGTACCAGGAAATTTTAATGAATTCACATATTATTTCTTCAGCGCTGCAGGGCTCAGCTTCTCGGGACTTTGCAAATGCCATTTCACTTACTTTGGGCTGAGCTCTCCCTCTTGAAATGCAACCACGTTTTGTCCGTTGTGCTCCCATGGGGCCCTGTGTATGGAGCAGGGGTGGCAAATGCTTAGCTGCAGCAGAACCACAGATCATAGCGCCAAAGGAACCTTTAGAGAGAACACAAGCTATGCCATCATTTTAACAATGAGAAATCATGACCCTGAGAAACGACTTCCTCAAGGTCACAGCTAGTTAGGGACAGCACTAGACACTTTTTTTTTACTTCTTCTCATCTGAAAAACAGAAGAGAAATGAGGCAAGGCTGCTCAGCACTCTGGAGAGAGAGAGAGAGAGAAAGAGGACACTTCAGAGCTATCTTAGCTTTTTCCATAAAAACTGCATGAGTTCAGAGAACAGCCACCGCCATGATCAGAATACAAGGAGCAGTTGAAGTCAGAGAGGGCTGCTCTGTTAGTAACAATTTAAAAGGATGGGGTGAGACAATGGTTTGGTGTTTCACCGTCAAGCATCAAGGAGGGAAGATAATTTGAGTGGCACAAGGAAAGATAATTGGGCATCAGGGATGAAGAAGCGGAATCAAGAAAGACAAGGTCAAGGCTGAGCGCCGGAGAATGCCTCCCTGGCCGGCACAGACTCCCAGCAGGGCGGGCACCGTATTGCAGACACAAGTCTTTGCGTGTGGGCAGGAGAGTGAGTTTGTCCTGCTCCTTCTTCATGGCCTTAGTTTTTGTAATGATTTATAGGATATATATATACACACACACAAAGATGACGTTCAAACACTCCTACAGTCATGGAGACGCCTCCCTGGAAGCCTGTTGTTGTTTTTTTTAATTACTACCCAAAGCAATTAAACCAGGGTGCGCTCCCCTTACCTGCCAAGTTTTGTTATTTTTAAAATACAACAACGCGGTTTCAGATTCTTTTATTTGGTCCACGTGCAGCCTTTCAAAGGCGGTTTCCTTGGTTTTCTCACACAGGAACTTTCAGCCAGGCAGTCGGTACAGCCCCACTTGGAGATGGCTCGCTTGTGCTTGAAAAGATTCTCCTTTACCAGGTGCCAAGCTGCCTGCCCTTTCCCCGAAGTCTTCTCCAGAGGGAAAAGTCAGAGGACCGAAGAGCTATGTGAGGTCACCACCATACTGCAACCACCCTCAGCCAGCACTTGGTCATGACTCTAGCTGCCCTCCTCTAGGTTTCTCCTCCTTCCGGACGTTTAGGATCTGAGTAGGCACATGCGGCTTCTTGAAAACCCTTCCATTTGTTCTGGCGGCGGGTAGTGTATTCTTGACTTTGAGTAAACTCATGTCATCAGCAACAGAGTCCCAAAATGCACTATAACAGACCTCAAAGGTGACCTCCAAATGCTGGGCCAGGACAGAACTCGTGATGTCCAACATCTACCACAGCTGCAGGGATTTTCAAAGGATATAAGCCAGTCAGTACACCTGAAGGGCTGTTTAAAAAAGAAAAGATCTGGTGTTCGATGATTGAGGTTCATAATAAAGAGCCCACAAGTTCCCTAGATAAAAACTAGCCAATATCATCTCCTTTCTCCCAAAAATCTACTTTGACAAATTAGCATGTATCCTTAATACTTGAACAAGCACCTTCATTATGCAGGAGCCCTGGGCTAAGTGCTATGGGAGAGACACAAAAGTATAAGCCTGTCCTCTCCCCAGGATTTTTATAATTTATTTAAGGTATAAGACAAGTACCAGATTTCCCCATATATAAGACGTACCCTTTTTCGAAAAATTTGGGGTCTAAAAACTGGGTGTGTCCTATACAGTGGTTGAGGGGTTTTTTACTTGCATTTCCAGCTTTTTCGCGCTTGTTTTTGGCTCATTGTTGAAGACAGTGATTCCTCATCAGACACAGATGAGGACAAGCTACTGGATGGGAGTTTTGACAGTGATGGGAAGTTGTATGAATTTTATGCTGAATAAAACTTGAGTTCAATAACTTTATGTAATACATTGTTTTTTCAAATTTCAGACCCCAAAATTAGGGTGTGTCTCATACATGGGGAAATACGGTACATATAAAAAGAGACTTCTCCCAAAGGCAGTGAAGGAAAAATGCATTGATTTGAAAAGAGGGAAGTCAGCAGCAGCAAACCCAGGAGTGCTCACTCACAGGTCCTGGGGATAAGGCCCATACATTGTAGAGAGGAGGAAACCCGACAAGCCACAGGGAGAAGAAACAACTGAGACTCTCTGGTGCCACAAATATCAGACAGCTTCGAAGTTGGTGCAATTTCTGCCTCCTGTTAGAGACCACAGTCCTACACTCACCTCACCCACCAGCCAGGCCCTCATTACCTCCCGGATGGAAAGGTTGTCTAAGATTAGCCTCCCGCCTTGGCAAGTACAGATGAATAGAGCCATCCTCCACCTCACCCCACCCTTTGGGCTGCATAAAACCAGTGGTGTGGTTTCAAATGTTTGCCAAGAGCAACAGAAGGTTCTCCCTCTTGGATTTTTTTTTTCCTCCTTCCACCCTGTCTAAGGGTAGCTCAAATATGACTCAGAATTGGGGCCTCTGGCAGTCACCCTCTTTATCTGTTCACCTAAGGTCCTCTGAACTCTGTCACTCCAAGGGCACTGAGGAGTGACAGGAGTCATCACAGAGTAAAAAAATCATAGAATTGAGCCATCCTACTGTCTTTCAGCTATCGGAACCTTCCACAATGTTTTCCCCGGATGTTCATCAAAGCTGCCCAGTGAGGGGAACCTACCACCATAGTGGACAAGCCAATCCATCTCGGAACACTTTCGGTTGTGAAGTTCTTCCTTACTTGGATTTCCCTGATACATTCTTGATTTGTTCCTAATTCTATCCCTTGGTTCTAATTCCATCCCTAGGTCCCAGCTCCAGTCTAATCCCTGTTCCACAAGACAGCCTGTCAGATACATGAAAGTTCTCAGGTCCTCTGAGTCCTTTCTTCATCAAGAACAACATATAGACTTCCCTCTTCATTTCAGATAGCTCTAGATTTCAAGTGGAAATTTTTGTGGCCTTGGGATAGGCAAAGATTTCTCAGCAAGTACACAAAACACACAAACCATAAAAGAAAAGATAGGTAAATTAACCTTCATCAAAAATAAAAACTTCTGCTCTTCAAAGAACATCATTACAAAAACGGAAAGGCGAGACACACATGAAAATATTCATAACACGTGTGTGATAAAGGACTAACACCCAGAATGTTTACATAATGTCTCGAACCCAATAATAAGATAAACAACCAATTTTCAAATGAGAATATATTTGAACAGATGCACAAATACATGAAAATATGTTTATCATCATTACTTATCAAGAAAATTTAAGATTAAACCCCAATGAGATACTACTACACACTCACTAGAATAGCAAAAATAAATAAATTTTTTTAACCATATTAGGTGTGAGGATATAGAATTTTTATAAATGGCTGGGGTTATAGAAAATGTTTTAACTACTTTGGAAACAGTTTGGCAGTTTATTAAAAAGTTAAAGTTACACTTATCATACAACCTCACAATTCCACTCTTAGCGATTTATCCAAGAAAAATACAAACATATTTCCACAAGAATAGTTGTTTACAAATGGCCACAGCAATTTTATTTATAATAGCTCAAAACTGGAAACAACCTAAATGTCCAATAACAGGTTAATTGATAAGCAACTGTTGGTATATCTATAAAATGGAATATGATTCAGCATTAAAAAATATATAGTACACTCAAAATTAATAAATTCCAAAAACATGCTGAGCAAAAGAAGCCAGTCTTATAAGAGTGCTTACTATTTGATTGTATTTATATATATAGGAAAGTCTATGAGGCATATTGATGCTCTATCTTTTGCAAAGTATTATAAGTAGTTGGGGTATTGATTGCAAAGGTATATTTATACCTTGACTATGGTGGTATTTTCTTGAATGTACACCAGGGGTAGTCAACCTTTTTATACCTACCGCTCACTTTTGTATCTCTGTTAGTAGTAAAAATTTCTAACCGCCCACTGGTT
Source organism: Saccopteryx bilineata (assembly GCF_036850765.1). Classification (NCBI taxonomy): domain Eukaryota; kingdom Metazoa; phylum Chordata; class Mammalia; order Chiroptera; family Emballonuridae; genus Saccopteryx; species Saccopteryx bilineata. Next base: position 289,656,361 of record NC_089491.1, on the reverse strand, counting down.
CCACAGTAATGGTGATTTATAAAGTAGGGAAGTAACTTTACTTTGTAAAATTTACAAAGCAGAGTTACAGCAAGTTAAAGCATATAATAATAATTACTTACCAAGTACTTTATGTTGGATTTTTGCTAAGTTTGGCAGAATAAATCTTTATAAAACAACTTACTATAGTTAAATCTATCTTTTTACTTATACTTTGGTTGCTCTGCTACCACTCACCATGAAAGCTGGAACTCCCAATAGTGGGCGGTAGGGACCAGGTTGACTACCACTGGTGTACACGTTTGTCAAAGTTCATCAAACCGAATGCTTAAAATACCTCAATACAGTTGGTTTTATTGACCCTTCAGGCTTTCATTCAGGATCCTCCATAGCCTCTCCCCCCAACTATTTTCCCAAACTTGTTTTTTATATGCCCCAGGTTCAAAATAACTCTCAAATGCAAACAAATTGGCTTACAACCTCTCCTCCCAGATGAGAATAATCCTCAGTGCCACGCTTAGCTGCCTGGGCTCCACAATACCACTTCATTGTGCAGAGCCCAAGTTCATGACCACTCCACACGGCCTTCCTCCGGCTCGCCCCGACTGTCCTAGCCTCTGTTCCTTGTACCACTGGTACCATTTCAGTTGTATATTACTTGTTATACATGTGTTCCTCTCATCTCCCAAGAAAAACTGCTCCCCTTTGATAGACAGTCAGTTCTGGTTCCTTCTGTATTTATGCTCTATAGAGATGCTGTGAACACTGGATTAGCCAACACTGAGCCATTGCTCCTAGGGGGAAACGTGGGTGTGATTCCTGTGAGACTCTGGTCACAGCCTTTCATCAACCAATCTAATACATCACCTTGTTTGATATGTGTTTCTGTTTAAAGACACCTTGTTTAATACATACTGTTGATTCATTGGACTCCTGGCCAACAACAGCTCCAGAACTCCTGCCTGAGGAAAGCTTTGTCTACCTCGCATTTTTTGTTTTTCCTCCCTAAGGCACATCACAGCCACCCTGTGCTTGGAAACACCAGGCAGCACTCAGCGCCAGGCTTGGGAGCTATTTTAAATAAAGAAATCACCAAGAAAAATGCAAAACCATGGCACTAAGTACACCACAAAAGGGGTTCTTATTTAGAGGCTGAGAGAGAAAGCAAGAAGGCTGAGCAATGCCTGGTCCCCCTGGAAATGAGCATGGTGAGCAACCGCAACTCTGCCCATGCTACACATGTTCACGAGGGACCACCACAGAGTCACGAGTATCAATTTAGGGGTGACAGTTAATTTTGGCCAGAAAGCAAAATCATAAATATGGACTCCATGAAGATTACCTGTACTTCACACCTACTAGGCATTCAATAATTTACACAGGCAATTGGAAAGGCAAACAAAAGAAGGAATTGACTGGTACTTGCACTGAAATCTCTATCAATTACACTTGTTTGTCTGGCCAGGCGGTGGTGCAGTGTATTGAGGGTCGACCTGGGATGCTGAGGACCACGGTTCGAAACCCTGAGATCGCTGGCTTGAGTGTGAACTCATCCCGCTTGAAAGCAGGGTCACTGGCTGGAGCTTGGGATCACAGGCATGACCTCATGGTTGCTGTTTGAGCCCAAAGGTCACTGGCTTGAAGCCCAAGGTTGCTGGCTTGAGCCCAAGGTCACTGGCTTAGCTGGAGCCCCCCCCCCCCAGTCAAGGCACATATGAGAAAGCAATCAATGAATAACTAAGGTGCTACAACTCTAAGTTGATGCTTCTCATCTCTCTCTCTTCCTCCTTCCTGTTTGTCTGTCTCTGTCTGTCTGTCTGTCTGTCTCTCTCTCTCTCTCACTAAAAAAAAGGAAAGAAAACACTTGTTTAAAATTCATTTTAGGTTTTAGGAGGAACATTGATGCTGGAAGACAAGCTCTCCCAGTCAGTTTTGAGACTCTCACAGAAACAGATTGGAGGCCAAGGAGAAAATCTCACACTACCATCTGCTATTTCGATATCCATTAAGGAGAAGGAGTTTCTTGTTCTTTATTAGCAGCTTGAAAGTTACCTACGTCTGACTGGGAGGATGGATAAAATAAAGTATTGATTGTCATGTTTCTACAGCAAAGGGACACTTTCCATGTTATTGTTTTGAAGAGAAACTAGACTAGAGAGAGAGAGAGAGAGAGAGAGAGAGAGAGAGAGAATACACATGATTTAATCAAGCCGTTAAAAAGTTTTTCCTGGCCCTGGCCGGATGGCTCAGTGGTAGAGCGTTTGCCTGACATGCAGGAGTCCCGGGTTCGATTCCTGGCCAAGGCACACAGGAGAAGCGCCCATCTGCTTCTCCACCCCTCCCCCTCTCCTTCCTCTCTGTCTCTCTCTTCCCCTCCCACAGCCAAAGCTCCAATGGAGCAAAGTTGGCCTGGGCGCTGAGGATGGCTCTGTGGCCTCTGCCTCAGGCGCTAGAATGCCTCTGGTTGCAACAGAGCAACGCCCCAGATGGGCAGAGCATCGCCCCCTGGCGGGCATGCCGGATGGATCCCTGTCGGGCACATGCGGGAGTCTGTGTGACTGCCTCCCGTTTCCAACTTCAGAAAAATACAAAAATATATATATATATATATTCTTCCTAAAAATTTGCTACATTTCTATTCACTAACAACCATATCTGACAAAGAAATAAACAATCCCATTCACAATAGCTTCAAAAACAGTAAGATAATTAGGAGGCAAGATTTGAACTCAAGCCTCGCTGACTGCAATCCGTGTCACTCGGGCTGCAGAGCCCTTATCCTGCCGCCTGGCCTCCCTTGTCCCCACCTGCTTCCCTCCTCATAAGATTCACTGGTTTCTAGGGACTCCTGGTCACAAAGGGAAGAGGTTCCCAAGTCAAGATTTTGAAGGCAAAGAGTACCATTTCCAAAAGAAAGTCAAAAAGGTTAAACGTCATGGGCCTGACAATAGTTCCACCCAAGAGTAACAATCAGAGCAGAAACAGCCCAAATTTAGTGAGTGCTCCCTGCAGTGAGTCACAGGCTAAATGCTTTATTAGAGTCTCTTATTCTCTTATAAGAATTATAGAAAAAGAAGCTCTCAGAGTGGGTCTCACCCTCAGAGCCAGTCCCTGTGGAACCACACTACTCCTGTCCCTCAGTTTCCTCATCTGCAAAGTAGGACAATGTTAGCTCCTACCTTATGGAATTATTCTAAGGATTCAATGAATTTGTATATTTGTAAAGCACTTAGCACAGTGCCTGGCAAGAAGCAAGGGCTGTGAGTTTGTTTTTGTTATTTGGAATCCAAGGAAAAGATTGGGTCATCTCAGGGGCAAGGAAGTGGGGGTTTGGGCTGGGTGTGAGAGAAGCTTCTGTCCCTCCTACAGCCGCTGGCCCTCTGGCCTCAGTGGGACAGTGTCCATCTATCTTCACAGTCCCCAGCCCAGTGCCTGGCTCACAGCAGTCTCTCCAAAAAAGGCTTTCGGGAAAAAAGAAAAAAAAGCTTTTGGATGCTGGATTGTTGGCCATGGCTTCCTTCTCCACCCCACCCCAACCAGTTTCATAAATTCACATATGGAAACTGGGTCTTCAGGAGGACAAACAGCCCGTGAACATGCACTGGCAGGAGTTTTCTCCCTCCCACTCCTGCCCTGCCCTGCCCCGCCCTGTCCTCTCTGGCGGCCTGGCCCCTCACAGCCAGCCCTGCTGGCCTGCCTCTTTCTGTCTGTCCCTGCAGTGCACTGAGCCAGGGTATAGGAACGAAACTCCTGCTGGTAAATACAGCTCCAGCGCTGGCCCAACCTTAGAGGTGGGGTCTGTAGGCTTATGCAAGGAGACCAAGTTGCTGAAACAGGCTGTTTTCCCATTTTACAGATGAGGAAACCAAGGTTTGGGAGATTAAGTGGTCCAATGATAAGCAGGGGTGCCAAGCTCTGAGCCCAGTCTGTCTGATTACAAGCTAGAATTCTCTCCACTGCCATATGCCGCCTCTGCACCTCTCCCACCTCATTCCTCTTCTTTCAAGTTTCCATTGGGAAATGTGTCCCGTTTCCTCTAGGGATCTGCCCTTCCAGAATTGCTTGTAAGGAGTAGCCATCTTTACAAACTTGTAACCTGGGCAAATCCAGCCCACCCATAAATGTCCTCCTGGTCCCCCACCTCCAATGTCCCCTCTCCATACATACATACACACACACTCACACACATTGTGATACTGCAGTTGTGGGCCTTTTTGTCACAATTTTTTTTTTAAAGTTCTACCAAGTAGACTGGGGGTGGGGAAGCCAATAAGTTACTATATTTATGCTGTGAATGGATTTAGATGATAAAGGCAGATGTTGCTATAGCAACTAGTGTTCTAGGATCCCATACACATCTTTTTGCCTTTGTGCAAAGTGCACTGGGTTGTAGCTAACATTTCCCCGGTCTGTGCGGAGCAGGGCACACTGACCATATGGGCAGGTGAGGGCCTGCTCGCACACCTGGGGTTCCGCAGCTGTCTGGCCCGGGCATTGGCTGCAGCCTGCGGCCCCAGGGAGACCTAGGCACAGCACAGTCTCCGAAGAGCGGTCTGGAAGTGGCCACTTCCTCCTGCCTGAACTCTGTCCTCTGCTTGCCTTCTCTTTCCCTCTTTTTCAGGCTGGTTCTATATTATGCTAAGTGGTTGATGACAGCCGGGTTGTCTTCTAAATACTACCGGCTGGTGGTAAAAAGGCAGGGTATTCACCCTGACAGTTCCCTGCCTCTGTGTGAAGGGGAGAGCCGCAGGGCCAGCCCTGGGTGCTGTGCAGCAGAAACGGCCCAGGACCCTTTCCTGGGCCCCCTTCCCTCCTTGCTGGGAGTCCATCACCTACCCATTCAAAATGCAAAGGGGAAAAGGCTTGACTGGACTTTAAAGGGCCTGTGCTCCAGCCCCAGCTCTGCCACCTCGGAGGGGCCACCCAGCTGCCGCATGACCTCCCTGAGCCATAGTCCTCGGCCCTGTGAGAGAGCGCTGTGTGCCTGTGCCCGCAGAACGTGCCAACCCGCAGGACTCAATTACTAAGTAGGTGAGAATGACAACATGTGGCAAATGCAGTTCCCACCGGTATTTGCCTTTTTTCACAAAATAGGAACCTTAAACCACAAGAATAAATTCTGAATTGTAGAAATGCAGCCATCAGCTAACAGGCGGGGGACATGCTGTCAGAGTGACCATCAGCTAACAGGCGGGGGACATGCTGTCAGAGTGACCATCAGCTAACAGGCAGGGGACATGCTGTCAGAGTGACCATCAGCTAACAGGCGGGGGACATGCTGTCAGAGTGACCATCAGCTAACAGGCGGGGGACATGCTGTCAGAGTGACCATCAGCTAACAGGCGGGGGACATGCTGTCAGAGTGACCATCTACACATGCAGTCATCACCTGGTGACAGGAACTACACCGCCCACCAGGAAACAGCTGGGTGCTGAAAAGCGCAGAGTCTGGCAGGCAAGGCAGGCAGGTAAATGGCCTAGACAGTGTGACAGATGCCACAGTGGTATGTGCCCTGAGGAGGGCCACTGGAACCAGAGGGAGGAAGGAGCGATATGAACTTGGGTAAGCGACCCAATCTCTCTGAGCCTCAGTCTCCTCATCTGTGAAATGGAGACAACGTCTAACTCACAGGACTGTTTCTGGATGACCTTATCTACTCCATGCTTTGGGCTACCACATATTTCTAATGCATCCTAAACATCTAATACCCCAAACACCTATCCCAGACCTCTTCCTGGGCCCTACGTCCATAGGTGAGGCCGGCAGCCGTGTGTTCCTCAGACGCCTCGAACTCAATATACTCTGAATGGACTCACTGTCTTCCCTGGGATTCTCTGTTTCTCCTCGGATTCTCCATCTGGAACAAGAGCTCTATCTTCTACTTCTTGCCTTTTCACACACACCCACAGGACCAACTGACCTCCCAGGTCTATGGACTTCCCCTTCCAAATGTTTCAGGATGCCTTCTCTCCAATCATGACCTAACTGCCCTGGTCCTGACCTTCAGTGCCTGTACCTCTAATGGGCCTCCCTCATCCTAGTCTTGTCCTTATTAACCCCAGTGTCCACACAGACTACAGAGGACCCTTTCTCCATGCAGAGGTCACCATGTCATCCCCACCATCTATAGACAAGGGCAAACTCATCTACAAAGCTCTTCAGAAGGCAGCCTCTACCTTCCTAGCCTCAGTAACCCCCACAGCCTCCTTCTCCCCACTCCTGGCTCTCAGACCTGCTTACAGTCCCCTACAAATCCATGACACCCCTCACCTTTATGCCTTTGCTTAGCTGTGTTCCACCACTGCTTGGAATACCCTCTATCACCACATTTCATTTATACTCTTCCCCTATCTATTCACATTCACACATTACCGCCTCCTGGAAGTCCTCTCTGATTTCCCTGGGCTAGGCTCCTTGAAAGCCATGTGCACATCTCTCTTGTCACACTCAGCATGTCATCCTCAGTGGACGTGTTCATTTTATCCACCAGACTTCGAGCTCCCCTGTGACACAGACTAACCATGGCTCATTCATTCAAGTGCCTCGAGTTCCTAGCATGGTGCTGGGCCCCTAGCCAGGACTCCAAATTATGTCTAATAAAAATGTGAGTGAATAAAATATTTGAAAAAGGATCTTTCTCCTAAAATTGAATTGAACCCATGCACTTTCTAGCATTATTTTCTATCCAACTAAGCCAGGGCTAAATTGGATGCTGCCTCCAGATTCTAGCTCTGCCGGTCAGTTTCACATGTCAGCCGAGCGACAGCACCCAGTTATTCAAGCCAACATCAACTGGGAGTTGCTGTGAATGTATTTTGCAGGTGTGGTAACATCTACAGCCAGTTGACCTGAAGTAAAGGAGATTACCCTCAGTTATCAAATGGGCCTGATCCAGTTAGATGAAAGGCCTCAAGAGCAGAACTGAGGTCTCCCTGAGGGAGAAGGCATTCTGCCTGTGGGCTGCAGCTTCAGCCCTTACCTGTGACTGTCCCGTCTGCCCTTCCTGGTGGCCCACGCTGTGGGTTCCAGACTTGCCTAGCCAGCCCTCACAATGGTGCAAGCCAATTCCTTGCACTGAATCTCTTTAGAGATACACATACATATATATATACTGTACATATACACTACTGTGTATGCATACATACTATAGATGTACCATACATCTATAGATAGGTACAGTGGAAATATAAATATAGATAGAGAAAGAGAGGGAGAAATAATGTCCTTCTGGCTCGGTTTCCCTGGTAGAACTCTGACTTACACCCCAGACTTTGAAGCCCTGCCGAAGCTCTGGACTGAGCAGGCCCTTATCTTTGCCCCAAAGCCCTTCCAGAGAACAGTGTGCTTCAGAGCTGTTCGGATGTCGCCAGCATCCCGGACCAGTGGGTGGGTGGTGAAGCACGTGCCACGTTTGCTGCAGGAGCACCTCCGCACAGGGTGAGTCACCGGCCTCACAGGATGGCACAGTGGGACCGCTGGTCAGATATCCTGTCTCCCAGCCCAGGGCCTGCCATCGACCCAGCCTGAAGCATCAGTAATTTGTATTAGTGGGAAGATAAGGCTGCTGCAGATTATTGAACTTGGCCAATTAACAAGTAAACAAACACGCAGTTGCAAGCCAGAGCCCAGGCTAACCCAATGTACTCTGCTCCTTTCATTTGACATGAGTCGTTTAGTCTTAATCAGGGCAAAGCTTCACGGCATATTAGTAGGAGTTCTGTAGTATATGTTGTGGAAATAATAAAGGCTTAGCAACGAGACCTGCTTCAGCGCTCTGCTATTAAAGCTTCACTGAGGAGGGAGGCAGGGCTCCCAGGCTTTTTGTGGAAATGACGGGGTTTGGAAATGAGCGCTAATAGAAAGAGCTGGGTGAGACAGAGTCTGGCAACACCCCAGACTCGAGCAAGCCCAGCAGCGCTTCCCCTCAGGGTCCTGAGGACCTAGCCCATGCTGAACCTCGGGTTCATCCAGCTTCTGGGGTCTCCACAAGGCCTGGGACACCCCCGGCCCCCACAGCTACAGGGCAGGATGGATGCTCCCGGGAAAACATCCCAACTCACATCCTACTTGGTCACACTCGAACCTCACTCAACTGAGCTTCCTCTGCAGAGACCATTTGCCTCCTAAACAGGAGAAGAATCAAGATTTACACCATACTCTCTCCCTTTCTTCGGCCTCTCAAGTGTGACATGGCGAAAGATAAGTACAGCACAGAGACGCAGCAGGAGGTCAGCGAGAGCACAGGGGCAGCTCCTGCCTCCACTCCGCGGGCAGAGCAGACTTGCTGCAGGGCAGGCTGGGCGAGCTGAGACCGGAGAGTGTCTTCCTCCAACTCCGTCTTTCAGCAGCATTTGATGCAATGGATACTCCCTCCTCCTGGAAACACTTTGTCCACTTAATTTTCCTCCCCTCCAGCCACTCCTTCCGAATGTTCTCTGCTGGAGCCTTTCCATCCTCAGAAGTTTTAGGCCCTGGTCGGTTGGCTCAGCGGTAGAGCGCCAGCCTGGCGTGCGGGGGACCTGGGTTCGATTCCCGGCCAGGGCACATAGGAGAAGCGCCCATTTGCTTCTCCACCCCCCACCCCCTCCTTCCTCTCTGTCTCTCTCTTCCCCTCCTGCAGCCAAGGCTCCATTGGAGCAAAGATGGCCCGGGCGCTGGGGATGGCTCCTTGGCCTCTGCCCCAGGCGCTAGAGTGGCTCTGGTCGCGGCAGAGCGACGCCCTGGAGGGGCAGAGCATCGCCCCCTGGTGGGCAAAGCGTCGCCCCTGGTGGGCGTGCAGGGTGGATCCCGGTTGGGCGCATGTGGGAGTCTGTCTGACTGTCTCGTCCCGTTTCCAGCTTCAGAAAAATGTACAAAAAAAAAAAAAAAAAGAAGAAGTTTTAGATGTTAGAATGCCCCGCACTTGACCCTCAGACCTCTTCTCTTCTCTGGGACATAGATATCTTTACCTAATGTACCGGGATCCTCATGAGAGACAGATGGAACACTCAGCTACGATCTTTAAAGAGATATTTTTGTGAAGGCACTACTCACAGACGAAACCAACAAGAGGTGTGGAGGTCCCCAAGGACTAGTGACGCTGGGAGACTGACAGCATCCATAGTCCTGACGGAACGGGGCGAGGAAGTGGTGTTACCAGAGCCCAGCTGAGAGCGGAGACCCCGGGAGTGTGAGAGCTTGGTGGAGTGTGGCCGTGGGAATACCGCCACTGCAGAGCGGGGTCTGAACAGAAAGAACCAATGCCCACCCTGCTCCCACCCTCAGGTCGCCTGCTGGTGTGCCCTATGTTCAAACCCAACTGGGAGCCGGAGGGCAATGGACCCCTGGGGATTCCGTCCATGGAGCTCATTTACTGTACAGTCCATGGAGCTCCAGCTCAAGAATGCAGAGCAAAGCAGAGAAGAGAAGGAGAGAGAACAGGTCTGGGGCAAATGAAGATTCCGCAGCACATCAGTATTTGTGGTTCCTCTCCTTCCAGGTAGAAGACAGGTCCCATGTTGTCTGACCCCATCCTAACGTCAGCTACAGCATGTGCAACTGGCTTTAGCCAGCATCTCTTCCAGACAAACGTCATCACATTCCCCCTTCCACCTGCTATAATGACCAGTGACAGGCCAGAGGATGAAGACTCAGTCAGCCTGGGTCCCAAAGTGATAAAGAAGCAGAGTAGTGTCCTTTGATGACCCAGAGTGGACATGCTACATGAGCAAACATATGCCTCTTAGATTTGGGAGTTGATTGTTACTATAGTTTTCCCTTTTATCCTAATTAATATCATATATTTCCTCTGCCAACACAGCAACCTCCCTCATCCTCATACCTTACTATCCCTTCCTTTCTTTATCAGACTTATCACCACCTGATAAACTTTAATGTGTGTTAACTGTCTGTCTCTCTCCTCTAAAATGTAAATCATTGGGGCAGAACTGTTTGGTTCACTACTGATTTTCAGCACCAGAAATGCACCTGGTTAATAACAGATGCTACAGTTCCTGGTTAACTAGATGAGAGAATAAATGAGCTTGGCCCCGGCACACTGGCTCAGTGGAGAGAGCATTGGCCCAGCATGTAGACGTCCCAGGTTCGATCCCTGGTCAGGGTACACATGAGAAGCGACCATCTGCTTCTCTTCCCCTACTTCCCCCCTTCTCTATCTCTTCCCCTCTCACAACCAATGGCTTGATTGGTTCAAGCATGGCCCCAGGCACTGAGGATAGTTCAGTTGATTTGAGCATCAACCCCAAACAGGGGTTTCTGGGTGGATCCTGGTTGGGGTGCATGTGGGAGTCTGTCTTACTATCTCCCCTCCTCTCACTTAAAAAAGTAAATGAGCTCATAATGACTAACCCATGTTATTAAGTACATCCAAGGCACAGTCTCAGGAAGTATGTTCAGGCAATTCTGAGCAAGTGAAAGATTAAACACATCGCTAAGGTCACCAGCTTAAGTCATGGAGTGAGTAGTGAAGGCATTTTGACTCTAGAGCCCAAGTGCTTGACCACTCTGCCGTGCTGCTTCCCAGGACAAAGGGGGCTGGAGGAGGACATGCGGGCAAGGCCATCGGGGCACAGGCCAGAGGCTGGAGAGCCGCAGCTTACATACTGCAATGTGTCAGTTATCGCAGGAGCCAGGAGTGACAACCAATAAACTATACAGGGGGAATGGGAAAATTAAAAACTCTGTGTAAAAGTAATGCTAATTACAGTCATTTATGAGGATTGCTTACCATTTCTGCCTAATTACCAGGCAGCAAAACAATTAGGTAGATCTTTAAATAATGTCAGCCTAACTCTGATTATAACTGTAAAAATCTGAAAAAAAGAGCTTGCTCCAACAATGAGTTGGTTGCTCACAGAGACTGGTTCTCTGCCCAGAATTTAAAATTAGAGAGAAACTACCTTGTCCTTAACAGGTACTGTCTATATTAGTAGTGGTCTTCCAGGTGTAAGAGTTTGATCTGGACTAGGAGATCCTTGAGGGACGTGTTATCTGATTTTTCCTGGTAGCATTATCTTCTCCCCACCCGGAGCCTAGCTCAGCCCCGAATAGAGGCGGGGCCCACACCTGTGTTCATGAGTTGGCACTCTCTCTAGAAGAGATGGTCCTGGCCCATGTGCCTCAGTCTCACCTTGCTTTCTGGATGCTGAGGATGTGAGGTTGGCTGAAAGGCGCCATGGCTATACTCATGTCTATGGACAGTGGCAGGAGCCTTCCCAGGAACCTTGTAGGAGGCCTTGAGAAGAGGTGAGGTGAGGGTAGGAGAGGGCATTTGGTGGCCTAGAACTAGCTAAGAAGAACCCTTGAAATGTTATAACACAGAGTGCCAGCTGTCCCCCCGCCCCCAATGTTCCTTCTCTCCTTCAAATATAACAGTGTTAGCAGGGCACATGGCAGCCCAGATAAAGACCATATTCCCAGACTCCTTTGCAGCTAGATATGGCCAATAGAATGTTAGCAGAAGTGATATATGCAAATTCAAGGCCAAACACTGAAAATAAAAGGCATGAACCTCTCTCTCCTCTTTCCCCTCTTTCTTCCAGCTGGGATACAGGCAGGATGTTAGCACTTACACAGCCTCCTTAGACCCAGAATGAAAAAAATGTAGGCGTTGAGATGCCAGAGCAGCAAGATCAAAGGATCCTGGATGGTCAGACCTGCGGGCTACAGTACCACCCCATTACAGAACATTGCAGCATGCACACACGATATATGTCAATCGCTGTAAGAGCACAGGAAATAGTAAAATGTACAAAAATTAGGAAGTAGTGAGTTTTGAGTATTTATTACCTTTGTTTTTAATATAGTTTATCCCCTTTTAAGTTCATATAATTTAATTTTTAGTGGTAGCTGTGTTTAACAACCAGCTCTCAAGATTTCCAAAAATGTGTGCCCACTCCAGCTTCAGGTCTCAGTCATAGTAGCAAACCCTGCATCCTAACTATTAGCAAGGTGATGCAGGAAGTGGGACGTGGGTGAGATTATATTCTCAGGCGTATGTGACATACAACTCAGCTCAGGGATGACCCAGGGTCACCTGAAAAATGAGGTTGCTCCATGGTAACTTTGAACAACAAATTATAAAGATTCTATTAGTTGTTGTTTTTAAATTTAAAAAACACACTTCCTGGAAGCCTAATTCCAACTTAAACATACCCACATCTGTGTGGAGTTGTTCTGGGTGACAGTTAAGGCACTTCCTGCTCCAAAACCCAGTGCTCCTCTATGGTCTGGTTGAGCCTTTCTGCCTCCTTCATACCTGCTTTTCTTGGGATCATCTTCCCTCACCACCTTAAGGGAAGAGAGACCAGCTCTCTGGTGAGAGGCATAGACTCTGACCTCACCCTTCATTCTACAAAACAGGATAAAGTGTAAACAAGACATTTATTCAAAGAGTATACACAGATAAAGTAAAACATGTCTCAGAATAACGTGATTCATAGAATCCCACTTTGTTAATAGTTAGAAAGAGAAGAAAGGCAAGAGAGAAGAAGAAAAGGAGGGAGAGAAGGAAGGAAGGAAAGAAGGAAAGAAGGGAGGGAGGGAGATATGCTGTATATATGCTTGTCTGAGCCAAGAGAAATTTGTGCAAGGACACCCACCAAACAATTATCATGAGTTACCTTGGAAGGTTGACTTTCCTTTATATGCACTTATATTATCTACACTTAATTCAATAAGTATTACTTTTACTTCTAATATTTAAAAAAACACTAAAAAAGTGATGTGAGTTACTACTAGGCAGCAGTTGAAATGAATGAACTAGAGCTATACAATATCAACATGGATATATCAAAAACTATAATTTTGAGCAAAAGAGAGGTGTTAAGGATTAATACATACATTATGAAAACAATTATATAAAGTTTTAAGGCTCCAATGATAATAACAGGACACGTACTGTGACTTGCCTACATCATTTTGCTGAATCCTCTGAAGGGTTTGATGAGATAGACTTGGTTACTACTTGATTCTTTCTTCACGGATGAGAAAACTGCCACTAAGAAAAGTTAGAGAACTGGTTCAAGGTCACACAGAGAATAAGTGGTAGAGCCAGGATTAGAACTCCTGAGGCCAAGACTTACCCACTGTACAATGCTGCCTCTTTGGAACAGGGTGTACAGCATATCCACGGGGCTGAACCTCTCAGCAACAGTGACAGTCCTCAGTCCAACATGAACCTACAAGACGGGGAAAATAAATCTGAACACATATTTACCTTCTTGCATTAACATCCAAATTCAAGTTGTTTGTGGCCACACCCTCTGCAGTTGGGTCTAGAGTCTACAATCACCTTTCTTCTTTTCACTGAAAAATTACCAATCAACTGCTCCTATGTTGCTCCATGTGCCATTGATCATACTGAGCTTTCCATTTTTACCCGGGCATTTTTCTCCAGTCTCAAATGCCCCTTTAAAGTCCTCAAGATGGATTTGGCATGTATCCTGGGTTTTCACTCTGTCCCTGCCAGTAACCCATCACTCTAACGGGTTAAGTCCACCCATCATATCCTTCGAAACCCTCCCCAAAGGCAGCTGCTCCCATCCACAGCCTCTTGTCCCTTCCAAAGTCACAACCTTAGACAGGAAGGAGGGACAGTCCTTCTGTTTCCTACAAAAAATGTTAAACTTGTGGAGACACAGTCAAGGTCTGTGTTTTACCCTGTCTAGATTGTTTTCCTGTGAGTCAGCAGAAGTGGGCAGCCCTGGGGGATGTGAACAAGCATGCTAAACCCAGTCTCGTCTGAATTAAAAGAGATAATGGAAAATGAAAGCATTTTATAAGTGATAGAGCACTGTCCAGATAGACGATGGCAATTGTTTGAGATGAACTGTCCAGGAGGACAGACTCCTTTTTAGTCTTGTCTGATCAAATACAGCTGACGTCACTCCTCAGGGGAAGGGTCACCAGTCCCCACCACCCTACCTCCAGGGAGCCCGGCAGGACAGCTCCCACCTTCCAGAGACTGCCTGTGGACATCGTTCAGCTAGGGAGCATCTATTCCCCCAGTAAACTAACTGCTCTTGGATGTGCCTTTGTGTGCTCTGATTGGCCTTCTGAGGCCCTGTGTTCCTGCCATGTCACCAAATACCTGCCCCTCCCATCACTAGTTACACAGCTAAGACCTTCCCACACAATGGCTCCCTGTGCTTCTTGCCCAACATCTCTGCTACCCATGTTTGCAGAATAACAAATGAAGTTAACATTTATTTTTATTTTTATTTTTTATTTTATTTTATTTTTTACATAGGCAGAGATAGACAGGGACAGACAGGAACGAAGAGAGAGATGAGAAGCATCAATCATTAGTATTTCATTGCGCGTTGCAACTTCTTAGTTGTCCATTGATTGCTTTCTCACATGTGCCTTGACCGCGGGCCTACAGCAGACCAAGTAATCCCTTGCTGGAGCCAGCAACCTTGAGTCCAAGCTGGTGAGCTTTTTGCTCAAGCCAGATGAGCCCGCGCTCAAGCTGGTGACCTTGGGGTCTCGAACCTGGGTCCTTCCGCATCCCAGTCTGATGCTCTATCCACTGTGCCACCACCTGGTCAGGCAACATTTATTAAAACAATGTAAACATCTGATCTCATTGGATCCTTATACCTATACTATGATATCATTAATTCATTACATTTTGAAAAATTGAGGCTGGTGGGTGGTCGAGCTGAGATTTGAACCTGTGGCTGTATCCTGCAAAAGTCCATTCTCTCAACCATTTTGTTAACTCCTCTTGATCTTCATCACTTAAGTGCTTAGAACACAAGCAGTTTACAGCTGATTAGAAAGCAAGCCCCTGCACTGTATTCTAGGAAGACTGGGTGAGGGGGCCAGCCGCCCTGCTCAAGCTACAAGCGTCCCACTTAGCACAGACTTTCAAACACATAGGAGTCATATAGGGACCTGGTCTGGAGCAGATTCTGACTCTCGGGATGGGTGAGCTTGAGTCACATTTCTACCAAGCTCCCAGGTAGTGCCCTGCTTCTGGTCTAATGACCACACTCTGAGTAGAAGTCTCTAAAAGTCTGGTGCTCTGACTCACGTGACTGTGAATGACTGATCGAACCACAGCCAGCTGGGGAGGGGCTTTCTGGGCTGGAGAAACAGCAGGAGCAAAGGTACAGAATCCCGAGTGCAGATAGTGCAAAGTATATCAGGCCCTCAGCAGTCCTGGGACCCAGGGCACATGGGAGAATGCATAGAACACAAGTCTTAGCAAACAAGCCTGAGAGGGAGAGTTGAGTCTGACTTTGCAAAGCCTTGAATATCATGCTAACATTTTAAAGAATCCAAATTCTTCATTTTTCAGCCATACCTCACTTATGGTCAAAGTATCCATGCCTAGTTTCTTAATACCTATCCTCCCTGTTAGTAATAAGATGTGAAGTCTCTGAATCATCTTTTTATCCCCTAAAATGCCTTGCTCCTGGCCACCTTCATAAAGAGTAGAGACTGGGGAGCACCAGAGCCCTGTGAAAGGGAGTGACGGATCAGTCTGTGTCGCAGGCACTGGGGATGGTGGCTTAGACATAGGGCGATGCCTTAGGAGATTGTCCCAGTAGGCAAGGGTGGGACAATGAGACTGAAACAAGGACAACAGCTGTGGAATGGGTTCCTCTTCTGCAGGCAATCAACCACATTGTGCCCTGGCTGCTCTCCATGACCGCCCCTCACCCCCACCCTCTGCCTCTCTTTGCCCTACGCTGGTCCCCAGAAGACTGACCCCTGGGGACACACCACCTAGGCAACCTTTCCCTCTGCTTCCGGTTGAGTTCAGCCAATGAGAGCCGCAGTAGAAGACTGGAGAAGGAAGAAATGGAGGAGAGAGGTGAGGGTATTTCTCTCCACGCCCTGTCCCCTTACTTCTTTGCTACCTCATCAAGGTTGCGGCAGTGGCTGCATTCTGGCTGCAGCTTCAGTTCCTTTATCATGGTGCTGGCTGGGGGCCCACGCCCTGTAAGGTTGGAATGCTATACTATAGGCTGAGGTACAGTGGCCAAGACATGGTGTTATTCCCCTAAGTCAGATAACCCAGGCCCTTGATCCAAGAGGCAGAGAGAGGTGAGGATGACTCCTCTTAGTACTGAGCAATCCACTTGAAGGATTTTTTGCTTCCCTTGGGCTCAGTGCCGACCCCACCCTTTGCTCGTGCCATGTTCCTCTGCCCTTGGCCGACCTGGGTCACTTCCACTGCAGTGGGCCGGTCCCAGCACGCCGTAAGCTTTCAGAGCTGTGCCTCTCTTCCCTGCCAGGAGGGTCTCTCCACCACAGACACACCTAGAAAACAAGGAAAAGTCACATCCCAGGTGAAACCCCTCTACCAATGAGGGACAGGCGTCAAAGCCCCACCTCCCTGGTCTCTGGTGGGACCATCCTAAAGTGTATGGCCTCGATTTTTCAGAAGGTCTTCAGCAAGACCAAGTCCAGTTGCCCACAGTACCCTGCTCATTGATTCACCCTTTACTGGCTTCCTCCCCTCCTTGTCTCTCTCTCCATGCCCTCGCTCCTGCTTTTTGGGATCACCTCCCAAATAAACTACCTGCACCCAGGTCCTTGTCCCAAGGCCAGCTTTTGGAGGAACCCAAACAGATGCACATGGAGCTTCCACCGGAGACCACAATTGGAGCTACATTAGATTGGGAGCGGAGACTGCCCTCAGCTGTTTGGGCTCTTCTTGCTGTAAATGGACAGCTGGAGAAGGGTGGTCACTCCCAAATACTACAGGGAGGTTGGCTACTGCTACACACAATGGGGGGCAAAGATGACTAGGACTGCAATCGACAGGCTTCCCCGTGATGTCCCTTGAAGCTCCCACATCCGATTGTAAGGGCTAATGGGAAACTACGGCAACCCGACAAAAACGGGACCACTACGGTCACTGCTCCTGTGGATATGAAGGTTCAGAGTGTCCACCAGGAGCCCTGAAGTCATGGTACTGGCAGGGGAGAAGTGGAACACAAAGTCAGTGGTAGAAGAAGAGAAGCTTTCTGTGGTTTCTTTCCCTGTCAGAGCGGAGTGAGATTGAACCAACATCACCCTATGGTGAGAGAGGGTTCACGGCACTAAGGGATGCCCCTGTGTTGGAGGCGCAAGTTTCTTCACTAACAAAAGGACCAGGACAGATGCTAGTGACAAAGGTAGACAGTGCTGATTATTCTCCGTGTATTCCCCCAAACTGCCACCCTCTCTGTCCTGCCCTGACCTCCGGGCTGCCCTCTGTGGGCTTACGCGGGCATCCTGGCCCTGCAGTTTCTGGCTTAGCCAGTGCAAGGCAGCGGCAGGAGACCAGAGGGCAGCAGGAGAGATGCATGGGCACTCACCCCTCAGCCCGCCCCGCGTCCTGCCACCCTTAGGGCAGTGGTTGCGTTTCTCTAGGATGGTAGCCTCTGCGGGCAACCCCATCTTCCCAGCTCCCGCTCTCCAGGGCCCCTCGCGGCATGGCTCCCTGCCCCTGGTCCCGATGGCCTGTGGGTGGTAACAGCTTCCAGCTCTCGCTCATCCGGATGCGTCAGCCCTCTGTGTGGGTTCCCTGGATGCTGTCCATGCATAAATAGAACCTTCATTAAACTCCCTTCAGTCAAACCATCTCTTGCCTACTGGGATTGGAATGGATGGAGAGGCTGGTGGACAGCGAGCGGAGAGGAAGGAGGGGAAGGGGAGGACTGCCCAGGCATCCCGCCCACCCTCCGAGACGGGACACCAGAGAGCGTTTGTCTGACACAGGCGTCCAACCACATACCGTTTGATACCTGCTTCCCACCCTTCCTCAGATCGCTGCTTCTGAAGTCACTCGGGCAGATCTGGTTTTGTCTGGAGAACCTTCTTAGAGGAGGTAGGTGGCTGCTACAAGGAAGTAACGAAGCCGTGAGATGGCAGCGCGCACCGTGTCACATTCACTGTCCCACTGGGATGAATACAGGGGCTGAGGGGCTGTAGCCACGGGCGGCACCCTTCCCCTCCCAGATGACCAAGAGTGTCCCTCGACCCGTCCCACCCCAGGCCCACCCAGGCCTCAGGTCCAGGGGTGGTGGTAGTGGTGCACGTTAGGTACAATTTATCCGAAGACATTAGTGGTCGTGCAGGCCATGCACCTGCTCCGTTCTGTGTCACAGAAGATGCATTTCCCAGGCTCCTTTGCCTTCCAGCAGCTCAGCTGATGGGGGCACCACACCAGGGGAAGATTGAACGAAGGAGGGAGAGGAAGGGAGGGGCCATGGTGCTGATCTTGTCTTCCTCTGTTTCAAATGGCCCCTCTAGCCATGGCTGTCACCTCCATGATTCCAATTACCCCTGACATTCCCACACCCCATGGTCCCAGCTCCAACCAGGCAGCCCTGGCTCTGAACTCTGATAAGACCACCTCCTCCCTGGTACCCAGGGATGGCAGCTTCCCATCACGCGGGTCCTGGCTCCCCCGACCTGTTGCCTCCTCTGCCCTTCCATTGCCTATGTTATTAAATGTCCTCTGTTGAAAGGTAAGAGTGGCTCCTGTCTTCCTGACTGGACCCTGACTGATGTGGTAACTTGTCCAAGATCACATGACCCCTGGTGAGCGGCAGGGCAGAATCAAACCAGTTCTGCTGACCCCAAAGCCATCTGCCACCCTAACTGCCTTGGGACTTCAGGCCACAGCATCTCGCTGAAGCTTCTGCCTCCCCTGGAACCATGTACTTGTCCTGGGAGTCAGGGTGCCATGCTGGAGTTTGAAAGTGAATGTGTTGGTGACCTGGCTTGCCTGAGTCAGAATTCACTAAACCACAGCAGCAGTCACCAGGCCTGGAAGAAAGGCCTCTCTGCTTTTGTTTTTTGGTTTGTTTGTTTGTTTTTTATTGCTTTATTTATGTGCAAGAAAATATCAAGTCCTCTTAGGGCTCCCCCTACTCACCCAACTATATACAAATGCACCTGAAAATCCTCTGGGGTAAAAGAGAACTTACCCACCACCTCCCCAGTAAGGAAGAGGTGCTGTCTGGGTTGGCACACCCACCAGCATGGCCAGGCCTGCCCCCCACCACTCTCCCTGGGAGGTTATATAATGGCCCAGAGGACCACCCCCACCACAGTAATTGGCCCAGGTGTGGCTCTTGCCCCGACTCTCTTGCTGGGTGGAGATAACAAGAAACAGCATGTCCAGGCTCAGTAACTCAGTGTGAGCCAGGCCCTGATGTGCACCACGCAACGGAATAATGAGGTCTCATCTAACGGAGAGGAGTTAGGTAACTGGAAACCAGCCCGTTAGCCGTCACAAAACAATCAGGGAAGGTCATACAGACAGCTCCATTCAGAGCTATCTAACCCAGCTGAGCGGAGGTTAACGGAGAGCCCATTAGACAATCGATTCTAAATTATTCAACTTGATCGTCCCCTTAGATGCGGCGGGAGGCTGAGGGCTCTGAGGAGGGCTCATCTCTCCGCTTCTCGGGGCTTGTCTTTCTGCTGCCCTCCAACCTGCAAGAATAGTTACTGTCGGTGCTGCGCACCCTCAAATATCCCCACCTGACTCAGAGGGAACATAGGAAACCGTGAGAGCTTGCAAGCGCTCATTCCTGAATAGCCACTGCATGTGAGAGACCGAGGGAGGGAGGGAAAGAGAACAAGAACGCTCAACCTCTTAGCACAGAAACATAGTGAGACAGAGTGAGAGCTTGGGCACGGATGCCTGCACCCAAACCAGGAGTTACCATCACTGTCAGGGCAGACGGATGACAAAGGATCACCTCACACGTGTATTCTCTCTGCAGACAAAGAGGTAAAAACTGAAGACAGGCAGAAAAGATAAATCAACACTGTCAGTGAGTTCCGTCACTACTTGGATACCCAAATCTCCGGAGGACCTCTGAAAGCTCATTCAGTGGTCTGGGTGAGGCGTGGAGGCCACGTGCAGGCCCCCCAGGCAGCCTGGCTCAGGGAACCAGGAAGTCCCCCCAGGAAGGATTGCCCGAGGTCCCCTTCCTTCATTCACACAAAAGGTGAGACCCTCAGGGGCAGCCCTTCAGTTTCACTCACACCCAGAACAAGGCAGTTCCAAGAATTGAGAAAAAAAACCCACAATGAGGAGATATTATCTGAGAAGTCAAGCTTCACACTTTTTGTGTGGATCAAGCCTTTGTATAAGGTACCTATACTCTAGGCATTGTTCTAAACACTTTTCAAATGTTCATTCATGCCATTAATGCAACCCTTATCCCAATTCTCTGAGGCAGCTACTATCATTATCCCTCTATTTATAAAGAGGAAACTGAGGTACAGAAGGCTCAGTGATTTGCACAATGTCATGTAATTAAGTGTCAGAACCAGGATCTCAACCCAGACAGCCTGGATTTAGAGTGAGCACAGACATGCATTTGTTGTGCACAGGCTATTGGGAAACTCCATTCAACAAAACTGAACTTCCTGAGCCCAGGATGGAGTGTTAGTCCCCGGGCATGCAGAGCAGGCTCTCAGTGACATCATCACTGGCCCAAGGGCCTTCTCCCTGCAGGGCATTTTCACATCATGTCCCTCATTAGCTCTCCCCAATCCTGCCTTACACATTGTCCTCATTCTCTCTCTCTCCCTCCTTGGTGGCCAGTGACTGAGCTCCGAGACAGAAGGGTGGCTATTTGCAGGTACACCTCTGCTGTGCCCTGCAAACTGCTTTTGCCTTCACAGCTCAGAGCCACTGGGGCATCCCATTCGGTAGAATCCTGTGACATGTCTTCCTAGATGGAGAAGAAAGGGATGACAGGAGGTCCTCAGACGAGGGAGACAGGTAGGAGACACAGTTTACTGTTCGGGAGGTTTAGTAGGAGTGCTCGCGGGATCCACACCCAGGGAAGTCAAAAGGAATGGAGCCAAGGGAAGTGAGCGGCAACACAGGTCTAAGCCTCCACCAACCCCATGGAGGCTCTAGAGCTGAAACGGCCCCTCAGAGCTGTACCACGGTGGCCACAAATGCCCGGCCTTTCTGTTTCCACCACATCTGCATTTTAGCAGCAGGCACAAGGAAAGAGGAAGAGGAAGGAAGGTATTGTCTCGCCTTTAAGAGCATGCCACCGGGTACCTGCTCACCCGCGACGACTGGCCTGACTGAATCATAGTGACCAGCTACAAGGGAGCATGGGAACTGTCGTATCAGCTGGGTAGCTCAGTGTACATCCCCAAATTCTCCTACTCCAGAACAAGGGAGAAAACAAGCTGTCACTGCCACAGGTACCTGGAAGACTAAAACTAAGCCATTTATTTTTCCAAGAGACGTTTAAGCTATATAATAAAATGCAATTATAATCACTAGATGGCTTGGCTATAAACAGTTTTACCTAGAAATCTAAACATTCATTTTTATTTTTATTTTTTTTTACTTAACCCAAAATTATAAGATAGGTATGAGGAGAAGATGGAGGGAGAGACCTGGGTCTGTTGAGAGGGATAGGGACATGGATGAAAAAGTTACTCATTATCCTTAGTGGAAAGTCAATAGAGAAGGCCTCAGATGGAAAAATCAAGAAATAGCAGCACAGTAATGTCACTTGGAAATATGGAGGCTAAAACCCAGAATGAATAGCTAACAGTTGCCTCTGGGAATCTGAGATGGGAAGTAGAATGGGGATGGATGGTTTTCA
Organism: Saccopteryx bilineata; assembly: GCF_036850765.1. Classification (NCBI taxonomy): domain Eukaryota; kingdom Metazoa; phylum Chordata; class Mammalia; order Chiroptera; family Emballonuridae; genus Saccopteryx; species Saccopteryx bilineata. The sequence goes on along the minus strand of NC_089491.1, from coordinate 289,634,785 downwards.
TTATAAGCCTTGTGGTACTTTTATTAACTTATAAATTCCTGTATATATATTTTACTTTGATGAAAATTAGAATTTAAAATATGGTATAACTGTAAAAGAAACCCTGTGTTGTAATATAAATAATAAAGTTTTGCTCATTTTGAAGAGTTGATCAGCCTGACTATAATCAATTACTTCAACTTTCTATCTCAATGACCCATGAACTCAGTGTTTTCAAACTTCCAAGTGATCCTGACGCAGTCAGGTTGGAGAACCACAGGTGAGCCCAGGTCCCCTTCCAGCAGCCTGAACTGCCCTCGCTGTCCTGACCCAGGAGTCCCAGGGCTCTTTTTCTGAAGCCTCAATGGATTGTCCAGCTTAGGGGGGGGGGCGAGCAGAGGGCTCAGTAGGTTTGTTCTTTCCCAGTCTGGCCGCCTAGACCCCTACCCTGCACTTCCTCCCAAAACTGGAATCTTGATTCTCCCAACACAGCTCTTTTTGTAAAAAGGGTGGGAGACCCTGGAACAGATGGATCATTGAAGAGCACAGTGGCGGTTAAACCCATCACGGTCTCTCCAGGAAAGGAAGAGAGTGTCGCAGCTCCCTGAGCGTGGGCACCCTGGATTTGTCCCATCCAGTCTCATTCCCCACATTCACAAGCACATGCAAGCTCACTCCCGGCTGCCTGTCAGGGGCTGCCACCCCGGCCCACCTCTGCGAGGATGGACGTGCAAGGAAGAAGGGAGCAGCACAGGACGACACAAAGGCCATCATCTACCATGCCCTGTGTACACAGGGGAATTCCGTGGTCCCCAGGGGCAGAGCAATGCCAGTGCCTGGGTGCAGTCCAACTGCCTGAATAGTCCTGAGGCCAGGGCACAGTTTTCTAGGAACAGGACCAACATGGCATGGCATAGCTCCAAAGCGACCTTTGGGGTTTAGGAGCTGAAAGCAGCACTAGCTGCCATTTGAGGCCAGGAGACCCTTTGGGAGAGCTGGAGTGGTCACTCTGGGGCCGGTCTCCTGCTCTATGGCTGTTTACTCAGTCTCAGACCCCGGGGAGCCAAGACACAAAAGGGCACTGGAGGCTAAGGACGAGGCTGTGCAGCACACAACACCTTCAGCTTCACCCGCATTCTCAGCCCCCCACCAGCCCGGTGTGCCCGCCTGAACGGTACAAGGAGGCAGGACATGAGAGAGCCCTGGGCTGAGAAACTGGACTCCTGCTCAGAAGACAACGGTGTGGCCTAGAATAGGTCACTTCACCTCTCGGGAGTCAGCTTCTTCATCTGCAAGATAAAGACGTGGGATTTGGGGTCCTTAACTCCCTTCCCAAGCTAAGATTTAGTCAACCGACTTTCTGACTTTTCTTCCTTTTGCTACATGATAGATTGAGTTAGTCTTCCTGAGTTCCGGTCCGTGACCAAATCTCACAGCGCCTCTGTATCTGATAGTGCTATCTACAGGTTGCTGCTCACCAGCCACAAACCCTGAGTGACGTCCGGAATTGAACAGTTACAGCTCACATGGCCCTGTGGAGTGATTGGCGTAGGCTGGCCCCTTGGGCACCTGTAGATCCACTGGACTGCTTGGCTGGGCACCTGAGCGAGAAGGCTCTGCTCCACGTGTCTCCCCTCCTTCTCCTCTCCCTGACCAGCAGGCCGGCCCAGGCATGTCCCCTGCAGGGGCAGAGCAAGAGGGAAGCAGACACACATAAGGTCTCTCAAGGTCCAGGTTGAAAACTAGACACTGACTTCCGCCTTATTCCAATGGCTAAAGCCAGTCACATGATGACTCCCAGATTTAAGAAATAAGGAAATAAAACCCATAGAGTTGCATGGTAAGGGGCACAGATACAGAGAGGGGGAAGAATTGGGGCATTAATGCAAATCAGGGCTGTCTCTGTGAGACACAGAGAAATATCACCAAGTCAGGCCAGCAGTCCATCCTGGATGTGAAGGAGGTCTTCAAGGAAACAGGCCTTTCCTACAAACACAGGCTCTCTGTCTCCCTGCTGGGGCAGCCTGAGAGAGAGCTCTGACTCAGAATCTGCCATCTTCCTCTGCCCCAAATGTCATGGTCTCTGGGTCTTCTGGGGTGGGAGTGGGGGGCTGAGTCCAGGGTACGAAGGGTCATCTCATGGGCCAATAAAGCCAGGCAGCAGAACCTGCACACGATTGCGCGCCTGGGTTCCTGACTTTATTGGAACTGAGGAGAAGGAGGAGGATCCAAAAAGGGAAGGTGGACCTCGTCCTCAGGGGACTACAAAGCAGACCAAACACGGTGACTTCAGTGGACAGAGCAAGACTGGGCCTCAGCATCAGAAAACCCAACTTCCACTCACTAGCTGGAAGCCTCCGTAACTCACTGAATCTCTCCAGGGCCTGTTTCCACATCTAGGAAATGGAGCTGATAATGTGTTCTTCATAGGCCTGAATTAGGCTGTTGACATGGGCTTTGCCAGGTGCCACTAAATGTCCTCTGATGTTGTGTGCCCCCAGCACCTGCAGCCCCAGGCATCCCTGCTGCCTCTGCTGGGGCGGGGGGGGGGGGGGGGGGGGGACATTTCCCATCCCATCCCCAGACACTGCTGACCTTCTGCCCATACAGCCTTCAGGCCCGGCATGACTTCCCGGTGTCAAGTCTCCCTGAAAGCCCCCTGCACTCCCTGGCTCTGTTTGGAACATTTGGTGGCCAGCTCCCTCCCTGCAAGACTCTCAACCCCTGGCCTGGTGTATGTAGTTGCCATCAGTATCTCTTGGCTTGATTCTTCTGGTCTGTCCCAGCGGGCTGGCCTTACACGCCCACATTAAAGGTCAGCTCTTGGATGGTATTATGACTGAGCAGCTGGAATGCTTCGGAAGCTAATTTCCCTTTTTCTAGCTACTAAAGCATTCTTTTTTCCATCAATCTCCCAGTGAGATCCCGGACCCTAAAATAGCCTGTTCCCTGTCACCTCAGACAATGGCATCTTTCAAAATCTCATGTGGACTCATCTCCTTGAGTGCCCCCACCTCCTCCCCTTGAGATGACAAACCACCAAATCTGTCCTGTCTGCCCCGATGAGTGGCAATGCTCATACCTAGGGGTCTCAGGAAAAGATGAGAACATGAGGGCAGTAGGGAGTCTCCCAAATCACATTTTCCCAGCCATACAAACAGCGCCGGGTGCTCACCAGCTCCCGACTGGCCTTCCCAGAGCTCATGGATGATGCCAGGTGGAGGGTAAGCATCTAGACAGGGGCCAGAACAGAGAGAGGAAAGGAGGCCACTGCCCTGTGCGCCAGGCCAGCAGACTGACCTGACCAGCGATGGGCTCCTATCATCTGGTGATAGAAGGCCTCTCAGACTCAGGTGAGCCTCTTAAGACCAAATTGTAAGGAGTGGGTCCTAAGCTCTCCTTACCCCAAGATCAACATATTAACTACTTCTATCCTCCAGTTGACAAACATGTATTGAACCCCTGCCATGTGACAATAGGGGTGGGCCTAGAGACAATGCAACAGAGCATAAAATAGACAAGGTCCCTGCCCTCGTAGAACTCATTTGTGGGAAAGATAGGTTATAAACAACTGAAGGTGCTGACAATTATTCTAGACTATGAAATATTCTGTCCAGGAAATAAATACATGCTGTAATAGAGTCTGGAGGAACAGTGGCCTCCTCATGGTGGGTAGTCTAAAGGCCCAATGATATAGGTGATATTTAAGCAGAGGCCCCAAGGATGAGGATGAGCAGGCAGAGGTGCTGCATGTGCAAAGGCCCTGAGGCAAGAAGCACTCTTGTGTTCTAAGAGGTCTAAGAAGAGCCATGTGACAGAGCAGAGTGCAAGAGGAGGCGGGCAGGAATAGCTAGCTGGGGAGCAGGCAGGGTCAGCTCACGCAGGGTGAGAAGTCACCAAACGTGCTGGGTTTCGTTCAATTCATTGGAGGTTTTTAAGCAGAAGGCTGACACAGTATTTTGGAGAGATCTCTCCAGTGGTGTGGGGCAAATGCAAAATAACTTCAATTCAGAGCCAAGCAGGTTAGGATAGTGGGAAGAGAAGGCATTCTGATAAACAGGACCAGCCAGAAAGTGGCTCACTGAAAATTTCTACTTTCTTGCAAGAAAAAAAATTAAGATGGAACCATCTCTCTAATATAATTATCTTACCTTGGAACAGTGCTTTATTCTGGTTCCTACGTGAGCTGTACTTCAGCAGAAATTTTCAACTATATAAAGCAGAGAAAATATGTACCTGTTCTGCCTTTTCCAATTAAATAATATATTTTTTAAACTTCGCAAATGTTATAGGTATTCTTATTCAAATGAAACCACGGAAATGAGTCAAAAAGGTTAGTGTGAGCCACGCTCTGAGAAACACGAAGTTCTATTTGTGAAGGCAGGCAGCCCTGTCTTCAAGGAGCTTACATTCTGATTCCAGGACGTGACAAAATAACTTAAAAACTTAACAATCTTGAGTCTGGAGTTTTAATTCTAAACAACAGAAGAAGTATCATAAGCCTGTACATGAGAACTCACTAAATGGAGTGTGAAGAAAATACCTAGAATGGTTAGAAGTAAGGAGAAATCACACTTGGCCGTGCCTGGACAGAAAATGTCAGGCGTGGCTGGCTCGGACCTGGGCTCTGGGGCCACCACGAGGACTGAGAAGGGACTCCCGCAGGGGAAATGGATTAGACAAAAGCACCAACAGGGTGTGTTTGGGGGAATCTGGACACACTCCTATCTATTCACTGATTGTTGCAAACATAGCCTGAATCACAGGTGTATTAGCATAGTGGGTCAGATCTGGGTTTTGTGATATCTGAAACTTGCACAGTTTTTGTGCCCACTGTAAGAAAAAGAACACATAACAACAAATATAAAATTAGGTATGAATGAGTATATTTGTTTTAAATAAAATAAGAGACAAGTTATTACTGGAAGCTAAGAGGTCTCTTTTGGGAATTTACCAGAAATGCTTACAAGGACGTACAGACAGTCCCCTCTCCACTGAGGACACTCGGCTCCCAGTACCTCCCAGGGCCTGGAGCCTCTGCCCCGTTCATTCATTCCAGGGAAACCTGCCGCTGAGCACAAGCAGACAAGAGATCGACTGGGTCCAAGTTCAAGATAACAGAAGGAGCCGGCACTTCTGTGGAGTAGACCCCGGTCGAGGACCCTACCGGCCAGGGAGACACAGACAACAGTTACTGATGTGACCAGGCACATGGACACCCCCACTCATTTACACGTTGGGGTGACCACTGTTATGGGTGTGTCCCTCATGTGAGCCCCAGCTGAGCCCCTTAGTGGGACCCATGGCTCATCTCATTTGCTGGCGACAAAGCTGGGTAGTTCAGCTGAGCCAGCAGGTCTAACACATGAATTCGCTGAGCGCTTCTGGTTGGACTGGCAGGTCAGCACTGGTCCCAGCATGGTGGGACCAGGTCCTCCCATCATGCACCAGGCTCTGCCTCTCCCCCAGTCTGATGTGTGCTCGTGCCCCGGGTTCCACTTCAGGAGGACCTTTCTGACCCCCCAACCATGGCTGGAACTAGTTTCCACAGCAGTCCTCCCCATCCAGCGCAGCACAGAGCAGGAAGGTGGGAGCAGAGGGGACAAAAGGGGACTGCCACCCTTATATCACCATTGAAACTACAGTGTCATAGATTGTCTGCGCCAGAAAACACCTCAGAGGTCATTCAGTACAGTGGCTTACCAGTGTTTAGTCGCCTTTTCCCCAAAACAGCACTCATCCAGAAGGTCAAACAGCAGAGCAGACGACTCCTGCTCCACCACTCACACTCCATATTCTAGAAAGCACATTCAATCTGGTGCCATGCCTCTACTCCTCGTGGTCGCCAAGGAGTCCAGTAGCAGTAAGAGCCAGTCACTGAGCGCCCTCTCCCCAGCCACCCCTCCTCGGTCCCTGGGGAGGGACTCTGCCCTCCACCCCCTCACCGACCACTACTCCTCACACACAGGAGACCACCCCAGCCCTCTCCCCAGCCACCCCTCCTCGGTCCCTGGGGAAGGACTCTGCCCTCCACCCCCTCACCGGCCACTACTCCTCACACACAGGAGACCACCCAAGCCCTCTCCCCAGCCACCCTTCCTCGGTCCCTGGGGAGGGACTCTGCCCTCCACCCCCTCACTGACCACTACTCCTCACACACAGGAGACCACCCCAGCCCTCTCCCCAGCCACCCCTCCTCGGTTCCTGGGGAGGGACTCTGCCCTCCACCCCCTCACCGACCACTACTCCTCACACACAGGAGACCACCCCAGCCCTCTCCCCAGCCACCCCTCCTCGGTCCTTGGGGAGGGACTCTGCCCTCCACCCCCTCACCGACCACTACTCCTCACACAGAGGAGACCACCACCCCAGCCCTCTCCCCAGCCACCCCACCTCGGTCCCTGGGGAGGGACTCTGCCCTCCACCCCCTCACCGACCACTACTCCTCACACACAGGAGACCACTCCAGCCCTCTCCTACTTCCCAGAGCCTGCTCTCCAGGAAGACACAGAAAGACCCTTTGGTGATTCCATTCACCAAAACATACTTGACCAGAGTCCCACCCGTGGCAATCCTCAAGGCCAGATCACTGGCCTCCCGAAAGCACTGCCCACCACCACCTCGGTGGTGAGCCACGGGCCTCCACCCCCACTGCCCTGCCAGCTCCTCGCTCCAGGAAGGCCACTCTGGCCCCCGACTCTCTCCCCTCCTCCGGCACCACCCATCTCCAAACATGACGCAGGCTAGGGAACAGTGGTCCCCCCTGTGCATGACTATTTTTATCCCGAAACTCAAATGCTGTTAACAAACCCCTAGGTCTAAAAAGCTAGAACTCCAAAAGGGAAAGTTGGACTCCCTTCTCAGATTGATGGGAGGAGAACAGTCACCTCATTCTCTGGAGTCTCTCATGGCAGCCAGAACAAAGCATGAATTACTAGATCAATTAATATGTCAATGGGAAAAGGCAGGGTTTCTCTAGCAAAGAGGGCCAATGTCCTGTGCCCCTATTGTCCATCCCAGTGACCCCTGGGAGTATGGGGGGATCAGTGATTTAAAAACTAATGACTACTCTACCCCAGATGCCCACTCACACAGTTTGGTTTTATAAATGAGGAAATTGGAGTGGTGTGCCCAAGGTCAGCCAGCTAATCAGACCCTGAGACAAGCAAGAGGTTGCTTTGGAAACTATCAGGATCAGCAGAAGCCCCTCCCTCCTCAGCAGGTACCTCAGACCTCCCCAGGGAATCTTAAAGGGGCCAGGAGCAAGAAAGAACAGGACTCAGCAGCAGTTCCTCAGCAGCTACCACAGAGAAGAGCCTCCTCTACCCCACAAATGACTGGTTTTGTTTATTGTTATCTGCTCAAGGTCTGAGCTTTTCAGGTCTGAGCCTACGGAATAATGGGAGGAGATCAGGACCCGAGCCCCACGTGCTGTCTGCCCCCAGCTCACCTGGGACAGGTCAGATTGAAGGGTGTGCAAGACACACCAGAAATCTGCCAAGCGAAAACCCTCTTCTATAAGCTGTCAGAAATGCCACCAGGGGCAGGAAGACATTTACTTAACATGAAACATTGTTCCCGGGGAAGGAACTGTGTCAAGAGACCAATACAACCAAATGTTGGCAGAAACTACTGTGTCTCAAAACCACTGGTGTGATGTCTGGAATTCTTAATACAAATTCCAAAAAGTTTGAAGCTATCTGGTTAACAGGTATGAATTTAAAAGGAAATAAATATTTTGCTTTTGAGAAAATTGAAGCATGAAAAAGCTTTAATATGGTGACAGAGTGTTAGAACAGTCTATGATAATATGCCGCAGTAACAAATAAATCCTGAATCTTCATAAAATAAATCTTATAAGCTTCATATAACAAAGAATTATTTATTATTCACAAGAAGTCTGCTGCTTATCAAAAGACCCTTCTCTATTTTTTTAAGTACATCCTGTGGCCTCAATGTAAGGGAAGAGAGAGATGAGAAAAGGCACATGCATTTTTCCTGCCTCTGTGCAGAAATGGCTCCCATCACTCTCACTGGGAAGAACCAGGTGTACGTCTCCAGGGTGATAACAAGGGCAGCCAGTTCATGTAGGGAGCACATGGCTATTGGATGAGCATCTCAGCCACATCAGAGTTAAACTGCCGGCTCTTCCCCCATGTCTGGTCTTGTTTTCAGGGTAGTGAGCTCCATACTTCCAAAGATCCCACTTGTTTCCCTTTTGGCCAAAGCTGCTGTCAAATGTGAATTAAAACCCATGTTCTACCTAACAGGCTGTCTCAGCCCACATTTAATAAAGGGACAAACCAGAAAGCAATCAAAGGAGAGTGTGGCTTCTGCTTACTTGAGGTCCCTCCCTCATGACAACAACACATCCAAAAAAAAGTACAAAACTGTGATTCGCCTGGCTGGTTAGTTCAGTTGGTTAAAGCACTGTTCAATCCCTGGTCAGGGCACCTACGGGAAGCAACTGGTGCATGCCCAACTCCACTGGAACGACAAATGAATGCTTCTCTCTCTCTCTCTCTCTCTCTCTCTCTCTCTCCCTTCTCCGTTCCTCTCTCTGTCTCTCTAAAATCAATCAATAAAAATTCAAAATATAAAAAAGCTTTTAAAAAAGAAAGAAACTGACTCACATTAGTTTGTTCACCTAATGAATGTTTCTGGATCACTCACCATACACCAGACATTGTGCTGCGTGCAGAAGGTACAACAGTGACTCAGACACGGTTCCTGCTCTCAGAGCACTTAGAGTCTAGTGGGGAGGCAGACCCCGGGTGCATTACCTCACCAATATGTAACAAGCAAAGGTAAGTGCTGTGAAGAAAAAGAACAGAGAGAATAGAGGAGGGCTCCATCTCACCTGGGTAGGTCAGTGAGGATTTCTCTGAAGAAGTGATGTGTAAGCTAAGAAGGGTGAGTAAGTAGAAACTAGTCAAGTGAGGTGCCCACCATGTAGGGCAAAGCACTCCAAGGGCAGGCACAGCACATGCAAAGGCCCTGAGGAAGGAGGGAACATGGGACGCTTAAGGAGAGAAATGTCTGCAGGTCCTCTTGGCACTGGTACTTGGTGATAGTTTATTTTCAGTCATTCCCCACCACCGATCCCCAGCTCCCGCGCAGCCTTGTCACCAAAGTTAAGGTCCCGGGAAAACCCTCGGCAAGGCTTCCAAAGAAAATGTAAAGAGACCCGCCTGGCTGCAGCTTAGAAGGCAGGTGTGCCACTGCTTCAACCCCAGGAGATGTAATTCAGGTGGAAAACCATATGTTTTACTTTTAGCTGAGATTTTTGTTTTCAATATTGCTTACGTACAGAGTGGTTAGAGTCTAGTGTTGGCTCTTTATTCAAAAGTGATTGATTTTAGAGAGACAGAGAGAGGAACGGAGAAGGGAGAGAGAGAGAGAGAGAGAGAGAGAGAGAGAGAGAGAGAGAGAGAGAGAAGCATTCATTTGTCGTTCCAGTGGAGTTGGGCATGCACCAGTTGCTTCCCGTAGGTGCCCTGACCAGGGATTGAACAGTGCTTTAACCAACTGAACTAACCAGCCAGGCGAATCACAGTTTTGTACTTTTTTTTGGATGTGTTGTTGTCATGAGGGAGGGACCTCAAGTAAGCAGAAGCCACACTCTCCTTTGATTGCTTTCTGGTTTGTCCCTTTATTAAATGTGGGCTGAGACAGCCTGTTAGGTAGAACATGGGTTTTAATTCACATTTGACAGCAGCTTTGGCCAAAAGGGAAACAAGTGGGATCTTTGGAAGTATGGAGCTCACTACCCTGAAAACAAGACCAGACATGGGGGAAGAGCCGGCAGTTTAACTCTGATGTGGCTGAGATGCTCATCCAATAGCCATGTGCTCCCTACATGAACTGGCTGCCCTTGTTATCACCCTGGAGACGTACACCTGGTTCTTCCCAGTGAGAGTGATGGGAGCCATTTCTGCACAGAGGCAGGAAAAATGCATGTGCCTTTTCTCATCTCTCTCTTCTCTCTCTCTCTCTCTCTCTCTCTCTCCTCTCTCTCTCTAAAAATCAATAAATAAAATATTTTTTAAAAAAAGAAAAAAAAAAAGAAAGATCTGGCTGCAGGGCCACAGATGGGGGCGATGGTGACAGCCAAACCCAGCCACTGACGCATGGTCCTTGATACAACTCTCCTGCTCCTCCTTGTCTGCCTCGGGCAGTAGAAGGCCCCTCAATGACAACAGTAAAGCCCTGTATATTCCCCTATAGCTATTAACTTCCTAAAGCCACCTCAGCCACACCTCCTTCTCTGACCCTCGCCTCCACAAGGAGAGACTCCACAAAGTTAGATCATCTCCCAAGTTCACGGAGCATGAGCAGTTGACGCTCAGCTCCCAGGTCCACTGCTTCCTGCCCACTTGTGGCTCTAATAAGGGTTGAGGGAGGTAGTGGCACAGTGGATAGAGCATTGGACTGGGATGCGGAGGACCCAGGTTCGAGACCCCGAGGTTGCCAGCTTGAGCGTGGTCTCATCTGGTTTGAGCAAAAGCTCACCAGCTTGAGCCCAAGGTCGCTGGCTTGAGCAAGGGGTCACTCAGTCTGCTGTAGCCCCTCAGTCGAGGCATGTATGAGAAAGCAATCAATGAACAACTAAGGAGACTAAGGAGCCGCAACGAAGAATTGATACTTCTCATCTCTCTTCCTGTCTGTCTGTCCCTATCTGTCCCTCTCTCTGACTCTCTGTCTCTGTCTCACACACACTCACACACACACACACACACACACACACACACACACACAAAGGGAGTTGAGGGAGTGAGTCACTGTGGGAAGGGCATTTAACCCTTTCAGGACACAGGGCACCTTATACTATAATGCCCACGTGGCACTAACTGTTACCCTGCAAGATCAACGAGTCCCCCTAGGGAGCATTTGTCAGTGATCGGTTCTCACCAGGCTCAGAGTGGACTCCAGGTGAGGGGGAAAGAGACTACACGGCTTGTCTCTGACTCTAACCACAGACGCTTCGCTAAAAGCCTGAGGTCTTTCATGAGCAGCAAGCATCCTTCCCCCAGTCCCAGGAAACAGATGCGGGCATATCCCCCACTGAACCCTTGAGGTGTTCTCCCCTCGTACCTGGCTCCCATTCATTGTTCTTCACCATGTGGATGCCACCTGCCAGTTTCATAGATTGGAAACCTCAGGTCATCCCTGACAACCTCCCTTTCCCTCACCCCCAAAATCCAACCCACTGCCAGTCCATTTGGCCTCCTAAATACTACCAACACCGCCCTTCTTTGCCCCGTCTCCCTCCACCTCAGCTCAAGCAATTCAGTCTTGCTTGAGATGATTCCAATAGTTTCCTGCTCTTCTTATTTCCCTTCAGCTCCCTGCAATCTATCCTCCACACTGCAACCAGAGCAAGCACTCAAAAACGCAAATTTGGACATATCGCTCCTCTGCTGAAATCGTTTCCATAGTTCCCATGTACCGAAATCTTTAACGTGGTCAGCAAGGCCCCAAGTGATCTGGCCCCTGCCGGCCTTTCTGGCCTCTCCACTGCCAACCCATCCCTCCACTCTCCGACCTCCAGACACGCGGGCCTCCTCCCTGCTCCCTGTTGATGGGATACTCTCCCACCTCAGGGTCTCCACGTGTCCTGTTCCCACCATTCTCTGTCCCGCACCTACTTCTGCCAACCAGATTCCTAGTTACCCTTTAAATCACAGCTCAAATGCCATGTTCCCAGGAAGCCAGCCTTCCTCTGCCCTCACATATGAGCCAGAGTCTCCTGATGGGCCTTATCAAGAGACTGTGGTTTGGCTTTTACAACACCTATCACAGTTTAAGTCAAATAATACTCTATGGCAATGGAACCCTGTTCCTTCACTATTTTATTCTTAACAACAGAAGCATCACCTGGCACATGATCAGAACTCAATTGATGTTTACTGGGGGAAAAAACTTAATGAATGATCATGGACATAGCTAATGAGGAAACTGAGTCTCACTGGAATGAAAGACCTCGATAAGGAGGATGAACTCTGCCAGGATGAGATAGACCATGGGAATCATCCAACCTCTAGAGATAGATCTGGGGAATAGTCTCTGCTGAAGTAGAGAAATGTTTCTATTCAACAGGATTGAAGGGTGGAGGAAGGAAACTCCAAAACACACAGTGTCAGAGCCAGCGGTGAGAGGGCCGGCAAGAGAGGGCCCAGGTCTCCATCTCTTCTCCATTATCCACCCCATTAGGATGGGCAAACCACAGAACAGTCATAGCTGGAGCATTCAAGCAAGTAAAACAGCGGCTTTGGGCTCACCATGGCGTAAAGGAGGGGGCAGGCAGGGTGGCGGCCCCACCTTGAAAATAGAACAGGTAGAGCTCCCTAAAGCATCAGCTCGTTAAACATTTCCTAAGGGCACACCACGTTCCTAGCTGAATGTCTGGGTGGAAACTTAGCCTTTGACCTCGTGGAGCTCAGAGTCTAGAGAGGAAACTGTTCCACACTTAAGTGCTAGAACAAAGGTATGTCCAAGGTGCTGCGGGAGCCCCGAGGAAGGACAACTGACCTCAGGGACAGGCTGGGGAACGGGCTGCTCAGAGACTGTGCCACAGAGGGCTGCACAGGCCCGTTCTCAGCAAACTCCCACCCCGGCCTAGGGCAGCCTCAGTTCTCCTGCAGTGACACACGAAAACAAAACACCCAGAAGAGCAATGACTGTCCCCAAGGTAGCCCTTCAAGTGGCCAAACCAGACCCAGAATATTCTGGTGCCTCCTCTTCACATGCAGAAAAGTGAACATGCCATTGTGAGTAAGAGGACAGAGGACAGAGGTCAGAGGACAGCAAGACAGAGGACCCAAAGCCAGATGGTCCAGAGCTTGCCACCCCACAGGCTACACTGAGTTGGACAGAGTGTCCCCCACATTCATGTTCACCATCAACCTCAGAATGTGACTGTATTTGAAAATAGGGTCTTTGTAGATGTAATCAAGATGTAGTCATACTGAATTAAGGCAAGCCTAATCCAATGACGACTGCCCCATTAAAAAAAAAACAAGGAACAAGGACACACACGGTGAAGGCCATGAAGAGATGGAGGCAGATTATTAGAGTGATGCATCCACCAGCCAAGAAGCACCGAGGATTGCCAGCAACCACCAGAAGCCAGGAAATGGCAGGGAAATGTTCTCTCCTGCAATTTTCAGAGGAAGCATGGCCCTCTGGCCCCTGGATTTCAGACTTCTGGCCTCCAGAGCTGTGAGAGAATAGATCTCTGCTGTTCTAAGCCACTCGGTTTATAGTCAGTTGTCCCGGCAGCCCTAAGAAATGAGCACATGTGCCTGGAGGAAGGAACGCAGAGAGCAGCTGAGGGAACGGCCTGGGGTGGGGAGTCTTGCCCACAGGAAGCAGCGGCAGCCGCTCAGACCCAGCCAGCCAGCTGCTGCCAAGAGGCAGTGGTGTTGCCAAATCTGCCCATTTTTCTAGAAATCGATACTTTTCTATGAAACCTCTGACTTCTAAATGTTAGCGCAAATGGTGTTTTTTCCATTTCTTTTGTTATTTTCTTTCTTCCTTTCTCTTTTAAATTTGCGTGGGTCAGATAAGGCAAGACCATTTTGCAGAGACCCTTGAGACAAGGCGGTTTGTCACACAACCTGTAAGCAAGAGCCAGGACTGAAACCACACTGCCATCTACCATGCTGCACCCCCTCTGTCCACCACACAAGCCTTCACTGACCTGGAGAAGCAGGTGTCCACTCACCCCACTCAAGAGACCCACTCCGATGAGAGGGGTCAGCTCCTGGGCTGGAGGGAATGGCACAAACCAAAAACTGTCTTCTATTTCGCGGCGGCCTCGGTGTCCAATGGTCAGGCTGAGTTCCCAGAAGTCACCTGGGTTTGCCTCAGAGCAGGGAGAGTGTGGGCCAGGGCCCGGGGAGGCATGGAGCCAGGGGGCAGGAGGGGTGTGTCACCAGTGTGGCCCCTGTAGGAAGCGATACAGAGAGCCCCCCCCCAATAGCATCTGCAAGCCTTCAGCGGCAGGCGGTTCCTCCAGGTTCTGAGGCAGCCGGCTAGGCAAGGGGAGCCTGTTCTCAGCGCTGAGCATGGAGACTGCTCACGCCTCGGCCTGTTATTACAGGAGAGGGAGCGTGACCCCCAAACCATGCTCGTGAGGTGCCAGGGCAGACGGGCAGAGAAGCACATCAGAAGTGGGACGCCCACTCTCCCCAGAGCGACATGCCTGTTTGGACAGATTTTTGCTTTTCCTCTATGTGTTCCAAAAGATCTTAGAAATGAGGAGAGAGGCCTGTTCAGTTCTCTGCACACTGCCTGGTACAGAACCGAATGTCAACAGCCCCTGAGAGACACTCCTTTGTGCCAGCAAAGATGGCGGTGCTGATGCCACGAACACACATTAGAGACCTCACGCCATCACATTCTCAGCAGCATCTGCTCTTGTGTGATGGGGTTGCTGCTTGGAAAAAAAAGGGGGGGGGAATGAAGACAGTGATTTTTTTTCTTTCTTTTTTTCTTTTCCTCTGACAAAATGCAAGGACCTTTGCTAAAAAGCTTTTCCTGAGGATCAGAAATTAAATTCACAGCGCTTGCTTGGCTCTAGCAAGCTCATTATATCATGAAGTTCAGCAGTCCCTGTGCTCCCTCCGTCAGGCACAGGCAGATGTGGGCAGGGGGAGGGCTGGGACTCCCAGCAGGACCTCTGGCTCGTGGCGATGCCCTCATGCCAGGTGGCTTGGTGAGACCCCCCAAACATACACACAAACACACTCAGGCACGCACAGACACACAGCCTGCACAGCAGCTGTTAAAGATGAAAAACCAGGGTAGGTCTGCAAAGGCAGCAACTCCTGTTTTAAACCATGAGTGATATGCAGAGCAGACCTCTAACTAAGCCTTGGGCCCCCTGGCATCAGTGCCCTGCTATTTGCATAAGTAAATGGCGGCTCATTAAGAACACGTTAGGAGCTCTGTAACCGTGTAAGGAAACCAGCCTAGTGAACCCTCAGCTACTGGAGAGGTCTCTAATTCAGTTGTGCAGCCATAGCGGCACGAAGCAGTTTGTCAGATGCCATCTGTCTGTCCAACTAGGAGAGGAAAAAATAGGTCCTTATGGAAACACAGGAGAGACTTAATAAATATTTGTTGAAGAGTGAATGATGGTCGGCCAGGTTGCAAAGGGTAAATCTTACTAAAAATAGAGGAATGTTTGAATCACCCTGGTTTGGGGAGGCATCCCTCCCGGGTCTAGCCACCCGCTAAAGGCTCGAGGAGAGGTCATGCATCCAATCACGCATCCAGCCATGCAAGACAAAGTCACGCATGCGATCTCCTGCTAGCTCTTCCGACCTATTGCCATATGATGGCTCTGATTCAGGTCACAGAAGGTTCCAGAATTTGGCAGTTCTAAAATGCCTCTTGGGATATGGAAACAACCTAAAGTGTCCATCAATAGACAAATGGATAAAGAAGATGTGATTACACACACACACACACACACACACACACACACAATGGAACTCAGTCATTTAAAAAAGAATGAAATCTTACCATTTGTGACAACATGGATTGACCTAGAGGATATTATTCTCAGTGAAATAAGTCAGACAGAGAAAAACAAATACCATATGATTTCACTTATATGTGGAATCTTAAAAACAAAATGAACAACAACAAAGAAGAAACAAACTAATAGATACAGAGAACAGACTGATGGTTGCCAGATGGGAGGGCGGTTTGGGGGCTGGGTGAGAAAGGTGAAGGGATTGAGAAGTATGTATCTGCAGTAACAAAATAGTCACGGGGCTGTACAGTGCAGCATAGGGAGTACAGTCAATAATATTGTAACAACTATGCATAGAGCCAGATGGGTACTGGACTTACTGGTGTGATCACTTAGTAAGTATAGAAATATCTCATCACTATGTGGTACATCTGAAATGAAAGTATTTTGCAAGTTAACTATAATTAAACGATAAATTTTGTTAAATGTACAGTAAAAATATAATAAAATGCCTCGGGGGGTTTCTGATTGGCTCCCGTTTGAGAAGCATTGCTCAGAGCTTCCTACTCACAGGGGCTCCATGGAAATGCAACGTCGGCACCACCAAGAGCTGGTGAGGACTGCGGCTTCTGGGGCCCCACACAGCCCTGCTGAGTGACAACCTGCATTTTTATAAGCACCCTGGTGACTCTTGGGCACAGAAGGTCTGAAGAGCACCCATCCAGAGGCAGTTAGGGGGGACTGCGTGTAGGCTGGGTGGGCCCTCTGACAGCCACACCGTCTCCTGTCTGAGCCCTGCTGCAAGTGGCCTGTCGACAGCTCTATGGTCCTTTGGCCTCAACCTCAAATGACAGGGCACCTCATCCTCCGCAGGGCACAGAGGTGGGACCCAGTGGCCTCCCCTGGAGGTCCTTGTCCAGTGGAGATCCCGGAGGTCAGAACCCTGGGACACACAGGCGCCCACAGTTTTTCGAGGACAACCACCCAGAGCAGATCCGAGAGTCCCTCTGCCCACAGGCAGACCCAGCCAAGTTCCGCCCTCAGAGCAGGGGCCGCATGCCTGCATGGCAGGGGCATGCTCCCTCCTCTGCGCCCGTGCAGTCCACACGCGTGGAAGGAGCGGGACGGGAGAACCACCAGGTCAGCAAACCCTGGGCTGGCCTCGTGCCCTCAAGCGCCACCAGCAGCGCTACCCAGATGTTCTGGGTAGACCGTCCAGGGTGACCAAGCAAAGAGTCCTGCTGCAGTGGGACAAGGCCTGGGGGAACAGCCCTGTGTCTGCCAGGAAACAGCTGCCCTCCTCCCCTTCACTCCAGCCCCACCTCACCCTTGCACCCCATGGCCATGAGGTCACCGCAGGCTTTCGCTAGTGCCTGCCGCCTCCCCCAGGCAGCGGCACACTGTGCTCGGAGCATCACCGCTAGGATGTGAGACACAAGGCGGAGGCTCCCGAAACTCTACCAGTGCCAGTTGTGGGGTATTTTTAGCCCAGATTCCTCTGGAAGGCAGCTCACGAATCCTACTCTGTCAGCACTGCCTTCCTCCTGTCCCAGGAGGAATGGGCGTTGCCTTGGTAACCACAGAGGGGACCCACTGCTTAGGGGGTACCTGTCACCCACCCACAGGTATGGGGCAGCGGGATCCAGGGCACCCTCACCGTCAGGCACCGGCCTCCGTTCCCTGTGCAGATTCCCCGGACACGAGGCCCCCAAGGCCCAGGGGGTCCAGGAAACCCCATCCGTCAGCACCAGCAGCCTCCATGGGAGACCCCGACTGAGGCTCTGGGCTTTCAAAGGCGTCTAAGCCACCATTAGAACAACACGTAGTGCCTGCTTCAGCTCAGGTCTTTAAATTTTCATGAAATTTCTGCTTGCCAAAGATGGGCTCCTCAGCCTGTTGGAAGGTTAATTATTCATGGGAGGGGATTCTGCAGGGAAGCAGAGGTGGGGTGGGGGGCCTGCCTCCCCTCGTTCTTCTTCCTTGAAAGTGGCTGGTGCGAGGGGCCAAGTGTTGCTCGGCCCAGAATTTCTGGACGGTGGTGGTTGCTTCTTTTATTGTTTTCTTACTTTTAAACCAGGCACCTGCTGAGGCTGGGCCCTAAGTCTCCAGCTGATTCCCCTTCCTGCGTGTCACACGTCTCATAGTAACGAACTTAGAGTGACACTAATGGGCTGTTAGTGGACTCATAGCACAGACAGGAGTCGCTCTGCAGCCGCATTCCCCCTCCACCACCCAAAACAAACCAAATGGATCCTCCTGGCGCTGAGCCAATGGAAACTTTGTCACCCACCCCGTCCAATCAGTTACATCCCATGATGGAGGCTGGTTACTTGGGGCCTGAGAATATAAAACACACTAACAGAACTAACCACAGAGGCTTGAGTAATCTCATTGAGTGTCCTCTATTATTCCACCATGGAAACAGCTCTATTGGATTTTCTCCGTGGTTACATAAATAACACCTGCTCAGGATAAAATCTTTTGAACAACATAGAAATGTACTAGAGGACTAATGTCAGGATGACCTGCCACCTAGACAGAACCCCTGCCTGCTTTTAGAAGACCAGTTTGCACGCACCTCATACCACTCACATACACATGTGTGCGATTTTACATAGTTGGGATTGCATTAAGCACGCTGCAGCTTTTTTTATTCCTGCCACAGGGTATTTGTGGATTTATCTCACTGTTCCCTCACCCAGCCTCCCTGTCAGATACCTGGTGTTAACAGCCCATCATCAGGCTCAGCGAAGAGCAAGTCCCCCTGCTCACAGCTGCTTTGAAGGTGCTTCTCCTACTCCTGGGAACAATCTCACCTCACTCCCATAGCCGGGGCCAAACAACACATCAGTCTCTCTTGAACATCCCAGGGAAAGTGATCCTATAAAACCATAGGTCACTTCTCTGCCACAAACAGTCCAACAGCTGCCCTTCTCTCATCAGATAAAAACAAAGGCTGTTAAATGACTCACAAAGTCCTGCACGATTGGCCCCTCTCTCTGCATCACCTCCAACCACTCTCCCTTTATATCCTCTGCTCTTGCCATGCTGGCCTCCTCTGCCCCAGGACCTTTGCACCAGCCATTTCCTCTGCCTGATACAGTCTTTCTCTAGATAGCCACAAACCTCATTACATCACCTCCTTCAGATCTTCTCTTTAGTATTACCATGTCAGAGAGGCTTATATTTGCTACTCCATTTAAAATTGTGCAACCTTACCCCCAACATTCCTTCCCTGTCCCTTGTTTTAGTCCAGACACCTATCTTCAGCCAACAGGCCATATATTTTACTTTATTTATGACCTGTATCTGCCTACCAGGAGGTAGACTCAGTGACGACAGGATTAGTGATTCTATCTGTGTGCTGCGGTATCCTCAACACCCAGATAGCACCTGCCACAGATAAGTAAGTACTCAACAAGGAAGTGTTGAGTGAGTGAATCATGCAATCTTCAGGGCCAATCAGGGGCCTAGGTAATCAACAAGTGCTTGTCCACTAGTTGCAATTCCTTCTACAGGTCAAATGGGTCCATGAGCCTGCTGTTCACAAGAGCAAGCACATGACTTTTTCCTCCCCTATGCTTCCTGCTCCTCAGACTCACAAGCTACAGGATGCTCCTCTCCAGCTGGATGAATAGTCCAGACACTCCGTGTGGGTTCAACACAGAATCTGGGGAGACCCTGCCTCTGAGTTCTTGGGAGGATCTCTTCACTGAGCTCTGACACACACACACACACACACACACACACACACACACACTCACTCACACACACACACTTTCTCTCTCTCTCCCTCTCTCTCTCTCTCTCTCTCTCTCTCTCTTCCATGGGCGTGGCTTTTGTGCTTTCTGTGAAGACCAGCCCATTTTTCTCTCAGCCTCAGCTGGGGGCTGCATGCTGGTGGTCCCCCACAATGGGCATCCTGGACTGCTGACCAGTGCTGTGGCTCACTACACCCCCTCCCCGTTCCCAACTATGGAGGGGGATCCAGACAGGTCGCCCCCTTCCCAGGGTACTGGGGAGGTGCCTGCAGCAGATATGCTATGGCTGAGGTTGGTTTGTTGGCCTCTGTTCTGCTTTGTGTCTTTACTTTACCATTGATGATTTTGTAATATGGACTGCCTTTTAAAAGCTTATTACCAGGATCATAGCTGAAAGGCCACAAACTTCTTTTCAATTGTAGTCTGTCCTGTATTTAATTTGTGGAAAGTGTGAGGATGGGTGCAATGGAGGAGGGGGGGGCATTGGTCACAGTCTCCCTTGCCCCTGCTTGGAGATCTTTTGACATCTGGCCAGAGAATATGTCTATGGAAAGACACACACACACGCAGTGTTCACAAGCCATATGGCAGAAGCCTGAGTGCCAAGCTCTCTCTGGCAAAAGGCTGCCTGTCTCCATTCTCAGCCCCATCCAGGCTCAAAAACACAAGAGACTAGAAATTTCTAAATGCTGCCCTTGGCCCTGCTGTTGGAACACTCTCTAGAAACGAATATATATTTCAGCTGCCACCGGGGCCAGTCCAACCCATCGTCCCCCACACTCTCCCCTCCTCTGCCTCCCTTGAGAGGTAAGAGCCAGACCCCTTCCAGAACCTTCTGCCCTCTCTTTCCAGGGAGAAGCATCCCAGACTTGTCAACAGAGAGCTCAGGAAGGGAAGACGACTCGGCCTCCCCACTGTGCCCGCATCCCTGCCGGCTGACAGACAGATGGCTCCCCCTCCATCACAGGAGGGGGGGGGCTGAGGCGGACATGGCTCCTTGGTCAGATCATCTTCGAGAGGACTATTGTATCCCGGGTGCTGCACAATTAAATTTTCTTTAAATTAAAATATCACCGATTAGGAAGAAATGGGAAGGTAGAAAAACTCATTAAAATCTGTAGATCTACCAGTTATAGAATGTTTTTCAATGTAATCATGCCTTTTGCAACTTCACCCATCAGCCACTGAGTAGCCATCTCCCCTATCAGGCTGACGGTCCTAGTATCTCAGTGCTTGTGTTCAAGTAACCCTTAGTTTATTTAATAATGGTCCCAAAGAGCAAGAGTAGTAATAGCAACAACCCAGACATGCCAAAGAGAAGCCCTACGGTGCTTCCTTTGAGTAGAAAGTTGCATATGTCTAGGATAAACACAGCATGTATAGTGCTCGGTACTATCCGCAGTTTCAGGCATTCACTGGGGGTCTGGGAACATAAGGGGGGACGTCCCCCACGTGTAAGGGGAGACGACTTGGTCACTGTTAGATAACTTTTAAAAGGGGATGAAACAAGACAGAGACCTTGCTTCATCAGAGACCCAGACACACTTACACCATTTGCTATCACAGGCATTCACAGAAGCTCCATAGTGATGTGGGGGGGGATCTCTCTGCATTATGCATTATTGTTAAACTGCTATAAATACTTGTTGGGCGAATGAATGTCAATGATTATCATATTACTCAAGACTCCTTATCCCAAGACCATGGTAAATTCCTGAACTCCAGGACATTATTTCTTCTGAAGAACTTCTTAAAACAGGTCTGAAATCCCATATCAGAAACCCATGGAGCTAGACACATTTCAGAATTTAAAACTTCCAAGTTTGTTTGTTTTTTGGGGTTTTTTTTCCATTTTTCTGAAGCTGGAAACAGGGAGAGACAGTCAGACAGACTCCCGCATGTGCCCGACCGGGATCCACCTGGCACGCCCACCAGGGGGCGACACTCTGCCCACCAGGGGGCGACACTCTGCCCACCAGGGGGCAATGCTCTGCCCATCCGGGGCGTCGCTATGTCGAGACCAGAGCCACTCCAGCGCCTGAGGCAGAGGCCACAGAGCCATCCCCAGCGCCTGGACCATCCTTGCTCCAATGGAGCCTTGGCTGCAGGAGGGGAAGAGAGAGACAGAGAGGAAGGAGAGGGGGAGGAGTGGAGAAGCAAATGGGCGCTTCTCCTATGTGCCCTGGCCGGGAATTGAACCCGGGTCCCCCGCACACTAGGCCGACGCTCTACCGCTGAGCCAACCGGCCAGGGCCTAAAACTTCCAAGTTTTTGAGAGATTGGAGTGCAGGTTCATTATACTGTGTACTTCCCCCTGGAGGTCGGGGCTAGCACCTCCTGGTTCAACAGCCTGACAGCTCTGCAGAGAACTGTGGATGTGGACTGAAAGTTTACAAAGACTGTAAGTAGGACAGCATCAGCTCAGGTTAGGCTTTACCACCAAATTAGTTTGTTGTAAATAAATAGGAAAGCTTTGGCTTTCAGAGTTTTTGTTTTGTTTTGATGTCAGAACAGCACTTAGGGACTGTGACCTGCAGTGAGTCATGAGCTATGCTCTCCCTGCCCAGGTTGCTATGAAGAAGTCTGTGTCTCGCCAGTGTTTACTGAGCACGCCCCACCTGGGCTCTGCTCTAAGCTGGTTTACGTGGATTGTCTCACTTGGTCATCAGAACAACTATAAAGGGGAAGTAACCAGCCAAGGTACAGAGCAGAGGGGCTAGTATTCACCCCTGGGCGTCAGGGGCCACAGATGAAGGTTCTTAGCCAGGGGTACATTTACAATGTTTGTCCTTCTAGTCTCTCTTTTATTTTCTGGTTCCTGTCTTTTAATAATAGTTTTGATATTGTTTTCTCTTTTATTTATTAAAACGAGTAGGGAGAGAGGTGTCTGAAGATTTTAATTATGGGCCTTCATCTCCTACTTCTCACAACACAGACTTTACATCCTTTGTGAGGTTTTTGGGATGTGGTTCTAACAACAAGAAACACGTAGGCAGGACTCACGCAGACAAGTTCTGCTGAGCAGAATCCTACTGAGATGACATCCCTCCAGAACCTCACTCAGGTGGTTCAAGAAGGTTAAATTCCAGGTCTTTCTGCTCAGTTTTGCAAATACCCTTTGGTTTTCCCAACCCATCAATCCCATTTCGCTCCAGCCCGGTTTAGGAAGCACCAACCACGTGAGGCAGGCGCACAGTGCAGGACGCCAGAGCTGCTGCCCTGGAGCCAGGACGGGGCGGGTGGGGGGTGGGGGGCAGACGGGGAGAGTAGAACGCATTCCAGACCAAAGAAGAAATCGCAGGGGGGGTTCAGACAATGCAGAGGGGTCTGGCCAGGCCCGAGCTGGGCTCAAAGGCAGATGATAAAAATCAAGGGGCTATGAAAATAGTCTGGAGCTGATCCTGAATTGCTCTAAATGCCACAATGAGGGATGAGCGCCCCACCCCATTGTCCCTGAATCCCCCTGGAGGCTTTGGGAAAGAGGTGCCCAAGGGTACTCTAGCCTGGTCCGCGCTGCTCCCAGCCAGCACGTGTACCTGGCATGGTGCCTGCACAGAGCTGGGGCTCCGTGTGCATTTGTGTCAGGAAGGAATGAGAGAGTGAATACGTGAGCAGGTTAATGTGAAGAGCGTCCTTGAGCACAGAGGAGACAGGAGGCCCTGTTAGGAGCTCACAGCAGGAGTCCAGGCGAGAACCGACAGAGAACTGAGTGGTCATGGTGGGGAGAGGACAGGACACCGCCAACAACAGTGATGCTGGACTTTGTAGGACTTGTCAACCAATGGGATGTGGTCTCCGGAGGGCAAGAGGCCTCAGAGACACCAGGCCCCTTGGCCTGGTGAAGAGAGAGAAGGGGGAGAAGGCTCTTCCCCGTGGACTGCTCAGGAGAAGAAACCTTTCCGGCTCAGGGCTGTGGAACGCTCCAGGGCCTTGCGGGGGACAGTATTTGCACGCTCCACTGAGCAGCTGTGTGGGAGCAGCCGTAGCAGGCAGCACAGTACCTAGTGGCCAAAGTGAGACTGCAGGGACCGCAGCCTCCCACAGAGATGATCCCCGCGCTCTCTTCCCTGCCCACCATGCTGTCCAGCCCCTCCCCACAGGGACGTACCCCAGAGACAGAGGGGCAGCTATGAAGCAGGAAGGGAAGCAGGAACAAGAGAGAGCTGTGGGCTGTGGGTGGTGAGCTGGAGGCTGCTGGCAGCAGGAAAGTGTCAGGGAACACAGGAGGCTGGGGAAGGCCCATCGCACACCAGTCAGGTTCACGGGGGGACTTTCCAGCTGCAGCAGAGCCGGGGCGGGCGGGCAGACGGATGACAGATTCAATTCCTCCCTGGGAGAGGGCCAGAGTGGCTCCCTTTCCCATGTATAGGCATGACTTTCAGGTTGGGGGTGGCGACATCATTACCTTGGTGTTTCCTCCATCCTATTCCAGAAACATTGAGAGAGCTGGGGAGAAGCCAGGGAGCCTTCTGGAAGGAGCTTCTCATGGCTGTGTCCAGCCCCCACCCCCACTAGCCTCCAAGTCTAGGGGTCTGGGCACAGGGTTCCAGGTGGCCCAAGGGGGACACACAGGGTGGTCCTTCCAACAACCAGCCCTCACATGGAGCACAGACTTTGGAAAACTGAAACCTGGCCACAGATTTCTGATGGCTCCCCCAAAAAGATCCATGCAGGGGGCTATGGGTCAACCTCCCCAGCTCACAGAGAAAGCCCAGGGCGAGGAGGTGCGGGTGACTCGCCCGCCCAGAGCCAGGGGGAGAGCCAAAGAGCGCAAAAGAGGTGCTCTCTCTAGCAGTGGCTGTTATTCATAGAGCATCCCACTGTATGATGTGTCCTCACTGGACCATACCGTAGGGTTGGGAAGGGACACATTTAGTGAGCACTAACTGTGTGTCCTATACTGGCTACTGGGGACACAAAGATGAATGTGACATGGTCCCTGCTTTTAAGGAATTCATAGTTCACTGGAGAAACAGACATAAAGCCAGATAATTAGAATGAGAAAGGCCGTTCTAAGGATTCAGTGAGATAGGGACAATAGTAAATCATTTCATTGTCACCCCAACACTTTGAGGGAGGAGTTGTCAGCCCATTTGACAGATCAGGAAGGAATGTTACGGTCACTTGCCTCAGTTCACACACAGACACCACACTGCTGTGCCGGGGCGCTCACACAGGCTGTGGGGGGCTACTGTGCTTCTCCTCCCGACTCCTTACTCGGTGACATCCCCGTGGGAACTGGAGATGGGCCACAGACACTGGGAATCCCAGCAACCAGGTGACAGTCTGGATTCAAACACAGGTCTGAAACCAAAGTTGTTTTCCAGTCTCATCCAGAATCCTTTCCAGATGGAAGCATCCCCTCTGCAAAGCCTGTCTCCTCAGGAGAATCACGCCAGCCCAGCCTGGACAAGGCCAAGCAAGGCGATGGACATGATCTGCCTTCTAAGTCACAAAGGGCTGTGCGACTCAGTTAAGTCACCGCCTAGCCCCTCAGCTCTGAGCTGGCCTCTTAGCTGACACACTGGCCTAGACATGCCAAGTCGGCCTGGGCATGGGGGGGTGGGGGGTGGAGGAAGAGCTAGAGAGGGAGATTGACCCTCCTTTCTCCAGAACACTTTAGTGTGACTGATTGACCTCTGTCTCCCCCACTGGCTCCACAAGGGCAAGGACTGTGGCTGGATTTGCTGAGCATTGTAGCCCAACTTCCATATACCATGCTTGTTGTATACCATGCCTTTGGAAAACTGAAACCTGGCCACAGATTTCTGATGGCTCCCCCAAAAAGATCCATGCAGGGGGCTGATGGCTCCCCCAAAAAGATCCATGCAGGAAGCCCTACAGCAAGTGTTGAATGAATGAATGCATGAATGCATGAATGAATGAATGAAGCAGGAGGACATCAAATCTAACCTGTACAGAGCTGCCCAAGCCAGGCCTGCTTCCCTCCTGACACACCTCCCTTACAGCCTCCCCCTATAATGAGGGGAACTGACGCCCAGCCCTGAGGGGCCATGGGAGCCAGGCTGCCTTGGGGCAGCCCACTTCAGGCACTCACTGTCTGGTAAGCTGTGCCTCAGTGTCCTCAAGCATAAAATATGGGCGCGGGGCTGCTGTACGGACTAGACGAGTTAGCATCTGCAGAGTATCTCTGTGTTTGTTAAATAGCTAAAGCCCCCACCTTCCCTCAATCCCTCCATCCGGGTGCAGAGACATTTTTCTTCCTCTGCTCAGATGCAATTCCCCAGCCTCCTCTGCTCCGGAGAGGACTTCCCTGGGGAAAAAGAGTTCCCGGAATCCTCTCCATCTCCCCATCCCTCCTTGCCTCCCCTACGGCAGCATCCCCACCCACCACCCACCTTGGCCTTTCTTTAAACCGCCCTGAGCCTTGTTCAGTCCCACTGGACCCCATAACCCGGGAGCCACCCCCAGGCTCCCGGAAGGTACCCCCTTCCCTTGGCCTCCTCTCCCCAGGAGCTCCGCTCCCGACAGGGAGTGAAGGGTGGGGTAGGGGACCCCTGCTGGCAGAAAGCAGGAGACAACGCCTGGTACCCTAAGCTGTGACGCGAGCCCGCACATTGTGGACAGCTGCGCCACCCAGTGGCGACCTGCGGAATCGGAGGCGGAGGCGGTATCGACCTGCAGAGCCCCCAGGCTCCTAAGGGACTTTGCCGGCTGCTAGAACTTCTGCGGGACCAAGGGAGAGAAGGCTAAATGAAGGAAGGGAAGATTGGCCGGTGGAGAGAATATCATCAAGAGGACTGGTAGGCTCTAGGTCACAGGGAATAAGTAGTTAATTCTGTCGGGAAAGTGGTGGTCCCTGGGCAGGGCTGCCTCTGGGGCCCTTCTCTCCCTCTGAGTTGCATACATACCTCCTCCCCACCCCTGAAGGCTTCTCTTCCCACAGGAGAGTATTTGGCTGGGGCTCAGGCCCCTGTGCCCTGATATCCCCGGCTTCCTTGTATCAGGCGGAGTACATTCCACTGCCCTGGGCTAACAAGGAGAGCAAGGCAGAGGACTGCTTCAGGCCCGAGGCTGGGAGCTGCGCTCCCCTCCAACCAGAAAAGCCCATGCTCTGATTCCAGCTCTGTGGATTCCGGGCCCCACCCATCAGCCAGTGGCTGGATTTCCCCACCTGGTAAAAAGGATGATAAACATCTACCCAAATTCCCTTACCCTGGGGGTGTGAGATTCAAAGAATATGACGCTAAGGAACGTATTCGGAGGAACAAAAACCATCACGAGTCAGTGTCTCTGGTCCATAATGACATTAGTAATCATCTGACTATAGGCAAATACAAATATATCCACTTGCTTTAAGAGTAAGGCCTTCAAGTCCTGATGATTAAAACTTTAAAACGAGAGATTGTTATTTGGAGGAGAAAGATAGGAACATACAGTTAAGATCCAAAAATACCAAGTTCTGTATGGGAAACTTTCATGATTGAGAAAGCCTTAAAGATTGTACTATATGGAACTTGGAATACAGCTCACTCTTGAGGACACCAGGGGAATAAATACATATTATGATCCTCCAAAACATTTGGAGCTGATGAAGAAGCCAAAAACGGTGATTTAGAATGCTGCTTGGAACCACTTCAAAGGCAGAATCCCAGAATCGCAGACCTTACCTGGCCCGTGACACTCCTGGTCACCGCAGGCATTGATTTGCATGGACACCTCCACTCATCTACTGCAGAGGCATATTCTTTATACAAGAACAAATCCACCTGTTAGTCCTGCTATAAAGCGGCTAAGGAGCAGCAGTCTAAGGAAGAAACAGCCCCACTGCCAGAGGAAGACACCCAGAGCTAAGAAGCCTAAACAGTTGACCTGGAACAGCGCAGGGGTTAGGGGTGCAATGTGTAACCTAAATCAGCCCTCCTTGTACGTGATCCCCACGTGCCAGTTGACCCTTGAACAATGCGTGTTCGAACTGCGCAAGTCAATTATAAAACATCGGGTATATGTGAATCCATACAGTTCAAACCTGAGTTGTTCAAGACTGAACTGTATAACTAAACCCTTATTAATGTTACTAGTAATTTACCTGCTAAACCCAAACCTTGCTTAGATTCCTTTCTAACAAGCACCAACTGTCTTTGTTCTGTCCACTTCCCACAAATTCATCTAAAAAAGCATCAGAAAGTGTCTGGTTTGATCATCTCTTTGAGCCTCGTTTTATGATCTAGGTATCACATTGTGAATCTCCTGAGCACGCGTATTAAATTGTTCTTTCTCCTGTTAATCGCCTTATATCAGTTTTATTCTTTTATTATTAGTCCAGACCTAACAACTAAGGCTGGGTTGGGGGGAGGTTCTTCCCTTCCCTGCCAGCGCCCTCCATTGGCCAGAAGTCGCATGATACCATCTACTATAGTCAAGTCTCAGGAACAGTCTGTCAGCAGAAAATACATATCCATTCAATGAACACATTCTATCTTTTCTGCTACCTATTCCTTCTGAAGCAGAGACTTCCCTGGGAGGGAACATGACTTTATTTTCTTTGGGGCATTCTTTTAGAAAATAACCCCCCAGCAATGCTCCTCGTGCTTCCTGTCAAGTCCTGTAGCAAATGTCTCCTCTCACCCGGGCAGCAGAGGTAGGAGAAACAATGGTGTCCCCGGGATGGGACAGAGCCAGGCCAGCCCTCAGCTCTGTCACTAAGACAGCCCAACCTGCCTGGGTCAGCTTCTCCCTTTGCAGAGTGGAAATGGTACTGCCACATGGGGTGGTGACCACTTGGAGGCAACACATATAAGGGTGACCGGGAGCGGACATTTCTCCGGCCCTCCTCCTCTTCTCCCATCCCCCACCCACACCACACCCTCCTCTCAGGGGCTAATGTCCCTCCAGGCCACCAGAGTGCAAGTCAGGCTCCCTGGATGGGGGAGAGTTTGTTCTAGTTTCTTTTTCAACCAGGCTGACTTGGCCACAGCATTGGATAGAGAGGATCCAGATCAGGATGATCTGTGAATATAATGAAGTGAACGCAAAATCTGGAAACCCAAATCCCTTTGGGCCCCAACCAAGGCCAGCGTGATCCTTCTTAACTCCTGGACTCCACTCCCAAGGCACCCCGCACTTGATGCCCGGGTTCAGATGGCCTGGGGAGGCTGGGGGCCAGACAGTATGGGGAACTGGTGTTCCATCAGCTCCCACAGGCTCGGGCCCTAAATGCACACCCATTTGGGACACATTCTGAAACAAGAGACTTGGCGCTAAATGACTAGTGTCTAAACAAACAAACAATCAAAAGTCTGGGTTCGTGCTTTCTCCCTCCTTCTCCCACTCATGGGTTCCTCCTGACACACCTTGCTTTAAAACAACGACTTGGGAAACCAAAGACAATACCCATCTCCTTCACCCTCCTAATACAACAGGCACCTCCAGGGGCTGGAAATGGGAGTGGTCATTCCCCTAGCGACAGGAACTGTCCAGCTGCACACATCTGGTGCTTGGATCACACCAGCAAGCAGCCCAGTGGTGCATATTGCTAAGAGAACCTGTATTTGAGGGGGTTTTTCTTTTAATTGAATTTATTGGGGTGACATTGGTTTATAAAATTATACAGGTTTCAGGTGGTACATTTTAAAATGGTCCGCTCCCTCCCTCCCTTCACTGCCCTGCTGGCCTCTGTGGGGTTTCTCTGGTGCCTTGGCCCATAGGATTTTGGGGGCAGCACCCTCTTCTCCCCTGACCTCCCCCCCTGCAGCCCCAGACAGCAGCCCCTGGATGGTTCCCAGCACTGCTGCCCCTCCAGCTGCAGGGCCTTGCCCTCTGGGCCTGGAAGGTTCTCTCAGCCATCTGCTCACTCCCTCTCATCCTTCTAATAGGCCAACTGTGACCACCTATAAAACAGCATCTCCCTGTCACTGTGTCCCCTTAGTCTGTCTTCTTTGTCTTCACAGCACTTAAATATATATTTATTTGTTAATTAGCTTTTGTTAATTGGCTGTTTCCCCTCAAATGCAAAGGGCAGGGACTCTAGGGGTGTGTGTGTGTGTGTGTGTGTGTGTGTGTGTGTGTGTGTGTGTTAAAATAACCTAAGATTTCCATTTCAAAATGTACCATTCAGTGACATTTAGTCCATTCACAATGTTGTGCAGTGGTCACCACTACCAAGTTCATAACATTTTCAATGGATAGTTCTGCACCCAGTAAACAGTCGCTCCTGTTCCTCCCAACTCCAACCCCTGACAATCAGTCACGTGCCTTCTGTCTGCCCGAATGTGCCCATTCAGGACATCCCAGAGAAGTGGAATCACACGATTGTGGCCTTTTGTGTCTGACTTCTTTCACTTAGCGTAATGTTTCTGAGGTTTGACCGTACTGTAGCAGATTGCTGTACTCCATCCAGTCCCTTTATGGCTGAAGGCTGTCCCATCATGAGGACAGTCACAGTTGGTTTCTCCACGGTCCGCTGCTGCGCACACATGTCGTTTGTACCTTTTGCTATGGTGAGGAATACTGCAGTGGACTTCTGCGTAGAGTATTGTTTGAAGGGAACTGTTCCCATCACCCTGTCTCCCTGGCTGGTGAACAAGCTGCACATGGGAAGGCTCAGTAATAAACAGCGGTGGTCAGTTTCATCCTCAGACAAATAGACAAAAGGCTTGAGCATCCAATGTCCTTGGGCTTCAGGCCCCCTGGCTTTGCCCTCTCTGTCAGGGCCCAGGATTGAGACCAGTAAGCTTCCCCCTCCCAAACCCACACTCTCAGTGTCCTCAAGCCAAGCTCCACGCACTTGTAGGGCAGGGGTCCCCCCGGGCTCCTCCCG
Organism: Saccopteryx bilineata; assembly: GCF_036850765.1. Classification (NCBI taxonomy): domain Eukaryota; kingdom Metazoa; phylum Chordata; class Mammalia; order Chiroptera; family Emballonuridae; genus Saccopteryx; species Saccopteryx bilineata. Next base: position 289,604,781 of record NC_089491.1, on the reverse strand, counting down.
GCTGCCCCACTCCCCGAAGGTAACCACATCTGGGCCCTTCTGAACTCTCCTGCAGCCAAACATAGTGTAGCTGCGTGATCTCCTTCCTGTGGTCCTGCCTTGCGAAGCCAAGTGGAGACAAGGAAAATGAGGTGAGAGAGAGAGAGCCTCCTCTTCCCTCCACGGCTACCTGATCACTGGTTTAACTGCTCAGGCACCAATCGTCAGGCCGGTTGGAGAAGGAGGGCCGGGAGTCCTGAGATAATGTGAGGGAAGCCCCTATGAGCCCGCAGACAACACTGTTCTTGTCCCACAGTCTGCCTTGTGGGTGACTTTGTACAAGTCCCCTGATCTCCAAGCCTCAGCCTCGGAGTAAATGAGCTGTCTGGTTATTCCGAGTGACAGACTGTGGGGGCTGGGCTTCCAGACAGCCAGAGAGCCTGGAAGAGCTGGTGGGTAGCAGAAATGTGTGGGCCATTTGAGTCCGGGTTTTACTAATGCCCACATCACAAAAGCAGCCTACACAGGACCTTTCCTCTGCGCTAACAAAGACTGGGAATTGTGTTCACCATAGATCAGTGAGTCAACATTCAAGGACTCAGTTCACCAGCACTGTAAAGAAATAAAAACAGAAACAAGGTCAGGGTTAACTAATGGCTAGCCGCTAACTGTGCTTACTTAGCTGCTGCATAAAACTTCACCCTTATTGGCCCGAAGTCTTCACACCTCATTGAAAATCCACTTAAACAATGGCTGGGCCATTAACCCTGACTTTCAGGCAGAACCTACCCCTGGGCATCGTTTTCTGACTAAGGTCTCTTCATTAATACTCAGTGTAATTGCTTGCTGGGTAATTGTGATTACTTACCACTATTTAAATACAGAGGGGGAGCACTGCAGATGCCATTTTTTTTGCATGTTTTTTTTTTTACTTTTTAATATGAGTGAACTCATTCCCCTCCAGCAAAAAAATATATTAAAGCTTGAATTTTTAAAACAGATAGAGGCTGACGACTCAATTTACAGAAGAATTTCCCATAGGATTTTTTAAATCATTAGGTCCCAGAGCAACCAAGAGTATTTGATTTACAAAATATCAATTTGCTACCATCTTTTCCATATTATGACGTGGACATAAAGGTTACATTTGAAAAAGAAACAACGACTAATGAGTACCCTAGTGACTGGCTCAGTGCAGAGCCAAAGGTTGCATTTGTAAACAGGGTGGCCAGAGGCATATTTTAAAGACACTTTGAAGATCAGCCTCAAAGCCTGGGAGGGGGCTGTGACCTGCTCAGACCTGCAAGGCAGACAGGTGAGTCAAAAGGGGACATCAATCAGAGAAGAGGAGACCCAGAGACCAGACTGCAATTCGCACCTACTTCAAATAGACACTCCAGGTGTGTGTGTTTAAAGGGGAAAGCCCCAGTTCCCAAAGAAGAGGCTCTTCGCCCCGCCACACGCAGAGAGACAGACCCACTCTGCACCACTGCAGCACCACCTGTTATAAAGACCAGGAGGACTGTAAACCCCTTTTCTATAAAACAGTTGCTTCTCTTTAAGTATTTCATCAGTTTCCATTACTCCGCACTGAAAACCAGTCACATAAAATTGTATCTTCCCAGTGTAGGCTCAAGTAAGGAGAAATTTGTTGCTAATTATCACTAGGATTATATTCGTATCTCTCTTATATATTTGGCACTGAATCTTAATGTGTTCAAGACAAACTGATTTAGGCAACTTGACTTTCTCTTCCTGACTATTGACCTGATGACCACTAGAGGGCAGTGGCATATATAAAATGCGAGCTTTCACACAACCATTAATTCAGAAGACCCCACTGTCAGAGCCTTGACAAGGGAGGCACTCAGCAATTATTAGAGCTGATCCACTTTCCCTCTCTCTTAAGTGCCATATGCCCCTGCAGGAGGGAGAGCCGGCAGAGGGCTGGGTGGAGCCTGTGCTGGCTCTACCGTGAATGAGGCTCAGAGGAATGCCTTTAAGAAAAATCACATTCAAAGGCAGGTAGGTAGGTATTCAGAGACCCAGGCTGGAGAGCCACGTTTGCCTTCCTGGTTCTGATACTGACAAAATGCATGGCTCTAAGCAAGTCACTCAAGCAAGAAACCGGACCTCAGTTTCTTCCTCTGTGAAGTGAGGAGGCAGAGTGAGGTGAGGTTTAGGGCATGCATTCTCCAACCTCGGCCTCCCCATGTTCAAGAGTAAAGCCTGCGGACCTGGCGTTACCTTAGGTTTGATGGGGAGTGAAAAGGAGGAGTGGTTACAGGACTGAAAGGCCCCCTCAGCTGCAAACACTTAACACTAACAGATTAAATATAAAAATTGGAAGTCAAAGCCATGCTCAAAAAGATTGACATCTCCAAGAATCAGAACCGCAGAGACACAAGGCTGTCAGCTGGGCGGAAGCTGTGGGGTTGGCAGGCTGCAGGCCAGGAAGCAGGCAGCGGTGGTGAGGAGCCTCCCTCCTGTGTTGACATGGGGACTACCACATGACAAGGGGTCCTCAAACCAGGGACTCCCATACCCATCAACCAGGGGTATAACATACATGACAGCTACTTCTGGGGCTGAGGCATACGCCGTTTCTCGCCCACCAATGAGGGGGAATCGGGTCTCTCAGCTCAGTGACTGAAGAAGGAACATCCCCATCGATTTCCCCGTTATGACAGCATGGATACCTGAACTCGTATAGAAAATCTGGTTCTGAACTGGGGGCTGTGGAAGCCAAGAGGAAGCAACTGCAAGACCACCAGGATGGGAGGGGGTGGGCACAACAAAGAAGAAAATTACTAATAATAACTCCCCAAAGAGGAAGGCTAAAAGTGCAATTTAAAAAATGCCATGAGGCCCTGGCCGTTTGGCTCAGTGGTAGAGTGTTGGCCTGGCGTGCAGGAGTCCCGGGTTCGATTCCCAGCCAGGGCACACAGGAGAAGCACCCATCTGCTTCTCCACCCCTCCCCCTCTCCTTCCTCTCTGTCTCTCTCTTCTCCTCCCGCAGCCAACGCTCCACTGGAGCAAAGTTTGCCCAGGCGCTGAGGATGGCTCTGTGGCCTCTGCCTCAGGCACTAGAATGGCTCTGATTGCAGCAGAGCGATGCCCCAAGATGGGCAGAGCATTGCCCCCTGGTGGGCATGCCGGGTGGATCCCGGTCGGGTGCATGCGGGGGAGTCTGTCTGACTGCCTCCCCGTTTCCAGCTTCGGAAAAATACAAAAAAAAAAAAAAAATGCCATGACAGGCCTGACCTGTGGTGGCGCAGTGGATAAAGCCTCAACCTGGAATGCTGAGGTTGCAGATTAGAAACCCTGCACTTGCCTGGTCAAGGCACATATAGGAGTTGATGCTTCCTGCTCCTTCCCCTTCTCTCTTTCTCTCTCTCTCTCTCACTCATTCTCACTCTCTCCTCTCTAAAATGAATACTTTTTTTTAAATGCCATGGCAGGAAGTGAACTCACTGCAGAGAAAGTGAAAGTAGTCAGGTGATGTGATATTGAATTTTCTTTTCTTTTTTTTTTTTCATTTTTCTGAAGCTGGAAACAGGGAGAGACAGTCAGACAGACTCCCGCATGCGCCCGACCAGGATCCACCCAGCACGCCCACCAGGGGCGATGCTCTGCCCACCAGGGGGCGATGCTCTGCCCATCCTGGGCGTCGCCATGTTGCGACCAGAGCCACTCTAGCGCCTGAGGCAGAGGCCACAGAGCCATCCCCAGCGTCCGGGCCATCTTTGCTCCAATGGAGCCTTGGCTGCGGGAGGGGAAGAGAGAGACAGAGAGGAAAGCGCAGTGGAGGGGTGGAGAAACAAATGGGCACTTCTCCTGTGTGCCCTGGCCAGGAATCGAACCTGGGTCCTCCGCACGCTAGGCCAACGCTCTACCACTGAGCCAACCGATATTGAATTTTAAAGTAAGAATTCCTTATTTATTCAGCAAATATTTTAAGCCCCTACAATGTTACAATGTCCTGGGTGCTGTTTATTATTTTAAGTGCTAATGATATAATAAACAAAACAAAGTGACTGCCCTCATTTGCATTCTAGTAGAATGAGACAGACAATTGAGCTATCAACATTCTAGTAAAAAAGGCAAATAATTTTTTTAATTATACAATATGCCAAGTAGTAACAAATGCTGTAAAGAAATGTGTAGGATCCTCAAAGGTTTAAGGGAATAATAACAACCATATATAGAAACATAAGTTATGAAACAACAAACAGACAAAAGCAAGCTATGAAAAAGAGCCAATTGAAATGAGAAATATAACCATCAAAATACACAAACTTAGTAGTATTATGAAATGTTATGAAGTCATAGTGAAAAGAGATAGATTCATTAATTATAAGGTAGTACTGAAGACACCCATAAGTAGCACAAAGAGAAAAAATGTAGTTTTAAAAATATAAAAGAGCAGTTAAGAAGCATAGAAGATAGACTGGCAGGCACCAACATACAGCTAATAGGAAATTCCAGAAGAAAAGCATAGAAGGAATGACAGAAAAGTGTTGTTCAAAGAGATAATTCCTGAAGAGTCCCAGCATTAAAGTTAGAATTCACTAAGAACTCTAGATATGGATATATAGGAACTTATATTTTCATTATGATATATCTAGGTGCCCATATGTTATAGTGAAACTGCAAAACTTGAAAGGATAAAGAAAAAAATTTTATATAAGAAAATAAGACTTTGTACAAAAGAAAGAAAAACTGATGGGAGCAACAGAGGCCAGAAAACAGGAGAGGAACACTTGCAAAGTGCTGAAAGTTACTAATCCACGTAAAAATTCTATACCCAGCTAAACTATTATTCATTCAACAGTGGGGGAAAAAAAAAAAAATATATATATATATATATATGTATGTATACACACACACACACACACACACACACACTTATATCTACTTTTTTAGGCATACAATAATTAAAAGAAAATCTAGGACTGCCAGTCCTGGGGTGGTGCAATGAATAGAGTGTCAACCTGGAATGCAGAGGTCGCCTATTTGAAAACCTGGCCTTGCCCAGTCAAGGTACACACAACAAGCAATCAATGAACAACTAAAGTGAAGCAATGACCAGTTGCTACTTCTTGTTCCCCCCACCCCTCTCTTCTCTCTGTAAAATCAATAAATAAAATCTTAAAGAAAAAGAAATTCTAGGCCTTAGATCCTAGATAAAATAATTACTAAGAAATAAAATCACAATGCCAATTTCAAAAACTTAGAAGTGACACCAAAAAAAACGCACAGCATATCTGAACAAAAATGACAATGATGGCTGTGATGTGTTCCTCCAGCTGTGAGCCAGGAATTACACTAGACATTTCCTAAGCCATATATCTCCCAGTGCTCAAAGTCTGATTATGGATTAGGTATTGTCAACTCCTCTGTAAGGAGGAGAAGACTTTTTGGTAAAACAAGATAATCATACTGCTATAGACTGAATATTGTGTCCTACCAAATTCTTATGTTTAAACTCTAACCCGCATTGTGGTGATATTAGAAGTGAAACAGCTGAGGCATGATTAGGTTTGGATGAAGGTATGAGGTGGAGCCCCCATGATGGGATTAGTGCCTTTATAAAAAGGGAAAGAAATACCAGAGCTCTCTCCCTCCACCATGTGAGGATATAGTAAGAAAGTGACCATCTGCTAACCAGTAAGATACCTCTCACCAGCGCCCCACCATGCTGGCCCCAGGATCTCGAACTTCTCAGCCTCCAGAGCTGTGGGAAATAAATGTCCATTGTTGAAGCCACCAGTCTATGGCATTTTGTTACAGTAGCCCGAGCTGACTGAGACACCCGCCTAACAGACTGAGTCTGTACAAAGTCGGGGAGCCAGTGAAGGAGGGAGGGAGGCGCAGGAGGAATTTTGCTGACCCCTGGGAACAAGAACAGGGACCATGCCAGGTACCAACAGCTCCACTGAGGAGGTGAACGGCCCTGGAATTCAGAAGTTTGTCAGGCTGGTGATTGCCCTTCGCCCTCCTCACCTCTCCCCTAGGCCCAGCTGGCTGTGCCTCATCTTAAACACCATAATAATATCAAGAACGCTGACCCAGGTTTGAACCAGAACTGGGTTTTCAAGCTGGAGATGAAGAGGCATTGATGGGAGCTACACACTTGGATGGAGACTTCCAAGCCTGGCTGCGCCCAGGCACCGTCTGGGGAGCTTTCGCACACACTGGCCCGCCCTGCAAGCTCCGTAGTCCGCCATCTCAGCGACTGCCCAGGCAACGGGATTTTTTAAGGCTCCCAGGGACACTGCTGTTGACCCACTGCTAAGAACGAGTGTCCTAGAACTAGGTCAGATGAAGGAGACTCGTTCCTGCGGCCCGGGCAGGCTGGATCTGGGGGGTAGGCTGGATCTGGGGGGTAGGCGGCAGCCCCTCTCCACAGCCAGGACGAGCGCTCCGTTCAGGCACACCTCAGAGACCGCCGTTCTGACAGCTTCGGCCACTGGTTCCCCTTTCCCTGAAGGAAAAGCGTACGTAGCATTTCTCTGAAATCGGAAAAGAGGAAGCATACTTCTCAGCAAAACTAACAATTCTCCTGGCGTGGAGAGCCTTCTCTCCCCTTGACAGGGACAGAACTGAAGGCCAGCAGCCCAGATCAAGGGCACTGTGAGGGGACAATTCAGTTCCTCCCGTGCTCAGCCTCACTCATTTGGAAATGACCTGGACAGCATCAGTTCTGTTAAACCGTATCCCCTCGGGTCTAAAAAGCACTTCTCTTTCCTCCCCTCCCTCTCCCTTTCCCCATCCCCACGCCCACCTCTCCGCCCCCGGGATACCCCCACCTGCAAAGCAAAGTATCTCCCTCATAGGATGGGGGGGTGAGGCTTAACACAGCATTAGCTCTTGGGAATCAATGTTGTTTCCCTCCCCATTTCACAGAAATGATAGCGAACCCTGTTCTGCATCTTCTTTTGTTGTTTCTCCACTTTCAGGAGTAGCTGGGAGCTCACTCCCCTGCCAGCACCTAGGAAGTCCTCAATCTGAAACAGCACTCCATCACCTACACACCGCAAGGTCAATTATTTAGATAGCCCTTTGTCATAGACATTTTGGTGGTTTCTAACTTTTTGCTTTTACAAACAATGCTGTGACGATTAACCTTGTATATACTTCATTTTGTCCAAAAGTGGTAAGTTCCTAGAGGTAGAATGCTAGACAACAAGTATGTGATTTGTTACTTTTTGCCATCCCCAGAAGTTGGTGCATCGGCAACTTGTAAGAGTTTCTGTTCTCCGTGCTTTTTTTTTATACCAACAGTGTGTACAATAGGCCCCCTTATCTGTGGTTTCACCTTTCATGCTTTCTGTTACCCATGGTCAACTGCCAGCTGAAAACATTAAATGGAAAATCCCAGAAATAAACAATACATATGTTTTAAATTCCACGCTGTTCTGAGAAGCGTGATGAAATCTTAAGCCATCCCACTCCATTCCGCCTGGGGTGTGAATCATCCTTCCATCCTGTGTCTCCACACAGTGTACACTCCCCACCCTTTAGTCACTTAGGGGCCGTTTCTGGTGTCAGATTGGCTGTGTTGAAGTCCTTGTGTTCAAGTTACCCATATTTTGTGTATTTAAGGCCCCCAAAGCACAAGAGTAGAGATGTTGACAATTCAGATGTGCAAAAGAGAAGTCCTGAAGTGATTCTCTTGTATGTATGTTTAGGAAAAATACCATAATATATATACAAGCTTCAGTGCTATCCTTAATTTCAGGCACCCACCGCGGGTCTTGGAATACAGTCCCTATGGATAAGGGATGGACAACTGTATGAAGTTTATTTTTTAATCTTCATTGACTTGATAAGTGAAAATGGTAAATGCTGTTTTTCTGTAGTTTTATTTTACAAATTCTCTTATGAGTAATGTGAAACATCTTTTATAGATGTATAAATGATTTGTTTCCTTTTCTGTGAACTTTCTGTTCATATCTTTTACCCATTTTTCCCATCATATAGCCATTTTTCTTATTGATTAGTAAAAGGTCTTTATGTATTAGGAAGACTACTGTATTTTTTTCTGGTTTAACATTACGCTTTAGAATTTGCTTTTGTATGTTTTTTCCATACATAAATTTTAATGCAATAGGAGTTATTTTTTTCTTTATGGCTTCTGTACTTTATGTCTTACTTTGAAAGTTTTTCCCCATTCCAAAATAGTCATTAGATTACTTTTTTAATCTCCTATAGTTTCTTCTAGCATTTTAAAAAATTTAAATCACTGATTTCTCCTGGTATGTACCTGATATAAAAAATGAGGTATAGATTCAACTTAATTTTTTTTTCCTGTTGGCTACTCAGTTTTCTCAACACCATTTATTGAATAATTCATCTTTTTTTCCCAATGATTTAAAAATGTCATCATTATCATAAGCTAGATTCCCAATGAGTTTCAGTCTATTTCTGGACTTCCTATTTTGCTCCAAACTGCAAGATGTCCTATACTATTTTAATTATTGTAGTTTTATGATATGCATTCAATCTTTTAGGGATAGTTTCCCATTCCTTTTCAGCTTCTTTTTCCGTATGAAGTGTTAGTTTTATTGGAGTATCTTTTAACTTATGGGTTAACTGAGGTAATTGAATATGATGTTCCATCAGTTTAGGGAGAATTATATTTTCCCAGAAAAGTAGCCAATGTATGTCAGGTTTTGTCAAGTTAGGGGGTTCTCAAAGCCACCTGCAGGTCCAATAATTTGTTGGAAGGACTCACAGAACTCACTGAAAGCTGTTGTCCTTGTGGTGACAGTCTTTCGGTGAAAGGACATGGATTTACACCAGCCAAGGAAAGAGATGCAGCAGACACAGCCCAGGGAACTTCCAACCAGACCTTCCAGTGCCCTCCCCGCACGGAGCTACAGAGAGCACTCCTCTCTCCAGCCCAACATGCAGTGATATGGACGGAGTTGTCAACCAGGCAAGCTCTCCTGAGCCCTGGTGCCCCGAGTTTCTACTGGGGCTCAGTCACATAGACATGACTGACTGCTCACGTGGCTGACTTGAGTCTCCAGACCCTGCAGGGACAGAGCAGACAGCGTGTGGCCTAAAGCTCCCACCAGAAACCACGTGGTTAGATTGTCTGTGGTGGTCTGGGGCCCCCGAGTAAACAGAGACACCTTTGTCAGGCTGGACATCCCAAGGGCCTGGAGATCACCTCCCAGGAACCAAGGACAGCAGTCAGATCTCTTTTTGGGTGAGGTTAATTTTTTACTAAGCAATTTTTTAAAAATTAATTTACATGGAGTATAGCCAAACACTCTCTAAGTATCCCTTCAATTCCCCCATCTGTGGTTATTTCCCCCTTAAGACTGCTTGTTTGTGCCTTTTTTACTCTTGAAATGGTTAGCTGACAATTTATAAATGTTGGGGTTTATTTTTCAAAAAATTAACTTTGGATTTGTCACTTATACTTCATTATATACAAAACTTTTGTAAATTTTTTATTTATTGACTTTAGAAAGAGAGACAAAAGCATAGATCTGTCCCGGTACATGCCCTGAACAAGTATCGAACCCTCAACCCTTACATACCAGGACGACACTCTAACCAACGGAGCCATTTAGCCAGGGGACATTCCACATACAACTTTTTGTCTTATAACTCACTGACTTCTGCTTTAAAATTCATTAAGTCCTTTCTATTTTTCTTAGATTTATTTCCTTTTTCCGAGGTACTTCAATTGGACACTTATTTCATTTTGTCTTTCCTGTTTAATATTTTATTAAATCAGTATAAGACTATGTGTATTATTCCAGTTCTCCAGAGAAACAGAATCAATAGGATATGTAAGGAAATTGATTCTAAGAAGTTGGCACATACAACTACAGAGGCTGAGAAGTCCCAAGATCTGCAGATGGCAAGCTAGAACCCAGGAGGGCCAGCAGGATAAGTCAGTCCAGGTCTAAATCCAAAGGCAGAAGACGGTGATGGCCCAGCTCGAAGATGTCAGAGAGAAAGAGTTCTTTCTTATTCAGCCTTCTACTCTCTTCACGCCTTCACCAGATTGGGTGAGGCCCATCCGTACGGGGGGTGGGGGGTGGGGGGGGAGGGCAATCTGCTCTGTTCAGTCTGCCAACACAAATGGGAATTTTATCCAGAAACACCCTCACACCCACACCCAGAATAGTGTTTATCTAATTATCTTGCACTCCTCAAGTTGACACATAAAATCCCACTGTGCATTTTTCTCTGGGCACTGCTTTAACTGAACCTCATAAGTTCTGATAAGTAACGTTCCCCTTATTGCTATTTTATATATAATAAATCCCACCGTGAAATCTCTTGTGGCTTACAGCAGGACTGAATTCTGACTGAACAGTAAGTACAACGACTTGCCTTTTTGTCCGGGGCTGACTTGACTTTCACGATGCCGATACAAAGGTGAACTGTGACCTTCGCAGGGCCCAGATGTTGCTTTGAAAGGATTCACTCAGAACTTGAAAAACACATTTAATACCAATGAAAACGTGCACCTACTTGCCTAGATGAATTTCTTAACAAGATCAAGAGTTCCCACGTTGAATCTCAACTCTAAGAGGGGGAAAAAAGCATCTGCCACCTCTGTCCTATCCACATGGTCATAAATAACAGAATTATTAACAAAAATTATAACTACCACAATACTATCTGTTGGGCAGATAAGATATATTATGCTCACTTTGTTAAAGATGGCACTGCCCACGTGGAAGCCCGTCGCCCAGGTGATATTAATGTGTGTTGGAGGCAGGCTGTGGGCAGGCAGGATCCTTGTAGCCTGGGGCTTGGTTTTAGGGCTAAGCCTTTCCCACCCTTTTTGATGTGGGGTAGTACAATCCCATCATGCCTCAGATAAGTGACTTTGTATTAGAGACTTCCCTATTTTGTATACTGGATTAAAGGTTTTGATTTCTGCACTATAAAATGGGGCAGACCCGGAGCTTGCTCGCAGTTCCTGAGATTAGCATTAGAGAGAGCAGAGAGGAGAACAGAGGGAGGCCACATGGAGGAGGCCAGGAGAAGCAGCCAAGATGGTAGAGTGTTGAAGGAGAAGCCAGTTTGTGCAGAGTTTGTGCAGGGAGAAGGAGATGGGGAACAGAGGTGAATAAGGCCGTGAGCTAGAAACCTTTGATTCTAGGAAACTTGAATAAGTCAGTAGCTTTGTGAGCACTGAATGAGTGGGTTTTGGAGCCCAGTGTGTGTTTTTACTTGCCTGCTGGGTGCAAGCTAGGATTAAAGCTAATGACCCACCAGTTCTTGGCTCCATTGTTTCATTACTGTCTGTCCGAATCCAATGTGAACCTGCATGGGCCAGTCAGCCGTGATGATGGCCGTGGATACTGGCTTTACACTATCTAATATATGTGTTTTCAGTGCTTTATATATGTCATTTTATTTAATTTTTGCATGAGTTCTAAGACAGAGATTTTTTTTTTTTTTAAACTTTTAAAGACTTTATTTATTCATTTTAGAGAGGGGAGAGAGAGGGAGAGAGAGAAAGGGGAGGAGCAGGAAGCATCAACTCCCATATGTGCCTTGACCAGGTAAGCCCAGGGTTTTGAACCGGCAACCTCAGCATTCCAGGTTGATGCTTTATCCACTGCGCCACCACAGGTCAGGCAAGACAGAGATTTTTAAGATGAGAAAGTGATGTCTCAAAGAGGTTACAGATCATGCTTAAAATGACACCTTTGAAGCGGAGGGAGGATTTCACGCCAGCTCCATCTGAATGAAAGCCTAGGTATTTTTTTCAGGAGGCCTCTCTCGTCTCTGCTCTGCCCCAACGTGCAGCACAAAGTTGGTTCTGCCCTCCGCCCCTGGGCCATCTATACTTCCCAAGTGGAGAGAGAATGTCTGCCGTGTAGTCCACTGGATTAGGGACGAGTCCAGCCTGGAATTCCGGAACTGATAAGCAGCATCAGGCCGGCAGCCAGGGAAGGAGGGCCTTTGCCTGCAGAAGCCAGATGGATAAAGAAGGTTGGGAGCCAAGAGCTCATGAAGAGAAAGGGGAGGGATGCCAGGGTGGTGGCTGCAAGAGTGGGGGAAGATGCAACGGCTCCAGCCAGGGGACACTGACCACAGAGCCAGCGTGTGCGAGACACACCCGTCACCCATGTCAGGCCTATCAAATTCATCTCAGCAGTCTAGCCACTGCCCACTAATGAAACGAGCAAACAACCTCCTATACTGAAGGTGTCAGTTACGTCACTGACCAAGTCTCAGCAGGGACCAGAGAAGCCGATCCCATGGGGGCTGGGGGACCTGACAGGGGCAGCCGGAGCCCTGGGGCACTGCTCAGAGTGCCTGCCAACTGGGCCGATTATCAGAGCGCTGCTGCAGAGAGATAAGGAACGGCAGGGCTTTATATAGCAGCCTGAGTAGGCTGCGAGGGAATGTCCTGGCTGAGGGCCCCTCTCCAGCCCGGGCAGAAGGGGAGAGATGTGTGGGAGGGAGGGAGCTATGTATAACCTTGTGTGCCTGGTCTGCTCAGCAGTTTTGTCTTAATGAGGCCTGTGATCTTGAGGAATGGTCATTTGGAGATACTTTTTATTTTCTTTATTCTTTTCTCTATATTCCAAGGTGTTTTTTTTTTAATTTATTTATTCATTTTAGAGAGAGGAGACAGAGACAGATAGAGAAGGGAGGGAGGAGCAGAAAGCATCAACTCCCATATGTGCCGTGACTAAGGAAGCCTGGGGTTTCAAACCAGCGACCTCAGCGTTTCAGGTCGATGCTTTTACCCACTGCGCCACCACAGGTCAGGCTATATTCCAAGTTTTTTACAGTGAACTTAAACTCCTTTTGTAGTCAAGAAACATAAACACAATTTTAAGAGAGTAGAAAGAGAGGCATGAAAGGAATTCCTTTGGTTGGGTACTCTGGTGACCCCGTTCAGTGTGCTCATGGGTCCCCAGTCACCGACCAGCCCTTCCCCCCTTCACCATGTTCTCCCAGGGAAGTCCTCAGACTGTTGCACCTGCCTGTGTGGAAGGAAGACGGGCTTTCTCAGGTCCTTGCGGGTCCCTACACTCCCTCCGCCCTCTCCATCCCCACCAGTTTCAACGTTATTGTTCTTGACTTTGTTGTCTTTAGATAAGGTGACCACATCCCTCATCTCTAAGTGGGTGTGGAGGGTCACTGTAAAGCCAGTAGCCTCGGCCACCATCACAGCCGCCTGGCCCATGCAGGTTCGCATTTGATTCGGACAGACGGTAATGAAACAACAGAGCCAAGAACTGCTGGGCCATTATCTTTATCCTAGCTTGCACCAGGCAGGCAAGAAATACACACAGTGGGAAAACACTTCCCTTTCCATTCAGGGCTCCCAAAGCCACTGACTTATCTGAGTTTCCTAGAATCAGAGTTTTCTACCTCACCAGCCTTATTCACCTCTGTTCCCCATCTCCTTCTCTCTGCACAAACTAGCTTCTCCTTCAGACTCCGCCATCTTGGCTGCTTCTCCTCTCTTCCACGTGGCCTTTCTCTGCTCTCCTTTGTCTGCTCTCCTCTCTAATGCTAATATCAAGAATCAAGAGAAAGCAAGCTCCTGGGCTGCCCCACTTTATAGTGTAGAAATCAAAACCTTTAATCCAATATACAAACAAGGAAGTCTCTGATACAAAGTCACTTAGGGTGGGAAAGGCTTAATCTTAAAACTAAGTCTTAAAAAAATAATAAATAAATAAATAAATAAATAAACAAACAAACAAACAAACTAAGTCTTAGGGTATAATAACCCTGCCTGCTTACAGCCTGTCTCCCACACCTAATGCAAACTATAAGCGAGCAAACCTATATATCATATTTACAAACTTATTTGACCAACAGTCATTCTGGGATGTCTGTCCTCCCTGCTTCCTGGCCCCCCAACACTAGCTTAGTAATGGACAAAAACAATAATAGCACCTGCCTCATAGAGGTGATATTAGGATTAAAATAAGATTGCGTGTAAAGTGCCCAATTAAGTATTAACAGATTGTCAGTCCACATGGCGTCCTTCTCCACACCCAGCCATCCCCTGAACTGCCCCATCGCCCAAACTTGGCCAAGATGTCTTTCATTGTTTCCAAAAATAACTCCTCTCAGCAGGGGTGAGGATTCACCAGCCCGACTCTGGCACTGATTCAAGGCAGGGGTTCCAAAAATGCTTTGAAAGGTGCCAGGCTTCTTGAAATCAGAGCCTTCACAGTGTCTCCTTGTAAGGGAGCAGTCCTTGCTTGCATGTGTGAGTCATAGTTGGGCTGCTAGATGAACAGATAAACGAGTAAACCCTTCACTTTGTAGGAATGACCTCACGTAGGCTGAGTTCAGCTCACAACACTGGGGCGATTTTGAGGAGACGAATGTCGGCAAAATAGTAACCGACCACTATTTTCCGAGCAAGTGTTACAGGCAAAGATTCAAAGATGGAACCTAAAAAAAGATGAAAGTGTCTGTTGTGAAAGAAAGAACAGTCTCGTTGAGGAAGTCAAATGCGGATGCAGAAATAGAAAGCTCACTAAGCAAAGCTGGATGTGGTCCTAGCAGGTAACAAGATGGGGGGTTTGGAAGAGAATTCCCTCTGGGTTCTGGAGGTCAGAGAAAATGAACATCACCAGTACGTGGGCACCTGGCATAGTCAGGCTAGTCTAAGAGAAAGGATCTCACATGTTAATGTCAGGGGCACGGTGCTAGTACACATTGCTGTACACCACCTCCTATAGTCCTGACATCAGTATTGCATTCCCATTTTACAGATCAGAAAACAGTGGCTCAGAGTGCTTCTTTCTGTTTTATGCCTGCCTACAGTCACACATGGTGGAGGCAGAATTCAAACCAAATTCTACCTGTTCCCCAGTTCGTGTTCTTGCTTCTAATACCGGGCATCACTAAGACCTCTCTTAAATCTGGCTCCCAGAACAGACCTGAGCTGTCTGTGACCAGCTGTGGACTTCCAGTAGAGGACGCTGCCCTGAGTGGCTGGGGAATTCCTTGGAGAATGTCGACCTTTGATTGCCTGCTAGTATCATGGGATAAGATGCAATGACTTTCAAAGTCTAAAGCAGAGTAATAACTTTTTAATTTTTAGAATTTTAGAGAGAGGAAAAGGAAGGAAAATTGATTTGTTGTTTCACTTATTCATGCATTTATTGGTTGATTCTTGTATATATCCTGACCAGGGATCTAACCTGAAACCTTAGTGTATTGAGATGACGCTTCAACCAACTGAACTGCCTGGCCAGGGCTTCTTCTTTTTTTTTTTTTTTTTTTTTTTTTTAGGAAGCATCAACTTGTAGTAGCTGCTTCTTTTTTTTTAATTTTATTTATTCATTTTTAGAGAGGAGAGAGAGAGGGAGAGAGAGAAACAGAGAGAGAGAAGGGGGGAGGAGCTGGAAGCATCAACTCCCATATGTGCCTTGACCAGGCAAGCCCAGGGTTTTGAACCGGCAACCTCAGCATTTCCAGGTCGACGCTTTATCCACTGCGCCACCACAGGTCAGGCGGCCAGGGCTTTTTGATAACATTTTATAGTTTTAAATATTTAAACCCCTCCTTCCACTTTGTAGCATTCTTCCCAGTTTAGCAACTCACTCCTTTTATCACGGCAACTCATAATAAGCAGCATGGACTTTTCAGAAATGACATAGAAATAATTTTCCAAAGGTGACCTTTGTCCCTACCTTCAAGTCATTCAGACTTGGAGGATTTTTGTGATGTAACAAACAGCATCTGCTGTTAGTGCTGGAAACGCCCCCAGACGCATCTGGGTGCTGCCGACATTGGTGCCAGGACATGGCCCATTGTCTTTTGGGATCATGACCAAAGTCTACTGACACTGGTATAACACAACACCTAAGCATCATGTTCCCAAGGGCATCAACCTTCACTCAGTCAAATGCTCACTCCTCTCAAGGCACTTAGCGCATGTCTTGAAACAGCCTGGCTAATGGTCTGTCCCTCCAACCAGACTATAACTTTCCGAGGATGAGGACGGTGTTTTCTCCTGTTACATCCTGCCAGTGTTTAGCAGGCTAATACATACTTCCAGAGAGAAATGGTAACTTTGCTGCAGACACCAACACGACCAGTGCTGACTGAATGAATGACTACAACGGTAGGGTTTAGAAGGCTCCAGGTTCCTTCATGGCAATTTGGAAAGCTCCCTGGTTGTATCCAGCAGCCAATCACAAGTCTCCTTCCAAGGTGGTTCCATCCACAAGTGGTTAATCTCATTCATGTGAAGCTGATTTTTGTTGGCTTCAACTTCAGCAAATAAATTCTTGTTAAAGCTTTGCAAAATTCTGAGACATGTCTCTATCTTGGGACCTATATCTAATTGCAATTCATCCCTTGGACATTTCTTTGACCTATTACTGCTCTTTGCCTTGCCTTGCCCCACCTCACCTGCAAGATTTTATGGCATTTGTGAAGAAAGGGACATCAACAGTATATTCTATCTTCAACATAAATAATTGAATGATTTATTAAGATAATACTCATTAGCCCTGGCCGGTTGGCTCAGTGGTAGAGCGTCGGCCTGGCGTGCGGGGGACCCGGGTTCGATTCCCAGCCAGGGCACATAGGAGAAGCGCCCATTTGCTTCTCCACCGCCCCCCTCCTTCCTCTCTGTCTCTCTCTTCCCCTCCCGCAGCGAGGCTCCATTGGAGCAAAGATGGCCTGGGCGCTGGGGATGGCTCCTTGGCCTCTGCCCCAGGCGCTAGAGTGGCTCTGGTCACAGCAGAGCGACGCCCCAGAGGGGCAGAGCATCGCCCCTGGTGGGCATGCCGGGTGGATCCCGGTCGGGCGCATGTGGGAGTCTGTCTGACTGTCTCTCCCCGTTTCCAGCTTCAGAAAAAAAAAATACAAAAAATAAAAAATAAGATAATACTCATTATGAATTCACACCCGCACGAGCCTCTGTCTGCACTTTTGTACAATCAGTACTTGATAAAGTACTTGCTGGTTAGGTAAGATGGCCTTGACTTTCCCTTCCTTTCAGTTTTAAGTTAAAACAATCTACGTGGCCTTCTTCTTTCTCCTTTTTGTTTCCCTTTCTTCCTCCCTTCCATTCCCAACATGGAAGAGTCAGCATCGGGTCCCCTGGATACAGACAGAGAGAAAGGGCTGCTGCCTGGAGGGGCTTTGCTGGTTACCTGTGGGTGCCCAAGGACACCAGGTGCTGGAGAGTGGGGTCAGGGAGTGGGGGCAACAGACACAGCCAGTGTGATTGGCAGATGGTTACATTGAGCAAATGAATAAACTCATTGAGCAAATAGGTACATGTCTTGAGGAAAATGGGAGCCAGGTTGGAGAAGGGAGCTATAAATGGGGATAGAGGGAGAGATCTATAAAAAACCTTGTGTTGTAAAGTACCGTACCTTACTTCCACTGGTTTACATAGAGACACCGAGTCCAAATGAATTTTTAGGAGGAGATTTATTAAGTCAGCTGCATATGACTAACACGGGGTATAGCTGACCCAAATCATGTAGTGTCAAATATAACTGAGGCTGGTTATATACCCTTGACCACACAGAGGTTGGAGGGAGCATGACAGAATGATACAATCATTAACAAGTTTATAACATTTGTCTAGGGGATCTATAAAAAACGTTAAACTTTCAAGATAACATAATAGTGATGTCGGTTTACATATCAAAGACATTTATAAACCTTTTAGTGTCTATCTCCCCTCCTTTGTCTGTAGAGGTTGTCAAACTTTTTATAAACAGTCCACTTTTTGCCTGACCTGTGGTGGCGCAGTGGATAAAGCAAGCATCGACCTGGAAATGCTGAGGTTGCCTGGTCAAGGCACATATGGGAGTTGATGCTTCCAGCTCCTCCTCCCTTCTCTCTCTCTCTCCCTCTCTCTCTCCTCTCTAAAATGAATAAATAAATTTAAAAAAAAAGCAGTCCACTTTTGCAGTGCTGGTAAACCTGGTCCATACCGCCCACTAGTGGGCATTCCAGCTTTCATGGTGGGCCAATCGCAGTGCCGTTTGGTTGCTCTGCTACCGCCCACCATGAAAGCTGGAACAACCTTAATCCTTTAAGAGAGCTAAAACTAAATGACCCAGTTGTCCTTGCAAGTCAGGAGACTTCCATATCCTTCTCCCTCCATTTTCCAAAGAAAAGATGGGACAGAAAGCCTGACTTTTCCTCTTTAAAATGGCACTGTCAATACTAAGTTTTACAGTTCTTTGGCATCTTACCACACTTGAAGGTTGATTGGAATTGGAGGTATAAGTATCAAGTTGTGATTTTTAACTATATAAGCACAGGTAGATGTAGAAATAGTTATAAGTATATATGTGCATACATACATGTGTGTGCATACTCATACATGATTTCCTAGCTCTCTTCACTGAAAAGACCTAGAAGCAAGGACACCCCAGCAACAATAAACACATCTAACACCCAGATCTCGACTTCTAATATCATCCCCCACTGAAGGGAAGTAGGACTCTTTGGGGAAAGGGCTAATTCCAGGCAGAAGCAGGAAAAGTACAAGGTGAACTTGGGGCAGACCACTGTGCCAGAAGGTGAGGCAATACTTGAATGGGCAGGGCCTATCAGACAAATGCAGGAACCACCCTGAAGGGACGACTGTCCACTTCTGGGACGATCTGAACATAGAAATAAGCAAGGATAGCAATGGGATACAACCTATTGAGTAGGATAAGAAGACTTACTAAAATAAATATATAAACAAGCCCAGAAAGTGGGAACACTCTTTATTCCAGTAGCCTGCCAACTAATAAAAAGAGGAGGTATTATAAAAATAGAAAACATCAGGAAACAGAGTGATGATTGATTCCAGCAGGAGACATCAGTGGAGGCCAATATTGGTGGATGGAGGATTGATAAACAGCAGGAATATCTCCCATAAAAAATGCCAATCAACATACAAGGGAGAAAGGGTGACTTTATATGGGAGGAGCCCGACTGACACCAATATGACTAGCGATCAAAATAGATATCATGAGGCCCTGGTCGGTTGGCTCAGCAGTAGAGCGTCGGCCTGGTGTGCGGGGGACCCGTGTTCGATTCCTGGCCAGGGCACATAGGAGAAGCGCACATTTGCTTCTCCACCCCCTCCCCCTTCCTCTCTGTCTCTCTCTTCCCCTCCCGCAGCCAAGGCTCCATTGGAGCAAAGATAGCCCGGGCGCTGGGGATGGCTCCTTGGCCTCTGCCCCAGGCGCTAGAGTGGCTCTGGTCGTGGCAGAGCGACGCCCCGGAGGGGCAGAGCATCGCCCCCTGGTGGGCAGAGCGTCGCCCCTGGTGGGCGTGCCAGGTGGATCCCGGTCGGGCACATGCGGAGTCTGTCTGACTGTCTCTCCCCGTTTCCAGCTTATTTAAAAAGAAAAAAAAAAAGATAGATATCATGAAATGGGTAACGGTGGTCAAATTTACTACAACAAAAAGATCAATATTGCCAGTTGTCAGATGGGCTGACATCATGCCTCCCCAGCCACCCATGAGTAATTCACTGGGGAAAGCACGGCAGCCTTTCTGTGGGATTCTTACCAAGAAAGCATGACCCAACCCTCGTCAGGAGAAGACACCAGACAGGCCTGTGAGGTCGGTGGGCAATGGGGGAAGGTCACGTGAGGAACCAGACCCGGGAACTTTGGCTGGTACCACCCACACCCATGTGCGCCAAAAGAAACTTCCCAGGAGTCCTTTGGAAAAGAGTGACTGTCTGCCAGCCAATGAAATTTCGTCACGTCATATTAGCTCGACTGCCCTAACGACCCTTTAAATTTCCCCAATGCAGTTTCCTTCATGCGACTTCTCTGGCTCCTGTTCCCCGGACCAGAGAACCTCATCCGGCGGGATGCGCTGTGCTAAATAAAGCTTTTGCTTATCCACACTTCGTGGCTACGCCCTTCCTTCTTCCTTGGTGGGGAAAAATACCTTACAACAGTGGTCCCCAACCTTTTTTGGGCCACGGACCAGTTTAATGTCAGAAAATATTTTCACAGACCAGCCTTTAGGGTGGGACGGATAAATGCACAAAATAAAATTATGCAACTGGCATAAAAACTGTGGTATTTTTAAATACAGTGTGTCTGTAAAGTCATGGTGCACTTTTGACTGGTCACAGGAAAGCAACAAAAGATGACAGAAATGTGAAATCTGCACCAAATAAAAAGAAAACCCTTCCAGTTTCTGTAGGATGATGTGGCAGTATGTGCGCATGCACAGATGATGATGTAACACCGTGTATACAGCGGAGCAGCCCACAGCCATGCCATTTGAGATGTGGATGGTGCAGAGGAAAGTTCAGTGTGTTCTGTGGCTTGCTAAATTCGAATCTGTGACCAAAGTGCAATGTGAATATCAGCACGTTTATAACAAAGTGCCACCACATAGGAATAACATTACTTGGTGGGATAAGCAGTTGAAGGAAACCGGCAGTTTGGTGGAGAAACCCCGTTCTGGTAGGCCATCAGTCAGTGACGAGTCTGTAGAGGCTATACGGGATAGCTACCTAAGGAGCCCTAAAAAAATCTGTGCGTGAGCCCACATCAAACTGTACTGAATAGGTATGATACTGGGAGAGTTTTCCTTTTATTTGGTGCAGATTTCACATTTCTATCATCTTTAGTTGCTTTCCTGTGACTGGTCAAAAGTGCACCATGACTTTACGGACACATTGTATAATTGTCGAACTTACGAGACAAGCGTCAAGAGTGAGTCTTAGACATATGTAACAGAGGGAATCTGGTCATTTTTTAAAAATAAAACACCGTTCAGACTTAAATATAAATAAAACGGAAATAATGTAAGTTATTTATTCTTTCTCTGCGGACCAGTACCAAATGGCCCATGGACCGGTATCGGTCCGTGGCCCGGGGGTTGGGGACCACTGCCTTACAAGGCCTATTCTGTAGGGACATCCCACAGAATGACAGGCCTGTCCTCTTTTTAACAGAGTGAAGGATGGGAAAGACAAGGAAAGACAAAGGGGCTGCTCTAGATTGGAGAAGACAATGCATTGTTCATGAGAACAATGCAACGTATATTCCTGGGTATGACCTTGGACCAGCGAGATGCACCATTGAGACAGCTTGAAAAGGGTGAATTGGGGGGAGGGGCAGGTGACTATGAATTGGAGACTAGTGATGTACCAAGTCCACTCCCTGATTTGGAGGGTTGTGACAGGGAGTGACAGGGAAGGTCAGTCTCTGCAGATTAAGGAGAATTGGAAGACTCTAGTTCTAGTTAGGTAACAATAATTAACACTTCGCCACGGTCCAGGGGACTAGTTTCCTCCAGCCCAGAATGTTCTTTGTGATATTCGATCACTTCCCACAATGGGATGCCCTCCTCAAATTCCTTAATGCAAGTATATGCTTGAAACATCATCCTCTGTTAATTTTCTGATAATGGGAACTTCAATATCACCTTGGGCCTCCAGCATTCCTTTGTCTTTTGGTCTCTGACCTGCTTTTCCTGTTTCCTTAACTTCAGGGACTTTTTGTTCATTGTGAGGTGTGCCAGGTTTTATTCTGCCTTGAAGTACTCTCCCCATTAGTTAGGGGATTTTTTTTTTTTTTGACAAGGAAGGTTACCTAAGCCCATTTTCTGTAGAAATCTGTCACTGCCTAAGTGGTACCCTGCTGCTTGAGTCCTCATTCGTCTCTATGGCAATGTTCTGAAACTATTCTGCTCCTGTGAGTAAGGTCAAGGCCCATCAGATTATTTATCATCGCAGAGCCAGCACATCCGACCATGTACACACACACATTCCATGTATCATAGCACCGTTTGCAAATGCAGCCACGGTTTGGTTTACATTCATTTCAAAACAGCAGCACATTCTTGGAAATAAATAGGCTGCTTATCAGCTGACTTCATTCATTCATTCATTCACTTATTCATTCATTCATGCACTGGCACAGTGAGGAAAACAGAGGCATAAAAACTGACCTCCTTGCCTGGCCAGGCAGTGGCACAGTGGATAGAGCATCTGACTGGGATGCGGAGGACCCAGGTTCGAGACCCCGAGGTCTCCAGCTTGAGTGCGGGCTCATCTGGTTTGAGCAAAGCTCACCAGCTTCTACCCAAGGTCGCTGGCTTGAGCAAGGGGTTATTTGGTCTGCTGAAGGCCCACGGTCAAGGCATATATGAGAAAGCAATCAATGAACTAGGGTTTCGCAGTGAAAAACTGATGATTGATGCTTCTCATCTCTCTCTGTTCCTGTCTGTCTGCCCCTGTCTATCCCTCTCTCTGTCCCTGTAAAAAAAAGAAAGAAAGAAAAAGAAAAACAACTGAACCTGACCGGGCAGTGGTGCAGTGGTGCAGTGGATAGAGCATCGGACTGGGATGCGGAAGACCCAGGTTCAAGACCCCAAGGTTGCCAACTTGAGCGCGGGCTCATCTGGTTGAGCAAGGGGTTACTCGGTCTGCTGAAGGCCCGTGGTCAAGGCACATATGAGAAAGCAATCAATGAACAATTAAGGTGTTGCAATGTGCAATGAAAAACTAATGATTGATGCTTCTCATCTCTCCTTTCCTGTCTGTTCCTGTCTATCCCTTTGTAAAAAAAAACTGACCTTCTTCTTGCCTGACCAGGCAGTGGTGCAGTGGATAGAGTGTCAGACTGGGATACAGAGGACCCAGGTTCAAAACCCCGAGGTCACTGGCTTGAGCACAGACTCACCAGCTTGAGCGCAGGTTCGCTGGCTTGTGTGCAGGATCATAGACATGACCCTATGGTCACTGACTTGAACCCAAGGTCACTGGCTTGAGTAAGGGGTCACTCGCTCTGCTATAACCCCCTGGGTCAGGGCATATATGACGAAGCAATCAATGAACAACTAAGGAGCCACAACGAAGAATTGCTTCTCATCTCTCTCCCTTTGGGTCTGCCTGTCCCTGTCTGCCCCTCTCTCTGTCTGTCTCTATCTCTGTCACAAAAAGAAAAAAACTGACTTCCTTCTTGAGGTATGGGGGTGGGAACCAGGATAGCTTGTAAGACGAGTGGCCAGCTGACCACGGAAGGGGAAGGGCTCTCCTAACAAAAGCAAAGCGTGGTCAAAGGCATGAACGGGTGGAAGGACATCCAGGATAACAAAGGAAAAATGTCAGATAATAAGGTTGGAACATGGAAGAGAGGTGGGTGATGGAGGCAGGTACAGAGGAAGTTAGGACTAGAGAGAGGAGAGGGTTAGATGAGGTCCTGAAGGACCCGCATAAAATATCAAGGACTTTGCACTTCTGAGGCAATACACAGGATCTTAAGAGGAAATGCAACATCAACATTATGGGATTTACATTCTAGAAAGCTCTCTTTCACTGCAGCCCTGGGGTTTAAGAACAAGAAAGAAGCCAGGGACAAGCTGATGAGGGACCCAAGGGGACCAGAGACTGGAGGCGGGCACAGGAAATTTCCAATCTCCAATTACGAGGCGGGCCAGGTAGGATGTTCTGACCAATCAGATGGAAGAGTGAAAGATAACTGAAAATTCCTGGGTCCCTTTGATTGCAAAGGAAGGAGCAAGGGAAGGTGGAAGGTGAAGCAAGCATTTAGTTTGTGACCTTTTCCAGTTTGAGGGACATCCAGTAAAAAATCAGAGACACCCCTGCTGTCTGTTAACAAGAGAGTACCGCTTAGCCAGAGTCAGCTAAAGGAACAACCTCTGGAGTGAAACCCTGTGCAATGTGACAGGCAACTTGAGGAGATAGATATTCAGGCAGGGGGATTTTCCCAGCATTCCTAAAATCACACCACAGAGGCTACAGCCAAAACTCTCTTTGTGGGGATAATGCTGTTGAAATGTCACTTCATTCCAAGAACCCACTTCACATCCTAGATAAAGGGATCTTCCTCCTGGGCAGGATTCTGCTTTCTCGACATGGGTTTGTGGGATACCAGATGTCACAGAGCTCTGGGGTCACTGAGTTCAAGTCCTGGCTCCACTACTTACTTGCTCTATAACCTTGGGCACATTAGTCAACCTTTTGAAGACTCTATTATATTCATTAAATAGAGGCTCAGAACACCTGCCTCTCGGGTTGTGAGCCTTGATTTAACGGAGATGGTACCAGGAAACTGGTACCCTCTGCCACCCCTGCCCCCCACCATGTCATTTCAGATTTGAATCTCCATCAGTCATTCTCATTGTCTTTCCCATTTATCTTAGTGTCTTTCAACATCCAATTCACTTTGAGAAGCCTAATTTTCTCCATATTCATGGGCTATTAGCTGCTCTGACAACTTTAGGTGATGAAATGCCACCATTTGGGCGGCCCAGGGTTCAGAGCCTGCAAGTCCGGTGGTGAGTGCTGTACTCTCAATTAACCTGCAGGGGGCAGCATCGGGCAGAGTAAGGCAGCGTCGGGGCTCCCCTGAGACGTGCAGGTCTGGGAAGGGCTGTGTAGGAGGCGTTTGAATTCAGACTCCAGCTGACAAAGGACCCATTTTACTCTACATGGGTCTGACACGCGCCTCCCAGGGAGTCAGTCTTTGGTGAACAAGGGAACAGGGAGTGATTTTCTAAAAGCACTCCTGGCCCAAGAAGTCCAGTCAGGTTTTTCCCCAAACCCACACCAAAACTGACTAGTTACCTAATACAATGCTAGAGCGCTGGTGGCTAAGCCTCCCCCCACCCCACCCCACCCCCGCCCGCGCCCTCTAGGTAATGGAGAGAGTACCTGATGAGGACCAGATGGAGAGCTGACCCCCCCCCCCCCCGCCCACCAAGCGTTTTTAGTTTCCCACATCCTCAGCCCCTGGGGGGGGGGAGTCTTGGAGGAGACAAAAGAGAGAAAGAGACACAGATCTCCACTTGTAGAAGTTATTGCTAGTGTTGAAAAGGCGTGCAGATGTGGAACTAAAGACACAAGGATACACATCACCACGTGCTCAGCTTTGGATCAAGCGTGGTGTTCCCATCGTCCCAGGAGGCATGGTCAGACCTGGGGTGATTTTCTGTGATTTGTCAATCTGATAACACAAAAAAGCAAGAGGCACAATGTTGAAAATCAGTCAACATTGCCCAGGATACGGAGTCCCTGTAGGGACAGATAATCCCAGCTGTGGGAATTTGGAGATGGGAGATACTAAGGTAGGCTGTATTGTGTGGTCTGTGAGACCCAGAGATCCTGGTCACGCCTAGGGGAGCCTCCAGTCTTCTGCCAATTAGGCACACTGGGCACTCACTGTCGTATTGACTTTGGCTGGGAAGGGAGCCGCTATGTCACTGTGACATCAGCAACTTCCAGGAATCACTGAGTCAGCTTCAGGCCCTGAGGCAGGACCTACTCACTTCCTCTAACCAGGGAGAGGGCAAGCTCTCCTCCTCCCCCAGGCAAAGCTTTGGGCATGCTTTTTTCAACACTGTCCACTAGTGCTCAAGACAGTCAGCCTTGCAGAGACTCCCCAGTGTGATGCCAGCTGTGCCCACGCCCACCCATGCTCTGATGCTATGGAAGACAGGCCCCCATTGGAAAACCACTTGGAGTTGATGGGCGAGTACCCCTGGGAGAGATCACTTTGTCAATCACTTATACCTCCTTGTGAACAAACTAAGGTGTTTCTAAGGGGGGAGTTGTGCGGAGGAACTAGAAGGGATTAAGTAGGAGGGAGTTGGGGCTGGAGAAGAAGTCCAGAAAGAAAGCCTGTGCCCACTTCACAACTGAGGCTGCTGTAGGGACAGGAATGGTGTGCCCTAGGGCTCTACCGACAGGTGGGACAGGTGGGGAAGGTAGGGAGGGGAGTTGGCCACTCCTTTCTCAAAAGAGGGTGGCTGGCGCCTACAAGGTCCCACAGCCCAGAAGCCAGGACAGCGGCCAGAAGGGGTCTGCAGCTCTCAGAGAATGACTTTCCCTTGCTCCTTCCCCAGTGTGGTCATAGTTGCCTCCCTTCTCCCCACCCCCCACATGGAACCCTTCCCTTCCCTATTACAGGATTCAAGCCAGAATCTGTCCAAACTGAAGCAGAGTCCGCTTATCTTTTCATTCAACTTGATCCTCTGTAAGTTAGCCTTATGAAGACACACTTTATAGCCTCACCAAGGTCTTGTATGCTACCTGATCTCTCTCGGGGTGTGTGTGTGTGTGTGTGTGTGTGTGTGTGTGTGTGTGTACGCGTGCTCTGTGTTTTGGTCTTCCATTATATTGTTTCATAGTGCCAACAAAACCCTGCCAGGTCAATATCCCTCTCTTGTAGATGAGAAAACAGATTCAGAATGGTGAAGGAAATTCCCCAGGGTCACACAGCTAGAGAGTGACAGAGCCAGTCTCGAGAGCCTGGTCTGTCTGACTCCAGGGAGCTGAGATCTTTCCACTTGGCTACTCGGACTCAAAGTAAGAACCTCCTCTGAGTTAGAAATTTTAAAATTAGAATTTCATTCAGCAATTCACAAAATCTCCAAGTTGGAAGACATTTTGAAGGTTGTTCAGGACTGTGACCCAGGCAGACGTCAGAATGCCGCGCACAGTGTCCTGGCTTTGGCTTGAACACACCCACTCCCAGAAGTGCGTCCTCTCCTGGTTCAGCCCCGGCCAGCTTACTATCATTAGACGGCTCTTTGGAGTTCAGAGCTGAAACCTCTCTCTGTACCGTCCACAGGTTGAGTTCTCTCTTGGGAACACAGAGGACCTAAGCAGCATGTCACTCCTGAATTGTCTTGCTCAAGACAACACGTTCTCGATCCCTTCCAACCAGTTTCTCACCACTGTCCTCTGAGGCAGGTCTGGTTTGTCTGCTCAGTCTTAGAATGAGGTCCCAACACGAGCACAATGCTCCACACGTGAGCTGAGTGGCCCGGAGACAAAAGGAACCAGACTACAACCATCCCGACTACAACCGCTCCATTTATCTCATGTTTCTCAATGGGATGAGGATTCATTCTGATCTTATCATGAATGAAAACTCCTAAGTGCCTTTCCCGTGTGCTGTCCCTAAGCTGCATCCTCTCCCACCCCTTGTCCAGCTGAGTTTGGGATGCTTGGGACCTGTTCTCTCTCTGTAGTCAATGCCTAATCAGTGCTCCTGGACAATTGGCCATCCCCCTGCCGTGGGGTCCCCTCTTCAGTGTCCCTGGCACCACTGCCTCACGAGGGCTCAGCCACATCCTTCCTTTGGCCCCAACTCTGGATGTCTACTCTGAGACTGCCAAGGGGTCACCCTGACCCAGTCACCCTGCACCAGGCATAGTGACTCTTAATTCTAAGCTTCCTATGCAGCCCCAGGGGTCATCTGGGAAGTTTTGAAAACACCCTCAAGCAGGCTATGCAGAAGCAAGGGTCACTCCCTCTGCTGCAACACAACTCACCAGCATTTCTACCCTGTCGCCCATGCGTACCCTGCATAGACACCTGCAAGGGATGCTTTTCCCAGTGACCCACTTCCTGTCAGCAGGTCTGGGTGTTTCTACCCCCTTGCCCACCCCCACCCTGAGTCTGAGGGCGCTGGGCAGGGCACACAGACTCTTATCCTGCCTCCTCGTTGCTTACTTTACAGTCTTGCTCCACACTTCTCCCAGTACCAGATGGGTTTTTCTTCCTTCCTACCGGGCAGACGCTTCCTTTGTGTTTGTTGAATCCTCTGTTTTGGGCATGATGGCCTAACTAAGACATCACTCTGTGCTCAGATTCCCAAGCTTTGCTCCAGAAATAGAAAAGGGATCTTCCTGTGAAAGCAGAAAACCTTCCCCCTCTCAACAACCAGGCTTTCGAGAGTATTGATGATTAGCTTGCTGTGGACTTTCAAAAATCTAGTTTGAAACGCAAAGCTAAGCAAGGTGTCTTTGTGCTGGGTTGGGTGGGACTTCCCTGAAACCACAAACCCACCAACTCAGTGAATAGGAGCATCATGATTACTGAGAATGAAAATGCATTATTCTAATATCTCAAAATAATATCTCAGCTCTTTCTCAGTTCAAGACAAACATCTGAAAGTGAACTTATCGTTCTTGCTTCCCCTCTCCACACTTTCTTCTCTCCTCACCAGCAAGTCCTTCATGCATCCTGAACTCCGCCCTCACAGACCTCTAAGTGACTCTTCATAAACACGTCCCTAAGGTATCTTTACGCAGTCTGCTTCCCTCAGTCATCACACCTTGTGGCATAAAGTTCACAGCCACAAATGGGTGCCCACATTACCGTGTTTTCAACACAGGCATTAGCAATGTTTAAAATCAATGGCACTGTGATTAATTTCATCCCAGCCACACTGCTCTCAATCTACCTCATACGGATGGGAAAGTGGGGCTTGTTGTGGGTGTTTAGACCGCAAAACCCAGTTTGTTAAAAGTATAGATGCAACGAGGTCTAGTCCAGTGGTGGCAATACCTCCCCCGTGACCCTTGTGGAAACACTAGCCCCTGCACCATTCCTGGCCAACACTGGACCCAAGGGTCTGTGCTTCTACATCCCATCTTTGCCTAACCCCTCAGATGTCCTCCAACCACTAAGGGCTCAGACACCTCTGCCTCAACCTCAACATCGAGCCAGTCCCCAGTCAGCAGGGTCTGTGGGTCTCTGCCACGTCCACCTCCTCACACTCCATAACATTTCCCTATCGTGGACACATTTTTCATTTGCTGTCCCTAATGCACTTCATTCCTTCATTCATCAAAACTTTGTGAATGGCCCTGGCTGGTTGGCTCAGTGGTAGAGCGTCGGCCTGGTGTGCAAGGGGTCCCGGGTTCGATTCCCAGCCAGGGCACACAGGAGAGGCGCCCATCTGCTTCTCCACCCCTCCCCCCTCCTTCCTCTCTCTCTCTTCCCCTCCCGCAGCGAGGCTCCATTGGAGCAAAGATGGCCCGGGCGCTGGGAATGGCTCCTTGGCCTCTGCCCCAGGCACTGGAGTGACTCTGGTCGCGACAGAGCGACGCCCGGGAGGGGCAGAGCATCGCCCCCTGGTGGACAAAGCGTCGCCCCCTGGTGGGTGTGCCGGGTGGATCCTGGTCGGGCGCATGCGGGAGTCTGTCTGACTGTCTCTCCCCGTTTCCAGCTTCGGAAAAATACAAAAAAAAAAAAAAAAAAAGGCTTTGTGAATGCCTTCACCATCGGACACTGTTCTGGGCACTGCAGCCACAGTGATCCGGCTGGACATGAAGCCCCACCTTCTTTCGAAATCCCATTGTGGCGGCGGGGACGCTTCACACCCAAACAAGAGCACGCAGACAGTGATTGCATTCTTGGTTGCTCCTAAGAATAAGCAGGATTGTGTAAGAGCACAGAAGAAAGCCCTTTTGAAAGGGACATCAAGGAAGACTTCAATGAGGAGGGGGCTACTATTTACTGTGACACCTGCCACCCGAGAAGAGGCAGCAGAAAAGCATCAAGAGCAGAGGCCAGAGGCAGGGGGAGCCGGGGGTCCTCGGCAACCCAGGGCCGAGACAAGTGAGAGGAGGTGAGAGGCAGAAGACTACCAGGCCTGGCAGCGTTGGGGTAAGAGCTGGGTTCCACTCTGAATGCTGGGAGGTGATGGCAACTGGTGACAATTTTCAAAGATCCCTCTGGCTACTGTGTGGAAAATGGAACTGGGTGGCTGTTGGGCAGATAAAATATATTATGCTCACTTTGTTAAAGATGGAGCTGCCCCCATGGAAGCCCGTGCCCAGGTGATTGCTGGGATGGGCGTGATTATATTAATGTGTGTTGGGGGCAGGCTGTGGGCAGGCAGGATTCTTGTAGCCTGGGGCTTGGTTTTAGGACTAAGCCTTTCTCACCCTTTTTGATGTGGGGTGGTACAATCCCATCGTGCCTCAGATAAGTGACTTTGTATTAGAGACTTCCCTATTTGTATATTGGATTAAAGGTTTGGATTTCTACACTATAAAGTGGGGCAGACCAGGAGCTTCCTCTCTCGGTTCCTGAGATTAGCATGAGAGTGGAGAGCAGAGAGAGGCCATGTGGAGGGGGCCAGGAAAAGCAGCCAAGATGGTGGAGTGCTGAGGGAAAAATCAGTTAATGCAGAGTTTGTGCAGGGAGAAGGAGATGGGGAACAGAGGTGAATGAGGCTAGTGAGCTAAAAAACCTTTGATTCTAGGAAGCTGGGATAAGTCAGTAGCTTTGTGAGCACTGAATGAGTGGGTTGTGGAGCCCAGTGTGTGTTTTTACTTGCCCACCGGGTGCAAGCTAGGATTAAAATAATGGCCCACCAGTTCTTGGCTCTGTTGTTTCATTACCGTCTGTCCAAATCAAATTCGAACCTGCATGGGCCAGGCAGCTGTGATGGTGGCCATGGCTACTGACTTCACAGTGGCCGAGCTGGGGAGGGAATGGGAAGTCAAGAAGCCAGGCCATCAGCCCTGGCCAGTTGGCTCAGTCATAGAGCGTCGGCCTGGCGTGCGGAAGTCCCGGGTTCGATTCCCGGCCAGGGCACACAGGAGAGGCGCCCATCTGCTTCTCCACCCCTCCCCCTCTCCTTCCTCTCTGTCTCTCTCTTCCCCTCCTGCAGCAAAGGCTCCATTGGAGCAAAGATAGCCTGGGCGCTGGGGATGGCTCTGTGGTCTCTGCCTCAGGCGCTAGAGTGGCTCTAGTTGCAACAGAGCGATGCCCCGGATGGGCAGAGCATTGCCCCCTGGTGGGCGTGCCGGGTGGATCCCAGTCGGGCGCATGCGGGAGTCTGTCTGACTGCCTCCCCGTCTCCAGCTTCAGAAAAATACAAAAAAAAAAGAAGCCAGGCCATCGCCCTGGTCTCCACCAGAAAGGATGGCCCGGATGTGGGTAATGAAGTTAGAAGACAATGGGAGGATGGAGGTACAATTTGGAGGGAGGTGTATTTAGGGTGTAGGACTTACCTTTGTCATATTGCTATCATGAGATGTTAGGAAGGTACACAAAGGACCATCTCAGATGGCAAGTCACAGAGACAGACTGAGGCTGAGGGTAAAGGAGTCATGCTGGGCATGTCTGGTGGTATCCTGCTGTGTGTGTGTGTGTGTGTGTGTGTGTTTGTGTGTGCGCACGCACACACACACATGCATGCACTAGTGTGCACACACATGCAACTGATTTGGGGGAGAGCTGAAAGCCTTCTAGAAAGATCCAACGGGGTGGGGGTAGGAAGAGGCAGAGGAGTGCCAAATTCTAACAACCTGCAAATTGAAAGAAGCTGTGCTTCTGGCCATGACACCATCACTCCCCCATAAAGCACCCATGGGGCATTTCCCGATCATAACAAAGGAATGGTGCAAATTAACTGCACATCACAGCTAAGTTGCTTTCTCCTATTGTTTCATCACGGGGTTTGAAGTGCCGGGTGGACACCCTAGGCTCTGCAGAACTTTGCCTCCATTTGTAACAACAGTTCCACAAAGGAAGGAGTTCCAAGTTCCTACCAGGTGACCTATAAACCCTCGGAGCCCCACTCACGGGAAGCACTCTGCCACACCCACCGAGGGAGGGGGCTAGCTCCCTTGTCACATGTCACACCGCCACAGATCAGCATTTTTGTACAGATCAGTATCTCTCCTGCTTACTCATGCTCAGCTTGTGGCCAACTCTAACATTCTAGATTTATTTTCTTCTGTAGTTCTGCCCAGACGAGTTTCAGTTATTAGTTTTTGTGCCAATTCATTGTGGAACGGCCCAGAAGAGTCATAGTAGAAGCGTTTTTAAAAGTCTTTTAAAGAGAACCATACCTCCTTATCAGCAAAGGCTAGAGAAATTATATTATTTTAGGGTCAAGGGTGAAAACAATTTGGTTTTTGAAGACCTATTAAGGTAACCCAAGACTTCCCAGACCCCACCAGTCTGAGACACAAGAACAATATGTTCGGCTGCTTCTGAGCCACACCTGCTCTAGAACCCCCTCCCCCCAAGCCCCAAGACACCCCCCAGTATTTCTGGATATCTCCAGAAGGGCTCTTGAGGAGGTCTCCAGAGAGGATAGTGGTCAGGAGCTCAGACAGATGGGGGCTCCACTAATGACTAGAGGCACAAGCCTCAGTTTCCTCATCTGTGAATTGTAAAACGTAACTTCCAGCAAGAGGAACTCACACTTCAAGGTGTTGCTCCGAGGATAAAATGATCTAATACCTACCAAGGACCAAAGCATGGGCCTGGTACCTAGGAAATGCCCAATACGAGATCCCCATCACGACCACCACCATCACATCATCAT
This sequence comes from Saccopteryx bilineata, assembly GCF_036850765.1. NCBI lineage: Eukaryota > Metazoa > Chordata > Mammalia > Chiroptera > Emballonuridae > Saccopteryx > Saccopteryx bilineata. Next base: position 289,572,730 of record NC_089491.1, on the reverse strand, counting down.
CATCAATACCCAGCTGCTCCCCAGAGCCATCGCTCCTGCCCCCACCCCACCCGTTTCTTCCAGGCCCCGTATGCCATGCCGCAGAGTCTAGCCACGCCTCCCAAGAGTCTGTTCAGTCCTCACGCAAGCGTGCTTCCAGCCAGCCGGCCCCACCAGACATGCCCCGACATGTCTCCCTCACCCTCAGCCTCAGGCTGGCTGCTGCCCCTGCAGATTCAGAGGTCCAGGGACATGCGGGCAGCAACACGCCACTAAGAGTCCCACTGCTCCCTGTCCCTGGCTGCCTTCTCCTGCAGGGCTTGCCACTCCCGGGCCCCCAGGCCAGGAGACCAAGGCTCTGAAGAAACTGGCTCCTGGCAGTGATGACTAACACAGCACGTGCCTTCCTGAGAGTCTCAGAAATTGTCAACAGGCCCTGGGAGAGGTCAATGGTGAAAACCAAAGACAAATCACTTACCATGAGATAAGATCAGGCAAATGGCAGACAATAGTTGGGGACACAGGACAGAGGGGAGGTGGGGAGAACACGGCAGCTTTCCCAACTCCTCCCCCATGAGCGTCCAGCATTGTCAACACAAAGCCAGAAAAACACAAGGCAGCCTTCCTGAAACTGAGACTGAAATGCCACCCTGTCATTTGTAGAGTGACCTTTGACAAGTCTCTTCTCTTCTGGGGGAACCACAATTTCCTCATTTCAAACCAGGAGAGCAGCCCAAACTGCATGTGCATCGGCAATGAGACCGTCACCATCACCTTCCCCTTGGCTACATTCGGCAGACTCATCTTTGTCCTCTCCAGGCACCTGCTCTGCGTGGGGGCCACTAGGCCTGGGGAATGAAGGGGAGTGGGATATGTCACCCCAAAATATGCCATTTGGGCATAAAGATTATTTTGAGCTGAAGGCAACTGAAAAGAAAATACAAAAAAAAAGCTATCTTCCTGCCCCTCATTTGTCTAAAAGCAGAACATAAATTTGTAAACATGTTCCCCTCCTCTCTCTACCAGGAAGGTCAGAAGTTAATCACTAGAGATAATGTGAGACGCTTATCAGCCTAGAAAAGGCACCTAAAAGAATCTATATGGTAAAGTCTAATTAGCCCTTATCTTCCATTAGTTTGTCCCATATATGATATTTACCATCCCCCAGTCTGCTGTCCTTAGAAACCTACAACCCTTCCCCTTTGTCTTGTCACTTTCCGATAAATGCATTGTTCTTTTGTTAAAATGCTATGTAAGCCAAAGTTCTAACCACCCCTTTGAGTTACTCAACACTGAGTATTCACCATGTGTAATACAGTTCTGTGTGCTTTTCTCTTGTTACCTGTCTTTTGTCAGTCTGATTTGCAGGGCCCCAGGCAACGCACCTAAACGGGATTAAGGAAAAGGAACCATTTTCCCACCCTGACAGGAAGAGAGGCCTCTGGTTGCTGGGGGGAGTCTCTGTCTAGTTGGGGAGAGAAGCTGGCATCACTTCCACGCCAGTCTACAAACAAACCAGTGGTGGGTCGGTGGTTCTCGGCCCAGACTGCAAGTTAGAATCATCTGGGAAGATTTTAAAATGTCGATGCCCGAGCCATTCTCCAGGCCCATGAGTCAGAATCTCTGGAGGTCTTCCTGCTGATCCCATTTCAGAGAATAGTTTCCCACTTACCTTCCAACTTAGCTTCCTCTGTGAGGACATCCTGAGTCCCCCAAATCTGGGTGACAGGCCCCTGCTCTGCTGTCCTGGCCCATCTGTGCATCTGTAACTCCCAACTCTTAACTCCCTTAGCTTATCTATCCTTCATCTGACCCAGAATAGACACCAGATAGATACTTATTGGATGAAAAAAAAAAAAGAATGAATAAATCTTATTTACATGATAATATGCCTCTTCCTACAGCTTGACCTTCTCACTAAGAATTGGGGTAAACCAAAATCCAAAATTTGGGTTCCAATGGTTTTTACCCTGTGCGGGTGGAGCACTTGAGAAGAGGTGAGAATTTCTGAAGTGAGGGAACAGCAGTCAACAGCCAGGATGGCTGCCTCTTCCCCTCTCACTTGGAGGGAAAGGCAGCACAAGGAAATGGTCTCTTCTCTCCTCCATAGTCATGATCCCTTCAGCAAAAACCCCACCCCCCACCCCACCCTGCTGTCCTGTTTGCCTCTGTGCTCTGGCCACCACCACTGGGGTCCAGCAGGGCTGCCCTGGTTCCCGTAGGGCCTGGAGCTGTGGAGGGATGGATGAGGACTTCTCTGGGGAAAACAGATGGAGTAGGCCTTGCAGGAGCCCCCTCTAGGGAAATTCTTCATCTGTGATGTCCCTGAAAGTCTCAGGAACCGACATGTGGGGCAGGGATAGTTGTCCTGGTGACTGAGCCCCACAGTGTCCAGGATATCTAAGGTCCTGAGGGGAGGCACACAGTGTAAAGCCAAGAATCCCAATCAGTGAGCTTGGCCCCTCAGGGGAAGTGAAGTGATCATTCAAGATGAAATTTTTAGGGTTGATTATCTATGGCCATCTAGAAGTACAGCCAATAACTGACCTCACCAGGTTCAAAAACAAATTTCCCTCCCCCCCCCAAAAAGCACCACCTCTCTGTGATTTCTCATTTCTTTAAATAACCCTACCAGTCTCCCAGCCACATTTCAATCATTTTTATTCTGCCCAGGCCCCCAACTCTCTGGCCCACTCATTAGCATCCTTCCCTCAACCCAATGTCCTGTAGATGCAGCCCCCTTAGGCCTGTACACCCGTCCATCTCTGCCCTCCCAGGGTCCACAGCAGTGACCTTCAGCCTTGGCCTCTGCTGCTATTGCTTCTCCTTTCATTCCCCACCCCCACCCCACCCCGACCACGGCCAGGACAGCCCTAAGCGTGTGATTCATTCACCAAAACTTCCATCGGACCCCATCCCCCACTGAAGAAAGCAGAGCATCCCACAGGGGCACAAAGACCCCACAAAACGTCTCCAACATGCTCCTCAGCCAGATCTCCATTGAATGCTCTCTGCTCAAATTGCAAGTGGGCCCTGGGCCTCGGCCCACGCTGCTATCCTCTCCGATTAAAAGAAGCCCAATGTCAAAGTCCTGCTCATTCTTCAGTACCACTTCAAAAGCTTCTCCATGGAGCCATCCCTGAGCCCTCCTCCCATGGTTTGCCTGTAAGGCCTGGCTGGGCCGAATAGCAGCTCTGCCCTTCACTAGCTGAGCGAGGGTTGGAGAGCCCCCAGCCTCCCCGGCCATGGTTTCCTCACCTTTGGGGTGGCTAGGAGTACTCGGTGTGACAGCGCATTACCAAAGCTCAGTAAACAGTGGTTGACACCAAATCTGTTCCTTCTTCAGGTGGCTCAGACACACATGAACAGCTGTCCCCTCTCAACCCTGCTTGTTTTCAGCTGTCCCTCTGCTACAGCTAGTGACCTCCTCTCTGGGGGGTTTTCTGAACGTCATCCTGATCTTCTCTAAGGTGCACGAGCCTCTGGCAGTGAGCTTCCCCCCACTGCCACCCTGCTCCTCACCGCTCCTCACTGAGCAGGGCCAGCCCCTCCCCCATGCACCTCCACGCTGGGGTATACTGCCCCCGCCACCAGGGCTGCAAAATGCTTCCCAGACCCACCAACTTAGGATCTTCAAGTGACTTAAATGGGGGGAGAAAAAAATCCCATGTTGGTTGCTGCTAAATGGGTCTATCTGCAGTAAATCAATCACACTTAGCTCTGAATTAGTTCAGTGCAAACCTCCCACTTCAAGGGAAGGAACGGACCAGCGACTAGTCTCATCTTGCAGATGGGACCACAAGACAGATGCTGGTAAGGCCTCACACAGATGGCGGGGCAGATTTCTGGGAGACTCAGAGGGGCTCAGGCTGGAGAGAGGATTGCACCCCAAAAGGGGAGGCAGCTGACTCTGAGGGTTCCAGAACCAGCCTGACAGAGAAGGGCCAGGGGAAACAATGCTTCCAGCCAAGGCCACTCTGTATTGTCCCCAGCAGAGAAAACAGACCATTCTCTGTGTCCTGCGTGACTTCACCAAGTGCACAGCGTGAGCTCAAAGGAAGACCAGAGAAACACAAAGCAGCACATTAATTGTTATTTTTGTGTCTGTTTTAGTCACGAAGCTCTGCCTGGAAGCCTGCATGGAGGAGGAGTGATATTCTGCCCCCTGACAGGGGACAGCTTTCTCAAAGCCACTGCCAACTCCCAAATATGAAATTCTTTAAAGTCACTTTCCTAACAGCCTCAGGAATGCACACGTTTACTCCCCAAGTGTACCGCATCAAAGGGCATATTTGTCAACACAAAATTTCTCCCCTCCCCTAGAGACCAACTATTACAGTCTTTTCCAGAAGTCTGCGGTTGGTAGCAGTTCTGATGGGGACCCAGCCTCCCCAGCTGTAAGCCAGGGCTGGGCCAGACCCTAGGCTGCTCTGGCCGGAAACCCAGCTGCTCCCTCAGCCGCCCCCTCCCTGCACCTACAGCCTACATGGTCTCACTTCCTCTTTCCTAGAACAAAAATAAGGCAACAACTTCACACGTTGGACTCGGAGGTATTCATATACCTTGTCCTACTGGATGTGGTTCTTTTCAGCATACTTGTATTCGCTGCACACAAGTTTTCCCCTCCAAGCAGCTTTCTCTTCCTTGCTCCTCCCCTTTTGTCTTTTTTGCCAAGGCCCCTAGAGCGCCCATTGCTTCTGGCTTTCTTCCTGCTCCACCCCCACACAGGGCTCAGGCTCTCTGTGTCCCTTCTGCCCCCGAGTCCGGAGTCTACAGTGGCGTCCTCCTCGTTCCCAGGCCCTGTGCCACTCCATCTCGAGCTGCTCCTCCTCCTTAGTTCTAAAGAAAGCTGGCCAGAGAATTCTGTCGTTCCCCGCCCCCGCTGCCTCCCCCCTCTCCCCTCAGACACACAAAAGGGGACAAGGCACCAGATGGCCTGGTGCTAGCTGAGGGGCTCAGGGAGGCTGCCGCCCACAGAGGCCCCTGCTGGGCCTTCGAGCTAGTCCAAGCTGCTGCCCAGCCCAGCCGCCCAGCTGGCAGAGGAGTAGGGCACTGGGCCAGCCTCAGCACGAGGCCAGCTCCCCCTGCCAGCTCCGCCTGCCCCCTGCCAACCCCAGGGAGGGACGCAGGCTCGCCAGCTGAAAAGCAGAGTGTCACTGCATGTCTGAGCCTCAGCACCAGGGCCAGGCCGATGGCCTATGGGGACACGGGGCTTTCCCAGGGGGGAGGACGAATGGCTGGCAGTCTGCTCTTTCTATGGAACAGGCTGTGCCAAGGAGGGGCCTCAGCAATGGGTGACCGGGCCACAGAAGAGCGAACTGTCCCCAACGCCTCCCCAAAAGGAAGTTTGATGCAGCCTGTAACATTAATGGCTCCCATTTATTCAGTGGCGAGTTGAGCCAGGCATTGCACTAAGTCATTACCTCAATGTGCCTCATCCTTCAATAGTCCTACAGTGTAATCAAGTATCGGGTCCCTATGTCACAGACAAAGAACCTGAGGCTCAGGGAAGCTCAGTGAATTGCCCCAAGCATCACAACCAGAAAGCCAGTTAGCACAGACTAAACAGTGTGTTTACAATTAAGATTCTGTAAGTTTTGCTAAGATAATGTTCCTAATGTGGGTGCCTACTCTCCCTTTCTGGCCCCAAATGCCCCACTAAGGCCTTTTGGAAAGCCACACGGGCGGGGCAAGGCGGGGCAGAAGCTTCCAATCCTGCTGGTACTGCAAATGCTTGAGGGACTTTACAGTGAAGCCCCCAAATCCCTCCCTCTGAAGGGCCTGGTGTCCACCCAGCCTCTCCAAAGACGCATGCGCAGGCGCTGAGCAATGGGTAGATTTAGGTTCCTATTCCCAGTCACATGACTGAGAAAGGATACTTTTATCTCTCAAAGCCTGGGTTTCCTCGTATGAATAAAATGGAGATAATGTTTAGTTCACCAACAAGTCCTGAGCATTGCATGGTGTTTGGCATACTGCCAGGCATACTGTCGGTGAACAGTTGACGTCAGCCTGCGCCCGCACTTCCCTTTAGAAACCTTAGGTTCCAGAGTGCAGACTTCAGAGAGCCGAAGAGAAAGGGGTGTGGCCTGTGAATGCTGCTCATGTTACACGGACCTTTGATTCCTGCCTTATATAGTCCACACGTCCTGTCCTGGGGTCAGATGGCTCCCACAGGGCTGCAGGGCCGGCTGGACGGCAGGCCAAGAGGCCAGCATGGGACAGGTGATTTCCAGGGTGGGACCTCTGCTGGGAACTACTTGGCAAGGGCTCAAAACTGACCTACTCCGCCCACCAAAGGTCAAAGCTCAGCCTTCTGCGAATGCTCTACTCGCAACAACCTGGGTGAGCGTCTGTCCCTGTACCCTTCCGCCCAGGAGAAGGAGACTCCAGGAACTCCCTGGAGCTGGGGGCCACCAGTCTAGAGTACACTACTCCCAACACTCAGCCCCACAAGCTACATGGGCGAGGCCTTCTCCCACAGGCGCCCTGCTGGGCAGGGTGACTGACTGCTTCTCCCCACCCCAGAAATGGGGAGGCAGTGCGCGCATCAAAATTTTCTAGAAGGGTGGACTGAGAAGATAGAGCCGTCATACAGACTGCCACAGCTGGTGGTGGTGGTGGGGGGGGGGGGGGGGCTGAGGATTCAATCCCAGAACTCGGGGTCCCAGATTAAAGACGTTTCTGCTTCATGGTGGCTGCTTCTGTATTTCTCTCCCTCTCCGCTGCCCTGGACCAATAACCCCTCACTGCTCTCCTGAGTCAGGAGGAAGCCCCCCATTGGTCTCCTTGTTTCCATTCTCGGTCCCTAAAATCCATTCTCCAACACAAAGAACAGTCCCCTTGAAGAAGTGACCTTGCTATGCCCTACTAATGTAAAATGGCATCTAACACCTCACCATGGTGTCTAAGGCCCTAGGTGATGGGTTGCCCCTCCCCCCCCACTTCCCGCCAGTCTCTGCCTCAGCCACCTGCACCCCTCCAGGCCTGGAGTCCTGGCCCCGGGGGGCTCGGCACTGGGCCTTTCTCCTCTCCTCTTGTCACTCTGTTACTACCCTATTTTGTTTCCTTCACAGCACTTATAACCGTGTGACAGTATATCACTTATTTACTCCTCAGGGTCTTTTGTTTCTTTGGTTTATTTTTATCTGTCTCTACTGCTCAATCCCACCCCACGAAGTCAGCTTTGCAAGAACCCTGCCATGTCCCCCACTGCGCCCCTCACTCCCGGGACAGCACCTGACCCGTGGCAGGTACTCAACAGTGAGCTATCTGCTGGGTGAACAAATGAATGCAAAGAGGCCTCAGAGGTGGTGGGCTGACAGGCAGGCCGTCTGTCACAGGAGACGGAGCTGGGACTGCTCCCCCTCCCCCACCGCCAGTGGGGAAATGGCCCTGCAGGCTCTCCCCGGGGGACATGCCCTCCAGAAAGCCATTAGGGCTGGAATAAAGGAGACAAGTGCTCGGTCAAGGAGAGAGAACTGTTGGGAAATCGGGAGGTGAGGCAAGGAGGCTACAAATGTTGGGTTTGTACTGGGTGCTGTGATTTTTAAAGGCCACTCAAGGGGGTTTCCACAGTGGCTCAACATGAAAACTTTTAGAAAATAGAGGAACTGGGGGAATGGCGAGAACTAAATATTGTGAGCCAAAATGGAAGAGGCTCCCCAAGCTTGTCGTCATGTGTGTGTGTGTGTGGGGGGGGGGCTCAGACCTTCAGGGTGGCCTCCTCCAGGGGGGAAAAAAAAAACAAGGAGCCGCAGGAGGGTGGGGGAGGGGAAGAGCAGTCACAAACAAGGCAGCCCACTGACCTCAAAGACGGAGAAGACCTTCACAGTGAGGTTCACATGGGGAAGTTGTAGCGTGTGCCTGACTTCTGAGTTGCCAGGGAGCGAGGTAGAGGGTAGACAGCAACTTAGAGCCACTGTGACATGCTCAAGTCCCTCCTCGTGCAGGTCCTCCAGCCAGGAGCTCTTCCTGCTGAGAACTGTGCTTGGCTTCAGCCCTCCTGTTACCCAGGGGATGCTCTGTGCCTTGCGATAAATAGGACACATCTCTCTGGAGACGGCTGAGACAAAGCAGTCTGGAAAGAAGACCACCCTGAGCAAGCATGAGGGTGGGGGAGCATAGGGCACCCCCGGGGAGCTGCAAACAGGTCCTGAGCCTGGGGGACAGGAGTGTGAAGATGTGAGAGGAAACGTGGCACGCCAAGTGAAAAAGGTTTAGTCCAGCCCTGGCCAGATAGCTCAGTTGGTTAGAGTATCATCCTGAAGCACAGAGGTTGCCAGTTCGATTCCCAGTCAGGGCATATACAGGAATAGATCAATGTTCTCCTCTCTCTCTCCCCTTCTCTCTCTCTCTTTCTTCGTCTCTTGCTAAAATCAGTAAATAAACATTTTTTTAAGTGACACAACTATGAGTTGATGCTTGTTTCTCTCTCCGTCTCTCTTGCTATAAAAAAAAAATCAACCAACGAATGCATAAATAAGTGGAACAACAAACTGATGGCTCTCTCTCCCTTCCTCTCTCATTCTAAAGTAATAAATTTTTTAAAAATAAGCCTGACCAGGTGGTGGCGCAGTGGATAGAGCGTCGGACTGGGATACGGAAGGACCCAGGTTCGAGACCCCGAGGTCGCCAGCTTGAGCGCGGGCTCATCTGGCTTGAGCAAAGAGCTCACCAGCTTGGACCCAAGGTCCCTGGCTCCAGCAGGGGTTACTCGGTCTGCTGAAGGCCCACGGTCAAGGCACATGTGAGAAAGCAATCAATGAACAACTAAGAAGTCGCAACGCGCAACGAGAAACTGATGATTGATGCTTCTCATCTCTCTCCGTTCCTGTCTGTCTGTCCCTGTCTATCTCTGCCTCTGTAAAAAAATAAAAATAAAAATAAAAATAAAAAGGTCCATTCCAAAAAGGCCTTTTATTCAAATAATGGGTTTCCATTTATCCTGATGGTCACAGGAAGCACTCTCCAGAAGGTTGGGGAGAGTGCTCCAGGCAGAGGCCACTGTGATGACCAGGCTGATAAAGTATTAGAGCCTGGATTAGAACAGTGGCCCAGAATGGAAAGAGGAAATGGATTCAAGAGATGTTTGAGTGGTCAGAGAAACAAATATAGAACACGGGGATGAGAGAAAGGGAGGCTCCACATTTCCGGAGCTGGACCAATGGCTATTTACTTAGGGACTGAGGAGGAGTCAATGAATGTGAACTTGGCTTTAGATAAAATGAGTCTGAAATCCTGGAAGGACTGCTCATTGGTGCCCATAGCACTTACAAGCAGCGCTGGGCACAGCCCAGAGCCTATGAACAGTCACTATGTGCTCTTATGCCTCCACGGTTCTGTTTCCTCATCTGTAAAACCAGGCTAATACCTGTTCCCATGGGATTACTGAGAGGATGAAGACTAAATAAGACACCACGGGAGAGCACCAAGCCTGTGAGGCCGCACATGGTAGGAACACCGTGAATATTAGTTGAACCTGAAGGTGATCATGATCATCCATGTCTTTGTTTAAATATGGTGAGCAGGCCTGACCTGTGGTGGCGCAGTGGATAAAGCATCAACCTGAAAATGCTGAGGTCGCCGGTTCGAAACCCTGGGCTTGCCTGGTCAAGGCACATGTGGGAGTTGATGCTTCTGGCTCCTCCCCCCTCCTATCTATCTATCTCTCTCTCTCCTCTCTAAAAATGAATAAATAAATAAAAAAAATTAAAAAATTAAATATGGTGAGCAGGAGTGTTCTTTTCATCATGGTCCCCCCCCCAGGGCAGTACTGGCTAGGCAGAGAGGACCATGTCCAGGGCTGCCAGACACCAACCACTGTTGTCCACCTCCTCAGCTCTCATGCCAAGATGTGGCTGCCTCTTCGGGCAACCCCCCCCCCCCAAGCCTGCCTGCCCAACGGGATTCCAGAGACTAGTGCTCCCCAGCCTGACTCAGGCAAACTGAGAGCCTGTTTCGGACATGCAGGTCCTGGGGCAAGTCTTGCTCTGGGAAGATAAACAGGTTCTTCTTACCTCCTCCTCAGGACTAAGCCTCAACCTTGGGCTGCTATGGAGCAGGCTAAAAATCAACACTAGTTGCAGTGGTTCATGGGACACTCCCTGGCTAGGCTGAGAACTCCTTGAGGGCAGGAACTGGGCTCCTCGGGTCCCACTTTCTCCTGACACCTAGCCCCATGCCATCCATATACATAGTCAAGTACACGGTCCAGGAAGGTTTGTTCAATTTTAATTCCTTTGTGTTTGGTTTCTGCTTCTGAGCCAGGATGTCCCACCAAGGGAGTAAAGTTAGACTCAAAGCTCAACAGGAACAGTCATTCACGCTGGGCCATGGTTAGCAGGGCCCAGGGCCAACCGTCCCTGCAGCGGTCCCCTCCTTGTCACCTCTGCACCTGCCCCAGCCTCTGATGTAGAGGATCTCAGAAGTCGATTCCCAAGTCATTCCTGAAATAATACATGAGGTTCTCTAATGAAGTTAAGTTCATCAGCCTGTAAATGACATCACCTATCACCTTTAGCAAGAAATTGAGGCAGCTGCACACACTTCCCCTTCCCTGTGGCCCACGACATTAGACTCTGAGCATTGGAGTGAAGCCACAGACTCGGGGGCCTTCTCCCTAGCACCGCACAGGAGCTATCACTAAACACAAACCAACTAGCATGAACCCACGCTCCTCCCCCTCCACATCTTCTCTTCTGCTAGGTCGCTTCTGTGACCTCTCTGGCCAGTACAAGGCAGACACCCCTGGGCTGCTTCTCACTCCGACCAGCTACGGCCATACACATGCTAATTCAGCCCTATGCTCTGAACAGCAGTACAGTGTTTCAGCAAAAGAATTGCTCCCGCCTGACCTGTGGTGGCGCAGTGGTTAAAGCGTCAACCTGGAAATGGTGAGGTTGCCGGTTCAAAACCCTGGGCTTGGCCCTGGCCGGTTGGCTCAGTGGTAGAGTGTCGGCCTGGCGTGCAGGAGTCTCGGGTTCGATTCCCAGCCAGGGCACACAGGAGAGGCACCCATCTGCTTCTCCACCCCTCCCCCTCTCCTTCCTCTCTGTCTCTCTCTTCCACTCTCGCAGCCAAGGCTCCATTGGAGCAGTGTTTGCCGGGGCGCTGAGAGCGGCTCTGTGGCCTCTGCCTCAGGCGCTAGAATGGCTCTGATTACAGCAGAGCGATGCCCCAAGATGGGCAGAGCATCGCCCCCTGGTGGGCATGCCGGGTGGATTCCAGTCAGGCGCATGCGGGAGTCTGTCTGACTGCCTCCCTGTTTCAAACTTCAGAGAAATACAAAAAAGAAAAAAAACAAAAATAAAACCCTGGGCTTGCCTGGTCAAGGCATATATGGGAGTTGATGCTTCCTGCTCCTCCCCACTTCTCTCTCTCTCTCTCTCTCTCTCTCTCTCTCTCTCCCCTCTCTATAATGAATACATTTAAAAATCTTAAAAAAAAAAAAAAAGGTTGCTCCCAGACCAGCTTCCCCTCTCCTTGATCCCTGGCCCCTTGTCCATGACCAGCTCAGCCTACCTTAGCTTTTGGGCCAGCCCCTAACCCTCCCAGGTAAGCTGCCAGTCATCCAAGGGCTCTACTTAAGAGAACAATCCATTTAGGTTTCAGAGATTTGGGAGGCCTGGGGAGATTTTCCTAAGTGAGATACCCACTTCCAGCACAAACTCCCAGTTGCCTAGCAACTGTAGGAAGGGACCTGGGAAATCCAGAGCATACTCCACAGCCCCCCATGCTGTGATGAGCTGGCTGGCTCAGCGCAGCCCACCTAGGGTGGAATGCACTGCAGCTGATAATTATCGGGGTGACAACCACAACCCAGACCTGCTATTACTGTGTTTATGGAGGAGCAATTGCTGCAGAAGCTCACACCACTGGCCTTTCCCAGGCCCTCAGCCTTCCCGCCCCACGCTGACTAAGGGAGTAGAAATAGCCTCGGGCTGTTCCCAGGAGTAGAAGCCATAGCCTCACAGTGCCCCAGGGCGCTGTGACACCGGTTCTGCCACTTAAGCTGCTCCCCAAAGTTGTGAGTGGCCCCCACAGAGGCAGAAGGAAGGATGCCAGGGCCTTTCTTCTGGGAGCGTCCAGGGCCAAGAGAACCAGAGATGATGTTTGAGATGCAGGATTGAGGGGGCGGGGATGTCTGGTCCTGTTAAAGGGATGCTGGGCTCTGCTTTTCTTTCCTGTGGCCTGTGGCCTGCTCTCTGACCTCTAAGTGGCCCACTCAAGGCCAGACTAAGGATGAGGAGCACATGTGGAGTTAAGCCCCACCCTCTACCAGCCCCCAATCCCAGCCTCATCTGGTCTCTGGGTCTATAGCTTTGTCAACATGACATTCTGTCCCACGTCATGAAGCCAACAAGCAAAGAGGACAGAAGACACTGATAAAGCCAGCCCACTTGCTTCTGTCTTGGGAACTCCCTTCTTTATGAACTGCCAACCTAAGCTTCATGGGTGGAAAAAACACCCAGACTTTCAGCAAAATGTCTCTCTCTGAAAATGACACATCACCCTTCCAGAAAGCCTTCCAGCTCTGCCTCCTGTCTCCAGGCCCTCGGTCCCAAATCCTGGCTCTAGCCAGGACATCTTTTTTTTAATGTTTTTTGGGGTTTTTTAAAAGATTTTATTTATTCATTTTAGAGAGGGGAGAGAGAGAGAGAGAGAGAGAAAGAGAGAGAAAGGGGGGAGGAGCAGGAAGCATCAACTCCCATATGTGCCTTGACCAGGGAAACCAGGGTTTTGAACCGGCGACCTCAGAATTCCAGGTCGACGCTTTATCCACTGCGCCACCACAGGTCAGGCTAGCCACAACATCTTGATGTGTCCCATCTCTTTTCTTTGGTTTCCCTCCCTTCATGTGGCAAAGGTCAGCAATTGTGGAGCCCACCTAGGAATCAAGACTGTGAGGACCAACTCGACAAAATCCTTGATTCTCAGCATGTTATATTTTGGCATGACATTTGCTATACAGTAAACTAACATCCCCATTTTACAGATGGGGAAACTGACACCAAGAGAGAGAAAGAGACCGACTCACAACCACACTGCTGGTTATTGAAACTGGAGCCCAAGCTTCCTGACTTCCACTCGACTGTTCTTTCTGCCACGCCAGCATGCCCTCTGATTCTGCGTATACTTCCGGTCCAGGTCACACAAATGGTATTCTCTAAAATTCTAGTGTTGTAGAGTTAGATACCAAACACTTTAAACTTTACATATATTTTTGTTTGTTTGTTTGTTTGTTTTGTTACAAGGCTCTTACCCCATTCTCAAAGCATTGATGTCAGGGAAATAAAGTTGATATTACTCTCATCAGGTTTGAAAACAGGTCAGAAAATGTTGTCCTGAGTCACAACAAAGATGTATCAAACGTGGGAAGAGGAGTTTGTGTTTCCTGACTCTTCATTCAAGATTCTGTCCACTGTGCTCCGTGCCTCCATAAATTAGGCACTGTCACCTGGAAGTACCCAGGTGCCACCTGTCACAGGTGGTGGTGCCCCTTCCAGAGAAGAGGACTGGACACATAGCCAGACCACCATGGCACTTGAATTCAGAGCTAATATGCTTTCTCATGCAAGTCCCTGGCTCCCTGAACATCCCCCTGGAGGAGACGTTGTTCTGCGCTCTCTCTCTCTCTCCCAGTTCCCCGGTACCTCCGGGGGAGAGCGCTCCTTCTCTGCTGTGGAGCCCGGGTCCCTGTGGGAAAAGTGTCAGTGAGCAGTGCCCTCTCAGCCTTCCTGGATGCCTCCGGTGACGGTGTCCGTGGGTGTGGGCCTCCACACCTTGTGCAAGCTGTAGGGTGTTCCCCAGGAGGTCTGGCTTGCCAGAGCAGCGGGAGCCCCTGCCTTGGCCTCCCTGCTCTAGACAAGGTTTTTTCTATGCAGACTCTCACAGACATCGTGTCTTGAACTTCAGAAAACATCAAGATCTTGGGAGGGGGATGCTGATAAGCAGATTGCTGAGCCCCTGAGTTTCTGGTCCATTAGGCCTGGGGTGAGCCTATGAATTTGTGTCTCAAGTTTCCAAGCAGCTCTGATGTGGCTGGGCTTTGAGAACCACTGTGATAAAGGCCCCGACTCACAATCTGTGGTCAACTACACAGGTGCAGGGTCTGAGGAGGACCAATGGGCAGGAGGGCTGGGGCTGGGAAGGGCTTTGACTGAGGCCCAGCCACTGACATTGAAATTTGGCATCTGTTTGTGGTGTACACATGTGTGAGTCTTAGATGCTCACCCCCCATATGTGTAGCAATTTGGGAATTGGGGGCCTAGAGATGAAAGGTCCTGGCTGTTCTCACTCTTCCTCTCCCCTCCACTCTCAGCTGCTTCCCTCCAGAGAAATTTCTCCAAGCTTTGGCTTGCTGGTGCCTTGAGGGCCTCAGGGCAGTGGGATGGGGCGGCCATGCCACGGTCTCTACGCGCACCTGACTGAAAGGCACAGAGCCGTGCGGAGGGCACAGTACAGAGCTCAGAGAGTGGACCAGCCCGTGAGAGAGGGGCCCAGATAAATCACTGAACAAGGAGACATTAGGGGGCGGGGGCAGTGCAGCCCCAGCCACCGTTCTTTTGTTGGCAATTGTCCCTCTCCATCCTGGGCTCCTTCAGAGGGCCCAGCCAGGGCAGATGTCTGCCAGATTTCTAGGAGGGCAGGAATCTAGTCCCTTGGGAGGTCAAGGGATGGCATCCAGGCATTCAACTCCCACCCCTCCTCATTCCCCTCCCCTGCTAGTCCCTCGGGAGGGTGGGAAGGCCAAGAGGAGGGAGAAAAAACAGTCCCTCAGCAAGTCAGTGAGCACAGCTGCTCGGAAGGAGCATAGCACTGCCCGGGAGAGTGGGAAGCAGAGGCCTCACGGCTCAAACATGTGATGACTAAATGCCAAGAAAGCTGACCCAGCCCTCCTGAGTCACTTCCCAAAGGGCTTCCCAGTGGTCAGGGGCTGAATGCACCCAGAACCTGTCTTACCTGTGGGCTGAGCAGGCGCACTGTGTAAAACTGAAAGGGGAGCTGGGCCAGTCTGCCCCACGTCCCTCTTCCATAGCTGAGAGCAGGCCCAGAAGTCAGTTCTCACGGTTTTGGGAAATAAGCTATTTGGGAGGAGAAGCCTGATAGGGGAAGGGGAGCAGAAACCACTCTGGGAGTCTTCTCTGCAGCCGAAGGATGCCATCTGGGAGCTGGTGTGGGGTTGACAGGAGAGCAAGTGGGGAACACAAAGAGAACTGGAGAAGTCTCTCCCCGCCCCCACGAGGAGGCCCCGCTCATGTGGCCTCGGACGCCAGAGGAGCACCCCAGACATGCCACCGGGCCCCTGTGAACAACATGTTTGGCCTCCGCCCTGCCTCCACACCCTCACCTCTTCCCGCCTCCCACCTGCCAGTCATGTTGCAAAACTCCATTGACCAATGTTTACAGAATGCTCCAAAGAAGGATGACCCAGTTGCCAAATGCCTGAGTCATCTGGTCCAGTCACCCTCTGCCTCCCACTGGCACGGGGATCAGGCCCGGCAACATTTCTTCCCAAGGCCTCCCAGCCCGGAGTCCCAACACGCTTCTAGACCTGCTTCTCCAAAAGCAGGCGGTACAGACAGAAAGGCACCTGTAGTAAGTGCCTGATGTATGCAGGGACTGAGACAGCTGCTCTCCCACATTTTACATTATCAAATGTTTCAACCTGTGTGGCTTTATGACACCCACTTTCAGCTGAGGCCACTGGAGCAGAGAGGTTAAGTGGTTTGACACAAAGACAAAGCAAAAAAATAGTGGATTCAATAGCAGAACCCCATTGTCTTCACCTGGGTTCCCCCAAAAGCAGAGCCTGAGACAGAGGCTGATATATGAGTAGTATATTTGGGAATGTGACCCAAGGTGGCAGAAACAAGGAAGAAGAGAAAACAGTACATCAACACATGACACTGTCCATAAGGGTCGAGGGGTTGACCAGTCCCCTGGGACCATCCAAGGCCACTTGGAAATGTATCTCGGGATCGTCCATGGGATGAAAGCGGAAAGCATTGATCCACTTGCTGTGCTCCCCTATTGGTCAAGAGTTGCCCCACAGGTATTAACTCTATTTCTGATTTTTAAGTGCACAGGCTAGGAATCCTTCACAGCACTGGCCACCAGCACAGGCTGGAGTGAGATTCCAGGCTGCAAAGACTTGCAGCGGAGCCTGGTCTCACCACGCCACTCATTTAACTTACACACTGTCAGTTGGGCACTTGGAGGAAGAGTCAAAATGCAACTGACAGTCCGTGACTTCCATCCATTCATTCAACAAGTACTCACTGCAGGCCTACTATGTGCCAGACACTGAGGTTTAGCAGTGAACAAGGAAGGCAAAATCCTTGCTCTTATGGAGTTTAAGTTCTAGTGGGAGAGGTGGGGACAAGGACAAGTAGCATCTAAATAAACAAACAAGTGCTGGCTGTATATCAGGCACTATGCTGAGCACTAGGAAACCCCAGAAGAAATAGTTTTCTTGTTGGGGAGACACAAAAGCAAAGTACAGCAACCTGACATGGGAACAGCTGTGGTTAGGGAACGCACACCCTTCTCTGGAGCATGCAGCAAGGGCATCTTACTCCAGACGGGGCCACTGGGGTATCAGGAAAGGCTCTCTGGAAAGGATAAGACGCAAGCTCTTTCAAAGGCCAGGTATGTCTGGAGTGGGGAAGGGAAGGGTGTGCTTCAGGACAGGGAACAGTACAGGCAAAGATAAAAAGGGAATGAGAGTCTGCCATTCTGGAAAACTACACAGAATTCAACATGACTGACAGATGCTGTACACACAGGATGGTGTGGAAAGGTGAGAAAGGAAAGGCAGGTAGGGAACAAACCACAAAGACATGAGGACCTAAAACTAAAGCTTTTGGGGTTAATTCTGAAAGTGAAAGTTAGCCTGTTTTAGCCCTTTAAGTCCAGTGAGCTCCTAAACATCTCAACCAAGAGTAGAGATAAAGCCAAAGAGTAAATACAGAGACAGGCTGCAGGGGCCTTGAAGCATCTGAGAATGGCCAACCCCAAGTTTCTGAGTCCCTGAGTTACATGTCAACAGCTCAGCTGTCACGCTGGATGGGCCACAGTGGGCAGGGGGCTCACTCTTGGTCACTCTGCCCAGTGCACCAGCCTTAGGGTCAGTTCCTTTGAGGCTGAAGAGTCCATCTCCTACCCCATGCCTCTCAGCTTCCAGCTCAGCCCCTCCCCCCCTCCTCAGCCTTGCCCTATGTAGGCAGAATTTCAGGGGCTGCTGCCCAGGTCTGTGACATTGAGGACCCTGAATTTAGGCAAGGTGCCTCTGTACCGCCTTTGGTTTGCATGGTATATTAACCAGGGATTTGCAGCTGAAGTCCACCACCGAGAGCTAAGCCAGACAAGCAACTGGCATCTGGCCACATCCCTCTCAGAGGCCCAGCACATTCATCATCTGGGCAGGAGAAGAGTCCCCTGCCACCCACAAGGCATCCCACAATTCCCCCGCAGAGCTCTTGGCAAACTGAGCTCCTGGCTTCTGCGTGGTCTTCAAAGCAAAGAATGCAGCGACAATCTGAACACAGACAAAAGCAAAACTCTCAGCATCAGCCTTCTTGATCTCAAGTTCAGCATGGAATGAAACCCCATCCCAGCATCCTCCTATCCCAGAGAGGATGAGATGACCCAAGCCACTGTCGTGTGTTCACCCTGCAGATCAGAGGTGTCTGAGCACCTTGAGCCTGCAGCCAGGACCAGGAATCCGCTCTGTCTTCCAGCTCACAGGGATGGTGTAAAGAGAGCAAAAATGGCTCCCAACTGTAGCCCCAGTGTTTGGAATGTTTCTCCCTTGACTTGTCTTTATCTCCAGCAAAAGTTTCCAGTTTTATTTTTATTTTATTTTTTTTTAAGGAATCTTGAATTCTTTTTTTTTTTTTTAATTTTTATTTATTCATTTCTAGAGAGGAGAGAGAGGATAGAGAGGCAGAGAGAGAGAAGGGGGAGGAGCTGGAAGCATCAACTCCCATATGTGCCTTGACCAGGCAAGCCCAGGGTTTCGAACCGGCGACCTCAGCATTTCCAGGTCGACGCTTTATCCACTGCACCACTACAGGTCAGGCAAAAAGTTTCCAGTTTTAGATCCCGTTCTCCCAGGCTCCTGCTCTGTGCTAGCTAGCCCTTTTCTGTGCCTGCCAGACTGCTCCTTAAAGCAGATGGTCACCCAGGCTGCATCACCCCACAGAAACAACATCTGCATTTTGGTGAATCCTGAAGATTATGTTTCAAACTAGACCAAGGACTCCAGGCTAGCAGGAGTCCTAGTTAGGGGCATGTGACTGCCCCACCACCATCACACACAAGCCCCTTCAAATCACAGACCGAGCTGCAAGACATGGCCCTCGCAGGGCAGTCTGGGCCTGAGATTGCAAAAGTGTCCACAGCTATGGAAGAGGGAGGCTATCCAGGACACATAAACATAAACCAGCAAAGCAGAGGTTTCCATCCCAATGATGCCACGGACTCAGTAAACTGACTCCTGGGCTGCTCCCCTGAATAGATAAGCAAGTCAGAATCCTAATCCTTGTGGGGGACCCTCCCATTCCCCCAGACATTCACTATCCTGCAGTTAACCTCCACCCGCACCCTGTGGCTCTCCCTGGCTTACAGGTCCCGACTGTCCCTACAGATGCTGCGACTCTTCCTGAGAAAGCTGCTGAAGGGGGTGGTGCTGAGCTCTGGCCAGGGAAGGAATTCTTGGGGCCTAGCAGGGCTCCTCTTGCCAAAAATAGAAAAAGGAAGATGGGCCCTGGAGCAATCCCAGGCTGCCCAAGGGTCCGGATGTCATCTTCACAGCAGCCATGGAAAGCCCCCCCACACACACACCCCCGCCCCAGCTCCAGCCCCAGGTTCCTACTGGGAGCCAACAAAACAGATCTGTCTTCCCAAGTCCAGGGCCTCTAATGACACAATTCATCTTTTGAAAAGACCAAGAGACTAAACCTCTGGTCCCCTGGATCTCAGTGACAGATTTTTCTGATTCACCTCATTACCTCCTTCTACTGGGGCCCATTCATTTCCGCCTCATTTTCCTCCCAGTTCTTATTCCTGTTTCCATCCCACCCAGTATCTCCTGCCAGGGTGGGCTCTATCCCCACTCAGCTTTCACCCTGCAGACACGCCCCCCACCCTCGGCACTGCTCTCGGGATTAATACAGTTTCTCCTTTCTGCCCCTCTCCTGCAGATCAAAGCCCTGGAATTCTTTCAATTTGGTGTCTTGGGAAGAAATAAATCACAGGGCAATGGTGTAAGAGAATGCTGACCCTCTGGGCTTTGATCAAGAAGTGATGGACATAGGACCCCTCCCTCTGGCTGGAACCCTTCCTACCTCAGTTTGCTCTGGGTATCAGGGGCCTCTGCAAGGATCTTAAACACCACTGTTCCCATCTCTGAGTCTCCCACAGCCTCTAGCAGAGCAGCCATACAAAGTGCACACTCTATAAATAATTGAGGAATGGAATCCTCATATACCTGGAGCCGTTCACTGAATGCTGCGCAGGACCATCAGTATCATTCAAACTGGCAGGCTCTCGGAGTTAGAAGGGAACACGGAGGTCATCAGTTCTCCCCCCTCCCAGCACAGGAACACATGCTACAGGATTTCTGTCAGATGGACATCTCGCCTAGACCCCTTGACCATCTCCCTGATCATGAATGCCACAGGAAACCCAGCCCATCTTAGTTGAAATCTCCAATTAACAGAAAATCCTCTCTATTATTTTGTCAGAAATGTCCTCTCCCCACTGCTATGCGCCACACCCCTACATACAATGGCCACAGAAATGCTTGAAGGACTTGTGCTTGCTGTGAGACAGGAAGCTCCCTGAGGCACCCCAGTTCAGTGCCCCAGTAAGTGCCCTGGCAGAGCGGTTAGCTCATTGAAGGGAGTAACCCATTCCCTGTAGAGCACTGGGTAAGTGGAACAGAAGGAAAGGCAGTCTAACCCCACGGCTCTGCCCATACTTGTCCTGACTCAATATATCCAGGTGTCCGCCTCCTCATGTTTTCCTCTGCTAACGAGACAGTAACGTAAAACCACAAAAAAGAATCCCAGAGTTACTGGGCTGCCTTCCTGACCCTCATCCCCATCCCTGCCATAAGTATGTTGTTGATAACACTCTCCCACCAGAAGGACATGCTTACGGAGGGAGCAAGGAAGAGCTTTCCCAGACTGAGAAAAACAAAAACCTCCTGTTCCTGCTCAGTGTTCATGACACTGTTAACTTATCCAGAAGATAAAACAAACAGCAGTTGACTTTGGACTGGGTTTCAGATCAGCTCTTTCAAAGTACTAATCAATTTTTTTTTCATTCTGAGGCTTTCAAAGAACAATATGCTGCCTATAGAGCCAGAAACCTGGCAGTTTTCTAGGCATTTGGATATTAAGTGAATGGACATACAAAAATACACTCACTATGCAAGTAATAGTCATATAATGAAGCACCTTTGGTACTTGACCATAGGCCTATAATAGACCCAACCAAGCACTTTCTTGCCTGTATTCCCAGGGCCTGGAACTGGGCCTAAGCCTGAAAAAGAGTGGAGGAAATATCACAGAGCTATTCTCATGAATATTTATTCCCTGAAAGGCTGAGTTTTGAAGGGGAACCAAGTAGGGGTGGTAATAATGGTTGAGATGAGGTAGTGTTAAGTGACAAACCTTTATGCAAATGTGAAGTATTACAGACTATAAGAGCAGATGCACACAGGGAAAAGGTCCTCAGAAAATGTTTAGATTAATTTTTCTTACCTGAGGCATAGTTCTACTGTGGGGCTTTTTATGGGAAAATAAAAGCAAACTTTGTTGGGCAGAAAAGGAAATGGACACATTAAAAATGTAAGTGCAAACGGTCTGCAGCACACACTGATCTCTGCCCACCTCCCTTAAACATGTCCACCAAAACCTCTCCCCGACCCTGCCCCGGGCTCAGGTAGGGGGTCCCAGCACCGGGTCTTGGGTCTCGGGGAGATGGCAGCAGAACCTTGGCTCCTGGTTTGGCCTTGGGCTTGACTTTGCAGAGCTAAAAAGGAAAGAAGTTAAAACAATGCAAAGCCCTCCCACCGGATTCCACCTTCTTCTGTTGGCCACTTCCTTCCTTCCCTCCTTTTTCCTTCCCTTCCTGCAGGAGCTGCTCTGCCCCACCTTCCTTCCTGGGGAGGAGGACCTGCCCTTTCCTCTTCTAGGGTTGGTGCCAAAGGGATGAACAACATGATGGGGGGGCAGGGACAGGGGTGAAGGGAGTCTAGAGGCTGGAAGTCAGTGATGGCATAGGGCAGGGGTCTGGAACCTATGGCTCGTGAGCCAGATGTGGCTCTTTTGATGGTTGCATCTGGCTTGCAGACAAATCTTTAATTAAAAAAAATGTTAAAAATATAAAACAGTCTCATGTATTACAATCCATTCATTTCCTACCGCTCATGTTCATGGTTGCGGGTGGCTGGAGCCAATCACATCTGTCCTCCCGGACACCAAATTTTTACTGGATAATGCGTAAGGTACACGGGTGGTTGTATGGTTCTCACGGAATTACATTTTAAAACATGTGGCATTCATGGCTCTCTCAGCCAAAAAGGTTCCCAACCCCTGGCGTAGGGGCTAAGGCATAGGGTGGCCAAGCAGAGCTGAAATAGGAGAGATGTTCTGCTCAAGTTGTACCAAGGTCCCTGGCTGCTCCCCTGTATCCTTTAGTTACGCTCACAAGCAAAGAAGCTGCTAATGGGCAGCAGTAGAATCCCTCACTCCCACCTACAGCCCGGAATACTGTGACCCGTGGTACCGGAATATTGTGATTTCAGGGTCACAGGTAAAGGATGCTGTCAGGGAAATATGGAAGGGGCTCAGCCTAGGTAGCCATTTGCCATGTCCCTTCCACGGTCCACAGCCCTCAAAGAGAACAATATGGAAAGGAAACCAGAAAGAGGCAGCGATGTCAAGAGGGTTTCAGGAAGTCTAGAGAGGCTGAGGACAGAAAGTAGGTTCTGACAGGCAGGGGAGCAGACAATAGAAAAGGTAACTTGGAGCAGCAAAGTACAAGTAGAGGGAAGCAGTTGCCCTTATAATAAATGCATTAAGCTACCAAAGGAGAGGACAGCGTGGGGGACAGGCAAGGTCAAATGGAGTCGTGTTTTGAGGCAAAGCTTTGGAATGAGGGCAAAACTGGAGGGGGCAGCACAAAAGAGAACGCATCCCAGGAGGCAGCTGTGCGGCTGGAACGAGGGAGAGATGAAGAGAGTGGAAGAAATCAAAGGGTCGGTGGAGTAAAGGGGGCGTCAAGGCAACGCCTAGGAGAGCTCGGCTTTGTCTGGCGAGGGCGGCGGGGGCAGCACGTGCAGCCAGAGCGCCCAGGGCCACCAGGCTCCCTGCAGAGGACCCAAGAGAAAGCGAGGTGAGCAGGAGGCATCCTCCGCCCCTCTGATTAGCCGGGCCTCTCGCCGGTGGGCCCGCGCTGCAGAAGGGGCGCATTGTTAGGTCTCAGGCCGCAGCAGATTGCCGCTGTCCTGCAATACCCTTACACCCTGGCACCATGCCACTGGCACCACCCGGGGCTTAGAATAGCTAGCTGCACCGTTCCCATGGCGACGAGGCAGCAGCGACTCCCGCCCCCGCCCGCCCGCAGAGCTGGCCAGTCCGCTGGGCTGCAGTGCCCGGCCCCCCACCTAAGCACCCCCTCCCTGTTACCCAGGCAACGGTGGCAGCGGCTGCAGGAGGCAACTCCAAACACCGCCCAGCCCCGCCCCGGCACACCAGCTCTGGGCGGGGTTCGGAGGGGCCTGCCGCAGAGCGGCGCAGGAAGCTGCCCTCCCTTCGGTCGGTCGGTGGGCCGGAAAGGCGGCAGCGGGCCGGAAGCTCCCCAGTGGCAGATGCTGCGGGAGCACCCGAGCTGGTCTCCCAGCCTCCTCCAACCTCCCAGGACCCCTCCTGACCTCCCTGCCCCTCGGAATCTTCTCCGGATCACCCGCCCTTCCTCCCGGGATGAGAGGAGACCTTGACTGAGGCCAGATGAAAGAGGGACCCGGAAAATCCAGCCCTCTCCTGCCCGCGGGCCGGAGAAACCAGAAAGTGGAGACCGAGGGGCACTGCGCTAGAAGGAAGGGGTGGAGGGGCGATCGTCCTGGGGAGCCGGGGCCACGCCTTCCGGGGAGCCCCCTCCCCAAGTACACTGCTCCCTGTGAAAAAGTCCCTGTTGCTCCATGCTGGGAGTACCAACCCTGCACCCCGCAAGATTTCAGATGTGCATGACTGTACACCCTCCACCGCTCCCTGCCAGGACCACACGTTTTGTTTGTTGGTATGCTGAAAAAGGAATATTGCAGATCCCCCAAAAGAGTGTCCCCAGAATCCAGGTTGATGGGGTCAGAATTGAGGCTTTCTGACCGACTAAATGAGGGGGGGGAGAGAATGGGGGCAAACCACAGAAGGTTCTATTTATGTTGTCCCTCTGGGACCCCTCACTTGTGAGTTCCTACATGACAGAGCCCCTGGCACACAGAAGGTTCTGAACTAAATGAATGGTTAGCGATTGGGTATGATTAAAACTAGTGAGTGCCTCCCACATTCCGTTGTCCTGGATTGGAGAAAGTATTCCAGGTCCCTTGAAATTTGGTCTCAAATCAAACAAACATAATAAAATAATACCTTGCATTAATAAAGTTCTTTTCTCTAAGAATGTTACCTCATTTTCATATATATTTTCTACTTCAAACTTCATAACATGCCAGACAGAGCAAAAGAGGTTTAATTGGGCAAAGAGAACGAGAGTGTCAGCTATCCACGATCATAGCGGAGGAGCATGAAGAGGTTCCACCTTGCTAGTTCGTAGAGTCCTGTGTTTTCTTGAAAGTGGTACAGTGGGGTTACCTCACTATGGAGAAAAGAATTTGAGGGTGCACAGTCAGAAGGTCTAGGCATGAAATCTGCTGTGCCGTTTAGGCCTAGGTTTCCTCATCTATGAAATGGTGGTTGTAAAGATGAGTTCATGTATGATAAATTCTTCATAGGCCATAAAATATGCCACACAAATGCTTTCCTTATTGAGACATCTATAAAAAGGTACATAGGTCATGATTCAAATACTGTAGCAGCAAAATGCTTCCCCAAGACTGCTGGCTACTTCTCCAGATAGCCTAGTAAGAGACGGACAACCCCTGCCAGTATCCTTGGAGTGAGGGAAGACATTCCAGCAAAGGAAAATTCAGTTGTTTTTCCAGGGCCACTCCTGTAACCTTGACTCAGGTTGGCATTAAAACATCAATCAGTAAAAGACTCCCTGTTTACTTCTTAGCCTAAAAAAGAGAGCTTCAACTATGACACACTCCAAGTGTAGGCACCCAAATCCAAGCCCAGAAGAGTAAGTAGCCTGTGTTGACACAGGACCAGAAAGATAATATGTTGTCCTGAGAGCAAGACAAGGAAGTGCTTGCACTCAGAAGGTACCAGATCTGCAAGCTGGGAGACATGGGGCAGGACTCAATGGTTCTATGTGCCAGTGAATCTCATTTAATATTACTGTGGACTGAATTGTGCCCATATGTTGAAACCCTAACTCCCAGTGTGACTATATCTTTAGGAAGTCAAGTTAAGTGAAGTCATAAGGACTGTAGCCTTATAAGAAGCAAAGAGAGATCTCCTCTCTTTGTACCACCATGTGAGGACATACAAACATAATGAGAAGGCAGCCGTCTGCAAGCCGGGAAGAGAGCTCTTACTAGAATCCAGCCCTGTGGGCACCCACCCTGATCTCAGACTTTCACCCTCCAACTATGAGAAAATAAATTTCTGTTGTTTAAGCCACCCAGTTTTTTGTTAGGGCAGCCCAAACATATGAAGACAAATGTGTCCTTGCTTGGAGCTGAGCGTGCCTCCTACCACCGCCACCACCTGGCATTTTATTCAGCCCTTTCACAGTTGTTCCATTTTTAATTTGTAACCATGAGTTGGAATCGGCAGGATTCATTTTTTTTAATGGAGAATCTAAAACTCAGAACAGTTAAGGGACTTGCTGAAAGTCATACTAATTGTGAATGGTGAAAACAAGACTCCAGTGTCCCCAGACAACATCTCATCCATTAATGCTAAGTGCTTACCACATGCCGGTTCTGATCTAGATTATAGAGATAGAAAGATGAATGTGATTTAGAGGTGGGGACAGCACAGCCTAGTCAGGAAAAGAAACATGTGAACAAATACTTACAGCAAGCAATTTCTTCAAGGAGTAATTGGCCCAGCAGGTGTGCAGAGAAAGTGGTCCAGGCAGAGATGCCCGTGATGCCATTGAAGATACTGCTCTTCTTCCTCCCATTCAAGGGCTCTGAGTGTCTCCTGGGGCTCCAGCCAAAAGGGAAAAGTGAATTTGAGCAGAGATCACAGCTAAGAGTCCTTAAGGACCTAATTTGCTTAAGGAGAAGCAACAGTGAACTCTTCAATTAGGTTCATATTGATATTCTATAGTAAATGATCTTGGTTTGTTCAACCTGGGGGGTCTCCTAAAAGGTTAGTTAGCTATTGCAGCCCTAACCATTTGTCAATAAGCAATAATGTGCTTTAATTGGGAGACAACTGCATACCTATAGCTTTACTAGCAAGGTGTGAATGTTTTCACAGGATCTCAGGTCCCTAGAGGCACGAAGTCTCACTTGAACCATCTCTCACAATAGAAATGCAGAATGCAGATAAGGACCTTAGTTAATGTCTGTTTCCTTTTGAGAGCATTATAGTCAAGTTCTTACCAGTTATAGTCACATACCAGGCTTCACTATCTTCTGCTGTTTTCTTTATGACTGCCAGTTGCATACTTGCGTTTATCACATCTTTAATCCACTCTGACTTTCCGGAGTTGATTACGTGCAGCACTCAAAGGCCCTCCTGGGGAGAGGGACTGTGGCTGTGGGGAGAAATGAGCCCAGGAAGGCTTCTTGTGCTTCAAGCCCCTCTCCCAGAAATCTATTCCAGAGGCCTGTGTCCCCGCCCCCACCCCAAGGGGTGCTCATTCTGAGCACCAGGCCAACAGTCAATTTAGGGCTGTTCTGGGATTTCAACATCTCTGTCTGGGACGAACGAAGACTACCACCTCTACCTCACTGGAGACCTCATTAGAACTTGAACTCTGGTCTTTGTTTCTTCCCAGCGGGTTCAATACAGTGGAGAAGGGGGTGGGGGTCAGTAGCCCGCAACTCCCAGAGCAGCAGGAGTCCAACAGCCTCTGAGAACTGCATTTGAGTAAACAGGCAATTACCTACAGGACAGCCGGGTAACCAGAGAAGGGGCTTAAATGATGAGCTTCTACTCACTGCCTGGGAGGCGGCTGCCTTGGCTCCAGCCCCCCTCCCTCCTGTTTCTCAAGGCTAATTCCCCACCCTCTGCAGATTTTCCAAGTGCAATTCCACCCTTGATGGCCCAGGCTGAGAAGCAGACAGCTCGTTCTGCTACAGTCTTCTTGGCTTGGCCACTGTCAACATCAATGCTCTTTGTCTATATCGTGACAAGGGGAAAGAATCAGATGGTGCAGCTATCCTCCCTACTCAATACCCCTACAGCCTTCAAATCCTTTGGGGGAAGATAGTTTAGGAAGAAAGAGGTGACTCAAGATCTGCTTCTCAGAAACTGGAGTGGGAGCCCAGCTGGGCTGCAGGAAGTGAGGGTTGGAGCGAAAGAAACCTTACATTCCTTTCTTTCTTTTGGCTGGGAGCTCCCTCCTGCCTAAGGCTTCTAGGCTCCGTCCCCATTTTTTTTTTCCACTTTCTATGTTCAACTGATATCAGTGCAGATCCTGGCAAGGAAAGCCTCTACATAGATAAGATTAAGGTCCAGCACTTATCTTCAAAGAATTTACAATCTTTTGGGGAAGGAAGAGGTAAGGAATTTCAGCAAATTTTAACACACGTTCGTTGGTAAATAACAATACAAGGCAAAGTACGGTAATAGGTGCCTGGGGAGAAGTGTCACTGTTGCCTTAGCCCAGTAATTTCCCACCTGGACTACTGTCTAACTGGCCCCTGCCTCTCTCTGCCTTGTTCTTCCTCCTCCTCCACTCCCAGTCCCGTTGTCACACAACAGCCAGTGATGGATCTAAATGCAAATCTGATTGGGCCCCAGCCCTAGTTAAAAGCCTTCCTTGGCTTCTCCACATCTTCCAAAATGAACAACCCCCTAGCATGGTGTAAAGCCAGTATCCACGGCCACCATCACAGCAGCCTTGCCCATGCAGATTCGCATTAGATTCGGACAGATGGTAATGAAACAATGGAGCCAAGAACTGGTGGGCCATTAGCTTTAATCCTAGCTTGCACCCGGCGGGCAAATAAAAACACACACTGGGCTCCAAAACCCACTCATTCGGTGCTCACAAAGCTACTGACTTATCCGAGTTTCCTAGAATCAAAGGTTTCTAGCTCACCAATCTCATTCACCTCTGTTCCTCATCTCCTCTCTGCACAAACTGGCTTCTCCTTCAACACTCTGCCATCTTGGCTGCTTCTCCTGGCCTCCTCTACGTGGCCTCTCTCTGTTCTCCTCTCTGCTCTCTCTAATGCTAATCTCAGGAACGGAGAGAGCAAGCTCCTGGTCTGCCCCACTTTATAGTGCAGAAATCAAAACCTTTAATTCAGTATACAAAATAGGGAAGTCTCTAATACAAAGTCACTTATCTGAGGCATGATGGGATTGCACCACCCCACATCAAAAAGGGTGGGAAAGGCTTAGTCCTAAAACCAAGCCCCAGGCTACAAGGATCCTGCCTGCCCACAGCCCGCCCCCAACACACATTAATATTACCTGGGTGATGGGCTTCCACGTGGGCAGTGCCATCTTTAACAAAGTGAGCATAATATATTTTATCTGCCCAACACATGGCATGCCTGGCATTTTGTATTCTGAACTCTCCTAATCTTTGGCAACATGCCCCACTCTACACCATGTTCCAGTCAGAATGAAGCATTTGTGATGTCAAGATACCACCAGCTCTCTGGCCTCAAGGCCTTTGCACATGCAGCTCTAGCTGCCTAGAATGTTTTTCCTCTTCAGTTTGCCTTTTGGTGCTGTTGGTCAAATAAGTTTGTAAATATAATATATATGTTTGCTTGCTTATACAGTGTGTCTGTAAAGTCATGGTGCACTTTTGACTGGTCACAGGAAAGCAACAAAAAGATGACAGAAATGTGAAATCTGCACCAAATAAAAGGAAAACCCTTCCAGTTTCTGTAGGATGATGTGGCAGCATGTGCGCATGCGCAGATGATGATGTAACACCGTATATACAGCGGAGCAGCCCACAGCCATGCCATTTGAGATGTGGACGGTGCAGAGGAAAGTTCAGTGTGTTCTGTGGCTTGCTAAATTTGAATCCGTGACCAAAGTGCAACGTGAATATCGGCATGTTTATAACGAAGTGCCACCACATAGGAATAACATTACTTAGTGGGATAAGCAGTTGAAGGAAACCGGCAGTTTGGTGGAGAAACCCCGTTCTGGTAGGCCATCAGTCAGTGATGAGTCTGTAGAGGCTATACGGGATAGCTACCTAAGGAGCCCTAAAAAAATCTGTGCGTGAGCCCACATCAAACTGCACTGAATAGGTATGAAACTGGGAGAGTTTTCCTTTTATTTGGTGCAGATTTCACATTTCTATCGTCTTTTGTTGCTTTCCTGTGACCGGTCAAAAGTGCACCATGACTTTATGGACACACTGTAGTTTGTATTAGGTGTGGGGGGACAGGCTGTAAGCAGGCCGGGTTGTTATAGCCTAAGGTTTAGCTTTAAGACTAAGCTTTTCCCTACACCCTTGACTGATTGCATGATGTGGGGTGGTGCACTCTCATGAGGAATCCCATTATGCCTCAGATAAGTGACTTTATATCAGAGACTTCCTTGTTTGTATATTGAATTAAAGGTTTTGATTTCTATATAAAGTGGGGCAGATTTGAGAGTTTGTTCTCTCTCGGTTCCTGAGATTAGCATTAGAGAGGAGTGCAGAGAGAGGCCACATGGAGGAGAGAAGCAGCAGCCAAGATGGCGGAGTGCTGAAGGAGAAGCCAGTTTGTGCAGTTTGTGCAGAGAGAAGAAGATGGGGAACAGTGGTGCATAAGACTGGTGAGGTAGAAACTTTGATTCTAGGAAACTTGAATAAGTAAGTAGCTTTGGGAGCCCTGAATGGAAAGGGAAATGTTTTCCCACTGTGTGTACTTCTTGCCCGCTGGGTGCAAACTAGGATTAAAGCTAATGGCCCATCAGTTCTTGGCTCCATTGTTTCATTACAGTCTATCCGAATCTAATGTGAACCTGCATGGGCCAGGCGGCTGTGATGGTGGCCATGGCTACTGGCTTTACAGGTACTCAATACAGAAATAACCTCCTCTTCCCAGGAACCCTTTCTTTCTTTTTTATTTATTTATTTATTTATTTATTTGCATTTTTCTGAAGCTGGAAACAGGGAGAGACAGCCAGACAGACTCCCGCATGCACCCGACCGGGATCCACCCGGCACGCCCACCATGGGGCGATGCTCTGCCCACCAGGGGGCGATGCTCTGCCCATCCTGGGCGTCGCCATGTTGCGACCAGAGCCACTCTAGCGCCTGAGGCAGAGGCCACAGAGCCATCCCCAGCGCCCGGGCCATTTTTGCTCCAATGGAGCCTTGGCTGCGGGAGGGAAAGAGAGAGACAGAGAGGAAGGTGCGGCGGAGGGGTGGAGAAGCAAATGGGCGCTTCTCCTGTGTGCCCTGGCCAGGAATCGAACCCGGGTCCTCCTCACGCTAGGCCGATGCTCTACCGCTGAGCCAACTGGCCAGGGCCCCCAGGAACCCTTTCTTTTTTTTTTTTTTTTTTTTTGCATTTTTCTGAAGCTAGAAACAGGGAGAGACAGTCAGACAGACTCCCGCATGCGCCCGACCGGGATCCACCCGGCACGCCCACCAGGGGCGACGCTCTGTCCACCAGGGGGCGATGCTCTGCCCATCCTGGGCGTCGCCATGTTGCGACCCTCCTGGGTGTCGCCATGTTGCGACCAGAGCCACTCTAGCGCCTGGGGCAGAGGCCACAGAGCCATCCCCAGCGCCCGGGCCATCTTTGCTCCAATGGAGCCCTGGCTGCGGGAGGGGAAGAGAGAGACAGAGAGGAAGGCGCGGCGGAGGGGTGGAGAAGCAAATGGGCACTTCTCCTATGTGCCCTGGCCGGGAATCGAACCCGGGTCCTCCGCACGCTAGGCCGACGCTCTACCGCTGAGCCAACCGGCCAGGGCAGGAACCCTTTCTTGACAATCTGTCTGGGTTAAACACCATTCACCAATATTCCTTTATCACCATAGTATTAAGCCTGTATTGTAAGGAGTTTTCCACCCCTCTTCCCCCATAGGCACCCAGTTCCTACTCATCTTTGTATTCAGCGCCTGGCACAGGGTAGATGATAACTAAGGGTTGAATGAAAAGCGGAATGGCAGGCAGAGGATTTTATGGAGAATATGGGGAGGTGTTAAGAGACTTTTGAGTCAGAAATTGATAACATCACCAAAACTATATTGTAAAATGGATCATCTATTCGCTTTAAGGTAGGGCTCAGAGAGAGGGAGCACTGCAGGAAAGGGAAGAATGGACTGAAGTAATAAGGGTTTGGAGTGAAAAGTGCAGAAGGTGACTGGGAACTGGGAAGCAGGGATGCAAATGAGCCTCACTGTGAATGATGGTACTGCTGTAGCTTTCTAGAGTGTTGGGAAGTGTTGACTAGATGGGGAGGTGGGGGAAAGGGAGGTAGGGGAGGCCAAGGTCTGCAGCCAGGCCCCTGAAAAGGGGCTAGAGCAGAAGCAGCAGACAGCAGTCAGGAGAAGGCACAGATGCAGGTAGCAGTGGGAAGGGGCTGCAGGGAAATCTGTGAGAGGAGACGCTCTGTTTTCAGACAGAGCTTCAGCTAATTAGGACAGGGAGCAAACAAACGGGAGAAATTTTGAGCTCTGGGTTGAATTTCATCTCTGGGTGGTCCAGGCATGCAAAGACCAACAAGTTGGGGCCTCCTCTTCTTATCCTTTCAGAAAATAGTGATGACGTTCCAGTAACAATGTTGATTTGTACGTCTCTTACAGCTTTAGCACAAAATGCTCCCAAGGAGAGCTATTCATTCTTTCGCATCTTCCCCCGTTCCAGAGGGCTCTGCTGGGGTGGGGGTGGGGGGAATACTGTCTCTCCATCTGGATGGGGCTGTGTTTTATCAAACACACTGCAGTTCTCAGTCCCCTCACTACCTTTTCCTTTTCTCACATTCTTCCTGTTTTCTGACTCGGAGTTTATTTTAGTCTCTTGTTTCTCTTGAAATCGTCACAGACATCTGTCTCTCTTGCCTTCCCCATCCGTCCTCCCTCTTCCCTCTCTTGCTTCTTCTCTCTTCGACCTCACCTCTCAGTTGGCGCTTCAAGAGATCTAACACTGCTCCAATTCCTCCTCGCCCCTCAGTCTCCGGAGCCTCTGTTGGACATGTCCCGACCTGTTCTCAGCCTCAGACTAATCCTCCGTAACGCTGAAAATGACAGATGAGGTCAGACTTGCTTGGGAGAAAAGGAAGAGAAAATTTCTTACCCAGGAAACCACACTCATTTATAACTGGCTTTCCAAATGAGAACAGACTATGAGAGAGAGAGAGAGAGAGAGAGAGAGAGAGAGAAAATGCTTTCCGCTGAGTAGAAACCCAAGCCCTGCTTTCCTCATAGCACAAGCCTGCATTCCAATATTTTAAACTCCTAAGATATAAAGAGGATGAAGCATCAGAAATACATAGGTTTAGATTAGTAGCTGGTGGCACTGGGGTTTGGGGAGTGGCCCTTTATCCTCCAGGAATCTCTCATAGTTTGTTACCTTGCCAACCAGTCTGTGGAGTTTAAGCGGCAAGAGTCTTCCTGGGCTGGGAGTGAGACAGAGAATGCTGGTTGCTGATACTAACAAGGTCCCTGGAGTGATTTATTAGTGTCTCCAGTCTCCTTTTATTTGACAGGAGAAGGGAAAGAAAGTGTTGCTTCCTTCTGATAAAAGCCCCATACTTAGCAGTTTATATATTCAGGCCCCATTCACCTCAATGTCGCTGTTTCTGCACCCACTGCTTCTGCCTTAAGACATTAGCAGGCCCTTTGAGTTGACCCAGTGTCCTCTCTAGCTATCATCCTGGTTCTCTTCTGCCTTTTATGCCAGGTTTCTTGGGGAGGGGACTACAGCCAGAGTCTTCACATCCTTTCGTCCACTCCGGGTATAATTGGGTTTTCTCTCCCATCTTCCACCAGAGTCCATCCCAAAATTCGTCAGTGATATTTCCTTTTACGCGTTCTCCTTGACTTTTCTGCTGTTCATCTCCTCTGGTTCTAACACCACCTGTCCACATGCTGACAGCGCCCTCCACCCACATCAGTCCCTACCTGTCTCCCCCTTCACCAGGTCCTTAGCTTCTGCCCTGCTCTCTTGCCTGAAGAGGGCATGCTCTCAGCTTTAAGGACCATCTCTACACACGGCCATGTCTCTCTCAAGAACAGCATTTGAGCCCTGGCCGGATAGCTTGGTTGGTAGAACATCTTGTCCTGTAGCACAGAAGTTGCCCATTCGATCCCTGGTCAGGGCACCTACAGGAACAGATTAATGTTCCTGTCTTTCTCTTGCTCTCCTTCTTTCCTGTCCTTAAAATCAATAAAATAAATATTTTAAAAATTAATTAATTAAAAAGCAGCCCCTGAAAAGGCCCAGAGGCCTGGCGATAGTATCTTGTGGCAGGAGGCTGCATATTAGGGAAGGAATGACCAGAGGGAACTAAGCCTTAAGTGACCTCAAGCTAAGAAGTTCACGCTTGACCCTGAGGTCAGTGGAAAGAATTGCTTTTTAAACTTAAGCGTGCATGCAAATCACCCAGGGAGCTTGTAAAACTGCAAAGCCAGCTGGTCAGAGTGGGGCCTGAGAGGCTGCATTTCTGGCCAACTCCAGCTGATGGCCATGCTGCTGGTCCCGGGACCTTACTTGGAGAAGCAAGGGGCTAGGTCCCACTTCCTTATCTACTGCCAGACTTGGGGGGGGCGGTGATTCTGTGCTGTTTTTGCATCTCCTCTGGAATGTAAGCTGACTTGAGGGCCAGGGTCCTGTCGCTTGTATCTTTGTGTTCTCCATTGATGCGTTCCTCGTGGGTGTTCCCGTAAATGCTTAATAGATGGGATCCGGGCTGAACTGTTTACATCTTCTAGCTTTGCTTTACAAACACTGATTTATCTTCAAATCACAATTGTGAGGCAAGTGGATACTTTTTTTTTTCCTGACTATGAATAGAAACCAAAAATGTTGAATGACTCTCCAAGGAGTGAGTCACATTTTCAGATTTCTGGGCCACAAGTCCCTTGCTCAGAAGGGTCCCCAAGAACTAGTCCAGGGTGAATTCCATCCCTGCCTCTGCTTGGGTCCTCACTTGACCATTCAAGATAACTTACTCACTCACTTTCTTTTTACTTATTTTATTTTAGATATTAAATTTAATGGGGTGGCATTGACTAATAAGAGTACATAGGTTTGAGGTGAACATCTCCATAGCATTTGAACCGTTGATTGTGTTGTGTGCGGATCTCCCAAAGTCACCCTCTGGGCCTCGTTTACTCTTTCCTGACTGATAAGGAGAGTCCTAAGGAGCTGCTTGCTCCACGTTAGGAGGTCAGATGCCTGATGACACGGTGACTAAAAGTTTGGGGAGAGACAGCTGGGACAGCCCACACGCCAGAATCGCCCACACTGTCTCTCTCCAGCTGCTCTGTGCTGTGCAGATGAGGAGTGCCTTTGAAAAGACATTTTGAAGAGGGCGTGGGTGAGGGAGGTAAGCATGAGATTCTGTAGTAGTGGCCACCTGAGCACAGTGGCCGTGTGCCTGCAGTTGGGTTTCTGAAACTGAATCTTTGCTTTCTGGGATTTCTCCCATGAACAGAAAAAGAAAAGCAACTCCGATCTCTAAAGTAGGTCACACAGGCAGAGGGAGAGAACTGATAAATGCAGATGCCAAGGCGCTTTTACCCCTTTTCCAAACCAAAAATAAAACCAAGAAGCTGTCAGAAGATAACGGGAGGTTGTGGAGCGGCTTGTGACAAGCTAGGGAGAAAGGAGGGGGGAGAGGTGGGTGCTTCCTGGAGTCACTGCCCACAGCAGCACTTCTGGGGAAGAACTTGACTCAGTGGCAGTTCCTCCCGGGACTGCCCGCCACCCCACGGAACCCCTTCGCGCCCACTAGCTCACTTCCTGCTGGTCATCTCGGCTGCGTGAGTCCGGGGGGTTAGAACAACTCACCCACTCCCACGGCTGGTAACTCACAGTCAAACGTTTCTGTTAGTCAATCAAAGCCTAGAGGGAGAGACCAAGCAAAGAAGCGCTTTTGGTTTTCTTCATCAGAGCAGCTCTGTGATTCATTATCTGCTCGGGACTGTTGCATATGCACGTCCGGGGAAAGGGGCGGGGATCGGAAGTGCTGTGTAGCCCACGTTGGGGCTGCCCTGGCGTTGCTTCTCCTTTCCCCCATCTGGCTGCCAGCCAAGCTCGTTTTTTTTTTTTTTTGTTTTTTGTTTTTTGTTTTGTTTTGTTTTTTAGCGCTCCCTGCTCCTGTTTCTGGGATGGATACTCCCACACCCACCCTCAGCTATTGTGATGCAATTGGGGGGCTGGTGAGGCTCTGGGGTTAGATGGCCAGCTACCGCAGCTGTGGCTTGATCTCCAGGGCACTGAGTCTCTGTAAACGGGCAAGTCTCAAGGTCAGGAAATCCAACTCTGCGCCTTCTCAGTGGGCGGTAGCATTCCCAGTCGCTGCTCCCCTTGAGCACTCAGGCTCTTGCTGGGGCAAACAATGAATGTGAGTGTCTTCAGGAGGGGACGGAGGGAGGAGAGGAGACTGAGAAAGACCCAGACAGACAGAGAAGGCAAGACAACACAGCCCTAAAGGAAATATCTGTGCCCGAAGGGCAGGAGGATGCTGCCACTGGCCAGAAAGAAAGCTGCACAGATGTGCACATCAGGTTGTTGAAAAACGCTAATGGGTGGTATCCTGGATTCAGGAAAGGGATCCAGTGTGGGGAGCAGCCAAGGGAAATTTCTATGGCAGAGACAACTTCAGGGCTTTGAGCGAAGGAAACAGAATGATGTTCTTTCACCACAGAGAAAACAAGTGTCTAGCAGCTGCCGCCCTCCAAGATGTGAGAGGTGGAATGGGTCCATGAATGACCAGGTGGGAACACATGGCTTCTGGCACATCCCAAAGTTCTGGGAAAACCGAAAGGAGCCTTGCCTTGGCATCTGTTGGAATGAGTGGGCTGGGGCAGGCTGACAGAGGCCCATTCGTAAGAAGAAGCAGAGAGCTGGGACCAGGGCCAACTTGGTGCTAAAAGGGTAGAAAAGAGGAAGCTGAGTCTCCTTCATCCCTAAGTTAGGGATGTAGCTAATCATGCAGACAGGGGCTTCCTGTGACCAGGTCCCAGAAAACTCTATTATATAAAATAAGTAGATTTACCAACAAATAATCACAGACCAACTTTATCTTGATCCATTAAAAGAAGCATGTCTAGAGATACTCAGAGGTAATGCTAGGGACCAGCCCTCCTTCCTGCAGTTTTCAAAAGAGGACAGCCAATACCCTTTCTCACCTGCCCAGAAGTAGGCAGCATCTTTCTGCCCATAAGTGGGCAGGGTCCAGTGGTGAGGAC
The DNA here is from genome assembly GCF_036850765.1 of Saccopteryx bilineata. Classification (NCBI taxonomy): domain Eukaryota; kingdom Metazoa; phylum Chordata; class Mammalia; order Chiroptera; family Emballonuridae; genus Saccopteryx; species Saccopteryx bilineata. The sequence goes on along the minus strand of NC_089491.1, from coordinate 289,537,052 downwards.
TGAAGCTGGTCAGAAGAACTGGGGTGGGGGAGGGGAGGCCCTTTCAGGAATGCAGTCCCCGGAGGCTTTCCCTGCCCAGCTTGTAGGATTCCAAAGGTCTGATATAAACCCCAGGATATAGTCCAGCAAAGATGTTTTGGGCTATATTCCTCTGGGAGAGAGCAATTGCTAGAGAGGGATTTTATTTTTAAAACCCTCCTTCCAGCTGGGGGACAAGGGTTGGTGGCGGGCATTGGGAAAAACTGTGTTTGGATCAGGGAGGAAGCATTCTACTAGATGCGTGTATCCTTTTACACTTTCTCGCATAGTCCATTCTCTATTGTACCCTCTAGAATTGTTTGAAAAACTCCGAGGGCATGAGTTAAGATCACAGTGATTCCTAACACAACTCTGTTTCTACTACATTTTTCCTCCCAAGGCGTTCCACTGGGTAGAATTTTAAATTTGAACAATGGTTCAAAGGCGGAGAGACAAACTGCTCATTACTGGAAAGAGTGTCAGGAATCCTGGGAAGCCGACCTCACTCCCCACTGGAGATCTGCACCTAATAGTAATGGTTTCTTTCATAGTCACAGGAGGGTTGGATCAGTGTTTCTTTTCATTCTCATTTTCTTTCAGTAACTGCTGGGATAAAAGCAAGTCTAGGAGAATAAAAATTTCACCAATAGGACGAGAATAAAATATTTAGGACAAGAGATCAGAAGTTCTTTGGTTTATTCAGTGAACTGAACTAACTCTACTTAAAAAAAAAAGTATAAGGAAATAAATGTCCATCAAACTCCATGTCACAGTGGGTATTAGCCTTTGGACCCCATCTCGCAGGCTCTAAGCTGCGTTGTCCATGCCTAGCAAATTGCAGTTAAGAGACTCAGACTAATCCAGTGACAAAATGGAGTTTTTGTCATTATGAATTCTGTTCCCAATATTTATCACATCTTGATTCTGAAAAACATTCTACCAAAGTTGTTAAAACGGCCCATTCTCTTTCACTTCTCATCTCCCGATCCAATCAGTGACGAATGGGAGGAATGGAAGGGTGATTGTCACTGTGTTCCGTGCCTTAGAGCAACCCAGTCACTTCAGAGGGTGGTTCGGGCTTTCCATCCCTGGATCCTTTCCCCAAGTACAATCTCAGTAGGAAGACAGGTGTAAAGATACATGCTTGAGAAGTACTGTACTCAAACTTAACACCTTTACTCATTATTAATCTTCTTGGGTGTACCTGTCAGAAAGCACTTTACGTATCTGTTTTTAACATGGCAGTCAAAAAAAAATTTTTTTTCCCCCAGACCAGAGCTAAGTTTAATTTGATCAAGAGAATAGATCCCTCCCAGAATGGTCAAGAAGTAGTAGTCAGGCACGAAGACTATGGCTGCGTTTCCAGTCACACCGAGTCTGATTTAGTTGTGTGTGATAACCCCATCCTGGCACCAGGAAGGCGCTTTTCCCGGACCTATCAATTAACAGCTTAAGAAACATTCTATGCCCAAGCAATTCAAGCTAAAAATAACTCTGTGGGATTTTTTTTTCCTTTACTCATCCACAGAAAGCATTTGTATGTCAACAGGATCTTTGCTCCTTGAGTGTTTTCACTCCTGCTTACTCCTCCCTGAAAATAGACTTGTTTGACCCCATCAGGAAAGCTGCTGGGTTGGTGTGAGACACACAACCCAGCAAATCTTTGCTGATGGGATTGCCACATGTCCAGAGAAAAACAGAAGAAGAAAAGAACCTAGCATTCACAGATAGGATAATTTAAAAATAGATTTCCCCTCCCCCTCCTTTCTTATAAATGACACAACACTCTGACCATAATATATCTGATTTAGACATAGAATTCACTTCTACCTTAACAATATTAACCAACAATTAAGTGCTTACTAGGTACAAGGTACCTTTCTAAAAACTCGGGGGCATTCACTCATTAATTTGCACAATGCTATGAGGTAGATACAGTTATTTCAATTTCACATTAGAAAAAACTGAGGTACAGAGAGAAGTGACTTGTCCAAGGCCCCTCAGCTAATGAGTGGCAGTGCCAAGATACAAACCCAAGAAGCCTGGTACCAGAGCCCATGCTCTAACCATCCCACATACTCCTTCAGCAACAATTCTGCAACAAAAAAGCCAATGACCTTTTCTAAATTCCTACAAGGCTGCACCTCCCTACCAAATGTCCATTTACAGTCTCTAAATTAAGCAGACACACAGTCCTATGGTTCATCTTAATGTGAAAACAAGATGAACCATAGAACAAGAACCATATCAACAAGAACTTTTGTCTCATCTGAAATATATCAACTCTCTTAAACACACTAAATGTTACGTCTTTTCAAATATAAAAATGCATTGAGATGGCTATTCCTGCATCATAATTACTTTCTAGCAACAGGAAATATTTGCAAAATTAAGGCCCTGGACACCATCTTTAGTTTAAGCAGTCAGTACTCAGTGGGTCTTTTGTGGCTATAACAGAACTTAAGTAGCTAATTTCTAAAAGAAAAGTCGATTTTAACAAGACCCTAATTAGAGAATGTTTAATTCTATGAATATATTATTATAGTGATACAGTACAAAGTAGACAGTTCCTTATGATTAATGAATCACTAACAGATTGCAAAATTATCCAAGCACTGACCTACTCAGTTGTGACATAAGTTCATATAATCAGGGGTTTAGGAAGGCCAAAGCACCCTTCATATACTCCTTTAGCTCAAAGGCCCTAACTTTACTTAAAACTTCATCTAATCTTTCTTTAATTCTCCCATCTCTTAATCACTCTCTTTAAACACTCTTTATTCATAAACTTTATAGGCCAATACCATATTCTAAAGTGTTAGCAACCATATTTTAAGACCCCATCCTCTAGCTGATTTTCTTCTGCAATAGATTGAATAACTTTCAAATATTAACTGTTTTGCCTTAGACAGAAAGTTCTCTCAAATGCAGTCATTGTAGGGAAATGAACAGATGAATTGGCTGTGATCACCTGTTTACCACAACTCAAAACATTGATGTCATTCATCATTGGGATGACTAAAACAAATCAGGAAGTTTTGCTAAATAATTTAAATTTACCTAGCCCTCCTGGGCCTCCTCCCATATCTGGTTTGACACAAACAATTTCCTTTCACCGACCCAGTTACTTTCTGTAGATATAACAACAAAAGGAAAAAAAAAAAAAAAACCTTGAAAATTCTCTCCTGACAGCCCCTGGGAGGCAGAGGTGGACCAGACCAGCTGGGCAAAGTCAGTCTCTTCAGCTTCCCCCTATGTCAGTTTCTTTCAATAACAAAGCTGAAAGATGACTCAGGTTTATACCGTTTAACAGGAGACAAAAAAGAAAAGTTCAAGTGAAAAACATTTTTGTGGATGGGAAAGGCTTCAAAGTTGGCGCTTAAGTTATTTAATATCAAGACACCATCAGATTGGCTGTAAAAATTCAAATGGCTTAAACCGACTTTAGAAAAAAGGCAGTTGCTGTGGCAAGTGTAAAGAAACTGGCAGGCCATTGATATTAGTATCTAAAAGCAGTCCCCTGATCTGGGGAGAAACCTTAAACGTGTCTCTCTTGATACTTAGTGAAGTCAGCAAACAATATCCCCAGTCTGTGCTTGGCTGATACTAAGAA